>NW_027507718.1:119283570-120636070 GCF_037356315.1 Lithobates pipiens | reverse complement strand
TGGCCAATCACCATACAGCAATGCACTGCGCTCGCGCAGTGCATTATGGGCATTTACGTGCAAAACTCTAATTTGGCACGAATGGCCCATAATGTTTGGTTTTTGATGAACGGGCGAACAGCCAATGTTCAAGTCGAACTCATGTTCGACCTGAACAGAAAGCTCATCCCTACTCATCAGTCCACGGGACATGGTTCCAGTAATCCATGTCCTTTGTCTGCTTGTTTTCAGCAAACTGTTTGCGGGCTTTCTTGTGTATTATCTTTAGAAGAGGCTTTCTTCTGGGATGACAGCCATACAGACCAGTTTGATGCAGTGTACGGCTTATGATCTGAGCACTGATAGGCTGACTCCCCACCCCTTCACCCTCTGCAGCAATGCTGCCAGCACTCATATGTCTATTTCCCAAAGACAACCTCTGAATATGACACTGAGCATGCACAGTCAACTTCTTTGGTTGACCATGGCGAGGCCATTTCTGAATGGAACCTGTCTTGTTAAATCGCTGTATGGCCTTGGCCACCATGCTGCAGCTCAATTTCAGTATCTTGGCAATCTTCTTATAGCCTAGGCCATCTTTATGTAGAGCAACAATTCTCTTTTTGAGATCCTCAGAGAGTTCTTTGCCATGAGGTGCCATGTTGAACTTCTAGTGACCAGTATGAGAGAGTGACAGCGATAACACCAAACTCAACACACTGCTCCCCATTCACACCCGAGACCACGTAACACTGAGTCATATGACACCGTGGAGGGAAAATGCCTAATTGGGCCGAATTTGGACATTTTTATTTAGGGGTGTGCTCACTTTGTTGCCAGCAGTTTAGACATCAATGGCTGTGTATTGAGTTATTTTGAGGGGACAACAAATTTACACTGTTATACAAGCTGTATACTCACTACTTTACATTGTAGCAAAGTGTAATTTCTTCAGTGTTGTCACATGAAAATATATAATAAAATATTTACAAAAATGTGAGGGGTGTACTCATTTTTGTGAGATATTGTATATAAACAAACAAAGGGTGAGGGGGGCACACCCTAAACCTGAATATCTAAAGTTGGAGCTGCTATAGAGACCTATATATAAATAGAACCACCTAAAATAGTGCACACATACAAAAATACAAAAAGAGTAACTTTTAAATCTTACAAGGCTGTTTAAAAGCACCTAATCTCAATTTTCCCATTTTCAGTGGGTCCTACACTATTCTTAAAAAAGAAAGATAAATCCCACTGCTCTTAACCATGGGAGCTTCTCACCCCTTACATGGGAGATGTGTGCTAGCTGCAGACTACACTGCTTAAACTGCACTATGAAGGGACTCTTCCTGGAGTAACTAACTAATGAACAATGACAATGAAGCACTGGTGTGGGAGGGTGGGGTGCTCCACCCCAAGGAGTCTGGTCAGGACTCAATGTTTAACAAACAAACAAGCGAAGGGTTGGGGGGTGATGAATTCACAATTCACAATAATAGGTGATTCCTCGCAAAAGGAAAACTCAATGATCACCTATACAGGCTCATCACCACAGACAGCAAGCCAATATAGTCTCTAATGACCTACACAGTAAATGTATTCACTTATGGCACAGGTGGCTGGGGCACAGAAGTTCAGAAGCTATACAGGACATTATAAAAAGAGGTTCATCAGAGGATTTAACAATAGTGCTTGCAATGTGCTCATGAAATGCAAGTGCTGTATTGAAGCAAAACTTACACGTGCTCCCCTTCCACAGGCATCTATAAGAAAAACTACCCACCCCCTGCAACTTATACACAGTGACATATGCAGTCCAATGAAAACTCCCACGTCAGGTGGGAACAGATATCTACTGACTTTTATTGATGATTATTCCAGGTTCACAACTACTTATCTGAGGAAACACAAGAATAAAACATCAGAGAAACTTCAAGAGTTTGTTGCCATGTCTAGCGACAAATTCCAACGCAAACCAGGAATAATACGCACTGACAATGGTGGAGAATACATAAGAAAAGAAGTGGTCCCATACCTGAAGAGACAAGGAATAGTAAACCAGACAACCACACCATACACTCCCAAACAAAATGGTGTAGCAGAAAGGAAAAATAGCACTCTTATAGAAATGGCAAGATGAATGTTATCAGATGCCAACCTACCTCCCAAGTACTGGGGAGAAGCAGTTATGACTGCAACCTACCTACAGAACAGACTATCCTCAAGAGCCATTGAAAGTACTCCATTCGAAATGTGGCATGGATCAAAGCATAGCATAAGGCACATCAGAGTGTTTGGATATAAACCAAGCTGGAGAACAGAGGCATAGAGGGCATTCTAGTAGTAGTAGGCCACAGAGATCAAACTAAGGGTTGCAGAATCCTACACCCAGTGACTGAGAAAGTAAGAATAATCCGTAGTTTTTATTTTGATGAGCGCCCTTTACCAGAAACACCGATCCCTGAAAGCTGTGGAGTGAATATGCCAAGCAAACCAGAAGAAAAGGTCAACCAATGCGAACTTTTGCAGGAGTCAGAACAAGAGATGGCATTCACGATGCCTAAATCAAGTTCCCCACCAGATCCTGCTGAACTGCCTGAAGTCAGAAGATCCACTCAGACTACATAGGGGATACCACCCTGCAAGCTGTCATACACTGGCAAAACACACAGCATACTTGAATCAACATCCTGGGAAGACATAGAAAAACTACCAAAACATGAAGCCAATAAATGGAGAAAGGCAGAAGAATTAAAGTCACTTGGGGGCCTGGTGACCAAGCTCCAAGATGTACGCCTGAGCTCAGAGAGTATCCGCCAACATCCGAGTCCACTGGCCCCATCCACAACCACAAACACCTCTGTTAGTTTGCCGACAGCCCAGGGATGCAGAGACGCCGAAAGAACCCGCCACGACTGCACAGGATGCCCAGCTTCTTTACGGTGAAATCCCACAAACTACATCAAAATGGGGGTGACACAAGCACACGACGGTCAAAGGACAGGGCCGCGATCTACAATATATGCCACAGAGAGTCCCAAAAAGCACCCGTACTAGCTTTCCTACACAGCGGGTCCTCCTCTGGCACATCTTGCCCTTCTACCAGAAGCCCAGCAAAATCTAAACCGAGGATGGACTCCCCTTTCAGACCGCATGGTGACCCTGACATGGAGGTAAGTGGGCCACAAGGAAACCATACCCCACACAGCCCCAACACCTGACTGACCCCATAGTGGACTTCCCAACAGCAGACAGACCCATATCAGACACCATGCTCAAAGAAATGTTGCTGTCCCTCAGATCCTCATTACAAGCTTATATGGTGAAGGGGATTAACCAATACCACAAGGAGGTCCAAACTATTATGATCAGAGTAGATTGGGTCGAACAACAGAAGGATAACTACACATCCTCATACAACACCCTAGTGGATGCAAACACAGCCCAGGGAGAGGATATAATGTGGTTGAAAGATAAGGTCACAGATTTAGAGTATAGGTCCAGAAGGAACAACATTGTTCCAGCTACCTAGCTCCTACAATATGCCCAAGCCTTATTCTCAACTCTGGTACCTGCATTGACAACACAAGATCTCAGAGTGGAAAGGATTCACAGAATCCCCAAACCATCTTTCCTTCCAGAAGAAACTTCAAGAGACATTCTATTGAGAATCCACTTCTACCACGTGAAGGAACAGATCCTGCAGGCACCATGCGGCCTGACAATGTCCCTCCACAGTATACTGAAGTACAACTACTTTCAGACCTCTCCAGGCACACATTGCAAGGACACCGCAATCTAACGACCATTACGAAGGCCTTAAGAAACCACATAATCCTACACAAATGGAGATAACCTGAAGTGCTCTCTATTACACATAATGGGACCACAAAGTCTATCACAACAATGGAAGAAGGAATCACAGCCCTACGTCAATGGGGGATACTTACCGACCAAGCCTTTCATTCCACTTCTGCATCACAGCCAAAACCACTCCAAATTGAATGGCAAGTGGTATCACATAAGCGCTCCAACTAAAAAACATACCAGTGGTAGCTCTTAACCGAAACACAATGTTACCTACAAGTCTCTCCCGATACAGAAGTCTTCAGTCTAGTCTTCTTTTTACCCTTTTACCACATTCAGCAGACACATATGCATGCGGATCCGTTGTGATCCCTTTTTTATGATTCTACAATTCATTTTCCATTCCTCTTTTTTTTCTGTTATTTGTTACACACAGCAGTAGTCATCACATGGAACATTTACCAACTGAAGAAGACAAGTCCCTCCTAACCTTGCAACAAGATGCGGAAGACCCCACAAACAGACCCCATGGTCACAGTGAGTACCTACACCAGGATACCACCCATCAATCCATACAATCAATCCACATAAATGACTGACTATCACATGCCTATTAATCAATGCCCAAGGACTGAATCACCCGGCTAAAAGATTTTCCGTATGGAAAGAGGCCTGTAGACACAGGCCAGACATCCTCTGTATAGAAAACCCACTTCCAGAAGAACAAAACTCCAAATTGTTTACACAGAGAATACCCCCATGTATTTATGACATGTACACCTGGCCACAAGAAATGAGGGGTATTGCTAACCTTAAGGAACTCACTGTCTTTCCAACTTAAAGAATCATTCATAGATGAGTGGGGCAGCTATATCATCATAACAGGAGACATAAACTCCAAACCGTACACGCTTGCAACACTGTACTCACTGAACACTCAACAAATCTGCTTCTTAAAGAGAGTACTCAAAGAAAACAACTCTAGTATGGAAACCTAGTCATAGGAGGGGACTTTAACCTGATCTCGGACCCCAAAATGGACACCACTATGGGTATGGGAAACCAATGGCACTGCATCCCTCCATACTCTATTACACACAGAGGAACTGTGCAATGCATTGAAATGCCTTCATGCCAACGAAAGGAACTACACTTTTTTCCCCCTAGGCACTGTTCTTACTCATGTATAGGCATGTTTCTAACAGACAAGTGGCTTTTGCAAAGTGTTCATGCCACACTAATACATGATATCACGTGTTCTGACCACGCTGCAATTTCGATGTCTATTGCCGAACAGGGTGTCTCTCCCCACCCCCCTTTTGGCGCTGCAATGTTAGGCTTCTACAAGAATCTCAAACACTTCTTGTGATCTCTCAGCATCTCCAGGACTTTTTGCAAAACAACAGCACATCTGTGACAGACCCATTCACTCTATGGAACTCACAAAGCTTACATGGGAGGCATACTAATACAGTTAGGGGAGAGAAAAAATGCCACACTACAAAACTTAACAATCTACTATCTGATATACATACTCTAGAAACCCAAAACAAAGCAAATCCAACAACCACCCTAGCAAATAGACTTTCTAAACTCAGAGAAAACCTGAGAGAGCTTCTAACACAACAATATGACAAACATCTTAGACGCTTAAAATGAGGATCCTATGCCAATGCCAACAGGGCAGGTAAATACCTTGCCAATAGAATTAAGGCAGCGCGCACAAAAACTAGGATAGCACATTTGATACATACCACCCTACACCACAAAATCACTAACCCACAAGATATAGCGAACCCTTTTGCCGAATACTACGGAGCACAGTACAACCTACACACAGACACCTCAACCCACAACCAACCACGGATAACACAAAAATTCCAACAGAGAATCAAACTCTTATCACTGTCAGAAGATCAGCTTAAATAATTGAATTCCCCATTCCCCACCCAAGAAAATTAAACAATCTTGACAACACTATCAAACAGTTAATCACCCAGACCAGATGGTTTCGCAAATGAATATTACAAAACATTCAAAGACATTCTCACTCCACACATGCAATCGATCTTCACAAGAGCAGCATAATCTTCTACCTCCCCCTGGAGATGCTGAGAGCCCACATAGTCGCTTTACATAAACCTGGGAAAGACCCAACTACCCCAACCAACTTTAGGCCAATATCACTTCTGAACTCAGATATCAAATTATATGCAAAAATACTGGGTAAACCTTTAACAGATATCCCCATATCATTCAGCGTGACCAGATGGTATTTGTGAGGGGGAGACAAACCTCAGATGCTATAAGCAGAATCATTAATGTTATTCACTATGCTGTAAAAACCCAAACGCCTTCTCTGCTCTATAGACGCAGAAAAGGCGCTCAACAGGGTCCACTGGACATATATGGAAATTATACTAGTCAAATTTGGCTTCAAAGCTCCAATACTAACTACAATTTTGGCTCTACAGTTGTATGCAAAAGTTTAGGAACCCCTGATAATTTCCATGATTGTCATTTATAAATATTTGGGCATTTGGATCCGCAATTTCATTTTGATCTATCAAATAACTGAAGGACACAGTAATATTTCAGTAGTGAAATGAGGTTTATTGGATTAACAGAAAATGCGCAATATGCACCAAACTAAATTAGACAGGTGCATAAATTTGGGCACCCTTGTCATTTTCTTGATTTGAATACCTGTAACTACTTAGCACTGATTAATTGAAACACATAATTGGTTTGGTGAGCTCATTAAGCCTTGAACTTCATAGCCAGGTGCATTCAATCATGAGAAAAGGTATTTAAGGTAGACAATTGCAAGTTGTTGTTCTCTTTGACTCTCCTCTGAAGAGTGGCAACATGGGGGCCTCAAAGCAATACTCAAATTACCTGATAACAAAGATTGTTCTACATTATGGTTTAGGGGAAGGCTACAAAAAGTTATCATAGAGATATAAGCTGTCCTTGTCTTAAGCTGTGAGGAACATAGTGAGGAAATGGAAGACCACAGGCACAGTTCTTGTTAAGGCCAGAAGTGGCAGGCCACATAAAATATTGGAGAGGCAAAGGCAAAGGATGGTGAGAACGGTCAAAAACAGCCCACGGACCACCTCCAAAGACCTACAACATTAACTTCAGATGGTGTCACTGTGCATCCTTCAACAATTCAGCGCACTTTGCACAGAGAGAAGCTGTATGGGAGAGTTATGTGAAAGAAACCTTCTGCACACAAATGCCGCAAACGGAGTCGCTTGAGGTATGCAAATGCACATTTGGACAAGCCAGCTACATTTTGGAATAAGGTACTCTGGACTGATGAAACAAAGATTTAGTTATTTAGTCATAACAAGGGGCATTTTGCATGGCAGCAAAAGAACACAGCATTCCAAGAAAAACACTTGCTACCCACAGTAAAATTTGGTGGAGGTTCCATCATGCTGTGGGACTGTGAGGCTGTGTGGCAAATGCCGGTACTGGTAATCTGGTCAAAGTTGAGGGTCGCATGGATTCCAGTCGATATCAGCAGATTCTTGAGAATAATGTTGAGTAATCAGTCACAAACTTGAAGTTACACCGGGGCTGGATATTTCAACAAGACAATGACCCAAAACTAGACATGTGCGATTAGTTTTGTACGAATCTCAAATTCGTACAAATTTAGGGAAATTCGTACGTTCAGTAGGATCCGAAATACGAATTGCCATGCGTCCGAATTTTGTATGCAATTCGAACTTTTGTTTAAGAATTTCGGATCAGTTGTCGTTGCATCGACGACTCAGTCATTATGCTTATTATGAGGGGCTCCCACCATCCCTGTGCTATGCTGACTTCCTCCTGGGACTGTACCTCTGATGTGCTCATTATGAGGGGTTTCCACCATTCCTGTGCTGTGCTGACATACTGAGCACAGCAGGGGTACAGCCCCAGGAGGAAGTCAGCACAGCACAGGGATGGTGGGAGCCCCTCATAATGAGCACATGGCTGCCATGCACAGCTGCTCCAGTTTTTGCCTGCTCCAGTTTTGATCCCCCGCACTGTACGGGGTCACCGGGGATGTGCAGGGTCACTGGAAATTGTTTGGTTTTACCAAGCATGTGCTCTCCGTACATCCATCCCCGGTGACCCCAAACAGTGTGGGGGTATCTATCGAAACTGGAGCAGGCGAAAACTGGACCAGCGGTGCATGGCAGACAATCTGCTTCTCTCTTTCATTTTCAAATCTTAATGGAACGAACTGAAGAGAAGCTGATTGGTTGCCATGGGCAACTACTCCAGATTCTGTTCGCTCCAATTTTGATCAATTTCCCTAAATGTCTTTTTATCTGTTCTAGCAGTCATATGTGTAAATGAGAAGAATGGTGGGGGCACATCAGGGCACATTGGAGCACATCAGGGCACATTGGGGCACATCAGAGCATATTGGAGCACATTGGGGCACATCAGGGCACATCGGGGCACATCAGGGCACATCAGGGCATATTGGAGCACATTGGGACACATTGGGGAACATCAGGGCACAGCGTTTATCAGCCAGCATGCAGAGTAGCCCAGGAAGCGTGTGTAATAAGTTCTCTCCGCTGCTCCCTGGTGGCCCTTCCTCTCTTCTCGTCCATCCCAGATGATGTCACAAGCAAATAGGGGTAGATGAGAAGCAAGGAGAGGGATTGTGTGGAGGGACAGGGACCAACTACTAAGACCAAATGGCCATCTCTGCTGCAGACAGTCAGTTCAAGGAATGTTCAGAGTGAGGGAGGGGTACCCCAGCTTTGGCAAATTGATTTTCAAAAATGCTAACTGCTCCATTAGCTGGGGGGAGAACTGGGATCTTTGGGGTGACAGGATGTTTCCCGTCACAGAAAACACCCGCTCACTCTGGACACTTGTCGGAGGGCAGGACAGTAGCTCCTTGGCAATATCTGCAAGGGCAGGCCACTCCTCGCTCTTCTCCTGCCAAAAAAAATTGGATCTGTGGTGGGGTGCTCTGGTGGGGCTGACAAATAGGACATGACAACCTCCTTTGCTGATATGGGTTTCTTGGGGTGCACTATGCTGGAGGTTCCCATTAGGGTGTCAAGTGCCTCAGCCAAGATAGAAGATGCTCCTCTGGCAGGAGCTCTGCTCACTTCACTAGATGATGCATGGGAGAGGGAGTCTTCAATATCTTCTTCCTCCTCTTCCTCTTTTCCCAGCCTTACCATCTGCCTTTCCCTCTGACGCACCCTGTTGATTAGTCTGTCCTGCCATGTTGTCAGAGCACTACACTGCACAGCCATTTTGCCCTTTATGCGAGGGTCACACATGGCAGCCAGCATCAGTTCTGGGCAAGAGGAACTCCTGCGTGCGCCTCCGCAATGCCATCAGAAATGTGTTTAGCAGAGCCAACACATCAGGTTGAGGGCCACCACCAGGCAAAGGTTCCTCAGCTGACTTGAACCGCTCCAATTTGCTCTGAAGGTGGTTGAAGAGTGGGAGCACATGACCAATGCAGGCATCCTTGCGGCTTAGGTGTTCTGTGACAGAGAGGAAAGGTTTGAGGACTGCCACAATCTGCCCAATTATGGCCCAGCCCTCCTTGCTTAAAGGTCTCTCTATGCCAATGTTATAATCACAGGCCATGGCATGGAGAGCCTTCTGCTGCTCAAGGATGTGTTCCAGCATTGCTAGGGTTGAATTCCACCTAGTCCCCACATCCTGATTTAGGCAGTGTTCTGGAAGGCCTGCCTTCCTCTGTTCCACCCTGAGGAGGTGGCTGTCCCTCAAACTCTGATGGAAGTGGCCAGCCATCTTCCGACAAGAGTCCCCCACTTTGGACAGTCTTCGATCACCACCAGAAATGGTCTCCACCAACCGAAAACTGTCAGTTACCACCTGGTGGAGAAGGTGGGCTGAGCAGCGCACACCCACAAAGCTGCCATCCCTTACAGCCTTGACCATGTTGCTGCCTCCATCAGTGACAACATAGCCAATCCGGTAGTTGCTGTCTGCCTGTCCAAACCACTGCAACAACATTTTCTGCAGGGCTTGCAGGATGTTTTGTGCTGTGTTCTTTTCATCAAGCACCTCAGCGTGCAGGAGGAAGGAACGGTGCCCATGTTTGTCAAATGCTGACGAGGATCCAGATGTTTGAACTACATCATGGGACACCTTGGCCTGCCACCAATGTGCCGCCAGGGACAGGAAGGCATGCTGGGCACTACACGCACTCCACAGGTCAGTGGTCAGGTGCACTGCCTGTCCACCTGTTCTTCCAATCTCCTCCTTGAGCACCCCAACAGAAGACCTCTATAAGGCTGGCACCACAGTTTGGCTGAAGGTCTTACGTGATGGCACATGGTACTGTGGTGCAACAGCCTGCATCAATTGCTTGAAGGGCTCACCTTCCACCATGTTGAAAGGTGCTCCTCCATATGCAATGAGCTGGCCAATCAGGCGTGTTATTTTACGCACCTGCGCCCGAGACATACCCTTAATCTGAAAGCCACCAAAATCTTCCAGGGTGACCTGGCTGGTATGGATTGGATGCGGGATGGTAACAGCAATCTTTTCTGCCTTGGTGCTGTCATTCATGGTGGCTGTGGCGGTGCCACTATTGGTTCCCCTTTTGGTGTTTGGAGGAGTGGCCATAATCCTTTTCTCCCCTAACAGCACTGCATGGTGGTGCACACGCATGTGCTGGTTCATGCCACTATTACTGAGATGCCCTATGTCTCGGCCCCGGCTGACCTCCCTGCCACAGTGATTGCATTTGGCCTTCTGACTGACACCAATTATTTTAAAATGCTGCCAAATGCTGGAACGGCAGCCACCACCTCGGACGCTGCCTGATGGAATCCCTTCCACTGCAGTGGTCACACTCTCTTTCTGAGGTTCGGCAGGAGCAGGAGGAAGAGACCTGAACATCCCAGGTATTTTGGGTTCTGTGATGGATTGAGGCCTTATGGTTGCATTGGCCCATTCTGATGCTGGAGGCCTAGAAAGCACTTGGTCAGGGTTTTTTCAGGAGAAAAAAGTAGTGGGGACTGAGGGGAGATACTTTCTGGGCTGTCGGTGGTGCCAACATTGGTAGAGGGCTGGAAATTAAATTTGTCTACAATAATGTCAGGAAAGCCTGCTTCCACCTCTTTCACATTGCCAAGGGAACAGTGATCATTAGAAGCAGTAAACTCTGTCTCCTTGCTGACCACTGCCAAGCTCCCTGTAGAGCTGAGGGTGATGGCACTGGCAGCAATGGTGGTGGTGACATCATCATGAGCCTCGGCCTCCTGACATGTTTCCTGCTGCATGGCCAGGATCTCCAGCTTTGACTGCACAAATGTATGTGCACTGGGAACCCCTTTGGCCTGCCCTCTTCCATAAAAGGTACCAATGGGCAGCATGCTACCAGCAGCAGTGGCAGAGGTGGTAGCGCCACTTTTGCTATGAATTGTGCTGCTGGTTCTAGGAGGTAAATCCTGGAACAGCTGGTGACGTGCAAATGTCTGCTGTTTGCCAGGCTCTTTACCACCAGCAGTCTTCACTCCCATTCGCCTCAGCTTTATGGGAGGTGAGCTGAGCTCAGAGGGCACAGAGACAGACATCCCACCTGCTGCTCATGTACACAGCTCATAGCTCTCCCTCTCCCAGCAGAACTCTTACTGCTTTTTTGGCCTTGTTTGCTGCTCATTTTTCCTTTAAAAGTTAGAAAAATGTAGACAAAAAATAATAATAAGAGAAACAGAAAAGAACAAAATATTAACTAAATGAAACAAGAAATGAAAAAAAAAAGTGATCTCTCAAAACCAACCAAAAAACTAATAAAACCAGAAACTAAACACTAACAGATGATAAACTCGCAAACTGCAACAGATATAAACTAAAATTAACAATGAAAAACAAAGGATTGCAAAGATATTTGCTCAGATGCACAGGCAAATAATTGTGTGATATGCTCCACTACACTAACTAACCCACAAAGGGAAGTCACATGATCGGGCCTGCCCTCTAGGCCTCAGCAGCAGAATAAAACCTCTGATTGGTCTACCAACAGTCACATGTTATTTCCGTAGTAACCAAATTTGGACAGAAAAGTGAACGCATCTAACGGAAATTCGTATTTCGGATAGGAAATTCTTCAACGGAATTTCGTATTTCGGATAAAAACCAAACTTCCATCAGCATCGACTGTCATATAGAGGTATATATTTTTTCCTTTAAATTCATCATAAAGAACGTTCGTACAAGTTAACGAACCTAACGACAATTCGTATTTCGTACAAATTGAAATTGAATTTCGGACACGAAATACGAAGTACGAATTAATTCTAATACGAACCGTAACGGAACGGAACTAAACAAATTTATTGACGGTGCCCAGGGCTCAAGTCCTGCGGGAACGCATGGGAACGGAGTTCCTGTGCTTTTTCCACAACAGGAACTCAGTTCCCATTAGCAGCCGTGTCCTGCGAGACTTTGAAGTATGCGAGCTGTGTGGCAGGTGCTACACCAGCAGCTTTCCGACACAGCTCGCAATAGTAAGTGTTGCACACCTGGCCATTCAGGCATTGCCAGTAGGAGGCCCCATGACAGCTTCCGCTTCGATCTACCTGTCAATCACAGCTAGCTGCTGGGTAGATCAGGTCTAGGTCTGGCTGATGGGTAAATCAGCTATTCTGCTCACAGGACATGCAGGGAGAGAGGTGAGCTGAGGGAGAAACATCAGTTTGGGGTGGTAAGCTGAGCACAATACCTGGCAAAGTTTAATGCCAGGAGGGAAGTTTATGTGGAAATATGTGAAGGGTTGGAATACCATCTTCTAAGCAGGAACACATCACTATCTCCCCAAGCATTCTGTCCAGATAATGTGCAGTTAATTTATGACCTTTCCATTTAAACCTGTGTTATCCAAACTCTGTTCAATGAAAATTGTAAACTCACCACATAAACACTCTATATCCACTTCAGCCCCGGACCATTTTGCTGGCCAAAGACCAGACCGCTTTTTGCAATTTGGCACTGCGTCGCTTTAACTGACAATTGCGCGGTCATGCGACGTGGCTCCCAAACAAAATTGACGTCCTTTTTTTCCCACAAATAGAGCTTTCTTTTGGTGGTATTTAATCACCTCTGCGGTTTTTATTTTTTGCGCTATAAACAAAAATAGAGCGACAATTTTGAAAAAAACGCATTATTTTTTACTTTTTGTTATAATAAATATCCCCCAAAAATATATATAAAAATAATTTTTCCCTCAGTTTAGGCCGATATGTATTCTTCTACATATTTTTGGTAACAAAAAAATCGCAATAAGCGATTATTGATTGGTTTGCGCAAAAGTTATAGCGTTTACAAAATAGGTGTTAGTTTTATGCCATTTTTATTAATAATTTTTTTTTTACTAGTAAGAGTGGCGATCAACGATTTTTATTGTGACTGCGACATTATGGCGGACACATCGGACATTTTTGACACATTTTTGGGACCATTGTCATTTATACAGCAATCAGTGCTATACAAATGCAGTGATTCCTGTGTAAATAACACTGGCAGTGAAGGGGTTAACCAGTGGGTGGCAGTGTAGGGGTTAAGTGTTCCCAGCGGTCTGTTACTAACTGTTGGGGGCTGGGCTTTCTTTTAGTGAACACTGATCTCTGCTCCAATCACATGGAGCAGAGATCAGCATCACTTGTTGCTAGGCAGAACGGGGAGATGCCGTTTACAACGGCATCTCCCAAGTCAGCCGCCCCGATCGAGTCCGCGGGACCCGCAACCAGATTCACGGGGGTCCCGACCAGCACGCGAGCGTGCCGCCGGCAGTGAGCTTGCGATGGCAGGGCTGCATTTAAGATTGGACGTACCTGTACACCAATATGCCTGCCCGTACCATTCTGCCGATGTACATCGGCGTGCGCTGGTCGGGAAGTGGATATACAAAATAACATTCCCCAATAAAGATCAGAACATGATGTTCACATTTGCATGGAAGCACAGTTGAATGAATGCTGATTTTTCAGAGAATTACTGTATTTATGTTTATTGAGGATTGTTTTTTTTTTATGTACTAACAGCTTCATACACACAATACGAAAATTAGATGAAAAATACCACTCATACCTTTTGCCCGCAGAGCCGATCCCACTCTGTTCCCCCTGTTGGAGCACCGAGTCGGTTCACATTAGTTAAATTGTTAAATTTTCCTCAGGTTGTACTAGTGATGTTCTCCCCCTCTAGTCTCCCTACCTTAGGTTTGATGCACACTGTAATCTTGGAGGGTCTGAGGGTCGGGGGGCTTTGGGTCCCAGGCACAGTTTGAGCCCAATAGGGGTGTCTGGGAGCCGGGCTGCCCGGAGAAACTTGGATACCCACCCTTCTTTTTTGTTTTCCTTTTTCTCTCCTTGGTCGACGAACCCCTTGTGCATCATTCCTATCTAGTTTGAGCCCTGCACTGCTAGCCTCCAACCACACAGGAATTGTATGCAGGTGCTATTTTCCCTCACTATACTGTTCTGTTTGTACAGTGTTTTTTTTTTTCCTCATCAACATGCACCTTTAAGCCGACTCTCCTGCGTGAGAGAAGCATGTTCCACGTACTCTTTTATTTTAATAAACGTTTATTTAAAAAAAAAAATACCACTTTTGAAGTGTTTGTGCAAATGAGCGTATCATTTTTTATTTTATTTTTTGAGTGGGGGGAGTGGATCTTCGGTGAGAGTTCCCACACTTTTTTCCCCAGGACTTGACCCCTGACGGCGCCCACATCTACCCAAAACACGGCTCAAAATCTTCTCGGGCATTTATGCGGAGGAACAAGTACAATGTTCTGGAATGGCCATCCCAGTCCCCACACCTGAATATTATTGAATATCTGTGGGGTGATTTGAAGCGGGGTGTCCATCCTCAGCAACCATCAAACCTAACTGAACTGGAGATGTTTTTAAGGAGGAATGGTCCAAAATACATTCATCCAGAATCCAGACACTCATTACAGGCTATAGGAAGCATCTAGAGGCTATTATTTCTGCTAAAGGAGGCTCTACTAAATATTGAGGTGATTTTTCTGTTGGGGTGCCCAAATGTATGCACATGTCTTACTTAGTTTTGATGCATATTGCGCATTTTTTTGTTTATCCAATAAACCTCATTTCACTACTGAAATATTACTGTGTCCTTCAGTTATTTGATAGCTCAAAATGAAATTGCTGATCCAAACACCCAAATATATATGACAATCATGGAAATTGTAAGGGGTTCCTAAACATTTGCATACAACTTAATATTCCTGCCCATCAGCACAAGTGTATATCTCGGCTCTCTTATCCACAACCTTTAACACATCCAACAGAGCTCGCCAAGGATGTCTCCTCTCCCCTACAATATTCAATTTAATAATAGAACAACTAGCTGAAACCATCAGAACACATGTCCCAATCATGGGTTTCCAGTTTGGCTCCAATAAGCACGTCATAAATTTGTTTGCGGATGATGTAATCCTCCTTCTAACAAACCCACTAACTTCCCTCGTACAAGCCCACAAAATACTGATGGACTTTGGAGACATACAGTATCTTATTATAAAGTCAATTTCACCAAATCCCTAATCCTAGACATGGGAGTCCCACAAATCACAAAAAAACTCCTTACAAAACATTCTCCCTTACTCATGGAGAAAAAAGGGTATCTTGTACTTAGGAATCACCCTGACTAACATAACTTCATCTCTGGCAGATGCCAATCTTAAACCATTCATGGCCAAACTAGAACAACAACTAAATGATATCTCAAGAAGAGAACTATCCTGGTTAGGCAAAATAGCGGTATTCAAAATGTCCATCTTACCACAAATTCTTTACATCTTCCACTCCCTACCAATTCTCATACCCCTCCAATATCTCTGCACCATGTCCAGTATCATATGGAAATTCATATGGGGAGGTAAAAAAGCTAGATGCCCACGAAACAACCTTATCCCACTTAAAATGGCATGGGGTGCTGGACTAGCAGACATCCAAGACTATCTATGGGAAATGAGAATAGACCAATTTAAACACTGGTTCCACAGCACAGACAGCCTACTATGGGTAGAAATAGAAAAAACACTGAACCGGACAAACGACCCAACAACATTCCTCCTGGATGACATATGGGAACCCTGGGAAACTGGGAGTTTACCCCCTCCTATACAAGTGTCCATACAGGCATAGAGATTCCTCCTAAAACACAACCAAACTGACACACATAAGGTAGAATACAAATTCCCTATAGGCCTCCTAGAAACAAAAATTCCTATGCTATCGGTCACAAAACTCTGTATTTACAGCATAAGGCACACACAAGACTTAATCAGAGAACATAAGCCAAAATCTGCAGAACAAATAATGACCGAATAAAGATAACCAAACAATAGGCTTTTTTCCTGTGTATGCGTTCCCATTTCCTAAGAGCACACCCCATACCCAAAATAAAAATACCAACCAGAACACTGAGCTTCTACTCAATTCCAATGCCTACCACTAAAGGGATATATCTCTATTCTACAACCCCATCCACAACAAACAGACCTTCAGAAAGACAGCTGCTATTAGGAAATAGGAAATTGATCTAGCTACTACGTTCTGAGATGAGCAGTGGCAACACGCATTCAGGGAAATTCACAAAGCATCCCATTGTGTAAATCACTGGTAAATGATGCTCAAAATAACCAATTGATGGTATTACACTCCATATAGACTTGCCACATTTTTCCCAGACACAGCCCCTTTATGCTGGAGGACATGTGGACAAATTGGAAATCTGCTACACAATATGGGAATGCCCGAGCATAACAAGCCTTTGGAACAAAACGTTCCAGATGTTATCATCAATCACAGTAATCTTAACACCTCCAAACCCAGCACTAGCAATTCTTCATATAGGAATAGAAAAATTCCCTCCCGAAAACAGACCAGTCATCACCCATATCTTTCTGGCAACACGTACTCTAAACCCGACGGAAAATGTCAGATCGGACTGTGTTGTCGGATAATCCAACTGTGTGTGGGCTCCATCTGACTTTTTTCGTCGGAATGTCCGACCAACAAAGTTTGGGAGCTGGATGTATAATTTTCCAACAACATGATCCGATGCACGTCAATTCCGTTCGTGTGTAGCCTAGTCCAACGGACAAAGTGCCACGCATGCTCAGAATAAATTCTGAGATGGAAGCACTCGGTCAGGTAAAACTACCGTTCGTAATCGATATAGCACATTCGTCACGCTGCAATGTTAAAAGTTGTTTTGCTGCTCATATTCACACACACTTCTCCAAAACGTATTTCTTTATTCTTTTTCCTGATTTCATGAATACAATATTTTTGATTTTTTTGTTTTTTTTTCTGTAAATTTTGTAGTTGGTTTTTTAATCAAGATCTCCTTTTTTGACATTTTTCTCATCTTCGTTATTTTTTTGGTGTGTTTTGTGTGTCAACTTACCACAACACCATTATTATCTTTTTATTTTTTTGTTTTATTTTTTAATCTCTAGGAGGTTGTTTGGTGTTGGTGCCTCTTGTTTTAATTTGACTCTGTATTTTTTAAATATACCTGCCTACTCACAAATAAACTGTTCGTTTGAAGTAAAACGCATAGGCAAGTATTTATTGAACCAAAAAAAAAAAACTTTATTTAGGGGTCATAAACAAATAAAGAGGGAGGCAGCGCTGGAGAAACTGGGGAAATTAGCGAAGCATTTGGCCCCCAGGGCACACATCAACTATTTAAACACAAAAATCGGTGGCCTGAGGAGTACATATCCGAGGGAGAACAGTCTGGTCCAGAAGTCCAAGAATCCCGGAACAGCAGCAGATGACATCTATGTCCCCAGGCTGTGGTCATACAAGAGCCTGCATCTTCTGTCAGACCAGACTGAACCCAGGTCATAACTCTCTGGTCTTCCTTCCAGGCTGTGGCTGTGGTTCTGGAGGTGTGGCAGAAGAAGGAGGGGGAGAGGCATGGTCCAAGTCACACAAGTGTGTTGTTTGTGTGATTTGGCCCTTCAACCCCTTATTCAGTGTTTGGATAATTAGCTCCTCACACATGAGGTGTTGCCCCTCCTCCATTTGCTGCAGTTTGCATGCAGCCAAGGCGGCAAAGGCCTCTTGATATGTGGGGGTGGCTTTGAGGGCAGCTGAAGCCTCCCCAATTAGCTTGAGCGCTGACTCCTCCCCATTCCCCCCCTTTCTGGCCCTTTTGGGTGGAAGGCAGAGGGGAGGGACTTGGGATTGAGTCAGGCTCTTAGGCCTGCCCACCTCTTGGCTGCCACTTACCCCTGCCTCCTCCTGGCTGCCACATTCGACAGCCACCTCCTGGCTGCCACATTCCACACCCTCCTCCTGGATGAGGTCTTCCTGTGTATGAAAAAGGGACATCGTTTTAGTTTTTGGTTCATCAAACACACACAATTTTCAGCTCTTGACTGTTGCAAATTGTTGACAAATAAAAAAGACTATCATTCTGAGCCCAGCATTTTTCATTCTTGGCCCAAATATTTTGGCCACTACTGTCTATTGATATGTGAAACACTTTCTAAAATCAACAATTAGTGAGCAAAAATCAAGTTAACATCATTCATTTTTACTCCAAAAATATGTAGAACAATACTATACCTGACTCAAGCTGGGCTTTTCCAGTTTTTCCTGCCTGGAAGGCTCAGGTTGGGCGTCGGAAGCCTGAGCAGGGGTGGAATGAAGAGTAGAAGGAAGCGTGGAAGGAAGAGTAGAGAGGGATTCCCTGACCTCAGCCTGGTCTGACAGAAAATGCAATCTCTCATAGTATCACAGCCTGGGGACATAAACTTCATCTGTTGCTGCTCCAGTTTTTATGGACTTCAGCACCTTCTTGCGCTCTCTCAGATATGTACTCCTCAGGCCACCAATTTTCGTTTTTAAATAGGTGATGTCTCCCCTGGGGACCACCGGCTTCACAAACTCCAGCAGTTTCTCCATCGCTGCCTGCCTCTTTAATTTGTTGCTGTAGTGGGGATGTGTAGCTTACCACAGACAGGGCTGCTCCCTGTACTTGTCGATAAACAGGGGGAGGAAGCTGTGGTCGTTAAACCCATCCATATTCTCTGCAAGACACAACACAAGACAAACCCTAATGTCAGGCTAAACTCTCCTAATCTTGTCCCAATATAGGCCTCAGTCTAGAAGCAGTATAGGCTAGTGATGTACCAAGTTAAAATTGTACCTTCGTTTGAACGATCGGCGCATCAGCTCCTCCCTCTGCTCACAGATCTACGTACGGCACACGCGTGTAACGTTTTATATATAGTGTACATGCATGAAACTCTGCCCGCCCCTGATGTTCTTTCTAGTCTATTCCCCACCCCTTCTCTTTCGGCGCAGTGGGGAGAGCACATGGCGGAGACACAGCAGGGGCATGATAATTCCACTAACGAGGAGGAGGATAAGGAAAGCCCGGAGCCAGATACGATGAAGAGGAACGACTATGAAGGGAAGTATGAACCTTACCCAACCCCAAATGTCAGAAATGCCAAGATCATGACTAAAGTTGTGAAGAGTCTTCAGAAAAATTTTGGGGTACGACGATCCAAGGATCAACTGAGAAAACGCTGGTCAGACCTGAAACTGAGGGAGCACGATCAGTACAGAAGGATCAAGCGAGTTCTTCAAAAAAGTAAGTAGTTGTCGTGTGTTCATATTATTATTATTGCTTGCTTTGATTTAATGTTGTACAGTTTAAAATGGCCACTTTCATGTTCATGGGTTCAATCGTTCATAATAAACATCATTCATTGGGGGCGTGTACAAGATGGCGGAGTGAGCAGACGTGTGCCTGAGAGCTCTGCTACCCTTATCATCCTGCTGCCTTAAATACCGTGTGGACTGCTGACTTTTTGCGTGTGGGGGTTAGTGAATGCCTTCCAGACTCCCTGGTCGTGGTAAAGGGGGTAAGAAACTTAAATTTCCCCCGGAAATCCCTCCGGAGACCAGCCCGATCCCCTCTGGGCCTCGGGAAGGGCTGCCGCGCTGCAACATGGCGTCCCAGACGGACCCGCGGGAGGAGCCCGCGGTATCGGCCCCGGGGATCCCTGAAGTTATGGCGGCGATTGCTGCATGTCAGTCGGCGGTTACATCTTGCCAAGCGGCCCTGACCAACAAGATCGAGGAGGTGCAGATGGACATGGGCCTCCTTCGGCAGGACTTAGACAAAGTACGCACTCGAGTGTCGGAGGTCGAAAGTCGTGTGGGTCAGGTGGAAGACGCGGCGGGGCAAAACACGATCGCACTCCGCTCCCTGCAGGCCCGTGTTAAATTGCTGGAGCACAGAGCTGAGGATTCTGAGAACAGGTGTCGTCGGAATAATGTGCGCATCGTGGGCCTGGCGGAGGGTGCGGAGGGCCGGAATCCTGTTGTCTTTGCGGAGGAGCTGCTCCGTTCCTTGCTCCCTGCAGCGCACCTGTCCCCCTACTTTACGGTGGAGAGGGCTCATAGACTGCCGCCGCAGCCCGGTCCGCAGGGGTCTCCCCCTCGTACTTTTATCCTGCGCCTCCTGAATTTTAGAGACCGGGATGAGTTGCTCCGGGCGGCTAGAGCTGCGGGAGACCTGACCTACCTGAATAACCGCCTGATGTTATTCCTGGATTTCTCCCTGGAGACGCAGAAGCTCCGACGTTCGTTTGATGCGGTGAAGGTGGCTCTACGGGCGAAGGGTATCAAGTACAGCGTACTCTTCCCGGCCAAGCTCCGAGTGATCGATGGGGAGACTACGAGATTCTTTACTTCTCCCAGGGACGCTGCGGCATGGCTTGAAACTATCCCCCCTCGAGGATGAGGATCTACCTACTGATGGCACCAACGTGCCTTGTCGCCTGTGAGTAGTGGATGGACCTCTTGGCTATGGTGTGGATGTGCGGGATTGACTTTGGTGGGGTGGTTGCTTCAGTGGACAGTCCGCTCAGTAATTTGGTTTGGCCGCTTGGGTGGGGGGGGTGGGGGGACTCGACCCGGCCTCCGGCCTTGGTCTCCTGTGTTGGTGGTACCGGGTCGGTGTCCGGGGTACTGCGGGGGTCTGATTCCGCTGCCCGTGATGGTGGGGGGTGTTCCTTCTTTCCCTCCCCCCCTCCGTCCCCTCTGAGCGGAGGATTGTGACTGTTTTTGTGTTGGCTGTGGCTGCCCTTCTCCATACCGGGACTGGTCCTTACATCTCCACCTACTGGGCACAAGGTACTTTAAGACTGAGCCCCTGGCTTAGTCCAGGTGAATTTTTCCACATCGGACTTTCCTGTTATGGTAGCATCTCTTGGTTCTCATGCTGCTTTGAAAAGACATGCGGGTAGCACTGTTAGTAGGACTCTAATTGCTGTTTCAGCATAGGGGACGAGTATTGCTGCCTCTTGGGTTTGAACACGCCTCCAGTGTATTGGTTGCCTCCGGGCCAGTTCTAATGGGAATGATGCAGACTTACCTCGGGTGGGATCTGCGGGGTGGGAAGGGGGGGAGGTTGGCCGTTGCCGACCAAGGTTTGCTCACTCTGTGGGCATTAGTTAATACGGTTTATGTTTGTTTGTTTTTGCACAGTTTTTATGTTCCTTTGCTGCAAGCTCATATGTTTCACATGGTGGACTGCGGGGTGGGGGAGGGGGGGTGTTGGTGGGTTGGTGTCTCGCCCTCGGGAGGTGCGCTGGCGCTGTCTGGCGCTGCCCCTGCTCGACCCTGTTTGCCCTATATTCTCCCATTGGCACCATGACTCAGGTCTCGTTGATTTCTTGGAATGTGCGGGGGTTGAATTCTGCCAAAAAGAGGACATTAGTCTTTAATTTTCTCAAGAAGTACTCCCCGCAGATTTGTGTATTGCAGGAGACCCATCTGCTGGGCTCCCGGATTTTGGGTTTGAAGAGGGCCTGGGTGGGGTCACACTACCACTCCACGTACTCCACGTACTCCAGGGGGGTCAGTGTCCTGATACACAAGCAGCTACCTTTCCGGCTGTTGGGTGTCAGGACTGATCCCGTGGGTAGATATGTGATTTTACATGCTCTACTGGCCAACAACCCCTGTGTTATTGTGGGACTATATCCCCCCCCCCGGTGGATGTCGCCTTACTTCGTGAGCTGATGCAGTGGGTGGCATCCTATGGGGTGGAGGATGTTCTGGTGATGGGG
Source organism: Lithobates pipiens (assembly GCF_037356315.1). NCBI lineage: Eukaryota > Metazoa > Chordata > Amphibia > Anura > Ranidae > Lithobates > Lithobates pipiens. Next base: position 120,614,136 of record NW_027507718.1, on the reverse strand, counting down.
GATTTCAACTTGACTCTCACCTCAGATCGGGATAGATTGGGGGCGGTGTCTAGGTGGATGCCTGGACTGGCTGCCTGGGCTGAGAGTTTTGCCTTGACTGACGTTTGGCGTTATTACAACCCTGAGTCCAGGCAGTATACATGTCACTCCAATACCTTCCGCACACTTTCTCGCATTGATATGATGTTTGCCTCTAGCTCCATGCTCCGGCGGGTGCTGGAGGTAGATGTCCTGTCTAGGGGGATCTCGGATCATTCTCCGTTGCTCCTTAGGCTGTCCTATGGCCAGCCGGGGGAGCGGTTATGGAGGCTGTCCAGGTATTGGGTGGAGGATGAGGGGGTCCAGGAGGCAGTACAGGAAGGCATATGTCACTTCTGGTTGGAAAATGAGGCAGCCGTGTCCCCCTTGGTTAAGTGGGATGCCTTTAAGGCCTGGACTAGGGGGGAGTATATTGCCCGGATATTGGCCGCTCGTAGGCAGGCCTCCCGCACTTGGATGAGTTGGAGAGAGTGGCTAGGGAGAAGGAGGAGGAGTATGTGGCTTCCCCCGGCCAGCTGGCGTATGGTGAGTGGCAATTTGCATTGCACCAGTTGTCTATGTGTCGGGTGGAGGGGATGCAGAAGTCGCTCTTGACCACGGCCCATAAAATCTTTGAGTACGGGGATAAAAGCGGTCGCTTGATGGCATGGCTGGCTAAAGGACAATACGCAGTTACTCACTTTACTGGGGTGCGGGATTTGGATGGGACGCTGCTGCGATCCCCGGATGCTATTAATCTTAGATTTTCTTAATTCTACCAACACCTGTACTCGACCAGGGTGGACTATAGCTCCCAGGAGCTGGCCGCATACCTGGAGGGCATTCCTCTGCCGACCCTCGGTGTGCAGGCCTGTGCGGCTCTGGAGAAGGATGTTTCTCTGGAGGAGGTCCAGGCTGCTCTAGCACAGTTGCGGGTAGGGAAGACCCCTGGGGCAGATGGCCTGCCTAAGGAATTTTATGCTCACTATCTTGATTTATTGGCCCCACGGTTGGTGTCCCTGTATGCTAGTTGCTTCCGCTTGGAGGCTCTGCCGGCATCTATGTATGAGGCGGTGGTGGTGTTGGTCCCCAAACCGGGCAAGGATCCTGAGGACTGCTCCTCCTACCGTCCAATCTCACTCTTGAACGTGGATGTCAAGGTGTTGGCAAAAATTCTGGCCAACAGGTTGTCCGCGGTTCTGGAGGAGGTGGTCCATTCAGATCAAACTGGGTTTATGCCTGGGAAGGGGACCGACATCAACCTCCGCCGCCTTTTTCTTAATATGTCCACGGCACACAGTAACGGTGGGAAACGGGTCATCGCCTCACTTGACGCCGAAAAGGCGTTTGACTCGGTGGAGTGGGTCTTCCTATGGGAGATCCTGGGCCGTTTTGGGTTTGGGCCAAGATTCCGTCGGTGGTTGCGGATACTCTATCGGGAGCCTCGGGCTCGTGTACGGACCAATGATAAACTGTCGGGGTCCTTCCCGTTACAGAGGGGCACGAGGCAGGGCTGCCCCCTCTCCCCGGCCCTGTTTGCACTTGCAATTGAGCCCTTGGCGGCTATGATTAGGGCCTCAGAGAGGGTGCGGGGACTGCCGGTGGGCGCGCTGGAGGAAAAAATTTCGTTGTACGCAGACGATGCCCTGTTGTATCTCCAGGACGCGGATGACTCCTTATCGGCGGCCCTGGAGATTTTTGACACTTTTGGGAGGTTTTCAGGCATACGGATCAACTGGTCAAAATCTAACATATTCCCACTCGACCTGCAGGCCAGGGACAGCGGTTCTAATATCCCTCTTCGTTGGGTCGACCAGTTCCGGTATTTGGGTATCCAGGTTGGGAGGGAGTTGGCGAGCTTTGGGGAGCTGAATCTGCAGCCGGTTCTGGCTCAGCTTCGGACCCGGTGTGCTGCTTGGGCCTCCCTCCCTCTGAACCTGATGGGACGTATAAATTTGCTGAAGATGATCTTCCTCCCCAAGTTTTTGTATGTTTTTCGCCACAGCCCTATCTGGATACCCAATTCCTTCTTTGCGGAGATCGACAAATGCGTGGGCTCTTTTATTTGGAAAGGGGGGATGCCCCGGTTGGCTAGATCCACCTTGATGCTTCCTATCCGCTGTGGAGGGCTGGCATTACCGGACTATAGAGCGTACTTTTGGGCGGCGGTTTTGGTGACGGCTCCGTGGTGGCTTGCCCTCCCTAGGGGGAATGCGGCGGTATGCTTGGAAGCGGAGGTCGTGGGGTCGCGTCGGGAGCTGACTGGCCTGGTGTATGGGGCGCGACGGGCGAAGAGAGGGCTCCCGACGCCTACCAAAACCACCCTTAGGGCGTGGGCGGTGGCCAGGCGGGGGATGATTGTCCCACAGGACTGGTCTCCGCACTGCCCGCTCTGGGATAACTATAGTCTCCCTCATATGAGAATGGTACCAGACCCGCAGGTGTGGGCCGGGTATGGGATCGTGACCTTGGGCAATATATTTGTTGCTGGAGTCTGGCTCTCAAACGCGGCCCTACAGGCTACATATCATTTACCGGCTTGGATGGCCTTTCGATACCTCCAGCTGCGCCATGCTGTCAGGGCCCAATTCCCGAATCCGATTCGGCTGCGTATGGACCCGATTGAGGAGCAGTTAGTGCAGGAGAAACTGGATAAGCCCCTGTCTGCTTTATACCTGACTTTATTACGGACAGACTCTGTGAAGGTACACAAATTATGGGATCTATGGAAGGCAGATCTACCTGGGCTTGATAGATCGGATTGGGAAGACTGTCTGGCTGATAGTGCAACTACCCTTATATCCTCCTGGGAAAGGCTGATACAGGTTACATTTTTGCATAGGGTGTATTACACTCCCCAGAGGCTCCATCAGGTTTACCCCCAGCGGTCGAGGGACTGCCCCAGATGTAAACAGTCGATAGGCACATACCTGCATATGTTCTGGGGCTGTCCTAAGATCGCTGATTATTGGGCTCAAGTGTTTGACACCATTAACGGGCGTCTCCAGTTGGAGCTCCCCCTGTCGCCGGAGCTAGCCTTACTGGGGATCCAGGATGATGACCAAAGACCCAGATACACTAAACTGCTGTTGACATATCTTCTGTTTTATGCTAAAAGGGAAATTGTGCTGAAGTGGAATGCCTCCTCCCCCCCTACGATCGGCATGTGGGAAAAATCTATTGCTGCGGTGCTTCCATTGTACAAACTTACCTATATGAATAGGAATTGCCCCCAGAAATTCCGTAAGGTTTGGGGGTTGTGGATGGATTAAGGGGTGGGGCTCACGGGGGGTGGTGGGATCCCTGGGTACTTTTCTGCCTCCTATGCTTCCCCAGTCTCACCTCATTGTAGGTGGTGGAATAATGGATGTCGGTGGGTGGCGTGGATTGGCCACGCCGGCACTTACAATATGGCTTGTTACCGGTTAAACTGTTACACGATGTCTTGTACTGTTTGCCTTATGTTTACTTATAATGTTTTGGATGTGGTCCATGTTGGTCTACCATCTGTACTGTGTCTTAATTGATTGCAATAAAGTAACATTCTGTTTTGTAAAAAAAAACATCATTCATTAGCCCTCTCCAAAGACGATGTTTTTGCAAGTTGCACTTGACTACATTTGTTCACACAACAGGTAAGTATTCCAGCTTTAGAAAGTGTCAAAAATAATGTTTTCACCTTTAAACTCTGCCAAAAAACACAATTGTACGACACTTCCAAGCAATGTTTCATATTCCTATTTCTGCCCTCAAATATCTGTGTGCTAAGTATTCCTTTTTTACATTCTTATAGGGGAGAGAAGACTCGGGACGTCTGAGGACACCAGGGACCCCACACCTCCCAAAGAGCAGAGGAGGAGGAGGGAGGCGAAATTGTAGAGATTGGCAAAATTGGCACCACAACAGGTGAGTGTCTGAGACCACAGCTTCTGGTAAGCTAATCAATGTATGCCTGCATATTTATAATACACTGTGTTTTTTTTTTGGTCTATTTTTAGGTGATGTGGATGTTGTGGAAGAAGAATCGCATTTTACCAGTGAAAGTGCCGAGATCCTCATTGGGGAGATAATGGGGTGTAATTGCGATTTAGATAATATCAGGAAAAACATCAATGATGTTCAGCAAAAAATGAAGAACATCATTGATGTTTTAGGGAGAATCTGAAACACCCAAAACTAGCTAGCATCCATTTTAATTTTTCCAAAACACTTTTATATTTTTAGAAAAGCCACATTTGGAAGATGCACACAGTGTGTCAACATGTGCTATCTCCCATCATGGGGGAGCAAAGTAGGCGTTTTGTGGGTGCTATCCCTTCCTTGCTACTAAAGTGGCTGAGATGAAGGGGTTGCACCCCCAAAACACGTACATTGATACCACATGATGGGGCACATGTTGACATTATGCATGGAATCAGGAGGAAAATGACCACTTTTTGATTCTCAATTTGTGTGCATCTTCCAAATTTGGCTTTTACAGGGGTAACACCCTATGTGATGAAGGCAATATCAACACAGTTTGTACATACTCATGTCTGATATTGTCTTCACTTTTCAAAGTTGAACTTTGTAAGTTCCTGTGTTCTGTATGTTATGCTTTGATACATACCTGTTTACACAAAAACGGATCCCGGCCCCCCACCCTATGTGAATGAGTATGGGGTACAACGTACCCCTACCCATTCACCTGTGAAAAAAATGTAAAAAAAAAAACACAACACACAAGGGTTAAAATAGTTTATTGCACAGCTCCGGGGGGGTCTTCTTCCATCTTCGGGGGTCTTCTCGCTGGACTCCTCCGCTATCTTTTGCTCTTTTGCTAGCTCTTTCACTAGTGGAGGAGCCCGACTTTCTTCTTCGCAGCCGCCCTCTTCTTCCGACTTCGGGGGTCTTGTCACCCTCTTCGGTTCTTCTTGCCAGGCCACCGCGCCTTCTTCTAGCTCTTTTACAAGCGCTGGACCTGTCTTCTGTTCTTCTCTTCTGTTCTTCTGTTCTTCTCTTCTCTTCTGGAGATGTTGCCTCGTCGCTGTCTCCGGTCACAATGACAGGACACGCGGCGTGCGTGACTTATATAGGGACATCACCGGATGAGAAGAACAGAAGAGAAGAACAGAAGACAGCGGCGTCAGAAGACCGGGCCACTGATTGTAAAAGAGCTAGAAGATGGCGCGGTGGCCAGGCAATTTTTTATGAAAAAAATTTGGCGTGGGTTCCCCCTCCGAGAGCATACCAGGCCCTTAGGTCTGGTATGGATTTTAAGAGGAACCCCCTGCGCTGAAAAAACGGCGTGGGGGTCCCCCCCAGATCCATACCAGACCCTTATGCCCCTTGAGAGCTGATAATTCTGTGAGAGTCGCCTCTGTATAGACGGAGATCCGACTTGGAGGCGATCTCCATTGAAATCAATGGGTCCCAGTCGCCTACAAGTCGGTTAGAAGTAGTACAGGAACCTTTTCTGAAGTTGGAGCGACTTCAGTAGTGTGCATTAACCACTTGCAGACAGGACCATTTTGCTGGTCAAAGACCAGACCACTTTTTGCGATTCGGCACTGCGTCGCTTTAACTGACAATTGCGCGGTCGTGCGACGTGGCTCCCAAACAAAATTGACGTCCTTTTTTTCCCACAAATAGAGCTTTCTTTTGGTGGTATTTGATCACCCCTGCGGTTTTTATTTTTTGCGCTATAAACAAAAATAGAGCGACAATTTTGAAAAAAACGCATTATTTTTTACTTTTTGTTATAATAAATATCCCCCAAAAATATATAAAAAAACATTTTTTTCCCTCAGTTTAGGCCGATACGTATTCTTCTACATATTTTTGGTAAAAAAATCGCAATAAGCGATTATTGATTGGTTTGCGCAAAAGTTATAGCGTTTACAAAATAGGGATAGTTTTATAGCATACCAGGAGCTGGCCGCATACCTGGAGGGCATTCCTCTGCCGACCCTCGGTGTGCAGGCCTGTGCGGCTCTGGAGAAGGATGTTTCTCTGGAGGAGGTCCAGGCTGCTCTAGCACAGTTGCGGGTAGGGAAGACCCCTGGGGCAGATGGCCTGCCTAAGGAATTTTATGCTCACTATCTTGATTTATTGGCCCCACGGTTGGTGTCCCTGTATGCTAGTTGCTTCCGCTTGGAGGCTCTGCCGGCATCTATGTATGAGGCGGTGGTGGTGTTGGTCCCCAAACCGGGCAAGGATCCTGAGGACTGCTCCTCCTACCGTCCAATCTCACTCTTGAACGTGGATGTCAAGGTGTTGGCAAAAATTCTGGCCAACAGGTTGTCCGCGGTTCTGGAGGAGGTGGTCCATTCAGATCAAACTGGGTTTATGCCTGGGAAGGGGACCGACATCAACCTCCGCCGCCTTTTTCTTAATATGTCCACGGCACACAGTAACGGTGGGAAACGGGTCATCGCCTCACTTGACGCCGAAAAGGCGTCTGACTCGGTGGAGTGGGTCTTCCTATGGGAGATCCTGGGCCGTTTTGGGTTTGGGCCAAGATTCCGTCGGTGGTTGCGGATACTCTATCGGGAGCCTCGGGCTCGTGTACGGACCAATGATAAACTGTCGGGGTCCTTCCCGTTACAGAGGGGCACGAGGCAGGGCTGCCCCCTCTCCCCGGCCCTGTTTGCACTTGCAATTGAGCCCTTGGCGGCTATGATTAGGGCCTCGGAGAGGGTGCGGGGACTGCCGGTGGGCGCGCTGGAGGAAAAAATTTCGTTGTACGCAGACGATGCCCTGTTGTATCTCCAGGACGCGGATGACTCCTTATCGGCGGCCCTGGAGATTTTTGACACTTTTGGGAGGTTTTCAGGCATACGGATCAACTGGTCAAAATCTAACATATTCCCGCTCGACCTGCAGGCCAGGGACAGCGGTTCTAATATCCCTCTTCGTTGGGTCGACCAGTTCCGGTATTTGGGTATCCAGGTTGGGAGGGAGTTGGCGAGCTTTGGGGAGCTGAATCTGCAGCCGGTTCTGGCTCAGCTTCGGACCCGGTGTGCTGCTTGGGCCTCCCTCCCTCTGAACCTGATGGGACGTATAAATTTGCTGAAGATGATCTTCCTCCCCAAGTTTTTGTATGTTTTTCGCCACAGCCCTATCTGGATACCCAATTCCTTCTTTGCGGAGATCGACAAATGCGTGGGCTCTTTTATTTGGAAAGGGGGGATGCCCCGGTTGGCTAGATCCACCTTGATGCTTCCTATCCGCTGTGGAGGGCTGGCATTACCGGACTATAGAGCGTACTTTTGGGCGGCGGTTTTGGTGACGGCTCCGTGGTGGCTTGCCCTCCCTAGGGGGAATGCGGCGGTATGCTTGGAAGCGGAGGTCGTGGGGTCGCGTCGGGAGCTGACTGGCCTGGTGTATGGGGCGCGACGGGCGAAGAGAGGGCTCCCGACGCCTACCAAAACCACCCTTAGGGCGTGGGCGGTGGCCAGGCGGGGGATGATTGTCCCACAGGACTGGTCTCCGCACTGCCCGCTCTGGGATAACTATAGTCTCCCTCATATGAGAATGGTACCAGACCCGCAGGTGTGGGCCGGGTATGGGATCGTGACCTTGGGCAATATATTTGTTGCTGGAGTCTGGCTCTCATACGCGGCCCTACAGGCTACATATCATTTACCGGCTTGGATGGCCTTTCGATACCTCCAGCTGCGCCATGCTGTCAGGGCCCAATTCCCGAATCCGATTCGGCTGCGTATGGACCCGATTGAGGAGCAGTTAGTGCAGGAGAAACTGGATAAGCCCCTGTCTGCTTTATACCTGACTTTATTACGGACAGACTCTGTGAAGGTACACAAATTATGGGATCTATGGAAGGCAGATCTACCTGGGCTTGATAGATCGGATTGGGAAGACTGTCTGGCTGATAGTGCAACTACCCTTATATCCTCCCGGGAAAGGCTGATACAGGTTACATTTTTGCATAGGGTGTATTACACTCCCCAGAGGCTCCATCAGGTTTACCCCCAGCGGTCGAGGGACTGCCCCAGATGTAAACAGTCGATAGGCACATACCTGCATATGTTCTGGGGCTGTCCTAAGATCGCTGATTATTGGGCTCAAGTGTTTGACACCATTAACGGGCGTCTCCAGTTGGAGCTCCCCCTGTCGCCGGAGCTAGCCTTACTGGGGATCCAGGATGATGACCAAAGACCCAGATACACTAAACTGCTGTTGACATATCTTCTGTTTTATGCTAAAAGGGAAATTGTGCTGAAGTGGAATGCCTCCTCCCCCCCTACGATCGGCATGTGGGAAAAATGGAAAATTGTATACTTACCTTTCCGTAATTTTCCTTTCCTGTCGCATCTTCATGGCAGCATACACTCTGGGTTGTGACTCCGCCCCCACAACCTGATAGGACCACATAGCTATAAGATGAAGATACGCCCCCGCCCCGGTATTCTCTGTATATATGAATCACCTTTGTGGGTGGGATATTGTATGCTGCCATGAAGATGCGACAGGAAAGGAAAATTACGGAAAGGTAAGTATACAATTTTCCATTTTCCTGTCGCATCATGGCAGCATACACTCTGGGGATTAACTCGCAGACTGGGTGGGAGATGCAAAGGTAAACGTTTATTAGCAAGGAATAGAAGAGTTGGCTTGAATAATGGACTTTCCCAATTCTACTGTTGATAGCTGAGCTGAGTCCACCTTGTAGTGAGAGATAAAGGTGTTCCTGGAGGACCAAGTGGCCGCTCTGCAGATGGTTTCCACTGAGACCCTACAATACGCTGCCCAGGAGGTGGCCACTGCTCTGGTGGAATGAGCCCTAAGGTCTTCAGGAATTTGCGACTCACTCAGCAAGTAGGCCTTCACCAACCAGGAGGCAATGGTTCGGGCCGAAGCTGCTTGGCCTCTCCTAAGGCCATAGGGAATGATGAAGAGGTTCTCCGATCTTTTAAAGGATTTGGACAGGGAAAGATATTTTATGATTTTGCACCTTACATCCAGAGGATGAGGGTCACCCTGGTCTGTGTTAAGAGCTGGCAAGTTGATTTCCTGGTTGAAGTGAAAAGAGGATGCCACCTTTGGGATAAAGTGATCCAAGGGCCTTAGAACTACCCTGTCCGGATGAATGATCAGATACGGCTCCTTAATCAGTAATGCTTGCATCTCTGAAACTCTCTTCGCTGATGTGATTGCGACCAGGAAAGGTGACTTTTAGTGTCAGGTGCCAGAGGGAGATGTTTTCCAGCGGAAAACAGGGTTCTTTGGATAGTACCTCTAAGATGACTGATGGGTCCCATGTTGGAAAGGAAGGCTTCCTAGGTGGTCTTAGTTTAAGACAGGCCTTCTGAAATTGCATAACAAGGGGATCGTGAGCCCATTTAACCCCTGTCAGGGCGGATAGAGCTGACACCTGAACTTTCAGAGTACCAGAGCTAAGACCTTTGTCTAAGCCTGATTGCAGGAACTCTAGGATCAGAGGAGCCGAAAGGGAGGACAGATCCCGGCCAAGGTCCTGAGAGAAGACAACAAACTTCTCCCAGACCCTGCGGTAGGTGCAGTTGGTGGTAGGTTTTCTGGCCTGGAGCAGGGTATCAGCTACCTTCTGGGAGCAGCCCTGACATAGATACCTAGCCCTCTCAGCCCCCAAGCCATCAAGTACAGCTTCCCCGAATCTGGATGTAGTAGCTGGCCCTGGGAGAGCAAGTCGGCTGACAGGGAAGAGCAAGAGGGTCTGCCGTGCTCAGTTGTAGGAGGGTGGTGAACCATGGCCTCCTGGGCCAAAAAGGAATCACCGCTATCACCAATGCCGTTGATCTCTTGAGCCTTAAGAGAAATCTCGCATCAGGGGAGTCAGAGGGCAGATATACCCGAGATGGAAGTTCCAGGGATGCTGGAGGCAGTCTGTCCCCTCCGCTAAGTGAAAAGGGAAACCTCGACAGGAACCTTCGGCATTTGGAGTTTGCCGGAGTCGCAGCAAGGTCTATGTCTGGTTGACCCCAGGTCTGGCAGATGAGGGAGAAGGCCTGAGGGCTCAGGGACCACTCTTTGTTGAAGGCGAACTCCCTGCTGAGCGTGTCAGCTAAGATGTTCTCGAACCCGTGGATGTAAGTCGCCCTCAGGTCTGACAGGTTCAACTGTGCCCATTCAATCACAGGGAGAACTTCCCGGATCATGGAGGGACTCCTGGTCCCCCCCTGTCTGTTTATGTAGGCAACAGCAACCTTGTTGTCCATCCTTAAGAGGACCTGCTTCCCCCTTAAAAGGGAGCTGAAGGCCAGGAAAGCCTGTAGAGCCGCCCTCATCTCCAGCACATTCGATACCGAGTCCCGTACTTCGAAAGGCCAACGGCCCTGCGCTGCATGGGACTGGTAGTGGGCTCCCAAACCTTCTAGACTGGAATCCATGGTCAGTACCTCCTGAGGAGGGATGACTATGTGTTTGCAATTGTTTAAGTTGTGGGGACCACAACGCAATGAGCGCCTGACTGTCTCCGAGATCCGGATCGTCTGGGTCATGGATGAACCATCCCACTGATGTAGGAAGGAGTTCTGCAGAGGTCTGGTGTGCCACTGAGCCCAACGGACCATAGGAATTGTCGCTGATAGAAGCCTAGAAGGCTGAGGCATACTCTGGCCGACAGGGATCTTGCTAGAATGGCCTTTTTGACCTTCCGGACCAACAGGGAAGACTTCTCCAGAGGCAGCTGCACTGTATTCAACTGGGCTCCTAAGAAGATCATTCTCTGGGTGGGCCGAGTCTGGCTCTTCCCCCAGTTTATGAGCCATCCCAGATTCTGCAGAGTGGAGGCGAGGATCTTTTGATGCTGTAACAGCGACTCCCGGCTGTCTGAGAGGAGGAGAATATCGTCCAGATAATGGTGGACTCGCAGCCCCCTCTCCCTCAGATGCGCGATAACGGGAAGAAGGACCTTTGTAAAGGTCCTGGGAGCCGCAGAAATTCCAAACGGAATACTTCAGAACTGAAAGTGTCTGTGGTTTAGTGAAAAACTGAGGAACTTTTGGAGTTCTGAATGGATAGGGATATGGAGGTAGGCGCCCAGTAGATCTATGGAGAGCATCCAGTCCCCCAGATTTATGGCCTGGAGGATAGACTGTAGGCTCTCCATTTTGAATGCTTCTACCTGGATAGAGCGGTTTACGTTTAGATCCAGGACCGGACGTAGGTCCCCTGATTTCTTTTTTACTAGAAATAGGGGGGAATAGAACCCCCGACCTCTTTGGGATAGGGGCACCTCGGTAATTGCTTCCTTTTGGAGCAGATCCTGAACGTATCGGGTAAAGGCTAACCTCTTTTGCCGGGATGACGGGAGGTTTGTTGGGCAAAAATGGTCCCCCGGGGGAAGTCACCTGAATGACCATCTGTGCCCGACGCGAACTGTGGTTAACGCTTATTGTTTTCCCCCAGACCAGCGTGAACTTTGAGAGTCTGGCCCCCAGCACTGCTGGCTGGGCGGACGCACCTTCAACAGGACTTCTGGTCAGTAGATGCTGGGGTCCTGGGCTTCTGGGACGTCAGGAAGGACTTTTGAGGGGCCTTCCAGTTCCTTCTGTACTCCCTACCAGGCCTGTAGGACTTGCCATCCCTGTACCTGTCCGGGAGGTTACGCTTAAAGGGAGGAGGCCTCTGAAGCTTTGGCTTTCTATCCGAGGGGATAAGCCCTGATTTTCCGGCAGTGACCTTAGAAATAGCAGAGTCCAATTTTGTGCCGAAAAGGTTCTCACCATCATACGGGATGCAGCACCAATTGGACTTGGAAGCAGGATCTGCTGCCCAGGGTTTGAGCCAGAAAGCCCGTCTGGCCATTACCGAGGACAATATAGCCCTGGATGCAGACTTAATAGCATCCACAGATGCCTCTGCCACAAAATCCCCTGCAAGGCTTAGTTCTTGCAGGGCCCTTACTATCTGGTCCTGATCAGCGCCTTGGATACAAGCTTTTCTGTGCTTGCTGACCAACTGGCAATAGCCTTACCCACAGCTGCAAGAAACATTGCTGGCCTGCATACGCCTCCTGCTGCTAAGTAAGCTCTTTTGAGATCAGTATCGATCTTCCTATCCAGGACATCCTTGAATGACACAGCGTCCTCGATAGGGAGCGTAATGTGTCTGGCCACACGCATGAGGGATGCATCCACCACTGGCGGGGACAGGAGAGATTTAATTTTAGCCTCCTTTAGAGGATATAGTTTGGCAAGCCGATTGTTAAGACTTGCTTTCTTCTCGGGTCTCTGCCACTCGTCTCTGATAAGTTCCTCCAACTCATCAATGAAGGGGAAGGCTTCGGGTTCTCTCATCAGGTTCGGGAAATATTTTCTCCTTTTGGGTTGGGCCTCCTGTGGTTCCTCCCAGCTAATGGCCCCCTTCACTGACCTCACAAAAGGCTCTATTAGGGAGAAGTCAAAGCCCGCTGAAGCCTCTAGTTCTTCCTCATCTGAAGGAGAATCATTCTCTCTGGAAGTACTTGGGGGAGCCAGCGAAGCACCCCGTGGAGATAACTCCGTGTCGGGAGCGACACGTGGGGCAGAAGACTCTGTGAGCTCTCTGTGTTCTTGCCCTTTCTCTCTGGTGGCTTCTTCAAAGCACCGGCGGCATGCCAACATATCTGGAAGGGCTATGGCCCCACATACCCAGCAGGTATTTTCATAAGGATGGGAGTGACGTGCTGGTGAATGGCGCCTCTGGTCAGGGGATCTTCTTCGGCGGGAATGGCTGCGCCTTGAACAAGACCTGGAGCGACTCCTTCTGCGACTCCCTTTCCCTGAGCGACTTCCTCCACCCGAATGGCTCCGCCTATGGCCAGAGCGGCTTCTTCTATGCGAGGAATCTCTGCGAGATGATCTTGCGGACCTGATGGGGCTAACCATTTAGGTAGCGCTAGTGCGTCCTGCTCTCTTTTTCGATCTTCTCTACTTACCAAACTCCTCCCCTCTTACCTATTATGCTGGTGGTGATCTGCTGTAGCAGTGGTCTCCATGGATAGGGAAACAGAGGAAGCCTGAAGACACAGGTAACACAAAAAGGTAAGGAAGATAAAGCCATAACAGAACCAAGAGGGGAATAGAGAGAAGAAAAATACAGGGAAGATACTTACCAAACAGAGAGGCAACACTGGGGTAGAAAAAAACAGAAATGCAGCAGTCATGAAATTCAGCTGGACACAAAAAAACAGGCAAAAAAAGACATCTGCGTTAAAAAAGGCATCTTCCCCTTTTAAAATTGGAGCCGGGGTCATGTCCCGCCCGCACATGCTCAGTAGTGCCATGCGGCCGCCGGCGCCATCTTGGAAAAGGGAAAAGACATAGATAGACATACACAGGCTGCCCAAAGTGCACAGTGAGCATGTGCAAAGCGGCAGAGTGGCCAGGAAGAGAGCTAAGGAAAAGGAAGTAAAATATGGCAGAAAGGCAACACTGGGGTAAAGGCACCAGACAACCTAAGGTGACAAGAGATACTGAAGGCAGAGAGTATGCTGTCAGGTTGCAGACAGACTGACACCAGGGAGGAAGAGGAAACCGGAGACCACCGCAGGTACTAAGCCTGTTTAAGGCTTAAAGACCAATCTTTTTGTTATATGCCTTCAGCCTATTTAAGGCTTACTTCCAACGGCTATAGAGGCAATGCTCTGTTTGCAGAGAAAAAGTATTCATACCCCTGAGATCACCAGAGTGGGGTTCCTTCCATTTAGCTTCCTTTAGAGGCTGTACCGGTAAGGACTTCCACCCAGGAGAGGCTAGAACCTGGCTGGGGCGAAGCGGTAAGAGGGTGATGATCCGTGCGGTCCCAACAGGTGAGGAAAAATAAGAGAATACCGGGGCGGGGGCGTATCTTCATCTTATAGCTATGTGGTCCTATCAGGTTGTGGGGGCGGAGTCACAACCCAGAGTGTATGCTGCCATGATGCGACAGGAAAATCTATTGCTGCGGTGCTTCCATTGTACAAACTTACCTATATGAATAGGAATTGCCCCCAGAAATTCCGTAAGGTTTGGGGGTTGTGGATGGATTAAGGGGTGGGGCTCACGGGGGGTGGTGGGATCCCTGGGTACTTTTCTGCCTCCTATGCTTCCCCAGTCTCACCTCATTGTAGGTGGTGGAATAATGGATGTCGGTGGGTGGCGTGGGTTGGCCACGCCGGCACTTACAATATGGCTTGTTACCGGTTAAACTGTTACACGATGTCTTGTACTGTTTGCCTTATGTTTACTTATAATGTTTTGGATGTGGTCCATGTTGGTCTACCATCTGTACTGTGTCTTAATTGATTGCAATAAAGGAACATTCTGGTTTGTAAAAAAAAAACATCATTCATTAGCCCTCTCCAAAGACGATGTTTTTGCAAGTTGCACTTGACTACATTTGTTCACACAACAGGTAAGTATTCCAGCTTTAGAAAGTGTCAAAAATAATGTTTTCACCTTTAAACTCTGCCAAAAAACACAATTGTACGACACTTCCAAGCAATGTTTCATATTCCTATTTCTGCCCTCAAATATCTGTGTGCTAAGTATTCCTTTTTTACATTCTTATAGGGGAGAGAAGACTCGGGACGTCTGAGGACACCAGGGACCCCACACCTCCCAAAGAAGGGGAAATACCAACACCAGAAGCAGAGGAGGAGGAGGGAGGCGAAATTGTAGAGATTGGCAAAATTGGCACCACAACAGGTGAGTGTCTGAGACCACAGCTTCTGGTAAGCTAATCAATGTATGCCTGCATATTTATAATACACTGTGTTTTTTTTTTTGGTCTATTTTTAGGTGATGTGGATGTTGTGGAAGAAGAATCGCATTTTACCAGTGAAAGTGCCGAGATCCTCATTGGGGAGATAATGGGGTGTAATTGCGATTTAGATAATATCAGGAAAAACATCAATGATGTTCAGCAAAAAATGAAGAACATCATTGATGTTTTAGGGAGAATCTGAAACACCCAAAACTAGCTAGCATCCATTTTAATTTTTCCAAAACACTTTTATATTTTTAGAAAAGCCACATTTGGAAGATGCACACAGTGTGTCAACATGTGCTATCTCCCATCATGGGGGATCAAAGTAGGCGTTTTGTGGGTGCTATCCCTTCCTTGCTACTAAAGTGGCTGAGATGAAGGGGTTGCACCCCCAAAACACGTACATTAATACCACATGATGGGGCACATGTTGACATTAGGCATGGAATCAGGAGGAAAATGACCACTTTTTGATTCTCAATTTGTGTGCATCTTCCAAATTTGGCTTTTACAGGGGTAACACCCTATGTGATGAAGGCAATATCAACACAGTTTGTACATACTCATGTCTGATATTGTCTTCACTTTTCAAAGTTGAACTTTGTAAGTTCCTGTGTTCTGTATGTTATGCTTTGATACATACCTGTTTACACAAAAACGGATCCCGGCCCCCCACCCTATGTGAATGAGTATGGGGTACAACGTACCCCTACCCATTCACCTGTAAAAAAAATGTAAAAAAAAAAACACAACACACAAGGGTTAAAATAGTTTATTGCACAGCTCCGGGGGGTCTTCTTCCATCTTCGGGGGTCTTCTCGCTGGACTCCTCCGCTATCTTTTGCTCTTTTGCTAGCTCTTTCACTAGTGGAGGAGCCCGACTTTCTTCTTCGCAGCCGCCCTCTTCTTCCGACTTCGGGGGTCTTGTCACCCTCTTCGGTTCTTCTTGCCAGGCCACCGCGCCTTCTTCTAGCTCTTTTACAAGCGCTGGACCTGTCTTCTGTTCTTCTCTTCTGTTCTTCTGTTCTTCTGTTCTTCTCTTCTCTTCTGGAGATGTTGCCTCGTCGCTGTCTCCGGTCACAATGACAGGACACGCGGCGTGCGTGACTTATATAGGGACATCACCGGATGAGAAGAACAGAAGAGAAGAACAGAAGACAGCGGTGTCAGAAGACCGGGCCACTGATTGTAAAAGAGCTAGAAGATGGCGCGGTGGCCAGGCAATTTTTTATGAAAAAAATTTGGCGTGGGTTCCCCCTCCGAGAGCATACCAGGCCCTTAGGTCTGGTATGGATTTTAAGAGGAACCCCCTGCGCTGAAAAAACGGCGTGGGGGTCCCCCCCAGATCCATACCAGACCCTTATGCCCCTTGAGAGCTGATAATTCTGTGAGAGTCGCCTCTGTATAGACGGAGATCCGACTTGGAGGCGATCTCCATTGAAATCAATGGGTCCCAGTCGCCTACAAGTCGGTTAGAAGTAGTACAGGAACCTTTTCTGAAGTTGGAGCGACTTCAGTAGTGTGCATTAACCACTTGCAGACCGGACCATTTTGCTGGTCAAAGACTACTTTTTGCGATTCGGCACTGCGTCGCTTTAACTGACAATTGCGCGGTCGTGCGACGTGGCTCCCAAACAAAATTGACGTCCTTTTTTTCCCACAAATAGAGCTTTCTTTTGGTGGTATTTGATCACCCCTGCGGTTTTTATTTTTTGCGCTATAAACAAAAATAGAGCGACAATTTTGAAAAAAACGCATTATTTTTTACTTTTTGTTATAATAAATATCCCCCAAAAATATATAAAAAAACATTTTTTTCCCTCAGTTTAGGCCGATACGTATTATTCTACATATTTTTGGTAAAAAAAATCGCAATAAGCGATTATTGATTGGTTTGCGCAAAAGTTATAGCGTTTACAAAATAGGGATAGTTTTATAGCATTTTTATTAATAATTTTTTATTATTTTTTTTTTACTAGTAATGGTGGCAATCAGCGATTTTTATTGTGACTGCGACATTGTGGGGGACCCATCGGACATTTTTGACACATTTTTGGGACCATTGTCATTTATACAGTAATCACTGCTATATAAATGCAGTGATTCCTTTGTAAATGACACTGGCAGTGAAAGGGTTAACCAGTGGGTGACAGTGTAGGGGTTAAGTGTTCCTAGGGGTGTGTTACTAACTGTGGGGGGGTTGGGCTTTCATTTAGTGAACACTGATCTCTGCTCCAATCACATGGAGCAGAGATCAGCGTCACTAGTTGCTAGGCAGAATGGAGAAATGTTGTTTACACAGCATTTCCTCCATTCGGCCGCTCCGTGAGACGATCGCGGGGATGCCCGCGGCGATCGAGTCCGTGGGTCCCGCGACTGGACTCACGGGGGTCCCGACCAGCGTGGGAGCGTGCCGCCGGCGGCGCGCTCCCGATGGCAGGGCGGCATTGAATATTGGACGTACCTGTACGCCAATATGCCTGCCCGTGCCATTCTGTCGACGTACATCGTCGTGCGCTGGTCGGGAAGTGGTTAAGACGGCTCTCATTCATTCACACATTGATTTTTACATGTAGCGCGACTTAAGGCGACTAGGGGCGTCTTGAAGTTGGATCTGAGTCGCCCCTGTGTGAACCGGCTCTAAGTGCACTATATATAAAAGCATTTAATATAATAAAAACACACAGCCAAATGACTACTCACAAATGTTGGTAGTAATCAGGCACATAAGTAAAGAAAAGGGGAAGAATCCAGGGTCACTGACAGGTCCACGAAGGAGCGAAGATGGTATACCGCTGGCAAGCTGTAGAGGAAAGATATAATAATACAGCCTCTGCAATGGTTTTCAAATTCGCCGCCTTGCGAATGCTATGGTGACAGTAGCGTGTGATGTCTTCAGCATCCGGAAGGCCAAGAAGTCGGAACTGGAAGTGCGCCTCAGTGTCGAGGCAAGCTCCGTAGACCGGGAGTGACATGGCGACCAATCAGAAGACGCATTTCACAACATCCGTTGTTTCCTCAGTTCTATCAGTCTGTGCAGGAAGTGAAACATATATAGATGGCCACGGAATTGTATTGGACAGCGGAACGAGTGACGTTGAAGATATCACACGCTACTGTCACCATAACATTCGCAAGGCGGCGAATTTGAAAACCATCGCAGAGGCTGTATTATTATATCTTTCCTCTCCAGCTTGCCAGCGGTATACCATCTTCGCTCCTTCTTAGACCCGTCAGTGACCCTGGATACGTCCCCCTTTCTTTACTTATGTGCCAGATTACTACCAACTTTTGTGAGTAGCCATTTAGCTGTGTGTTTTTATTATATTAAATGCTTTTATATATACTGAGAAAAAAAGGAATTTCGCTAACCTATATAGACTAGATATAGGTGTGAACCCAAAAAATATATACCAATCAAAAGTGTGAAAAAACTGCTGGAATTCTCCAGTTGTAACACCTAAAAATAAATAAATAATGAATAATAGTAGATCACCTGTGAAGAAAAATATATATATATGTGCAAAAATAAGATACAACTGAATGTCTCCAGTTGTCACATCAAAAAAATGAATAAAACACACTATGTGCTAAAATAAATAAAAAATAAAAAATAAAGGCATGAGTGAGATACTAAAACTCAAGCAAAGCACAAGTCAATATAAATATAAATGATGATGAAATAATGAATAAATATAAGTAAACAAATGAATGTGAATGAATTAATTATTATTAATAATAATAATAATAATAATAATATATAGTGTCCATATATAATTAAAATGAAATTAATAATAACGAATAGTGTCCATATAGTTGACCGACCACCCGTGATGAGTTTACAGTAGATGACTGGATTCCAAACAAAAAATTTCCAAAGTGTGAATGTGCTCTTGCCACCACCACACATATAAGTTGGCTCCTTACCGACTCAATACGACCCCCCGTTACAGAGGGTCTCAGCAGGCAGAAATAAATTGGATAGACATTCACGTTAATGAGCTGCTTGTCTGATCCCAAATCTTCCACAAGATGGAGCTAGTACAGTCTCTACCATCTCTCCCCTCCCGTACTCCTGTACTCCCGTACACCACTCTCCGCTCAGCGCAGTACCACATAAAAGATAAAGGCTCCAAATAGTGTAAAACCATCAACTTTAATTCAAAAAAATAGTAATGCACTTACATAAATAACTTGGCATCAGGCTTAATAGGAAGTGTGCGCCGGCCGGACGCACATGAACAAATCAACACGTGCTTCCTGGTAATTAGCAAACTAAAAGACCGAGGTGTCGTCAGTGCGTCGCTCCGCCTTACGCGTTTCATAATAACTTACGTCGTCCAGGGATATTCAGTTGTATCTTATTTTTGCACATATATATTTTTCTTCACAGGTGATCTACTATTATTCATTATTTATTTATTTTTAGGTGTTACAACTGGAGAATTCCAGCTGTTTTTTCACACTTTTGATTGGTACAGTGCCTTGCGAAAGTATTCGGCCCCCTTGAACTTTTCAACCTTTTGCCACATTTCAGGCTTCAAACATAAAGATATAAAAATTTTATTTTTTGTGAAGAATCACCAGCAAGTGGGACCCAATTGTGCAGTGGAACGAAATCTATTGGATTTTTGAAACTTTTTTAACTAATAAAAAAATGAAAAGTGGGGCGTGCAAAATTATTCTGCCCCCTTGCGTTAATACTTTGTAGAGCCACCTTTTTCTGTGATTACAGCTGCAAGTCGCTTGGGGTATGTCTCTATCAGTTTTGCACATCGAGAGACTGAAATTCTTGCCCATTCTTCCTTGCAAAACAGTTCGAGCTCAGTGAGGTTGGATGGAGAGCGTTTGTGAACAGCAGTTTTCAGCTCTTTCCACAGATTCTCGATTGGATTCAGGTCTGGACTTTGACTTGGCCATTCTAACACCTGGATACATTTATTTGTGAACCATTCCTTTGTAGATTTTGCTGTATGTTTGGGATCATTGTCTTGTTGGAAGATAAATCTCCGTCCCAGTTTCAGGTCTTTTGCAGACTCCAACAGGTTTTCATCCAGAATGGTCCTGTACAGTGGTGTGAAAAAGTGTTTGCCCCCTTCCTCATTTCCTGTTCCTTTGCATGTTTGTCACACTTAAGTGTTTCGGAACATCAAACCAATTTAAACAATAGTCAAGGACAACACAAGTAAACACAAAATGCAATTTGTAAATGAAGGTGTTTATTATTAAAGGTGAAAAAAAATCCAAACCATCATGGCCCTGTGTGAAAAAGTGATTGCCCCCCTTGTTAAAACATACTATAACTGTGGTTGTCCACACCTGAGTTCAATTTCTCTAGCCACACCCAGGCCTGATTATTGCCACACCTGTTCACAATCAAGGCATCACTTAAATAGGAGCTGCTTGACACAGTAAGGTCCACCAGAAGATCCTTAAAAGCTACACATCATGCCGAGACCCAAAGAAATTCAGAAACAATTGAGAAAGAAAGTAATTGAGATCTATCAGTCTGGAAAGGGTTATAAAGCCATTTCCAAAGCTTTAGGAATCCAGCGAACCACAGTGAGAGCCATTATCCACAAATGGCGAAGACATGGAACAGTGGTGAACCTTCCCAGGAGTGGCCGGCCGCCCAAAATTACCCCAAGAGCGCAGCGACGACTCATCCAAGAGGTCACAAAAGACCCCACAACAACGTCCAAGGAACTGCAGGCCTCACTTGCCTCAGTTAAGGTCAGTGTTCATGCCTCCACCATCAGGAAAAGACTGGGCAAAAATGGCCTGCATGGCAGAGTTCCAAGGAGAAAACCACTGCTGAGCAAAAAGAACATCAAAGCTCGTCTCAATTTCTCCACAACACATCTTGATGATCCCCAAGACTTTTGGGACAACATTCTGTGGACCGATGAGACAAAAGTGGAACTCTTTGGAAGGTGTGTGTCCAAGTATATCTGGCGTAGAAGGAACACTGCATTTCATAAAAAGAACATTATACCAACAGTAAAATATGGTGGTGGTAGTGTGATGGTCTGGGGCTGTTTTGCTGCTTCAGGACCTGGAAGACTTGCCGTGATAAAAGGAACTATGAATTCTGCTGTCTACCAAGAGATCCTGAAGGAGAATGTCCGACCATCTGTTCGTGTACTCAAGCTGAAACGAACTTGGGTTCTGCAGCAGGACAGTGATCCTAAACACACCAGCAAGTCCACCACCGAATGGCTGAAGAAAAACAAAATGAAGACTTTGGAGTGGCCTAGCCAAAGTCCTGACCTGAATCCTATTGAGATGTTGTGGTATGACCTTAAAAAGGCCGTTCATGCTTGAAAACCCTCTAATGTAACTGAATTAGGACAATTCTGCAAAGATGAGTGGGCCAAAATTCCTCCAGGACGCTGTAAAAGCCTCATTGCACGTTATCGCAAACGCTTGGTTGCAGTTGTTGCTGCTAAGGGTGGCCCAACCAGTTATTAGGTTTAGGGGGCAATCACTTTTTCACACAGGGCCATGATGGTTTGGATTTTTTTTCACCTTTAATAATAAATACCTTCATTTACAAATTGCATTTTGTGTTTACTTGTGTTGTCCTTGACTATTGTTTAAATTGGTTTGATGTTCCGAAACACTTAAGTGTGACAAACATGCAAAGGAACAGGAAATGAGGAAGGGGGCAAAAACTTTTTCACACCACTGTATTTGGCTGCATCCATCTTCCCCTCAATTTTAACCATCTTCACTGCCCCTGCTGAAGAAAAGCAGGCCCAAACCATGATGCTGCCACCACCATGTTTGACAGTGGGGATGGTGTGTTGAGGGTGATGAGCTGTGTTGCTTTTACGCCAAACATATCGTTTTGCATTGTGGGCAAAAAGTTAGATTTTGGTTTCATCTGACCAGAGCACCTTCTTCCACATGTTTGGTGTGTCTCCCAGGTGGCTTGTGGCAAACTTTAGACGAGACTTTTTATGGATATCTTTGAGAAATGGCTTTCTTCTTGCCACTCTTCCATAAAGGCCAGATTTGTGCAGTGTACGACTGATTGTTGTCCTATGGACAGACTCTCCCACCTCAGCTGTAGTTCTCTGCAGTTCATCAAGAGTGATCATGGGATCATTGATTTGCAGTGGTCTGATACTCCTTCCATTTCAAAATGATCGCTTGCACAGTGCTCCTTGGGATGTTTAAAGCTTGGGAAATCTTTTTGTATCCAAATCCGGCTTTAAACTTCTCCACAACAGTATTACAGACCTGCCTGGTGTGTTCCTTGGTCTTCATGATGCTCTCTGCGCTTTCAACAGAACCCTGAGACTATCACAGAGCAGGTGCATTTATACAGAGACTTGATTACACACAGGTGGATTCTATTTATCACCATCAGTCATTTAGGACAACATTGGATCATTAAGAGATCCTCGCTTAACTTCTGGAGTGAGTTTTCTGCACTGAAAGTAAAGGGGCCAAATAATTTTGCACGCACCACTTTTCAGTTTTTTATTTGCTAAAAAAGTTTAAAATATCCAATAGATTTCGTCCCACTTGTTGGTGATTCTTCACAAAAAATTTAAATGTTATATCTTTATGTTTGAAGCCTGAAATGTGGCAAAAGGTTGAAAAGTTCAAGGGGGCCGAATACTTTCGCAAGGCACTGTACATAGTTACATAGTTAGTCAGGTTGAAAAAAGACACAAGTCCATCCAGTTCAACCACAAAAAAATATATATAATAAATATCATACCAGCCCATATACCCAATTCTATACCCACAGTTGATCCAGAGGAAGGCAAAAAACCCCAGCAGAGCATGATCCAATTTGCTAAAGCAGGGGAAAAAATTCCTTCCTGATCCCTCAAGAGTCAATCGGATTTTCCCCGGATCAACTTTACCTATAAATGTTAGTACCCAGTTATATTATGTACACTTAGGAAATAATCCAGGGCTTTCTTAAAGCAATCCACTGAGCTGGGCATAACCACCTCTGCAGGGAGTCTATTCCACATTTTCACAGCTCTTACTGTGAAGGAACCTTTCCGTATTTGGAAATGAAATCTCTTTTCCTCTAGACTTAAAGAGTGCCCCCTTGTGCTCTTTGTTGACTGTAAAGTGAATAACTCGACACCAAGTTCACTATATGGACCCCTTATATATTTGTACATGTTGATCATATCCCCCCTTAATCTCCTCTTATCAAGAGTGAATAAATTCAGTTCCTCTAATCTTTCCTCATAGCTGAGTTCCTCCATGCCTCTTATCAGTTTGGTTGCCCTTCTCTGCACTTTCTCCAGTTCCCCGATATCCTTTTTGAGAACTGGTGTCCAAAACTGAACTGAATATTCCAGATGAGGTCTTACTAATGATTTAAACAGGGGCAAAATGATATCTCTCTCTCTGGAGTACATACCTCTCTTAATACAAGAAAGGACTTTGCTCGCTTTGGAAACCGCAGCTTGGCATTGCATGCTATTTTTGAGCTTATGATCTACCAAAACCCCCAGATCCTTCTCCACTATGGATTCCCCCAGTTGTACTCCCCCTAGCATGTATGATGCATGCATATTCTTAGCCCCCAAGTGCATAACTTTACATTTCTTAACATTAAACCTCATCTGCCACATAGTCGCCCAATTAGACAGAGCATTGAGGTCGGCTTGTAAATTGGAGACATCCTGTAAGGACGTTATTCCACTGCATAGCTTGGTGTCATCTGCAAACACGGAAATGTTACTTTTGATCCCAGACCCAATATCATTTATAAAGATATTAAAAAGTAAGGGTCCCAACACTGAACCTTGGGGTACACCACTGATAACCTTAGACCATTCAGAGTAAGAATCATTAACCACTACTCTCTGAATTTTGTCTTTTAGCCAGTTTTCTATCCATTTACAAACTGATATTTCCAAACCTGTAGACTTTACCTTACACATGAGCCATGTGTGCGGAACTGTATCGAACGCTTTTGCAAAATCCAAATATATCACGTCCACCGCCACCCCTCTGTCCAAGGTTTTACTTACCACCTCATAAAAAGAAATCAGGTTTGTCTGACAACGTCTGTCTTTCATGAATCCATGCTGTCTGTTGCTCAAAATATTTTTTTCCTGCAAGAACCCGTCTATGTGGTCTTTTATTAATCCCTCCTGTATCTTTCCAACTATAGAAGTTAAACTAACGGGTCTATAATTACTTGGTAAATACTTTTTTCCCTTTTAAATATAGGCACCACATTAGCCCTGCGCCAATCCAGTGGTACTATTCCTGTCATTAATGAGTCCCTAAAAACTAGATACAATGGCTTTGAAATTACAGAGCTCAATTCTTTTAGGATCCGTGGGTGGATGCCATCAGGTCCAGGTGCTTTATCCACCTTTATTCTGTCCAAATATTTCTGGACACTATCACTTTTGAGCCATTGTGGATTTGGGTCTGCGTCAGTACCACCCCCATTATGGACATGAGCTCCCCCATGCTCCTTTGTATACACAGAGCTGAAGAAAGTATTTAATAAGTTAGCCTTCTCTTTGTCCCCAGTCACCCACTCCAGATTATTTTGCAAAGGGCCTACATGCTCAGACTTAACCTTTTTACTATTAATATATTTGAAGAATTTTTTGGGGTTTGTCCTACTATCTTTTGCAATCTGTCTTTCATTTTGAATTTTTGCATCCTTGATTTCCTTTTTACATATTCTGTTATATTCCTTGTAACATTTAAAATGACACTAGCGTTGCTTCATTTTTATATTTTTTAAAAGCTCTTTTTTATAGTTTATAGCTTTTTTAACTTTAACTGAGCCACATCGGTTTTATTTTTAACCTTTTAAACTTATTGCCCATGGGAATATATTTTGCCGTAAGATCACAAAGTCTTTTTGAAGAAAATTCCCATTTCTGTTCTGTGCCCATTGGTGCCAATATTCTCTCCCAGTCTAAGTCCTGGAGAGCAGCCCTCATCCTTGGAAAATTTGCTTTCTTGAAATTGGATTTGTCAACTTTTTGTGGACATTGGGATATACATGTCAAGACCCATTCCCATTTTTAAGAGGCCACCAAGGGTGTATAAAGCTTATGCAATCAGAAAGGGTTAATCCTAGGACCAAACACATTGATGTCAAGTATCACCTACTGAGGCACAATCAAGAGCAAGGTGTTATTGACATTCAATACTGTCCATCAGAGAAGATGACTGCTGATGCACTCACCAAACCTTTATTGAAGGAATGCCATAGCTATTCCCAGAAGAAGCTGAATATAATTTGACAAAGCACATGCTGTGTTGAAGGGGTGTTGGAAAAAAACAACAAAATGTAATGTAAAGTTGCTTAAAAAACTGAATCTATATATACACGTGTGCATTATACCTGTCTATGCCAGCAGGTGGTGCTGTAGTATTATTGTGTATAGTTCATGTATTCTATGATATAAGAGGAAGTAGATTCTGTATCTAAGTATGCACTTGTTAGTTGTTCTCTTCCTGTCTGTTCCGTGATGATAAAAAGCATGTAATGTATTTCTCCATGAAAGTATTCTCTGCATACAACAAGCTTCCAAGCGCATGATTCAATAACTTGCTATTAATATTATCCAATTCTCTGAGAGTGCATAGCTGCACACCCATCTTTCTCTATCCTTTAACCACTTCCCGACCGCCCACAGAAGATATACTGTGGCAGGGTAGCCGCTCTGTGCCAGATCACGTACCTAGTACGTAATCTGACACTTCCAGGTCTGGGGCGAATGCCACTTGCGACCTGCTCCCACTGTGATCACACACAGCAGGAGTCCAGCGCACTCAAAGTCAGCCGGTACCGATTGTACAGTACACAGGCAGAACAGCGATCTGCTTATGTAAACAAAACAGATCATCGTTCTATGAAGAGGGAAGGCATTGATCCTGTGTCATGTGGCATTGATCCAGGGGCACGGATTTATACATTCCCTTAGTAAAAGTAGCTCCCCCACAGTACACAAGCACTGACCCCCAAAAAGTGTCAGATAGTGTCCGATATCGCAGTCCCGCTATAAGTCGCTGATCACCACCATTACTAGTAAAAAAAAATCCCATAGTTTGAAGATGCTATAACCAATCAATATACTCTTATTGGGATTTTGTTACCAAAAATATGTAGCAGAATACATATTGGCCTAAATGTATGAAGAAATTTGATATTTTAAATTTTTTTATTGGCTATGTCTTAAAGCAGAAAGTAAAAAATATTGGCTTTTTTTTCAAATTTGTCAGCCTTTTTTTGTTTATACTTCAAAAAATAAAAGCTGCAGAGGTGATCAAATACCACTAAAAGCAAGCCCTATTTGGGTACAGACCTTTTAATTCTTAGGGCATGATTTATAGTTTTAGATATCTATAAGTGGAGATAACTATGGTTGCTTTTGGTCATCCTACTCTCATATAATCAGTCTTATACTGTTATGCCTATTTCTTCATGTCCTCCTTTCAATTCCTACATGGAATTTTTACCTTCAGTTGTTCTGCCTTCTGATATTTGTTGTGAGCCTCATATTGTGCTTGTTACTTATGTATCCAAATTCCTGTATTAAGCTTGCAGGGTTGTATACCTTTTTATGCTTTTTAATACTCTATTGTATTCAAAATTCAATATTTTACTCCTGGAAGATGGCTATTTTTATTCTATTTTTTCTATTCTTTTCTATTATATTATTATCTGTTTTATTCCATTCTATTCTCTCCTTTATATTCTATTCTACTCTATTGTATTGTATATTCATTTTATCTCTGAAAGTATAATGGAATGTTTAAAGTAGTGATCCTAATAAAACATTGTAGTCATGATCATTCAAAATTAATACTTGGAATAGATGAGCTATAATTGTAGATATAAGTGGTTGATAGATATGCGAAACTGGAGTAAAAATAAAATAAATGGAAGCACATGTTAATCCAAACACAGACATGCATAAAATGCACTTATCTCTAGAAACGTGCACAGCGAAAAAATTTGTTTTGCTTCAGATTTGTTTGTTAAGTTATTAATGGAGTTGTAAAGGCAGAAGGTTTTTTTATCTTAATGCATTCTATGTATTAAGATAAAGAACATTCTGTGTGTAGCAGCCACCCCAGCACCCCCTAATTACTTACCTGAGCCCTATCTTTCTCCAGCGATGTCCAGGAGTGTCTTAGCCATCCAGACCTGATTGGCTGAGACACAGCAGTGGCACCATTGGCTCCCACGGCTGTAACTCAAATTCAGTTAGCTAGTCAAGGGAGAGAGGGGGCAGGACCGGGTGGGGGCTCTGTGTCTGACTGGACACACAGAGCTGTGACTCGGTTTGTATGCCCCCATAGCAAGCTGTTTGCTGGGGCACTCGACAGGAGGGAGGGACCAGGAGCAGCGAAGAGGGAACTGCACAGAGGAGGTAAGTATAACATGTTTGTTATTTATTTTTTATTTAATTTAAAACAAGACTTTACAATCACTGTAATTTCATTTTGTTATGTTAGAATTAGGCTGCTTTCACACTGGGGCTGGAGCGGCGTCGGCGGTAAAGCGCCGCTATTTTTAGCAGGGCTTTACCGTCGTTTTAGCGGCGGTCTGCGGGCACTAGCGGGGTGGTTTTAACCCCCGCTAGCGGCCGAAAAAGGGTTAAACCCGCCCGCAAAGCGCCGCGCTGTCCCATTGATTTCAATGGGTAGGAGCGGTTTAGGAGCGGTGAATACACCGCTCCTTCACCGCTCCAAAGATGCGGCTAGCAGGACTTTTTTCACTGTCCTGCTAGCGCACCGCCCCAGTGTGAAAGCCCTCCGGCTTTCACACTGGAGTGAAAGGGGCCGGTTTTTTTCAGGTGCTACACAGGCGCTATTTTTAGCGCTGTAACGCCTGAATACCGCCCCAGTGTGAAAGCAGCCTTAGTGATGGACGAACTTCCGGCGGGACATTTCGCGAACGCGGCCGATAGTTCGCGAACTGGAACGTTCGCGGTGGGCCCCATTGACTTCAATGGGAGGCGAACTTCGCAAACCTACAGGTCAAATTTGCAGCCACAAAATAATTAATAGCTGTGCAAACATAGTCCCACCACATGGCCAATGACATAACACATGTATGAGGTGAATCTGGGATCGACAACTACAAGCATTCTTTTTTTATATGGGAAATTGTTGTGACAATTCAGGACTGTGGAGCGCATGAAGGCAATGGAGGAAAGGGAAGGTCAGGGACCAGGGTAGGCAAAGAAGAGGGTGCAGGAGATGATCACCAGCAGCGTGACATACAGCAATGACACCTGCACCGTGATAGAGTCATCTGACAGCAGCACCGTGATAGAGAGCACTGACATCAGCAGCGTGACATAAAGCACTCACACCAGCACCGTGATATACAGCACTGACAGCAGCACCGTGATAGAGAGCACTGACATCAGCAGCGTGACATAAAGCACTCACACCAGCACCGTGATATACAGCACTGACAGCAGCACCGTGATAGAGAGCACTGACATCAGCAGCGTGACATACAGCAATGACACCTGCACTGTGATTGAGTGATCTGACAACAGCACCGTGATGGAGAGCACTGACATCAGCAGCGTGACATAAAGCACTAACACCAGCACCGTGATATACAGCACTGACAGCAGCACCGTGATAGAGAGCACTGACATCAGCAGCGTGACATACAGCAATGACACCTGCACCGTGATAGAGTGATCTGACACCAGCACCGTGACAGAGAGCACTGACATCAGCAGCGTGACATAAAGCACTAACACCAGCACCGTAATATACAGCACTGACATCAGCACCGTGATATACAGCACTGACACCTGCACCGTAAGCAGCCCCAGGAGGAAGTCAGCATAGCACAGGGATGGTGGGAGCCCCTTATAATGAGCATAGTACAGGGATGGTGGGAGCCCCTCATAATAAGCAGCCCCGGGAGGATGTCAGCATAGCACAGGGATGGTGGGAGCCCCTCATAATAAGCAGCCCCAGGAGGATGTCAGCATAGCACAGGGATGGTGGGAGCCCCTCATAATAAGCAGCCCCAGGAGTAAGTCAGCACAGCACAGGGATGGTGGGAGCCCCTCATAATGAGCATAGCACAGGGATGGTGGGAGCACCTCAAAATATGCACAGCAGAGGTACAGCCCCAGGAGGAAGTCAGCACAGCACAGGGATGGTGGGAGCCCCTCATAATATGCACAGCAGAGGTACAGCCCCAGGAGGATGTCAGCACAGCACAGGGATGGTGGGAGCCCCTCATAATAAGCAGCCCCAGTAGAAATATGACACCGCTCAACCTCTTCAAAGAGGAGGGTACGGGCATATAGTACGCTGTGCTTTTTTTGGACAAGAAAGTGAGCCAAATGAAGAAAGAAGGTCTCTGTGCTCGATTAAAAAAATTGTTTATAGACATATACATGGTCTACTGGTCACATGTGTTGAATTCCTCTGAGATCCATGCCTCATTCATTTTTAGAAATGTGAGGTAGTTAACACTGTCGTGAGCTAGGCGAGTACGCTTATCGGTCACGATCCCCCCTGCTGCGCTGAACGTCCTTTCGGACAGGACACTGGATGAGGAGCAAGTCAACAGTTTGATTGCAAATTGGGCAAGCTCTGGCCAGAGGTCAAGCCTGCCTACCCAGTAGTCTAGGGGTTCATCACTCCTCAGAGCGTCCACATCGGCCGTTAACCCGATGTAGTCGGACACCTGACAGTCTAGGCATTCCCTGATGCTGGATCCGGATGACACCTGTCGATGAATTGCTCCTCTGCCAGCACACGCAAAAGCAGAATGCAGCATTTCTCGAAGCAAGGCCTGGAAGTGCTGCATTCTGCCAGCCCTCTGTGACGGCGGTAACATTTCCACCATTTTGTGTTTGTACCGGGGGTCTAAGTACGTTGCCACCCAGTACTGGTCCTTGACCCTTATGCTTTTTATACGGGGGTCCCTATTAAAACACTGGAGCATGAAGGCCCCCATTTGCACTAAAGTGGAAGCGGTGTGGTGGCCTGGCTCCTGCTCATCATCCAGGATAATGTCGTCCTCTTCATTCTCCTCTCCCCATCCACGCACAACAACAGGGGTCCCAGAAAATCTTGGCACCGACACTGTGTGCCAGCGATACATTCACTTGCCGCTGAACATGGCCATATAGCTCTGGGATGCCCTTCTCTGAGAAATACTTCCTTCCTGGGACCTTCCATTGTGGTGTTCCAATGGCCACAAATTTGTGAAAGGCCTCCGAGTCCACCAGTTTATATGGCAGTAGTTGGCGGGCTATGAGTTCTGACAAGCCAGCCGTCAACCGTTGGGCAAGAGAGTTATCCGGCGTCATCATTTTTTTACGCTCGAATATTAGGCCCACGAAAGCCTGCCTTTTTGCAGAAAAAGGTGAGCTTGGCGTGATGGAAGGTGGAGTGGAGGACAATTGTGAGGAGAGAGGAGAAGGAGAAGTAGAAGACGAGGCTGGACGGTGAGAGCCTGCAGTGTGGCTTTTTGTGTTCCATTGCTCCCGCTCGGCTCGGTGATGGCTGCTCATGTGCCTTCTTAAGGCGGTCGTCCCTAGGTGAGTGTTGAGCTTACCGCGACTAATGCGTTGGCTGCAAAGATTGCAGATGGCAACGCTATTGTCAGCAGCGGACACATAAAAAAAAAGCCCACACTGCGGAGCCATGTGCCGGTGTCCTGGGAGCTCCAGATGTGACCGTACATGGTCGATGACTCGCTCCTGATACATTTGCAGTCTGCTTTGTCCCTCCTGTGCAATGTAAGTTATTCCTGCTTCTCCTCCCTATCTGCTGGTCCATATCTCCCTCTGAACTCCCCTCCTCTTCCTCTCTTGTGGGCACCCACGTGACATCACTAGACACGTCATCATCAACGTCACCTTCCCCACCGCTATAAGTAGAGATCTCGGAGTAGGCAGCAACACGGGGGACCAACCTCCTCCTTGGGCTGATCTGGGTACTGTCGTCAGACTGCTGAGTAGCGGTTGTTGCTGCCTCCTCTTCCTGATCCAATACCAAGAGTGGCTGCGCATCAGAAATATTTTGATATGGATCGGAAAATAATTCCTGTGACTCAAGCGGAAGATATGTGGTAGTGGTGGTGGTGGTGTTGTTGGTGGTAGTGTCTTTGGGGGTGCACATAGCAGAGATTGAAGAAGAGGGTGCAGATCGAGAGGATGAGGAGGGTGCAGAAGAGTAAGGCTGAGCGAGCCACTCAACCAAGTCTGGTGCGTCCTTTAAAGTAATTGAACGCACCTTCTGCGACTTCCCACTTTGGCTCAAGCCTGTTGCTCCTGCCCTACCCCTACCACCCCTGCGGAAGGGCCTGCCTCTTCCTCTGCCTGTCATTTTTTAAATGACCCTGTGACAAAACTCTCAGTCCCTATACCGATGAAGGACTGCTGCCGTATAGGGCAGTGGTCAGCAGTAGTACACCTCAACCCTATGTATTGTGGACCGATACCCGTCCTTATAGAATGGCAGACTGTACCTCACTCAACCCTATGTACTGTAGTACCCTATACCTTACCAGTCCTTATAAGGACCTTTGTGGACCAAGTAGGTTGTGTGTGAGTGATTAGCAGACTGTACATCAGTCCCTATACCGATGAAGGACTGCTGCAGTATAGGGCAGCGGTCAGCAGTAGTGCACCTCAACCCTATGTACTGTGGACCTATACCAGTCCTTATAGAATGGCAGACTGTACCTCACTCAACCCTATGTACTGTAGTACCCTATACCTTACCAGTCCTTATAAGGACCTTTGTGGACCAAGTAGGTTGTGTGTGAGTGATTAGCAGACTGTACGTCAGTCCCTATACCGATGAAGGACTGCTGCAGTATAGGGCAGCGGTCAGCAGTAGTGCACCTCAACCCTATTTATTGTGGACCGATACCAGTCCTTATAGAATGGCAGACTGCAAATCACTCAACCCTATGTACTGTAGTACCTTATACCTTACCAGTCCTTATAAGGACTTTTGTGGACCAAGTAGGTTGTGTGTGAGTGATTAGCAGACTGTACGTCAGTCCCTATACCGATGAAGGACTGCTGCAGTATAGGGCAGTGGTCAGCAGTAGTGCACCTCAACCCTATGTATTGTGGACCTATACCAGTCCTTATAGAGTAGCAGACTGTACCTCACTCAACCCTATGTACTGTAGCACCCTATACCTTACCAGTTCTTATAAGGACTTTTGTGGACCAAGTAGGTTGTGTGTGAGTGATTAGCAGACTGTACGTCAGTCCCTATACCAATGAAGGACTGCTGCAGTATAGGGCAGCGGTCAGCAGTAGTGCACCTCAACCCTATGTTTTGTGGACCGATACCAGTCCTTATAGAATGGCAGACTGTACCTCACTCAACCCTATGTACTGTAGTACCCTATACCTTACCAGTCCTTATAAGGACCTTTGTGGACCAAGTAGGTTGTGTGTGAGTGATTAGCAGACTGTACATCAGTCCCTATACCGATGAAGGACTGCTGCAGTATAGGGCAGCGGTCAGCAGTAGTGCACCTCAACCCTATGTACTGTGGACCTATACCAGTCCTTATAGAATGGCAGACTGTACCTCACTCAACCCTATGTACTGTAGCACCCTAGACAGACCAAGTTACCAGTCCTTATAAGGAGCTTTGTGGAACAAGTGGGTTGTGAATGATTAGTAGACAGCAGCAGAAGGGCAGCAGTCAAGTATAATATTCTTTCTATATTTGGAAGAAAGAATATTATACGTGTACAAGCCTATTACCATACCACTGATACCAGTCCTGAAAATAACCTTTGTGGAGCTAATAGTAACAGCTACTGATTAAACTGACCCTCACTGCCTTACACACTGCTTCCTGCCTGTGCCTATATAAACTGACAAAACAGAGGCTACTGGAACAATAATTGAAATAGCACTTTTGTGGACCTGATAGTAACAGCTAATGACTAAACTGGCTGTCCCTGCAGCACACACCGTCCTGTCCCTTTCTCTAAACTGACAAAAGACACTCAGGCTGCTGCAACAATCACTAGCACAGCACTGCCTATCCTGAACTACACCCAACACCTATACCAGTCCTGAAAAGAACTTTTGTGTACCAAATAGCTAGCGATTTGGGTCACTGTAATCTCTCCCTGCTCCACACAGCAACCTCTCCCTATAGTGACAGAAGAAAGAATGTAAAATGGCCGCCGGATCGGGTGTATTTATAAGTTAGGGGGAATGTCCAAGTGTCCATGTGCTGTAATGTCTCAATTGGCTGTCCTGTACCTCATGATGGATGTGTAATCATAGGTCAAAGTTCTTTTACACAGTAAACACAGAAGTCCGCCGGGCGAACGGCACCAATAGTCCGCCGAACGGGCGGACCGCGAACAGCCGAAATTCGCTGCGAAACGACCGCCGGGAGAACCGTTCGGCCATCACTAGTTAGAATGATTTATTTCTGGAATTAGTTTCGTATATTTGGATTCATTTTGTAGATTTGTTATTTTTGAGCCAATTTGAAGATCAAAATTAGAAAATTAAAATTTCGGAAGAATGAATATATATGTGAGGGGGCACTAATAAAGTGTAAATACTTCAATAGTAAACGAATGTAGTGCCGGCTCCTGAAGAGACCGCTACTTCTACAACTGCCACTGCCGGAGAGACCACTCTGGGGCAGATGGACACTGCTTCTACCACCGTTACTGAAGCCACCATGCCTTCTTTGGAAAAAGTGGGGCATACAAAATGTTCCCGGAATCGCAATGGAATCCGGCTGGACCCAATTGGTGGAAGAAGGTTGCTTCGGTGAAAACTCAGACTGTATGTAAAACTTTGGTGAATTATTTACCGGCAGAGGAGTACCGGGACTCAGAGTTAGAGTCCTTGTCAGATACGGGGGACGATTACATTTTTGAGACACTGTCCCAGGAGTTGTTATGGGCCAAAGGGGATGATGTAGCCGCCACTTGTACAGATGTTTCGGGCTGGTTATCCCTAACTTCAAGGGGTGAAATGCTGAGTGCGGAAAACCCTATCATGGTGAATGTGACTTTGCCTAAACCCGTGAATTTACCCACACTTCAGAAGGACTCTGCCATGCTGGTTGCAAAGGTCCCCAAACTCCTGCATACCTCCCGGGGAAGGAAGTGCCAGCGCGTGCCAAGGCTTGCAAGGTCGCAGCAGCTTCTTAACAAAAGAGTAGCAAATGAATACGGGCTGGAATTCCCTTATGTCCAGAGTGGAATGTTTAAAGTAGTGATCCTACATATACATATGTGAGGGGGTGCTAATAAAGTGTAAATACTTTAATAGTAAACTAATGTAGCTCCGGCTCCTGAAGAGCATGCGCTATATATTTTAAAAGTTAATGTTACACCTAAACTTCATTTTGGTTTTGGGTACAATTGTTCCAAATTTGGACCTCAGCATCAGTCTGACTGGACTATAGGATGTTCAGCCTGGCCACAGGGGGCACTGTCTCTTCTGGCAGGCATTGAACCACACTCTGGTTGGGTGCTTTAACCACTTGAGGACCGCCGTATTGCCAATGTACGTCAGCACAATGGCACAGGCAGGCACAATCACGTACATCTACGTGATTGCCTTCCAGCGGGTGGGGGGTCCGATCGGACCCCCTCCCCCTGATTGCCCCTAGAGTTAACCCTTTCACCCCCTTTTGCCAGTGTCACTAAGCGATCATTTTTCTGATCGCTGCATGTGTCGCTAGGTAGCTAGTTATTTTTTTAGGTTCACCGCCAGGTTTTTATAGCGCTAGGTACCCCGATATACTACCCAATAATGGTTTTAACCCCCTGATTTCCGCTAGTTAACCCTTTCACCCCCTTTTGCCAGTGTCACTAAGCGATCGTTTTTCTGATCGCTGCATTAGTGTCGCTACAGTCGCTAGGTAGCTAGTTATTTTTTTAGGTTCACCGCCAGGTTTTTATAGCGCTAGGTACCCCGATATACTACCCAATAATGGTTTTAACCCCCTGATTGCTGCTAGTTAACCCTTTCACCCCCTTTCACCAGCGATCACAGTATAAGTGTCACTGGTGACGCTGGTTAGCCAGTTAGTTATTTAGGTTCCCCGTCAGGTTTTTATATAGCGCCAGGGACCCCCATATACTACCTAATAAAAATTTGAACCCCCTGATTGCTCCTAGTTAACCCTTTCACCACTGATCACCGTATAAGTGTTACGGGTGACTCTGGTTAGTTTGTTTTTTATAGCATCAGGGCACCCACCATTTATTACCCAATAAAGGTTTAACCCCCTGATCACCCGGCGGGTGATATCAATTAGGTTTTAGGGTCAGGGTCTGCGTCGCCCCAGGCAGCGCTAGGTTAGTGCCAGTACCGCTAACACCCACACGCAAAGCATACACCTCCCGTAGTGGTATAGAATCTGAACAGATCAATATCTGATCTGATCAGATCTATACTAGCGTCCCCAGCAGTTTAGGGTTCCAAAAAAACGCATTGTTAGCGGGATCAGCCCAAATACCTGCTGGCACCTGCGTTTTGCCCCTCTGCCCAGCCCACCCAAGTGCAGTATCGATCGATCACTGTCACTTACAAAACACTAAACACATAACTGCAGCGATCGCAGAGTCAGGCCTGATCCCTGCCATCGCTAACAGGTTTTTTGGTAGCATTTTATATTCAAATCCGGAAGGCAGTGCTTGGTTTTCGGGGTCCCGTACGTGGCTAGGCTCCCAAAAAGTCCCCCACATGTGGTATCCCCGTACTCGGGAGAAGCAGCA
Organism: Lithobates pipiens; assembly: GCF_037356315.1. Taxonomy (NCBI): domain Eukaryota; kingdom Metazoa; phylum Chordata; class Amphibia; order Anura; family Ranidae; genus Lithobates; species Lithobates pipiens. The sequence goes on along the minus strand of NW_027507718.1, from coordinate 120,578,668 downwards.
GAATTTATTTTGGGGTGTAATTTGACTTCTGCCCATAGCATGTGTGAGCAATATATCATTTAGTGACAACTTTGTGCAAAAAAAAAAAAGTTTGTAATATTCCCGCAACTTTTGGCAAAATATAAAATATTCCATGGACTCGACATGCCTCTCAGTAAATAGCTTGGGGTGTCTACTTTCCAAAATGGGGTCATTTGGGGGGGTTTTGTGCTATTTTGGCATTTTATGGACTTCGAAACTGTGATAGGTAGTGAGGAGTTAAATCAAAAATTTGCACCCTTAGAAATCCTGAAGGTGGTGATTGGTTTTCGGGGTGCCGTGCGCGACTAGACTCCCAAAAAGTCCCACACATGTGGTATCCCCGTACTCAGGAGAAGCAGCAGAATGTATTTTGGGGTGTCATTTCACATATGCCCATAGCATGTGTGAGCAATATATCATTTAGTGACAACTTGGTGCAAAAAAAAAAAAGTTTGTAATATTCCCGCAACTTGTGGCAAAATATAAAATATTCCATGGACTCAACATGCCTCTCAGTAAATAGCTTGGGGTGTCTACTTTCCAAAATGGGGTCATTTTGGGGGGTTTTGTGCTATTTTGGCATTTTATGGCCTTCGAAACTGTGATAGGTAGTGAGGAGTTAAATCAAAAATTTGCACCCTTAGAAATCTTGAAGGTGGTGATTGGTTTTCGGGGTGCCGTGCGCGACTAGACTCCCAAAAAGTCCCACACATGTGGTATCCCCATACTCGGGAGAAGTAGCGGAATATATTTTGGGGTGCAATTCCACATATAACCATGGCATGTGTGAGCAATATATCATTTAGTGACAACTTTTTGTAAAAAAAAATTTTTTTTTTTTTTTTGTCATTATTCAATCCCTTAGGACAAAAAAAATAAATATTCAATGGGCTCAACATACCCATCAGCAATTTCCTTGGGGTGTCTACTTTCCAAAATGGGGTCATTTGGGGGGGATTTGTACTGCCCTGCCATTTTAGCACCTCAAGAAATGAGATCGGCAGTCATAAATTAAAAGCTGTGTAAATTCCAGAAAATGTACTCTAGTTTGTAGACGCTATAACTTTTGCGCAAACCAAAAAATATACGCTTATTGACATTTTTTTTACTAAAGACATGTGGCTGAATAAATTTTGCCCTCAATGTATGACTAAAATTTAGTTTATTCGATTTTTCTTATAACAAAAAGAAGAAAATATCTTTTTTTTTCAAAATTTTCGCTCTTTTTCCATTTATATCGCAAAAAAAAAAAATCGCAGAGGCAATCAAATACCATCAAAAGAAAGCTCTATTTGTGGGAAGAAAAGGACGCAAATTTCGTTTGGGTGCAATATTGCATGACCGCGCAATTACCAGTTAAAGCAGCGCAGTGCGAAATTGCAAAAAGACCTCTGGTCCTTAAGGTATTTATTGGTCCGGAGCTGAAGTGGTTAAGGTTACCTTCTCTCGGGGCCCGCCCAGTGGGAGTGTCACTCTTGCTGTGTTTCCTGGGAGAGGGTACTTAAGATGCGGATCTCACGTGGTTCGGGGTTCCAGTCCAGAAGTATGTTCTGACTCCATGGTCCTGGTTATCCTGACCAGCCCCCAGGAAGGCTTTGGCCTGGGGTGTGGATCCACCCGACTTATTGTCTCGGGGCTGGCTAGCCCGAGGCAAGGAAACTAAAGAAGGATTCCGAGGTGGTCCGGTGCCGTCTCCGGTAGTTGGGAAGGCCCAGTAACTTCGTAACTATCCAGGGGAGGACTCTTCAGAAGAAGGCCACGTACAGGTTGGCTTCTTAGCAAGAGCCTGGTGGGGCTGAAGTACCTAAGTGAATCTAGTCTTGTGGGTATCGCCAAGCTGGCTGAAAGATCCAGGTATCACATGAGTGTTCTACAAGTTTTAGTTTCCTGAATGTTCTACAACAACGTCTGTGGCACAGACTTTTTCCTGAATTAAGCACCTTGTTCGCTGCTAGGCCTTGTGAGAGAGGGACTATCCAACTTGAGTGAACATCCAGTTGTGACTGGCTATTCCCTGGATTTAGTCAAAGTAAGCAAGTCCTTCTTTATTGACTTTAACACTAAAGCCTTGTACACACGATCGGAGAATCCGTCGGAATGTGTCCTATCGGACCGCGTTGTCGGATAATCCGACTGTGTGTGGTATGCATCGGAATGTTTCCGTCGGAATATCCGTCGGACCCAAATTTCCAACTTGTTGGAAATATTTACCGACCAACTGGTTCGATCGGACATACTCCGATCATGTGTAGAGAATTTTGATCGGACCAAGTGCCACGCATGCTCAGATCAAATTCCTACATCAAAGCTATTGGCTACTAGCCTGAATGTAGTCCCATCATAACGAAATTACGTCATCACGTTCTGAAAGATCGGATTTTTTGACAACTTAGTCCGACCGTGTGTATGCAACACCAGTTTCGGACAAAATCTGACGGGCAAAATCTGACTAATTTGGTTGTCGAAATCTCTGACCGTGTGTACAGGGGCTTAGAGTACCTGAACTTTCTTTCTAACCCTCTGATCCTATTTTAACCACTTGACCACTGGGCACTTAAACACCCTTAATAACCAGACCAATTTTCAGCTTTCGGTGCGCTCACATTTTGAATGGCAATTACTCAGTCATGCAACACTGTACCCATATGAAATTTTTGTCCTTTTTTTCACACAAATAGAGCTTTCTTTTGGTGGTATTTAATTACTGCTGGGTTTTTTATTTTTTGTGCTATAAAAGAAAAAAGACCGAAAATTCTGTAAAAAATGAAATTTTCTTCGTTTCTGTTATAAAATGTAGCAGATTAGTAGTTTTTCTTCATAAATTTTGGGCAAAATTTATACCACTACATATCTTTGGTAAAAATAAGTACAAATTGATGGATACTATTTGGTCTTTGTGAAAGTTATAGAGTCCACAAGCTATGGTGCCAATATCTGAAAATTGATCACACCTGAAGTACTGACGGCCTATTTCAATTCTTGAGACCCTAACATGCCATAAAAGTACAAATACCCCCCAAATGACCCCTTTTTGGAAAGAAAAAAAATAATTTCAATAATTTCAAGTAATTCCAAGGTATTTAGGAAGAGGCATGATGAGTTTTTTGAAGTTGTCATTTTTTCCCACAATTCTTTGCAAAATCAAGATTTTTTCTTACTTTTATTTTTTTCACAAAATTGTTATATTATCAGTTTATTTCTCACACACAGCATATGCATACCACAAATTACACCCCAAAACACATTCTGCTATTACTCTCGAGTATGGCGATACCACATGTGTGAGACTTTTACACAGCGTGGCCACATACAGTGGCCCAACATGCAGGGAGCGCCATCAGGTGTTCTGGAGCACCCAGGACAATTCTGACATTTCTCTCCTACATGTAAAAATCATCATTTATTTGCTATAAAATTACATAGAACCCCAAAACATTATATATGGTTTTTTTTTAGCAAACACCCTGGTGGTTTTTGCTACTTTTTATCTCGCACAGTATTTGCGCAGCAATTTTTCGAACGCGTTTAAAAAAAAAAAAACTGTTTTGTGCTTAAAAAAAACATAAAGTTAGCCCAATTTTTGCATAATGTGAAAGATGAAGTTACGCCGAGTAAATAGATACCTAACATGTCACTCTTCAAAATTGCACACGCTCGTGGAATGGCGCCAAACGTCGCTACTTAAAAATCCCCATAGGCAACGCTTTAAATTTTTTTACTGGTTACATGTTTTGAGTTACAGAGGAGGTCTAGGGCCAAAATTATTGCTCTCGCTCTAACATTCGCAGTGATACCTCACATGTGTGGTTTTAACACCATTTTCATATGTGGGCCCTTCTGCATGCGAGCACATGGGGACAGGGGCACTTTAAAAAAAAATGTATTATTGTTCATTTTACTTTATTTATTTTAGTTTGACTTTTTTTCCCCAAAAATATTTTTTTTTTATCACTTTTATTCCTATTACAAGGAATGTAAACATCCCCTGTAATAGGAATATGGCATGAAAGGTCCTCTTTACAGTGAGATATGGGTTTAATAAGACCCCACATCTCACCTCTAGGCTGGGAAGCCTGAAATAAAAAAAAAAGATTCTGGCTTTGATCGTATTGGCAAGTCGGTAGAAGCACCGGAGGGCGGCAGGAGGGGGGGGGGCGTCTATGGCTGGGTATTGCAGGGTATCACCGAGTATGGATGGGTATTGCAGGGTATCTCTGAGTATGGCTGGGTATCTCCGGGTATGGCAATTTATGGCAGAGTATTGTCAGGGTATTGCAGAGTATTGGCTGGGTATTGCAGAGTATTGGCTGGTATTGTACTGCAGAGTATTGGCAGGTATTGGCAGAGTATTGGCAGGTATTGGCAGAGTATTGGTGGGTATTGGCAGAGTATTGGCTGGTATTGCAGAGTATTAGCTGGTATTGCAGAGTATTGGCTAGTGTTGCAGAGTATTGGCTAGTATTGCAAAGTATTGGCTGGTATTGCAGAGTATTGGCTGGTATTGCAGAGTATTGGCGGGTATGGCAGAGTATTGGCAGGTATTTCAGAGTATTGGCTAGTATTGCAGAGTATTAGCTGGTATTGCAGAGTATTAGCTGGTATTGCAGATTATTGGCTGGTATTGCAGAGTATTGGCTAGTATTGCAGAGTATTAGCTGGTATTGCAGAGTATTGGCGGGTATTGCAGAGTATTGGCAGGGAATTGAGGGGTTAAATTTCGGTGAGCAGCCATGTGGGCACTGCAGATGCAGCCCATAGCACTGCTGACACCGATCTCTTCCCCCTCCTCTGTACCGATTTGTACAGAGAGGGGAGGGAGGAACCAGCGTCATAACATGACGCCGGTTTGTTTACAAGCGATCACGTGGTAAACGGGCGCGATGATGACGATTCGTGATGTGCTGGGTCCTGTGGACCCGGCGGTCATGGATGCTCTCGAGTGCGTGCCCCAGGGGGTGCGCAAAAGCGGAATTCTGGGAGGACGTCACATAACGGCCTCCCAGAGTTAAGAAACCACCCTCTAGCCGTCATTCACATGGCAAGTACAGTACAGTTGGGTACAGTTTTGTATGACCGTGCAATTGTCATTCAAAGAGTGGCAGCACTAAAAACTGAAAATTGGTCTGGGCAGGAGGGAAGTTTAGGTGCCCAGTAAGCAAGTGGTTAAAGAAGGGGATATACCCCAAAAGCTTGCCCTGAAAAATTGTACGTTAGTGCAAATAAAAAAAGTATCACGGATAGTACTCAATTGTCTTTATAGGCCTCTGTAATTTATAATTACTTCCCTCTTAAGAAGTGTTCATCTGGACAGGCTTCAAGAGAGGAATGGGTTAAAATAGATGATTTTTGCATATAAAGATTAGAAAACCATGTCTAATCTTCTAGCATCACAACAATAATCCACGCCATGGATAAACTTTTACTGTCTAAAAAAATACCAATTACATTACCAATTTACCTGTCTACATCATAGCAATACACAGTTTGCTGAAGATGAATGTATACAGGAGCATTTAAAATGATATAATAATGTTGTATTAAAAGATCTACACTGATTTATCTTTCTTTGAAATACATATTTAATTTGTGGTTTGACTTAGCTTTCTTAGCTTTCTTAGCTAAGCCAAGCTATCCTCGTATGATCGCTGACATTTGTGCCGAGATCTTGAATCTGAATGTCAGCAAATGTTAAAAATTGTGAGGTGCATACATCATGCAAATGAAGAAGTAAACTTTTCTCTACTGTACAATTATCTGGATATATATTTGCTGTAATCACAAAAATTTGCTTTTTAAGGTGCCTAGATTCACTTGCAAAAGGCCAAATCCAAAATTACAAACATAGAAATGTACATACAATTTATGTTTTCATCCTCTGCCTAATAATGTGTACATTTTTGGACACTTATGTCATATGACTAAAATGCGGAAGGAAAAGCTCCACTTGTCTGTCTCCACCCCCCCCACACTGCCACATTTTGGAGGAAGCGGTTACCTGGTTTTGACTGTTCAATGCGGTGGAGTAAGCCGGAAGTTCGCCCCCCCTCCTTCTCCCTGCAGCCGGCCCATGCACAAAGCGTAGCACAATTTGCACATGCACAGTAGAAAACAGGATCCCGAGAGCAGATTCAAGAATCGGTTAGGGTAAGGACATTGCTGGATGCCTGGACAGGAAAGTGCCCTAATAGTAAAATTCAGCGTCTACAGTATTTGTAGCTCTTAACTTCATTATTTTGGGGGGGGGGGGGGGGCGGTAGAACTCCTTTTTAAACGGTGGGTTTACAGTTGACATAACAATAACCACAGGAAATTAAGCATGGAGGAATAACATTCATTTACTTTATTTCAGGCACCCAACCAAGAAAATGTGAATTCAACCTATTAGCAAAAAGGTCTTCACTGCATTATCTACTGGTACCTTTGGCTGCTGTATACAAGAATCAAACCCACTATGTGTATGTAATATGTGTTTGATTGTGGAAGAGTTTGTGCCACTTGAATGATGTTTAAAGAGACTGTGTCACCAAATAAAAAATGTCATGTATATTACATGACTACATGCAGTGTTTTTTCTTTCTATTAATTTCTTTTTATTCACTTGCAATGTGCCTTTGAACTTTCTAACATGTTTATCTTTCTTGCAACTTATGTCACATATGATTACACTATGATCACTATTTCCCAAGTTGTAGAGTATGATTAAGCTCCAGTGGGTGGGCCGAAATGCATCAGCGGGGACATGGCTTCTGGCAGAGACCCATGGGCTGAGGCTGTTCTCATGTTCTCATGTTCACACCATGTTCATGTCAGGAAACATGAATCAGACTGAGACAGAAATGCAATAAAAATCACATCTTTTAATTTAATGGTAAAAATGGTACAGATCAGTAAACATAGTGAAAACACAAGCCAGGGATCGGAAGCCAAAGCGGATAGTCAGACAAGCCAGTAATCAGGAAACCAGAGATCAGCATAGTCGGTGGCAGAAGAACAGGATCAGGAACCAGAAGGGGTATCAGCCAGGCAAAAGTTTTTACAGGAACACAACAGAGATACTCTGGATATGTTGACCAAGGCACAGGCACAAAATTAATGAACAAGGCAGTTTAAATAGCCAGAAGGGGCTGTCTGTAGGTGAGACTGACGAACGGGTAAATATCACCAGGTAAGCCACTCTGGAAATGAGTGCTGACAATTATCCGACAGCTGAGCAACCTGAGCACAGAGAAGAGAGCTGCTGAGAGCCCAGCCCTGACAGTTGGCTGGTCGGGAGTGTGACGCATTTTTAACCCTGCATATGCATTACTGAGCTTGTTTGGCAGCCTGCACCCTGATGACTATGAGAGTTGTTACCCTGGCTTTGAACGATATTCCAAAGTGGTTCTCCTGCAATATGTTTAAGAAATGGCAAGCCTTTGTTGACTGTGCAGTTTCATTTCCCCAATCACAATCATTAAAATCGCCCATGATAATAATATCACCCTGCTCCCCAGCCATTTTAATCTGTGAAAGGAGCTGACATTCCTCCTCATACTTTATGTTAGGGGGCCTATAACATACTCTAACAAGTACATAAAAAACCCAAGGGTGGATATATAATATTCTCCTATCTATGCAACCTTTCCAACAATCCTTTTACTCTCTCTGATCACCATCTTGTTAATTTCTCACTCCCCCTGTCTTCTACCACCTTTTCATTGTATTGGCTAAAAATCACTTTAGAAACCTTTGCCACTTCAACCCTTCTCTTCTCTATTCCACTACTAACTACCTCTATGACAAAATCTCACCCTGTCCTGCCCCAATCTAGACACTTCTGTCTACAATAGATCCCTATCCTCCACCCTGGATGAGCTTTCCCTCCTCACTACACATAGAATCAGGCCCCGACCCCTACAACCCTGGCAAATAGAGGACACCAGAAGTCTCAAAAAATGTTGCCGTGCTCTTGAGCGCCTGTGGTGTAAAACAAAGTCTCTCACAGACTTCAATCAATACAAATCTGTCTTCCAAAACTACAATTCCTGCCTCCTCACTGCCAAGCAGACCTATTTTATCACTTTCATTAATACCTTCCCATCAACTCTTCTCCACCTTTAAAGTGATTGTTATTTTTATAGGAAAAAAAAATGAGACTTTACAAACATGTCATACTTACCTGCTCTGTTGCAGTGGATTTGCACAGAGCAGCCGAAACCTCCTCTTCTCGGGTCCCTGCCTCCTACTGAGTGCCCCCACAGCCAGCAGCTTGCTATAGGGACACCCGAACCAAGTCACAGCTCCCTATGTCCATTCAGACATGAAGCCCTGACCCGGCCCTGCCCCCTCTCTCCCCTGATTGGCTAGCTGACATTGATTGACAGCAATGGGAGCCAATGGCACCACTGCTGTGCCTCAGCCAATCAAGAGAGATAATCTCTTAGCTCTCTACTTTGTCCTCTACTGCCTCCACCCACTAACTCACTCACTGCCCAGGAGGTCGTCAATCCCCTCAAACATAAGATTGATTCAATTTGTGATGAAATCTCCACTCTACACTTAACACCCTAATGTCAACAGGTACAGTCAACACTCCCCTTATTCAACCCTGTTGCTATACAGTAGGTGCCTGCGATATTGTGTTAATCTCGCCACTTTTAATGACGATATTGACACCCTGCAAGCCCCGTCGCGGGAGTCAGCGCCGAAAATGTTTATTTTCCCTTCCCCGATGAGCGACAAGCGTCGCTGACACTGGTGTGGGGATCTGAATTGGATTCCCGCCAATACCAGGCACTGTATTTGGTATAAATATTAAGGGAGAACTCCACGTCAAATTTTAAATAAGAAAATGGCATGGGTTCCCCCTCCAGAGGCATACCAGGCCCTTAGGTCTGGTAGGGATTTTAAGGGAAACCCCCCTACGCCTAAAAAACGGCGTGGGGGTCCTCACAAACTCCATACTAGACCCCTATCTGAGCATGCAGCCCGGCTGGTCAGGAAAGGGGGTGGGGAAGAGCTTGCGGCCCCCCACCCCAAAGCACCTTGTCCCCTTGTTGATGAGGACAAGGGCCTCTTCCCGACAACCCTGGCTGTTGGTTGTCGGGGTCTGCAGGCGGGGGGGATTATCGGAATCCGGGAGCCCCCTACCCATTCACCTGGGGGAAAAGTGTTAATAAAAAAACACACAACACAGGTTTTCAAAGTAGTTTATTAGGCAGCTCTGGGGGTCTTCTTCCGACTTCGGGAGTCTTCTCGCCGGGCTCCTCCGCTATCTTCTGCTCTTTTGCCCCTCTTTTACTAGCGGAGGAGTCTGGCTTTCTCCTTCGTTGTTGTTGCCGTCCTGGGGTCTTCTTCCGACTCCTTTGCACTCTCCAGCGTCTTCTCCTGCTCTCCAGTTCTTTTTCCGGGCACCTCCGCTATCTTCATCCAGCTCTTTTACTAGCAGAGGAGCCCAGTCTCCTCCGTCCTTCTTCCCCCTTCTCTCTTCTTTCTTCTTCCGATCTTGACACGATGCTCTCTCCCACTGTAATGCCGTGTGAGCGCTGTGCAATCACCGGGTGGTCACCGGGTGATGTCACATGGTGGCCCCACCCCTTATGATGGCACAGTCCCAGCATGCCCCGGGACCTGATGTCATAAGGGGCAGGGCCACCATGTGACATCACCCGGTGACCATGCCTATATAAGTGATCGCGCAGCGCTCACATGGCATTATAGTGGGAGAGAGCATCGTGTCAACATCGGAAGAAGAACAGAGGAGACCGTGCTCCTCTGCTAGTAAAAGAGCTGGAAGAAGATAGCGGAGGAGCCCAGAAGAAAACGCCGGAGAGCAGGAGAAGACGCCGGAGAACAGGGAAATGTTTACCACATATAGTTGCAGACACTAAACCATATATTATACAGTACATATCAATAATGTCTACCCCTTAGTGTCACAAACATCTCAAGGTCTTGCTTCCCAACTGCCTCCTCTTATGTTTAGGACACATCAATACAGTCACAGAGTCACCTGCAATATAAAATGGCACATTATAATACCATAAATACCACATCCATTGACAGAAGGCTAGGGCACATGCCTTATAGGACTTACTACAAATCAAATACTGCTATGGCAGACAATTCCTAGGTTTGTATCCTTTGCCTCTAATAAGAGTCTAAAAAATACACAGGCATCCATTAGGATAATGAATACCATCCACAGGAGTATGATATTGTCTAACAGTAAAAGATGGTGCTTCAGTGTGTCTCAGGCCTCTGCCCTACCTCTTAGGTAGGCCAGCAATGACGGCACCTCCTGCCCCCCCCAGGACTATGCCCACTGTCTTAAACTGAATGCTTGGACCTATGCAGTGGCGGCCCACCCATAGGGGGCGGCGCCCAGGCAGTAAAAAGAAAAAAAATGTTAAAAAGAAAAAAAATGTATTTAACCACTTGCTTACTGGGCACTTAAACCCCCCTCAGTCCCAGACCAATTTTCAGCTTTCAGCGCTGATGCACTTTGAATGACAATTGCGCGGGCATACAACACTGTACCCAAATTAAATTTTTATCATTTTTTTCCCACAAATAGAGCTTTCTTTTGGTGGTATTTAGTTACAGCTCGGAGTTTTATTTTTTGCTAAACAAACAAAAAAAAAAAAAAAATCATGTTTTAATAGTTTGTTATAAAATTTTGCAAACGGGTCATTTTTCTCCTTCATTGAAGTGCGCTGATTAGGCGGCACTGATAGGCTGCATTGGTGGGCACTGATGGGCTGCATTGGTGGGCACTGATAGGCTGCATTGGTGGGCACTGATAGGCTGCACTGGTGGGCACTGATAGGCATAGTTAAGGCGGCACTAATAGGCACAGATAAGGCGGCACCGATGGGCACAGATAAGGCGGCACTGATGGGCAAAGATGGGCACAGATAAAATGGCATGGATGGGTGGCACGGATAAGTGGCATGGATGGGTGGCACGGATGGGCACTGATAGGTACCACTGATAGATGGGACTGATGGGCACTGATAGGTGGCACTGATAGGTGGCTCTGATAGGTGGCACTGCTGGGCACTGATGGGCGGCACTGCTGGGCACTGATGGGCGGCACTGGGGTGCAGCACCTTTGAGGCAGATTGTGGGCACTGTGGGTGGCACTGTGGGTGGCACTGCTGGGTGGCACTGTGGGTGGCACTGTGGGCACTATGGGCACTGCTGGGTGGCACTGACGGGGGGCACTTACTTTTATTCAGGATGGCACTGCAGGGGGCAGGTGGGCACTGGCAGGGGGCAGGTGGTCGCTTGTATTGCTGGCCGTGATCGGGACTGATGTCCCGATCACGGCCGCCGGTGATCGGCTTTTTTTTTTCTCCTCGCGCTGTCAGCGCTAGGAGGAATAATAGCCGATTACCGGCTCCGTTCTATCACATGATCAGCTGTCATTGGCTGACAGCTGATCACGTGATAAGGGGTCGGGATCGACCCCTTGCACGGATCGGTGATCAGGCGAGTCTCATGGACTCGCCGATCACAGAGCGCGCCGCGCGCGCCCCTCAGGGGGCGCGCAGGCCGCTCGTGCACGGGACGACGTCAATAGACGTAGTCCCGGAAAAGTAGGTCCACGCTAATGCCGTCATTTGGCAATAGCGCGGATCCCAAGTGGTTAAACATGTCCCTTTAAATCATTTTTTTAAAATGTCCTTATGTGCACTGCGTCCCGGCGCCAGGTGCAGTGCAATATGGGAAGCGCCACGTCAATGCAATCACAAGATTGCAGACGAGACGCTTCATCTGGCCAAAAAAAATTGCTCTGTGGCGCGGTCGAGTGCGCCACAGCTTCCGGCCGGGCAGGTGAGTGCAGCGCATAGACTCATATCCAATGAGCAGCGCTTCCGATGTCACTCACGGAAGTGACGTTGGCACTCATCCGCTCAGTCCAGCGGCAGAAGGAGGTGAATGAAGTGATGTTCGGTGGCGCTGACTGCAGCCCAAACCCCCCCCCCCCCTGCTTATCAACCTCAACCTCAACATTCGGTGAGCAGACGACAGAACCTCCCCCCATCCCCCGCTGCAACTAGATTCATTGTGTTCGTCAGTTTGTGACGCTTACCAAGGGGGGTGGGGTGGTGGCAGGACAGCAGCAGAATGGCAGCACACCCCTCCCCCCATAATTCCTAACTTAAGCAGTTACATTTAGCAGAAAATGGGCAGTTATAAAATAAATGGACATAGTTTAGATATATTACAAAAGAAATGTGCAAGCTGGTACTCTGGGAGTGATGGCTGTTAACAAGCTCCAGAGATAACCTGGCATCAGAAGATAAATTTCAATACCTGTCTTCCCATACGATTTCATATATTTAACACATTGTATGCATGTTATTTACCCCTTATCAACGTGACTGAAGATGGACCAAATTTTCCCCACCTGCTGCCCATTCACACCTGTACCTTGTAACACTAACAAGTTTTGCAAAAGGTGAAAAAAAGGAAAGTAAAAAATGTTTGCAGACTGGTATTACCCATAAGTCGGTTGGACAGCAGCACACACAGGGGAGGGCTGGCAGCCTTAGGCCAGGGGGGCAAGTCCAGTCAAGTGGCCCACAGAACCGTTGGTGGCAAAGTGAAGGATCGGGAAAACAGACTAAGGTTTTCCATGATCACAAAGGTTGGGGGGAGGTTCAGGGAGGACAATGTGGCCCTTCAGGGCCCATGGAGGACCTGTACCACCATGGCCTGCCGGGGAATTAAAGTGCAAACAAGTCCTTGTATGAATCCCTCAGAGCTGAGGACCTGACCTCTCCCGACCAACTAGTGAGGGACTACAAGTCCAAGCATTACCAAATGCCTGAGATTTAAGGATTTGATCCCAACTAGTGAAGGACTACAAGTCCCAGCATGAACCCCTGAGATCTAAGGATGTGTCCCCTTAGGTCTTGAGCTCTGAGGGGTTCATGCTGGGACCTGTAGTCCTTCACTTTTGGGATGTCACAAACCCAAAAGTAAAGGACTACAAGTCCCAACATGAACCCTGGCTGAGATTTAAGGATGTGATGATCTCCTCCTCTGCTGCTAGCTCATTCTCCCATGACACACATGTGCCACATTACACATATGTTCTAATTCATTCACTGCTCCCGACCTCACCTCAGACAGTTTGACTCTGGAGAGGTGCTTCTGTCAGTCAGTGACCATTCCCTTCCCTCAGGCAGACTCTGAGGCGCATGCCGCCGCACAGGAGAAGATGGAGGGCGGAGGTGGGCGGATAAAACACTAATGGGCGTGGAGGAGGCGGAAGATCCTCCTCCGCTCTGAATGCTGGGGCCTCAGCCTCACTTTCCTCCTGGGGACTGTGACATCACTGGTTGCTAGATGCCAGGCAATCCTAGCAACCACTGCAGACGATAGAGGCCAGCAGTGGAACAAACGCATATTGGCCGGCAGGGTCACTTTGTGAGTAAAGCTATGCCACACAGAGACACCGCTCCACATTTACCTGCACAACGAGAGAGAGACCCTGCTCCACATTTCCCTGCACCTAATTAGAGCCATAGGCTCTAATAGGCTTCAAAATAGGGTGGACTCAGAGCGCAGAGCACTGCACTTGGAGGCCACCCAGGTGTATTAGAAAAGCAAATTAATATTTGCTTTTTTAACACTGAACCGGCTCTCCACCAATCAGGATAGCGCAGATCTAATTCCCATCACCTGATTGGCTGGAAGGTCAGGCGCTTCTATTGGACATCTAGTGGGAGGAAGCATGGAGGACACGGGAGCCACTGCCTGACCCACTGCCCATCCCACAGCTCACCCCCGTCATCTGCTGTCTGACCCACCACCAAGATGCGGCAAGTGCCAGTCAGACAGCGAGCGGGCAGGGGGTGTGCTGGTTAAATGCTGTTGGGGGGGGGGGTCGCTGTGGCTGCATTTGATGGGCACAGTGTGGCTGCATTTGATGGGCACAGCAAGGCTGCATTTGATGGGCACAGTGTGGTTGCATTTGATGGGCACAGTGAGGCTGCATTTGATGGGCACAGTGAGGCTGCATTTGATGGGCACAGTGAGGCTGCATTTGATGGGCACAATGAGGCTGCAAATGATGAGCACAATGTGGCTGCATTTGGGCACAGTGTGGATGCATTTGATGGGCACAGTGAGGCTGCATTTGATGGGCACAGTGAGGCTGCATTTGATGGGCACAGTGAGGCTGCATTTGATGGGCACAATGAGGCTGCAAATGATGGGCACAATGAGGCTGCATTTGGGCACAGTGTGGATGCATTTGATGGGCACAGTGAGGTTCCATTTGGTGGGCACAGTGGGGTTCCATTTGGTGGGCACAGTGAGGTTCCATTTGGTGGGCACAGTGAGGTTGCATTTGGTGGGCACAGTGAGGTTGCATTTGGTGGGCACAGTGAGGTTGCATTTCATGGGCACAGTGTGGTTGCAATTGATGGGCACAGTGAGGCTGCAATTGATGGGCACAGTGAGGCTGCAATTGATGGGCAAAATGAGGCTTCATTTGGGCACAGGTTGGATGCATTTGATGGGCACAGTGTGGCTGCATTTGATGGGCACACTGTGGTTGCATTTGATGGGCACAGTGAGGCTGCATTTGATGGGCACAGTGAGGCTGCATTTGATGAGCACAATGAGGCTGCAATTGATGAGCACAATGTGGCTGCAATTGATGGGCACAATGAGGCTGCATTTGGGCACAGTGTGGATGCATTTGATGGGCACAGTGAGGTTCCATTTGGTGGGCACAGTGGGGTTCCATTTGGTGGGCACAGTGAGGTTCCATTTGGTGGGCACAGTGAGGTTGCATTTGGTGGGCACAGTGAGGTTGCATTTGGTGGGCACAGTGTGGTTGCAATTGATGGGCACAGTGTGGCTGCAATTAATGGGCACAGTGAGGCTGCAATTGATGGGCAGAATGAGCCTTCAATTGATGGGCAGAATGAGCCTGCAATTGATGGGCACAATGAGGCTTCATTTGAGTACAGGTTGGATGCATTTGATGGGCACAGTGTGGCTGCATTTGATGGGCACAGTGAGGTTGCATTTGTTGGGCAAAGGGAGGTTGCATTTGTTGGGCAAAGTGAGCTTGCATTTGGTGGGCACAATGAGGTTGCATTTGGTGGGCACAGTGAGGTTACATTTGTGGGCACAGTGAGGTTGCATTTGGTGGGCACAGTGCAGTTGTATTTGGTGGGCACAGTGCAGTTGCATTTGGTAGGCACAGTGAGGTTAAATTTGGTGGGCACAGGGTGGCTGCATTTGGTGGGCACAGTGTGGCTGCATTTGGTGGGCACAGTGTGGCTGCATTTTATGGGCACAGTGTGGCTGAATTTGATGGGCACAGTGAGGTTACATTTGGTGGGCACAGTGAGGTTGCATTTGGTGGGCACAGTGAAGTTGCATTTGGTGGGCACAGTGTGGTTGCATTTGGTGGGCACAGTGTGGTTGCATTTGATGGGCACAGTGAGGCTGCATTTGATGGGCACAGTGAGGCTGAATTGGATGGGCACAATGTGGTTGCATTTGATGGGCATAGTGTGGTTGCATTTGATGGGCACAGTGAGGCTGCAATTGATGGGCACAATGTGGCTGCATTTGATGGGCACAGCGAGGCTGCATTTGATGGGCACAGCGAGGCTGAATTTGATGGGCACAGTGCGGCTGAATTTGATGGGCACAGTGAGGCTGCAATTGATGGGCACAATGTGGCTGCAATTGATGGCACAATGTGGCTGTAATTGATGGGCACAATGAGGCTGCATTTTGGCACAGGGTGGATGCATTTGATGGGCACAGTGTGGCTGCATTTGATGGGCACAGTGAGGTTCCATTTGGTGGGCACAGTGAGGTTCCATTTGGTGGGCACAGTGGGGTTACATTGGTGGGCACAGTGAGGTTGCATTTGATGGGCACAGTGAGGTTGCATTTGATGAGCACAGTGAGGTTGCATTTGATGGGCACAGTGAGGTTGCAATTGATGGGCACAGTGAGGCTGCAATTGATGGGCACAATGTGGCTGCAATTGATGGGCAGAATGAGCCTGCAATTGATGGGCAGAATGAGGCTGCATTTGGGCACAGGGTGGATGCATTTTATGGGCACAGTGTGGCTGCAATTGATGGGCACAGTGAGGTTGCATTTGTTGGGCAAAGTGAGGTTGCATTTGGTGGGCATAGTGAGGTTGCATTTGGTGGGCATAGTGAGGTTACATTTGGTGGGGACAGTGAGGTTACATTTGTGGGCACAGTGTGGCTGCATTTGATGGGCACAGTGTGGCTGCATTTGGTGGGCACAGTGTGGCTGCATTTGGTGGGCACAGTGTGGCTGCATTTGGTGGGCACAGTGAGGTTACATTTGTGGGCGCATTGAGGTTACATTTGTGGGCGCATTGAGGTTACATTGGTGGGCACAGTGAGGTTGCATTTGGTGTGCACAGTGAGGTTGCATTTGGTGGGCACAGTGAAGTTGCATTTGGTGGGCACAGTGAAGTTGCATTTGGTGGGCACAGTGAGGTTACATTTGGTGGGCACAGTGTAGCTGCATTTGATGGGCACAGTGTGGCTGCATTTGATGGGCACAGTGTGGCTGCATTTGATGGGCACAGTGTGGCTGCATTTGGTGGACACAGTGAGGTTACATTTGGTGGGCACAGTGAGGTTGCATTTGGTGGGCACAGTGAGGTTGCATTTCGTGGGCACAGTGAGGTTGCATTTGGGCACAGTGAGGTTACATTTGGTGGGCACAGTGAGGTGCACTTGGTGAGCACAGTGCAGTTGCATTTGGTGGGCACGGTGAAGTTGCATTTGTTGGGCACAGTGAGGTTGCATTTGGTGGGCACAGTGAGGTTGCATTTGGTGGGCACAGTGAGGTTACATGTGTGGGCACAGTGAGGTTACATGTGTGGGCACAGTGAGGTTACATGTGTGGGCACAGTGCGGTGAATTTGGTGAGCACAGTGCGGTTGCATTTGGTGAGCACAGTGAGGTTGCATTTGGTGGGCACAGTGAGGTTGCATTTGGTGGGCACAGTGAGGTTACATTTGGTGGGCACAGTGAGGTTACATGTGTGGGCACAGTGAGGTTACATGTGTGGGCACAGTGAGGTTACATGTGTGGGCACAGTGCGGTGAATTTGGTGAGCACAGTGCTGTTGCATTTGGTGGGCACAGTGAGGTTGCATTTGGTGGGCACAGTGAGGTTGCATTTGGTGGGCACAGTGAGGTTACATTTGGTGGGCACAGTGAGGTTACATGTGTGGGCACAGTGAGGTTACATGTGTGGGCACAGTGAGGTTACATGTGTAGGCACTGTGAGATTACATGTGTGGGCACAGTGTGGTGCATTTGGTGTGCACAGTGAGGTTGCATTTGGTGGGCACAGTGAAGTTGCATTTGGTGGGCACAGTGAAGTTGCATTTGGTGGGCACAGTGAGGTTACATTTGGTGGGCACAGTGTAGCTGCATTTGATGGGCACAGTGTGGCTGCATTTGATGGGCACAGTGTGGCTGCATTTGATGGGCACAGTGTGGCTGCATTTGGTGGACACAGTGAGGTTACATTTGGTGGGCACAGTGAGGTTGCATTTGGTGGGCACAGTGAGGTTGCATTTCGTGGGCACAGTGAGGTTGCATTTGGGCACAGTGAGGTTACATTTGGTGGGCACAGTGAGGTGCACTTGGTGAGCACAGTGCAGTTGCATTTGGTGGGCACGGTGAAGTTGCATTTGGTGGGCACAGTGAGGTTGCATTTGGTGGGCACAGTGAGGTTGCATTTGGTGGGCACAGTGAGGTTACATTTGGTGGGCACAGTGAGGTTACATGTGTGGGCACAGTGAGGTTACATGTGTGGGCACAGTGCGGTGAATTTGGTGAGCACAGTGCGGTTGCATTTGGTGGGCACAGTGAGGTTGCATTTGGTGGGCACAGTGAGGTTGCATTTGGTGGGCACAGTGAGGTTACATTTGGTGGGCACAGTGAGGTTACATGTGTGGGCACAGTGAGGTTACATGTGTGGGCACAGTGAGGTTACATGTGTGGGCACAGTGCGGTGAATTTGGTGAGCACAGTGCGGTTGCATTTGGTGGGCACAGTGAGGTTGCATTTGGTGGGCACAGTGAGGTTGCATTTGGTGGGCACAGTGAGGTTACATTTGGTGGGCACAGTGAGGTTACATGTGTGGGCACAGTGAGGTTACATGTGTGGGCACAGTGAGGTTACATGTGTAGGCACTGTGAGATTACATGTGTGGGCATAGTGTGGTGCATTTGGTGAGCACAGTGCGGTTGCATTTGGTGGGCACAGTGCAGTTGCATTTGGTGGGCACAGTGTGGCTGCATTTGGTGGGCACAGTGTGGCTGCATTTGGTGGGCACAGTGTGGCTGCATTTGGTGGGCACAGTGAGGTTACATTTGTGGGCGCATTGAGGTTACATTTGTGGGCGCATTGAGGTTACATTGGTGGGCACAGTGAGGTTGCATTTGGTGTGCACAGTGAGGTTGCATTTGGTGGGCACAGTGAAGTTGCATTTGGTGGGCACAGTGAAGTTGCATTTGGTGGGCACAGTGAGGTTACATTTGGTGGGCACAGTGTGGCTGCATTTGGTGGGCACAGTGTGGCTGCATTTGGTGGGCACAGTGTGGCTGCATTTGGTGGGCACAGTGAGGTTACATTTGTGGGCGCATTGAGGTTACATTTGTGGGCGCATTAAGGTTACATTGGTGGGCACAGTGAGGTTGCATTTGGTGTGCACAGTGAGGTTGCATTTGGTGGGCACAGTGAAGTTGCATTTGGTGGGCACAGTGAAGTTGCATTTGGTGGGCACAGTGAGGTTACATTTGGTGGGCACAGTGTAGCTGCATTTGATGGGCACAGTGTGGCTGCATTTGATGGGCACAGTGTGGCTGCATTTGGTGGACACAGTGAGGTTACATTTGGTGGGCACAATGAGGTTACATTTGGTGGGCACAGTGAGGTTGCATTTGGTGGGCACAGTGAGGTTGCATTTCGTGGGCACAGTGAGGTTGCATTTGGGCACAGTGAGGTTACATTTGGTGGGCACAGTGAGGTGCACTTGGTGAGCACAGTGCAGTTGCATTTGGTGGGCACGGTGAAGTTGCATTTGGTGGGCACAGTGAGGTTGCATTTGGTGGGCACAGTGAGGTTGCATTTGGTGGGCACAGTGAGGTTGCATTTGGTGGGCACAGTGAAGTTGCATTTGGTGGGCACAGTGAAGTTGCATTTGGTGGGCACAGTGAGGTTACATTTGGTGGGCACAGTGTAGCTGCATTTGATGGGCACAGTGTGGCTGCATTTGATGGGCACAGTGTGGCTGCATTTGGTGGACACAGTGAGGTTACATTTGGTGGGCACAGTGAGGTTACATTTGGTGGGCACAGTGAGGTTGCATTTGGTGGGCACAGTGAGGTTGCATTTGGTGGGCACAGTGAGGTTACATTTGGTGGGCACAGTGAGGTTACATGTGTGGGCACAGTGAGGTTACATGTGTGGGCACAGTGAGGTTACATGTGTGGGCACAGTGCGGTGAATTTGGTGAGCACAGTGCGGTTGCATTTGGTGGGCACAGTGAGGTTGCATTTGGTGGGCACAGTGAGGTTGCATTTGGTGGGCACAGTGAGGTTACATTTGGTGGGCACAGTGAGGTTACATGTGTGGGCACAGTGAGGTTACATGTGTAGGCACTGTGAGATTACATGTGTGGGCATAGTGTGGTGCATTTGGGGAGCACAGTGCGGTTGCATTTGGTGGGCACAGTGAAGTTACATTTGGTGGGCACAGTGCAGTTGCATTTGGTGGGCACAGTGTGGCTGCATTTGGTGGGCACAGTGTGGCTGCATTTGGTGGGCACAGTGTGGCTGCATTTGGTGGGCACAGTGAGGTTACATTTGTGGGCGCATTGAGGTTACATTTGTGGGCGCATTGAGGTTACATTGGTGGGCACAGTGAGGTTGCATTTGGTGTGCACAGTGAGGTTGCATTTGGTGGGCACAGTGAAGTTGCATTTGGTGGGCACAGTGAAGTTGCATTTGGTGGGCACAGTGAGGTTACATTTGGTGGGCACAGTGTGGCTGCATTTGGTGGGCACAGTGTGGCTGCATTTGGTGGGCACAGTGTGGCTGCATTTGGTGGGCACAGTGAGGTTACATTTGTGGGCGCATTGAGGTTACATTTGTGGGCGCATTAAGGTTACATTGGTGGGCACAGTGAGGTTGCATTTGGTGTGCACAGTGAGGTTGCATTTGGTGGGCACAGTGAAGTTGCATTTGGTGGGCACAGTGAAGTTGCATTTGGTGGGCACAGTGAGGTTACATTTGGTGGGCACAGTGTAGCTGCATTTGATGGGCACAGTGTGGCTGCATTTGGTGGGCACAGTGCAGTTGCATTTGGTGGGCACAGTGCGGTTGCATTTGGTGGGCACAGTGAAGTTGCATTTGGTGGGCACAGTGAAGTTGCATTTGGTGGGCACAGTGAGGTTACATTTGGTGGGCACAGTGTAGCTGCATTTGATGGGCACAGTGTGGCTGCATTTGATGGGCACAGTGTGGCTGCATTTGGTGGACACAGTGAGGTTACATTTGGTGGGCACAATGAGGTTACATTTGGTGGGCACAGTGAGGTTGCATTTGGTGGGCACAGTGAGGTTGCATTTCGTGGGCACAGTGAGGTTGCATTTGGGCACAGTGAGGTTACATTTGGTGGGCACAGTGAGGTGCACTTGGTGAGCACAGTGCAGTTGCATTTGGTGGGCACGGTGAAGTTGCATTTGGTGGGCACAGTGAGGTTGCATTTGGTGGGCACAGTGAGGTTGCATTTGGTGGGCACAGTGAGGTTGCATTTGGTGGGCACAGTGAAGTTGCATTTGGTGGGCACAGTGAAGTTGCATTTGGTGGGCACAGTGAGGTTACATTTGGTGGGCACAGTGTAGCTGCATTTGATGGGCACAGTGTGGCTGCATTTGATGGGCACAGTGTGGCTGCATTTGGTGGACACAGTGAGGTTACATTTGGTGGGCACAGTGAGGTTACATTTGGTGGGCACAGTGAGGTTGCATTTGGTGGGCACAGTGAGGTTGCATTTGGTGGGCACAGTGAGGTTACATTTGGTGGGCACAGTGAGGTTACATGTGTGGGCACAGTGAGGTTACATGTGTGGGCACAGTGAGGTTACATGTGTGGGCACAGTGCGGTGAATTTGGTGAGCACAGTGCGGTTGCATTTGGTGGGCACAGTGAGGTTGCATTTGGTGGGCACAGTGAGGTTGCATTTGGTGGGCACAGTGAGGTTACATTTGGTGGGCACAGTGAGGTTACATGTGTGGGCACAGTGAGGTTACATGTGTAGGCACTGTGAGATTACATGTGTGGGCATAGTGTGGTGCATTTGGGGAGCACAGTGCGGTTGCATTTGGTGGGCACAGTGAAGTTACATTTGGTGGGCACAGTGCAGTTGCATTTGGTGGGCACAGTGTGGCTGCATTTGGTGGGCACAGTGTGGCTGCATTTGGTGGGCACAGTGTGGCTGCATTTGGTGGGCACAGTGAGGTTACATTTGTGGGCGCATTGAGGCTACATTTGTGGGCGCATTGAGGTTACATTGGTGGGCACAGTGAGGTTGCATTTGGTGTGCACAGTGAGGTTGCATTTGGTGGGCACAGTGAAGTTGCATTTGGTGGGCACAGTGAAGTTGCATTTGGTGGGCACAGTGAGGTTACATTTGGTGGGCACAGTGTGGCTGCATTTGGTGGGCACAGTGTGGCTGCATTTGGTGGGCACAGTGTGGCTGCATTTGGTGGGCACAGTGAGGTTACATTTGTGGGCGCATTGAGGTTACATTTGTGGGCGCATTAAGGTTACATTGGTGGGCACAGTGAGGTTGCATTTGGTGTGCACAGTGAGGTTGCATTTGGTGGGCACAGTGAAGTTGCATTTGGTGGGCACAGTGAAGTTGCATTTGGTGGGCACAGTGAGGTTACATTTGGTGGGCACAGTGTAGCTGCATTTGATGGGCACAGTGTGGCTGCATTTGGTGGGCACAGTGCAGTTGCATTTGGTGGGCACAGTGCGGTTGCATTTGGTGGGCACAGTGAGGTTACATTTGGTGGGCACAGTGAGGTTACATTTGGTGGGCACAGGGTAGCTGCATTTGATGGGCACAGTGTGGCTGCATGTGACTGGGGGGGGGAACATGCAGAAAGACAGTGAGATCAGCAACACTACAGCACACCAGTGTGAGCCCACATCATAGGACCAGCTACTGCATTTGCTTCTGAAAGAAACTTCCTTATCTGCAGGGGGGGGGGGGGAGAGACTGGCCACAGCTCACTTACTTGGAAGGAAGGACGTCATCACAGCTTCCACAGCGTCCCATAGAAAACATTGTCTGCTTTGTTTAAATGTTCCCGCCCACACATCTTATTCAGACACAGCACACAGGCTGCTCAGAGTGTGGGCGGGCACAGTGAGAGAGGGGGCTGGAGGAGGCAGAGCGGATCCACCCTCTTCCATTCGGCTGTGCTCGCAATGGACACAGACTGTCAGCTCAGAAGTCGGGGACAGCACTGTGACAGGACAGATGTCCGCTCATAGCACAAACGTTCCTACACTTCTGGGCTGTTATCCAGCCCTGTCAGCCTCCCTCCCCTCTGGACCGAGCAGTAACGTGTGGCCAACTGTGGAACTGAACATGTGCACTTCCCAGCTCATCTGGCAGCACATCAGCCATTTTTATAGGGAATCAGAGCAGCCCAGGGGGAAATTGCATCCCTGCCCCCCAGCCCGCCCCTGAGCAAACATCCTCCCGCTTAAGAAATGTATTTCACTTTTTTTGGAGGTTGGACAGCAGCACAACACCCCCCATCCCCACTTATCAAATTCATTAATTTTTTGGGTGGTTGGATGGCAGTATGATCTCAGAGAATTCATACCGGTGACTGATTATTGTGGTATGATCTTATACTTGTGACCAATGATCACAGTATAATCTCATACCTGTGACCAATGATTGCAGTATGTTCTCATACCTGTGACTGATGCTTGCAGTAGGATGTCATACCTCTGGCCCATGATTGTAGTATGATCTCATACTACTACACAGAATGTGCAGAGCCCAATGTATAATGTGCAGCCTGGTATATGATGTGCAGAGCCCGGTGTATAATTTACAGCCTTGTATATGATGTGCAGAGCCCGGTGTATAATGTACAGCCTGTTATATGATGTGCAGATCTCTGTGTATAATGTGCAGCCTTGTATATGCTGTGCAGACCCCCGTGTATAATGTGCAGCCTGGTATATGATGTGCGGAACCCCGTGTATAATGTGCAGCCTGGTATATGATGTGCAGAGCCCGGTGTATAATGTACAGCCTGGTATATGATGTGCAGAGCCCTGTGTATAATGTGCAGCCTGGTATATGATGTGCAGAGCCCTGTGTATAATGTGCAGCTTGGTATATAATGTGCAGAGCCCTGTGTATAATGTGCAGCCTGGTATATGATGTGCAGAGCCTTGTGTATGATGTACAGCCTGGTATATGATGTGAAGGGGCCCTTTGTATAATGTGCAGCCTGATATATGATGTGCAGAGAGCTTTGTATAATGTGCAGCCTGGTATATGATGTGCAGAGCCCTGCATATGATGCGCAGAGCCCTGTGTATAATGTGCAGCCTGATATATGATTTGCAGAGCCCTGTGTATAATGTGCAGCCTGGTATATGATGTGGATTATATAAGGGGTGTGGCTTGCGCGAAGTGGGAGGGGCCAGCTGTTGAGGGGTGGGGTCTTGCCCCCCCCCCCATCCTAAAACTTCACCAGCCGCCACTGGACCTATGGCAGGTAGCCCCATTTCTTATCAGCATCACATCTAGCAGGGAAACTGTCAGTCTGGGTCATCTTACCCAGAACCGGAATTGACGGCTGAGGACAACCCCACACACCTCCTGGAACCACCAATCCAATCAGCAACAACAAAAATTAAGCCAAATTACCAAAAAAAGGGAACCAAAAAAAGAACAAACAAAACAGCCAAAACCAACAATTGGTGTGTCCCCATTTAGTTGCCCAAAGTTCGCCCAACAAAGCCACACACGTATAAATCAAAAACCACCAGAAAATATAAAAGCATCATATAGTGAACATTATAGAGATCAATATCACAAAAAAAAGAGGTGGCAAAAAAATAAAATAAAATAGGATAATATCATTAAAACAATAAAGCCAATGAGCTACAAGAGAGGCACAAATCAGGACTCCATTTCCAACCGAGAAGGTTTAAAAGAAAAAAAATGTGTGCTGCAATCAGGGAGTGTGGGATATTGCTAATAATCATTGGCAATAATGTGGTATAAAACAAAATACGGTAAGACATCTTCATATTGCATTACCATACTTGACCACCATATTTAAAAGGGCACACAATATAATGGGATCCTTAACCATCCTTTTGCAACGGCCAGCATTATTCCTTAGCCCCTGTACACACGGTCGGAGATTTCGACAACCAAATCCGTCGGATCTTGTCCGTCGGATTTTGTCCGTCGGATCTTGTCCGAAACTGTTGCATACACACGGTAGGACTAAGTTGTCGAAAAATCCGATCATTCAGAACGTGATGACGTAATTTCGTTACGATGGGACTACGTTCAGGCTAGTAGCCAATAGCTTTGATGTAGGAATTTGATCTGAGCATGCGTGGCACTTGGTCCAATCAAAATTCTCTACACATGATCGGAGTATGTCCGATCAAACCAGTTGGTCGGAAAATATTTCCAACAAGTTGGAAAATTGGGTGCGACGGATATTCAGACGGAATCAGTCCGATGCATACCACACACAGTCGGATTATCCGACAACAAGGTCCGATAGGACACATTCCAACGGATTCTCCGACCGTGTGTACAAGGGCTTAGAGAACTAAGATAATGTATTTACCAACACCTTAGAGAGGGGGTTGGCAACGATGTACATGTCACCTGTCCGTGGTCGACAGGTAGAACCCAATCAACAGGTTGCTGACCCCCGCTTTAGAGAAATGGAGCAAAACTCAGGTGCTCGTTCAACCCTGGTTCTCGCATGCTTTCAACTTATATAGCCACCTACTCTCTCTCTCTCTCTCTCTAAAAAACGTTTGTCAAAATGTTCACCCTGTGGATAGGGTTGTATTCTATCCAGTTCCATAAATTGCAGCCCAGTGGTTTTGTAACTGTTACTCCCACAAATAATGTACTATTTTTTGCATTCTTAAAGCGCTCCAGCCATAATGACTCTGCGCCATCACAGTTTTTGTTAGTGATGTCATCTCTAAAATGCACTTGCTCTTCTCATACATACATACACCTCCAACTTTTCTGTCCCTCTAAAATAGTTGTGTAAGCTGTCATTGTTTTGTAGGTCATTGCCTAGTCTTTATTTAAACTATGGTGATAATGGGTAAAAGTTTGATGATTTTGGGGCACAGTATTTACTTCTCGGCAATGCGGCATACATATTGCATCCCCTACGCCACTGCCTTTAGATGTGTCTGTAATTGTTATTTTTGACAGGTGTATGTCAAATTTTTTTTTTACTATGGCAATAGGTGGTAAGGAGAATGTAAGCAATGTGAGGTGGTTCTGGTGCACACTGTTTTTGTACAAGTGTAGTGGCATGCTACATAAAAAAAGGAGTAGCACTAAGAGCAGTTCAGCAACAAGTGAATGGTGCTCTTTGAGCGCCCCTAGCAAATCATAGCAAGCAATGAGACTAGTTTAAAGCAACAGTAGTCTTAACAAGGGATAATATTATTATTAGAATACAGGATTTTTTATAGCACCAACAGTTTGCGCAGCGCTTTACAACATGAGGGCAGACAGTACAGTTACAATACAATTCAATACGGGAGGAATCAGAGGGCCCTGCTCGATAGAGCTTACAATCTAGGATATGAATAAATCTATGAACATAGTGGGGGAGGGACCTGAAGACAATGTAGTCCACAATGAAAGCCAAGTGTGTATTGCTGAAGCTATTTTATATACTCAGTGATTATGCCCTGCCCATCTAGGACAGTAGTCTTTAAAGCTTCTTTTTACATGGGCAGCCAGGGGTTGGTAAAAATAGGCGAGTGATCTAGCCCCTCAGGTGCACTTTGCCACGTCCTCAATGCATTGCATTAAGGTACAGCATTTTTAAGGTGACATGCCTAGTTTAACAGGCAATACCACCTGTCAAGCTCTTCCTTGTAAGTAAATAGGACTGTGCAGCCGCCACGATCCACACACTCATCTGGCAGTTTTGGAACAGTACATGCAGACTCCCCCCCCCCCCCCCCCCCATAGCAAAAGCCTTGCTATGTGGGCACTCGGGAAAAAATACACTAAAACCTTTAACAATGTTAGAACAAATGTAGCATGCACATTTCCTTGTTTTTCTTATTTGCAGCATCGCATGTACTATAAAATGATAGATGTGCTTTCATTTGACAAACAAACAAGCTAAAAATGGACAAAAACTATTAGAGGCAACTAAAAAAAGTTGCTGTGGATTTAAAAAAATCAATAACCGAATGAATTCATTAAAAAAAATCTGAAAGTTTCCGCAGTCAGCACCCTTTGGAGACCACTTAATGAAACCATTCATTTTCTGCATGACTTTCATTTACTCTATTGCTTGTCACGCTGGTCTTTAATAAAATTTTCCGTTACTTATAAGCTGTAAGTTGCAATTCCTAGCATATGCATTCTCACTCCATTTTTCTCTTGTGAAGTCCTGCTGAAGTATAAATTAATTGTTTTTATCTATTAAGAATTAACTATTACAACAGCTTGTGTTCTACACACTTATGTTTCACTTTGATTGCTGGATACAGGTGACCATTCTTTATGAGTATTGCCATCAATAGGCAGATTTCAAAAGTAGTTGCAAAAATTGTCAGTTTTCATAATTGTAGACTCTTTAATTTATATTGACTCTTAACATAGATGTAAATCCTAAGAGCTCATTCTCTGATTGGCGGCGGCAAAAGTCGCCTGGCCTGGGGCGACTTACAACACGACTTTAAGTCGCCCCAGGCCAGGCGACTTTTGCCGCCGCCAATCAGAGAATGAGCTCTTAGGATTTACATCTATGTTAAGAGTCAATATAAATTATAAAAGAGTCTACAATTATGAAAACTGACAAAGTCGTGTTCAGGTCGTGTCCAAGTTGCCTCCAAAAGTCGTGTTGAAAGTCGTGTTGCCCCTGTGTGAACGAATCCTAACTGAATGACATTTGTTTTACTAAACCATAAAATCATAAACAATTGTTATGTTTCTTTTAATAAACTACTTGGTTTTTCCTTTTTTGTTAAATCTCAGTGCTGCATATATTAGCGTTTACATTCGCTACAGCAACTGCTGCATGTCATTTCTCTGGGCAGGTTTCCTGAGAGGGACAACAGTGGATCATGCCCATATAATGTGTGTTGAAACAACCATTTGTAATCTCCATTGAAAGCCTGTGTGGCAAGGTGACAATGCAGGAGCACAGTTGGGCAACAGGGAGATTGGCATCCTTTTGCATCCTTTTGCAGCAAGTACGTGAACAAGGACCTTCATAGCAGTATACTTATATAGTTACATAGTTAGTAAGGTTGAATAAACACACCAGTCCACCCAGTTCAAACTGAGTGAGTGTGCGTGCGTGTCTACAATTGTCCCTATCCCTGTACATTGTGTCTCAAAGTATCTCCAGAGGCTATTTAAAGGAAAGCTGTAAAAGTAAAAATATTGAAAACGACTTTTGAAATTACATTTGTTAAAGCTTATAAGAATTTTTAGCGATTGCATTTACATGTACTTTACACAGCACAAAAATAATTTCATAGATTATAAAAATAATTGTAATTTAAAAATGGTAGACCTAGTTGAAACAACAAAAAACATATACAGTATATGCTATCACTATATTACCAATATTTTCATCATATGCACAAAAGGGAGAGAAGCGAAAAAAAAAAAATCAACCTGTTGTCTAATATGTTTTCCCCTTCAATCAAACTAAAAATGGACTATCCGAGTACATATGTGAATTTCCTAAGAACCACAATATCCAACACAGATGACAAACTTGATTATACAGTACAAACCCATCAACTATTGCAGCTATCTCCACATTTCCAACGTTTACCCCAACACCCCTCCTAAGCCAGCATAAACAACTAGGCCACTAGATACAACTGCATAAGCTCTGACCCAGGAGACAGAAATAAACAAAACAGAGTACTAGCAGAGTCCTTCCATAAGCAAAGTTACAGCAACAAAACCATCATCACAAACATAACTTCTGCCTTGAGAATCCAAAGATTAGGACAGGCCCTGCTGCTATTCCTACAATACAGAGAGAAAAAAACAAACAGTTTTGTACCTCTAATAAACACATACAAGAAGTAATAAGAAAGGTAATTAAGGCACTTAATTGGAAAAAACGCCCCACAAGGCCCTGTATGCCAGAATACGGGACGTGAAACTAATGGAAAAAATGACCGCCAGAATGCAAGATAGACTGGAAGCCCATAATAAAGTCTGGGAGTTGTGGCACCTCCGGGGGGACCCACCATAACCAGGTAGGACAAGCCAGGATGACAATCTCTCCTTACTTCATTCCCCTCTTTCTTTCCTTTCCTGTAACTACGAGTCCCCTAGCGACTCCTTTGACCATTTATGCAAGTTACTAATCACTGTTGATAACCAAACTGATGCGCTACATTTGTATTTTTCGGCTGTAAATTTCTTATGCATATTTGTAATGCAATACACTAGCTCTTGTCACAAAGTGTATAAAATAAAAATTGTTATTTGAAAAGCTGCAACCCATATTAACATTGGATAAAATGCTGGAATAACTCTTGCAGCAACACTAAAGGCTTGCCTACTGGCAACCACCTAACCTCAGACACAAACCAGATAGAAATGTCATTCTGACTACAAGGAGAGAAACAAGGGGACAAAATCTTGCAACAGTAAAAAACTGTGCATCCACATCAATCCATTATAAGATGTCACATACACAAAAGGGGCCTTAACTATTATTCGATAATACAAACTACACCTCCAGCAATGTGGTGTACCAATGCAACAAGTGCAATCAGGGATGTTACATTGGTGAAATGGGACAGTAATTACAAAAAAGAATGAATCTACATAGACACGCCATAAAATAACTTAGGGAAGAGGACTATTGCACACCGTGGGGCATCATTTCTGAAAACCAGGCCACCCTATAGAAGGCATAAATGTTTTGACTACACCAAGACACCCTGCCCTAAGTAGGGGTGACTATTTACGTTTAGTTTTGAGAGTGGTTGAGAGCCCAAGCAGATTTATAGTCTGTGTACTCATTTGATTTTCCCCTAAACGTAACTGTTGCTCCTTGCTGTCAGTAGGTGTCTACAGTAGAACTGATTTATAAATAACTATGTTCACCCTAGTAAACCATTAGGAGATCTATTGCTAGTGGTGCATCTTGAGAGACAGCATAAATATTTGGGGGGTGCACCTTTGCACCCTTCTGCCTTTGCTGTGGCCTGGGGAGGGTTTGTAATGTGCAGCTTTTGTGACTAGGCCTGGGGCCAAAGAGACCTTTGCATGTGCTCGGTGTAAAAACCTGGCAGCAGAAGAAGCCTGTCTGTTCAGCATGGTCCTGCTGCTGGAGGTCCTGGGTTCCTCACAGAGGACAGGAGTCTAGACAGAGGAGAAGTGATAGGGTCAGGGAAGTATCACATGCAAATGGTAATTTTGTTGAACACAGGAGATAATGGACTTTAGCCGTGTAGATGCGATCGAAAACTCGGCCAGCAAAAGACTGATGAGAGCTTTTCGTCGGGAAATGCGATTGTGTGTATGCTCCATCTGACTTTTTTTGGCCGAATTTTAGCCATCAAAAGATTGAGAGCATGTTATCAATTTTTCGGTCGGAAAAAGTTCCTATTTGAAAATGCGTTCGTGTGTATGCAATTCCGACTCACAAAAACTCACACATGCTCAGATTCAACTACGAGACAGAAGCTATTGGCTACTGGCTATTGAACTTCCTTTTTCTAGTTCCGTCGTATGTGTTGTACGACACCGCGTTCTTGACGGTCAGAATATGGTGTGACCATGTGTATGCAAGATAGCTTGAGTGAAATCCCGTCGGAATTCCATCGAGAAAACCATCAGAGATTTTTCCGACCAAAATTCCGATCGTGTATACGCGGCATTAGACTCCTTTCACACCTGTGCGTTAGTGGTCGTTTTAGCGACGCTTTACCGCTGTTTAAGCAGGGCTTTTTGAGTGCTAGCGGGGCACTTTTAACCCCAATGAAGGGGTTAAAAACGCCCGTATTGCAGCACTTCAGAAGCGCTGCCAATTCATTTCAATGGGCAGGGGCGATTTGGCAGCGACGCATACAGCGCTCTTAAATTGTCCCAAAGATGCTGCTTGCAGGACTTTTTCTAACGTGTGACAGCACTTAGGCTTTCACACTCCGGGGGCAGGAGAGGCAATTTTCAGGCGCTTTACAGAAGCTATTTCTAACCCTAAACCACCTGAAAACTGCCTCAGGGTGAAAGGCCTCTAAATTCACTTTCTGAATCACTATCAAATTGTTTTTCGACTGTTCTTACTTCTGTGACTTATCCCCCCTCCCTGCTCCCATTATAAAGCCTTAGATTCCCTACTTCTTACCTAACTAATATTCTCACTTTTATTACCCTGTGTGTGTTTTGTTTTTTGCTCCAGAGAATGATGTTTTTGTTGTCAGATTTCTTGCACTGTTTTGACCTAGAAAAAAAGGGAGTGAACCAGTGGCGGCTGGTGAAGTTTTAGGATGGGGGGGGCGCAAGACCCCGCCCCTCCACATTTGGCCAATCCTATTTCTCATAAGCCACACCCCTTATAGAATCTACATCATATACCAGGCTGCACATTATACACAGGGCTCTGCACATCATAAATCAGGCTACACATTACACATAGGGCTCTGTACATCATATACCAGGCTGCAGATGATACACCGGGCTCTGCACATCATATACCAGGCTGTACATTATACACAGGGCTCTGCACAACATATACAAGGCTGCACATTATACACAGAGCTCTGCACATCATATACCAGGCTGCACATTATACATAGGGCTCTGCACATCATATACCAGGCTGCACATTATACACAGGGCTCTGCACATTATATACCAGGCTGCACATTATACACCGAGCTCTGCACATCATATACCAGGCCGCACATTATACACCGAGCTCTGCACATCATATACCAGGCCACACATCATATATCAGGCTGCACATTATACATCGGGCTCTGCACATCATATACCAGGCTTCACATTATATACAGGGCTCTGCACAACACATACCAGGCTGCACATTATACACAGAGCTCTGCACATCATATACCAGGCTGCACATTATACATAGGGCTCTGCACATCATATACCAGGCTGCACATTATATACCGAGCTCTGCACATCATATACCAGGCCGTACATTATACACCGAGCTTTGCACATCATATACCAGGCCGATCATCATATACCAGGCTGCACATTATAAACCGGGCTCTGCACATCATATACCAGGCTTCACATTATACACAGAGCTCTGGACATCATATACCAGGCTCCACATTATACACAGGGCTCTGCACATAATATACCAGGCTGCACATTATACACCAGGCTCTGCACAACATATACCAAGCTGCACATTTTGTGTTGTAGTATGAGATCATACTATGATCATGGGCCACAGGTATGACATCATACTACAATCATGGGTCACAGGTATGACCTAATAAAATCACAGGTCACAGGTATGACATCATACTACAATCATGGGTCACAGGTATGATATCATACTACAATCATGGGTCACAGATATGAGAGCATACTACGACCATCGGTTATGCCACGTACACACAATCGGATTATCTAGCAGACTTTTTTCTTCCCAAAAGTCCGGCAAACTTAGAAAGTTCGCCCGTCTGTGTGCTAGTCTGCCGGACTTTTGAAATGAACAGATGGAGAAAAGTCCTTTAATTTTGAATGTGGCTCCAGGTAGACGGGACTAGCGAAGGAAGTGCCTCCATTGGTGATATTGACACCTTGCTAGGCCCGTCACCTGGTATGGATTTAAAGGGGAACTCCTATGCTGAAAAAACGGTGTGGGGGTCCCCCCAAAGTCCATAGCAGACCCTTATCCAAGCATGCAGCCCGGCCGGTCAGGAAAGGGGGTGGGGACGAGCGAGCGCCCCCCTCCTGAGCCATACCAGGCCGCGTGCCCTCAACTTGTTTATGAGGACAAGGGCCTCTTCCCGACAACCCTGGCCGTTGGTTGTCGGGGTCTGCGGGTGGGAGACTTATCAGAATCTGGGAGCCCCCTTTAATAAGGGGGCCCCCAGGTTCTGGCCCCCCACCCTATGTGAATGAGTATGCGGTACGATGTACCCCTACCCATTCACCTGGGGGGAGAAAGCGTACATAAAAAAACACAACACAGGTTTTTAAAATACTTTATTAGACAGCTCCCGGGATCTCCTACCGTCTTCGGGGGTCTTCTCGCTGGACTACTCCACTATCTTCTGCTCTTTTACTAGCTTTTCAGGACTGTGACTTCATAACGGGTGGGGTCACCATGTGACATCACCCGGTGACCCCGCCCCTTATCCCTATATAAGTCGCCGCAATGGCCAGTGAGAAGAAGGAAGGAAGGAAGGAAGAAGAAGAGAAGAATAAGCAGAAGAGGAGGAGAAGAAGAAGAAGAAGAAGACCATTACGGCCAGAGAGAGCGTTGTGTCAACATTGGAAGGAAAAAGAAGAAGAAAAGAAGAAGCAGAAGAGGAGGAGAAGAAGCAGAAGGCGGTGGCGACAGAAGACCGGGCCAACGCTAGTAAAAGAGCTGGAAGAAGAAAGCGGAGGCCCAGCAAGAAGAACCGAAGAGCGGGACAAGATGCCGAAGAGCGGGACAAGACCCCTGAAGACGGAAGAAGACCCCCCAAAGACAGAAGAAGACCCCCGAAGATGGAAGAAGACCCCTGGAGCTGTCTAATAAAGTATTTTAAAAACCTGTGTTGTGTTTTTTATGTACACTTTTTCCCCCAGGTGAATGGGTAGGGGTACATCGTA
The DNA here is from genome assembly GCF_037356315.1 of Lithobates pipiens. Taxonomy (NCBI): domain Eukaryota; kingdom Metazoa; phylum Chordata; class Amphibia; order Anura; family Ranidae; genus Lithobates; species Lithobates pipiens. The sequence continues at coordinate 120,545,509 of NW_027507718.1, read as the reverse complement.
CCCCATACTCATTCACATAGGGTGGGGGGGCAGATTCTGATAAGCTCCCTGCCGCAGACCCCGGCAACCAACGGCCAGGGTTGTCGGGAAGAGGCCCTTGTCCTCATCAACATGGGGACAAGGTGCTTTGGGGGCACGCAGCCTGGTACGGCTCAGGAGTGGGGGTCGCTCTCTCGTCCCAACCCCTTTCCTGACCGGCCGGGCTGCATGCTTATATAAGGGTCTGCTATGGACTTTGGGGGACCCCCACACCATTTTTTCGGCATAGGGGTTCCCCTTTATGTCCATAAAAGGTGACGGGCTAGCGAGGTGTCAATCTCGCCGATGGAGGCGGCGACATTGACCTTCTTCGCTAGTTCCATCTACCTGGAGCCACGTTCAAAATGAACGGACTTTACTCCGTGTGTGGACAAGTCTGTTCATTTCAAAAGTCTGGCGGACTCCCGCCACAGTCCGGCGGCTTGTCCGGTCGTGTGTGGGCAGGTCCACTCGTTCGGAAAGTCCGGCGGACATGCGCTGCAATGTCCGGAGGGTTGTCCGCCGGATAGTCTGATCATGTGTACGCGGCATTACAGGTATGAAATCATACTGCAAGCATCAGTCACAGGTATGAGAACATACTGCGATCATTGGTCACAGGTATGAGATCATATTGCGATCATTGGTCACAAGTAAAAGATCATACCACAATCATCAGTCACAGGTATGAATTCTCTGAGATAATACAAGATCATCAGTTAAAGGTATGAATTCTTTGAAATCATACTGGGATCATCAGTCTCAGATATGAATTTAATGAAATCATACAGCGATCATCGGTCACATTTATGAATTCATACAATCATCAGTCACAGGCATAAAGTCTCTCAGATCATACCATTATCATGAGTCTCAAGTATGCATTTTTTTGAGATCATACAGCATTTATAAGTCACAGGTATGAATTTACTGAGATCACACCATGATTATCGATCACACATGTATGTTAACGGAGATCATACAGCGATCATCGGTCGCAGGCATGGGTTTACTGAGATCTTGCTGCTGTTATTGGTCACAGCACAGGTATTTATCTACTGAGAATTTACTGAGAACAGTCACAGGTCACACATGTGTACACACAGGGGCGTAACTATAGGGGGTGCAGCAGTCGCGACCGCAACCGGGCCCTGTGATGCAGGGGGCCCATGCAGCCCCCTCTACATATGGTCGGCGGCAGCATAGGCAGCTAGCACACACTATTACATACCCCCTCCATATCCCCCTGGGGACAGGGACCCCTTCTCATGTGGGGACAGGGATCCCTTCTCATGTGGGGACAGGGACCCCTTCTCACCTGGGGACAGTAACTTCATCTGCCCTGGAGAAAAGGACCTCATCTCTTCTGGGGACGGGGACCCCATCCTGCCTAGGGACAGTCCCCCAATGGGGCACCTAAAAATGTAAAAATATAACTAAATAAAAAACTGCTGATACCAGTGGTGGAACTACAGGGCTCACAAAGGTCATACCTGTGACCACCCCCTGGAGTTCCACCGCCGGACTCGGAGGGAAGGGCCCTGGCTGGGGTTCAGGGGGGCCCTTCATGGTTTCTTGCATCGGGGCCCTGAAGGTTCTAGTTACGCCACTGTGTACACAAATGTGCACCTTCTGCTGCCGTCTGTCCAAACAAAGTTTAACAGAGTCCCTGCTGTCCACCCACCAAAGGAAATTAATGAAGTTGATAGGCAGTGTGGGGGGGGGGGGTCTTGCCGTCCAAGCAAAGGTTGCTAAGCGGGGGGGGGGGGGGATGCTGCCGTCCGATATAAAAACTATAAATTGGCCACAGATAAATTGGCCACAGATACCCATCCCCTAGATTTATTTTCATACTCATGCAAGTTACCCAAAATTTTTTAATGTTGTTTTTCACATCCCACAAATGAAAAAATTGTCATACAACTGTGCCTTATTTGCATGCCCACAAACCTCCGAAGTCTGTGCCGCCAAACATCAATACATCAACAGTGTGAGCTTCCGAACTGCTCAGGCGGGACGCTGGACTGAGCAGATGTGCCAATAGGTAGTGCTGCTCAATGCATCAGAGTCTATGCACTCGCCAGGCGGGTCCATCGCGCCGGAAGCTGTGGCGCGATTGACCGTGCCACAGAACAAGTTTTTTGGGGCAAATGAAGTGCCTCGTCTGTAATGTCGCATAGACGTGGCGCTTCCCATATTGCACTGTGCCTGGCGCCGGGACGCAGTGAACATAAGGAAATTTTTAAAGGGACATGTTTAAATAAAAAAAAAAAATGTTTACATTTTTTTCTGACTGCCTGGGGGGCGCAGCACCCAGGCGCTACCTATGGACGGGCCGCCACTGGAACACACAAAAGCTTGTCCTGAAAATGTAACTGTAAGTGCAAATACAAGAGTTTTATGGAACGTACTCAACTGCATATACTTTATTGTTGAGAGTGTTTTTCCACACATTCAAGTTGTTTCCCAAAGCCAGCCATAGACAGTTCAAATCTCAACCTGTTCGGCAGGGACTATCCGAGATTTGAACCATTTCTTGTTCTCTTTTTGTTCTTTTATTGTCCTATTGTGGATGGAATCATGCGCCACTTATGGCCTACACTTTATTTGGTAGCATACAGTATATACTATTACTGTGAAGACACGTATCACTGTGTCTGGCGACTGTATGATGTCACTATTGTGATACCATTATGTTGTTATGTTAATATGTTATTATATACATTGTTATAGAATTTAAGTTTCTTTACTTTTATTGTATTATACTGTATATATTACCAGACATCAACATGCTCTACTACCTTCCTGGCTCCATGATTCATAATAAGCACGGGTCAATTCCTGTGAAAAAAGGTGTGGGAACTCACCCGATTCCCCACCCAACCTCAAAAATAAAAAAGTGTGTGTAATATATGCACTCCTTTTTAAACAAATAAAGTGCAATATTTATTGTAAAGTGACAGTTTACAAGGACACCTCCAAAATTCACATGCATCAAAAAAATAAATATCAAAGAGAAATTATCAGTAACACAATAGAATTGTAATACTAATCCTAGCGCACAAAAGGACTTACACTTTATCCACACAAACAGCTGCTGTTATAAATCATACATCAACTCTAAAAATATGCAGAAATACAGTCCGCTGAAGAAGACGTGATTACGAAACGCGCATGGGTGTGTCTATGCAGCTGTCCGAGCATCAGTGTGGGTTATCCTGGGTCTCACCTCCTTTGCCTGTCAGCCTGCAAGCTTCAGTGTGAGAGCGGTGAGAAATAACCAATCGCGGCAGGATACTTTGAATGATTTTGAATGCAAGAACTTTGTGTTTACAATGTAAGCAGATTTTATTACGTGTGAAGTGTGAGTTTTAAATAATAAAAAGGTTTACACTATGGATTTTTCCCTGTTAATTTTTTATGCATGATTATGGGGATAAACTAATTGAGTGGCAAGTGAAATCCTGTTGTGAGCAGAGTTTCCCGGGTTGGCTATTCCTCTGACGGGCGGATGATTGCAGTTTGTGAGTAACACACAGTGAAACATTTACAACACCTGAGATTAACCCCTTAGGGGTAAGTGCATAAGCAAAGGGGGTCACACTGAGCATGAGGTCTTCTTTACCTGCATGGCGTGGTGTGCATTCTCTCTGAGGATTTCCTATTAACCTGAGGGCTTCTGGAGCACTTCACTCTTTTTATAAACTTTGACCTTATGTTTTAAACTTTTTATTAATTTTATATTAATTTAATAGCACTAATGTTTAGTGTATATTTGTTTTTGGCACACATCTATTTGATCAATAGATTAGAGCGCTGTTAATGCGGGAGTACTGTATTGGGACTGTATTTGTGCATATTTAAAAAAAAAAAATATATATATATAGAACAGATCTAATAACAAAATAATTTAACCTGCATGCTATACCAACAAAAAAAATACAATGGGGGTCATTTACTAAGATGAATGAGCTGCGCCGGTTCATACCTTAATTGGTGCGCCAGATAAATTATTAATTGAGCGTGTGAACCGGCGCACGCATAAGCGCAGCAGATGGGAGGCTGCCGATGTGAGACGCTTCTCTTCTTCTGACACTTCTTATATAACGGAGGGGTTATATACTCTCCTTTTTTAACAAATAAAGTGCAACATTTACTGTAAAGTGAAAGTTTACGAGGACACCTCCGAAATTCACATGCATCAAAAAAAGAAATATAGAACAGATCTAACAAAATAATTTAATGTTCATGCTATACCAACAAAAAAAAAACCACAATGGGGGTAATTTACTAAGATGAATGCGCTGCGCCGATCCATACCTTAATTGGTGCGCCAGATAAATTATTAATTGAGCGTGTGCACCGGCGCACGCATAAGCTCTGCATGATGGGAGGCTCCCGCTGTGTGACGATTCTCTTCTTCTGACACTTCTTATATAACGGAGGGCGGGGCCACAAGGTGACCCCGCCCCCCCCCGACGCACGGTTTCCTTATATAAGTGTCAGAAGAAGAGAAGCGTCACACAGCAGGAGCCTCCCATTGTGCAGAGCGGGCCGAGAATGAAGGGAGGAAGAAGAGACGGCGTGGAGGAAGATGCCGGATGAGAACACCGGAGCAAGAAGCAGAGGATCGAAGGAAGAAGATGGTGGAAGAAACCGAAGGATGAAGGAAGGAAGAAGGAAGAAGATCCGAAGAAGATGGAAAGAAAAAGACTTTAATAAAGGAATTGTCAAAAACTGGCTCTTGTCATTTTTAACATTTATGTAACTTTTTTGGTGAAATGGTAGGTACCCCATTACCATTTCACACAGGGGGGGTCGGGATCTGGGGGTCCCCTTGTTAAAGGGGGCTTCCAGATTCCGATAAGCCCCCCGCCTGCAGACCCCCACATCCACCGGCCAGGGTTGTGGGGATGAGGCCCTTGTCCTCATCAACATGGGGACAAGGTGCTTTGGGGGGGCCTCCCAATGTTGAGGGCATGTGGCCTGGTATGGTTCAGGAGGGGGGTGCTCTCTCGTCCCCCCTCTTTTCCTGCGGCCTGCCAGGTTGCGTGCTCAGATAAGGGTCTGGTATGGATTTTGAGGGGGACTCCCATGCCATTTTTTTTTGGCGTGGGGTTCCCCTTAATATCCATACCAGACCTGAAGGGCCATGCCTTTTTTTCTTAATTTTGTTTTTTTTTCTTAATTCTAACATGACCTGTGTGCAAATAGTCTTAAAAAAAAACATAAAAGTGAACCAGCGTAAAAAAAAAAAAAGTCAAGTTGAGAGGTGCTCCTGTTCAAATTATGCAAATGCATTTATGTTGCTTGGCATTTACTACGATTTTGCCGGCGCACTGAATCAAAGCATTTGAACGTGCGTAAATTCCACTTGCACATGCGCAGTGCTTAAATTGACCTTATGCAGTTCTGAGTGTATTTGCAGGTGCAGAAGGCCTGTTCACAGAAAGTTACTTTGTCATTCTATTTTGGGCATATTTGTTACTTGTACAGTTATAACTATACTTCCTCACATCACGCACATCACCCCCATAATATTAGCACTTCCACCTTCTTTTAATTCTGAGTTGAAGAATGCGTGTGCCATGTCTATAACGGCGCACCGATTGCCGCCTCCCGTGTAGCGGCAATATAATAGTAAATGGGGAATTGTGCTGTGTTACAGGTGCAAATGTTTTGTGAATACAAAAACGGCCGTTGTGCATCAGCGTGTGCCGTAACTCATGGCTCAAACCGTTCGTAAATCAGCCCCAATGTATGATAATGGTTCAATGTGCCCATCAATTCAGCCTCACCATGCCCATAATTGCAGCCTCACTGTGCCCATCAATGCAGCCTCACCTGTGCCCATCAATGCAGCCTCACTGTGCCGATCAATGCAGCCTCATCTATGCCCATCATTGCAGCCTCACCTGTGCCCATAATTGCAGCCTCACCTGTGCCCATCAATGCAGCCTCACCACATCAATTCAGCCTACCATGCCCATCATTGCAGCCTTACTGCGCCCATCAATGCATCCTCACCATGCTCATCATTGCAGCCTCCCCCAAGCCCAAGGTGGGAAGCGCTGCAAGCCAATGGGAATTTGCAAAAATCTAAACACATATTGTCCTTCTCAGTTGCGGAGTGTAGCGTGTGTAGTACTGCAGCAATGGTTAATAGATCATTGGGCACTCACCACGCTCACGCTGTTCATTACCAGATTGTCAGGCTCAGACTCACTGACATGGTTCTATACCACCAGGCAGCATTGAACACAGTGGGAGCGACACCCGTAGTCCCGTCCACCACTAGAGAGTAGTGGGCGGGACTACAGGCTCCGCTCCCAGTGTGCTCAGTGCTGCCTGACAGGGTGGGCGGGACTATGGGCGGCGTTCCTGCTGTGTTTAATGCTGCCTGGTGGTGTAGAACCATGTCAGTCAGCCCGAGCCCAACAATGAACAGCATGAGCTCTGCAAGTGCCCAATGATCTTTTAACTCTTGCTGCAGTAATACACACGCTACACTCCGCCACTGACAGGGACAACATATTTTACACAAGAGGAGGAGGGAGGGCAGGGTCGGCCCCCTACACCCACAGTGCAAAGGGAACGTCGTTCCTGCTGTAGAAAAAGTACAGGAGCGATGTTCCCATGCCTTCCTGCAGGACTCGAGCCCCGATAATAAGTCTCAAACTGTGCTCATAGCTACCCAAATATTGGGGATGGAGGTACAATTTAATGTTCTCACATAAAGTCCTAAGCTGTTGTTCTTTCTTTCTTTATTATTATATTGAGGATGGAATCATGCGCCCTACAATGCACAATTAAGTAATGCAAAGGGTTCAGGGGTTGAAGGGTCAGAATTAAGTTATGCACATCAGAGGTCAGGATTAAGTAATGCACAGGCTTCATGGGTCAGGTCAAGAGCAAGAAAGTCGCAGATTACATCTGATGTCTCCCACTTTCAAGATTCCATTTCATTGTCTTACCCCTGCAATGTCCTCAGGAGCAGGGCAGCATAATTTAAACATTGCAGTGTGCAGGCTCTAACTCAAGTCAAAGAACGCAAATGTCAATCTGAAATGTTGCAGCTAGAGCAACCTGAGTATACATGGCAATATGGATCGCCATTTTGGTATGACATTTGCGCAGTGTAATTTGAGTTGGAGACTACGCACTTACATTTTTAGTTTATGGTGCATGGTTCCAAGGGATGAATCTGGGAAAACCTATTTCTCAGGAACACACCCCTCATAAGGACTGCCCCTGGGAAACGGGAATGAATGGTAACCCTACGAGACATATATATCTCATCATCCTAAACTATAACATCAATCTAACACTTTACCTGAACTCAATCCCTAAACCAAACTCTGATCCTCAACCTATCCCCTTTAGCTAAGCTCAACCTAACATCTAAACACATATTTCAGCCTAACCCCAAAACCTATTCCTAAACCTCAAGGTAAGTGTTATTTCCAATACTGATGACAAAATGAAAACATGCCAATATATCTACAAAGAATTCACAGGGCTTTTCCAAATATTATGCCAACTATTTTTGCAGATATTATTTATAACAATGTAAACATTGCTATATACATATATACTGTACATAGGAGTGTACTGTATATTCATTGCAAATAAATATGTAGCACCCTCCTAGAATGGGTTGCTAGAGAGGCTCAGGTAAATGTAGTCTTTTTTGGCTTCTCTGTAAACATTGGAGCAGTGTGTGATTATTTTTGGCTGTTCTGGATTTCACTAGCTGCAGGTTCAACCACTTCTCCAGGCCTTTTAGGTGATTCTAGAATGTAGTGGGCTAGAAGAGGCAAATCCTGGGCCTGAAAATGAGGGCCCTGTAGGTGGCTGAGAAGGGCAAAATATTTTGTGGCCTGGAGCAGCAGGGTTCTCGTCTAGGAGGAGAGGATCCCAGCCTGAAGGGCTGCTGCCCTTCTGGGCAGAACAGCTGCAGCTTGCAAGAGTTCATCGGGGTCCCAACTCAGTGGGAGCTGGGGGAGGCTATTGTCAGGTGTTCATCCAGGTCCCAGCTCAGTGATAGCATGGGGCCTTTCTCCTGAAATCAACATGATCTCAGCTCAGTGGAAGTTGGGGGGCGCCTATTTTCTGAAATCAGTTGGAGTCAAATTAAGAGGATTCACCGAGGATCTGACCTGGAGTTTCACAGGCGAAGTACCTGGCCGATATTTTATAGGAGGTATCTAAGTATCCGGGGACATCGTGAGTAGAGGCCTAGGATTAGGATCCTAGTGACTATCTGCTGTTTTATCCTCTTGAGTGACTGCATTAGTGTTGCTGAAGTGGCATTTGCCCTGCAGGGAGTCCTAGTATTGCCTGGGTTTCTAGTCTATGTCAAGAGGGAGGTTTCCCTGAAGAGAGTAGACAGAATGGAGATTATCCTCTAATTATGGTACTTTTTGCACTTAATTTGGAGTACCCCAAAGTCCCGCTACCAAGTTCAACAAGCATTAAATCATAAAAAGAGCATTAAAGGACACTCCTTGTCTGGTCATTGAGTAGTGAGACTGCTTGAGTGCTTGTGTGCCTAGCTGCCTCTGCACCTAAATAGGAAGAGAACCTGGGGAAAAATCATATATAATAATATATAGATATATATATTTATGCAATAAAAACATTAAAGGCCAAGACATACAAAAAGATACTCCAAATGCAGAATAACTAATGCATTAATAAAATAGACAAATCAGTCCTCGCTTCGGCAGGACATATACTAAAATTGGAATGATACAGAGAAGATTAGCATGACCCCTGTGCAAGGATGACATGCAAATTCATGAAGCGTTCCATATTTTTGGGGAGCTGTCAGGCTTTGCCATCAATTGGGATAAGTCAGTACTGATGCCGCTAGACCCCTAGTTGTCCCGGTGCCTAAGTGTGCGGAAACGGTCCAGATAGTAACTGCATTCAAGTATTTAGGTGTTCAGGTGACCCTTGACCCATCCCACTACCTCGATCGTAACCTATCCCCCCTCCTCAGCAAATTTAGAGATAAATGCACAGCATGGTGCAAACTGCCTCTATCAGTCGCTGGAAGAATAAACCTTATTAAAATGGTCTGGGAACCACAATTATTATACATATTCCATAACTCCCAGATATGGATCCCCAGGAGATGGTTTGAAAGAATTGAGTCCCAATTTAGAGAATTGATATGGCGGAAAAAATAAGCTAGGATTAAGTTGTCAACCCTTCAGTATAATAAAGATGAAGGGGGGATGGCTGTCCCACACCCCAGGACTTACTTCTTAGCATCCCAACTGCAACAGTTAGGGGGGTGGGGAATAAGAGATCTGACCGACCCTATTTGTAGGATACTAGGTACGGAGGAGGACAGTGAGTCTGCACTTACAAGGCTGGAGGCAGGTTATCTACACCTAGATCCTACCGTGAAACTGTTGAACACACTATGGCCAAACATTAAAAAGATCCTTGGGTTGAAAGGGTACCTGAACTGTACACCCATATGGCGTAACAAACAACTCAAAGAAGTACAGAAACTAAAAGGTTTCAAAAACTGGGAGGGGGCAGGTATTAAATACATCTCCCAACTGTATACTGGCCCTACACTTAAATTGTTCTCTGAAATCCAAGCAGAATTCGGGATTCCAAATAACAATTTCTTCAAATATTTACAGCTACGTCATGCCCTGCAAACACAGGCAAAAACCACTGTGCTACAACAAGTAGATCATGCTATAATTCAAAACATCCTTATGAGGAAGGACAAAAAGAGAATGATCTCAAGTTGCTATAGTATGCTTCTTGCACAAAAACAGGACCCTACCAAGCTACTCTGCAGACAGGGATGGCAAGATGACATTGGACCTATTGAGGGGGGAAAAATGGGAACTGTGTCTAGAGGCAGCCCCTCTAGTCTCAATATCAGCATCTCACAAACTATCCCAATTGTACCTATTGCATGGGGCCTACAGGACACCCAAGAGACTTCATAAGTGGGGCATCAGAGACTCTCCCCTATGCCCAAAATGTGAGACCGACCATGGCGACCTTCCCCACATGCTGTGGAAATGCCCCAAGCTCTTTAAATTCTGGAGGGAGGTGCTGGACATGATATCCACATTGTATAGAACATTTATCCCATGGGATCCAGCTGTTTGTCTGCTGGGTGCACTGGAGGATGAAACACTGACTCCACATACGCACACAGCAGTCCTAAGATTACTCTACGAAGCATGTAAACTGATTGCCCAATGGTAGATTACTCCAAGAGTGCCCACCAAGGATGCTGGGACTGTGACATCATAATGGGCGAGGACATCATACGGTGATGTCCCTATATAAGTTACCGCACGCCGTGTCCCTGTCATTGCGAGGCAATGAGAACAGAAGGCCAGAAGACAGAAGACAGCAGTGACAGAAGACAGCAGCGACAGAAGACCGGGCCACCGCTTGTAAAAGAGCTAGAAGAAGGCGCGGTGGCCCAGCAAGAAGAACCGAAGAGGGGGACAAGACCCCCGAAGTCGGAAGAAGAGGGTGGCGGCGGCGAAGAAGAAAGCCGGGCTCCTCCTTTCCTGGCCGGCCGGGTAGCGTGCTCGGATAAGGGTCTGATATGGACCTGGAGGGGACCCCCACGACGATTTTTCAGCATAGGGGTTCCCCTTTAAGTCCATACCAGGTGACGGGGCCAGTGACGCCTCCTTCACTGGCCCCGGCTACCTGGAGACGCGCTCAAGATGAGCGGACTTTTCTCTCGGCGTGGGAAAAGTCCACTCATTTCAAAAGTACAGCGGACTAGCACACACAGAGCCGTACTGTCCGCCGCAATGCGAGTCCGGCAGACAGATTGGAGTGCAAAAATGCAAGTCCGCCGGACTTTTAGGTAAAAAAAAAGTCCGCCGGAGCCTACACACGGGCGGATTGTCTTGAGTTTCCCGGACTTTTCCACCGGATTGTTTGATCGTGTGTATGAGGCATTAGAGACCCAGGGTTTTTAATCCAAGTATAGAAAACCCTGAAGTCTTTTAATTCACACAAGAAGACATAAAACAGCTAATGTTTTTCGGAGACTCAAACACCTCCGCCTTCTTCAGGGCTTCAAAGTAAATGCAACGGTGGTTGTAACAATACAACAAGCTTCTAAACAAATCCAATCATTAAAATTCATCAATACACAAACAAAATGAAATGTGACTAGAACATGTTATATTCTTAATATCTATATTTTAATTGGCTTTATTTTACTTTATTCAGAATATAATCTCTCCATACTGTGTGAAAGAAAACTTTGAATCAATTGATTCTATGTTATGACTTGCGATAATTGAAAAAGTAAACATTTAAAACCTGTCAGGATTTTGATAAATGTTGTTTATGTTCAAATTTCCCAGTTCATTATATATATGCTTTTAGAAATTTACCCCTATGTAACTGAGATAATATTTTGCTTAGAGTCTGAAGCTTTCCCCCCCCCCCATTTCCTGCCACCTAATATATGTAATTGAGAGGTTGTTTAAGGTTTCACTTCCCCCAAACTCATAAGTGTTAGCAGATGTTAGAATGCTATAGTAATCACTCATTAGCCCACACTTTTGTAAAGGGGGAGTTATCTTTCGGCCGTAACTCAGAAACTTTGGTTGATATAATCATAAGATTGGGGGTCTGGCCCCGCTCTTGAAGATTTGCAGCCTAGAAGGAACATCTCAGCATGCATACAGATTTCTTCAGCATACAAAGGGTTATTCCGCCATTTTAGACAATAGAAGCCACATGGCAAAACCTGAAATCTTCCATAAGACAATTTTAAAGATATTAATGATTATCATTGTACTATTTTTGTAAGTATTCTTTTCTATTTAAATGTGTAAAAATAAATACACATTTTTGAATTACGCTGACTCAGAACTAATTAAGGAAATTCGTCTCACAATCTCAATCGGTCTCACCATATATATATATATATAAGACATTTGAAATATTTTTACAGTGTGAACAATTTATTACAGAACAGTATAAAAACTAATAAATTATGATTGATTAAAATATTGATAAAACACGAAGAAAACAGATTCCATTAAGAATGGACAAGTTGGTGTGGAATAAAAGACTTGTCAACTTAAAAAACATATTAACAAGGGAAAAATTCACATGAATGGCCATCTGTACAATGTTCTGTCCTCTGTTTGGTTTTGTAGAAATACAGTGTGTATTCCAAAATGCTAGAATCATTTCTTAGGAACATTTTTATCATCCAAGTACTGAAAGAGCTTCAGGAAAAAACAAGATTGAAGCCAGCAATATCTAAAGCTCTAATAAGCACCCTAAGCACCCTTACCATTTATAAAACAAAGGATATTAATTAGGAAGATTTGCTTAACATTCATCTGAGTTGACACAATTCTGGCTCTTTCAAAACTGAAATGCCTATTGATATTGTGCTGCAGCTCTTACTTGGTATTATAAGGCAATGCATCATTTTTAGGCAAAGAGCTGGGAAATGGTCTGCCAGTAAAAAAGTAAAGACGAATTGCTTTCTGATAATATAGAGAATATGGGTGAGAAAAATAGTGTAATCAGTATATAAAGTCAAATAATTTCTATTACTATTGTTAATTAGGGTAAGTTAGCAGATGCTCACATCGGCACAGTGTGTCCCCACATGCAAACACAGAATTAAATAAAAAATGAATGCAGTGCTTTGCTTGTAAATGTGAAATTACAAATAAAAAACAAAAAAGTGTCTCAATGTTGCAAAACAAATAATGATAATAATAATAAATAATAGTAAATGCAGTCTCACCAGTGCCCATCAATGCAACATATCAGCACCCATTAATGAATGTTTGCTTCCATTCATTCGGGAGTCAGGAAACAGACAGTCCTCCGCCACCACCGCTTCTGACACACTGGGGTTGATTTACTAAAGGCAAATCCACTTTGCACTGAAAGTGCATTGCAAGTGCACTTGAAAGTGCAGTCACTTAAGATCTGAGGGGAAGAACTGAAATGAGGGGAAGCTCTGCTGATTGTATCATCCGATCATGTACAAGTACAAATGCTGTTTTTTATTTTCCTTGCATGTCCCCCTCAGATCTACAGTGACTGCGCTTCCAAGTGCACTTGCAGTGCAATTGTAGTGCAAAGTGGCTTTGCCTTTAGTAAATAAACCCCTATGCGCGAACGGAGCGGTGGCTGCCTGCTGATGCTGAGACTTAGTTGCTTGCTGCAGAGAGAAGAGAGTAGGAACACCAGTGGCCGAGCACCCTAGGCGGCTGCCTAGTTTGCCTAGTGGTAGCACCGGCTCTTTATCATGCATCTAAACATAAATGATTGTTAGGTGTTTGAATAGAGTAACTCAATTCATATAGCATCTAATTGGTGAAAACACATCATTGTTTAAAGTGCAAAAAAAAAAAAAAAAAAAACACAGTTCAATGAATTCAATCAATGTGATTGTATAGTCCGAAAGAAAATTTATAAAGATACTTAGTGTGTGCAAAGACAATCTTCCAGTGACATTTTTCCTTTTATACTACTGTGTCTCCCATTAAATACAAGGTGGATATCATCATCACGGGAGATTAATGGGAGGCACAGTAGTATAAAAGGCAAAATGTCAGTGGAAGATTGTCTTTGCACGCACTAAGGATCTTTATAATTTTTCTTTGGGACTATACAATCACATTGATTGAATTAATTTAATTTTTTATTTTTTTTGAACTTTAAACACTGATGTGTTTTCACCAATTAGATGCTATATGAATTGAGTTACTCTATTCAAACACCTAACAATCATTTATATTTAGATGCATGATAATTATCTGGACTAATGTGTTTTTTTGTGTCTTTTTTGTTATAGGAATTTTTATGCACTTGATTTAGCCCCTTTCACGTGTGCGGATCCGTATTCAGCCATCCACATGCTCAGCAGGGATTGCTCCCAGTTGATCCCCGCTGATCCAGCAGATGACAAGTCAGTCTCTGCACTGTGTAGAAACGGACCTGTCAGATCTCCGCTCTCCTCTATGGGGGGGGGGGGGGGGGGGGAATCAGTTGATTAAGGTCTGCCTGTCTGTTTTTATCTGATCCGATACACCAGATGGATGGAAAATAGGGTTTCCATCCATCTGGATTTTGCGGAGCGGATCGGGGCAGATCGAATGTCCGTGGACATGTCACCTCTGAGATGCATCACTCCATAGAGTGATGGTCCGCCTGAAAAAACTGACAGGCATATCTGAACAGTCCGCACGTGTGAAAGGGCCCTTATGTTCCCTTATGACACACAATCGAGTTTTCTGACAACAAAACCATGGATTTTTTCCCGGTGTTGGCCCAAACTTGTCTTGCATACACACGGTCACACAAATGTTGGCCAAAAATTCAGAATGTGAGAATAAATTTTTCATTCTTATAGAGCAGAGGTCCCCAAACTTTCTAAACAAAGAGCCAGTTTACAGTCCTGTAGACTTTAATGCCTTGTACACACGGTCAGACTTTCCGATGGAAAATGTGAGATTGGATCATGTTGTCGGAAAATCTGATAATGTGTGGGCTCCATCTGACTTTTTCTGTCGGAATTTCCGACACACAAAGTTTGAGAGCTGGATCGCAACGCAAATTTTCCAACAACAAAATCCGACCTCGTAAATTCCGATCGCGTTTGGACTAGTTTGACGCACAAAGGGCCACGCATGCTCAAAATAAATTACAAGACGGAAACACTTGGTCTGGTAAAACTAGCATTCGTAATGGATATAGCACCTTCGTCACGCTGCAATGTTAAAAATTGTTTAATGCAGCGCATTCTCTTTTTCTTTAGAATGCTAGAAGAATGAAGTTGTTTTGCTGCTCCTATTCACACAGACTTCTCACAAACTTCTTTCTTTATTATTTTTCATGAATATAATATTTTTCTTTGTCAGATCTCCTGAATAATTATTTTAGTTTTACGTTTTAATATTTTTAAGTACTTTGTGTTTTTTTTTTTATTCAAGATCTCAATTTTTTGGGGTTATCTCCATATTTTTTGTGGGTTTTGTGTGTCAAGTTTCCACAGCACCATTATTATCTTGTATTTTGAAATCTCAAGGAGGTTGGTTGGTGTCCCTTGTTAATTTCACATTCTATTTAGGAAATGTACCTGCCTACTCACAAATAAACTGTGCTTTTTGAAGTAAAACACATAGGCAAATATTTCCGAAAAATAAATACACCTTTATTAGGGGGTCATAAGAAAATAAAGAGGAAGGCAACGCCGGAGAAGCTGCTGAAATTGGCAAAGCCTTTGTACCCACATCAACTATTTAAAGGTGAAATTGGTGGCCTGAGGAGTCTATATATCAAAGGTAGCATAGTCTGGTCCAGAAGTCCAAGAGATCAGGAACAGCAACAGATGACATCTATGTTACCAGGCTGTGGTCATATAACCATATAAAAGCCTGCATCTTTTATCAGACCAGACTGAACCCAGGCCATCACACGCTTGTCTTCCCTAGACACTTTTTTCCAGGCTTCCTTCCAGGCTGTGGCTCTGCTATTGTAGTTGTGGCAGGAGGTGGAGGAGGAGGAGGAAGGCGATGGTCTACCTCCTGGCTGCCACTTGCCACAGCCTCCTCCCAGCTGAGGTCTTCCTGTGTATGAAAATTGGACATCGTTTTAGTTTTTTGTTCATCAATCACACAATTTTGAGCTCATGACTGTTGCAAATTTAATGTTAATAAATAGAACAGACTATCATTCTGAGCCCAGCATTTCCCATTTGTGTCCCAATCATTTTTGGTCTTTACTGTCTATTGATATGTAAACCACTTTGTTAAATCAGAACTTACTGATCAATAATAACATCTGGTTAACATCATTAAATTTACAACAAGAAATATGTTGAATAATGCTCTACCTGACTCAAGCTGGGCTCCTCCACATCTTCCTGCCTGGAAGGCCCAGGTTGGACATCGGATAGCCTCAGCTGGGGGGGGGGAGCCTTAACTGAAGACTGGAGAGTGCTGGCCTGGGTTCCCTCTGGTCTGCCAGAAAATGCAGTCTGTCATAGTACCACAGCCTGGGTACATATACGTCATCTGGAGCTCCTGATCTCAGGGAATTCTGGACCTTCTTGAGCTCCCTCAGATATGTACTCCCCATGATACTAATTTTGGCCTTCCTAGGTGATGTCTGCCGTGGGGATTATCGGCTTCAAAAATGCAAGTAGTTTCTCATGTGCTGCCTGCCTCTTTCTTAGCTTCTTATAAAACGGGTGGTTCACCTGCCACAGGTAGGGCAGCTCCCTGAACATTTCAATGAATATGGGGATAAATTCCCTGTCTTTGAATGGATCCATATTCTCTGAAAGACACAACACAAGACAAACCCTAATGGCAGGTTAAACTCTTCCAATCTTGTCCCAATATAAGCCTTAATCTAGAAGCAGTATAGGCCAGTGATGTACCAAATTAAAACTGTACCTTCGTTAGAATGATCGGCGCTTCCGCTACTCCTTCCTCCGCTCATAGATTGTACAAATGTTACGTTTTATATACACTGCACATGTGTGAAAATCCGCCGGCCCCTGATGTTCTTTCTAGTCTATTCCCCTCCCCTTCTCTTTCGGCGCAGTGAAGAGAGCACATGGCAGAGACACAGTAGGTGCATGCTAATTACAGCAACGAGGAGGACGAGGAAAACCCAGAGCCAGAAACGTCCTGATCCCGGAGGAGATTTAAGGACTCAAATATGTTCTTTGTAGAGATGTTGGAGATGGTGGACATATTGAAGAAGAACGACTATGATGGGAAGTATGAACCATACCCAAACCCAAATATGAGAAAGGCCAAGATCATAACTAAAGTTGTGAAGAGTCTACAGAAGAATATTGGGGTACGACGATCCAAGGATCATCTGAGGAAACGCTGGTCAGACCTAAAAGTGAGGGAGCACGATCAGTACAGAAAGATCAAGAGAGTTCTTCAAAAAAGTAAGGATTTGTTGAGTGTTCATATTATTATTATTATTACTTGCATACTGCTCCATGTGCTTTTCTTTAGTGTTGTACAGTTTAAAATGGCCACTAGGGATGAGCTTCGAGTTCGAGTCAAACTCCTGTAGAAATGACACTTTGTGCAGGGACAGTTCTAAGCATGGGAAACATGTGCCCCTTTACAGGCATACTATACACACCCCCCAGGTACGAAATTTAAAGGAATATTACACTTTTATTGTTTCACTTTAAGCATTATTAACCACTTGCCGCCCGCCCTATTACAAATAGACGGCGGCAAAGTGGTTTCATAATCCTAACCGGACGTCATATGACGTGATCAGGATTATGAGCCGCTGCGCGCCCCCGGGGGCGCGCATCGCGGCGATCGTTGTTGCGGGGGTGTCAGTCTGACACCCGGCAACTACGATCTCGGTAAAGAGTCTCCGTCGGAGACTCTTTACCGAGATCGTAGTTGCCGGGTGTCAGACTGACACCCCCGCAACAACGATCGCCGCGATGCGCGCCCCCGGGGGCGCGCAGCGGCTCATAATCCTGATCACGTCATATGACGTCCGGTCATCCGGTGTCCAATCACGGCTGATCACAGTGTAAATGGGAAGAGCCGGTGATCGGCTTTTCCTCACTCGCGTCTGTCAGACGCGAGTAGAGGAGAGCCGATTGGCTGCTCCTCTGACAGGGGGGGTCTGTGCTGATCGATTATCAGCACAGCCCCCCCGAGGATGCCCACACTGGACCACCAGGGAAGCCAATCAGTGCCCATAATGGATGGCAATCAGTGCCCACAATGGGCATCACTGATTGGCATGCATTATTGTTTGGCACTGATTGGCATCCATTAGTACAGTATAACACCTGTGTTGCTAATGAGTGCCCACCTGTGCCGCTAATCAGTGCCCACCTGTGCCGCTAATGAGTGCCCACCTGTGCCGCCTATCAGTGCCCACCTGTGCCGCCTATCAGTGCCCACCCATGCCCATCTGTGCCGCCTACCAATGCCCATCTGTGCCGCCTACCCATGCCCATCTGTGCCGCCTACCCATGCCCATCTGTGCCGCCCATCCATGCCAATACGTGCCAGCTATCAGTGCCAATTTGTGCCACCTATCAGTGTCCATCCGTGTCGCCCATCCGTGTCGCCCATCCGTGTCGCCCATCAGTGTCGCCTATCAGTGCCGCCTATCAGTGCCGCCTATCAGTGTCCATCAATGCCACCTCATCAGTGCCACTTCATTGGTGCCCATCAGTGCCACCTTATCAGTGCCCATCAGTGTAGCCCCATCAGTGCCCATCCGTGAAGGAGAAAATGTACTTATTTACAAAGTTTTGAAACTGAAACAAAAAAAAAACTTTTTTTTTTTCAAAATTTTCGGTATTTTTTTATTTGTAGCACAAAAAATAAAAACCGCAGAGGTGATCAAATACCACCAAAAGAAAGCTCTATTTGTGGGAAAAAAATGATAAAAATTTCATTTGGGTACAGTGTAGCATGACCGCGCAATTGCCATTCAAAGTGCGACAGCGCTGAAAGCTCAAAATTGGTCTGGGCAGGAAGGTGTTTAAGTGCCCTGTATTGAAGTGGTTAAAATCACTGCTCCCGAAAAACGTCAGTTTTTAAAAGTTTTTTTTTGCATTGATAAATGTCCCCTGGGGCAGGAACCAGGTCCCCAAACACTTTTTAGGACAATAACTTGCATATTAGCCTTTAAAATTAGCACTTTTGGTTTTGAATGTTCGAGTCCCATAGACTTTAATAGGGTTTCTAAAGTTCGTGCAAATTTTAGGTCTGTTCGCAGGTTCTGGTGCGAATCGAACCGGGGGGTGTTCGGCTCATCCTTAATGGCCACTTTCATGTTCATGGGTTCAATCGGTCGTAGGAAACATTGTTCATTTGGCCACTGAAATACGATGTTTTGTGAAGTTGCAGTTAACTACATTTGTTCAGGCCTATTTCTAGTCAAAGAAGTTTGTTGTCTAGATGGGTTTGTAACTAGAATGAAATGCAAACTTGATTCTGTGTAAAGGAGAGGACACTCAGCTGCTGTTTACACATCTGGACCAGAACACCCTTTTTATTAGGGTGTCCCACACATGTGCTCCAGTGGATACTATAGTGGTGTCTCCATCTGTGAATCTTGCACAAAACAGGCAAGTATTCCAGCTTTAGAAAGTGTAAAAAATTATGTTTTCATCTTGGAACTCTGCCAAAAAATACAATTGTACGACACTTCCAAGCAATGTATCATATTGCTATTTCTGCCCTCAAATATCGGTGTGATAAGTATTCCTTTTTTACATTCTCATAGGGGAGAGAGGACTCGGGAGGTCTGAGGACACCAGGGACCCACACTTCCCAAAGAAGGGGAAATACCAACACCAGAAGCAGAGGAGGAGGAGGAAGGAGAGGTTGTGTAAATTGACAAAATTGTCACAGGTGAGTGTCTGAGACCACAGCTTCAGGTAATAGACGTATGCCTGCATTTTTATAATACATGGTGTATTTTTCTGTTTATTTTTAGGTGATGTGGATGTTGTGGAAGAAGAATGTAATTTTACCATTGAAAGTGCCCAGATCCTCATCGGGAAGTTAATGGGGTGCAATCACGATTTAGAGAATCTCAAGAAAAACATCAATGATGTTCTACAAAAAATGAAGAATATCATTGATGTTTTATGGAGAATCTAAAACACACAAAACTAGCTAGCTTCAATTTGAGATTTTAAAATCCAGTTTTACATTTTTTGAAAAGCCAAATTTGGAAGATGCACACAGTGTGTCAACGTGTGCCATCTCCCATCATGGGGGATCAATGTACATGTTTTGTGGATGCAACCCCTTCATCTCAGGCACTTTAGTAGAGAGGAAGGGGTTGCATTCATTTAAAAATATTTGAAAATGTATATATATATATATATCTCTCTTATATATATATCTGGTGAGACTGATTGAGATTGTGAGACGAATTTCCTTAATTAGTTCTGAGTCAGCGTAAATCAAAAAGTGTGTTTTATTATACACACTAAAAATAGAAAATAATACTTACAAAAATAGTACAATGATAATTATTAGTATCTTTCTTTTTTAGATATAAAAATAATACTTCAAGCTTGACCATGTGTTCTAAAATGGCAGAATAACCCTTTGTACACTGAATGTAGCTGAGATGCATGTTTGCTGAGATGTATCTTTCAAGGCTGTAGCAATTCAAGAGAAAGTCTCCTCATCAGCCTTTTGCTTATAAGAACTCAAGTTTCTGATTTCGCGCCAACAGAATAAACCCTTCTTCACAAGGGTGTGGGCTAAAGAGTGGTTACCATAGCTACCATCTAACATCTGGTGTACCATTCTAATGACAGGAATTAGTGGGAAGGGAAACCTTAAACAACATCTCAATTACATAGGAATATATCTCTTAAAAGCATAAATAAGATATACAATATTCATCAAAATCCTGACAGGTTTTAAATGTTTACTTTTTCAATTATCGCATGTCATAACATAGGATTAACCGATTCAAAGTTTTTCTTTCACACAATGGAGAATTCATATTCTAAATAAAATATAATAAAGCCAATTAAAATTTAGATATTAAGAATATAACAATCCACAAAACACGTACATTGATCCCCCATGATGGGAGATAGCACATGTTGACATTAGGCATGGGATCATGAGTAGTGATGGCCGAACGGTTCGCCCGGCGGTCGTTTCGCGGCTAATTTCGGCTGTTCGCGGTCCGCAAGTTCGCCAGACTATTGGCGCCGTTCGCCCGGTGGACTTCCGTGTTTACTGTGTAAAAGAACTTTGACCTATGATGACACATCCATCATGGGGTACAGGACAGCCAATTGAGACATTACAGCACATGGACACTTGGACATTCCCCCTAACTTATAAATACACCCGATCCGGCGGCCATTTTACATTCTTTCTTCTGTCACTATAGGGAGAGGTTGCTGTGTGGAGCAGGGAGAGATTACAGTGACCCAAATTGCTAGCTATTTGGTACACAAAAGTTCTTTTCGGGACTGGTATAGGTGTTAGGTGTAGTTCAGGATAGGCAGTGCTGTGCTAGTGATTGTTGCAGCAGCCTGAGTGTCTTTTGTCAGTTTAGAGAAAGGGACAGGACGGTGTGTGCTGCAGGGACAGCCAGTTTAGTCATTAGCTGTTACTATCAGGTCCACAAAAGTGCTATTTCAATTATTGTTCCAGTAGCCTCTGTTTTGTCAGTTTATATAGGGACAGGCAGGAAGCAGTGTGTGAGGCAGTGAGGGTCAGTTTAATCAGTAGCTGTTACTATTAGTTCCACAAAGGTTCTTTTCAGGACTGGTATCAGTGGTATGGTAATAGGCTTGTACACGTATAATATTCTTTCTTCCAAATATAGAAAGAATATTATATTTGACTGCTGCCCTTCTGCTGCAGTCTGCTAATCATTCACAACCCACTTGTTCCACAAAGCTCCTTATAAGGACTGGTAACTTGGTCTGTCTAGGGTGCTACAGTACATAGGGTTGAGTGAGGTACAGTCTGCCATTCCATAAGGACTGGTATAGACAAAAGATATATATAGAGAAGGCTATTGGTCAAATATTAAACAGATAAAAAGGTACCACATCCCAGTTAAGAAATATTTAAAGATATGGGAAAGAAGCTAGCAGGGGATTGGAGGGTAACCAACCCCCGGGATTTTTATGACAGTACCAAATGTATAGACAATAGATAAAAATCAATAAAGTTTTATTAAGTATACAGGAAACATTTCCCAAAAAAGGAAACAATATTTTCATATAAATACAATATGACAAATATAAATATACAAAAGCTGGTGCAGAATCCTACAAAACTCCACATATTACCACATTTGTATATTATTTAAGCTGCATTGTTTCTTTCTACATGTTTCGCTCTTCCGAGCTTCCTCAGGACATTGCAGCATACACCGATATATAGAAAAACCCTTAAGTTTGTGAGTTTATATTTGTTTGTCAATACTGTGGAAATCAGGTGTTGATAAGTGAAGGAAATCACAACATACATATGGAATGTAATGAGGACGCCATTGAGGAGCCTTGATATTTCCCCAGAGTCTGGGAAGTATCCAGGAAGTAACTGAGTTTGAACCAGTTTAGGAGTATCAAACAACAAAGTGGTCCGTGTGTTGTCAGATATAATTAGAAAATATGCGTTGAGGCAAAAAGTATTTGTCTATGCAGGTCTGTTTTCAAAATGATGTTTGAACCAATTTGGTTAGATTTCCGTCCACTTCCGAGCGTCCCAGGATCCCTCTCCGTCAATTGCCTTGTGTAACTATATGGGCTCTTGTGTGCATTTCAACTCTTTGGGACTTGGAAAGTCTCTGTTAAGCATTTGCTGGGGAGCTTCCCTTGTGTCCCAACTCAACTGATAGCAATTTACTTACATACAAAATTTGTGTCTTTAACCCTTGCAGGCAAACGTCTTCTGCAGGGGCTTTAAATGTATAATACCATCTGACAACACTTGGGCTACTCTGAGACTTTTTGTTCTCCACATTTAACAATTGGCTCAACATATATTTACTTCCTTAAACATCTTTCAGGTATTTTTCTTATCTGATGATTTTTTGTCTTTCCTTAGCTGTAAATTTATAGATTCATACTTACTCTAACTTATTTCTCGTGCCTCTACAGACTGCCGGGGAATACTGGGGCTCCTCAGTAGCGCTTCCATTTTATACAGTTTTCACACTGGGATTCTCTCCATTCATCAACATTTTGATTTTATTAACCCTTTGAAAAGCATGAATTAAAAGACCCACTGGGTAAGGCGGCTATTTTTGTTAATTTTATTTTAAATCTTCAACTGGATAAGTTGTGAAACTGTCCAAGGCTATTTCAATGTTGAAGTTCATGTATATACAATCCTATGATACAATGATCTATAACTATGCTATATTGCATCAATGTCCTTTTTTGAATTTCTAGTCAATTAGGCGGGTGTCTGCTTTGATCAACTAAGGTGGGTTAGAGCAGACACCTCATTTAAATGGAAAAACATGTGTTTCAAACTTTTGGGATGCATTTAATACATTTATTGATTATTTTGTATATATTTTTTCAGTTTTTCTGTGCAACTGTACAAGCTGCCATGTCCTGAAGAAGCTCAGAAGAGCGAAACATGTAGAAAAAACGCAGCATATATAATGTACAAATTCGGTAACATGTATAGTTCTGTATGACTTTGCACCAGTCTTTGTATTGAAGGACCTGTTTATTTTCATATATTTTCCTTTTCCGGAAATGTTTTACATATTTGCATTTTCAATAAAATGATATTGATTTTATTCTCTGTCATGATATTGGGTACCGTTTAAAAAGTCCCGGGGTTGGTTACCCTCCAGTCCCCTGTTTGTATCTTCTCTGTATCTTTAAAAAATCTATCTGAGACAAGTCAACAACAGGAGTCTGAAGAGGAGTCAGAGGAGGATGGTGCCAGGGCGGATGAGGAGGAGCAAGAAGAGCATGCTTTAAACCTTTCTGGGATCCCTGTTGTGCGTGGATGGGGAGAGGAGAATGAAGAGGATGACATTATCCTGGATGATGAGCAGGAGCCAGGCCACCACACCGCTTCCACTTTAGTGCAAATGGGGGCCTTCATGCTCCAGTGTTTTAATAGGGACCCCCGTATAAAAAGCATAAGGGTCAAGGACCAGTACTGGGTGGCAACGTACTTAGACCCCCGGTACAAACACAAAATGGCGGAAATGTTACCGCCGTCACAGAGGGCTGTCAGAATGCAGCAATTCCAGGCCTTGCTTCGAGAAATGCTGCATTCTGCTTTTGCGTGTGCTGGCAGAGGAGCAATTCCCACTCCCAGAGAAGGAGTTGCGGGTACCAATCCAACAGCGCCTGCAAGAAGAGGCCGATTTGAAGATGTGTTGGTGACTTCGGATATGAGGTCATTCTTTCAGCCGACCCATCGACAGGTGTCATCCGGATCCAGCATCAGGGAACGCCTAGACCGTCAGGTGTCCGACTACATCGGGTTAACGGCCGATGTGGATGCTCTGATGAACCCCTGGACTACTGGGTGGGCAGGCTTGACCTCTGGCCAGAGCTTGCCCAATTTACATTCGAACTGTTGGCTTGCCCCTCATCCAGTGTCCTGTCCGAAAGGACGTTCAGCGCAGCAGGGGGGATCGTGACCGATAAGCGTACTCGCCTAGCTCACGACAGTGTTAACTACCTCACATTTCTAAAAAATGAATGAGGCATGGATCTCGGAGGAATTCAACACATGTGACCAGTAGACTATGTATATGTCTATGAACAATTTTTTTAATCGAGCACAGAGACCTTCTTTCTTCATTTGGCTCACTTCCTTGTCCAAAAAAAGCACACAGTACTATATGCCCGTACCCTCCTCTTTGAAGAGGTTGAGCGGTGTCATATTTCTACTGGGGCTGCTTATTATGAGGGGCTCCCATCATCCCTGTGCTTTGCTGACATCCTCCTGGGGCTGTACCTCTGCTGTGCATATTTTGAGGTGCTCCCACCATCCCTGTGCTATGCTCATTATGAGGGGCTCCCACCATCCCTGTGCTATGCTGACTTACTCCTGGGGCTGCTTATTATGAGGGGCTCCCACCATCCCTGTGCTATGCTGACTTCCTCCTGGGGCTGCTTACGGTGCAGGTGTCAGTGCTGTATATCACGGTGCTGATGTCAGTGCTCTCTGACACGGTGCTGCTGTCAGTGCTGTATATCATGGTGCTGGTGTGAGTGCTTTATGTCACGCTGCTGATGTCAGTGCTCTCTATCACGGTGCTGCTGTCAGTGCTGTATATCACGGTGCTGGTGTTAGTGCTTTATGTCACGCTGCTGATGTCAGTGCTCTCTATCACGGTGCTGGTGTCAGATCACTCAATCACGGTGCAGGTGTCATTGCTGTATGTCACGCTGCTGATGTCAGTGCTCTCTATCACGGCGCTGCTGTCAGTGCTGTATATCACGGTGCTGGTGTGAGTACTTTATGTCACACGGCTGATGTCAGTGCTCTCTATCACGGTGCTGCTGTCAGTGCTCTCTATCACGGTGCTGTTGTCAGATCACTCTATCACGGTGCAGGTGTCATTGCTGTATGTCACGCTGCTGATGTCAGTGCTCTCTATCATGGTGCTGCTGTCAGATGACTCTATCACGGTGCAGATGTCATTGCTGTATGTCACGCTGCTGGTGATCATCTCCTGCACCCTCTTCTTTGCCTACCCTGGTCCCTGACCTTCCCTCTCCTCCATTGCCTTCATGCGCTCCACAGTCCTGAATTGTCACAACAATTTCCCATATAAAAAAAGAATGCTTGTAGTTGTCGATCCCAGATTCACCTCATACATGTGTTATGTCATTGGCCATGTGGTGGGACTATGTTTGCACAGCTATTAATTATTTTGTGGCTGCAAATTTGACCTGTAGGTTTGCGAAGTTCGCCTCCCTGTCAGGGTTTCCCCCGCACGAAACGGGCAGATGCACAGGTGCGCGTACGCGATCGCGACGTTCGCGATGTGCGCGTACGCGATCGCGACGCTCGCGATGTGCGCGTACGCGACCGCGACGTTCGCGTGCACGCGCGTGCGCGTCAGCGCGGTTTGGCGCCAGTGGGCCTATTTAAAGAAGGCTGCTGCATCTATTCGGTGCTGTTTGTCTGCAGCTCTGTACCCGAACTACCTGCTATCTGCCTGCTGTTGTGATATCTGACCCAGCTACTGTCTGACCTCGCTGACCTCTCCTGCTCTGACCCCGGCCTGCCTGACCTTGCTTTGGACTGTACCTTTGTTGCCGAACCTCTGCCTGCCTGCACTTCTCTTCTGCCTGCTGTACTTACCTGCCTGCTTATCCGTTGTGACCCGGCCCGCCTGACTATTCTTCTGCTGTTCAAGTGTGCTGCACCCAGTCCTTGCTGCCACTGTCTTGCCTGCTGATCGCTGCCTGCCTGTCTACCAACTCCTCCGCAGTTCCAGCATCCAGAAGAACCAGCTGCTGCTTCCGGTCAGACACTCCTACCCCGCTGCGCTCACGGGGCCACTGTCTCCATTCCAGTGGTCCCTGAACCAGAGCTGTAAGAGAAGTCTTCTTCCATCAAGTCGGGCTCATCACCAGGTACCTAACAGTACAAACAGCCATGACTGAGCCTGCGGGAGAAGCTTCTGCCATGAAGGAGATCTGCACCCACTTAGCGGCCCTTACACAGGCTGTGAAGTCGCTCCAAGAGGGATATACCAGACTGAAAGAGCAAGTTCAACACCTTTCCGGTACCAGTCCTTCCACCTCTGCATCACCTCCTCTTCATACTCAGCCTGCTACCCAGCCTGCAGTGGTGATGCTCCCTCCTGAACCGAGAGTACCTGTTCCGGAAAGGTTCTCAGGAGACCGATCCAAGTTCCGGGCTTTTCGTAATGCCTGTCAGCTATACTTCGCCCTACAACCCAGGACTTTTTCACTTGAAGCTACCAAGGTGGGGTTTGTGATATCGCTACTACAGGGCGAACCCCAGACGTGGGCCCACCATCTCCTGGAGGGTGACAGTGCTATTACCCATTCCCTTTCTTCATTCCTTGAGGCTATGGCACAGCTTTATGAAGATCCTCAGCGAACTGCCACAGCCGAATCTGCTCTGTCTGCGCTCCACCAGCGCCGCCGTGCGGCCGAGGACTATGTTACTGACTTTCGGCGCTGGAGCGCAGACACCCAATGGAATGACTCTGCTCTAAAACATCAGTTCCGCATGGGCCTCTCTGAGGGACTGAAAGATGAACTGGCCCGTGTCGGCATCCCGGACTCTTTGGAGGAGTTGATCACCTTGGCCATACAAATTGACCGTCGACTTCGGGAACGGCGGGCCGAGCGCTCAACTCAGTCTCAGCGCTCGAATTGGATGACTGCAAGGGTTCCTATTCCCGCCTTCTGTCCTCAGCCTGCTCTGCAAAGGGACCCTGCCAGTCCTGCTCCTGACACTCCTGAGCCAATGCAGCTGGGATTGATGCGTCCCACCTTGTCTCCAGAGGAACGTGCCCGTCGTCGCCAGCTGAATTTGTGCCTTTACTGCGGGGGGTCCGGACATTATGTTAACAACTGCCCTGTTAAGACACGTAAGTGCCTTTCCTCTGTGTCTCCTGTTCCTGTTTCCCTGCCAGCCAGCACAACCCACCGCCCCTATGACTGCCCTATTGAACTTCTTCCAGGAGCTGAGATTCCGTTTGGGCGTATCTTCCCCCTGTCTGAAAAGGAGCAGGAGGCCTTAAAGGTTTATATTACAGAAAACTTGGAGAAGGGGTTCATTCGTCATTCCACCTCCCCAGCAGGCGCTGGAATATTTTTTGTGACCAAGAAAGACCAGTCGCTCCGGCCCTGCGTGGACTATCGTGAGCTTAATAAGATCACGGTCAAGAACCGTTACCCTCTTCCTCTGATGCCGAAGCTCTTTCAGAAACTGAGATCAGCCACGATTTTCTCCAAGTTGGACTTAAGGGGGGCTTACAACCTGGTTCGCATTCGGGCTGGGGACGAGTGGAAGACAGCATTCAGGACCCGTTTCGGGCATTACGAATACCTGGTCATGCCCTTTGGCCTTTGTAATGCTCCTGCCACCTTCCAGCATCTTATTAATGATGTGTTCAAGGACTTCCTGGACATTTTTGTGATCGTCTACTTGGACGACATTTTGATTTTTTCGGGGTCTCTCGAACAGCATCGGGGTCACGTGGGCAGGGTGCTACTCCGGCTCCGTCAGCATGGACTGTATGCTAAGGCTGAGAAGTGTAGCTTTGAGCAACGGAACATCCAATTCCTCGGGCTTGAGATCTCCCCGGCTGGCATCAAGATGGATCCTCAGAAGGTTTCCGCTGTTCTGGACTGGCCTGCACCTACGGATAAAAAGGGGGTACAACGTTTTGTGGGCTTTGCAAATTTTTACAGAAAATGTATTAAGGGATTTTCCGCCATAATTGCCCCCATTACCCAGTTGACAAAACAGTGTGTACGCTTCCACTGGGGGTCGGAAGCCCAGGAGGCCTTTGAGAGACTCAAAAGACTGTTCACCTCTGCCCCCATCCTCAGCCACCCAGATCCTTCCCTACCATATATTCTTGAAGTGGACGCTTCCGAAGTAGCTGTGGGGGCAGTTGTGTCCCAGAGGCAAGGCGGCAACGATTTGATGCACCCCGTAGGGTTCTTCTCCCGAAAGCTTTCCCCTGCCGAGAAGAATTATGATGTCGGTGACCGTGAATTACTCGCAATCAAATCTGCCTTGGAGGAATGGAGGTACTTGTTGGAAGGTGCAGTTCATCCAGTGCTGATCTACACCGACCACAAGAACCTCGAATACCTGAGGACTGCCAAGCGTCTGAAGCCCCGACAGGCCCGTTGGGCCCTGTTTTTCTCACGTTTCTGTTTCCACATTACTTACCGTCCCGGATCTAAAAATGTGAAACCAGACGCGCTCTCGCGTATGTACGATTGCCCCAAAGACCTTGCTGCTCCGGACACCATACTACCTGCGAGTACCTTTCTACTTGTGCAACCAGACTTGTTGGCGCAGATCAGGGAGGCATCCACTAATTCACCTGCACCACCAGGGGTCACACTGATTTCCAGAGGGGGTCTTCTATGGAAGGAGAGCCAAGTTTTTGTGCCTGAAAGCATCCGGATTAAAGTTCTAGCCCTCCTCCATGACCACCCGTTAGCAGGACACTTTGGGCCTCGTAAGACCTTGGAATTGGTACAGCGTACCTTCTGGTGGCCCGGTCTGAAGGATTTCTGTAAGAAGTATGTCGACTCCTGTCCTGTGTGCATCCGGAGCAAGGCAACAAGGAATCGGGCCTGGGGACTTCTGAAGCCTCTTCCTGCACCCGATCGGCCTTGGAGGATGATCACGATGGACTTTATTGTCGAGCTTCCCTGCTCTGAAGGTTGCACGGCCATTTTTGTGGTTGTAGATAGACTGACTAAGATGGCCCATCTGCTCCAGAGACGGCCCGTGTCTTCATTAAGGAGATAGTCAGACTGCATGGAGTACCTGCTAACATCGTGTCTGACAGGGTTGTCCAATTCACCTCCCGGTTCTGGAGGGCCCTGTGTGAGTGTTTGAAGATCGAGCTGGCTCTGTCATCTGCCTACCACCCCCAGACCAATGGACAGACTGAGCGTACCAACCAAACTCTGGAGCAGTACATTAGATGTTTCACGTCCTTTGTCCAGGATGATTGGGTATCTCTGCTGCCCCTTGCGGAGTTTGCCTACAACAACGCTAGTCACTCAGCCACAGGGCAGTCCCCGTTTTTTGCTAATTACGGGTTTCACTTAACCTTTCTGCCTGACTTTCTTCCAGAGTCACCAGTTCCAGCGGTTCAGGACACAGTGACCTTCCTCAGTCATAACAATCGGGTGTTACAAGAGGCGGTATCCAAAGCTCAAGCTGACAGCAAGAAGGCCTTTGATCGTAAGAGAAGAGGGGAATTGAACCTGCAGGTCGGAGATCAGGTATGGCTTTCCACGAACAATCTTAAATTAGCCTGTCCTTCTAAGAAACTTGCGCCCAAATTTTTGGGACCCTTTCCTGTTAAGAGAAGGATTAATGAGGTGTCGTATGAGTTGGTCTTGCCTGATTCAATGAAAATCCACCCGGTCTTTCATGTGTCCTTGCTGAAGCCCTCGGTGCCCGATCCCTTCCCGGGTAGAAGTTCCAGACCACCTCAACCCATTTTTATCGATGGTAGCGAAGAGTATGAGGTAGAGGCTATCCTCGATTGTAGAAGGAGACGAGGTCAGAGACAGTTTTTGGTTAAGTGGAAGGGGTACGGTCCAGAAAGTAATTCGTGGGAACCCGATGGTAATTTGCATGCCAACAGACTGGTCCGTGCCTTTTTCTCTGCTCATCCGGAAAAGAGGCACCTTGTGGGCACCCGGAGGTTGCCCCTTGTGAGGGGGCAATGTCAGGGTTTCCCCCGCACGAAACGGGCAGATGCACAGGTGCGCGTACGCGATCGCGACGTTCGCGATGTGCGCGTACGCGATCGCGACGCTCGCGATGTGCGCGTACGCGACCGCGACGTTCGCGTGCACGCGCGTGCGCGACGCGCGCGTGCGCGTTAGCGCGGTTTGGCACCAGTGGGCCTATTTAAAGAAGGCTGCTGCATCTATTCGGTGCTGTTTGTCTGCAGCTCTGTACCCGAACTACCTGCTATCTGCCTGCTGTTGTGATATCTGACCCAGCTACTGTCTGACCTCGCTGACCTCTCCTGCTCTGACCCCGGCCTGCCTGACCTTGCTTTGGACTGTACCTTTGTTGCCGAACCTCTGCCTGCCTGCACTTCTCTTCTGCCTGCTGTACTTACCTGCCTGCTTATCCGTTGTGACCCGGCCCGCCTGACTATTCTTCTGCTGTTCAAGTGTGCTGCACCCAGTCCTTGCTGCCACTGTCTTGCCTGCTGATCGCTGCCTGCCTGTCTACCAACTCCTCCGCAGTTCCAGCATCCAGAAGAACCAGCTGCTGCTTCCGGTCAGACACTCCTACCCCGCTGCGCTCACGGGGCCACTGTCTCCATTCCAGTGGTCCCTGAACCAGAGCTGTAAGAGAAGTCTTCTTCCATCAAGTCGGGCTCATCACCAGGTACCTAACACTCCCATTGAAGTCAATGGGGCCCTCCGCGAACGTTCCGGTTTGAATCACAATTTGTGTGCATCTTCCAAATTTAGCTTTCACAGGGGTGACACCCCATTTGATGAAGGCAATATCAACACAGTTTGGATATACTAATGTCTGATATTGCCTTCATTTTTCAAAGTTTAACTTTTTAAGTTGTGTATGTTTTATTATGCTTTGAAACATGCCTGTTTTAACAAAAACGGCTAGTTATATTAATGTTACCAAAAATAATGTTATATACACCAAATATGTTGGTTTGTTGAAAAACCCTTTTATAAACGCACATGCGAATGTGCCTCAAGTAAAAAGTTTTATCATCATCAACAGTGCGTGGCTTTCAATGCTTAAAAGCAGTTTTTGCGGTAAAGTTGTTTTTTTCTGACAATGGGGGTTATTTACTATAGGCAAATCCACTTTGCACTACAAGTGCAGTTTCAAGTGTACTTTTGCAGTGCACTTGTAGTGCAAAGTGGATTTGCCTTTAGTAAATAACACACACAGTGCTTTTTAATTTGCCCCAATCACGCCATTTTCATGACTCCACACATTTCTGTCATGGTGCTGAAAATTATAAATATTTTTGTCAGTAATGCACTACATACACTAACAACAAAAACAAGGTGTGTGTGTAGCCGACCCACAACATAATAATATTATCTGAAGAAGAGACTGTCACCTCATGTCTCAAAGAAATTTGGTTTGCACTGTTGAAGAAAAAGGCCTAAAAAAATAAAAATAAAAACCTAGGAGACAGCTAAAAGAAACCCAATCAGTAAATGAAAACAAATATTATTCCAGTTTCAAATATAAATGTATTTAAAAAAATTCTCTCAGATATTGTCTGGCCCCCCTACCCACAAAATACTCCATGTATCTGCTTCTGACCTTGCGGGCACTTTGGGGGGGCAAGCCAGGATGGCCACCTTCAAGTGCTGTCAGGTTGGAAAGTTCTGAAAAGTCAGACTCAGGCCCAACTGAGGCCACATAGTTTGGTGAATTATTTGAGAAAATTGTGCAGAATGCAGTAGGCAAGCACAATATGGTTCAGTTTATATTTCGCCATGTGGATTGGTGTCCATAATAGGCGGAACCAACTGGCCATTATCCCAAAAGCCACTCTTCTGGCTCTAGCCAGCCGGTAATTAAAAACCCTCTGGTCCGGGGTGAGGGTCCTCATAGGGAATGGCCGCATAACATGGTCCCCCTGCGCAAAGGCTTCGTCCGCGATGAAGACGAAGGGGAGTCCTTACACATTCTCTTCTGGAGGTGGCAAGCCCAAGCTGCCATTCTAGAGACACGTCTGGGCAATCACTCCACCATCCAACATCCAGCCATTTCTCCCCACGTCCACATAGAGGAACTCATAAGTAGAGGCTATCCTCGATTGTAGAAGGAGACGAGGTCAGAGACAGTTTTTGGTTAAGTGGAAGGGGTACGGTCCAGAAAGTAATTCGTGGGAACCCGATGGTAATTTGCATGCCAACAGACTGGTCCGTGCCTTTTTCTCTGCTCATCCGGAAAAGAGGCACCTTGTGGGCACCCGGAGGTTGCCCCTTGTGAGGGGGCAATGTCAGGGTTTCCCCCGCACGAAACGGGCAGATGCACAGGTGCGCGTACGCGATCGCGACGTTCGCGATGTGCGCGTACGCGATCGCGACGCTCGCGATGTGCGCGTACGCGACCGCGACGTTCGCGTGCACGCGCGTGCGCGACGCGCGCGTGCGCGTTAGCGCGGTTTGGCGCCAGTGGGCCTATTTAAAGAAGGCTGCTGCATCTATTCGGTGCTGTTTGTCTGCAGCTCTGTACCCGAACTACCTGCTATCTGCCTGCTGTTGTGATATCTGACCCAGCTACTGTCTGACCTCGCTGACCTCTCCTGCTCTGACCCCGGCCTGCCTGACCTTGCTTTGGACTGTACCTTTGTTGCCGAACCTCTGCCTGCCTGCACTTCTCTTCTGCCTGCTGTACTTACCTGCCTGCTTATCCGTTGTGACCCGGCCCGCCTGACTATTCTTCTGCTGTTCAAGTGTGCTGCACCCAGTCCTTGCTGCCACTGTCTTGCCTGCTGATCGCTGCCTGCCTGTCTACCAACTCCTCCGCAGTTCCAGCATCCAGAAGAACCAGCTGCTGCTTCCGGTCAGACACTCCTACCCCGCTGCGCTCACGGGGCCACTGTCTCCATTCCAGTGGTCCCTGAACCAGAGCTGTAAGAGAAGTCTTCTTCCATCAAGTCGGGCTCATCACCAGGTACCTAACACTCCCATTGAAGTCAATGGGGCCCTCCGCGAACGTTCCGGTTTGAATCACAATTTGTGTGCATCTTCCAAATTTAGCTTTCACAGGGGTGACACCCCATTTGATGAAGGCAATATCAACACAGTTTGGATATACTAATGTCTGATATTGCCTTCATTTTTCAAAGTTTAACTTTTTAAGTTGTGTATGTTTTATTATGCTTTGAAACATGCCTGTTTTAACAAAAAAGGCTAGTTATATTAATGTTACCAAAAATAATGTTATATACACCAAATATGTTGGTTTGTTGAAAAACCCTTTTATAAACGCACATGCGAATGTGCCTCAAGTAAAAAGTTTTATCATCATCAACAGTGCGTGGCTTTCAATGCTTAAAAGCAGTTTTTGCGGTAAAGTTGTTTTTTTCTGACAATGGGGGTTATTTACTATAGGCAAATCCACTTTGCACTACAAGTGCAGTTTCAAGTGTACTTTTGCAGTGCACTTGTAGTGCAAAGTGGATTTGCCTTTAGTAAATAACACACACAGTGCTTTTTAATTTGCCCCAATCACGCCATTTTCATGACTCCACACATTTCTGTCATGGTGCTGAAAATTATAAATATTTTTGTCAGTAATGCACTACATACACTAACAACAAAAACAAGGTGTGTGTGTAGCCGACCCACAACATAATAATATTATCTGAAGAAGAGACTGTCACCTCATGTCTCAAAGAAATTTGGTTTGCACTGTTGAAGAAAAAGGCCTAAAAAAATAAAAATAAAAACCTAGGAGACAGCTAAAAGAAACCCAATCAGTAAATGAAAACAAATATTATTCCAGTTTCAAATATAAATGTATTTAAAAAAATTCTCTCAGATATTGTCTGGCCCCCCTACCCACAAAATACTCCATGTATCTGCTTCTGACCTTGCGGGCACTTTGGGGGGGCAAGCCAGGATGGCCACCTTCAAGTGCTGTCAGGTTGGAAAGTTCTGAAAAGTCAGACTCAGGCCCAACTGAGGCCACATAGTTTGGTGAATTATTTGAGAAAATTGTGCAGAATGCAGTAGGCAAGCACAATATGGTTCAGTTTATATTTCGCCATGTGGATTGGTGTCCATAATAGGCGGAACCAACTGGCCATTATCCCAAAAGCCACTCTTCTGGCTCTAGCCAGCCGGTAATTAAAAACCCTCTGGTCCGGGGTGAGGGTCCTCATAGGGAATGGCCGCATAACATGGTCCCCCTGCGCAAAGGCTTCGTCCGCGATGAAGACGAAGGGGAGTCCTTACACATTCTCTTCTGGAGGTGGCAAGCCCAAGCTGCCATTCTAGAGACACGTCTGGGCAATCACTCCACCATCCAACATCCAGCCATTTCTCCCCACGTCCACATAGAGGAACTCATAAGTAGCTGACACCACCGCCAACATCATTTTACTATTATACGCCTTGTAATTATAATAGTAAGACCCAAGTTGGAGGGTGGGATGATGTGGACGTGCTTCCCATCAATTGCACCCCCACAATTAGGAAAGTCCCAACGGGTGGCAAAGTGGGAGGCCACAGTCTGCCATTTCTGTGGCGTTGAAGGAAACTGTGGAGTCAAACAAGAAAAAAAAATAGTAATTTTGCACATAAACATTACAAGCAGATTAGACGCAAACATTTTTTGGCCAACATAAGTATAACATTTATTGAATATTTAAAGACAAAAGTATAAGGTCCACTTATCAGATTCCTCATCCCATCTGATTGCCCATTGCAAAAATGTAGGGGGGGGGGGGGGTGTTTTGGACAGGTAACCTTCTCCACTTCATTGAGAGCTGAATGCATAAATAATGTGTGTTAACTTTGGCCAGCCCCTTCTTACTTACACTATTGGCAGCCTACTGGACAGGTAAGAAGTGTCATAATAAAAACAAACAAAAAAATACACACTGAACAAATGGAAGCACATTTTTACATTCTGCTATTACCTATCAAGATAATAATAGGAGAAACAAACTTTAACCACTTTCAGACCGGACCAATTTGCTGGTCAAAGACCAGACCACTTTTTGAGATTCGGCACTGCGTCGCTTTAACTGACAATTGCGCGGTCGTGCGACGTGGCTCCCAAACAAAATTGACGTCCTTTTTTTCCCACAAATAGAGCTTTCTTTTGGTGGTATTTGATCACCCCTGCGGTTTTTATTTTTTGCGCTATAAACAAAAATAGAGCGACAATTTTGAAAAAAACGCATTATTTTTTACTTTTTGTTATAATAAATATCCCCCAAAAATATATAAAAAAACATTTTTTTCCCTCAATTTAGGCCGATACGTATTCTTCTACATATTTTTGGTAAAAAAAATCGCAATAAGCGATTATTGATTGGTTTGCGCAAAAGTTATAGCGTTTACAAAATAGGGATAGTTTTATAGCATTTTTATTAATAACTTTTTATTATTTTTTTTTTACTAGTAATGGCGGCGATCTGCGATTTTTATTGTGACTGCGACATTGTCGGGGACCCATCGGACATTTTTGACACATTTTTGGGACCATTGTCATTTATACAGTAATCACTGCTATATAAATGCAGTGATTCCTGTGTAAATGACACTGGCAGTGAAAGGGTTAACCTGTGGGTGGCAGTGTAGGGGTTAAGTGTTCCTAGGGGTGTGTTACTAACTGTGGGGGGGGTTGGGCTTTCATTTAGTGTACACTGATCTCTGCTCCAATCACATGGAGCAGAGATCAGCGTCACTAGTTGCTAGGCAGAATGAGAAAATGTTGTTTATACAGCATTTCCTCCATTCCGCCGCTCCGTGAGACGATCGCGGGGACGCCCGCGGCGATCGAGTCCGCGGGTCCCGCGACCGGACTCACGGAGGTCCCAACCAGCGCGGGAGCGCGCCGCCGGCGGCGCGCTCCCGATGGCACGGCGGCAACGAATATTGGACGTACATGTACGCCAATATGCCTGCCCGTGCCATGCTGTCGACGTACATCGTCGTGCGCTGGTCGGGAAGTGGTTAAACAGTACCATTTGAAAGTATTCAGGCAGGCCCTTGCACTACATGCTTTGGTGAATTCATCCATAAATCTGACCACAAAAGAGGTAGGTATAGTGTGTTGCCAATGTCAGCAGATAGAGGATTGCTATCAGCTGACTTAGCGGATGGGGGGAGAGAGGGTTCCAAATGAGTTTGGGCCACCAAAAAAAAAAGCCTCTGGCATGAATTTAAGGACACACATACAATTTGTACACATTTTAGGGGGTGTTTAGGGTAAAGCGCTACTAAATAAATACAAAATACATTGCTAAGTAACTAGGCTATAGGTGCATATGGGCCCAGAAGAGCATGCTGGGGAGGTTAGTGAATGCAAATATGCATTAAGGCAGTGTTTCTCAACTCCAGTCCTCAAGGCACCCCAACAGGTCATGTTTTCTGGCTTTCCATTATTTTGCACAGGTGATTTGATCAGTTTCACTGCCTTAATAATTACCATAGCAGTGTCATCTGAGGGAAATCTGAGTAGAAAGGGTTTCAGCATATTACAATCATGGTAATTAGGGAATGATGAAAGAAATACAATACATTAGCAAACATTAAATACATAGAATAAAATATTAAAGGAGAAAACTTACCTTAATATAGTCCTGCAGAACCTGAATAATGGCAGAACAGGTCTCTGGAATAATGATCCCCAGAGCCTGGGGGGAGATGCCTGTGGAGAACTTAATGTCCTGCAGGCTTCTCCCAGTCACCAAGTACCGCAACGTGGCGATGAGCCTCTGATCCGGAGTGATGGCTTGCCGCATGCGGGTATCCTGCCTGCTGATATAAGGGGACAGCAAAACCAACAGACGGTGAAAAACGGGGTCCGTCATCTGGAGATAATTCCTGAAATCATCAGGATTATTCTAACGGATCTCACGAACCAAAGGCATGTGCGAGAATTGGTCATGCTGGAGCAACCAATTCTTTGTCCATGAACTCCTCCCCACTCTGTTCATGGACTGGGCTTGTGTCAAAGCTAGAAGCCCAACACCAAGCCCCTGCACAGCACTAACTCTATGATGAGTACGTACACGCAACATGGCCGCAAAGCGGTCTTCTGGTCAGAACAGACTAACAGAAAGCACTGAAAAGCAGCAAGGCCTGAAAAAACAAACTGAAAATCAGCAACGAGCGGACAAGAACGCACTTAATATCAAATACGGTTCTATAAATAGCACGCAATGACAAACAAATGCCAACTGATTACATGCACTGAAAAGCAGATACGAACCCACAAGCACAAACTGAAGAGCAGTAACGATCTGAAGCACAAGTCTGAAAAGAGAGAATCGTCTCTAACCAAACTTCTACTAACACGCGATAAACAGGAGATCAGCAGAAAAAGCCCAAAGGGTGACGCACATGGTGCTGAACCTCCCTTTTATAGTCCCGTCGTACGTCACCGGGCTCTTGACGATCGGAAATGCTGACAACTTTGTGCGACCGTGTTTATGCAAGACAAGTTTAAGCCAACATCCGTCAGAAAAAATCTGATGGATTTTGTTGTCGGAATGTTTGATCGTGTGTACGGGGCATAAGGGGGCTGGACTGTAGCCATTGGAAGTATAAAAGGTCTCAATGTCAGTGGGAAAAAGCAATGCTCCATCATTGGTGTCAGTGGGAGGAATAGTGCCCCATCATTGGTGTCAGTGGGAGGAATAAGGCCCCATCATTGGTGTCAGTGGGAGGAATAAGGCCCCATCATTGGTGTCAGTGGGCGTAATTGTACCTCTTTATTGGTGTCACTGGGAGGAATTGTGCCCCATCACCGGTGTCAGTGGGAGGAATACTGCCCTATCATTGGTGTCAGTGGAAGCAATAGTGCTCCATCATTGGTGTCAGTGGGAGGAATTGTGCCCCATCATTGGTGTCAGTGGGAGGAATAGTAACCCTATTGTTGGTGTCAGTGGGAGGAATTATAGCTCATAGTTAGTGTCATTGGGAGAAATTGTGCCCCATCATTAGTGTAATTTGAGGCATTGTGCCCCTTCATTAGTGTCAGTGGGGGTAATTATGCCCCACTGTTGGTATCAGTGGATGACATATATAGCAATATAAAAACCAATTGCAATTATTGATATATTGTGAAGAAATGTGTACACGATACCACCATGAAGACCAGAAGACGAGGGGTTAACAACCGGTATACTTCAACTCTCGGTCCTGGGATAAGTAGCCAGATATCCAGGGGGAGCCACCAAGATGGAAAATTGTGAGTCCAGTGGCTGGTCGCGGATGTCAGGCCCGCAGTGTCGCGGGAGGTGTTTCGTAGTGCACACAGCTGGAGGATAGACTCAAAACAGCCGAGTGGACTAGCCAAGACTGGGCGCCCTGGATAATGTGGACAGCAGGCCAGAAGTGGAGATGGCCGGGATGTGTAGAGGTGAATCGAAAGCTCAGTGTTGCCGTGACGACTGTGGCTTACATGTTTCGTGTGCATGCGCCTTATCAAACTCGTGGGAGCGACGGAAAACAACATACATACATACACAGACAAATAGGGGTGGGGAGGAAAACAAGCGCTGTTGTGATATTAACCCCTCGCTAACCTTAAGGGAATATGCAGTGGATTCATCTAACATGCAACATATTATACAAAAATGTTGATTATCTGATTATCTGAGAGTAATTAGACACTGAAATATGAATCTATGGGATGACGAAATACATATTGAGATATAAAGTTAATAAAAATTGTATATATACACAAATGTATACAACAATATATAACAAACTTTGTATAAATAAAAATAAATAAAAATAAAAATTAATATAAAAAAATGAATAAAAATATATATTTATAGCTTGTGGATGGTAACCATAAGTACAAAAATATATATGTACAAAATGTACATATTAGAGGAGTATACATAATAGTTGTATATATACATCCATCCTTGTTATACATAGCCTGTGCAGAGAGCAGAGCTTTGGAAGGGGCCCAGCAGGCTTCACCCACTACAAGCTGCCTGCAACAAATGAGAGGAGGGGGTGTGGACAAGACCAGTCAACCTGCTGAAGAAGAGAGGGTAACAGTGATCAGTTGTCAGCAAAGGTTTCACCTGCTGGTGGCTAGGGTGACCACATTTCCAAACTGCCATTCAGGGACACCCCCCCCACTTTCAAAAAATCTGAATGAATCACAGCACAGTGATTAGACACAAGAGGCGGGATTTATAATTTCTCCAATCACAAGCCAGGGGGCAGGGATTGTGTTCCTCCAGACATTCCCGGCCAGAACAAGTACTGTCAGTGAGTAAAGCGTCATGTGGCAGCCTTTTTTGGGGGCATGAGATTGGCCCGGAGGGTGGCTGTGTCAGTTTCATTCCAGGGCACTGTATTGTGCTGGAATGAAGGTACCCGGGACAGACCTGCAAAATTCAGGACTGTCCTGGGCAATCCAGGACACATGGTCACCCTACTGGTGGCACTGTCAGATCTTTGGGCCGCAGTACTGGTGTTCACCAGCGGGTGTTTCCCAGCAGTCTGGAGCCAACATCATGTCCTGTAATTAGGCGTCATCTGAGACTTATTGCGTCCCGGCAGATGCTGCATACAGTTGCCTTGGTATTTTCTGTGAAGTCCTGACCTGTATTCCTGAAGCCTGTACCTTGTACCCTGTGTTCTTGAGCCCTGCATCCATCCCTGGACCCCTGTCTTGCAAACTTATCCATTCCTCCTGTTGTCCTTTCCCTGTCCCGTCCCGCTCTCTGTTCTATCTGATTGATCTCTTGTGTATGACCCTGGCTTGATTACGTTTATGATTATTTCTTACTCCTGAATTCACGTTTGGTTTAGAGAGTTATTATTGTGTGTCACCATGGTTGTTTGCTGGTTTGCTTTATGTTTATGACTTATCCTTTTAATAAATCTTACTATTATTACTTTACATGCATTTTGGTCTTCCCTATTGCAGTCTACACATTTCTGGTCGTACTGGTTTATGACATAATATCAAGGCCATCCCTGACCAGAAGTGGCTGCACAGAGGAGTCATCGTGGTTCTAGTTTTTTGCTAAAATGCATTTGGAAGTAGTTATCTTTCTTCACTGAAACAAACAGGAGGACTGGGAGTTGGGACTTTGAATGATGCAGGCAGGTGTAAACATTTAAATTTATTGGAAATCAGTGATAAGTTACATGAGGGCAATCATGAGTACACCAAGAAAACCAATATATTTCATTCAGTGAATAAACATACAGCAATGACAATTAACCACTAATAATACAAATCACCCATTACAGGTGATCGTTAAGTAGGTAAAACATATAATTGGCATAAAAACATGGCATTTAATAGCTCTATGCATTTCGTGGATTCATCCACTCTTCAGGAGCATGCACATGGAAAACTGAATGCTGTAGTATAATAGTAACAAGAATGTCTGTAAGGTCTGACCCTGTCACGGAAGAAGATTAAAATAAAGGTAATTAAGGCTGGGTTCACACTGCTGCGGGGGGGAGATCCGGATGTGATTCGCACCGCAAATCACATCCGATCTCCGTAGCGATGCGAGTTCAGCCATACAGATAGTATGGCTGAATTCGCAGCGCTCCCGCAGCAAACTCGCACGGGACCCTTTTTTTGGTCCGCAACAGAATCGGATCGCATGGGGGTTCACACCATGCGATCCGATTCCTGTGCGAGTCGGCAGATCGCACTGCGATATGCGGACGGATCTGGGGGTGTCATTAACATAACATTGACACTCCCAGCCGTCCGCATAGGGCAGTGTGAACTGCCGGCGGGAGGTGTGCGATGCGGGAAAACGCCGCGGATTCGCTGCGTTTCCGCATCGCAGCGGTGTGAACCCGGCCTAAAGGTAATCTTGCCTAGGATAAACCCCCAAAACAACTCTCAAGAGTACTTACATTGTCTGTATCCATGCAGTAGCCCCGTGTTGTCAGAGGGGGGTGGGGTCAACTGTTTACTTAAAC
Organism: Lithobates pipiens; assembly: GCF_037356315.1. Classification (NCBI taxonomy): domain Eukaryota; kingdom Metazoa; phylum Chordata; class Amphibia; order Anura; family Ranidae; genus Lithobates; species Lithobates pipiens. Next base: position 120,504,600 of record NW_027507718.1, on the reverse strand, counting down.
GGGTGACTCCTCCCCCTCTGACATCATGGGGAAAGCCATAGGGAAGTCCCCGTGTGTCGGAGGAGAGTGGGGTGACCGGGTGGCCCCACCCTCCATTATTTAAGAAGTGTCAGAAGAATCGAAGCTGAAGACTCCCACAGAGGCGGATCGTGCGGACAGTGCAGAGAAGAAGCCGGAGCAAGATATGGGGCGAGAAGAGCGAAGGAAGAAGATGATGGAGAAGAAGAAGAACACGGAAGGAAGACTAGAAGAAAGAAGATGAAAGAAGAAGCGGAAAGAAGAAGAATTTAATAAAGGACTTGTCAAAAACCGTCTCTTGTCTTTTTAACCTTTTTGTCACATGGTAGGGGTATATTTTTACCCCATTACCAATTCTCACGGGGGTGGCGGGATCTGGGGGTCCCTGTGTTAAAGGGGGCTTCCAGATTCTGATAAACCCCCCGCCCGCAGACCCCCCCACAACCACAGGACAAGGGTTGTGGGGATGAGGCGCTTCTTCCCATCAACATGGGGACAAGATGCTTTGAGGGGCTACCTCAAAGCACCCTCCCAATGATGAGGGCATGTGGCCTGGTACGGTTCAGGGGGGTGCTCTCTCAACCCCCCTCTTTTCCTTTGTCCTGCCAGGTTGCTTGCTTGGATAAGGATCTGGTATGGGTTTTTGGGGGGACCCGCACCATTTTTTTTCAATTTTGGTGCGGGGTTCCCCTTAATATCCATACCAGACCTGAAGGGCCTGGTATGGAATTTAGGGAGACCAACACGCATATTTTTTTTATTTTTGGTTCGGGGTTCCCCTGTGGGGAAATCCCCATGCCGTTTTTATCAATGAACTTATGTGTATTGCCGACCAACAATTCATTATAACAGCGAGTAGTTTTCATTTACTTTTTTCTTTTAGAAATGTAATTTTGCTGTCAGACCACCGGCCAGGGTTGTGGGGATGAGGCCCTTGTCCCCATCAATATGGGGACATGGTGCTCTGAGGGGTCACAGACCAATGTTGAGGGCATGTGGCCTGGTACGGTTCAGGAAGGGGGGCGCTCTCTCGTCCCCCCCCCTCTTTTACTGTGGCCTGCCAGGTTGTGTGCTCGGATAAAAGGTCTGGTATGGATTTTTGGGGGGGGGGAGAACTCCATGCCATTTTTTTTTTTTTTACATTTGGCGTGGAGTTCCCCTTAAAATCCATACCAAACCTGAAGGGTCTGGTATGGATATTTGGGGGGAACCCCACGTCTTTTTTTAAACGAAATTTACGTGGGGTTCCCCTTAATATTCCTACCAGACCTGAAGGGCCTGGTAATTGAATTTGGGGGGAACCTCACGCATTTTTATTTTTTTTTAAATCAATGACTTTCAATCACTGTTCTCTGTATTACGGGGAGTCGACAATTCATTATAGCCACTAGTGCTATTAAATGATTTTTTTTTCCTGCAGAAATGACACTTTGTGCAGGGACAGTTCTAAACAAGTGAAACATGTGCCCCTTTACAGGCATACTATAGACACCCCCCCAGGTACGAAATTGAAAGGAATATTACACTTTTATTGTTTCACTTTAAGCAATATTTAAATCACTGCTCTCGAAAAAACTTCAGTTTTTAAAACTTTTCTGTGCATTGATACATGTCCCCTGGGACAGGACCCAGGTCCCCAAACATTTTTTCATGACAATATCATGCATATAAGCCTTTAAAATTAGCACTTTTGATTATTCATGTTCATGTCCCATAGACTTTAATGGTGTTTGCGTGTTTGAACAAATTTTTTTTTAATGCTGTGTACACACGACCGGACTTTCGGCAGACTAGGTCCGACGGTCTTCCCGACTGACTTTCTGAAGAGTTCCGACGGACTTTCCGAACTAATGGACTTAGCCCCACACGAACGGACTAAGTCTGTTTGAAAATCTGTTAGTTTTTAACGTGATGACGTAAGACAGGACTAAAAAAGGAAATTCAATAGCCAGTAGCCAATAGCTTTGGTCCGTCGGACCAGCATACAGACAAACGGTTTTCCCGTTGGACAGATTTGAAACATGTTCTATTTCTAGGTCCTATGGATTTTTTTAAAGAAAAACGATCGGATTAGCCCACACACAATCAGATTGTCCGATGGACTGATTCCGTCGGGCCTAGTCTGCCGGAAAGTCCAGTCATATGTACGCGGCATCACAAACACTTCAATTCTGAGTGATCCACAAGGTGTGCAGGTAAAAAGCTGGAACCACCATGTGAGTCAAACTGCCCCACAAAAAAAACTAGGGATGGAAGCGCACATGTTTATATCATTTTAGGTCTGATTAATAACCAATTATATCATGTAATAATAAAATTACCCAATATAGTAATTCCCCCTCCTTTCATCAGGCTAATACCCATGGGATGGGGCTTTTTTCTCCTCCACTCCCATATTAAATAGTCCAATATCCTTGGCAGCTGCATGTGTCACATGTTATAGATAGGAGCATTATCTCCATAACCTTGGGAGCTGCATAGCGTAATGTGGGTCTTCCTCATCCCCTCCTTATAGGATGGGTGGACCGCCCTGTACAACGCATCGACATCACGCCTTATGCGATGGAACCGCTGTGCTGCGCCTTTGGCGCCACCAATTTTCATCGCCTTTACACCTAGCAGCCAGGTGGAGGAACATTTGGCACTGTTTTGTCTGGGGGCGGTTCTGCCCTGCTGCAGTTGCCTTCTCTCCATAGTGCACGCCCACGTGATGTTGGTGGGCGTGGCAGCCCTTATAAGCCATTCTGGGGTGGTTTGACTCACATGGTGGTTCCAGCTTTTTACCTGCACACCTTGTGGATCACTCAGAATTGAAGTGTTTGTTAGGTAAATTTGAGCTCACTTTTTCACCAATGATTTATGCTGCACTTCCATTCTATCTTACCTAATTTCTTTGGTTAATATGGTTTCTTAATATTCTAAATTTTCTGTGCCTCACCTCTTCATCTTTACTTTCTACTCTCACTAACCTAACCTTACCTATACACTCATTAGCATCTCATTACACTTTCCTTTACCAAATTTAGGACATATGACCCATTGTACCACACAGTGGCGTAACTAGAACCTTCAGGGCCCCGATGCAGGAAACCATGGAGGGCCCCCCCGACAGGGCTCTTTTCTCCGAGCCCGATGGTGGAACACCAGGGCCCAGTCCCAAGTGGGTGGCCGCATATAAAGGAACCAATTTAATAAACATCAATTACAGCCACTGTGCCCATCAAACGCCACCACTGTGCCCATCAAACGCCACCACTGTGCCCATCAAATGCTGCCACTGTGAATCCCCACCGCCCGCTTGCTGTCTGCCCACCACTTACCCTGTCTTGGTGGGGCAGCGGGTAACGGCCATGAGCGTGGTCCTCCATGCATCTCCTGCCATCCTCATCTCCCGTCCTCTCCACCTGATAGGTGTCCAATAGCTGCGCCTATCATTTCAGCCAATCAGGTGACGGGTAACAGACCCGCACATCTGATTGGTGGAGAAGTGGTTCAGTGTTAGGAAAGTGAATATTAATTCAGTTTTCTAACACACCTGGGTAGACTGTGAGCGTCAAGCATGGCGCTCGCAGTTCACCTATTTTGAAGCCTATTAGAGCCCATGGCTCTAATCAGGTGCTGCAAAAACACCCCCAGCCGCTGTAATTCAAGCGCCCGGCACCCCAAAAGGGACCAGACACCTAAATATGGGGGTGGCAGTGGTGGCCATGGATAGATTCATGCTATGCTATGCATGAATCTATCCATTGGTCATAGAGGGGGTGGCTGGAGAGAGGGGGCAGCACCTGTGTACCCTTTTGGATGCACCGCCACTGATAAACACATGCACATACATACATGCGCGCACACACACACACACATGCATACATACACATACATATATGAGCTCACACACTCACACACATACATGCATGCTCACACACACACACACACACACACACACACACACACACACACACACACACACACACACACACACAAGCATACACACACACAAATACAGTAGCTAGTGTTATAATAAAAAATAAAAAAAAGGCAGACATTTACCTTGGCTCTTCCTGCCGAGTACTGCACTGTAGGGGGAGACAAAGAGCACACACTGTGCTTTCCCTTTACCCTAATGTGAGGAGCTCCCTGCATAGTGCCGATTTCAGTTCGGCTGATGATTGGGGAGCTCCTCTCCGCCTCCCCTCCTATGGAAGAGTACAGGGGGCCCTCAAGGGCCCCCTGCAGCAAGGGGCCCGGTCGCCATGGCGATCTTGGCGACCCCTATAATTCCGCCACTGGTACCACATAATATGAGTTTTCAATCTATTTTATAATCTCACTTTTGTTCCCAGCACTCATGATCTTTTTTGACCATTATCTTTTGGAATTTCCTTCCTTGGAAACCATCTCTGTGGAGTCCTGGTCTGCCATAACCACCTCAGCTCCCACCAGTGATACCCATCGGGGTTTTCTGACTCATGTTGGCACATTGCTACTGCATAGATACAGACAATGTAAGTACTCTTGAGAGTGGTTTTGGGGGGTTTATCCTAGGCAAGATTACCTTTTAATTACCTTATTTTAATCTTCTTCCGTGACAGGGTCAGACCTTACATATATTCTTGTTACTATTATACTACAGCATTCAGTTTTCCATGTGCATGCTCCTGAAGAGTGGATGAAGCCACAAAATGCATAGAGCTATTTTATGCCAACTATATGTTTTACCTACTTAACCACTGAGCACTTAAACACTCTTAATAACCAGACCAATTTTCAGCTTTCGGTGCTCTCACATTTTGAATGACAATTACTCAGTCATGCAACACTGTACCCATATGACATTTTTGTCCTTTTTTTTACGCAAACAGAGCTTTTTGGTGGTATTTAATCGCCACTGGGTTTTTTTTTTTTGTGCTATAAAAGAAAAAAGACAGAAAATTTTGTTTTGGTTATAAAATTTAGCAGATTAGTAACTTTTCTTCATATATTTTGGGCAAAATTTATACTACTACATATCTTTGGTAAAAATAAGTACAAATTGGTGGATATTATTTGGTCTTTGTGAACGTTATAGAGTCCACAAGCTATGGTGCCAATATCTGAAAATGTATCACACCTGAAGGACTGACTCATTTCTTGAGACCCTAACATGCAATAAAAGTACAAATACCCCCCAAATGACCCCTTTTTGGAAAGAAGACATTCCAAGGTATTTAGTAAGAGGCATGATGAGTTTTTTTAAGTTGTCTTTTACACAGCCTGGCCAGATACAGAGGCCCAACATGCAGGGAGCACCATCAGGCGTTCTGGAGCACCCAGGCCAATTCTGACATTTCTCTCCTACATGTAAAAATCATCATTTATTTGCTAGAAAATTACATAGAACCCCAAAACATTATATATGTTTTTTTTAGCAAAGACCCTAGAGAATACAATGGTGTTTTTTTTTTTTTTTTTTATCAGGCACGGTATTTGCGCAACAATTTTTCGAACGTGTATTTTTTTGGGGGAAAAAAAAAACTGTTTTGTGCTTAAAAAAACAAAAAAAAAACAAAGTAAAGTTATCCCAATGTTTTTGCATAATGTGAAAGATAAAGTTATGCTGAGTAAATAGATACCTAACATGTTACTCTTCAAAATTGCACACGCTAGTGGAATGGCGCCAAACGTCGCTCTTTACAGTGAGATATGGGGTCAATAAGATCCCACATCTCACCTCTAGGCTGGGAAGCCTTAGATAAAAAGTAAAAAAATGGCAGAGTATTGGCAGGGCATTGCAGAGTATTGGCAGGGTATTGGGTATAGCAGAATATTGTCAGGGAATTGAAGGGTTAATTTTCAGTGAGCAGCACTGTGGGCACTGCAGATGCAGCCCACAGTGCTGCTCACACTGATCTCTTCCCCCTCCGCTGTATAGAGAGGGGAGGGAGGAACCGGCATTATAACATGACGCCAGTTTGTTTACAAGTGATCGCTCCGTCATTTGACGGAGCGATCACATGGTAAACGGCCGCGATGAGCTGTGGACCCAGCGGTCATGGATGCTCTCGAGTGCATGCCCCAGGGGGTGCACGAGAGCGGTATTCTGGGAGGACGTCATATGACAGCCTCTCAGAGTTAAACAACCGCCCTGTAGCAGTCATTCGGCTATGGGGCGGTTGTTAAGTGGTTAATGATCACTTGTAATAGGTGATGTGTATTATTAGTGGTTAATTGTCATTGCTGTATGTTTATTCACTGAATGAAATATATTGTTTTTCTTGGTGTACTCATGATTACCCTCATGTAACTTATCACTGATTTCCAATAAATTTTAACGTTTTACACTTGCCTGCTTCATTCAAAGTCCCAACCCCCAGTCCTCCTGTTTGTTTCAATTAGTTAAGGATGGAGGCACTTGGCCTCACCCGGTCACCACCTCATTTAAAGTCCCAACATTTTCTTTATCTTTCTTCACTGGTGATGACGGATAATTATTGCCATCAGATATTGAAGTGGGCCAGGGATCAACTATTATACCCTGTACACACGATAGGATTTTCCGACAACAAAATCCATGGGATTTTTTCCGACGGATATTGGTTCAAACTTGTCTTGCATACACACGGTCACACAAAGTTGGTCGGAAATTCTGAACGTCGAGAACGAGGTGATGTACAACGAGCTGAGAAAAATTTCAATAGCCAGTGCTGCTCTTCTGCTTGATTCTGAGGATGCGTGGTACTTTGTGCGTTAGAATTGTGTACACACGATTGGAATTTCCGACAACGGTTTTTGTTGTCGGAAAATTTGAGAACCAGATCTCAAATTTTGTGTGATGGAAATTCCTATGGAAAATGTGTGATGGAGCCTACACACGGTTGGAATTTCTGACAACAAGGTCCTATCATACATTTTCCATCGGAAAATCCTATCATGTGTACAGGGCATATGAGTGCATCCGTCTTACCCATTCTCTAGTTGATGAGGGCAGTATGCTGTTTGAAAATGTTCAGCCTTTGATTCAGGTGTATGCAGAGCTAGCTTTGTCCAGTATTCATTTCTAAAGGCAGTGATGACTTTTCTCCTCCCTTCAGTATGGCTCAGGTCAGGGGCGGATCCAGAGCCTAGTCTCGGGAGGGGCGCTTGCAGAAAATATGTTTTTTTTTTTGGGGTAAATTTATCAGGGAAATGGCTAGTGTTAGCACTTCAATCATCACGACGCCATGGTTGTTATGGTGTCAGGATGATTGAAGCACATTACTATTATTACATTGTTATAAAAAATTAAATGGTTCAACTCACCATAATGCAGCATCAGTGGGAGCCCCGAGCGCGTCACCTGCCACACGTTGCAGATTGTCACTTGCCACGTCGCCTTTCACCAGATGCAGATTGTCACTTACCACATCCCATGCCACATGTTGCAGATTGTCACTTCCCATGCCACACGTTGCAGATTGTCACTTGCCACGTCCCATGCCACACGATGCAGATTGTCACTTGCCACGTCACCTGCCACCAGATGCAGATTGTCACTTGCCCCGTCCCATGCCACACGTTGCATATTGCCATTTGCCACGTCCCATGCCACACGTTGCAGATTGTCACTTGCCACGTCACCTGTCACCAGATGCAGGTTGTCACTTGCCATGTCACACGATGCAGAGTGTCACTTGCCACGTCTCGTGCCACACGTTGCAGATTGTCACCTGTCACCAGATGCAGATTGTTACTCGTCACGTCCCATGCCGCACAATGCAGATTGCCACTTGCCATGTCCCATGCCACACGATGCAGATTGTCACTTGCCACGTCCCATGCCGCACAATGCAGATTGCCACTTGCCACGTCCCATGCCACATGATGCAGAGATTGTCACTTGCCTGCCATAATTGTCTCTTGTTATAATTGCTATATAATTGTCCCAGGCAGCAGATTACCAGTAAAGCAGCAGAGAGATGAAGTAATCTCTCTGCTGCCGTGGCTGCCTGCACACTACACGGAACTTCAGGGATGCAGGACGGGCGCCGGGCAGTGAGAGATGATGTCATCTCTCTGCCCGCCCACCGGCTCCCTGATAGGCCAGCAGCTACTCACACACTGACACTGAGCCGGGCCGTCCGCGGAGCCACCCGCTGTCTCTCCCCGACGGAGCCGCCCGTGCTCTCTGCCATGGAGCCGCCCGCCGGCTCTCGACTCTCACCCGCGGTGACACCTACCACTCCTATTCTCGGAGGGGGCAATTGACCCGTTGCCCCCCCCCTGGATCCGCCCCTGGCTCAGGTAGAATCATTAGTGTGGCTTTTAGAGGATGACTCTGCATATTTCTTTGAGCATGTTCTTAACTGGTGCTAGTGGAGTGTGATAACGCAGTGCAGTCTCTTGTCAGACAGGCAGCACATAAACCAGTGGTGGCCGGTGCACAAAATTTTTGGGGCGGCGCAAACAAACTGAAAAATTCAGAAAAAAAACCCATCAATTGCAGCCTCACTGTCCCATCAAACGCTGCCACTGTGGCCCCCGCCCGCAGTCTGTCCGGCACTTACCTTGTCTTTAGTGTACAGTGGGTGACAGCGGCAAGCGGTGTCCGATGTCCTCCAAATCCGACCGCGATCTCTTCTCTCGCGCTCCTCTTCTGCAATGATTGGACGCCTGGTAGGCATCCAATTACAGCGCCTGTGATTTCAGCCAATCAAGTGACAGGTAACACAGACCCGGCAACCTGATTGGCTGAGAGACGGGTCAGTGTTAGGGAAGCAATGTATTCGCTTCTCTAACACATCACTGTGTAAACAGCGAACGCACAGCATTGCGCCCGCTGTTTACCCTTTTTTAAGTCTACCCATGGCTCTAATCAGGAGGCCTATTAGAGCTGACAGTATATATATGTGTAATCGTATATGTTATTGGTGGACCTGTACTTATCTAGTAATCTTATATGTTAACAGTGTTATTACCACTTCCAATCATTTTGAATATTGACATTAGTAAATTGTATGGTATTCATTTGTATATGATCTATTAAACATTGTATATGATTTATTAAATCATTTTATTAATCCACCAACTTATTGATTTGCAAGCATGTGCTTTATCTAAAGTCCCATTTCCTTGCTGTTTGCTTGCCTGCTTGGTTGCTCGCTTGCTCTCTCTTTGTCAATTGATAGGGATGGAAAGACCTGGCCTTACCAGGTCGCAATTTCATTTGAAGTCCCAAATAACACCCCCCCTCCCTCTGCTTTTCCTAATACTACAGGTGATGGTCAGAGAGTGTGCAGACATGATACAAGAGATGGTCAGAAACTGCAGACATACTACAAGAGATGGTCAGAAACTGCAGACATACTACAGAAGATGGACAGAGACTGCAGGCATACTACAGAAGATGGACAGAGACTGCAGGCATACTACAGAAGATGGACAGAGACTGCAGGCATAGTACAGGAGATGGTCAGAGACTACAGACATAGTACAGGAGATGGTCAGAGACTACAGACATGTTAGAAAAGCACTAGGGGGGGCCAGAGAGCACAGGGGGCTGGAGAGCAGTGGAGGAGCTGCAGAGCACTGGGAGAACCGGAGACCACTGGGGGGAGAGCTGAAGATCACTGGGGTGGAGCAAAAATTGGATTTTTATATACGCTTACCTGTAAAATCCTTTTCTTGAGAGTACATCACGGGACACAGGAGCTTCATTACATAATGGGTTATATAGGCACCTCTGGTGATTGGACACTGGTTAACCCCAATTAAGGAGAATTCCTCCCCTATATAACCCCTCCCATATGGGAGGCACCTCAGTTTTGTAGCAAAGCAATAAGAAACCACGTAAAACCCAAAAGGGCGGGAGCCCTGTGTCCCTTAATGTACTCAAGAAAAGGATTTTACAGGTAAGCTGTATATAGAAATCCCATTTTCTTGATCATACATCACGGGACACAGGAGCTTCATTACATAGTGGGATGTCCCAAAGCAATGCTCAGATTGAGGGGAGGGAGACACAGATCATAATTATAGACCGCCAGGGACCAGAGGACCTAAACTGCAGTCTGCAGTACCCTGCGCCCGAAGGCGATATCCTCTTGCCCTCTGACATCCACCTGATAGAATCTGGTGAATGTGTGGACTGATGACCAAGTTGCAGCCTTACAGATCTGAGCCAGGGAGGCCTGGTGATGCACTGCCCAAGAAGCACTTACAGCCCTAGTAGAATGCGCTTTCACTTGAAAAGGAGGAATCTTCCCCTTTACACTATAGGCCTGAGAAATAACCCGTCTAATTCACCTTGAGAGAGTGGATTTTGACGCCGCCTGGCCCTTCTGGCAAAATAAACAAGCAATCAGTTTTCCTTATCTGAGCAGTTGTTTGAAGATATATACTGCTTGCTCTAACCACATCCAAAGTGTACAAAGATTCTTCTTCTGCAGACTGTGGGTCCGGAAAAAGGGATGGTAGGATTACGTCTTGATTCAAGTGGAATCCCAAAACCACCTTAGGTAGAAAGGACCTGTTGGGACGCATGACCTTCTGGTCCTTATGAATAATTAGATACGGCTCCTTGCTGGAAAGAGCTGCTAGCTCTGATACTCTTCTAGCCGTAGCTATGGCTACCAAGAAGACCAATTTTTTAGTCAGGAGAACTAATGAAGCCAGATGCAAAGGTTCAAATGGTTGCCCCTGCAAAGCCGAGAGAACCAAATTCAGATCCCATGGGCATACCAGAGGTTTGACTGGCGGTCTTATCCGCATGGCCCCCTGGATGAAAGCCCGCACCAGGGAATGCGATGCAAGTGGCTTCTGAAAAAACACAGACAGGGCCGAAATCTGCATCTTGATAGTGCTTACGGCCAAATTCATTTCTAGGCCTGACTGGAGAAAGGCCAAGATTCTGCTAATGACATACTTTCTAGGATGCCATTTCCTGAGTTCACACCAGGAAATATATGCCCTCCAGATTTTGTAATAAATAAGTCTGGAGGCCGGCTTTCTGGCATTGACCAGAGTAGAAAGGACTGGCCCCGAAAGGCCACGGTCTCTCAGAATGTGGGTCTCAGCAGCCAAACTGTCAAATTCAGACTGCGTAAAGCAGGATGGTAAATTGGACCCTGTGAGAGCAGATCTGGCCGGAGAGGTAGGATCCATGGCCTGCCTACTGCCAACTTCATGATCTCTGCGTACCACGGTCGCCTGGGCCAAGCTGGGGCCACTAAAAGGACCGATTTTGGCTGCCTCTTGACTCTTCCCAGGAACAGCGACAGAAACGGGCTCGGGGGAAGGCTTCAGATCCTTCAGATCTAGGATAGGTCTGAGACTTCCATTTGGCTTCGGAACGGTGAAGAGATTTGAGTAAAACCCTGAACCCTGTTCTTTTTGGTCCACTTCTACTATCACCCCCTGGGATAGTAAGTGATCTAAGGCCAGAAATAGCGGTTTTTGCTTTACTGGATCCCTGGGGATCCTTGACCTTAGAAAGCGAGAAGGTGGAATCTCCTGAAACTCTAGCCTGTAGCCCAGAGATACCAAAGAGATCACCCACTTGTCCCGGATGTCTTCCCGCCAGGCTCCTGCAAACTGCAGGAGCCTTCCCCCCACTCGGCCGAGCGGGGGCGCCCCTTCACAAGGAAGCTTTTGGGCTCTGCTTGGCAGGCTTTCGCCCCCAAGTCTTTTTCTGCCCCTGGGCCCGGCCCTGAGCCTTTCCTGTAGAGGAGGGTTGAGAAGGCCGTCGCCACTGCTTAGAGCTTGATGCTCTGGGAGAGAGAGCGCGCCTGAATGAAGGACACTTGCTCCTTTTGACTGGAAGGAGAGTAGATTTACCCCCTGACATTTTTTGGATGAATTTGTCTAATTCTTCTCCAAACAAACGTTCCCCTTTAAACGGGAACCCAATCAAATGCTTCTTGCATGACAGCTCAGCTGCCCAATTCTTTAGCCATAGGGCCCTTCGCATGTGTACCAACATGAGGGACAAACGTGATGCTTGCTGGACAGAATCCAAAATCGCATCAATTATGAAACACAGAATATGAGGAATTTCTGCATACTTTTCTACTTCCTCACTGGGAAGGAGCCCAAGCATCTGCTTAACCTGTTCCTTGAGGAACTGGCACAACCCCACGGCTGCGACTGTAGGTTGCACTACAGCGCTAGTCATGGAAAAGGAGGCTTTTAATAAGGTTTCCAGCTTCTTATCAGTTGGATCTTTAAATACCTGCACATTATCCAAGGGACAAGTCAGGTTTTTATTCACGCAAGAAACAGCCGCACCAACAGATGGGACCCCCCACTTCTTGGTGAAACTTTCCTCCAGAGGATAATGCATAGAAAACCTTTTAGGAGGAGCAAACAGTTTATCGGGATGTCCCCAATCCTCATACAACAATTCATCCATTAAGGGTTGAATTGGAAAGGAATAGGCAGTCAGTGGGGCTTTCCTGGCTCCCAGGGAAGAAACAGAGGACGTAGCGACTTCAGCAGCAGGCATTTTGAATGTGGTACGCACCAATTCAGTATAATACAGCACTTGTTTTCTGAGTGCCTGGGAGGAGGGGACTCTCTCCTCTTCCTCTGATTCATCCGACTGCTCAAGATCCCTGTCCCAAGACAGGGATCACTCCTCATTTTCAGAAGAATCCTCTGAGAGAGGAATTTCAGCAGAGGGAGGGGATCAACCCCTTTTCCTGCTATCTTTCAGGGAAGAAGAAATACAATTCATTATTCTCCCTTCAAAACCCTTCAATGTAGCCCTAAGGGAGTCCTCAGTGACATAAACCGGGGCTGGGACATTAGGAGAGGCTGCAAAACCTGACAGGGGCACTGACTCGTCTTGAGAGGCTGGCTCCAGTTTTGCAGGGGGGGATGGTAACTTACAGGCACTTTTAGAACCCCTGGGCCTAGGCGGTGATTTACCAGTGCCTTTGCTACCTCCCCCTGAGACCCTCTTATGAGGAGACATAGTCCTAAGCTACAAAGCAGAGGTACTAGTACAAGTGGAATCACTGTTGTGCTTAAAGTCTCACAATAAATATATATGCTTAAACTGCACAACCTGATGCTGAGTAGGTTTCTAAGGTTTGCCTGGATCCAATCCCCTCGAATGCTTACTGCCCACAGCTCCTGTGTCTCCACTTACAGCCCCCTGACGCTCTGGGCTTTTTAAATCTGCCGCCTGGCGCCTGCGCAGTACAGCGCCGTGCACGGCTCACAACCACACTCCCCCCTCCTCCATTAGGCCGGGAACGTGCCCGGCGCGCATTCACACGCGCGTGCACAAGGACCGCGGGATCCAGGGGGGGAAAGGAGAACTCCAGCGGAGCTGCGTGGGACCCCCAGACTACGTGGGACCCCTGTGTTACCTTGTTGTGGCAGGGACTGCAGTGGAGACGTGAGACAGCTGGAGAACCAAGCTTCACTGAGTGTGTGTACTGAAAGGCATGTAAGTATGCATCAGGCTGCTCTTACTCCCTCTAGTGGTGGAAACCAGGTAAGACATACAACTACTCAAAATGAAGAAATCAATCATATAATTACATATATAGGATTAACTTCCCTTACCTGTCCTCGCCACAGGAATTGCTGAAACAGACAAATTCTAGCCTTCACCCATCACGGCAGGCAGTGTTAGCCAACCTTCAGGTTTATCTGGGCTCTTTCTCGGATGAGCCTCCTAACTGGACCATGTAAAAGACTTTGCCAGAAACTTTTGTGCACTCTGTATAAACAGTACACCAAGTCTGGTTTTCCCAGAGCCCAGTCTTCCAATAGGAGAGGACTTACAGGCCAAACCTCGTTTCTTCGGCTGACGAGGCCCAGGTACCATACCATCTTGGGAGTCAAATATCGGCCCGAGGTATGGATCCAGTTTGTTGTAGTCCTTAGGCCCCCGCAGGGACCTGCACAGAGCTAAAGTTTTACGTGACCAACCACCATAGACACTGGCGAAAAAACTGAGGTGCCTCCCATATGGGAGGGGTTATATAGGGGAGGAATTCTCCTTAATTGGGGTTAACCAGTGTCCAATCACCAGAGGTGCCTATATAACCCACTATGTAATGAAGCTCCTGTGTCTCGTGATGTATGATCAAGAAAGAAGTTCAATAAGAGAAGTAGCAGGGCAGCTGCATATAGAGGAATTGATTCTTCCATATTCCTCCTGCAGCCTCCTTTCCCTTCTGCAGGCATTCAGTGGTTGCAGGAGGAATATGGAAAAATAGATTTCTCTATATACTGCTGCTCCACTGCTCCTCCTATCCAGGCACACAGGGAGGCTGCACGGACGGGCACTCACTTTCTTTCTGATCCGGCGGCAACTTTAGGAGATGGGATTCCTTGCAGCTCCTTCCCCTTCACGGTCATGGGGCAGCTATGTAGTTTTGGCCCCTCGGCCCTGACTGCTGATCCAAATAGGTGGCCCCCCCAAATGTGGCAACCGGGGTGGACCACACCCCCGTTGGTACGCCACTGCCTGCCACACAGTTTGCATACTTCAAAGGCCAGTTCTGCAGGATGTGACTGCTAACGGGAATGGTGTTATGGCCTCCTTTTCAGTCAATATGCTGGGATTCTCCCTGGAGCTAGGACTTCAAGAAATGAACTTATGCTAAATAGACCCTGTTATCCTGGAAGTTATGACATGGGCAACCTGAGTTAGGTAGTGTTAGGACTGTGCATGAAGCTCTGTGAGAGACTATACCTTTTTGAGCTCAACTTATGCAAAGTCTTCAGTAACATTTCTGTTAACTGTTAAATGCCTGGTCTGTCATTAATCTAAAGGGGTGCATGAAGGTACTAAGTGTATCTAAAGAACTGGGCCTGTTAAATAAATGAAGAAAAAGAGGAGAAGCTAGAGAGGAAGAGTTAATCATACAGAGGAGTTGACAGGAAGTTATGCTTACTATGGGGTTGATATGGGTAACCAGGACTGATGGGAATACTATACCAGCCAGACAGCGGGAGAGTGGCACCAGTTATGGGCGACAGGTCCTCTGGTTAGTGAGGAGGTTGGTGCTCTTACTCCTTCCCTAGAAGTCGGTGCCCCCACAACATTCGAGACCAAATCTGTGGCATGGAGACCCCATGGATCAAGTATCTCCCGACCTAACAGCCTCCTGGAAGATAGCCCTCTCCCATGGTATGGGAGAGTGTAGTAGTTAATTGTGCACACATTGAGATCTGTGCTAAGTGCATGGTACAATCTCTAATCTGCCACCGGGAATAGGCAGGAATACAAGGTGTACAGTGCCATGGAGAGAGTGTCTCACAGCAAGGAGCCTCTAGTTTAAAGTGCATTTGGGCAAGGTGAACGGTTCACTTCTAAATATGGGGTGCCGCCTCAATGCTGCTTCTCACATGATCATGGCCTTGCCTGGTCCCAGAAATTAGTGAGCTTGTTGATGAAGAATTCCCATATACAGGCCCAACCTATATCCATGATTCACTTCTGACAGTATATCCGGACACAAGCTCTGTTTTTTATGAGCCTGTTAGAGGGGGGCGTCTCCCTTTCCTCCACTTATGTGACATCAGAATTCTTTGATCTGTGTGTTTTAGAAAGCTCTACAGGAGAACTGGCTGCAAATAAACAAGTACAGTCTATGTAGGATATGTTAATTTCTGTATACTAACTTATGCTAGTCACTTTCCTTCAAATATGTAAGGGTTTACAACCACTTTAAAGCTGAATTCCAAAAATTCAGCCACTTTGTAAAAAGTGCAGGCACACTATGAGTTAAGTCCAAGGAGGTGCATGACATCTCCTGGACTTATCTCTATTATTTATATTATTTATATCTGTTCACATGGCCTAACAGAAAATGAAATAGTTTACAGTCCATAATTAAAGTAGAAATATAGGTATAATTTAGGTGAAAACATTGGTGTGGTATTATTCTAATAGTATTGGAATATATGAACATAATATGTGAAGGTGGCATAGAAGGAATAGATTGCTCAGTCTGTTACGTACCTGCTGGATGAGCCTGACGTGCAGTGGCAAGGCTGTCTCGTACAACCCCGGCTTAAGGGCCACCGATGTTGCAACAGTGGTCACAAGAGCCTGGCGGTGTATGGGTGCCTGGTTCATCTTGGTCTTGTCAGTTCAGCTGGTGCAGCAGGAAACATGAAGCAGGCTGGTAAGCTGCGGAGACACTGAATACATAGACAAGCCATGTTTGGTAACAGATGATCAGATGTAGATATAGACGACAGGCAGAGAATGGTCAGGATACAGGCAAAGTTCGACAACAGGATATCAAGCAGTGTAGAGCAGAGCGTGGTTACAAGGCAGGCCAGGGTCAGGATAACAGAGATCAATCGTAGTCAAACAAGCCGGGTCAAACACAGGAAAAATATCAGCTCACAGGAAGTCACGGGAACAGCTAAGAGCTGCAGACCAGACAGCAAAGACTGCTGAGGTGTTTAAATAAGACAGCCTGTTACCAATCACTGAAATTAGTCTGCACTATTTTAATCCCTAGGTGGCAGATCCATGACAGTCTCACCGTATGTCATTCTCTTTAAAGTGGAGGGCCACCCTGAAAACAAAAAAATATTAAAAATTACAAAAAAAATTAATAAAAATAAAAATTTTTTTTTACTTACCAGAAATGCCTGTTGCTAGGCACATAATCCTAATCTTCCTCTTCCTCCTCCGTGGAGATCTTCTGTCTTCTCTCCTCGTCGCGGCATCTTCTGGGTAATGGGTCGCGCTGTGTTCTGGGAACTGTGTGTTCCAGAACACAGCGCGTCCCATTCAGAAAGTGCTGCGGGACTCGCGCATGCGCAGTAGGAAACGGGCAGTGAAGCCATAAGGCTCCACTGCCTGTTTCCCTTAGAGGGAATGGCGGCGCCGGGACCCGAGAGCAGAGGGACGGGTCGGCCTCGGGCGGCCGACATCGCGGGCGCCCTGGACAGGTAAGTGTGTTTATTAAGTCAGCAGCTGCAGTGTTTTTTTTTTTGTTTTTTTTTTAAACGGCCCTCCTCTTTAAGGTTGTCATCAACTTCAGGGTAGACAGATGTGCAGGTACAATTCCTTCATACTATAGTTCTATAGATACTTCTGATTCTGGTTTATACTAGGTGAAACAATATCAACTGGACATTTTTGTTTAACATGTCCATCTGCTTCTTCATTGACAAGCAGGGATGAATTGTGATGGCTCTGGACATTTAAACATTAGATTATCTAGCAGTCTGGCAGAGACTGACATTCATTTTTTGTCTACAGGCAGATCTATAAAACATGCTAAAGTTTATGTAGCACCCCTTTCCTACCCAGGAGGGTAGATGAGGACCTCCAGGTAATGGGTTTGCATTTCAAACCACAGGGTAGAATGTTTGACTCTTGTAAAAGGAATTTAATGGCAGTCAATTTAAAACATTTCAGTAGAGCACAGGATACCCAAAATATGGGAACAATGGCTCCAGACTTCTTTTAATAGCAACAGTCAATACAGGCTATGAACCAGTAAACTGAGACTGGCCACCTGTATTGGTAGACTATTAAGCACAACCAGGTAGCACAAGTACCATCTAGAATGATCAATCAGAACTTCCAGCAATACTTGCCAGAAACTAGGCTTGCCCAATTAGTTTTGTAACGAATCGAAATTCGGCTGAATTTTGCATCTCTTGGACATTTGGATGCATCCGAATGTCCGCATAAAAAAATAATGAATTTCAACTAATACAAAATAAATTATAGCGGATATAAAGAATGAATTCGACATGATTCGGTAATTTGTTAAAGATCTAATGAAACAAAAGGTCGACTCAAAGTAAATCTTACAGTCCAATCAGCTGATTCATTTTGTGCTGGAGGTTGGATTACTGGCAAAGTGCATTCCTGAGAACTGAGTGAGAAAGGTGTTGTATTTTATTTGAGCAGAGGAGAAGAGATATTGGGGCTGATTTACTAAGATGAATGCACTGCGCTGGTTCATACCTCAATTTGTGCGCCAGATAAATTAAGTAAGCGTATGAACCAGTGCATGCATAAGCGCAACAGATGATAATATGCCGGCGCACGCGATTATAGTATCCCATTCATAATAGCTCACGCCGTATAATTAACAGTCCATTCCAGGGGCAACACGACTTCCAGTGTGACTTTGGGAGGCCACATGCCCTCAACATTGGGAGGGTGCTTTGGTGTCCCCCCAAAGCACCTTGTCTCCATGTTGATGAGGACACGGGCCTCATCCCCAGAACCCTGACCGGTGGTTGTGGGGGTCTGCGGGCGGGGGGCTCATCGGAATCTGGAAACCCCCTTTAACAAGGGTACCCCCAGATCCTGGCCTCCCCACGTGTGAAATGGTAAGGGGGTACAAAAATACCCCTACCATTTAACCAAAAAAGTGACAAAAGTGTTAAAAATGACAAGAGACAGTTTTTGACTATTCCTTTATTAAAGTCTTCTTCCTTCTTCTTTCCTTCAACCTTTGGTTTCTTCCTCCGGTGTTCTCGTCCAGCATCTTCCTCCACGGCGTCTCTTCTTCCTCGTTTTTGTTCTCGGGCCTCTCCAATCAATGGGAGGCTCCCGCTGTGTGATGCTTCTCTTCTTCTGACAGTTCTTATATAATGGAGGGCGGGGCCACCTGGCAACCCCACCCCTTTTATGCACGGTTCCGTTATATAAGTGTCAGAAGAAGAGAAGCGTCACACAACGGGAGCCTCCCATTGCACGGAGCGGCCTGAGAATGAAGCGAGACAACATGGAGGAAGATGCTGGACGAGAACACCGGAGCAAGAAGCAGAGGATTGGAGGAAGAAGAAGAATTCCGATAAGCCCCCTGCCCGCAGACCCCCACAACCACCAGCAAGGGTTGTGGGGATGAGGCCCTTGTCCTCGACAACATGGGGACAAGGTGCTTTGAGGGGGATCCCAAAGCACCCTCCCAATGTTGAGGGCATGTGGCCTGGTACTGTTCAGGAGGGGGGGGGGCGCTCTCTTTGCTGGCGTAGTGAACCAGAGCACTTGAACGTGCGCAAATGCTGCTTGCGCATGCGCAGTATATAAATTTACCTCACGCAGCTCCAAGTGTATTTGCAGGCTTGCTCAGAGAAAGTTACTTTTCCGTTCTATTTTGGGCATATTTGTTACTTGGACAGTTATAGCAACACTTCCTCACATCACCCCCATAATATTGACACTTCCAGCTTCTTTTAATTCTGAGTTGAAGAATGTGTGCGCCAGGTCTATAGTGGCGCACAGATCGCCGCCTCCCATGCGCCGGCATGTTATTAGTAAATGGGGAATTGTGCTGTGTTACAGGCGCAAATGCTCTGTGAATATGAAAACGGCCGTTGCTCATCGGCGTGCGCCGCAACTCATGGCGCAAACCTTTTGCAAATGTCTTTGTGTGTGTTAAAAGATTCAATAAACAAACAACTTTCCAAACTACGAATCATTATCACGAATATATATACATACATAAATATTGAATTTCAACGAATACAAACGAAATTATAGTGCATATAACGAATGAATTTGACATGATTCAGTATAACGAATATCCGAAAACGTATTAACGTAACATAAAGAATATAACAGAACAAAACTATGTATTTTACAAATGACAACGAACCAAAATGAAACTAAATTTTCCGTTGTGCACAAGTCTTCCAGAAACTAGACATGTGCAATTTGTTTCGGACCAAATTAAAATTAGGACAAATTTTGCGTTATTCGGAAATTCAGATGACAGATCTCCAAATGACAATAGTAACAGTCATCAGTTGTCAGTCAGCTGTCATTGTAACAGTCATCAACTGATAGCGGGTTTCCCTGCTGACAGCTGAATGTAAACAAAAGAATTGCTGGCATTTAAAAATAAAACAAAAAACAGCGTGGGGGTCCTTTGGGTCTGATATGGTTTTCAAAGGGAACCCCACCCCAAATTTTTAAAAAATGGTGACAAAAATTGCTGACATGAAGGAACTCATACACCAAACAAGAGATACCCCCTCTAAGTTCAGGAAAATTTGGTCATGCTGGCAACACTTTTTAAAATGATAGAAGACTATGCCAAACACCAAAACTAATATCAAAGGAATATGCTCCTAGCCGGAAAGGCAAGGGAGCAGGCAGGTACCCCCCTTCCTCACACACCCCCAGTTCTCCTCTTTCCCACACAGTGGGAACCTTGAACAAATTCCAAAACGAATTAACACAACATAGTTAGTAGTTACATAACAAATTTATCCAAAAAGAAACTGAACACATTTTTCTGCATATGTCTACCAGCAACTGCTTAAGCCCCATACACACGAACAGAAATTCTGCCGACCGTGTGCAGGCATGGACTTGCCATCGGGACTACCGGGAGATTCCCGATGGGCCGATGGCTCAGTGGGCCAGTCAGGTGAAGTCCTGGAACCACTCCTCTCTGACAGTGAGTGATCGCGATTTCACTCCTGTCAGGAGGAGCAGCACCCTCCAGCCTGCAGGGGGAGATAGACAGCCGGCAGACTTTCCTTCCTCTCTCCCTTTATCGCTTGTTATCACATGACTGGAGAGAGGAACGAAAAGCTGCCTTCAAAACTGTGAGTACATGTGGGAGTGGGAGGAGAGGGAGGACACTCTGATGTGAAGGGGGTTTCTGGTGGGGACTCTGATGTGAAGGGGGTTTCTGGTGGGGACTCTGATGTGAAGGGGGCTGCTGGTGGGGACTCTGAGGCTATGCTACATGGCCTCCCTGATCCTGCAAAGCCTGCGGAAGGATCCTCGTATTCGTCGGATCAAGGAGAGGGATCATTACTGGCTGGCAACCCTCCTTGATCCACATTACAAGAGTAAGGTTGCGGACCTTATCTTGCTGTTACAGAGGGAGCAGAGGATGAAACATCTTCAGGAAGCCTTGCAGAAAGGTCTGAGCAATGCCTTCCCAGAGACTGGGAGGTTACAAATTCCTAGTCCATGACGTGTTGCTGAGGCTTCGGTCAGTCACAGAAGGAGCGGTGGAGAAGGTGGCCGTCTGACTGAAGCGTTCAGACAATTTTTTACTCTGCAGCCCCAAGGTATGATCAGTTCCAGCAACCATCGCTAGCGTCTGATTTACATGGTGCAGGAATACCTAGGGGCAAGATCAGACTTGGACAACTTTCCCACCGAAAATCTTCTGGGTTACTGGGACTTGAGGATGGATAACTGGCCAGAGCTTGCACAGTATGCAATTGAGCCTTTCCTGCATCCAGCGTTCTTTCGGAACGCACATTCAGTGCTGCTGGAGGCTTTGTAACTGATCACAGGGTGCGCCTGTCCACTGACTCGGTTGATCGACTGACCTTCATAAAAACGAATCAGTCTTGGATCACCACCAGCTACCAAGCACCTGATGCTGATGTAACCGAATAATTTTTTGGGAAATGTCAGATCCCTTCAAGACTGCCTATGCTGATGCTGAGTGACTATCCTGTTATGCTGAGTGACTATCCTCTTCCTCCTCAATGATCATGCTGATAGCTTGTAAGAACATTTTTGGTTTTGGGCACCGCCACCAGTGGCTAAAGCCCAATTTTTCAGCCCCTGTTTACCAGGGGCGTGTAATTACAATTTTTGATGCAATACTTTGCAGCAGGGCTCATTCCTGCTCTCCAACTAGAGTTTCTGTGAGGTGTTGCAGTTCTGTGGCACCAGTGCCTAAGGCCCAATTTTTCTGCCCCTGTTCAACAGGGACATGTAATTACAATTCTTAATCTAATATTTCACAGCAGGGCCCATTTCTGCTCCCAGCAAGAGTAACTGTGAGGGCTTACAGTGTTGTGGTAACACCACCACCACCAAAGGCCCATTTTTTCTGCCCTGTTCAACAGGTGCATGTAATTACAATTCTTGATATAATATTTACAGCAGGGCCTGTTCCAGCGCCCACCAAGAGTAACTGTGAGGACTTACAATGTTGTGGCACCAGCACTACCACCACCAAAGGCCCAATTTTTCTACCACTGTTCAACAATGGTATGAAATTACAATTCTTGATATAATAGTTCACAGCAGGGCATTCCAGCGCCCACCAAGAGTAACTTGGGGCTTGCAGTGTTGTGGCAACACCAACACCTT
This sequence comes from Lithobates pipiens, assembly GCF_037356315.1. Taxonomy (NCBI): domain Eukaryota; kingdom Metazoa; phylum Chordata; class Amphibia; order Anura; family Ranidae; genus Lithobates; species Lithobates pipiens. Next base: position 120,482,555 of record NW_027507718.1, on the reverse strand, counting down.
AGGCCCAAATTTATGCAAAGCATAGAGGGCAGGCCCCTGCAAATGACTTCTACTTGCAAATGGAAGGAGATAACAGGAAGTAAGATCAAATCTACCCCTAGGAAGGGAAATTCTCTCCTGTAAGAGCTGATATGGGAAAAAACTGTCTCCTCTCCACTGATGCTTTATCACAAATCCTTGTTTCATTAAGAAAATTTTCAAAAAACATTTGTCATTGGGACAGAAATTGATGTGAAATCTTCTGAAGAGGTGCACAGACAGCAAAAAAATGTTACAGGGGTGATAACCCTTCCCTATGATTTCCAAAAATCTTAAAAATAGATTTTTTGGCTGGAGCTACACTTTAAAAATGTACCAGTTCAGAATTACAAACAGATTCTACTTAACAACAAGCCTACAGTCCATGTCTTGTTTGCACTGCCTGTATACTGCTGTTCAGAGTATATTGGGCCTGGGGGCCCCTCGCCTTTCCTTTTTTTAGTTTGGGTGCTGGGTTCCCCTTAATATCCATACAAGACCCAAAGGGCCTGGTAATGGACTGGGGGAGGTACCCATGCCGTTTGTCTCACTGATTTTCATCCATATTGCCGAGACCAGACATTACATTAAAGCCACAAGCAGTTTTAAATTACTTTTATTCCTTTAAAAATGTATTTTTGTGCAGGGAACGGTTCTAAGCATGGGAAACACGCGCCACTTTACAGGCATACTATAGACAGTGTTAGACACCCCCCACTTTTTTTCACTTTTTTTTAAGCATCAGTAAAATCACTGCTCCCGAAAAAACTGCCATTTTTAAAACTTTTTTTTGCATTGATGCAGGACCCGGGTCCCCAAACCCTTTTTAGGATAATAAATTGCATGTTCGCCTTTAAAATTAGCACTTTTGATTTTGAACGTTCAGGTCCCATAGTCTTTAACGTGGTTCTAAAGTTTGCGCAAACTTTTGGTCCGTTCGCAGGTTCTGGTGCAAACTGAACCGGGGAGTGTTCAGCTCATCCCTATTCACTGTTCATTGGTGACTTAAAACGATAAACACCCAAGGAATAGTGCTGAATTGAGAAAAAGATTCCTCCACCTGAGAAACGACTGCCGCTTACCAGCTATATTGATCTCTTTTTTTAGGGAGATCAAATTAGCCTATGGCTTATACCCCAGCCAGGGTCTCTATGCTTGCCAGCAAGATGTCCCCACTCCCCTGTTCAAAGTATCCTTGGAGTTACCCACGGTCAGTAGTTCCCCATGTTGAAATGAAAGAAGGCTTCCATAGTGTAATTTGTATCATGAATCTAATCGAGCCGGGCGGCTCTCAAATAACAGCCCATTCCTTCTGGGACATTGTGTTGTTTGCGGTGACGTCAGCACGCGGCTCCACTCTATGCCAATTCCTCACAGGTGACGTCGTCCAGGGGCACGGGCGGCATGGTGACTCACCGCCAATTATACTCTACATCTACATCTACATCAATTATACTCTAATCTATTTATTCAACAGGGCATCCATCCATCCATCGTAGCATTAATGCCATAATATAATCATTTCCCATTGATGAAAAATCAATAGAAAATTGTGGCTTATAGTTGCAGTTGGGAAAAGAAAAAGAAAAAAAGTCCAATAAATAGAATAGCTATATTCCACTATCTGCACGAAAAGAGAAAAATAAATATATAAATATATAAATGAAATGAAAACATGGAAAAAACAGGAGAAACACTCACATAATTAAAAGTGATGCATCTCCCGTGTTTCCACATTACACAAAATAAACTCCAATAAAAAAGGGACCCACATCCTACCAAAAGAAAGGGGGGGGGGGGGAGGAACATAATTTCAATGGTGCCACCTTAATGTAAATTAAACCCATTGATGAAGATAAAAAATATAGGCTCATGATGTATATATGATATATTGATTAACTATATGTATTATAAAAGGATTTATCCATAAAATGGGGGTCATCTAGGAACTCAGATCTAGTTTACATCCATGGTAACTCATCCATTATCTATGAAAGCATTAACATCTGTGTCTATATTTAGACCATAAGGAGTATAGCAATGTACCCAGGCCATCTCCACCCTTAACAGTCCCTGACTAGGGAACCACCCCTCCAATGTGCACTATACTTATTGATTCCCAAAAACAGTGTGTTTGTTGGGTTATGATTATGAAACGTCATAATGTTTGGAGACAGAATGGTATTTAAAGCCAATTTTTATGTTGCCGATGTGCTCCCCCAAGCGAACCTCCAACGATCGCTTGGTCCTGACAATATATTGAAGCCCACACAGGTATTGTAATAAACAAACAATCCCCGTAGAGCTACAGGTGACAAATGGTTCGATTTTGTGTTCCTTGGATGTACTTGTTGACATGAAAGATTCTGTTTTTTTCATCTTACTTTGTGCAAACTTGGCATCCATGACACTGATGATACCCAGAAAGGTTCTGAAAAAAGGAACAACATTTTTAGTGGGTGGATCCACAACATTAGGGGCAACCCTGTCCCTATGGGAGGGAACTCCTCTAAAGATCACCTGTGGGTTAGCTGGTAGGAAAGTTTTAATAATCCTATCATTCCCTAACAAGTGCCAATGTTTTCGAATAATTTTTTTTTTTTAATCAAATAATGCTGAGTCGAATAGGTTGTAATGAAAGGTATGACAGGTTTATCCTTAACCCTCCTTGGTCCTCCCTCCAGTAGCGTTGATCTATCTATCTTAGCTACCTCCTCTATGGTAGCCTCCAAGGAGTCCGATTCATATCCTTTTTCTTGCAGCCTATTCTTCAAAATACCCGCCTGTAATCTATAATACTCTATTTGTGTACAATTTTATGTCTCATCCTGAAAAACTGGCTCTTTGGTATTGCAATCAGTTTGTTTGAAATAAGTAATTGTCTTCTAAGGGATTAGGAGTAATCCTCACCTTTTGTTATTGTGAGGTCCAAGAAATTAATTTTTTCTTGGCTTGCTTCATGAACAAATCTGATCCCTCAATCATTATCATTGATGAGAGTAAAAAACTCATTAAGTTCTGTGATGGTACCGTCCCATAGGAGGAGGACGTCATCAATGTACCTTGCCCAAAAAAATTATTGGATTATTGGATGTGGGCCCCTTTTTATTGTTTTTTTTTTTTTTGTGTAATGTGGAAACACAGGAGATGCATCACTTTTAATTATGTGAGTGTTTTTCCTGTTTTTTTTTCAATTTTTTTTTCATTTCATTTATATATTTATATTTTTCTTTTTCTCTTTCTGTGCATATAGTGGACTGCCAGAGTACTTTTTGTATCTATCACTATCCATAACACTTACCAATCTCGGTGTCTGTATTCTGGTGATGACCATTGGCTTTACAGCCGGAACCGAAACATCCAACAACGGCTCTGAAACAGCCACGCATAAACGCTCGGGCCCTATTCATTTTGTGGGGCTTTTTGATTGGGGTATCTGCAGGCTGATCACCGATACCTCCTACCATAGCTGCCCTTCCTTTGCTGGTTTCTCTTTGTTGTTTTTCAGAGAATGAAGCTGATTACATTTAAATCAGTTCATTATTAAGAAGAAACATGCTTTAAACGTATGACAATAGAAATTGCAATGAAATTGAATTGAATTAAATCAAATCCAATCAAATTTCAAGAAAAATCTCAGGAGAGATAAAAAAAAACACATCTTCACTTGTCACGACCTCTCAGATTCTGCTGCCTGCCTTCCCTGCGCCTGTTTATAGTGGCTCAGCTGATGACATCATAGGCAGAGGTTTTTTTGTTTTTTTTAATCTCATGATGACTCATTGTAAACTTTGTGAATTAAGCCTGTAAGATCAGTATACGGATCTAATAATGATACGGCTCCTGGAAAGAAATGTTATTGTGAATGAGATTTAACCCTTTCACTATCAAATTTTCATTTATTTCAACCCTTTAACTGCCAAACCAAGTAAACCCCCCCCCCCCCCCCCCTACACACGTTTTAACCCTTTCACCTGCAAATCATTTTTTTCCCCATTTCTCCCCCATATGTTAACTTATACTGCCAAATCATATTTCCCCCCATTGTTTAACCCTTTAACTGCCAAGTCAATGGTTTTCCTTTCATTTATGAACCATTTCACTGCCAAACCATATTTTAACATTTTTCAACCTTGAATACAAAAAGATTTTTTTTTAAGTTTTTGTTTTCTGAAACTCTTTTAGTGCCAAACCAAATTATTTTCTTTTTTAACCCTTTCACTACCAAACCACTAGATTTTTTTTTCTCCCTCATATGTTAAAGCGGAGTTCCACCCACTTTTTGAAGTCCTTGGCACCCCAAGTTGCTGTGTGTGCTGAAAACGATTTAGCAGATCTTTTTTTTTTTTAACTCGGATATATGTATATATACATTGGCCGGGTGGGAGCCTCCTCCTTCAGACTGGATGTTCAGGAAAGTCCTTCAGAAGGAGGGGGATCGCGCACGCGTGCCCGCGCTGCGGCGCGATCCCGATGTGCTCGTGTCACACGGACATGGCGCATCTTGGATCGGCAGGAGGGCTCTGTGATTGGCCCTCCTGATCACATGAGGGCCGTGTCCAATCACAGCCGTCATGTGATGTAAACAAACATGGCTGGTAATCAGTAAGTATGAGCTATTTTTATGACTTTTTACTCACTGATCACCAGTCTAGTATAAACACACATGTCCCCAAATAATAAAAAGACATGTTCCCAAATAATAAAAACACATGTTCCCCACATATGTCCCACTAAAATCACATGTCCCAATGATTATCTGCACACATATGTCTGTGATCACCTGCACACATCTGTACATGATCATTTGCATACATATGTCCGTGATCACACAAACCAATTACTATACACTTAACAGAATTTTTTTTACCAAAAACATGTAGCAGAATACATTTTGGCTTAAATTTATGACAAAATTTGATTTTATTGTATTTCTTTTAAAATAGAAAGAAGAAAATATTGTATTTTTTCCAAATTCCCGCTTTTTTTATGCTTATATCGCAAAAAATAAAAACCGGATTTGTGAATAAATACCACCAAAAGAAAGCTCTATTTGTGCGAACAAAATGATAAAAATGTCATTTAGGTACAGCGTAGCATGACTGCGCAATTGTCATTGAAAGTGCGAGAGCTCTCAAAGCTGAAAATTGGGCTGGGAAGGAAGGGGGTGAAAGTGCCCTGTATTGTAGTGGTTGAACTGACTCCTCTCGGCCGTTTGTCATCAAACCCAGGAGGTAATAGACACCTTTGGGCTGTAGCATTGCAATATTTCAAAACCATAATTAAAAAGGGTAGCCAGGCTTTTGTTGCCATGATTACCAAAGCTTCTTATACACAGTGATGGGCGGTGGGGGAGGTGGCTGGAACATCTTATCTCTGATTACATACAGAGCCCGGGGGAGGAGACAGCCTCTACTAATCATTTATAAAAAAGTACTATGATGGGGCAGTATGATGGGGCAATTTTGATGGGGGCAGTATGATGGGGGCAATTTTGATGGGGGCAGTATGATGGGGGGCAATATGATGGGGCAGTTTTGATGGGGGCAGTATGATGAGGCAATTTTGATGCAGGAGTATGATGAGGCAATTTTGATGGGTGCAATTTTGATGGGGGCAGTATGATGGGAGCAATTTTGATGGGGGCATTATGATGGGAGCAATTTGATGGGGGCAGTATGATGGGAGCAATTTTGAGGGGGCAGTTTTGATGGGGCAGCTTAGATGGGGGCAGTGTTATGGCTTTTGTTGCCATGGTTACCAAAGCTTCTTATACACAGTGATGGGCGGTGGGGGAGGTGGCTGGGACATCTCATCTCTGATTACATACAGAGCCCGGGGGAGGGGACAGCCTCTACTAATCATTTATAAGAAAGTACTATGATGGGGGCAGTATGATGGGGCAATTTTGATGAGGGGAGTATGATGGGGCAATTTTGATGGGGGCAGTTTTGATGGGGGCAATATGATGGGCCACTTTTTGAAGTCCTTGGCACCCCAAGTTGCTGTGTGTGCTGAAAACGATTTAGCAGATCTTTTTTTTTTTAACTCGGATATATGTATATATACATTGGCCAGGTGGGAGCCTCCTCCTTCAGACTGGATGTTCAGGAAAGTCCTTCAGAAGGAGGGGGATCCGATTACAGGGAGCGGTGATCAGTGACACTGTCACTAGGCAGAATGGGGAGATGCTTGTTTACATTAGCATCTCCCCATTCTTCCTCTCCTTGAGACGATCGCGGGTATCCCCTCGGACATCAATTCCGCGGGACCCGCGGTCAGACTTACGTGCGCGCCCGCTAGCCAAGCTTCACAAGATCACATACAATGACGTGATTTCGCACAGCGGAGCCAACCTACCACAGTAAAACTGCAGCGGCTGGTCTGCAAGCAGTTAAAGTGTAATTAAAGGAAATCCTGTTTATTGTTGGTGTTGGATGGCGTGGAGAGGGATTAGAAGCCTTGTCAGGTTTTTATTGCTGTCTGCGCTCCCTTTAGGGAGATTTATTCACTCAAAGGTGAAAGAACATTCCAGATTTTGGGTTGTCACCACAACAGGAATTAGAGGGGAAACCTTCCAATGGGGACACTAGTTCTGGTGACACCCAGGGATGATGTCACCTTGGAAGGATTTCTCTCACTTCTTTTTTGTCTATGGCAGGCATGTCCAAAGTCTGGCCCACGGGCCAATCGTGGCCCGCAGTCCGGTTTTGTCACCACAACAGGAATTAGAGGGGAAACCTTCCAATGGGGACACTAGTTCTGGTGACACCCAGGGATGATGTCACCTTGGAAGGATTTCTCTCACTTCTTTTTTGTCTATGGCAGGCATGTCCAAAGTCCGGCCCGTGGGCCAATCGCGGCCCGCGGCCCGGTTTTCAACGGCCCGCCTGGTTATCTAAACCTATATATCTTTTGTGGCCCCCGACGATCTCCCAGCGCCGGGGCCACAAAAGATATATAGACTGGCTGCCTCGGAGATAGGAGGCGTTACAGTGCAGGGCACACAGGAGTATTTCCTGTTTACAAGGCAGTGGCTGCATTCCTGGCTAATGGTGGCTGCATTCCTGGCTAATGGTGGCTGAAATCCTGGCTAATGGTGAGTGCATTCCTGGCTAATGGTGGCTGCATTCCTGGCAATAGTGGCTGTATTCCTGGCAATGGTGAGTGCATTCCTGGCAATGGTTGAGGCTGCATTCCCAGCAATGGTGGAGGCTGCATTCCCAGCAATGGTGGGCGCCCAGATGGGCACTGACCCTTATTTTGCTTCACAGTTTTTTATTTAAAATTTTAAGTTTTTTTCCTGAAACTTCCCTCTTATAGTGAAGGTGCGTGCTATACGCCTATAAATACGGTATATCCAAATAACACGCCCAAGCTCATCTCTTCAACACACACAGCCACAAAGACAAGAGAATTCTTGTTGGGCCGTGTATTAGTGTTCGAACAAACACACTTAGACCAAATTTTAATGGTTCAAAGAATGTCAGGCAAAATGGTCGGCCCTCGCGCATGTTCACTTCATCAAATCTGGCCCTTTTTGAAAAAAGGTTGGACACCCCTGGTCTATGGGAAAGGAAGTGAAGGGAAATATCAGAGATGGCAAATAAAACCTGACAGGGGCTATAGCCCCCCTTACTATATTGTAAATGAAAAAAAAGTTTGTCTTTATTTCTATTTTATCTGGTATGCGGGGAATGGTGGGGACTCAGTATAAAAAAGGGTGCAGCACATTACACATGGGGCTATGGGGGGAGGGGTGAGCGCTCAGATAATCATTTGAACCCTTTCACTCTTGGAGATTTTTTCAGATTTCTGCACTCCCAGCATTCCATAGTTTGAATGTGAGCAGACAGGGAATGTCTTTGGCTCTGATCAATGTATACTGGACCTTCCTAAGATGAGTCCCCACAAACCACAAACCTTCCCAAAGCTGCAGAAACGGAAGGAAAATGGGGGGGGGCATATTTTCTTAGAGGGGACTCCTCACAATTTCTGGGTTATGGGGTTACAATATTACATTAGACAAACTGATCACTGGGGCAGATGGATTAAAGTGTATATAAATTACAATGGTGCTGCATCCATTAAGGGCGCCGCCCCCTCTCTCCATGGATAGATTCATGAATCTATCCATGGGCGCTGTAGCCACCCCCTATTCAGCCTCGTTTCGGACGCTAGGCACCCGAATTACAGCAGCGGAGGAGTGTTTTTGAAGCACCTGATTAGAGCCATAGGCTCTAATAGGCTCCAAAAAAGGTGAACTGCGAGCACAATCCATTGCGCTCGCAGTCCACCCAGGTGTGTTAGCAAAGCAAATGAACACAAAACTGTTAGGTGATAGCTTCCTGTGTAAAAGGAGGAGTTATGGAGATGAGGAGGTGGGAGGAGATGAGAGTGTTCTTTGTAATCCATCAGAAATTAGGTAGGTGGGGCTGACAACATATGAAATTTAAATATAGTCGGCAACCTTTCAGGCCCCACGAACCACTAAACTTAACATTTTGAATCCCATGGACCACTAACATGATTTTTGCATGCCTTATATACACAATGCTCTTGCTTTCGGGCCCCCTACCCCTGGATCGCACTGCTTATAAACACAATGCTCCAGCTCTCTGCATCACACTGCTGTCTTACAGACTCATCATTGGATCCTGAAAGGGTTAATCCTGTGTCTAGGGTGGTCCCTTAAACCTCTCCGACCTCAGATCCAATGTATTATGCAATTCAGATATATCTGGAATCAGATCGAACGAAGAAATGACACTTACATGATGCTGCGCTCTAAGAACTGATTGTATCGAGTTATCAGAAAGTGTTTCTTATAGCAATTTACACGTCACACAGAACATTCTTAATAAGACATGCGCAGTAGATATTAAGGCAGTTACAATAAGACAAAAGAAGCGGTCGTTGTTCTTTGTTCTGCAGTAGCTAAAGGAATGTGAGAATATTAGATAACGAACGTGTGAAACATTTCATTTTACAAGAATCTCACACCGAGACAGATATTTGTGTTTAAGTGTAAGTTTAAAGGGGTACTCAAACTGTACATATTGTGTATAATACAAATAAGCGAATATTAAGATGGCTAACAAGACAAGATGGAGTTTTAGCATAACCTTTCAGATCTCACCTTATCAAGCCATGTAAATAGCGCTGCCATTGGAAGTCCGCTCCTTCTTCACCTCCCGCTCTCTGCACTATCCTAGCGCCTCCCTTTGAGTTCACAGGAGCGGGTGTTCTGTCCAAAAATGTGCACCTATCGAATAGTGTCCACTGTGTACTGCGTAGGTGCAGCGCTTGCGCGGTACAGAGCACAAGTGGACGGCCCCTCGCGGGCTCGCTTCGCTTGCCACACTTCAGGGGAAGGGCCTCGCTTCGCTCGGCTCTTTTTTATTCTAACTCTATGTCCACTTGGATGGTGGGGATTGAACCTGAACTCGTGGGGCAGGCACCATTCATCTTCAGATATTTTCAGAATCTGCTTGTCATGTGTACGGCGCATACGCAGTACACAGCGGACACTGTCCAGCGGGGGACACTATTTGGCACGACACCGGAACTACATAGGGGGTATTGTGCAGCAATGTGTCCTGACAGCATATTCATATATTTGTAGTCAGAGTCTTCAAGTGGGAAATGCGATATTCCTAAGAACCAAGGCCTGAGGTGTGCCATGGCCTAGCTGGTCAATATGCCTAAAAAGAGGGCATGCCCTGAATGTATATATGCACTAAGAACAAAACTGGAAATAACATTGGGTGGCATACATCTGCCACAATGTTGATTTGTGGCTGAACCCCTAGGGACCCCCAAAATTATCTTGTAGCCATCAGTGGTCCACAGACCACTGGCTGGCAACTGCTGATTTAGAGCTGTGGTGTCAAAAAGGAAGGTTGGAGTATTTCTGGCACACCAACAGTTATTTCTTTATACTGGCAGCATGCTTAAAGTGGAGTTCCACCCTAAAGTGGAACTTGCGCTCATCGGAACCCTCCCACCCTCTGGTGCCACAATTGGCACCTTTCAGAAGGGAGGGGGGAACAGATACCTGTATAATACAGGTATCTGCACCCACTTCCGGGCATAGATAGCCGCAGAATCTGCGGGTATTTACGCCACTTCCTGCGGGGCCCCCACTGTCTGCTGGGAAACACACAGATCCCAGAGACAGCAGGGACCGTCCCTATTGCGCAGCACGACTCGCGCATGTGCAATAGGGAACAGGGAAGTGAAGCCGCAAGGCTTCACTTCCTGATTACCACACCGAAGATGGTGGCGGCAGCACCCGAGAGCCGATCAACAGGTCGGCTTTGGATGCCGGCATCGCGGGCGCACTGGAGGGGTAAGTGTCCATATTTTAAAAGCCAGCAGCTGCAGTATTTGTAGCTGCTGACTTAAAAAAAAAAAACTGTGGAATTCCCGCTTTAACGTACTATTGAATCCTCATTGTTTGTAGCTTAACCCCTTGCCGCCGAGCATACACAGTGCGTAGTCGGCTTACGGGGGTTAGACCGGGATGATGCCCACACCTGCAGGCATCATCCCGGTACCGTTTTTCAGAGCGGGCGATTGGCTTTCCAGCCATAACAACCGATGCGGCTGTTATGCCGAAGGAGCGGGAGTGGACGTCCCCCCCCCCCCTCCCGCCGCCTCTTGCCGCTCTTACCGGGGCTCCCGTTCAATCAGGAGCACCGATCATACATCCGATGCCTCTGGCGGCTAGGGAGGGACTGGAATGAAGCCATAAGTGGCTTCATTCCAGTCTCCTAATTGTAAACGGAAGTAACGTCATGACATCATTTCTGGTTTACCCGGCTGCCAATGGCGCCGGATTTAAAAATATATGCAGTATTCAGAATCGCCAAAAATGGCGATCTGAATACTTTGAAGTGTAAAAGGAGGGATCCCTCCATAAAGTACCTGTCACCACCTATTACTGTCACAAGGGATGTTTACATTCCTTGTGACAGCAATAAAAGTGATCAAATTAAAAAAAATTTTTAAAAACAATTAATATTAAAGTAAATAAAATAAATAAGAATTTATTTTTTTAAAGCGCCCCCCCCCTCGTCGGGAGCTCGCGCAGCAAAGAAAACGCATATGTAAGTCGCGCCCGCATATGTAAACGGTGTTCAAATTGCACATGTGATGTATCGCCGCGATCACCAGAGCGAGAGCAATAATTCTAGCACTAGACCTCCTCTGTAACTCTAACCTGGTAACCAAATTTTTTTTTTTTAAAGCGTCGCCTATTGAGATTTTTAGGTACCGTAGTTTGTCGTCATTCCACGAGTGCGTACAAGTATAAAGTGTGACATGTTTGGTATCTATTTACTCGGCATAACATTATCTTTCACATTATGCAAAAAAATTGGGCTAATTTTACTGTTTTGTTTTTTTCAAATTCATGAAAGTGGCCCTTTTACCAAAAAGTTGCATTTAAAACACCGCTGCGCAAATACCGTGTGAATAAAATATTGCAACAGTCGCTGTTTTATTCTCTAGAGTCTCTGCTAAAAAATATATATATATAATGTTTGGGGGTTTCAAGTAATTTTCTAGCAAAAAATATGGATTTTAACTTCTAAACACCAAATTGCAAAAATAGGCTTAGTCATGAAAGGGTTAAACATTGTGCACAAAAACCTGTGTAACATTCTTACCCCATCTCTTGCAGTTTACAACGTTCAATGCTATTGGCTCCTGCTCTCTCAGTGATGCAGGAAGTGCTGCCTTTGCCTGTGTGTAGTATTAAGATGTACAATTTATTCAAGGGATTAACGATACTCACAGAAGCAAGATGTATGATATGCTCATCTGGGGCTTGGAAGAGCCTATCCCGCCCATCTCAGGGACATCGTGCTGCATTCAGGGACCACAGGTGTAATTGTTGCTTTGTGTGGTTTAAATGGTGTCCTAGGAACCAGGAAGAACCACCATGAATCACAGAAATGGATGTGACCTCACCGGAAGCGACCAAGGCCTTCAGAAGGAGCTGGAGCTCCTAGTGCATAGCCTGTGTATTGCTGTTAGCCCATCCCGTCTAGTGCTTCCTGGTCATCTCTTCTCCAGTGACGTCACATCCGCTTCTGTGGTTCACAGTGGTTCTTCCTGGTTCCTGGGACACCATTCAAATTACACCAAGCAACAGTTACACCTGTGGTCCCCGAACGCAGAGCAATGTCCGTGAGATGGATGGGATAGGCTCTTCCAAGCACCAGATGAGCATATCATACACCTTGCTTCTGTTAGTGTTGTTAATCCCTTGAATAAATTGTACATCTTAATACTACACACAGGTCACTGCAGAGGCGGCTCTCTAATTAGGCAAATTAGGCGGTCGCCTTAGGCCTCGCCCCCCCACAGGGGCCTCACAGCCGCCTAATTTGCCCATACCGCAACCTCAATGATTCGCCGGGACCACCCTGCATTCTGGACCCGAAGTCCCGGCGAATCAGATTCTCGCAATGCCTGCGGCTTGTGTGGGGTGTCTCCATTCCTGCACGCCACAAGCTCCACTCCGCTGTGCATTGCAGCTGGCATCTCTCCCCAGCTGCCTGGCACACACAGTGCAGTGTGGAGCAGAGCGAAATGAACCCGCCCCTCCTCCTCCTCCTCCTGTGCTGTGATGTTTTCCTGTGCACAGAGGAGGAGGAGGGAACAAGTCACACCACTCGGCGAGAGTCGCGCTGGTCTGAGGTCTGTATAATCTAAAAGTTAGTCTTGGAGTGGAGGGGGGCATGAAGAAGAGGGCGAGGGAGGGGAAACAAGTAAAGAGTTAACTTGGATTTGGGGGAGAGGATATCCATCCACCCCCCCCATACCATCCCAGCTCCATCCATCCCCCATACCATCTCGGCTCCATTCACCTTAATCCCATCCCGGCTCCATCCATCCCACCTCAATCCCATCCCGGCTCCATCCATCCCCCAACCCAATCCCAGCCTCATTCATCCCCCATACCATCCTGGCTCGATCCAACCCAGCCCAATCCCATCCCAGCTCCATCCATTCCACCAATCCAATTCCAGCTCCATCCATCCCCCCATACTATCCCAGCTCCATCTACCCCACCCCAATCCCATCCTGGCTCCATCCAGGCCCCAGATCCAATCCAATTCCCATCCCATACCATCCTGGCTCCATCCACCCCCATCGCATCCCGGCTCCATCCACCCCACCCCAATCCCATCCCGGCTCACCCATCTACATCCATTCCCCCGATCTCATCCCAGGTCCATCTATCCCCCGATCCCATCCCGGGTCCATCTATCCCCCGATCCCATCCCAGCTCCCTCCATTCCCCGATCCCATCCCGGCTCCCTCCATCCCCCAGATTCCGTCCCGGCTCCCTCCCCCCAATTCCATCCCGGCTCCCTCCATCTCCTCGATCCCATCCTGGCTCCAATCACCCCCGATCCCATCCTAGCTCTGTCCATCCTCTGATTCTGGCTCCACCCATTCCCCCAATCCAATTCCAGCTCTATTTACCCCCTCAATCCCATCCCTGCTCCATCCATTGTGACAGGTTAAGGAAGGAGAGCCACACCAACACACTAGCCTGCTAATTTCAGGGGGGGTGACACCATGTTCTACCGCACCAGGTGACACCAACCCTAGTGGCGCCACTGTGTGCTGGGGGGACTTTAGGACTTGTGCTACAAGGGGGCTTGGATATGAAATCCACCCCCCAGCGCATATCTTCTCCCCTCCCAAAGCCCCCCTAGCATATATCCTCCCCCCAATCAAACAGATGCTGTCTGCCACAAAGGGGGTGGCGTGCATTTGATGGGCACAGTGGCTGCACTTCATGGGCACAGTGGCTGCATTCGATGGGCACAGTGGCTGCATTCGATGGGCACAGTGGCTGCATAAAGGTAATCTGATATAAAGGTAATCTTTGGTCACCAGAGCCCCCCCTCTTACATTAGAGTTCCCCCTTAGATTATGATCCGCAGCATTCCTCTTTATATCAGAGTTCCCTTGCGCTGTAAGGGGGAATCCTGCAGACTCTGATATATGGGGGAACTCTGTGCTGGCTGGGTTATATTAACCTGACCTTCAGGTAAATAAAGGGCCAGATTAACATAGGGGCTATTGGAGCTGCAGCTCCAGGCCCCTTACCTTAAGATAGGCCCATTTGCCAAAAAAAAATCCAAAAAAACAAACAAAAAAAAATTATTGAGCTTCGAGTGTTGTAGAGACCCCAACTTTGTGGGGAAGGTAGCCAAAGACGTACCTCATCACTAGCCAAAATTTGGGGCTCCTTGCACAGCCTGTCATAAGCTACATACAGAGCGGCCATTTTAAATACAAGCTAGCACTTTGCTTGAAGCAGACTGAGAGGTTGAGCTCACAGTGCCTCTCCTCACTTCTTGTCAGAGGAACTGAGCTCAATGGACAGCGTATAAGGTTTACCCACAATCTTCTGCTGCTGAAAAGGTACTGTTTCAGTCAACCTAAATAATATATCATCACTATATGTTATAACATAATAATTTATTATGTATCTATTTACTGTGCAATTTGCTGGTTGGAAGTTATAACTTTAAACTTCAGTAATTTGTCCGTTAAGCCACCTGCTTGAATACAGTTTGTGAAAATATAGTAAATTACCTTAAAAACAAAATATAACAATTATTTGTATATTACTTATTGACCCCTTGCCACCCAGGCCAACTCTGACACTTCTCTTCTATATGTAAAAATCATAATTTTTTGGGCTAGAAAATTACTCAGAACCCTCAAACATTTATATATCTATGTATATAAAAAAAATATTATTTTAGCAGACACCCAAGGGAATAAAATGGTGGTTGCTGCAACTTTTTATGTTACGCTGTATTTGCGCAGCAATTTTTCAAGTGTGTTTGTTTTGGAAAGAAAATGTTTCATGAGTAACCCCCCTGCTGACAGACCTCTCTCCTCAGCCTGTCCCCACACACCCTCTCACCTGCTGACCTGTGAATGGGGGAATCACTCCCGCAGTGTTATTGTGTTCTGCCAGTGGGGAGCTTTCCGTACCCACACAATACAATGATCAGTGTTGCTAACTATAGCTGGCAGCACTGATTGTTTTGGGAAAAAACCTGACAGGCTGGTATTTATTGACATTCTTATATTGCATTTTGGCGAATCAGCCAGTCTGGATGGGCCGGTTATGCTTCACAGCGAGGCTTGTTTCTAATGTGTTGTTATATAAAGCGATGAGTCAGTGCTTCGCCTGGTCCCCATTAATAAATCTTTTTACAACGAAACGTACGTTGGGTGGCAGACGTGCTGACGACATCGCGATACAGCGTAGGTTGGATGACCGGCCGGCATTTTTTATGGGCGTTTTTACTGCTTTCTATGTAAGTGTATTTCTTTACTTTTATTAAATTTGTTATACGGAATTATGCTATGGTGAGTCTTCTTTCCATTTCTCTGGGATCCCGAGTACTGCCTTTCTGCTTCACATGCTGCTGTTAATGGTCCCGGCCTGTGATCATGGTCTGAGAAGGTGCTGGGGAGATTGACTATGGGCATGAAATCGCTTGCCTTTTGGTAAGCGCATATTTTGTGTGATGGTGGTCACGATCCTTGGTGTTTTTTGGTTGCACAGAAGATTGAACACTTTTTATTTTTTATTTTTACATTATTATTACACTCATTATTACCACCAATTTTTTCATTATTATCACTAATATATATATTTTTTTTTTTTATTGCTACTATTAACTTACAAATTTTTTTATTTTTTCATGAATTCTTATGAATTTTTACTTTTTATCAATTTAGGTATTTATTAAGTTCTCACTGGACTATTTTTCATTTATTGGACCTTTTTTATCACTTCACTGGGATTTTTCGAATTTCATTATTAACACTTGTTATTTATAATTCTTTTTATAAATGATGTTATGTTTGATTTATTAGAGGAGTAGATCAACTTTTCTCACTATTATTGCAATCAATTAATTAATCACTAATAGGTGTTTATATTTAATTTATTCATAGTATTTATGTATGTGCGCTGCTTTTTCCTTTTGTTATCGCTTAACCACTATGCAGTCCTTAAACATCCTTCAATAAACCTTTACATTTTTCCTTCCCAGAATCCTTCATCCTCCTCACCTGTACATAGTGCCCACTGTCATACCCTCCACGCTCCTATCCTGTACATACTTCCCTCTGTCATCCCCTCCGCACTCCTCTCCTGTACATACCACACACTGTCATACCCTCCACGCTCCTTTCCTGTACATGCTGTCCACTGTCATAACCCTCCACACTCCTTTCCTGTACATACTGTCAAACCTTCCATACTCCACGCCTATACAGAGTGCCTGCTGTTATGCACTTGTCTCTTGTACATACCGCCCACTGTCATTCCCTCAACAGTCCTCTCCTGTGCATACTACCCACTGTCATACACTTCTCTCCTGTACATAGTGCCTGCTGTCATAAACTTCTCTCCTGTACATAGTGCCCACTGTCATACAATTCTCTACTGTACATACTGCCCTCTGTCATAGCTTCCGCACTCCTCTCCTATACATACTTCCCTCTGTCATACCCTTCACACTTCTCTCCTATACATAGTGCCCATTGTCATACATGTCTCTCCTGTACATAGTCCCCACTGTCATAACCTCCACAATCCTCTCCTGTGCATACTACCCACTGTCAAATGCTTCAACCCTGTACATAGTGACCACTGTCATACCCTCCACACTCCTCTCCTGTATAAACTGCCCACTGTCATACACTTCTTTCCCGTACATAGTTCCTACTGTAATACCCTCCACATTCCTCTCCTGTGCATACTACCAACTGGCATACCCTCCACACTCCTCTCCTGTACATATCACCCATTGTCCTCCCCTCCACACTTGTTTTCTGTACATACTGCTCAGTATCATACCCTCCCTACCAGTGTTGGTCATCTTACTTTAAAAAAGTACTTAGTTAAGTTACAAATTACCTCTCCCAAAAAGTAATTGTGTTAGTAACTCGTTTAGTACATTGGAAAAGTAATTAGTTACTCAGCAAAGTAACTGTGACAGGGGTGGCAGCGGTGGCACTTGAGGGGGTGGCAGCGGTGGTACTTGGGGGGTGGCAGTGGTGGTGGTGTACTTGGGGGGGTGGCAGCGGCGGTGGTGCCATCCTTTCCCACCACCACCTCTGCCTCTTACTGATCTCATCCCTACCGTATCCCCTCCATCACCTCTTTTGTAGAAATGATGGTGGGTGGGTAGGGATGGGATCAGTAAGAAGCAGAGGTGGTGGAGGACTTGGGGTGGATCGATTGCACTGCAATTTGAATCATCAGACAGTCACTTACTTGAATGCTTCCAGGGATGCCTTTCCTCATGGGGAGAGAGTGAGACCCTCCCCTTCCCTCGATTGGTGTCAGCTAACTTAATTTTTCAGTGTCCGCCCCGCCTCCCTACATTCTCTCTATCTGGATAGGTGGGGCGGGATGGGGCCGTCCAGACAGTTTCTCTGAGTCTCAGCCTCTTCTCAGCTCAGTGGGTGCAATCCCCCCTCCCCGCGGCAGAACGAATGGTAACTCTGCCCAAATAATGGTAACTGAGTTACCATGAGGGGAAGAGTAATCAGTTAGATTACTCGTTACCCTCTAAAGTAACTGCATTACGTAACTCCATTTATTTTAACTCAGTTACTTACATCACTGCTCTGCTGTGCATACTTCCCACTTTCATAAACTCCTCTACTGCACATAGTGCCGGCTGTCATACCCTCCACACTCTCTCATCTCCTTTCTCTCATCCTCCCTTTCTCTAATTGTATTTGTTATAACAAAAAAATAGTTTGGATTTTTATTTATTTTTTAATAAAAAGCCCCACCAAAATCCTCAGCACCAGGCCCATGATGCTCTTAATCTGGCCCTGATTGAACTTCCTTTTTATGGTTACGTCGTGCGTGTTGTACGTCACCGCGTTCTTGAGGGTCGGAATTTGGTGTGACCGTGTGTAAGCAAAGAAAGAAAAAGGGGAAAACACCGCGCTATGCTGAACCAACACAAAAAAATTGCAAAAACAGCTGCCAACACAAACAAACAAAGTTCAACAAATATAAAACAACAAATAGTGTAGCACTGAATTGGATAACAAATCTATGTAGAAAGATAGTGTAGTTGTGAAAGAGCAAAATATAAATATACAAAAAATAGTGTATACTGAAAACCCCAAAAATAGGTAAAACACAGTAAAAAAAGTCCACTTGTATAAACTAGTGCACAAATGTTGTGGTGGGTCTTCCTCACAAAGGAATCGGGAGTTTCACTGATCAGGTGCAACCAGATATATCAACTTGTCTGAAGTGATCTAAAAGGTAGGTAGAGTACTCTTACCAGAGAAGGTGGACTCATCAGTCCTACGACAGTTGAGTCATAAACGCTTGGGATCCAAACATGGAACCAGATAATGGATTGTAGATAGTCAAACTGGATACTGGGGAGACTTCAAACGATGGGAGCCCCTGAAGGACATCTCTCGGAGTGTTCCTCAGGTTGTCCGGATCAGATGTGGTCCGTTTGGGGTTCCAACCCCAAATATAGGAGAGGGTTCACAAAAATATAATAAAGAAAAAAAGAAAGCTCCAAATGGTGCAGGTCAAAAAATAACCATTTAGGTTTTATTTAAAAGGTCATAAAAATGGACAAAGGTTATGACATGTGATCACAAAAAACAGAATAAAAGCAATGTGGGGTGCCAGATGCAAGTCCGACGCGTTTCGACAAAGTATGTCTTCAACAGGGGCAACGTGTGTAAGCAAGACAAGCTTGAGCGGAATTCCGTTGGAAAAACCATCATAACTTTTTACGACCAAAATTCCGATCACGTGTACGTGGCCTTAGGCAGACCTGAAGAGTACATGCCTAGGCACACTCACTTTACTGAAGCCTAAGGACATGCCAGGAATGTATGCATACAGCCTTATAAGTTATTAATAGGTCTGCTTTATAGTAAATTTTACTGTAATGTAAAAAAACTTTGCTGTGTTTGAACTGGAAAATAATAATGTTGTACTGTTTTTTTTTATTGATTAGTGCAAAGAAATACAGGGCATTGCTGGCCTCCTGAAAATGTTTCTGGTCTGTCTCTGTTTTACCTTAACTTTCTAAAATACTGGCCTAGAACAAGCACACAGAAACAACAGTGTAAGATGTAGAATTTCCTAATGGGTCCCTGGTAAAACGCCAGAAAATTATATAAAACATATGCCTTCCTTTTGGTGCTTGGGAAAATATTTACAGGGCCATATTAACATGACTGCATAAACATAGAGTACAGCATGCACTTATCTAGTCTAGCCTAGCTCTTGGAGAAATAATTTTATAGGTATTCTTTTTTCCAAAAAAATACTTAAAAACTTAAAAGAGAAGTTCTGTTTTTTTTTTTTTCAAAGATCATACTTACCTAGGTGTTTGCAGCATCAGTCCGATGTTGCATCTGTCTCCCGCTGGTTCTAAGGCTGAGAAGCGAGCAATCAAACACCACTGATCGCTCGGTTCTCAGAGCTCTGTGAGCAGAGAGCTGGTGACTGTTAGGCACCACTGTCCGCTCTGCCTCCCCACAATCACTGACACGCTGAGCTGTGGAGGGGGTTGTGGCTAGCACAGGCTGAGCCAGGTGCCATTTCAAGGTTGTGGGTGGATCCCGACCAGATTGTCGCGATCTTTCCCCAACCTGGACAAGCTCTGTGATGTCAGTCGACAGCAGGGTCCTTTAACCACTTAAGACCTGCCCACTGGAAATATACTGAGGCAGGGTAACCCTGTTGTGCAAAACAACATATCCATACATCGTTTCGTGCACGAGACACCATAGGAGCGAGGGGGGGCAGATGCGCGGGTTCCGGCGGCCATGATGTCTGCCCGCCACCCGTGTTCGCGCTTCAGAGAGGCAGTACCACTATCTGCCTATGTAAACAAACCAGATCCCCATTCTGACAGAAGAGTACAGTGAGATTGGCTGTTCCTAGTGATCAGGAACACCGATCTCTCTGTACTCTCAGTCAGTCCACTCCGCCTTCTTCAAAATTGTTGGTCTTTTTTTGTTTATAGAGAAAAAAAATAAAAACCATAGAGGTGATAAAATACCCCCAAAAGAAATCTCAATTTTTGGGGAAAAAAAGGACATCAATTTTATTTAGGTACAGTGTCACATGACCACGCAATTGTCAGTTAAAGTTACGCAGTGCCGTATGGCAAAAAATGGCCTGGTCATTAAGGGGGTAAATCCTTCCGGGGCTGAAGTGCAGCCAAAAGAAAAAAAGAAAAATCCACACAAGGGATATAACCTACCGTCAGTAGGATGTGTCCCTTGCGCTGATTCCTCTTCTTTTAGGTGCAATCCTCCTCGTCCATGCTTTCCCCCTTCTCCATCATAATCTTCAGACGTGGCAGGGGTTTAATAGACATAAGCAGGGCCAGATTAACGTAGGGGCTATTGGAGCTGCAGCGCCAAGCCCCTACCTTAATATAGGCCCAGCAGGGTTGGATTGACTGCACTGCCATTGCCCTACTGATGCCGTCCACTGCCAAAAACCCAGCCCCAAATGCATTTTGAAAAAAATAAAATAAAACATGAAATTATAAAAAAATATTAAAAAATGAAATAAAAATATAAAAAAAAACTATTGACACCGTCTACTGACACCATTCACGGCCCAAACTCCCACAGGACCCTTTTTTGGTCCGCAGCAGAATCGGATCGCATGGGTGTTCACACCATGCGATCCGATTTCTGTCTGAGTTTGCAGATCGCACTGCGATATGCAAACTGATCTGGGGGTGTCATTAACTTTTCAATGACACTCCCAGCAGTTCGCATAGGGCAGTGTGAACTGTCGCCGGGAGGCATGCGATGCAGGAACCTGCAGCGGATTCCAAGCGTTCCCACATCGCAGCAGTGTGAACCCAGCCTAAGTGTATATTGATTGGTTTGCATAAAAGTTATAAGGCCTACAAACTATAGAAGATAGTAAAAAACACATGATACAAATGTTATAAATTGAGTTGTAATTCAGTGAGTATAATAAGTATTTGATCCCCAAGCAAAACATGACTTAGGACTTGATGGAGACACCCTTGTTGGCAAGCACAGTGGTAAGATGTTTCTTGTAGTTGTTTACCAGGTTTGCACAAATCTCAAGCGTGATTTGGGCCCACTCTTCTTTACAGATCTTCTCTAAATCCGTAAGGTTTCTTGGATGTCGCTTGGCGACTCGAAGTTTCAGCTCCCTCCATAAATTTTCTATAGGAAAAAAAAAATTTCTATGACCCATCTTCAGTGTTCTGGCTTAGGGAAGAAGGTTCTTGTCCAACATTTTACAATACATGGCCCCATCCATTTGCCTCTCAATACAACAAAGTCGGCCTGTACTTTTAGCAGAGCATTAGCCCCAAAGCATAATGTTTCCACCTCCATGCGTGACTGTAGGGATAGTGTTCTTAGGCTCCATTCACACTTCAGCGTTTTGATTCGCAGGCAGATTTGCTGCAAATCTGCCTGCGATATAAATGCGCTGATGTGTGAATGGCAAATTGCGGGATTCGCAGTTGACATACCATTCATTTGAATGACATTTCAAATTGGGGTGCAGGTCTGTTGAGATTGTCGCATGATAAATCACGCTGCAATCATGACGACGCGCATCACGGAAAGCATGTCGCCCAAATAAAAGTTCAGGAGCTACTTCCGGGCTGCATGCTTCCCACAATGGATGTTGCTGCAGTTGCAGCATGATTAATCGCGGCAGACCCACGCCTTGATTTGAGGTGTCATTCAAATGAATGGCATGTCAAATGCGAGTCCCGCGATTTGCCATTCACACATCAGCACTTTCAAATTGTGGCAAATCTGCCCGCGATTTAAAACACAGAAGTGTGAATGCAGCCCTAGGGTCATAATCATCTCCAGACCAAGGGCGATTGATAGATATTTTGTATTTCATCCATTTGAGAATAATTGCTCCAACAGTTGTCTCCTTCTCACCAAGCTTCTTGCTGATGGTCTTGTAGCCCAATCCAGTCTTTTTTTTGTTTGTTTTTGTTTACACACTATGATTGCTTATAACTGTGATATTTATAGGTATAAGCAACAGTTTTTCTTAATTAAAACTATTCGTTCATTGTTTACCATTGTGATCAGCTGTGATTGGCCACAGCTAATCACATGGTCCAGATGGGCTTTGATTGGCCCTGTCTGAACCATGTGATCACTGTGACCAATCACAGAGCTCATCACAATAGGAGTAGTACACAATGAATGGCATGAATTTGTGTACAAATCATTGTGTATAATTGTCATGTTATCTGCTAGGGGTGGCCACAGCGATCACACGGTACCAGCAGCGGGCCGTTACAATGATCTGTCATCAGCTGTGTTCGGTGGACACAGTGGGTGACAGATCGCACCAAAGTATGTCCTTCCAGGAAAACAGGGCTCCCGCTTGGCCATCACATTACAATAGGCCAGGCGGGAAGGGGTAAATAACATTAATTTACAATATGGTTTGTGTAGCAATTGTATATACAAATTTTTTTCCATGAAAGTTGAGTTACCCTTAAATATGTACGTTGGACCTGATTGCTGATTTTTTCAGCTCATGGATGTATATTCAATGTGAATTTAAAAAAAAAAGAAAGACAGACAGCACCTGCCCTTGATCATAGAAAATTTCCTTGACGTACTTATATACCCCAGTAGCAGGATCAGTACACAGCATTAAATGCTGAGCATATTGTGTCCTTGAAACCACATAGACATAAGGCACTCACCAAGAAAAACAGTGGACCCTTTTACTTTAAATATAAAGTTAGAAATAGAAAGCATGAAACTGGTTTTGTAAAACCTAATTACATACAGCTTCCTATTAGGACCCTGTCTCCCGTATATCTGCCCTACCAGATTTGGCTTAATGAATGTGGCAAAGACATTCAAAAGTCAAAATGCTAAGTTTTTAAATTAAAAACTTGAATATGAGTTTAATAAGAAGATGGGCATAAAACGGCCGTTGGTGGTGTGGTCCCTTCCATTTTAAGCCAATGTAACAGTAATTCTTTTGCAGCATATTTTTAGACATTGAGCCTTTACTGGTTGATCTAAAAAGAGAACATAACTCAAGGCTCAAGATGTTCCTTAATTGTTTATAATATTTATTTGAGAGACCATTAGCCCCTGGGGCTTTATTTGGTTGAGCGATTTTATAGCTTTATTTATTGCATCCCAAGTGAAAGGGACATTAAGTTGGTCTAATTGTGCCTTGTATCAGTTTAGGCATTTGGATGTCCTCCAAGAATTGGTGACTGTCCTTCAATAATAGTTGTAATATATTCAAGTAATTTTTTTTTTAGATTACACAGACTTATATGAGGCACTAAATACGTCCACAATCTGCTGAGGGCTAGTGATTTTATTATTCTTATTTTCAGGACTGAGAAGTTATTGAGGAGGTTAGTTAGTCTAAAGTTGTTGTTTTTTATCAAATTTTATTTTGAATTTTTTTTGACAAGTAAAAAAGAAAACACACAATAATAGAAAAAAAAAAAGAAAAAGAAATCCATTTAACACATAAAATATTAACATCAACAGTACTTTCAGATAATTACTGTCAAGCCTTCCAAATGATATCCCAGAGCAGACCCTAGGTTGTATTATTTAACAATATGTTTAATATGAATAAAAAAAACTTCCCATGGGAGGCAGGCCTGTCCAAGGGGAAAAAATGTTTCCTGCTCTTTATTGTCAGCTTAGATTAGAAGATGGGGTATCTATCAATTTTTTACATATTATTAAAAAATTACATAAAGCATTACAATGCGCATAGGTATATCTCTCAAACACTACATATTTGTCCATTTCCTGGACCCAGCCCAGTCCCCAAGGGTAGGCGGATTGGGTAAAACTCGAGAAGCTATTAACTTGCGGGCCAAAAACAGCATTCTCACAATGACCACTGTCTCATCATATGCCAGATTATTTTCAATCTACCATTATATCCCACTTTTGCCTGCATGGACTCGGAAATTTAAGAAGCAGTGCAGATCATAACCTTATATAAACTTTGGGAAAAAAGACCCGTACACACGATTGGATTTTCAGCAGGGAATTGTGTGATGACAGGCATTTGCCTAAAATCTGATCATTAGTATGCTCCTTCAGACAATTGTTGTCCAACTTTCCGCCAACAAATGCTGGATGACAGGCTACTAAATTTTCGGCGGACAATGGTCTGTTGTCAGATTTTCGTATTCTGTGTACACAAGTCCATCACACAAACGTCCAAAGTACAAACATGCATGCTCAGAATCAATGTTCACCAAACACAGCATTAGCAGAAGGTGTCCAAAGGGTGGCGCTCAAGAGCTGAAATTCCATGTAGTACATCACTACGTTTGTGTTTGTTGGCCGACAATTGTGTACCATTTGTATGCAAGACAAGTTCCTGGCACACTCCCTTCAGACAAAAGTCTGACACTCAGTTGGCCAACAATCTGATCATGTGTACAAGGCTTCAGACCCTTGGCATTATTTGCGTGGACTATCCAATATGGGGACCTGATAGAAAAGAGCGGTCAGAGCCAGGCCTTGGGTCTCCAATTTAATTTAATTGTAAATATTGAAAGAACCAGCTTTGCTCCAGCACTGACATTTGACATGTCAAATCACATGCCAAATCAGCGGGTATTGCCGGAAATGGCACTGTTCGAATTGGTGTGATGCCGACTTTGCGGTGCTGCACCGATTCCCAAAAGTAGTTTCTGTACTACTTTTGGCGACTTCGGGTGCAATTTCAATACCCGCACAGGAACCCACAGAGATGTCTCTGAAATCACCCCCGAAGTCGGACTGACATGTGGGTATGAAATTGGGCGAATTCAGCTGAACTCACCTGATTTCAATCCCGCTGTCAGTGTAAACCTAGGCTTCAGGTGGGAAGTTTCAAGAAACACTCTTGACCATAACGCTGTAAATCTGGTATGCCCTGAGGTGTCCAATATTGTTTTATTAGACTGCCAGACCTTATAGGATTAAGTGGAATGTAGGGTAGGCATATTGGTTGAAGGGTGAAATAGAAGAGTCAAAGGCAAAGAATTACAGTTATGAAGTAAGAGGCTAAGTATATTGAAAGAAAAAAATAAGCCCCCTTCACACGGAGGCGACTTGTCATGTGATTTGGATCTGTCACCCTACTGTCAGCAATGGAACTGTTCAAATCGGTGCGAATCTGAATTTGCAGTGCCACACCAATTTGAAAAAGTAGCTTCTGCACTATTTTTGATGATTTTAGGTGCGATTTTCATAGAAATCTGTGCATAAAGTCGCACAGATGTCTGCCAAGTCACACCTGAAGTTGCACTGACATGCGGCTTCCAGGGAAGAAATAGAATAAAAAAAGGAGCAGAGAAGAGGATTGTGGGACATGTAGTCCCGAGCACTGGCGGCCCCACTGTAATACGGAAACTGCAGCCCGCACAGCATGCCCAGCTGAATGGGAGAGAGAGAGAGAGAGCCAGGAGCCCAGGGAAGATTTCAGGGAAGTGCACCCAGGACTCCAGAGGGAGAGCATAGTGCCAGAGGGAACCCAGCTGCCCTGTGCCACCAGAGGGAAAGTCACACAGCCTAGCGCCATCTCTGGTGGAGAAAGGAATTGAGTCATTGCCAGAATGCAGATCTGGGCACTACTCAGCGGAGTTGCCATGGGCAATTCAGAGTGAGCCGACTCCTGATCAGAGGAACCATTGTTGTTGTATCGCTGGGTCTGGTGAGAGGGCTGATTGTCCATTATCTACTAATGTCCATAGGAACTGCAGTCTCTAACTATCTCCTGTATTAGGCTGGATTCACATCTATGCATTTTTTGTGCTTTTTGCATTATACAGATTTGCCCTACAGTCCATTTAACATGGTTTCCTATTGAACATGTTCTGCAGTGAAAATCTGCAAAATGCAAAAAGCACTAAAACTGCATAGGTGTGAATCCAGCCTAATATCTGCAGTCTCTGACCATCTCCTGTACTATGTCTGCAGTCTCTGACCATCTCCTGTACTATGTCTGCAGTCTCTGACCATCTCCTGTACTATGTCTGCAGTCTCTGACCATCTCCTGTACTATGTCTGGGAGGCTGTTTCTAACAGACCCTCTAATAGAAGCCCTCTGTGTGCATCACATCAGAGAGACTCCCCTCCAGGTCTCATTAGTGTACGCTCTTCCTGTATTTTCTTTACTGTTAAAAGATCATGGGAGGATCCCAGGGTAACAAAGACTTCTTAGCCCTTGTACACACGGTCGGAGAATCCGTCGGAATGTGTCCTATCGGACCGTGTTGTCGGATAATCCGACTGTGTGTGGTATGCATCGGACTGATTCCGTCTGAATATCCGTCAGACCCAATTTTCCAACTAGTTGGAAATATTTCCCGACCAACTGGGCCGATCGGACATACTCCGATCATGTGTAGAGAATTTTGATCGGACCAAGTGCCACGCATGCTCAGATCAAATTCCTACATCAAAGCTATTGGCTACTAGCCTGAATGTAGTCCCATCGTAACGAAATTACGTCATCACGTTCTGAAAGATCGGATTTTTAGACAACTTCGTCCGACCGTGTGTATGCAACAGTTTCGGACAAGATCCGACGGACAAAATCCGACGGATTTGGTTGTCGAAATCTCTGACCGTGTGTACAGGGGCTTAGGGGAGCATCTCTGTATTTGAGTCGTTGCCATAGAAACATTTGTAAAGGGGAGGAGTGGGTAAGATGACCACGCCTATATGGGGGTGCTAGAAATATTTATGCACCCAGGTGCTTGTGACCCTAGGATCGGCCCTGCCAACTATGTCGGAGTCCGGCTGGGTTCAAGCATTTCCCAGCACACAGTGCCACATCTTGGGCTGCTAAATGCACCAACAAGGTGGGGAGCCCCTTCTGGTGGTCTTTTGGGGTCGAGGTGTTCTCTAATCAGAGACGATATCCCTCTTGTGGCATGCCTGCTTTGGAGTCCGGATCCAGCAGCTGGGACTTCTCTGCTATGGAACTCTTTCCAGGTCTGTCAATGTTTATAAACCGTTTTTTTTTTCTTTTTCTTGCTCTCATGTCTCTAAAGACCCCATACACACTGTGCAGCTTTTGTTGTCTGATTTTCTTTGAATTTGCCGGGACCATGTGGTGCAGGGGCCTACCTAATTGCATACAAATTGAGGCGCTTAAGGTTTGACCTCATATTGTATGATGTGTACCCAGCTTAAAAGTGTTTTTTTATTTTGTTTGGATGGGCGTTGGCTTCCCAGAACAGAGGCTGGGGGAAGACTGAGTCTCTCTCTCAGGTGCTCTATTTAAAGGGCACAAATGGTCAGGTAATGGATGCCTTTGTGCTTCAGGCATCCAGAGAGACAGCATCTCATTCTGAGGAACAGTCAATGACAGGTAAGTCTTGCTATTCTAGTAATGGGTATAGAAGGGAGGGCGAGCAAGGAAAAAAAATATTAATAGGGAATGGGGGGGGGGGGGGGGTTTGGCCAGATTGTTTTATTTAAATTTGTTTCTCCTTGCCAAAAAAAGGGGGGGTATATATGTAGTTTTTTTTCATTCTCTTTCGCGTCCCTTATTTCTCTCTGTTGCCATGCAGTCCCCCTTTCACCTTTCAGTTCTTCTGCCAGCATGAGCCTAACACCGCATAACAAAGATCAGCGCAATACCATGTAAGGGAAAACTTTTGGGTAAGAAGATTGCGTTATGCCTGGATGAGCATGCCTTCTTGTCTATTGCAGCCCGGCCGTTCACACTCCCACTCTAGGAGGTCCAGAAGCCTTCTGGATTTTTTTTCAGGGCAGAAATTGACTCCTCTAGTCCTGGCAGACCCCAGTACAAAGGGCAAATGTACGATAAGAGACAGCACACAGCTTCTCCTCTGAGGGCTCAATGCCCAAAAGGCAAATGTTGGTCTCGTGGAGATGAAACTATGCCAAGAAAGCGACTTTGCAGCAACTGCTTCAGCAGGTTGCCAGAGACCAGGAGTATGAAAGTCTGCAGGTGTCAACTTTGCTCAAGAAATTAGACACCCTGGCAGAATTTTCCGGTCGTCTCGGACAACAGAGTGGGCCCTGCATCAGGTCTAAACCAAGACATTCAACCCTCTCTAACTAGAGGGGTACCAGGCACTTTAGGGGTGGCTCCAGTCCAGTGGAAAAGGCAGGCTTATTCCCCAGACCCAGTATTATAGCCAACCTTCCAGGCAGAGGGAGAAGATATCGCCTTTTCCTCGGCAGAGGATCCTGAATATTCAGGCTTTGCTTTTCGATGATAACACCATTCATTAAGGCAGTAAAATCTGCACTGGAATAGGAGGATCTGGAACCTCCTCCAAAGAAGGAAAAAATGCACAACATGCATTAGGTGCCTTTATCCTTTCAGGGTACCCCAAATGCGATGTCTTCCTCCTTTCGCGATATCCTTGATAGACGCATTGACATGGACTTAAAGTTTTACCTCGCGGTAGGTGGTGCTTCTAATCCCGCCATTGCTTTAACATCCGTAGCAAGCGCTATGTGAGTGTGGGTGCAAAACTTGGAGTATGCGATCAAAAACCAGCTGCAAAAAGAAAAAATCATCAAGGCTCTTGATCAGATCAAACTGTTGGCGGACTTCGCAGGTGAGGCAACTATAGACATTGTTCGATGGCCCTCTAGAGCCATGCTCAGCACAGTCACAGCCAAAAGAGCATTGTGGCTAAATCCCTGGGTAGCTGACCCATCCTCCATGCAGAATTGCTCTAAACTGCCTTTTGATGGGAAGGCGCTGTTTGTCCAAAAACCTGGAGACTGCCATCTCCAGGGTTACAGGAAAATCAGGACTTCTGCCCCAACTTCAAAGGTCCAGAGGAGCGCCAAACAGGTACTGGGATTTCGGAGGCTTTAGCCCATCCAAGGACTCCAGAAGGGGTTGGAGGGGTACTCAATACAACTTTCATGAGATCGCAGAGAGCTAAGGCCACTGAGGCTCCCTCAGAAACCCAGAAGCCCTTTTAACGCAAGCAGCATTTATAGCGTTGGCCACCTTGCTGCCTCACATACAGGGTTGTCCAGTCCTGCTCTGTCTGGAAAACACGGCAGCAGTGTCCTACATAAAGTGACAAAGCGGGATGCACAGCCAATCCCTCTTGAGAGAAGTGGAACGGATCATGACATTGACACAACATCTCCCAAATTTCAGGGCCATATATCTTCCAGGTTGTCAGGACTTGGAAGAGGGATCGCCTATTCAGACAATTTAAAGATCCCAACGAATGGTCCCTTCACCCCAAAGTGTTCAAACAGATCATCCACGAGTGGGGGTGTCCGAAACGGGATCTTTTTGCCTCATCAACCAACTGCAAGGTGAGCCGTTTCATCTCGCGTTACCCTCATCCATTGGTGGAGGGGACGGATGCCTTGACCCATCCTTGGGTTGTGCAACTGGCCTATGCCTTTCCTCCAATTTCTTTAATCCTGAGAGTTTGACAGTCATCACAGTATTGCCTTACTGGCCTCACAGACCATGATTCTCTCTGGCGTGTGCCCACCGATCACTCTGCCAGTGACTCCTCATCTCCTGTCACAAGGAGATATCCTATATCCGCAACCATCACGACTGGACTTAGCGGCCTGAAGATTTAAAGGCAGGGTTTGCAAAAGTTAGAATGTTCTCCAGAGGTTATTAGGACTTTACAAATTTCCAGAAAGGGGTCAACCAATAGCATCTACTCTAGAATATGGGATAGATTCACAAGCTTTGCAGCTGGACATCAGTTTGACGCGAATGTGTCTCAAATCCTGCCTTTCCTACAAACCGGATTGGATTTGGGGCTCAGCCTAAATTGGTTGGCTTTTATCCAAAAGAAATGGGCAGCAAACCTGCTCGTGGATTGCTTCATGAGAGCGGTACTTTGACTATACTACAGACTCTGCCCACTCAAGAGAAATGGGTTTCCTCAATGGGACCTGGAAAATTTTAAAGGGAAAGATGCCTCGGGCCAGAACCACCTCGGCCTGGATTGTAAAGACTATTCACTGGACATATAGAGCGGCCAGGAAAGCTCTTCTGGAGGTGATTAGAGCTCACTCAACCAGGGCGATTTCTTCTTGGGCAGGAGTGTCTCTGGAGACCATATGCAAAGCGGCTAGCTGGTCATCCCATCACACGTTCCTGAAACACTACATGGTGGATCCAGCAGCTCTTGCTATACAGTAGAGTTTGGGAGGAAAACTATCCAAGCTTCTATGTCTATTGTTAAATAAAGACTACATTTGCAGCATTAAACCCTCCCTTTCAAAAGCTCATTATTTATCATAGGTATGCTGCAATGTTGGCGTCAGGAAAATGGTATCAAATGCTTATACTGAGAATGGAGGAGGTAGCTCTCAGTCAGACTTTTATAGAGCTAAACAGGTCCTGTGGGTGGATAGAGGGGCAGACCTATATCATAGGTATGCTGCCATGTATTGGCCCCAGGAAAGGAAAATTACGGTAAGTATTTGATACAATTTTTCCGTTCTATCCATTATAGCACAACTACACTCTGGTACCAGACAGACAATTCTCATAGAGTGATAACATGGAGTGAATTCACAGGTTCATATGTAGGATAAAAGAGAAGCAGCTCCTCATAGTGTATGTTAATCCAAGCTGAAGTAAAAAGCATACAGGGTACTCACATTTGAAGAATTAAAACGAGCACTTCAGGAACACAAAGTTCTTGGTTAACATTTTGTTTCCATTCGACAGCACATGTTTTTTCCTACAGTCAAACTTTCCAGCATGTTATCCTATGTGTCCATGCACACATAGGCTGTTGTCAAGTGTTTTTGACTGGGGCGTTTTTTGGCTGTATAAAAAATCCCAAAACTAGTGGGTTCTGAGAGGAGTTTTTCAGCTGCAAAAAAGGTCTAACTCTGGAAAAAAGGTGAAAACAACTTAACCACTTAAGGACCGCCGCATGCCAATGTATGTCATCAGAATGGCATGTACAGGCACAAGCACGTACATGTACGTGCTTGCCTTCCAGTGGGTGGGGGGTCCGATCGGACCCCCTCCCGCTGGATTCGGCGGTCCGTTTCGCTTCAGGAGCGATCCGGGATGAGGGGATGGCCGTTGGTTTCTGGCCACCCCCTCTCGATCGCTCCTGGCGAATGAGAAGCTTCCTCCCGCTGTGTATAGTAAACAAAGTCATTCTCCTCGGGGCGGTCTTTTTGACCGGACTACGAGGAGAACACTGAAAGTAAGTGCACCAAACACTACACTAACATGTAGGCACACATAGGCACACATAGGCACACAAACTCCCCCTCCCAGTCACAGTGCCACTGATTGCAGTGATCATTTATTTACTGATCACTGCATTCAGTGTCAGTTGTGACAGTAAAAAGTGTCAGGGCAGTTAGTGTTAGGTCCAGGGTAGCCCCCCTACCACCCCCCAATAAAGGTTTAACCCCCTGATTGCCCCTAGAGTTAACCCTTTCACCCCCTTTTGCCAGTGTCACTAAGCGATCGTTTTTCTGATCGCTGCATTAGTGTCGCTAGGTAGCTAGTTATTTTTTTAGGTTCACCTCCAGGTTTTTATAGCGCTAGGTACCCCCATATACTACCCAATAATGGTTTTAACCCCCTGATTGCCCCTAGTTAACCCTTTCACCAGCGATCACAGTATAAGTGTCACTGGTGACGCTGGTTAGCCAGTTAGTTATTTAGGTTCCCCGTCAGGTTTTTATATAGTGCCAGGGACCCCCATATACTACCTAATAAAAATTTGAACCCCCTGATTGCCCCTAGTTAACCCTTTCACCAGTGATCACCGTATAAGTGTTACGGGTGACTCTGGTTAGTTTGCTTTTTATAGCATAAGGGCACCCACCATTTATTACCCAATAAAGGTTTAACCCCCTGATCACCCGGCGGGTGATATCAATTAGGTTTTAGGGTCAGGGTCTGCGTCGCCCCAGGCAGCGCTAGGTTAGTGCCAGTACCGCTAACACCCACGCGCAAAGCATAAACCTCCCGTAGTGGTATAGAATCTGAACAGATCAATATCTGATCTGATCAGATCTATACTAGCGTCCCCAGCAGTTTAGGGTTACAAAAAAACGCATTGTTAGCAGGGTCAGCCCAGATACCTGCTAGCACCTGCGTTTTGCCCCTCCGCCCAGCCCACCCAAGTGCAGTATCGATCGATCACTGTCACTTACAAAACACTAAACACATAACTGCAGCGATCGCTAACAGGCCTGATCCCTGCGATCGCTAACAGTTTTTCTCAAGTCATCTTCCAGGACGGCACACCTGAGAGATGAGAGGCTCCTCCCTACAGGAAACTCAATCAATCGACAGCTGTTTTAAGTCCCCACCCTTCCCCTTGATCCTCAGTTTTTGATTGTGTTTTTCCCTACACAGCGAAACTGTTTTTTTTTTTTTTTTTCAAATGACCCGAAGCCTGGGGATGATGGTCTCCCCCTGGGAGCCGGACCACAAGCTTGGGAAGCCTCTGGGTCTGGTAGGATATTCTTGTCCTTCCTGGGGGGTTCCCCTATCTTTTCCTCAGGGGGGGCAGCAGAAATTGGAAGAGCCCCCCTGAGAGCTGAAGGACCATGGGTACAGTGGTGTACCCAGAACTTCAGGGGCCATTGTCCTGTCTCCCCTCCTTACCTGTACAGGTGGCTGTTCAGACGGGGGTGCTGGCCATCGGTTCTTTCCAGGGGGATCTTGTCCCCGACTCCTGGGTCCCCAGTAGCTCACGTGGGCTGCCGGAGAGGGCGTGGCAACAAGCACCCGCGTCATTTTCAAACTTCGGGAAAATGGTGGTGGCTTTCTTACCCAGGAGGGAAGGCTGAGAGTCAGTAGGAGCAGGCGCCCACATCCTCCTTTCGCTAGAGCGAGGAGGCACCAGTTTACTACGGTGGATGTCTGCCTTAACCACCTCAGATGGGAATGAGGAACGGAAGGCATTGCCCCCCCAGGGCAGGACTTACCATTGGGCTTGACTGGGCTCAAGCCCATGGGCCCCTCCCAATAGGGGGCCCCGCCGAGATACATAGCCGAGTGTACTCAGCTCGGCTCCACTCACAGTCACGCCCAGTCCTGCCCTATGAGGGACATGACACAGGGACTGGGCGTGACTGTCAGCCGAGCCAAGTACACTCGGCTACTCTCGGCTCCGCTCGGGACTGTGAGAGGACCCGAGAGCCGCCAAGAGGACCCAAGAGGACCCAAGAGCTGCCGAGAGGACCCAAGAGCCGTCAAGATACAGAGGACTCTGTATCTCGGCGGCGCCATTTCTAAACTTCAAGACTGCAATAAAAAGGCTGCAAATGACACTGGGGCAAGGCTGCAAATGACAAGGCTACACTGACAAGGTTGCAAATGACACTGACAAGGCTGCAGATGGATGGGCAAGGCTGCAGATGGACACTGATAAGGCTGCATTGATGGGCATTTAAATGTAAGTTTTTTTTCCTTAAACTTCCCTCCTAAACTTGGGGTGCGTGTTATATGCCGGTGCGTGTTATACGCCTATAAATATGGTAATGTATAGAAGGTAGGGCCCGGAAGTGACTCAAGCCCAGGGGCCCCCACCACCCTAAGTCCTGCCCTGGCCCCCCCCCATGTATATAGACTGACTGGTACAGTGCAGGACACAGCCTAACCTGGCACCTCCCTATGGGGACAGCAGTTGGGGGGGAGCACTTTGGCTGCTATCCTCCTTGCGTGTGGACCATAAGGATGGAAAAGCAAGCACGCTGGCTATGGCAAAAAGAGGAAGACTACAACGGTGAGTACTTTCCTTTTGCCGTGGGAATTTAGCTGCAAAATCCCCAATTCCAGCCAGAGGGTTTCTGGGCATTTGAGATCTCCCCTGGGGTATGGATTCAAATAGCCCTTAAGCTTCTGCTAAAAACACCAGCTGCAGCTCCCTCTTACATCAGAGATGCTGTATGGTGGACAGGTGGTGCAGAGGAATGAGTGTGCCTAAGTCACCTCAGATGGGAAAGAGGTAGGTAGGCCATTGCTCCCCCTTCCCTGTGTATATACTGACTGGTGCAGTGCAGAACCTGGGGTCGGAAAACAAATAGCCCAGACGCCACTGCTAAAACCACCAGCCACAGCTCCCTCTTACAGCAGAGACGCTGTGGTTATCGCAGCAGTAGGTTGCCAGCCTCTCCCTACATGCCCAGTTGTGGTACATTAGTAGGGATGAATATAGCGTACAGAGGGGACCTGGTAGATACAAAGTTACTTACAGGCCAGGTATACCACTGAACAAGTTATTAATTGGGCAGTGGTTGGTGGATTCAGAAGCTCCCCTGGTCAGCAGGTGCACTAGGTTAATGGCACTATTAGCCCAGCTGCTAGGAATCTGAAGTTGCTTCATGATGCTTAAAAGCTGACCTAACATTCAAGGATGGGCAGGGACCAAGCTTCTGTGTGGCACAGTAGGGGTTCCCTTGTGACAGATCCTCTGTTTGGGGGTTGCTTGCTATAGGTAACTTTCATAAGCTCCAACCTCCCACTCCACCTTTTACACTGTGGTTATATTATAGTGTAGGAGGTAAGAAGAAACTTTTTTTGTTTTGGGCTACAATCCACTCAGTGGCAGATCTAAAGGCGATTCACCATAGATCGCTTCCTACATCCTTTTAATTGAGGATTTTCTGTGCAAACCTATGCAAGAGCTACATAATTGATTGTTTGAAGCCTGCAAGTAGCTATTCCCCCCCCCCCCCCCCGCAGGCTAAATTGGTAACCACCTCTTCTAGAGGCTGTCTTAAATTGGTCTCGAGGGCTGGGCTCATTGAGCCTTTAGTTGCTAATCAGCACCACCTGGGTATGAGCTGGCTAGGGTTTGCTCAGTCTATGGAGGTATGGTAGGACAACAACTACTAATAGTAGGGTGTCCAACCATTTTAGGATTTGTTCCTTCACTGGTGGTGAAGGTTTAGTATCTACAGCCCAGGCTATGCCTATGAAATAAATTGCCTGTTGGTTATTTCATAAAGGGATAGACCATGACTCCTCATTGGCTGCACACCAGTAGACCTCAGTAGTGAAGGTTTGTCCTTGCTGGGATGTTTTTGTGGCACAGCAGAAATACACATTGAGATTTGTGACATCTCTGCTCATAAGGGCTATATTGCTGTACATTAGAAATGTACTGCACTGAAGCTTGTTTGCTGTCCTTTATATCCTAAAGGTACTGCTTTGTTTGGCTACAGATCAGAAAAATACAACAGTGAAGGTGGTCTGTACTTTCTGGTTTTGTGCTGCACAGCAGAAATGCACATCATTGAATTTGGTGACATCTCTGCTCATAACGGTTATATTGCTGCACATCAGACATACACAAGATTGAGGTCTGTCTGTGGGGCTTTGTGTCCTGTTTTACTGCCTTGTTGGTTACTTATCAGAAAGGCAGCAGTGAAGTCTGATGGTCCTGATTTGCGTGGCGTTGTGCTGATTCAGACAGTGCTATTAACGGCAATGGCTGCCGAGTTTAAACATGCGATTTGACATGTTGAGTCGCATGACAAATCATTTCAATATGGATGTGCTATCTCTATTCAGAGTGTTTTATTGTTGCACATCAGACATATACAGCATTAAGGTCTGTGAGGTTTTGTGTCCTGTATTACTGCCTTATCAGAAAGGCAGCAGTGAAAATTGATGGTTCGAATTTGTTGGGCTACATAGCAGAAATACAAATTGAACCCCTGCCAGGTGTAGTACATATAATGCCTTTGGTAATCCGTGTAGCACCACAAAGTGGTGTTGTGCTGATTTTAGCCATGCTATTTGACATGTTGAGTCGCAAGGTCAAATCGCTTCAATATGGATGTGCTATCTCTATTCAGAATTGTTATATTGTTGCACATCAGACATATACAAGATTGAAGGTTGTCTGTCCTTTATGTCTTGCATATACTGCCTTATTGGCTGCATATAAGAATGCTTGTCTTTTTCTGATTTTGTTTTTGCTGCTCAGCTGAGACACATTGAGGATGGGGGCATCTCTGCTCAGTATTGGTATATTGCTACACATCAGACATACACAAAGATTGAATGTTTGTGTCCTGTATGTCCTATATTTACTGCCTTATCGTTTGTATATCAGGTACAGCAGTGAGCAGTATTTCCTATTGATATACCTTTCTGCATCTTATGCCGCGTACACACGATCAAACAATCCGGTGGAAAAGTCCGGCAAACTCAAGTCCGCCAAACAATCCCCCCCGTGTGTAGCCTCCGGTATACTTTTTTGACCCGACAGTACGGCGGACTTAGAATTTCGGTTTGCACAACAATCTGCCCGCCGTACTCGCATTTCGGCGGACAATCCAGCCGTGTGTATGCCAGTCCGCCGTACTTTTGAAATGAGCGGACTTTTCTCGCCCGGAGAAAAGTCCGCTCATTTCGAGCGGGTCTCCAGGTAGGCGGGGCCCGCGAAGGAGACGTCGCTGGCCCCGCCACCTGGTATGGACTTAAAGGGGAACCCCAACGCCGAAAAAAATCGGCGTGGGGGTTCCCCCCCAGGTCCACATCAGACCCTTGTCCGAGCACGCTACCCGGTCGGCCAGGAAAGGGGGGGACGAGCGAGCGCCCCCCCCCCCTCCTGAGCCGTACCAGGCCGCGTGCCCTCAACATGGGGGGTGCCCTGGGGAAGGGGGAGCAGCGTGGCCCCCCCACCCCAAAGCACCCTGTCCCCATGTTGATGAGGACAAGGGTCTCTTCCCGACAACCCTGGCCGTTGGTTGTTGGGGTCTGCGGGCGGGGGGCTTATCGCAACCCGGGAGCCCCCTTTAATAAGGGGGCCCCCAGATACCGGCCCCCCACCCTATGTGAATGAGTATGGGGTACAATGTACCCCTACCCATTAACCTGTAAAATAAAGTACAAAAAAAAACACAAGATAAAATAGTTTATTGCACAGCTCCGGGGGTCTTCCGTCTTCGGGGGTCTTCTCGCCGGACTCCTCCGCTATCTTCTTGTAGCTCTTTTGCTAGCGGAGGAGTCCGGCTTTCTTCTTCGCCGCCGGCCTCTTCTTCCGACTTCGGGGGTCTTGTCCCCCTCTTCGGTTCTTCTGCCGGGCCAACGCGCCTTCTTATAGCTCTTTTACAGGCGGTGGTCTTCTGTCGTCGCCGCTGCCTTCCGTTCTTCTTCTCCTTCTTCTTCTCCTGGAGATGTTGACTTGACGTTCTCTCCGGCCGCAATGCCAGGGAAGCGCTGTGCGGCGACTTATATAGGGACAAGAGGCGGGGTCACCGGTTGATGTCACATGGGTTGCCTGGTACGGCTCAGGAGGGGGGGGGCGCTCGCTCGTTCCCCCCTTTCCTGGCCGACCGGGTAGCGTGCTCGGACAAGGGTCTGATGTGGACCTGGGGGGAACCCCCACACCGATTTTTTTTTTTTTGGCGTTGGGGTTCCCCTTTAAGTCCATACCAGGTGGCGGGGCCAGCGACGTCTCCTTCGCGGGCCCCGCCTACCTGGAGACACGCTCGAAATGAGCGGACTTTCCTCCGCGTGTGTGGGCGAGTCCGTTCATTTCAAAAGTAGGGCGGATAGTACGGCGGACTTAGTACGCCGTATTAGTCCCCTGAAAAAGTGCTGTGTGTGGGCAAGTAGCCCGTTCGGAAAGTCCGACGGACAGTCTGGTAGGAAGTCCGTCGGATAGATGGCTACGTGTGTACGCGGCATTCGTAGCACCTACAGGCACAATAGGCCATGGTTGTTAGATGTGTGAGATAGGCAACATAGCTAACCTACAAGTTTAACATGTTTTCTGATTCCATCTTTAAGAGCACATTTCACCTAGATACTGCATCCGAAGCGGAAAAGGCAGGGACATCTGTGGAGCAGACCTGCAGATCAGCCGTATGATCCAGCTAAGATACCTTCATCAAGCATATGAGCATATGGAGTGGAGGTAAAGCTCACTGCAGAACCAAGGTTCGCCAAGAGGGTCTTGCAGTGGCCCCACCCTAAGGTAGGCCTGAGGTACTTGTTTATCCTCTCAGGTGTGCCGTCCTGGAAGATGACTTGAGAAAGGTACCAGTTACTTACCGGTAACTGTCTTTCTGGGAAATATTCCAGGACGGCAGCCCTACTTCCCGCCCGTTGGAGGAGGGAAAATTCTAGAACACTAGAAGGTGAGTACCTATGAGGAATGATTTCCCTTGTGAACCGGGTTCAGGAGTTACTTCTCTACAAACTGAGGATCAAGGGGAAGGGTGGGGACTTAAAACAGCTGTCGATTGATTGTGTTTCCTGTAGGGAGGAGCCTCTCTTCTCTCAGGTGTGCCGTCCTGGAAGATTTCCCAGAAAGACAGTTACCGGTAAGTAACTGGTACCTTTTTTGGTAGCGTTTTATATTTAAATCCGGAAGGCAGTGCTTGGTTTTCAGGACTCCGTACGTGGCTAGGCTCCCAAAAAGTCCCCCACATGTGGTATCCCCGTACTCGGGAGAAGCAGCAGAATTTATTTTGTTGTGTAATCTGACTTATGCCCATAGCATGTGTGAGCAATATATCATTTAGTGACGACTTTGTGCAAAAAAAAAAAAAAATTGTAATATTTCTGCAACTTGTGGCAAAATATAAAATATTTCATGGACTCAACATGCCTCTCAGTAAATAGTTTGGGGTGTCTACTTTCCAAAATGGGGTCATTTGGCCGGGTTTTGTGCTATTTTGGCATTTTATGGCCTTCGAAACTGTTATAGGTAGTGAGGAGTGAAATCAAAAATTTGCATCCTTAGAAATCCTGAAGGCAGTGATTGGTTTTCGGGGTGCCGTACGCAGCTAGACTCCCAAAAAGTCCCACATATGTGGTATCCCCGTACTCAGGAGAAGCAGCAGAATATATTTTGGGGTGCAATTCCACATATAACTATGGCATGTGTGAGCAATATATCATTTAGTGACAACTTTTTGTGTCATTATTCAAACACTTGGGACAAAAAAAAAAATATTCAATGGGCTCAACATGCTCCTCAGCAATTTCCTTGGGGTGCCTACTTTCCAAAATGGGGTAATTTGGGGGGTGGGGGTTGTACTGCCCTGCCATTTTAGCACCTCAAGAAATGAGATAGGCAGTCATAAATTAAAAGCTGCGTAAATTCCAGAAAATGTACTCTAGTTTGTAGACGCTATAACTTTTGCGCAAACCAATAAATATACGCTTATTGACATTTTTTTTACTAAAGACATGTGGCTGAATAAATTTTGCCCTAAATGTATGACTAAAATTGAGTTTATTCGATTTTTCTTATAACAAAAAGTAGAAAATCTTTTTTTCTCAATTTTCGGTCTTTTTCCATTCATATCGCAAAAAATAAAAATCGCAGAGGCAATCAAATACCATCAAAAGAAAGCTCTATTTGTGGGAAGAAAAGGACGCAAATTTCGTTTTGGTACAACATTGCATGACCGCGCAATTACCAGTTAAAGCAGTGCAGTGCGAAATTGTAAAAAGACAAAAATCAGCAGAAAATCTGATAGTGTGTATGGGGCTTTATAGAGACCTTGGGTGTCGTATAATAGCCTCACCCAGTTAGAAAAAGTGTTGCCAAAGCCAAAATGTCTAAGCAATTCCCATATATAGCACCATTGTATGCTGTAGAACGCCTTAGCGGCATCTAGAGACAGCAAGGCTCTGCTAGTCTAATTATCGTTGAGTCAAGTTTGATTTATTTAAAAAAAAAAAAAAAAAAAAGCATCCTACTTTTACAGCAGTTGAGGACTTGGACATACATTCTGTTTAGTCTGGATGAATAATAGATTTGATAACTTTATTTAGTCTATTGGCCATGACTTTAGGTAGTATTTTATTATCTGTACAGTATTAAGAAGTGATATTGGTCTATAGGAATCTGGAAGTGAGAAATCTTTCCCTTTATTTGGTACCACGATTATGGCCTCTGTCATAGATGGAGAAACCAGCCAGCCAGCCAGCCAACCAGCCAGCCAGCCAGCCTTCCATCCTCAAAAGCAACATTGAAAGTCTGTAGCAAGAAGGGTAAAAGGGTGTCCTGCCATTTTGGTTATAAACTTTGTTAGGGAGTCCATCTAAGCCAGGGACTTTTCCTTTGGAAGGGACGCCACAATAGCTTCCAGTCCTTTTAAGGTTATTGGGGCATTCAACAGGCATCTATCAGCTTGAGACAGTGGGAAAAAAAATATTGTCTAAAAATCAAAATGGGTATTATTATAGATAGCCTTCAAGCTATATAGCTCCTGGTAGAAGGATTTAAAAAACACTGATATATCTTCTGCTCTAGTACAAAGTGCTTGCCTACTTCACCTCCCCCCCCCCCCCCCCCCCTCTGCCCAGACCAAACGTTTATAAAAAAAATTGTTTATCCTGGGCTCCATAAGAAGTTCTGTCCACAAGGAACAGTTTGCAGTAGTTTGATCCTGAACATAGGCAGCCTCAGCTGTGATTGTGTGCTCATTTACTGAGTTTGCCACTTCAATACCAGACAATTTTGCACCTCCTTGCCCAAGGCAATTTTCAGCTTTCAGCGCTGTCACCTTTTAAATAACAATTGCGTGGTCATGCTACAGTCTTCCCAAAATCCCAAACTAAATTTTTATAATTTTGTTCTCACAAATAGAGCTTTCTTTTTGGTGGTATCACCTCTGTGGTTTTTTTATTTTTTGCTAAACTAATAAAGACCAAAAATAAAGTTTTTTTTTTTCTTTTCTTTGTTTCTGTTATAACATTTTGTAAATAAGCGTTTTTTTCCCCTCTCCTTCACTGATGGGCACTGATAAGCTGCACCAATGAGGTGGCACAGATATGCAGCATTGATGGGCATTGAAATGCTGCACTGATGAGTACTTATGGGTGGCACTGATTTCACTGATAGGTGTTGCCCCAACACTGTAAGCCCTCAAAGTGACTCTTGCTGGGCGCTGGAGCCCCCTGCTGTGAACGATTATATCAAGAATTGTAATTACATGCCATTGTTGAACAGTGGTAGAAAAATTGGGCCTTTGGTGGTTGTGGTGCTGGTGCCACAACACTATAAGTCCTCACAGTTACTCTCGGTGGGCGCAGGAACAGGCCCTGCTGTGAAATATTATATCAAATATATAAATCATAAAATAAATATTAAATCAAAAATTGGGCCTTAGGCACTGGTGCCACGACACTGCAACCTCTCCCATATACTCTAGTTGGAGTACAGGAATGATCCCTGCTGCAAAGCATTGCATCCAAAATTGTAATTACACGCCCCTGTTAAACAGGGGCTGAAAAATTGGGCTGGTGACGTCACCCAGAACCAAAAATGTTCTTCCAAGCTATCAGCAGGATCATTGAGGAGGAAGAGGATAGTCAGTCAACATAACAGGACAGTCACTCAGTATCAGCATAGGCAGTCTTGAAGGGATGTGACATTTAAAAAAAAAATAAATTATTTGGTTACATCAGCTTCAGGTGCTTGGTAGCTGGTGGTGATCCAAGACTGATCCAATTCATATGAAGGTCAGTTGATCAACCGAGTCAGTGGACAGGCGCACCCCGTGATCGGGTACAAAGCCTCCAGCAGCACTGAAGGTGCGTTCCGAAAGAACGCTGGATGCAGGACAGGCCAGAAGCTCAATTGCATACTGTGCAAGCTCTGGCCAGTGATCCATCCTCAAGACCAAGTAAGCCAGAGGATTTTCGGTGGGAAAAGTGTCCAAGTCTGACCTTGCCCCTAGGTATTCCTGCACCATGTAAATCAGATGCTGGCGATGGTTGCTGGAACCGATCATACCTTGGGGCTGTGGACCAAA
Source organism: Lithobates pipiens (assembly GCF_037356315.1). Lineage (NCBI taxonomy): Eukaryota > Metazoa > Chordata > Amphibia > Anura > Ranidae > Lithobates > Lithobates pipiens. The sequence goes on along the minus strand of NW_027507718.1, from coordinate 120,440,708 downwards.
AAATTGTCTGAACGCATCGGTCAGATGGCCACCTTCTCCACCACTCCTTCTGTGACTGACTGAAGCCTCAGCAACACGTTGTCCAGGACCAGGGGTTTGTAACCTCCCAGGCTGTGGGAACGCGTTGCACAGACCTTTCTGCAAGGCCTCCCAGAGATGTCTCATCCTCTGCTCCCTCTGCGATGGCAAGATAAGGTCCGCAACCTTACCCTTGTACCGTGGATCAAGGAAAGTGGCCAGCCAGTAATGGTCCCTCTCCTTCATCCGAAGAATACGAGGCTCCTTGCGCAGGCATTGCAGGATCAGGGAGGCTATGCAGCGTAGGTTAGCTGAGACATTCGGTCCGGAGTCCTCTGGGTCACTAAGGACAACGTGATCCGCAGCCACCTCCTCCCAGCCACGTACAAGTCCACGGGTTTCTTGGGACAGTAAATCATCCCTAAAAGACTGCTGCTGCTGAGTGCCAGGCTTCACCTCCATGCTAACACAAGCCTCCGCCTCCTCTTCCTGTGTGATGGGTGGGACAGTAGGAACACTGTCTGGATAAAGGGGGCCTTGAGAGGCAAGGAAGTCCTCCTCTTCCTGCCTCTGTTCTGCCTCAAGTGCCCTGTCCATTATTCCATACAGCGTGTGCTCCAACAGGTGGACAAGAGGTACAGTGTCACTGATGCATGCACTGTCACTGCTCACCATCCTCGTGGCCTCAAATGGTGACAGGACAGTGCATGTATCCCTGATCATGCCCCACTGGTGTGGTGAAAAAAACGAGCCCCCCTGACTCTGTCCTGGTGCTGTAGTCACACAGGTACTCATTGATGGCCCTCTGCTGTGTGTGCAGCTGCTGCAGCATGGCCAACGTTGACTTCCACCTGGTGGACATGTCACATATAAGGTGGGTTTTGGGCCTGCCCCTGCACTGAGGAACCGCACATTGCACAAACTCACGGAAGGGGGCTCCTTTTGGAGCTCAGCCAGCTGAGCACTGGCATTAAATGATCGGTGGAAATACACACAGACTTTCCTGGCCTGCCTCAGCACATCCTGTAAGCCCAGGTACCTGCCCAAGAACCGCTGTACCACCAGGTTAAGGACGTGAGCCACACATGGCACATGGGTCAGTTGTCCCTGTCGGAGCGCGGAGAGGAGGTTGGTGCCATTGTCGCAAACTACCATTCCTGGCATAAGCTGGCGTGACGTCAACCACCTCTCGGCCTGCCCCTGCAGAGCTGACAAAATATCTGCCCCAGTGTGGCTCCTGTCCCCCAAACAAACCAGCGCAAGCACGGCATGGCATCTTTTTGCCTGCGTACTTTCGTAGCCCCTTGAATGCCTATGGAGCACCGCTGGTTCTGAGGACAAAGCACTGGAAGAGGCCATGGAGGAAGAAGAAGAGGAGGGGGTGGAGGAGAGAGGTGTCACAACCAGTAGTAGCATTTTGGAGGCGTGGTGGCGGAACAACCTCCAACACTACTGCACCTTCTCCTGAATCCTTCCCAGCTGCCAGAAGAGTGACCCAATGGGCCGTGAAATATGGGCAATGTCCCTGTCCATGCCTGCTGGACCATGAGTCAGCGATAATATGCACCTTACCACTGACTGCCCTGTCCAGCAAGGCATGGACATTGCCTTCCACATGCCAGTAGAGAGCCGGAATTGCCTTCCGTGAAAAAAGTGGCGTTTGGGGACCTGCCACTGAGGAACCGCACATTGCACAAACTCACGGAAGGGGGCCGAGTCTACCAACTGAAAAGGCAGCAATTGAAGTGCTAGCAATTTAGCCAAGCTAGCATTCAATCGCTGGGCGTGTGGATGGCTGGGAGTGAACTTCTTTTGAGGGTCCAGCAGCTGGGGCAGGGAAATTTGCCTGCTACAATCGGATGTTGGTGTACTGCTAGCAGAGTGCCCGCAAGTACTTGGCTGTGACACACCTAATTCTGCACCTTCATTCCTCTCAGTGCAGGTTTCAGAGAGGACTGAAGGTCTAGTGGGGTTGGAAATCCCAGCTGATGAGGAGCGAGGAGAGGTCCGCTTTGTTCTTTGGTGTAGGTCTTTAAGGTACGCTTGCCAATGAGCTGCATGGCAGGTCAACATATGTCTGGTCAAGCATGTGGGGCCCAAGCGGTTGATGTTTTGGCCACGCGAGATATGCTTGAGATATATGTTGCAAATAGCAGTGGTGCGATCTGATGCACTCGAGACCCACACTCGAGGCCCACACCAAAGAACTTTTGGAATAATGCGCAGAGGCAGCGTCCTGCACAGGCGGAGCTCTGCGGTGTGATTCAGTCGGTGTGCTGCCCCTAAGCTGACCTCATCATCCCCTCCCTCTTCTTCACCGGAGCAAACCTGGCAGTATGCTGCAGCTGGGAAAAACATGACTGCCAGATTGCTGTCCTTCGTGAGCATCCCCTCTCTCTGCACTCACGCTACTGCCTTCCTCTAGCTGGGTATCATCATCGGAGCCTTCAAAACGCTGGGCATCCTCCGGGAGCATGTACCCAACACTGTGCTCAAACAGTTTGGGGGACTCCTCAGGAGGACATGGTGGGTCTAGGGAAGGAGTGACTGATGACATTGAGACGAGGGAAGAGGACACATTGGCAGCTGCTTTGCTAGTACCCTGAGCCTTGGTCACCCCCTCTACCAAGTCTTCGACATGATGCGGCTCAACACGTCCAGCTGCCGAAAATAAGGACTAGCGCGTCCTATGGCCATGTGCTGATGACTATGCAACGCGTCTACGACCAGCACTGTTGTCTCTAGACACAGAGCCTGCTTGCCCTCTTTTATTGGCTCGTGACTGTATGCCTCTCCTTGTTGGCTTCCAGACATAGTAATGGCCTGCAAGAAGATGGGAAAACCAGCAATTGGGTAGCTTTAGGTGCACGCTGGCAGTACAGACTGTAATTACTGTAGCTGCCTGCCTGTGTCACAGAAACAGAACAACACCAACAATAAGGGGTATCTTCAGGTGTATACTGTGCTGGAGGCACACAACACCCACGTTAACTCCTGCAGATGCCTGTATTAGAGAACACCAGCAATAAAGGGTAGCTACAGGTGTATACTGTGCTGAGGGCACACAACACCCACTTTAACTGCTGCAGATTCACAAGAAAAGAAATACAAAAAGTTATAGAAGAATTTTTGATAACTCACGAAAGGGATGAAACTTCACCTCCAGTTCAATGGGAAACATTAAAATGTGTGCTGAGGGGAATATTCATCAAGCACGGAGCAAGATTAAAAAAAGAAAAAATACAAAAAAAATCTCAGTTGGAACAAGAGATTAAAGAACTAGAAGAAATGCATAAAGCAAGTAGGAAATTGTATGACGGCGCTAGATTAAAGGAAAAACAACTGGAATAGCAGTCAGTGCTTGATGAGGATTCCCTCCAGATGAGAGATAAGGATAGAGCACAATGGTATAAATTTGGAAATAAACCTGGGAAAATATTAGCCCGAACATTAAGAAAACAAGAACCCCCAAGCTATATAGAAAAAATTGTAAAACCAAATGGGGAAATTACATATGATCCAGAGGAAATATCTGAAACCTTCCATGCATATTATTCTAAATTATATAATATAAAAGATGAACAGGAACATAAGGAAGGAGAAGATAAAAAGGAGGATATACAAAAATATGTAAAAAAAAATGGCTATATTTAACAGTTTAAAAGAAAATATGGATGGATTGGAGGAGGAAATTACAATAGAAGAAATTCAACAGGCTATTAAAGAACTTGCTCTGGGAAAAAGTCCAGGGCCAGATGGATATACTGCTAGATTCTACAAATCATTTAAGGATCAAATAATACCCATACTTAAGGAAACGTATAACTCTATATCTTTAAAACAGCCATTCGCGATACAAAGTACAGAAGCTCATATAGTATTAATATTAAAACCTGAAAAAGATCAATTGCTATGTAAAAATTATAGACCCATATCCTTGACTAATATAGATATAAGAATTTTCTCAAAGATTTTATCTAAACGAATAACGGCCATTATCTCAAATAAAATAAGCTTAGAACAGACGGGGTTCATGAAAGGGAGAGAAACAAGAGAGAATATTATTAAAACATGCACGTTGGTTGAATACGCTCAGAGAACTGCCATCCCTACCTGCCTATTGGCCATAGATGCCGAAAAGGCATTTGATACGGTGGGATGGCAGTTCTTAGAGGAAGTACTGAAACAAACAACAATGGGACCTAAGATGTTAGGGAGGCTTATGGCCTTATATAAAAATTCAAGGGCTAAAGTGAGAATAAATGGGATATTATCAGAATATATAAAGATTTCAAATGGAACCCGACAAGGGTGTCCTTTATCGCCACTTTTAATTATTATGATGATGGAACATTTTATGAAGGCTATAAGAATAAATAAGGATATTATGGGGATAAAGGTTAAAGGTAAAGAATATAAGATGGCTGCTTATGCAGATGATCTTTTATTATACATAACTAACCCTATAATTACCATACCAAATTTAATAAAAGAGTTTGAGAGATTTGGTGAAATTAGTAATTTTAAAGTAAATTAGACAAATCTAAATTAATGAATATTACATTAGAAGAAAAAATGCAAACTGTTTTACAAAAGAATTTCCCGTTTAAATGGAAGCAAGATGCGATTAAAGTATTTGGGAGTATATATTCCAAGAGATTTAAAACTCTTGCAAGATATGAATTATAACATGGCAATTCAGAAGGTAAAAAAGCTTTTAGGAAAATATGATAAAATAACTTACTCATGGTTTGGGAGAATAAATATTGTAAAGATGGAGATCTTACCAATTATGTTGTATATCTTTCAAACGGTACCCATTATACCATCAAAAAAAATTGTGAAAGACTTGAGAGAAATGGTAGAAAGCTTTGTGTGGGCACATAAGACTCCCAGAGTAAGTAGAGAAATCTTAATTAGAACGAAAAATAATGGTGGATTAGCAATGCCCGATTTTTTTTTTAATATCTTCAAGCAGCCTCTTTAATGAGAATAATAGATTGGCAGCATAATGCAAAAGACAAGCAATGGATAAAGTTGGAAGAAGATATATTAGGGGCTAAATTAAAACATCAGCCATGGATAAAACCTAAGTTAAGACCAGAGGAGAAGGAAATCCCTATATTTGTAAAAACAACTTTAAAAATCTGGGATGATATGATAAAAAAAAAGAAAATTATCTTCCTTAATAGGCCCTATGACTCCATTATTTGCCAATCCCGAATTTAGACAAGCTTTAAAGGATAATACATTTTTGAAATGGAATATGGAAGAACATTAACGGATAATACAAATTCTGAGTGATGGAAATGTGCCAACATTTCAGGAATTGGGGCAAGAATATAAAAATAAATGGTTTCAGTATTTGCAACTGAGGGCATTTATTGACCCAATAAAGACAATGATTAATAGACCATTAACCATATTTGAACAAATAGCAATAGATAAGGACAAAGCAAATAAGAAATTAGCTAAGATATATAACCTATTACTCCCTGGTGGGGATATTAAAAAAATAGCAGGAATAAGAAAATGGGAGGAAGAAATGGGACAGGAGTTGACAGAGAAAGAATGGGAAGAGATATTTGAAGGAATATATAAAACACCCATAGCTATTAAGTATCAAGAAAAAAACTATAAAATTATATTAAGATGGTATAGGAGCCCAGTGCTAATGAATAGAATAAATAAAGAGAACTCTTAACTCTGTTGGAGGTGTAAGAATGAAAAGGTACTTTAGAGCATATCTGGTACAGTTGTTGGAAGATAAAAATATTTTGGGGTAAGATAATAGAAATATATCAGAAGATGACAGGTATAAGAATAAATCTTGATATAAAGACAGTATTATTCTCCCATACATATAAAAAATTTAAACAAAAAGAGATGGAATTTTTGTACCAAATGACTACAGTGGCTAAAACCGTAATAGCACGTAAATGGAAAAAAGAAGAGGCGCCAACAATAATAGAGTGGAATTATGAGATGAGAAAAGTATGTTTCATGGAAAAACAAATTAGACAAGAGGGATATGTAGAGAAACAGATCTCAAAATATTGGAAAAAATGGGAGGAATTGAATGCCTCGGGAAAAATGTGAGGATTCATGTAAGAAAGGGGGAGGGGGATTGGATGGGGTAGTATTGATAAGATTTTGAATGTTTTATTATCATATATATATATATATATTTTTTTTTTTTCTTTGTATGGGAAATGTTTTATAATGAGGTGAAATTTGAATGGTAAATATTGAATGTATGTCTTAAAAAAATAAAATAAAGAGAAATTTAAAACAGATTCACAAGAAAAGAATACTGTCCCTGCCTATCCTGATCTCTCCCTGCACACCGGAACACACTACACAAGGCCGCCGCGCTGGCGGCCTTATATAGTGTGGGGCGTGTACTAAACCCCCTGAGCTATAAGTGGCCACAGGCATCCTGCCTGTGGCCAATTATGGCTCTCCTCACTGCCGTGCGCTGTGATTGGCCAAGCATGCGGGGTCACGGTGCATTCTTTAGCCAATCATGAGCCAACAATGCACTGCGATGGTGTAGCGCATTGTGGGCTGTTTGCGCCACACAAATATGGTGCGAACGGTCCACAAAGTTCTGATTTCACCGAACAGATGACCGGCCGATGTTCGAGTCGAACATGCCTTCGACTCAAACACCGAGTTCATCCCTACTGTCCAGTTCAGGTGGCAGGCAGAGGCCTGAAATGTTCAGGTGGCAGGCAAAGGCACGGCCAGTTCAGGTGGCAGGCAAAGGCACGGCCAGTTCAGGTAGCAGGCAGAGGCCTGAAATGTTCAGGTGGCAGGCAAAGGCACGGCCAGTTCAGGTGGCAGGCAAAGGCACGGCCAGTTCAGGTAGCAGGCAAAAGCATGACCAGTTCAGTTGGCAGGCAAAAGCATGACCATTTCAGGTGACAGGCAGAGGCACGACGAGTTCAGGTGGCAGCAGGCAGCACTATAACATTAAGGCCCTGGTCAGGTAAGACCTGAGGACAGGGGTAGAGGCTTCTTCCCACCCAAATCTCTACGAAGCCTCCAAGTCTCCAGACCCTAATCCGAGAAAACTAAAAATTCGGAGAAAAGCGTTTTCTCCTCTCAGAAAACCTATTCTGGAGCTCCTCACATATGTGAGACCCCTGTGCTGCACAATGGCAGAGCAAATGATCAGTTCAGGAGGCAGGCAAAAAACCATGGCAAGGCCGAGGTCAATTCACGTTGAAGGCAGAAACATGTTCGTCAGAGGCATAGTCGTTAACAGTCTGGTCATTCACAGAAATGACAGATGGTGTAAACTGGAAAAAAATCATCTTCACTTTACTAACAGTGTAGTGACGTATGATAGCTCCGATAGCACTCTTCAATTCAGAGGCCTGGCTGGGGGGGAATTTGAAGACAGTAGTATCGAGTGTCACGGCAAATTCCTCTACTTGAACACACACAACTTTTTTGGGGGGTTTGCGACCTGTTTGGGGAAGAGGGAGGATTTAGTCTAGCTAATGTATCGGAGCGAATTAGTTGAGGGGCTTGGTCGTGGAGAAGGGCTGTTACGTCTTCTTGGAATTTTACATAGGTTAATAGGTTACGGATCTTTGGGTACACTTAAAAAAATAATATATGAATTGAACAGGGCTAGTTGCATCAAATAAATGGCAACTTTCTTGTACCAAAACCGCGATCTCCTGGTGGCCACTAGGGCTTCATCGGCTGGTCATTGATATCCACCCCCCCATGTAAAGTTATACTGGTGCACACATTTTGGCTTCTGGACAGGGCCTCTTCTTCTCTGCAGTTCCACCAAGATGTCATTATTCATTGTGGAAAGGATGTAGCTATCTCTTCTTTTATCTCTCCACTTCAGTGCTAGTACCTCTTCAGCCAGCATACTGGCCATTTCCCCGTTTCAATTTCTTGGCGACTAATCTCTGTGGGAAGCCTTTGCGGCTGGTCCATGCTGTCCCACAGGCCACAGTCTTCTTTTGGTACAGGTGGTGGAAAAGTGGGAGACTCGTGTAGAAATTGTCTACAGATAAGTTGTAACCTTTCCAAGCAATGGTTCAATCAGCTGCCCGACAATTTTGCCACTTGTTCCCATGTAGGTAGGGCATCCAGGGGGGTTTAGCTGTCTGTCTTTTCCCTCATAAATGATAAAATCATATGTATAACCTGCGGCCCTGTCACACACCTTATAAAATATATAGATATAGCAGCGTGAATTGCTGGTATACCCCACATCTTTGTAAATTTTTCCTCCAAAGGATAAAGTGTTGAAAACTGAGGAGTCATCAGTCTCTTCCTGGTCCCCTGAGGGGTTTCATCTACCCTTGTCCAGAGTTCCTCAGTTTGAGGGTCCTGGGTGGTAGAATGGGACCTAATGCGTTTTCTTCCACTTTGTGAAGATGCGATTAATGCCGTTAATCTTTCCTTCAATCCACTCATGGCTGAAGAAAGCACATCTTTGCTAGTTACCAACACCTAAGACACTGGCGAAAAAACTGAGGTACTCCCAGTAAGGGGAGGGGTTATATAGGGGGCTAAACTTCCTATCTAGGGTGTGCCAGTGTCCAGCACCTAAAAGGTGCCTATATAACCCATACAGTAAATACTCTGGCTCTGTGTCACATGATCTACGATAAAGAAATAGTAACAGTGGCTATGGGTAGGAGTATTAATAATTAGTGGTACTTGGAAATATAGTTATACTCAGCTACTAGCACTATAGACCAAATACCTAATGGCCTTTCATCTACTAATCTTCCTATTAATCCTTTATTTTATTTATTTTTTTGGAAAATTCTTTTTATTCACATTTTCTTTAACAGTACACAAAGTATCCCCTAAAACATACCCCCTCCCCTCTCCCCCCCCCCCCCCCCCATTGTGCAATGTTCCAAGTATTACAGGCATTTATACATAGTTACTCGCCCTTCCGGCATACTCAGATTAGTTTAACAATATGAACTCAGGTAAGGTCAAAGGCAATGACTACAATCGCCTGGTTACCATTAAGCCTATCAGGCCTCTTCGATTAGTGCATGTTTCCTTCATACAATTAGTCCTTCAAATATGCAGTAGCTCATACAGTATCACCAGAGCAGAGCCAACATTGCCATATCTTTTCAAACTTTTGGGGGCACCCTCTGCTTAAATAGGTAGCTTTATATAAAGTTAATACTTTATTAACTATGCCCTTCTAGAAAGCTAAAGATGGGGCCTCAGGTTTTTTCCAACACAAAAGGATGGCTTTGCGTGCATAGAACAAGGTGAGGGAGAGCAGGGTTCTCTGTGCCCTGGAAGGGGCTACTTCCTCCACACCAGGCCCAGCAAACAGACTGATATTGTCATGGGGACAGGTAGTGAGATCAGGCCCTGTAACGTTTTTAGTAACCTCTGTCCAAAATTCTTGTATTGGTTGACATTTCCAGAATACATGATCAAAATCCGCCCTTGCCACGGTGCAATGCCAACATGTTGCATCATCCAAGCCATGAATGCTGGCTAGACTTGCTGGGGTGTAATATACTCTGTGGAGTATTTTAAATTGGATATATTGATCACGAGCTAATACTAGAACCTGAAATGGGTGATCCCACATATCGTCCCAATCATCCCCTTGAAAATTGGGGACAAGTGAGCTCCATTTTTCTCTACATTTGTGGAGTGCCGGGGTCTTTCGGGAAATAGCTCTTTATATGTTTCTGACAGTGTCTTTTGCTCGGTTTCGTCACAGAGCAACTGCTCCAGGGATGAAGACTGAAGTGCCACTGTGCCTGTGCTGAACTGTGTAACAAATGCGTGCCACAGCTGCAGATAACGGAGAAAGTACCAGTTTGGAAGGTCATGTCTAGTTTTTAATTGGTCAAAGGTGAGTAGTTTCCCCCCCTCACTATGTTCTTTAGTTGTTTAATGCCAATTCTGACCCATATTATTGGTTCTGGAATTTTGCTAAAATGGGGTAGTCTGGAATTGAACCACAGTGGTGTGTCTTGTGACCATACCCCTAGATCAATGTGCATAAGCACACTTGCCCTGCCTCACGCACGAATAGTGGCACGCATGGAGGCGGTCAAGGGTGCCTCTACCTGTGGCCCTCTATACACCAAGAAGCAAAGACCTTCATAAGAGCCCATTAAAACAGCCTCTACTACTGTTGCTGCATCACTATCATCTCTCCTTAGCCAACGCCTAGCAAACACCATCTGCCCTGCAATAAAATATTTAAACAAATCAGGTAGAGCCAATCCCCTCTGTCCATAGGGTTCTTGTAATGTACGAAGGCCTACTCTAGGGTGTCCTGAGCCCCATAAAAATGAGATGAACAGGCTGTTTACATGCCCAAAGAGAGCAGGGTACCCAGACGGGAGTGTTGTGCAGCAGATATAGAAACACTGGGAAGATCTTCATTGTAAGGAGGTTTACTCTAACTATCAAGGAGAGTGGTAAATGTTTACATGCCTCTAATTGTATTTTAACCTTTGAGTAGGGGTATTAAATTAAGCGTTAAGAAATCTGTTTAATCTGTTTAATTTCAAAAACCCAAGCCATAGAAACCAAGGGTGATGCCCAGGCCTGAGCACCATCAATAGTCATGATATTGGACTTTTCCCAATTTACCTGCAGACCTGAGAAGTTTGCAAATGTGGCTAAAATTTCAAATACAGCTTCTAGTGATGGCCCCCCCGGATCCTCTAAGAAGAGGAGCATATCATCAGCATATAAGGCCATGTATTCACGAATGCTGCCCACCTGAAGGGCCTTTACTTCTGTGAACATTCTCAGCGCAATAGCTATGGGTTCTATGGCCAAGGCAAATAAGGCCGTTGAAAGTGGGCATCTCTGCCGCTTTCCTCTCCCCACCGCAAACTGCGTGGAAACTGAGGTGCCTATCTTGATTGTTGCTTTGGGTGAGCTATAAAGCAGCGATATCCAGGTAAGGAACATCTCTCCAAACCCCATATGCCGCAGTACCGTAGACATGTAGTGCCAGTCCACTGAATCAAAGGCTTTGGTTATGTCCAGGGACACGATCACCCTGGCCCCGGGATTGGAATGATTGATCTGTAGGTACGCAAACAGTCTACAGAGATTTGTATCAGTGGATTTCTGGGAAATAAAGCCAGTTTGGTCTATATCCACCAGTGTGGTTATTACCTTTTGATAGTCGTGCAAAAATAGAAAAAAAAGAGTTCCCCTAGTGATGGACTTGGCACGTACGACAATAGAGTAAAATGTAAAATGTATTAATTAAATAGATATAAAATCATATCACAAACATAATAATCAAACAATAAGGTACAGAGAAGCTAATAAGCTTATCACCCATACAGAATACAATTGGCTATAACGCTTATCACCCTAGGCGTTTCGGAGCACTGGGTGTCTCCTACCTCAGAGGCAGATATATAGCATAGAGCGCAATTCTAGTAAAAATACAAATAGCAGAGCATAAGGATGATGAAATGGTTCACAAAGAATAATTGTTTTTTATATAACAGTAAACTGGCATATCAAAATATAGTATTGTATAGATGTGTTGATTAAAAAAAACAGCAGGTCAAATGATGTAAATGACTTTCCAAGGTTCCCACAAATAAATGGTATTGATTAAATTATTGGGGTGGAAGTTTTTTTGCTGGAGAAATGAAGCAGGAGATAAATGTATGTAAAAGTCAGATGAAGCAACACCCGTGAATAGTAAAGTAACATGAAGTACATGTCAGAATAGTGTGGGAAATGTGTAGTAAAGCTGCAGCAAAAAATAGTAACATCTATAAGAGTAAATTAATATGTTTACAAAGACAAAAATTAATATAAAAATTATAATAATTATGAAAATAAATATTTATAAAGGGAGAGCCTTTTGGGAATTGGAGGCCATAAATAATTTATATACAGTTACAGATTACCAGTGAGGATTGACAATTGTTAATGATAATAGATCCAAGATCAATCACTAATGACAGTAAATCCAAGATTAAGTTACCAATGTGGTTTAACAATCGCTGGTGATGGCAATACATCCAAAATCATAAGAGAAACATTATACAACAAAGCAAAAATCATCCTAAGGATGAACATCATATAACAGAACAAAAATTATTGTTATGAGGATGATTCATTACATCAATTAATACAGGCACATGGAGAAAAAAAATTACTAATGTTCCATACCACCTGATGAAAAACTTTCAAGAAACTGTTTAAACCAAATACTGTCATTTTAGGCCTGGTGCCTGAGTGGCTTTGAGCTTGTATATCCACTGAGATTCTAGCTGGAGGAGGGCCTTGTTCCAGCCCCCCCCCCCCCAATACAGGGCACTTTCGCCCCCTTCCTTCCCAGCCCAATTTTCAGCTTTCATTGCTCTAGCGCTTTCAGTGACAATTGCGCGGTCATGCTACTCTGTACCCAAATGAAATTTTTATCATTTTGTTCGCACAAATAGAGCTTTATTTTGGTGGTATTTATTCACGACTCTGTTTTTTATTTTTTGCGATAAAAGCGCAAAAAAGCGGAAATTTGGAAAAAAAACTATATTTTCTTTTTTCTATTTTAAAAGAAATCCAATAAAATCTAATTTTGTCATAAATTTAAGCCAAAATGTATTCTGCTACATGTTTTTGGTAAAAAAAATTCCGTTAAGTGTATAATAATTGGTTTGTGTGATCACGGACATATGTACGCAAATGATCATGTACATATGTGTGCAGGTGATCACGTATATACATGTGCAGATAATCATTGGAACATGTGATTTTAGTGGGACATATGTGGGGGACATGTTTTTATTATTAGGGACATGTGTTTTTTATTATTTGGGGACATGTATGTTTTGGGGACATATGTGGGGACTGTGTTTATACTGTGTGGTGTGTTGTGTATTACACTAGACTGGTGATCAGTGAGTAAAAAGCTGTAAAAAACAGCTCATACTCACTGATCATCAGCCGGCTGCAGCGATCTGCTCTCCTCTCCTCAGCGATGACTTCTGTGTGAGGAGAGGAGGAGCCGATTGCCTAGCAACCGGCTGTTTGTTTACATCACATGACGCCCGTGATTGGACACGGCCGTCATGTGATCAGGAGGGCCAATCAGAGAGCCCTCCTGCCGATCTGAGATGCGCCGTGTCCGGGTGACACGGGCACATCGGGATCGCGCCGCTGCGCGGGCGCGCGCGTGATCCGGCTCCTTCTGATGGACGTTCCTGAACGTCCTATCAGAAGTAGACGGCTCCCACCCGCCCGTATATGTGCATTGGCCGGGTGGGAAGTGGTTAAAATATGTCTATAGGCCCTTTTCCAAAATTCTACTTTCGTCTTCCCAATAAAGAAACAGTTGCATTCACAGAGTAATAGATAAATCACTCCAAACGTCCGGCAATTGGCAAAGTGTCTGGGGTAGAAGACTTGGCCATTGGGTAGAATTGGATTTTTTTCTACTAACATATATTTACAGTAGTGACATTTACCACAGATAAAAGTTCCTCTGCACTTGCAATGATTTTTGCTAACCCCATCCCGAAATTCGCTGCTGACTATCCTGTCTCCAATGTTTAAATGTAAAAGAGGGGTTTACTTGAAACAAATTTCCCCCAACAATGGGTCACACACAAGATGCCAATATTTGTTGACAATCTTTCTTATATTGCTCTGTTGATTGCTATATTTCATAATGATTCTAGTAGCATTTATAGCTTTTCTAGATTTTACTGAACAGAGTTTCTCTTGTTGCATGGGAGTAGCCCCGCAGCAGTAATCTGTCCCGGAGCTTATTCACCTCCTCCCTAAATGTCATGTCTTCAGAACAGTTTCGCTTTATTCTCAAATATTGACTATAGGGGATTGAATTTAAAAGGGGTTTGAGATGGAAACTAGAGGCATAAAGGATGGAGTTCCCTTGCAGTGGGTTTCCTATAAAGTCTGCTCATAATAGAGCCCATCTCCCCTCTGTAGACTTCGACATCAAGAAATGTAACAGAATGTGGATCAAAAGACATGGTAAATCCTAAGTTAAAGAAATTTTTGTTGATTCTTAAAAGCCATTGTTCTAATAAATCAAGGGGTCCGTCCCAGATGAAGTCATCGATGTACCGGTACCAACAAAAAACGTGGTCCATGTACATCGATGTCTTCATCATCTAGGACCATGGCCTCCCACTCCCCCAGGTACAGGTTGGCATAGAAAGGGCCACAACAAGTCCCCATCGCTACCCCCTGTACCTGGAGGTAGTGGGAACCATTGAAAGTAAAGACATTATGCTGGAGAATAAATTTCAGCATTGAAATTATGAACTCGCCATATATAGGGTTTACATTTTTGTTCTTATGTAAAATGTTTAATTACAGCCAATCCCTTGGTGCGAGGGATTGAGCTGTAAAGAGACTCTATATCTACTGTGACTAATAAGGGATCTTCAGGAATCCATAAATGGTCAATAATTTGAAGGAAAAGTAGTGTATCTTTGACAAAAGTGGGCAAAGATGTAACCAAGGGTTTGAGGGACACATCAATAAGTTTACTGGCATTTTCACTTATTGCCCCAAACACCTGAGATAATGGGCCTGCCAGGAGGTTTTTTTGTATCTTTATGGATTTTAGGTAACGCATAGAATAATGGTGTATGTGGGAATTTAATTCTAATGTAATCCCAAGTCTGTTTCGTAATGATGTATTTGTGAATGCAGTATCCACAAGTAAGTAGAAATCGTTATTGTATTTTTTTGACAATGTCAGCTGGGACACGTCGGTACCAGTCAGTGTTTTTGAGTATTTTATTGCACATGTTGATATAGGTGGCATTATCGAATAGAACGATATTGCTGCCTTTGTCTGCAGCCTTTATCGATATTTGATTGTTTTTAGAGAGTTGTTTTAGGCCGAGCGTTCTCTTATATTGAAATTGGTATGTTTTTTTAAGACTTCCAATTCTTTGCAAATAAGTTTAAGAAATGCCGCTGCATTGGGGCAGGAGCTGGGTGCAGGGCAAAAAAATATTTTTTCTTAAGTGTGGATTTTGTTGGAATTTGAGTGTCACTTATATTCTCAATTTCTTCCAATATTGCAGAGAGGTCGACACGATCAATAAGATCAGTTGGATCGTTTTCTTCTAATAGGGAGACTAATTCACCGATGGCTTGTTCCTCCTGTGGAGTCTGTTCTACAGATGTCTCTCGTTTGGAGAACAATTTTTTTGAATAAAGAGCTGAAGGTCCTTATATATTTCAAAAGTATCAGTACCCTGATTAGGGCAAAAATTAAGAACTTTTTTGAGGACAGTGATTTCGTCATCAGAGAGTGTATATGAGGAGAGGTTGACTATATTGAGATCAATAGTGGATTCACATGTTGATGTAAAGTGCTACTTGTGTGTAAGCGTTGAGGTTTCAACCGGGAGTTGAGTACCTGCAAGGATCCATCTTTTTTATAACTGAGATTGTATCAAAAGAATAAATTGTGACAGTGTTTTGTTCTTTAACAACCACCCCATAGCCGAATGATGGCTACAGGGTGGTTGCTTAACTCTGAGAGGCCGTCATATGACGTCCTCCCAGAATTCCGCTCTCGCACGCCCCCTGGGGCGCGCACTCGAGAGCATCACGGGCGTTTACCACGTGATCGCGCCATCATTTGATCACTTGTAAACAAACCCGCGTCATGTTATGATGCCGGTTCCGCCCTCCCCTCTCTGTACCGATCGGTACAGCGGAGGGGGAAGAGATCGGTGTCAGCAGCGCTGTGGGCTGCATCTGCAGTGCCCACAGTGCAGCTCACTGACAATTAACCCCTCAATTCCCTGCCAATACTCTGCAATACCCAGCAATACCCTGCCATAAATTGCCATACCCAGAGATACCCTGCAATACCCAGCCATAGTCGGTGATACCCTGCAATACCCAGCCATAGTCGGTGATACCCTGCAATACCCAGCCATACTCGGTTATACCCTGCAATACCCAGCCATACTCGGCCATACTCGGCCATGCTCAGCTATACTCAGTGATACCCTGCAATACTCGATGATACCCAGCCATGCTCGGCCATGCTTGGCTGTACTCGGCCTCTGTATGTGGCCAGGCTGTGGAAGTCTCACACATGTGGTATCCCCGTACTCAGGAAGAGTAGGAGAATCTATTTTGGGGTGTCATTTTTGGTATATACATGCTATGTGTTAGTAATATTGTATAAATGGACAACTGCCCACCGGCTGTCATATAATGTCCTTGATTTTGTGCAGGGATATCTGCATGATGCCTGTAGCTACAGGCATCATTCAGATATCAGTTTTTTCAGCCAGCGATTCTCTACACCATAAGAACAATCATAGCGGCTGTTCCACTGCTTGATTGTTCTTACAGGAGGGGACGTTCCCCCCCCCCCCCCCCGCTGCCCTCGGGTGCTTCTACCAACTTGCCAGTACGATCAAAGCCAGAATCATGTTTTTTTGGGGGGTTTTTTTTCTTATTGACCCCCATATCTCACTGTAAAGTGGACCTGTCATGCCATATTCCTATTACAAGGGATGTTTACATTCCTTGTAATAGGAATAAAAGTGATCAAAAAAAATATTTTTACATATAGGAGAGAAATGTCAGAATTGTCCTGGGTGCTCCAGAATGCCTGATGGTGCTCCCTGCATGTTGGGCCTCTGTATGTGGCCATGCTGTGTAAAAGTCTCACATGTGGTATCGCCATACTCGGGAGAAATAGCAGAATGTGTTTTGGGGTGTAAATTGTGGTATGCATATGCTGTGTGTGAGAAATAACCTGATATGACAATTTTGTAAGAATTGTGAGAACAAATGACAACTTCAAAAAACTCATCATGCCTCTTACTAAATACCCTGGAATGTCTTCTTTCCAAAAAGGGGTCATTTGGGGGGTATTTGTACTTTTATGGCATATTAGGGTCTCTAGAAATGAGATAGGCCATCAGTCATTCAGGTGTGATCAATTTTCAGATATTGGCACCATAGCTTGTGGACTCTAACTTTCACAAAGACCAAATAATATCCACCAATTTGTATTTATTTTTACCAAAGATATGTAGTAGTATACATTTTGGCCAAAATTTATGAAGAAAAATTACTAATCTGCTAAATTTTATAACAGAAACTAAGAAAAATACTTTGTTTTTATTTTTTTTACAGAATTTTCGGTCTTTTTTTTCTTTTATAGCACAAAAAAAAACAGCGGTAATTAAATACCACCAAAAGAAAGCTCTATTTAAAGATATGGGGAAGAAGAAAGCAGGGGACTGGAGGGTAACCAACCCCCGGGATTTTTAAGATGGTACCAGATGTCACAGACAATTAATAAAATCAATATAGTTTTATTGAATATACAGTGTATAAAACATTTCCAGAAAGGGGAAAATTTTCATGTAAACAAAATATAACAAATCCAAGTATACAAAAGCTGGTGCAGAATCATACAGAACTCCACATGTTACCACATTTGTATATTATTTGTGCTGCATTTTTTCTCTACATGTTTCGCTTCTGAGCTTCTTCAGGACATTGCAGCATGCACAGATATACAGAAAGACTGAAAATATACAAAAAATAATCAATTAAAAATTTGAAACATTAAATGTGTCCCGCAAAATTCGAAGCACATGTAAGTTTATTCAAATAGCGTATCTGCTCTGGTCTCAATTGATCAAGGCAGATACAGTCCTTATCAATTAAATTTATCAAGACAGGGACATTAATGTAAATAGGCAATAAATGATTGCAAATTGTTCAATTTTGGATAAACTCCAATATTGTAAACATGCACGGGTAGTGACAAAACTCTCCAATTTGGGGATTACAATTAGGTTTTTACAAAATGGCCGCCTTACCCATTGGGTCTGTAGGTTCATACTTTTCTGCACAGTAGTTAAATCAGTTGTTGAAAAGTGAAGAAAATCACAACATACACAAAAGATATAATAACGCCATTGAGGAGCCTCGATGTTCCCTAGGAGTCTGTAGAGGCACGAGAAAAGGAATGAAATAAATCTGGACTTCTAAATTTAAAAATGAAGAGAGACAGGTAGTGATTAAATAAAAACATACCTGAAAAATGTCCACGAAGTAACTGTATTAGAGCCAATTTTCAGATATCAAAGGACAAAAAAAGTCTCAAAATCACCCGAGTGTTGTCAGATGTAGTTGAAAGTTAAATACTTAGCCAGAGAACATTCACCTACAAAGATCTGAAACAAGAAGGAAGGAAATCCCTCATCAGTAAGTGCCATCATTGTTACCCTCCAGCAGTGGCGGCTGGTGAAGTTTTAGGATGGGGGGGCGCAAGACCCCGCCCATCCATGGTTGGCCCCTCCCACTTCTCATAAGCCACACCCAGAATTTGTAGAATGATATTGGCGTGTATCCAGAATTTCATTGTCCTGCAAATACAGTAGCTGTGTACATAGACATACTGTACTAACATTATCTATGTATCCAGAAATACAGGGTTATGTATAGGCATACCTGTGTATAACTGTGTATAGGCGTATCATTGCCCCAGAATTGCAGAGAGCTGTATAGAAACTGTATATATTAAAACAGTAGTGTAACACTGTAGCTGTGTATTCAGAATTACTGAGTTCTATATGTATAGGTGTAACATTATTCAGGATTACAGACTTCTGGATAGACACATCTGTGTGTATATGTGTGTACCACTACCCAGGATTGCAGAGTGCTGTATAGATATATACTGTGTATTTATAGGTATACCATTATTCAGGATAGCAGACTTCTGTATAGCTATGTATAGATGTGATATTATCCAAGTTTTGCAGACTCACATGGATACTATAAATAGATATATATACAGCACTCTGCAATCCTGGATAATGGTACATATATATAACTCTGAAATATCGGATTATGTTACACCTATACATATAGATATCAATACAGCACTCTGCAATCCATGTGAGTCTGCACAGTCAGTGGGCTCCGCAGTTCGATGAAGGATGTGATGGCAGCCACCAGAAGCAGCAGCACATCATACTGTAGCCAGGAGCTATAAGAAATAGTGCTGGTAAAACTCATAGCTAGAGGGGAGAAGGTCACTTTGTTGGAAACAGCACAGCCGAGCAACCATGCTTATGTCAGCACAAACACAACACATGGAACAGCTGTAATGGATCCATGACTGAGCAGGGAAACCAATACAAAGTAAGCAGGTAAAGTAACACCAAACCACTCCAACACCTGCACAGGGAGAAGCCACATTTCAACAGTCTGCACTTCTCATCATCACAAAAACCAACTCGTGCACAAATAACGAATGTGCTTTGTAAAGCCTGACCCTGCTGAGAACACACACACACCAGTATTTTGCCCACAGGCCTATTTCAGAACTGCAGAGGAAAGATTTTCCCCTTCAGAGTTCCCAATCACACCCTAAAAAGTCTCCGCTGATACCCAGCTGTGGCTAGGATGAGCTCATGGTGAAGCCATATCAGGAGGTCCTGGTGCTGAAGATGCCATGAGATGTAAGAGGCTGGGGAGAATTCAAACAGTAGAATGAGCTATTGAATTACTGGCCAGATCAGTAAGACCCAAAACACAACTCTGCTATAGAGGACAAAGCTATCATAATCTAATACTCCAGGTAAAACACAGAAGCTGCCTTTGTGGACAAAGAAAAGTCCTAGCTGCAAGGGGGTCCCTTGTGAATACAGGCCTCGGAATAATACTCTGAGCCCTTGGGGATCCCGCACCACTTGTTCTCTCATGGGGCTATCCTCATACTTTGGCAAGTCCTGAGTTAAGTCCCAGGTCTTATCTGTTGCAGCACGATCCTGATTGCAGGTCCACATCAAGCATAATGCCCATCATGACTGTATCATGAACAATTACTACTTTACTTTTTTTTTAACCATTTCCTCCTTTCGTGAATCCCAGCACTCTTGATCGCCAGGCATTATATGAATGAAAGTTTTAAAAATAACACACACACACACACACACACACACACACACACACACACACACACACACACACACACACACCTTACCTGACTGTGTGCTCTCCGCAGCCGCTCCTCACACCGCTCTACTCCTCTTACTTCCTGTTTCCTCTCTCAGGTGAGATGGGAGAGAGAAGACAGGAAGTGACATCTGAGTCAACTCAGATGTCAATCAACCTGCCCGCCCGGCCGTAGTAACACATACTACAGCGCCGGGCGGAAGCTACTCAGCGCTTCAGAAAGCGCCCTGAGGCGGGCTAAACGCCCGCAAATGAAGCGCCACGCCTGCAATCTCATGATTGCATTGGCGTGGCGTTTCCCGGCGTGCAGTGTGACCGGCGCTCGAGCACTTCCTTAAAGAACTTTTTTTTTTTTTTAAAGGGCCAGTTTTAAAACTTTTTTTTTTTTTTTTTACATTTTTTTTTTTTTTTTACCACACAGGGGGGGCGGCGCCCGGGCGCCCCCTATGGACGGGCCGCCACTGCCCTCCAGTCCCCTGCTTGCTTCTTCCCCATATCTTTAAATATTCATTAACTGGGATGTGGTACCATTTTAATTATCATCTTTTGATCAAAACCTCATCTATATATATCTTTTGTTTGTCAAAAGAAAGCTCTATTTGTGTGAAAAAAAAAGGACAAAAATTTCATATGGGTACAGTGTTGCATGACTGAGTAATTGTCATTCAAAATGTGAAAGCACCAAAAGCTGTAAATTGGTCTGGTTATTAAGGGTGTTTAAGTGCCCAGTGGTCAAGTGGTTAATACCCAAGTGTGGTGCAGAGGAACTCTCGTGGGCTGGTGAAGAGATTGGAGTGCCAGTAAAAGGTGTAGGTACGGGATGTGGGGGTGCAGTGGTTAAAGAGGGTTTTTTAGTGATATCCAGGGTGAGTTTTTTTGGCTTGTTGTCCCTCAGCCGAATCACCATAGTACTGGCGTTTTGTGTTTTAACCCTGTTTTAGGTTTGTGGCTTGATTGGGAAGGGGGATTGTGAGAGGGAGTAGAGAGGGGAATAGAATTGGATTGGCCCCTATTTAAATTATATTTGTTAAATGCAAGGCTCGATTTATATGCCCTGCTATCTTTAAAGGCCTTTAACCGGTTCCCGACCAGCGCACAGCGATGTACGTCGGCAGAATGGCACGGGCAGGCATATTGGCGTACAGGTACATCCAATCTCTAATGCCGCCCTGCCATCGCGAGAGCGCCACCGGCGGCGCGCTCGCGTGCTGGTCGGGACCCCTGTGAGTCCGGTCGCGGGTCCTGCGGACTCAATCGCCGCTGCATTACCCGTGTTCGTCTCACATTGTAAACAGCATCTCACCGTTCTGCCTAGCAACTAGTGACGCTGATCTCTGCTCCATGTGATTGGAGCAGAGATCAGTGTTCACTAAATGAAAGCCCAGCCCCCAACAGTTAGTAACACACCCTTAGGAACACTTAACCCCTACACTGCCACCCACTGGTTAGCCCCTTAACTGCCAGTGTCATTTACACAGGAATCACTGCATTTATATAGCAGTGATTGCTGTATAAATGACAATGGTCCCAAAAATGTGTCAAAAATGCGCGATGTGTCCGCCATAATGTCGCAGTCACAATAAAAATCGATGATCGCCGCCATTACTAGTAAAAAAAAAAAAATAATAAAAATGCCATAAAATTATCCCCTATTTTGTAAACACTATAACTTTTGCGCAAACCAATCAATAATCGCTTATTTACCAAAAATATGTAGAAGACTACATATTGGCCAAAACTGAGGGAAAAAAAATGTTGTCTTTATATATTTTTTGGGGATATTTATTACAACAAAAAGTAAAAAATAATGTGTTTTTTTCAAAATTGTCGCTCTATTTTTGTTTATAGCGCAAAAAATAAAAACCGCAGGGGTGATCAAATACCACCAAAAGAAAGCTCTATTTGTGGGGAAAAAAGGACGTCAATTTTGTTTGGGAGCCACGTCGCATGACCGCGCAATTGTCAGTTAAAGCGGCTCAGTGCCTAATCGCAAAAAGTGGTCTGGTCTTTGACCAGCAAAATGGTCCGGGGCTGAAGTGGTTAAAGATGGCAGGGCATATAAATGGAGCTTTGCATCTTCATCATCTGGGATGGACCCCCTGATTTATTTATTTTTAGAACAATGGCTTTTAAGAATCAACAAAAAAGATTTTACCTTTAGGATTTACCATGTCTTTTGATACATTCTGTTACATTTCTTGATGTCAAAGTCTACAGAGGGGAGATGGGCTCTATTATGAGCAGACTTTATAGGAAACCCACTGCAGGTAACTCCATCCTTTATGCCTCTAGTTTCCATCTCAAAACCTTTTTAAATTCAATCCCCTATAGCAGCCGTCATTAAATGGTGGCCCGCGGTCCGAGTCCGGACTGAGCGGGGCTTCTTCCCGGACCGCCATGCCGCCTGCGTAGTAAATTACAGAAATCACTGGTTTGCTGGGACCGCGGGTTTCCCTAGCAACCAGTAACGCTGTGCGCATGTGCCCGCCCCCTGCTCCTGGCCGTGCCTCTCGGAGCTGAAGACACTCATGCTCACAGGCAGTAGGGGTGTGACATCACATGCGCACCCCGCCCCCCATGCTGCCCGCGGTTCCCGATTCCCGGGTCCTGGCTCTCCTTGAGGCAGCTTCAGTTGTGCCCTTCCTCCTGCAGTTGAGGTATGTGGGCACATTAGTGATTATGCACACTGTTGGGCATATTTTAAGGGGCACGCTGATAGGTATATTTTTAATATGCACAATGCTGGGCTTTTTTTGTAAGGGGCACGCTGATGGGTATATTTTTTATGTGCACACTGATTTGCATGTTTTGTTAAGGTGCACCTTAACAAAATATGCCCATCAGTGTGCACTTAAAAAATATACTCATCAGAGTGCCCTTTAACATAAAATAAGGGTCACGCTGATGGGCACCTTTTATGTTAAGGGGTACTCTGATGGACAAATTAAATTTTACGGGGCACGCTGATGGGTATATTTTTCATGTGCACATCGATGAGCATATTTTGTTAAGGGGCACGCTGATGGGCACAACAAAATGTGCCCTACAAAATATGCCCATAGATGTGCACATTAAAAATATACCCATCAGCATGCCCCTTAAAATAAAATTTGTCCATCAGAGTGCCTCCTAACATAATAGGCGCCCATCAGTGTGACCCTTATTTTATGTTAAGGGGCACGCTGATGGGCATATTTTATTTTAAGAGCAACACTGATGGGTACATTTTATATTAAAAGGGGCACTCTGATGGACAAATTTTAAGTTAAGGGGCACATTTTGTTGTGTCCATCAGAGTGCCCCTTAATATAAAATGTGCCCATCAGCATGACCCTTATTTTATGTTAAGGGGCACCCTGATGTGCACATTTTATGTTAAGGGGGACTCTGATTGGGACATCTGATGTAAGGGGACACCCGATTTAAAGACGCACTGTGATGGGGGCACCAGATGTAAAGGGGCACTGTGATGGGGACACCTGATGTAAAGGGGCACTGTGATGGGGGCACACTGATGGGCACATTTTATATTAAAGGGGCACATTTTGTTGTGTCCATCAGAGTGCCCCTTAATATAAAATGTGCCCATCAGCGTGATCCTTTTTTTATGTTAAGGGTCACTGTGATGGGGACACCCGGTGTAAAGGGGCACTGTGATGGGAACACCCGGTGTAAAGGGGCACTGTGATGGGAACACCCGGTGTAAAGGGGCACTGTGATGGGAACACCCGGTGTAAAGGGGCACTGTGATGGGGACACCCGGTGTAAAGGGGCACCGTGATGGGGACACCCGGTGTAAAGGGGCACCGTGATGGGGACACCCGGTGTAAAGGGGGGGACACCTAATTTAAAGTGCACTCTGATGGAGACACCTGATGTAAGGGGGCATGCTGATGTGGACACCCTATGTAACAGGGCACCTTTATATAATGGGGCACTCTGATGGTGACAAATTGTATAAGGGGGCACACTGATGGGAGACACCAGCTGTAAGGGGGCTTTCCATTGCAGAAACCTGATGTAAGTGGGCACTCTGACAAGAATACCTGATGTAAGGGAGTACTCTGCCTTTGGCAACAGATTTTTGGGGGTAGTCTGATGGGGCACCCAATGTAATGATTTACTCTAATAGGGGCAACTGATGTAAGGGGGAAAACTAATGGGGACATTTACATTTACAGAATATTACCAAATTGTGTGGAGGAAACCGTAGCAAAAGCGACAGAGCATGGCTTGTGCCAAGAAAAGGAAGGTAGACACTGAAAACCGAGTCTTCAAAGATGAATGGACAGACCAATATATGTTCATTCTTCCTGTGGGAAGTTTAAAACCAGTTTGTCTCATTTGTTGCGAAACCGTGGCATTAATAAAAAGTAGCAATGTGAAGCGTCACTAAGAAACAAAACACAGTTAGTTTGCGCAAACATATCCACAGCATTCTGTGGTGAGGGCACGTAAAATAACAGAACTGAAAGCCCAGTATGACAGATCCACCAAAGTCCTCTCACATTCATTTACAGCCCAGCAGCGTGCAAATGAATGTTCACTTAAAGTAGCATGGATTTTGGGGCAACACAAAAGACCATTTACCAATGGTACATTTGTAAAGGAGTGTTTGAATGCTGTTGCTGAAACTTTACTTCAGGGTAAACAAAAAGATGAGCTGTGTGGAAAAATCAACCAGATCCCACTGTCAGCGTCAACAGCAACAAAAAAGACTGAAATATTAACAGAGGATGTATTGGGACAACTTGATGCGGGTATTCAGAATGCAGTATGCATTTCTTTAGCCATTGATGAATCAACAGATATAACTGATAATGCCCAGCTTTTGGTGTATGTAAGATTTTTTCACAAAGAAACAAAAGAACTTTGTGAGGACCTGTTAGGCGTAACACCACTTGAGACACACACAAGAGGAGAAGACTATGAGGCCATTAAGGAGATTCTGAAAAAGAGGAAGATAGATCTGAAATAAGTGGTCTCGATTACCACAGATGGTGCCCCTGCCATGGTAGGAAAGGAGAGAGGAGCTGTGGCACAACTGAAAGAGGACAACCCTGACCTTATTTCTTACCACTGTATTATTCACCAGACTGTCCTGTGTGCCATTCTATCGGACAAGTTTGCAGAAATCATGGACACAATGATGAAACTCATCAACTTCTTCAGGGTATCCTCATCCCATCAACATCGTTTACTAAGAGTTTCTTAAAGAAGTTGAGGCAAATGCAAATTACCTTTTACTTCACAACAATGTTAGATGGCTAAGTAAAGGCAATGTATTGGAACGCTTTTGGTCCATTCGAACTGAAGTAGCAGCTTTCTTAATGCAACTCAAAAGTCAGAAAGCAAGACAGACAGTTTTCACTGTTTTTACAAGATGAGAGCACAATGGATAATATCGCTTTCCTAGTGGACATAACATCACACCTTTAATCAGGGGCGGATCCAGAGCCTAGTCTCGGGAGGGGCGCTTGCAGAAAATATGTTTTTTTTTTGGGGTAAATTTATCAGGGAAATGGCTAGTGTTAGCACTTCAATCATCACGACGCCATGGTTGTTATGGTGTCAGGATGATTGAAGCACATTACTATTATTACATTGTTATAAAAAATTAAATGGTTCAACTCACCATAATGCAGCATCAGTGGGAGCCCCGAGCGCGTCACCTGCCACACGTTGCAGATTGTCACTTGCCACGTCGCCTTTCACCAGATGCAGATTGTCACTTACCACATCCCATGCCACATGTTGCAGATTGTCACTTCCCATGCCACACGTTGCAGATTGTCACTTGCCACGTCCCATGCCACACGATGCAGATTGTCACTTGCCACGTCACCTGCCACCAGATGCAGATTGTCACTTGCCCCGTCCCATGCCACACGTTGCATATTGCCATTTGCCACGTCCCATGCCACACGTTGCAGATTGTCACTTGCCACGTCACCTGTCACCAGATGCAGGTTGTCACTTGCCATGTCACACGATGCAGAGTGTCACTTGCCACGTCTCGTGCCACACGTTGCAGATTGTCACCTGTCACCAGATGCAGATTGTTACTCGTCACGTCCCATGCCGCACAATGCAGATTGCCACTTGCCATGTCCCATGCCACACGATGCAGATTGTCACTTGCCACGTCCCATGCCGCACAATGCAGATTGCCACTTGCCACGTCCCATGCCACATGATGCAGAGATTGTCACTTGCCTGCCATAATTGTCTCTTGTTATAATTGCTATATAATTGTCCCAGGCAGCAGATTACCAGTAAAGCAGCAGAGAGATGAAGTAATCTCTCTGCTGCCGTGGCTGCCTGCACACTACACGGAACTTCAGGGATGCAGGACGGGCGCCGGGCAGTGAGAGATGATGTCATCTCTCTGCCCGCCCACCGGCTCCCTGATAGGCCAGCAGCTACTCACACACTGACACTGAGCCGGGCCGTCCGCGGAGCCACCCGCTGTCTCTCCCCGACGGAGCCGCCCGTGCTCTCTGCCATGGAGCCGCCCGCCGGCTCTCGACTCTCACCCGCGGTGACACCTACCACTCCTATTCTCGGAGGGGGCAATTGACCCGTTGCCCCCCCCCTGGATCCGCCCCTGCCTTTAATGAACTCAATGTAAAGCTCCAGGGCAAGAACAATTCCATCTGTGATTTGATGACCACTGTCCGCTCCTTCCAGAGAAAAACTGGATTTGTTCAAGGAAGATCTGAAAGGAGAGTGCTTGCATTTCACAAAGGTGAAAGAACAGATTCAAGGAAAGAGAGATGTTTCTCCTTTTGTTGACTTCAAGACTGAAGCTATCAAACCTTTTACTGAAGTTTCCAATGAGTTTATTTATGGACATCAGATCCTCCTGTTCATTCACCATTCCTCATTAAAGATGTCAGTGTTTGTCAGGAGGTGATGCAGACCTTCAAGTGGGCACATGAGGGATCTCTACAGACAGAAATGATTGACCTGCAAACAAATGTCGCACTAAGAGAGCACTTTGAAGGAATTGATCCGCCTAACTTCTGACTACAGACTGTGCCTGAGACTGATTTCCCTTGTCTAATCAAGGTAGCACTACACACCTTGACCATGTTTGGATCTACGTACAGCTGTGAGTCAGCTTTCTCCACTATGAACATTATTAAAACAGGCTCACCAATGAGCACCTACATATGTGCATGAGAATGGCAGTAACTCAATTTAAGCCAAGATTCAAACTACTGGCAGGACAATCAAAATCCCATTTTTCTCACTAGACAGGAAAGTTTTTTGGGTGGTAAAAAATGTAAATAAAGTCAGAAGGTGCTTATTTCTTTTACTTGAAAATGGATGTGCTTTTTATGTTTTATTAAAGAGTTATGGATTTGCTTCCATATTTTTTTGTTAAAAATAGTGTTTTCCATACAAAGACAAGAGCAAATGTAAAGCTATCCTAGTTCCAACTGTCCACATGTTTAATATTGTAACTGAAACTTGACAATAAATATTGTTGAAATGCTAAGGAAATTGTACATTTCTCATGTTTTTGATAGATATACAGTGACTACAATCTTTCTGAGTCATAGCACAGACTTGAGATTCGGACCTCGGCCCAAAGAAAATTTTGGCGACCGGACCTCCTTGAATTTTAATTCATTACCCCTGCCCTATAGTAAATATTTGAGAATAAAGCGAAACTGTGCTGAGGACACGACATTTAGGGAGGAGGCGAATAAGCGACGGGGAAGATTACTGCTGCGGGGCTACTCCCATGCCTCCCTGAAACGTGCATTCAAACAAGCATCCATACAAACAAGAGAAACTCTACTCAATTCAGTAAAATCTATAAAAGATATAAATGCTACTAGAGTCATTACAAAATATAGCAATCAACAGGGCAATATAAGAAAGATTGTGGACAAATATTGGCATCTTCTTGTGTGTGACCCATTGTTGGGGAAATTTGTTGTACCTAATCCCCTCTTTGGCCGCGTACACACGCGGGGACTGTTCGGCCAACTTTGTCCGTCCAAACAGTTTCGGCAAACAGTCCGCTCAAAATTAGCATGGACGGACATGGCCACACACGACGTACGAACAGTTTGCTGAAACCGTGCGCGATGACGTGAACGGCACGTACGACGGGACGAAAAATACGACGTCCTATACACTGCATTATAACTTTCGGCGTGTAAATCCTTTCTGAGCATGCGCGGAACTTAGTTTGTCGAACAAGCCTACACACGAGGGAACTGTTCGCTGAAACAAGGTTTCAGCGGACAGTTTTTCGGAAATTCCGAAAAACCTTGTTCAGCGGACTGTTCGCTGAAACTGTCCGCTGAACGCCCACACACGGGCGGACTGTCCGCCGAAACACTGTTCAGCGGACAAAGTTGGCCGAACAGTCCCCGCGTGTGTACGCGGCCTTTAAGTTTAAACGTGCCACCTCTATTGGAGACAGGATAGTCAGCAGCGAATTTCAGGATGAGGCTAGCAAAAATCATTGCAAGTGCAGAGTAACTTTTATCTGTGGTAAATGCCACTACTGCAAATATGTTAGTACAAAAAAAAATCCAATTCTATTCTGACATGTACTTCACGTTACTTTACTATTCACGGGTGTTGCTTCATCTGACTTTTACATATATTTATCTCCTGCTTCATTTCTCCAGTTCACCAGGCATGCACTGGGAGATTGCACGGCACACCAGGGCTTTATTAACCCATGGCGGTACTATGGAAGATCCCGGTCGGCACTCTGGTCTCCATCTTGCTACCCCAGTGGACATGCGCTGTCCACTGGGGAGTCTTGCTGTGTCAGCCGGTGGAGTGGGCGGGGCCCTGTTCCGATGTCTGTGTGTGTCCTGGACATGCATGTTAGGGATGGGGCTGCGTGCACATCACTCGGGGGCGTACTCATGCTCGTCCCTGCTCTCCTCCCTCTCCATCAGCTGTTGTGGTTTGCCCGCACTGGCTGATTGGAGAGGGAGATCTATTTAAACATGTGACTGTATGTCGATCAGCACTTCACAGCCGTGTCTGTGGAATGCTGAATGGACGGTCTGAGGTCACTTTCTGATTCCTTCAAGGTACTAACTATAGCTATTTACTTGCCTCTATACTTCTACATTGTGGCTATATTCTACACTAGTGATGGCCGAACGGTTCGCCCGGCGGTCGTTTCGCGGCGAATTTGGGTTGTTCGCGATTCTCCCGATCGGCGGACTATTGCCGCCGTTCGCCCGGCGGACTTCCGTGTTTTCTGTGAAAAAGAACAGGACAGCCAATTGAGACATTACAGCACATGGACACTTGGACATTCCCCCTAACTTATAAATACACCCGATCCGGTGGCCATTTTACATTCTTTCTTCTGTCACTATAGGGAGAGGTTGCTGTGTGGAGCAGGGAGAGATTGCAGTGACCCAAATCGCTAGCTATTTGGTAAACAAAAGTTATTTTCAGGACTGGTATAGGTGTTAGGTGTAGTTCAGGATATAGGTTTGAGGCAGTGCTGTGCTAGTGATTGTTGCAGCAGCCTGAGTGTCTTTTGTCAGTTTAGAGAAAGGGACAGGACGGTGTGTACTGCAGGGAGAGTCATTTTAATCATTAGCTGTTATTATCAGGTCCACAAAAGTGCTATTCCAGTAACCAGTTATTGTTCCAGCAGCCTCTGTTTTGTCAGTTTATATAGGGACAGGCAGGAAGCTGTGTGTGAGGCAGTGAGGGTCAGTTTAATCAGTAGCTGTTACTATATTAGGTCCACAAAGGTTCTTTTCAGGACTGGTATCAGTGGTATGGTAATAGGGTTGTACACGTATAATATTCTTTCTTCCAAATATAGAAAGAATATTATACTTGACTGCTGCCCTTCTGCTAATCAGTCACAACCTACTTGTTCCACAAAGGTCCTTATAAGGACTGGTAAGATCTAGGGTGCTACAGTACATAGGGTTGAGTGAGGTACAGTCTGCTATTCTATAAGGACTGGTATAGGTCCACAATACATAGTGTTGAGGTGCACTACTGCTGACCGCTGCCCTATACTGCAGCAGTCCATCAGTATGGGGACTGATGTACAGTCTGCTAATCAGTCACACACAACCTACTTGTTCCACAAAGGTCCTTATAAGGACTGGTAAGGTATAGGGTACTACAGTACATAGGGTTGAGTAAGGTACAGTCTGCTATTCTATAAGGACTGGTATAGGTCCACAATACATAGGGTTGAGGTGCACTACTGCTGACCGCTGCCCTATACTGCAGCAGTCCTTTATCAGTATAGGGACTGACGTACAGTCTTCTAATCAGTCACAACCTACTTGTTCCACAAAGGTCCTTATAAGGACTGGTAAGGTATAGGGTACTACAGTACATAGGGTTGAGTAAGGTAGTCTGCTATTCCTTAAGGACTGATATAGGTCCACAATACATAGGGTTGAGGTGCACTACTGCTGACCGCTGCCCTATACTGCAGCAGTCCTTCATCAGTAAGATGACAGGCAGAGGAAGAGGCAGGCCCTTCCGCAGGGGTGATGGGGGTAGGGCAGGAGCAACAGGCTTGAGCCAAAGTGGGAAGTTGCAGAAGGTGCGTTCAATTATTTTAAAGGACGCACCAGACTTGGTTGAGTGGCTCACTCAGCCTTACTCTTCTGCACCCTCCTCATCCTCTCAATCTGCACCCTCTTCTTCACTCTTTGCTATGTGCACCCCCAAAGACACTACCACCAACAACACCCCCACCACCACATACCTTCCGCTTGAGTCACAGGAATTATTTTCCGATCCATATCAAGACATTTCTGATGCGCAGCCACTCTTGGTATTGGATCAGGAAGAGGAGGTAGCTACTCAGCAGTCTGACGACAGTACCAAGATCAGCCCAAGGAGGAGGTTGGTCCCCGGTGTTGCTACCTACTCCGAGATCTCTACTTATAGCGGTGGGGAAGGTGATGTCGATGATGACGTGTCTAGTGATGTCACGTGGGTGCAAACAAGAAAGGAAGAGGAGGGGAGTTCAGAGGGAGATATGGACCAGCAGATAGGGAGGAGAAGCAGGAATAACTTACATTGCACAGGAGGGACAAAGCAGACTGCAAATGTATCAGGAGCGAGTCATCGACCATGTACGGTCACATCTGGCGCTCCCAGGACACCGGCACATGGCTCCGCAGTGTGGGCTTTTTTTAACGTGTCCGCTGCTGACCATAGCGTTGCCATCTGCAATCTTTGCAGTCAACGCATTAGTCGCGGTAAGCCCAACACTCACCTAGGGACAACCGCCTTAAGAAGGCACATGAGCGGCCATCACCGAGCCCAGTGGGAGCAAGGGAACACACAAAGCCACACTCCAGGCTCTCACCATCCAGTCTCGTCTTCTACTTCTCCTTCTCCTCTCTCCTCACAATTGTCCTCCACTCCACCTTCCATCATGCCAAGCTCACGTTTTTCTGCAAAAAGGCAGGCTTCCGTGGGCCTAATGTTCGAGCGTAAAAAAATGATGACGCCGGATAACCCTCTTGCCCAACGGTTGACGGCTGGCTTGTCAGAACTCATAGCCCGCCAACTACTTCCATATAAAGTGGTGGACTCGGAGGCCTTTCGTAAATTTGTGGCCATTGGAACACCACAATGGAAGGTCCCAGGAAGGAAGTATTTCTCACAGAAGGGCATCCCAGAGCTATATGGCCATGTTCAGCGGCAAGTGAATGTATCTCTGGCACACAGTGTCGGTGCCAAGATACATCTGACCACAGACACGAGGTCTAGCAAACACGGGCAGGGAAGGTATATCACTTTTACTGCCCACTGGTTGAACCTTCTGGCGGCCGTCAAGCATGTAACCCGTGGCACCCGTGTAGATTTGGTTTTACCGCCACGGATTGCATGCAGGCCTGGCTCTTCTTCTCCTCCTCCTCCTACTCCATCCTCCTCCCTCTCCTCCTCGGCTGACTCCTCCTTTTCTGCTGCTATCGTCTCTTCCGCTGCGCTGCCCAAGCTCCCCAGAACCTATTCGACATGCCAGGTGAGACGTTGCCATGCCGTGCTGCATCTGTTGTGCCTGGAAGCCAAGAGCCACACTGGCCCGGCACTCCTTTCAGCTTTGCGTTCACAGGCAGATCAGTGGCTAACACCGCTCAATTTGACAGTTGGTAAAGTGGTGTGTGACAACAGTGCCAATCTGCTTAGCGCATTGAAACAGGGCAAAATCACGCACGTGCCATGCATGGCACACGTCTTAAACTTGGTCGTGCAGCGATTCGTTGTCAAATACCTTGGGGTCCAGGACATCTTGCGGCAGGCAAGGAAAATCTCGGCCCATTTCAGAAGATCTTACACGCCATGGCTCGCCTTGCTCACATTCAGCGGCGACACAATCTGCCGGTCAGATGTCTTATTTGCGATTGCCCGACGCAATGGAACTCAACCTTCTATATGCTTGATAGGCTGCTCCAGCAAAAACGTGCAGTTAACGTCTACCTGTATGAACTCTGCGGCAGAACAGGTTCTGGGGAGCTGGGGTTTTTTTCACCACGCCAGTGGCTGCTAATGCGCGACGCATGCAGACTTCTGCGGCCATTTGAGGAGATCACCAAACTGGTCAGTCGCAGCCATGGCGCCATCAGTGACATGGTACCTTATGCCTTCTTTATGGAGCGTGCATTGCGTCATGTCATTGATCAAGCTGTGGAGGAGCAGGAGCGGGAAGATGAGGAAGTCGCAATGTTGGATGAATTCCCAGGGGGGGCTACTTTATCTGAGACAAGTCAACAACAGGAGTCTGAAGAGGAGTCAGAGGAGGATGGTGCCGGGGCGGATGAGGAGGAGCAAGAAGAGCATGCTTTAAACCTTTCTGGGACCCCTGTTGTTGTGCGTGGATGGGGAGAGGAGAATGAAGAGGACGACATTATCCTGGATGATGAGCAGGAGCCAGGCCACCACACCGCTTCCAGTTTAGTGCAAATGGGGGCCTTCATGCTCCAGTGTTTTAATAGGGACCCCCGTATAAAAAGCATAAGGGTCAAGGACCAGTACTGGGTGGCAATGTACTTAGACCCCCGGTACAAACACAAAATGGCGGAAATGCTACCGCCGTCACAGAGGGCTGTCAGAATGCAGCACTTCCAGGCCTTGCTTCGAGAAATGCTGCATTCTGCTTTTGCGTGCGCTGGCAGAGGAGCAATTCCCACTCCCAGAGAAGGAGTTGCGGGTACCAATCCAACAGCGCCTGCAAGAAGAGGCCGGTTTGAAGATGTGTTGGTGACTTCGGATATGAGGTCATTCTTTCAGCCGACCCATTGACAGGTGTCATCCGGATCCAGCATCAGGGAATGCCTAGACCGTCAGGTGTCCGACTACATCGGGTTAACGGCCGATGTGGACGCTCTGAGGAGTGATGAACCCCTGGACTACTGGGTGGGCAGGCTTGACCTCTGACCAGAGCTTGCCCAATTTGCAATCAAACTGTTGGCTTGCCCCTCATCCAGTGTCCTGTCCGAAAGGACGTTCAGCACAGCAGGGGGGACCGATAAGCGTACTCGCCTAGCTCACGACAGTGTTAACTACCTCACATTTCTAAAAATGAATGAGGCATGGATCTCGGAGGAATTCAACACATGGGACCAGTAGACCATGTATATGTCTATAAACAATTTTTTTAATCGAGCACACAGACCTTCTTTCTTCATTTGGCTCACTTCCTTGTCCAAAAAAAGCACACAGTACTATATGCCCGTACCCTCCTGTTTGAAGAGGTTGAGCGGTGTCATATTTCTACTGGGGCTGCTTATTATGAGGGGCTCCCACCATCCCTGTGCTGTGCTGACTTCCTCCTGGGGCTGCTTATTATGAGGGGCTCCCACCATCCCTGTGCTGTGCTGACTTCCTCCTGGGGCTGTACCTCTGCTGTGCATATTATGAGGGGCTCCCACCATCCCTGTGCTATGCTTATTATGAGGGGATCCCACCATCCCTGTGCTGTGCTGACTTCCTCCTGGGGCTGCTTATTATGAGGGGCTCCCACCATCCCTGTGCTGTGCTGACTTCCTCCTGGGGCTGCTTATTATGAGGGGCTCCCACCATCCCTGTGCTATGCTGACATCCTCCTGGGGCTGCTTATTATGAGGGGCTCCCACCATCCCTGTGCTGTGCTGACTTCCTCCTAGGGCTGTACCTCTGTTGTGCATATTATGAGGGGCTCCCACCATCCCTGTGCTATGCTCATTATTAGGGGCTCCCACCATCCCTGTGCTATGCTCATTATGAGGGGCTCCCACCATCCCTGTGCTATGCTCATTATGAGGGGCTCCCACCATCCCTGTGCTATGCTGACTTCCTCCTGGGGCTGCTTACGGGTGCAGGTGTCAGTGCTGTATATCACGGTGCTGATGTCAGTACTCTCTATCACGGTGCTGCTGTCAGTGCTGTATATCACGGTGCTGGTGTTAGTGCTTTATGTCACGCTGCTGATGTCAGTGCTCTCTATCACGGTGCTGCTGTCAGTGCTGTATATCACGCTGCTGATGTCAGTGCTGTATATCACGGTGCTGGTGTTAGTGCTTTATGTCACGCTGCTGATGTCAGTGCTCTCTATCATGGTGCTGGTGTCAGATGACTCTATCACGGTGCAGGTGTCATTGCTGTATGTCACACTGCTGGTGATCATCTCCTGCACCCTCTTCTTTGCCTACCCTGGTCTCTGACCTTCCCTCTCCTCCATTACCTTCATGCGCTCCACAGTCCTGAATTGTCACAACAATTTCCCATATAAAAAAAAGAATGCTTGTAGTTGTCAACCACAGATTCACCTCATACATGTGTTATGTCATTGGCCATGTGGTGGGACTATGTTTGCACAGCTATTAATTATTTTGTGGCTGCAAATTTGACCTGTAGGTTTGCAAAGTTCGCCTCCCATTGAAGTCAATGGGGCCCGCCGCGAACGTTCCGGTTCGCGAACTATCGGCCGCGTTCGCGAAACGTCCCGTCGGAAGTTCGTCCATCACTATTCTACACCATGGTACAATGTGGCAGGTCCACCTTTGAATCTACACTTTTGACATATTAAGCTATTTGGACACATCTGCGTTACATATACTCATATACTCTCTTCCTTTTGATGGCAATACTTTTTTAAAATTCACTTAACTGCATAGTTTATGCGGGCTATTATATATATATATATATACACTCCCTTTTCTTTCTTTTTTTTTTCAGCACGAACATTCTTCATGGTTTTCTTCTATATACATGCTCAATCTTATTTCTAATTACAATCATTATTGATTATTGTGCCTCGCATTCGTTTTACACACTCCCTTACATATGTTTCTTATGAATTAGTCCTCCTTATAACTGATATCCTGTCCGTATATACATATTTAATTCAGCCTTCATTATATTGTGCGGGCTTGGAACCTACATCAAGTTATATTTCTACCTGCATCACCATTTCAGGTACTCTTTTGTGTAGAGTTTTTTTGACTCTATAATTACTAATTATTAGTTGAATTACTCCAGTGTAATTATTTTAGTATTATAGCCTCTAAATGTATTACTCCTTTAGATCTACTCTTCACTATTCCTGTTTTTTTCTCAGGGCTGTGCGTTTTTTCTTCACCCCAGTGTTTCTCTCAGATGCACCTGGTGAACTTCTTCTGGGGTCTCTAAGGAGCCCTCCACCTCCTGGCAGCAAAAAAACTTACACCCCAATAATTTAATACCATTTATTTGTGGGAACCTTGGAAATTGAAAAGCCATTTACATCATTTGACCTGCTCTGTTTTGTTTTTAATCAACACTTTGCTACATCTATACAATAATATATTTTGATATGTAAGTATACTGTTATATAAAAAACAATTATTCTCTGTGAACCATTCCATCGTCCTAATGCTCTGCTATTTGTATTTATTTTTACTAGAATTGCACTCTATATCTTCCACTGAGGAAGGAGACCCACAGCGCTCCGAAACGCGTAGGGTGATCAGCGTTATTGCCAATTGTATTCTGTATGGGTGATAAGCTTATTAGCTTCTTTGTACCTTATTGTTTGATTATTATGTTGTTTATTTTCCTTATTATATGATTTTATATCTAAGTAATACATTTTACTCTATTGTCTTATGTGCCTCTAAAGTCCACCACTAGGGGAACTTTTTTTTTTTTTTTCTAGTTTTTCATTAACGGATGCGGCACAACAAATTTGCAAAACTTTGCCGTTCTATATAGTTTTTTTTGATAGTTTGTGGCAAGTATTTTTGTAAAAATCTTAAGATCCTGGTTGAGGAGAACTATGGGTCTATAAGAGGAGCAACTCAAGAGGTCCTTGCCCGGTTTAGGCAATAGGACCACCTGAGCCTCTAAAAGGGAGTCTGGTAATGTCTTATGTTCAAACAGAAGTGAAATAACGCCTTAAGTCTTGGTACCAGAGTCTCCAAATGTGACCTGTACCATTCAATCCAAAAACCATCTGGTCCTGGGGATTTGTGCGGCGGGAAAGATCTAATGGCAGATTCTATTTCCTGTTCAGTAATCTCCACTTCTAGGCTATTTTGATCTGACTCCGATAGTCGTGGTATACTTATGGAGGTAAGCAAAGATTCAAGATCCTGCTTGTTATATGTCGGGATAGACATGTAGAGTGTGCTGTAGTATTCTACAAAGGTCTCAAGAATTTCACTGGGTTCTGATACTAACATTCCTTGTGAATTAGTGATACACGGTATGCTGGTTTGAACTCTCTGTTATGCAACTAACATGGCCAGAAGCTTCCCATTTTTGTCTCCCTGTTCGAAGAGGGACTCAGCCCTTCTCGACCAGGAAGTGTGTGTTCGTTCAGTAAAATGCAATGGCAGAAGACGGCGTGCCTTAAAGCGGGATTCCACCCTAAAGTGGAACCTCCGCTGATCGGAACCCCCCCCCCACTCCGGTGTCACAATTGACACCTTTCAGGGGGGAGGGGGGTGGAGATACCTGTCAAAGACAGGTATTTTCACCCACTTCCGGGCATAGACTCCCACGGGAGTCTACGCCATTTCCTGCCCTGCCGCGCTGTCTGCTGGGACACACACGGGTCCCAGTGACAGCGCGGAGATCTCCTATTGCGCGGCGCGGCTCGCGCATGCGCAGTAGGGAACCGGGAAGTGAAGCCGATTCGCTTTACTTCCTGATTCCCTCACCTCGAATGGCGGCGGCAGCAGCCGAGGCCCGAGCGGTCGATCGGCCTCGGCTGCCGGCATCGCTGGAACCCGGGACAGGTGAGTGTCCATTTATTAAAAGTCAGCAGCTGTAGTATTTATAGCTGCTGGCTTTTAATATTTTTTTTGGGGCGGAATCCCTCTTTAAGTAGTTCAATATATGCAACATCGGATTGGTCAGCTGCATGGACCGTCTCGTACCTTCTCTCCTTATCCTGCAGTTCCTGTGATTTGATATTGAATTGTTTACGTGCTTGTTTAATTGCTGAGATATACTGTCCTCGCATACATGCCTTAAAGGCATCCCAAACAATTGGCAAGGGGGGCTGATTGTAAGTTATCTTCCCAGTAGCTAGAAATAGTTGGCGCCACCTGGGAGGAAACTGATTCTACCTCCAGCCATCCCGGATTCAATCTCCATGCGCCTCCTCTTACCTGCGAGGGTATACCAATATGAACCCGTAGGGGGGTATGATCTGATAGACACCCCACAATATAATTGGCTCCATCGGAATGTCCGACCGTGTGTACAAGGGCTAACACCTGTAAAAATGTGTAACGCATTTAGGTGCCAATCACTTGGGTGTTAATTCATTTCATTGGGCAGAATTTTTTTTTAGCTATTGAAATTAATTAATGCTTAAGAGCGCCTAGCATTAATATCGATTTAGAAGCTCTAAGCACTCCTTATACAAACTCTGTTGCTCCTGAACGCATGGACTGTGGGATTTTTGCTGCCTCTGAACACTGTTAAAGCCGATGTGCAAAAGCCTAATGCCCCTAGAAGCAGCTGCAAAAACATTTATTGTGCAAGGCCTTACATATACCTAGTGAAGTGACTGGCCTTTAGGGGATACAGAGATGAAACAAACCTCCTACATAAGTTGTACCTGTTTATCTGTAGCCCTCTCTACTCTACATCCATTGAAAGTGCAGATTTTACACAGTATCTCTCAGCTATGAAAAGCAGGGGGTGGAGAGCTGAAAATACACACTGCAGATCTCAGGGAGAGGCCCTCTGAACCCTGATTGGTGGGCACTCCACTAGGGCTGTAAGTGCTTTTTGGGTAGTGCATCACCAGGCCTCCCTGGCTCAGCTCTGTAAGGCTGGAACTTGGTCATCAGTCCACACATTCACCAGATTCTTTCAGGTGGATGTCAGAGGGCAAGAGGATATCGCCTTTGGGCGCAGTGTACTATAATTATGATCTGTGTCTCCCTCCCCTCAATCTGAGCATTGCTTTGGGACATCCCACTATGTAATAAAGCTCCTGTGTCCCGTGATGTATGATCAAGAAAATAGGATTTTTATATACAGCTTACCTGTAAAATCCTTTTCTTGAGAGTACATCATGGGACACAGGGCTCCCGCCCCTCTTGGGTTTTACGTGGTTTCTTATTGCTTTGCTACAAAACTGAGGTGCCTCCCATATGGGAGGGGTTATATAGGGGAGGAATTCTCCTTAATTGGGGGTTAACCAGTGTCCAATCACCAGAGGTGCATATATAACCCACTATGTAATGAAGTTCCTGTGTCCCGTGATGTATGATCAAGAAATGACAATTAATGCTCTGGATTGAAACAAGTACGCACAATAGAAGGATATGCTTGCTTCATATTTCACGTATGAGGTTTACAATCACTTTAGTGAT
This sequence comes from Lithobates pipiens, assembly GCF_037356315.1. Lineage (NCBI taxonomy): Eukaryota > Metazoa > Chordata > Amphibia > Anura > Ranidae > Lithobates > Lithobates pipiens. Next base: position 120,401,862 of record NW_027507718.1, on the reverse strand, counting down.
TATTTGATGTAGGACCTCCCTCTGCTTCCATATGCATTTTCAGGTGTGTCTTTTTCCTTAAGAAGCAACCATTTCCTCAATTTCCCTTTCAATTTGTTTAAATATTTTGTATGATGAAAATTTAAAAAGTAGAACTATAGGCAAAACTTCTTTTCAGTTTGGAGCAGAGGAGGGTTATAACCCCTATCGTTTTTCACCATCTGTGTCCCATTGTGGAGATGTTCCTTCACTTCCTGTCCCATAGCCAGAGAGAAGTGAGAGAAAATCCCTGCAAATTAGGGGATTTTCTTGGGGACCTACAGGTCAACACTTAGGCTACTTTCACACTGGGGCAGGTGGGCGACAGCGGCGGTAAAGCGGCGCTATTTTTAGCACCAATTTAGCAACGCTATTCGGCCGATAGTGGGGCAATTTTAACCCCTGCTAGAAAAAAGGGTTAAAACCGTTGCTGCAGTGGCGCTACCTCATTATTTTCAATGGGCAGGGGCGCTTTAGGAGTGATGTATATGCCGCTGCTATAGAGCTGCAAAAATGCGACTTGCATGACTTTTTTTACCGTCCTGCAAGTGCACCCTCTGGCTTTCACATGGGAGAGACAGGAGAGGCTCTTTACAGGTGCTATTTTTAGCACTGTAGAGCCCCCAAACGTTGGCAACACCTCCCAGGGAACACATTTAACACCTTCCCTGGCAGTGTCATTTATACAGTAATTAGTGCATTTTTATAGCAATCCCAAAAAAGTGTGAAAATACCACCGAAAGAAAGCTCTATTTGTGGGGGGAAAAAAAGTAAATTTTGTTTGGGTACAGCGGCGCAGGACCATGCAATTGTCAGTTAAAGCGACACAGTGCCGTATCCAGGGCTGGACTTACCATTGGGCTTGACTGGGCTCAAGTCCATGGGCCCCGCCCAATAGGGGGCCCTGCATGCCCCGCCGAGATACATACCCGAGTGTACTTGGTTCAGCTCTGCTCACAGTCAAGCCCAGTCCCTATGATGGACATAACACAGGGACTGGGCGTGACTGTGAGCCGATCCGAGTACACTTGACTCCGCTTGGGACTGCAAGAGGACCCGAGAGCAGCCGAGATACACAGGACTCTGCTCCATTTTTAAACTTCAAGACTGCAATGACAAGGCTGCAAATGACACTGGGGCAAGGCTGCAAATAACAAGGCTACACTGACAAGGCTGCAATGACACTGGACAAGGCAGCAGATGGATGGACAAGGCTGCAGATGGACACTGATAAGGCTGCATTGATGGGCATTTAAATGTAAGTTTTTTTTTTTTTCCTTAAACTTCCCTCCTAATCATGGGGTGCGTGTTATACGCCGATAAATACGGTAATGTATAGAAGGTAAGGCCCCGAAAGTGACTCAAGCCCAGGGGTCCCCACCACTCGAAGTCCTGCCCTGGCCGTATCGCAAGAAATGACCTGGTCATCAAGGGGGAAAACCTTCTGGTGTCTAAGTGGTTAAAGTATAACTAAAAGGCAATTTTTTTTTTTTTTTTAAGTTTTGGATAGAGTGGAGATCGAGTAAAACCCCTCATCAGGTTCATATTACTGCCTGTAACCCCCATTAGGGAGATTCACCCTCTTGTCTCGTCCTGTTTACTGTGTAGGGGATCAGAGGGGTGAAGAGCTGGCTCAGAGGCAGCTCACAGTTCATCAGCCCACAGGCTTAGAGTTAACAGTTCATGGCTCCAAATAGAGCTACAGTCTTTTCGTGGTTTAAGCTCACCCAGCAGGTATACCATCCAGCAATGGATGTTTCCACACAGCGTCTCTCTCTCTCTCTCTCTCATTTCCATTGGATGAGTTTATCTGCCCTATCACCTCTATTTTATGTGAATCCTAAATATATTATTTTATATAAGGTACTTGTATAGCCCGCAATGTCCTCACCCGAAGCCGACCCGTCCCTCGGCTCCATGTGTAGGTGCGACCATTCAGATCCGCTTGTCAGTTTTTTAGGCGGATCTGAGCGGTCGCTCCATACAGCTCTATGGAGTGATGGATGTCAGCGGTGACATGTCCGCCCCGATCTACTCCGCAAAATCCAGACGGCTGGAAACCCTATTTTCCATCCGTCGATCGGATGAAAACAGACAGGCGGTCTGTAACCATCCGATCCCCCACCCCCATAGGGGAGAGCGGACTCTCTGACAGGTCCCTCCCTGCACAGAGTGCAGAGACAGACTTGTCATCCACCAGCTCAACAGAGCGAGCAAGCAGATGGCTAAATACGGACAGCCCTGTGTTAAAGGGGCCTTACTAAGGAAAACAGGAATTGAAGCCTTGCAGCTTCACAGCATGTTTCCTGCTGCTCAAGCACAAGTCACACTGCATGATCTGAATGGCCCCTGATGTCTTCTGGGACCCGTGTGCCTCCCAGAAGACAGCGCAGGGGGGTTGGGGTCGAACTGTCAGGTACTCACCAGGGCCGAGTTGCTGAGAGTGGCTTCCCTTGCAACTGGGTGCACAGTAGGAGAAGAGGTACCCGTGCAAGATGGACTTGGTACTTGATTGGAGAAATGCCCGGCTGGGGCTCTAGCACCTGGAGCTTGAACCAGTAACACAAGTCCAGATAGGTTCAAAATCTGAGAGCAAGCCAACGTCATACAGCAGAGCATCAAACACAGGGAGTAGGCTGAAGACAAGTCCAGGAGGTGGCCGAGGGTCAAACACAGGAATCAGCAGAGAGGTCCGGGAGGCAAGCCAAAGGTCAATTGCAGGAGAGGTCCAAGAGTAGTCGGGCATGGTCTGGGTCACAACGGGTAGGCACAGGAAACACAAGCAAGGCACAGGAACATAGGAGCTGAAGAGACAAACCAGCAATAACACAGAGCACACTGTTACCTTTTATAGGCCTGTCAAGGGAATCATGTGGTGCGCGCACCCGTATGCACAAACCCGCCGCATCGCGCACTTGTGTGCGCTTTTCTACCCCACAGGCGCACAGGGAAGCACCAACGCTGACAGGTCTGTAGGTCCTCTGACAGTGCCCCCCCCAAGGAGCAGCCTCCGGATGCCCAATCTGGCTGGTAGCTCAGGATGCCTCTGGTGAAAATCCTGTATTAAGCGAGGAGCGTGTTACTGGAGGGTTCCCAAGAGTTGTCTTCAGGGGGATACCCCTTCCACTTTACCAGGTACTGGGTCTGTCTCCCCCTTTTTCTACAGTCCACTATTGCCTCCACCTCGAATTTCTCTTCTCCTTTGACTGGTGGAGGTGGTGCCACTTCTCTTCCGGCGAAGGAGATTGGGACCATTGGTTTCAATAGGGATGCATGGAAAACCGGGTGAATCTTATGCGAACTGGGTAAGGCAAGTTCAAAGGCCACTGGGTTTACAACTCTCTTGATTTCGAAAGGGCCGATGAATTTAGGACCAAGCTTCCGTGATGGGTATGGCAATTTCAGGTTAAAGCCATAATTGGCCCAAAAAGGTGTTTGGTTGGTGGCGATGTGCATGAATTTATTGTAAGCTAATTCCGTGCAGGGCAGGAGAGCAGACCAGTTGTCTTGGGAACAGAAGCAGAAACAATGGCGGTATTGCTCTAACGTTTGATTTGTTCTCTCCGTTTGACTGTTACTTTGCGGATGATATGCCGAGGATAGCGAGGTCTTGATCTCTAGAGCCTTGCAGAGGTCCTTCCAGAACTGGATTCCCCTATCAGACACGATGTTGAAGGGGACGCCCTGTAGTCTTACTACTTCCTTTGTGAAGATAGCTGCAGCAGAAGGAGTGCCAAGCATGGGTAAAAAAGTGCCATTGTTGAGAGGCGATCCACTACTAGGATTGTGGTAAATTTGTCAGAGGGTGGCAGATCAACAATAAAATCCATAGAGATTTCCTTCCAGGGGCGTTCAGGAACAGGCAGGGATCTCAAAAGTCCCCAGGCTTTGGTGTTTGACCTCTTATTGCGCTGGCAGATAACACAAGACTGGACATAGTTCTTGCAATCCTGCCTCCAACCGGGCCACCAGAAGGAGCGGTTGATCAGATCGCCAGTCTTCTGGATCCCAAAGTGTCCTGCCATCTTGTGATCATGAAAGGTTTGTAGAATCTGAAGTCTTACTGAAGGGGGAATAAATACCTTGCTATTTGCCCATAGTAAACCATCTTTCCTTTCCAAGGAGGATGCTGCGGCTTCGTTGAATTGATTGGTGGCTTGCTTAATGGCTGTTTCAAGATCAGGTTGAATGAGTTGGAGAAAGTTATGTGGGGATAGAATAGTTGCAGGTTCAGATGGTTCATCGGCTTCTGGAAACATCTGGGAGAGTGTGTCTGCTTTCCCTTTCTTAGAACCGGGGAGGTAGGTGATATGGAAATTGAACCTGGAGAAAAAGAGGGCCTAGCGTGCTTGTCAGGGTGTGAGGCGTTTAGCAGCTCAAAGGTACTCCAGGTTCCTGTGGTCTGTAAAAACCATGATGGGCTGGTGACGCACCCTCCAGCAGGTACCTCCATTCTTCCAGAGCAAACTTTATGGCGAGAAGTTCTCGGTCTGCAATATCAGAATTCTTATCCGGAGGACTGAGTTTTCGTGAAACGAAGGTGACCGGGTGAAGAAGAGCCTTTGGACCACTTCTTTGGGACAGAATAGCCTGTTGCGGACTGGGAGGCGTCTACTTCCAATACATAAGGAAGACTTGGATCCCGGTATTGAAGGATGGGAGCTGACATAAAAAGTCTCTTTAGTTCATCAAAGGCCTCCTGGGCTTGTTGGGACCATTGAACTTTAACCTGCTGACGAGTCAATTGAGTGATGGGGAAATAAATGTGGAAAACCCCTTAATGAACCTGTGATAAAAATTGGCGAAGCCAACAAATCGCTGTATTGCTTTCTTATCTGAAGGGGCTGGCCACTCCTGGATGGCTCTGACCTTTTGTGGATCCATTGAAATTTCTCCGGTAGAAATGATGAACCCAAGGAACTGGATGTGTCTTTTTCGAATTCGCATTTCTCCCCTTTTTAGGTAGAGCCCGTGTTCTCTAAGGAAGAGGAGGACCTTCTTGACATGGGTACGGTGCAGTTCTAGTGAGTTGGAGAAAATCTGAATATCATCAAGATGTACAATTACGAAATTGTCTAGATACTCACGGAAGATATCATTGACCAGGTGCTGGAACATGGCCGGGGCATTACAGAGCCCAAAGGGCATCACTAGGTACTCAAAATGTCCAAATCTGGACCTGAAAGCCATTTTCCGCTCATCCCCATCATGAATTTAGACTAAATTATATGCTCCCCGAAGATCTAATTTAGTGAATATTTTGGCAGGTCTTAGCCCTTGTACACACGGTCGGAGATTCCGACAACCAAATCTGTCGGAGTTATTCCGACTGATTAATTCCGAACGAGGTCCGAAAGTGATGTTGCATACACACGGTCGGACCAAGTTGTTGGAATTTCCGGTTGCCAAGAACGCGGTGACGTAAGCCGCGTACGGCGGGCCTAGAAAAGGGAAGTTCAGCACCACGTCCGGCACCCTTTGGGCTCCTTCTGCTGATCTTGTGTGCATCGCGTGTTAGTAGAAGTTTGGTGAGAGACGATTCGCGCTTTTCAGATTTGTGATTCAGTTCGGTACTGCTCTTCAGTTTCTGCTTGTCTTTGCGTATCTGATAATCAGTGCGTGTAGTCAGTAAGTATTTGTTTCTCATTGTGGATTATATCTTGGTATAGTACGCTTTGATTTGCATTGCTTATTGCCTGCTTGCTTCTGCTATTCAGGTCGTTCTTTCAGGCATTGCTGTTTATCAGTGCTTTCTGTTGTCCGTTCTGACCAGCCGACCGTTTTCAAACCATGTTTCGTCTACGTACTCGTCGTAGAGTTTGTGCTGTGCAGGGGCTTCGTGTTGGGGTTCTTACTTTGACACAAGCCCGGTCCATGAACAGGGAGGGGAGGCGTTTGTGGACCAAGACCTGGTTGCGCCAGCGTGACCAGTCCTCGCACATGCCTTTGCTCCGTGAGATCCGGGAGAATAATCCTGATGATTTTAGGAATCATCTCCGGATGACGGACCCCGTTTTTTACCGTCTGCTGGCTTTGCTGACCCCTTATATCACCAGGCAGGATACCTGCATGCGGCAAGCCATCACTCTGGAGCAGAGGCTCATCGCCACGTTGTGCTACTTGGCGACAGGGAGAAGACTTCAGGACCTCAAGTTCTTTACAGGCATCTCCCCCCAGGCTCTGGGGATCATTATTCCAGAGACCTGTTCTGCCATCATTCAGGTCCTGCAGAAGGACTATATGAAGGTAAGTTTTCTCCTTTAACATCACATTCTATGTATTTCATGATTGCTAATGTCTTGCATTTCTTTCCTCATTCCCTAATTACCATCATTGCAATATGCTCTAATTCATATGCTCTGCTCCTTTGTCCTCATGCATATTTGCCTCACTAACTTCCCCACCATGCTCTTCTTGGCCCATAAAACTATAGTCTAGTCACTTACCAATGTCTTTTGTCAGCTCCATAGTATTGCTTTCCCCTAAACACCCCCTAAAATGTCTACAAATGTTATGTGTGTGCTTCAATTCACGCAGAGTGACATTTTTGTTTTGTTTTTTTTGGTTGTGCCAAACTCATTAGGAACCCCTCTCCCCCAACTGCTAGCTCAGCTGATGGCAATCCTCCATCTGCTGACTTTACCAAACCCAATACACACTCTACCTACCTTTTTGATGGTCACATTTATGGACGAATTCACCAAAGCATGTAGTGCAAGGGCCTGCCTCAATACTTTCAAATGCTATTGTTTTTAAATTTTTTTACCCTATTATTATCTTGATATGTAATAGCAGAATGTCAAAATGTGCTTCCATTTTGTTTTGTTTTTGTTATTATGACACTTATTACCTGTCCGGTGGGCTGCCAACAGTATAAGTAAGGAGGGGCTTTCCAAAGTATCACACATTATTTAGGCATTCAGCTCTCAATCAAGTGGAGAGGGTTACCTGTCCAAAACATCCCCCCCCTCATTTTTTAGCAAGGGCCCATCAGATGGGGGGGATGGGGGGGGGGGGTGATGACTCTGATAAGGGGACCTTATACTTTAGGCTTTAAATAGTCAGTTCCCAAAATGTTATACTGATCTTGGCCAAAAATGTTTGTGTCTAATCTGCTTGCAATGTTGATGTGCAAAATTACAAATTTTTGGTCTTGTTTCACTCCACAGTGTCCTTCAACGCCACAGGAATGGCAGACTGTGGCCTCCCACTTTGCCAGTCGTTGGGACTTTCTCAATTGTGGAGGTGCAATTGATGGGAAGCACGTCCGCATCGTCCCACCACCCAACTTGGGGTCGTACTATTTTAACTACAAGGGGTTTAATAGTATCGTGATGTTGGCGGTGGTGTCTTCGACCTATGACTTCTTGTATGTGGACGTGGGGCAAAATGGACAGATGTCAGATGGTGGAGTGTTCATATGGACAGAGTTCTACTGGCGTCTCCAGAGTGGCAGTCTGGGCTTGCCACCCCCAGAAGAGAATCAGGAAGGACTCCTGTTCGTCTTCATCGCGGATGAGGCGTTTGCCCTGGCAAACCATCTGATGCGGCCTTTCCCGATGAGGACCCTCACCCCAGACCAGAGGATTTTTAATTTCTGCCTGTCCAGAGCCCGAAGAGTGGTGGAGAACACCTTTTGGAATACTGGCCAGCCGGTTCCGCCTTTTTTAACGCCTATCCACATGGCGGAATACAAAATCAATCACATTGTGCTGGCGTGCTGTGTTCTTCACAATTTCCTAAAAAGACATTCTGCAAACTATGCGGTCTCAGTTGGCCAAGAAGCAGACTTGCTGGAAAATGAGAACCTCACGAGCCTTGAAGCTGCTCGTCCTGGCTTGCCCCCCCAAAGCGCCCGTGAGGTCAGAACCCAATACATGGACTACTTTGTGGGTAGGGGGCCATTGATATGCCAGACAATGTCTGAGCGGCATTTTAGGAATACATTTTTCTTTGAAACTCCAATATTTGTTTGCATTTACTGCTTGGCTTGGTTTTAGGTGTCTCCTAGGTAAATTTATGTTTTTTCTTGTTGTGCCTTTTTCAACAACAGTGCAAACCCAAGTTCTGAGCGAGATGAGGGGACAGTCTCTTCTTCAGATAATCTTATTATGTTGTGGGTCTGCTACGCACACACCTTGTTTTTGGTAACTAATGTATGTAGTGCATTACTGACCAAAATCGTGCTCATTTTCAGCACCATGGCAGGAAAATGGCATGATTGTGAAAATTAACACATCACTGTGGGTGTTATTTACTAAAGGAACATCCACTATGCACTACAAGTGCGTGCACTGCAAAAGTACACCTGAAACTGCACTTGGAGTGCAAAGTGGAGTTACTTTTAGTAAATAACACCGATTGTCACAGAAAACAACAATTTTACTCAATTTTACAACAAACCAACAAATTGGGTGTATCAAAAACCTTCTTTCAGGTAATTTTTTTTAACTTTGTGTTTTTTTTGTGTAAACAGGCATGTATCAAAGCGTAACATACAGAACACAGGAACTTACAAAGTTCAATTTGAAAAGTGAAGACAATATCAGACATGAGTATGTACAAACTGGGCTGATATTGCCTTCGTCACATGGGGTGTCACCCCTGGAAAATCCAAATTTGGAAGATGCACAGAGTGTGCCAACATGTGCTATCTCCCATCATGGGGGATCGATGTACATGTTTTGGGGCTGCAATCCCTTCATCTCAGCCACTTTCCACAAAACACGTACATTGATCCCCCATGATGGGAGATGGCGCATGTTGACACACTCTGTGCATCTTCCAAATTTAGATTTTTATAAAATACAAAAGTTGTGGTTTAAAAGCCAAAAAATAAAACCCTAGCTAGTTTGGGCTGTTTCACACTCTCCTCAAAACATCAATGATGTTCTTCATTTTATTTTTAACATCATTGATGTTTTGCTGGATATTTTCTAAATCCCGATTGCACCCCATTATCTCCCCAATCAGGATCTGGGCACTTTCACTGGTAAAATGGGATTCTTCTTCCACATCACCTACAAAACAAAGCAAAAAAACACACCATGTATTATAAATATGGTGACATACATTGATGAGCTTACCGGAAGCTGTGGTCTCCGACACTCACCTGTTGTGGTGACAATTTGTCCAACTTCAACGATCTCTCCTTCCTCCTGCGCCTCTGCTTCTGGTTTTGGAATTTTGCCTTCTTTGGGAGGGGTGGGGTCCCTGGTGTCCTCATACTTGCCGAGTCTTCTTTCCCCTATGAGAATGTAAAAAATGAATAATTAGCACACAGAGGGCAGAAATAGGAATATGAAACATTGCTTGGAAGTGTTGTACAATTGTGTTTTTTGGCCGAGTTCAAAGGTGACAACATTATTGTGGACACTTTGTTAAGCTGGAATACTTACCTGCAGAACGAAAGAATGAAACCATGAACTTGAAAGTGCCCATTTTAAAATGCACAACATGAGATCAAAGCACATGGAGCATGTATGCAAGCAAGAATAATCATATGAACACACGACAACTACTTACTTTTTTCAAGAACACGATTGATCCTTCTGTACTGCTCGTGCTCCCTCAGTTTCAGGTCTGACCAGCATTTTCTCAGTTGATCCATGGATCGGCGTACCCCAAAATTCTTCTGAAGACTCTTCACAACTTTATTCATGATCTTGGCCTTTCTGATATTTGGGTTTGGGTAAGGTCCATACTTCCCATCATAGGTGGTCCTTTTCAATATGTCCACCATCTCCAACATCTCTACAACATCTCTACAAAAGACATATTTGAGGCCTTAAATCTTCTCTTCCTGGATCGGGACGTTTCAGGCTCCGGGCTTTCCTCACCCTCCTCCTTGTTAGTGGAACTCTGATTGCGCACCTGCGTTCTCTCCGCCATGTGCTCTCTCCACTGCGCCGAAAGCGAAGGGGCAGGGAATAGTCTAGAAAAAACGTCAGGGGCGGGCGGAGTTTCAAGAATGCGCACTGTATATAAAACGCAGCACGCGTGTGCCGTCCGTACGATCTGTGAACAGAGGGAGAAGCTGACTTGACGATCGTGCAAACAAAGGTAAAATTTTGAACTTGGTACATCACTAGGCTATACTGCTTCTAGATTGAGGCCTGCATTAGTGGAGTTTAGCCTGACATTAGGGTTTGTCTTGTGTTGTGTCTTGCAGACATTATGGACGGTTTCAATGATCATAGCTTCCTCCCTCTGTTCATCGATAAATACAGGGAGATGCCCTGCCTGTGGCAAGCGACACACCCTCATTATAGTAACAGACAAAAGAGGAAGGCAGCAATGGAGAAACTGGTTGAGTTTGTGAAGCCGGTGGTCCCCAAGGCAGACATCCACTACTTAAAAGTGAAAATCGGTGGCCTGAGGAGTACTTATCTGAAGGAGAGGAAGAAGGTGCTGCAGTCCATGCAATCTGGAGCTTCAGCAGATGATGTTTATGTCCCCAGGCTGTGGTATTATAACAGGATGCAGTTTCTGTCAGACCAGGCTGAGGCCAGGGAATCACTCTCTACTCTTCCTTCCACGCGTCCTATGCTACATTCCACACCCGCAGAGTCTTCCGACGCCCAACCTGGGCCTTCCACTCAGGAAGAACTGGGGGAGCCCAGCTTGAGCCAGGTATAGTATTGTACATATTTTGGGAGTAAAAATGAATGATATTAACTTGATTTTTGCTCACTAATTGCTGATTTTAGAAAGTGTTTCACATATCAATAGACAGTAGTGGCCAAAACCTTTGGGACAATAAAGAAAAATGCTGGGCTCAGAACAGGGGCGTAACTAGAAATCACAGGGCCCCATAGCAAAATGTTGTATGGGGCCCCCCTGCAAACAGCCCCCTCCACAAAAAAAATCAACTAATTCCATTGAACAACAGATTACCACACTCATGTGGCACAGTACCCAGGCAACAGCTTATTTTAATTTTGAACAACAAAACAAAAATTTAAATAACCATATAGTAAATAAAATGCAAAATTCAAAGCATTGTGTGTACTACTATTACTCTCTTATACTTATGTTTAAAGGGAAAACAACGCAAACTGCACCGGTTTATGAGGAAAATTAACAGGATGACAACCTTGTAAGGGAAGGAAGAAATTAGGTCTTCCATTCTATGCACTTTAACTTGCCATAAAATTCTTAATTTTTGAGTTTACACCTACTTGATTTAGATCTTGATGCTTAACGTGCATATTTTCAACATGTCTTTAAAAATAACCAAAGGAAAAGAAGCCATGGTTTCAACAGCCAACAGCCAAAAATAAGCCAAATGTAAGGCAACAGAACATTATAAACAGTCAGTCAACCTGAAAAAGAGTGAATCTTGATCTAAAATATGAAGATACGATGATGATAAATGAACAATATCTTACTATTTTTCTTTTATTTGATTTTATCCATTTCTCTCCAAAGCTGTTTTCCAACCAAACAGGCAGTGCGGAAGCATCCTTTGATTTAATTGACTAGAAAGGTGTAATTTGTCATCAAACAGGAAGATTTTGTTGGGTAAATGGGCAAGGTCTACACATACTTTACAAAAGAGTGTATGCAGAAAACTAATTTTCGCTGGATTAAAAAAAAAAATTTGATTCACATAGGATGAAATTTTGCCTGATTTACAATGCTCAAAGAGGGCACGTGGGGCAGCTGTGGACAGCTATGTAAAAAGAAATGTATTGGTTAACCGGCCAATTCAACAACTGAGGCTAGTTAAACAAGTAAAGTGGAACTCTAGCCAACACAACAAAGTACAAAGCTGACATACATATAAGAATTCAGACAAAATATTTACCAAATACTTATAATTCAGTTCAGCCAGTTTTCTGTTTTACACATCAAAGCGATCTTAGAAAGCCAGTCAGGTGTGCACCATTTTACCTTTGCCCCCTTCTAGGTCTGCTCACTCAAACATAAGCTGCCAATTCTACCATGCATTTATTCAAATATTTGCCTAAAGTTCCACTTTATTATTTGCCAAACTGGAACCAAAGGGTTCTATTTATAACATATTTCCCATGCTCCTCAGCTTCATCTAATAGTCAAAATACAATATTACATTCCATAAGTTTGACCTGAAATACCAAAAAACAAAGAACGTATCTTTTTGTGCCAAGTGGCAAAAATAAATGTTTTGACATTTTTAGAGGGTGAATGGTTCTGCGAATAGGTTATAAATAGACCCCATGGTTTAACCCAAATAAGAAAGGCTATAGCTGGCAACAGAACCAAACATGAACTTTGAAAACTCTTCCAACTTGTATACTCACAAAACACCACAACTTAGAAAACACGTCTGCGTGCCTTCAATTCTGCAAAAGTGTCCACAATGTGGTTTAGGTCCAGCCGTTTTGCTCTAGAATTTTCAATGCTTAGGATAGCAAGCCCAGATAGTCTTTGCTCAGACATAGTGCTTCTGAGATAATTCTTTATAAGTTTTAGTTTTGAGAAGGATCTTTCTGCTGAGGCCACTGTCACAGGTAGTGTTAGGAATAAAAGCAGCGCTATGCACACATCAGGCAGATTTGATGAAAGAGCGCTATTCTCAACTATGAGCAAACGAGCAAGATCCTTCACAGAGGACAATTTCTGAATGTCCTCTTTAAGTGCTGATCTAAAACTTAGAAGCTGACCAGCAAAAGTTGATGAGAGGTCTTTTTCATACTTTTGTTGCAGGTTTGAGGCAGCTTTAAACAAATCATCATCCGATGCTGATGCTAGAACTGCAGGTTGAATAATTTCAAAGCGCTAAACAACCCGATTAAGTCCCTGGAACCTGTTTGACAACTGGTTTACTATTATGTCTAAGCACCTATAGAAAACGTTGATTTTGAAACGTTCTTCAAGGTCCTCTAACCTCTCATCAACACACAATTCATCAAAATGCTTTCTGACAGTGCGAATTCGTTTTGCTTCAAATCTGGGGGTAATATTCCATTTTTGTGCAAGCAATACAGCATTATTTCTGGCTTCCCCAAAACTGTTTCTGAAATTGGATAGCTCATCCAAGGCTGTCTTAATTAAATGAGAAGCTTTGGACAAGTCCATGCTCTCTGACTGGAGGAGTTTAGATAGAGAATTTATGCTTGAGAAAATTTTGGTTTGTAGAACAATTAGAAATATAGATTGGAAGGACTCCAATTTTTTTTTCAGCCCCATTGCCTCTTCTCTTTCACTTTTTTTGGTAGCTACAAGACTTATTTTTGATAGCGCTTTAAGCACATCTACAAAACGAAAACGCAAGGCAAGCAGCGACTCATAGCGAGATGACCAGCGTGTGGGACACAATTTCTTCAGTGTAACAGAGGATTCGCTGGTAAATGAAGACAGGATCTCCCACCGCTTTCCACTGTCCCCAAAAAAATTGTGTAAATGTTGAACCACACCCATGAAGTTTGAGACCTCTGTAATCTCTGCCACAGCATCTTGGAGGACCAAATTAAGATTGTGTGCTGCACAATGAACATAAAGTGCATTTTCCTCTCTCTGCAAAATTCGAGTCTGCACACCAGAATAGATTCCACTCATTGTGGCAGCGCCATCATAGCCCTGACCACGGCACTTATCCAAACAAATTCCTTTATCATCAATAAATGCAAGTATTTCTTTTTCTATACCTGCAGCACTTTGGTCATGAATAGCATTAAATCCAAGAAATGCCTCATGTATGTTAATTTGTTTTGCTCTCGTATTTGGATCTCTTTCAATAGAAACATATCGGAGAACCTGGCTCATTTGATCACATTTAGAGATATCTTGAGTAGTATCTATAATCAATGAGTAAAACTGTGCATTTTGCACTTCAGACAAAATGTCATTCAGAACTTGCTTTGACAAAATATCTATGACTTCATTTTGAATTTTTGGACTAAGGTATTTGACTTTTCCCTGTGGTAACTGTAGCAATTGTAGCAAATGTAGCACTGTTTCCACTGTTGACTTCTCCTATTTTTTCTCTGTGGCCACGGAAGGCCATGTTATTCATAGCCATAGTCAAGGTGACATTCACAATTCTATTTAAAACATCTCTCCAAAAGTTTTTTTCTTTTCTTAATTGTTGTTCGTTTTCCTCATCAATTGTTCCCTTTTTACGCCACTGATCATATATTATGCAAGAATCTATATGAGTTTGAGATGTTTCATGAACCTGTATTTTTGTTGACAAGCCTTTCCATTTTTGTATCCCCTTTGCCCATGCTGGTTCAGAGCCTAGCTTTCTACGGTCACCAAACAACCAGCATGGTTCACAGTATGCAACATTCAATTTAGGAGAATAACAGAGCCAGGTAATGGGTAGTTTAAGTCCTGTTTTTGTTGTTTTTTCATAATATTTTACTGAAAAACACCTCTGTTCCTCATCATTGTCTCTCTTAAAGGGCCCTGTAGGTCTGCAAGGACCATTAGTGATTATAAATCTCTTCACATGTGCATCTGTAATTGTAATTGGAAAGTTTGCCCTGTCTGTGATATATTTTGTAGATGCAATGTCGGTTAGCACAGCTATGTCACTACCAGTCAAGTGAACATCGGCTGCTGCAAATGGCTCAGTTTCAGGATAATCTTTTTCAATATTTTCCTGAACAACACCACCTAACTCTTGGCTTGTACTCGGTTCATTTAGGGGAAACTGGCCAGGTAGAAATTGCTCCTGTACTGGCATGTCAGTAATTGTGGGGTCAAGGCTTTCTGGGCTTGCCTCAGCAACTTTTTCCGCATCATGGTCTGCTGCAGAGCTCTGACCAACATTGGGCACATTAAAAAAATGTGTGATTTTTGGAAGTTTCCCGGTTTTGTAGGTGTCTTCCCTTTTCTTTTTACGCTTGTGAGCGCCACTTTGATGATGGTAACTGGACATTATGGTTGAAACTGAAAAATACAGTACAAGGAAAGACCCTTACTCCTCAATTATATAGTTAAAGTGGAGGTCCACCCTGAAAAAATACATACAAATGCAACAAAAATAAATGAAAAAAATAAATAAATACATGTTTTACTCACCAGAAATGCCTGTTGCTAGGCAGATTTTCCTAATCTGCCACTTCTTATTCCACGGTGATCTTCGGTCTTCTCCTCCTCACATTTATTTCTGGGAAATTTGGACACAGTGTCTTCTGGGACCCGTGTGTGTCACAAAAGACAGCTGCCCATTCAGAAATCGCCAGGGGAGTCATACATGTACAGTAGGAAACAGGCAGTGAAGCCACAAGGCTCCACTGCCTAATTCCCTTAGTGAGGATGGCAGCGCCAGCACGCAATAGGAGGGAAGGATCAGCCTACATATTATAAGTCAGCAGCTACAGTGTTTGTAGCTGCTGACTTTAAAAAAAAACGTTTTTACGGCTGGAACAACGCTTTAACAACAAAACAAAACCACTGCTAATAAAATTCATTCATCAGTGACCGTGACCTGTAAAATCATTCATCAGTGACCGTGACCAGTGGCAGTCCATTAATACAGCAGTTACTGTGATCAGTGCAGGACATTACCCCCCGCCATGCTGCATATTATAAAACTCACAGTCACAGTTCACAATCATCACCATCAGTGACCATGATCAGCAGTGGCAGTACATTAATTCATCAGTGCCCGTGACCAGTAAATTTATTCATCAGTGCCCGTGACCAGTAAATTTATTCATCAGTGCCCGTGACCAGTAAATTTATTCATCAGTGACCGTGACCAGTAAAATCATTCCACAGTGACCAGTAAAATCATTCATCAGTGACCGTGACCAGTAAAATCATTCCACAGTGACCAGTAAAATCATTCCACAGTGACCAGTAAAATCATTCATCAGTGACCAGTAAATTCATTCATCATTCGACCGTGACCAGTAAAATCATTCATCAGTGACCGTGACCAGTAAAATCATTCATCAGTGACCAGTAAATTCATTCATCAGTGACCAGTAAAATCATTCATCAGTGACCGTGACCAGTAAATTCATTCATCAGTGACCGCGACCAGTAAAATCATTCATCAGTGACCGTGACCAGTAAAATCATTCGACCGTGACCAGTAAATTCATTCATCAGTGACCGTGACCAATAAAATCATTCATTAGTGACCGCAACCAGTGAAATCATTCATCAGTGACCGTGACCAGTAAATTCATTCATCAGTGACCGTGACCAGTAAATCATTCATCAGTGACCGTGACCAGTAAATTCATTCATCAGTGACCGCGACCAGTAAAATCATCAGTGACCGTGACCAGTAAAATCATTCGACCGTGACCAGTAAATTCATTCATCAGTGACCGTGACCAGTAAAATCATTCATCAGTGACCGCGACCAGTGAAATCATTCATCAGTGACCGTGACCAGTAAATTCATTCATCAGTGACCGTGACCAGTAAATTCATTCATCAGTGACCGTGACCAGTAAATTCATTTATCAGTGGCCGTGACCAGTAAAATCATTCATCAGTGGCCGTGACCAGTAAATTCATTCATCAGTGACCGTGACCAGTAAATTCATTTATTAGTGACCGTGAGCAGTAAAATCATTCGACCGTGACCAGTAAAATCATTCATCAGTGATCGTGACCAGTAAATTCATTCATCAGTGACCGTGACCAGTAAAATCATTCATCAGTGACCGTGACCAGTAAAATCATTCATCAGTGACCGTGACCAGTAAAATCATTCATCAGTGACCGTGACCAGTAAAATCATTCATCAGTGACCGCGACCAGTGAAATCATTAATTAGTGACCGTGACCAGTAAATTCATTCATCAGTGACCGTGACCAGTAAATTCATTCATCAGTGACCGTGACCAGTAAAATCATTCAAAAGTGACCAGTAAAATCATTCATCAGTGACCGTGACCAGTGCAGGACATGAATGCAATTACAGTGACCAGTGCAGGACATGAATACAATTACAGTGACCAGTGCAGGACATGAATACAATTACAGTGACCAGTGCAGGACATTTACCCCCCTCCCCCTCCCCCCCGCCATGCTGCATATTATAAAAATCAGTCAAACTCACAGACAGTTCAAAATCATTCGACCGTGACCAGTAAAATCATTCATCAGTGATCATGACCAGTAAATTCATTCATCAGTGACCGTGACCAGTAAAATCATTCGACCGTGACTAGTAAAATCATTTGACCATGACCAGTAAATTCATTCGTCAGTGACCGTGACCAGTAAAATCATTCATCAGTGACCGTGACCAGTAAAATCATTCGACCGTGACCAGTAAATTCATTCATCAGTGACCGTGACCAGTAAAATCATTCATCAGTGACCGCGACTAGTGAAATCATTCATCAGTGACCGCGACCAGTGAAATCATTCATCAGTGACCGTGACCAGTAAATTCATTCATTAGTGACCGTGACCAGTAAAATCATTCGACCGTGACCAGTAAAATCATTCGACCGTGACCAGTAAATTCATTCATCAGTGACCGTGACCAGTAAAATCATTCATCAGTGACCGCGACCAGTGAAATCATTCATCAGTGACCGCGACCAGTGAAATCATTCATCAGTGACCGTGACCAGTAAATTCATTCATTAGTGACCGTGACCAGTAAAATCATTCGACCGTGACCAGTAAAATAATTCATCAGTGACCGTGACCAGTAAAATCATTCATCAGTGACCGCGACCAGTGAAATCATTCATCAGTGACCGTGACCAGTAAATTCATTCATCAGTGACCGTGACCAGTAAAATCATTCGACCATGACCAGTAAATTCATTCATCAGTGGCCGTGACCAGTAAAATCATTCATCAGTGACCGTGACCAGTAAAATCATTCATCAGTGACCGTGACCAGTAAATTCATTCATCAGTGACCGTGACCAGTAAAATCATTCATCAGTGACCGTGACCAGTAAAATCATTCGACCGTGACCAGTAAAATCATTCGACCGTGACCAGTAAAATCATTCGACCGTGACCAGTAAAATCATTCATCAGTGACCGTGACCAGTAAAATCATTCAAAAGTGACCAGTAAAATCATTCATCAGTGACCGTGACCAGTGCAGGACATGAATGCAATTACAGTGACCAGTGCAGGACATGAATACAATTACAGTGACCAGTGCAGGACATTTACCCCCCTCCCCCTCCCCCCGCCATGCTGCATATTATAAAAATCAGTCAAACTCACAGACAGTTCAAAATCATTCGACCGTGACCAGTAAAATCATTCATCAGTGATCGTGACCAGTAAATTCATTCATCAGTGACCGTGACCAGTAAAATCATTTGACCATGACCAGTAAATTCATTCATCAGTGACCGTGACCAGTAAAATCATTCATCAGTGACCGTGACCAGTAAAATCATTCATCAGTGACCGCGACCAGTGAAATCATTAATCAGTGACCGTGACCAGTAAAATCATTCATCAGTGACCGTGACCAGTAAAATCATTCATCAGTGACCGCGACCAGTGAAATTATTAATCAGTGACCGTGACCAGTAAATTCATTCAACAGTGACCGTGACCAGTAAATTCATTCATCAGTGACCGCGACCAGTAAAATCATCAGTGACCGTGACCAGTAAAATCATTCGACCGTGACCAGTAAATTCATTCATCAGTGACCGTGACCAGTAAAATCATTCATCAGTGACCGCGACCAGTGAAATCATTCATCAGTGACCGTGACCAGTAAATTCATTCATCAGTGACCGTGACCAGTAAATTCATTCATCAGTGACCGTGACCAGTAAATTCATTCATCAGTGACCGTGACCAGTAAATTCATTTATCAGTGACCGTGACCAGTAAAATCATTCATCAGTGACCGTGACCAGTAAATTCATTCATCAGTGACCGTGACCAGTAAATTCATTCATCAGTGACCGTGACCAGTAAATTCATTCATCAGTGACCGTGACCAGTAAATTCATTTATCAGTGACCGTGACCAGTAAATTCATTCATCAGTGACCGTGACCAGTAAATTCATTCATCAGTGACCGTGACCAGTAAATTCATTTATCAGTGACCGTGACCAGTAAAATCATTCATCAGTGACCGTGACCAGTAAATTCATTCATCAGTGACCGTGACCAGTAAATTCATTTATTAGTGACCGTGACCAGTAAAATCATTGGACCGTGACCAGTAAAATCATTCATCAGTGATCGTGACCAGTAAATTCATTCATCAGTGACCGTGACCAGTAAAATCATTCGACCGTGACTAGTAAAATCATTTGACCATGACCAGTAAATTCATTCATCAGTGACCGCGACCAGTGAAATCATTAATCAGTGACCGTGACCAGTAAATTCATTCATCAGTGACCGTGACCAGTAAATTCATTCATCAGTGACCGCGACCAGTAAAATCATCAGTGACCGTGACCAGTAAAATCATTCGATCGTGACCAGTAAATTCATTCATCAGTGACCGTGACCAGTAAAATCATTCATCAGTGACCGCGACCAGTGAAATCATTCATCAGTGACCGCGACCAGTGAAATCATTCATCAGTGACCGTGACCAGTAAATTCATTCATCAGTGACCGTGACCAGTAAAATCATTCATCAGTGACCGTGACCAGTAAAATCATTCGACCATGACTAGTAAATTCATTCATCAGTGACCGTGACCAGTAAATTCATTCATCAGTGACCGTGACCAGTAAAATCATTCATCAGTGACCGTGACCAGTAAAATCATTCGACCGTGACCAGTAAAAATATTCGACCGTGACCAGTAAAATCATTCATCAGTGACCGTGACCAGTAAAATCATTCAAAAGTGACCAGTAAAATCATTCATCAGTGACAGTGACCAGTGCAGGACATGAATACAATTACAGTGACCAGTGCAGGACATTTACCCCCCTCCCCCTCCCCCCCGCCATGCTGCATATTATAAAAATCAGTCAAACTCACAGACAGTTCAAAATGTTTAGACTGCAGTCTGGCCCCATCATTGCATCAGCTTAATTTAGCTTGTACAGTACCTCTGTGATTGCAATGAATGGTCTGCAATGCAAATTGTGCAAGTGAGGTTGAGTCTGGTTCCTCCTCGGCGGTGCTGCCTGGTTCCTCGTGTATGCAGGCTGCAGTAGCTCAGCACTGACGCTCCGCCCATCGAGCCTCCGGCCGAGTGACGTCACGACGCTGGGAGGGGGCTGACGCCGGTGTTCTGGGCAGGACAGAAGCTTGCTAATGCATTGCCGAGCCCCGCACCGCTCGGCAGCGGGCCCCATTCGGCAGCGGTTTGCCTAGGCTTCGGGCCCCATACCGGACTGCGGGCCCCATAGCGACCGCGTGGGTCGCTATGGCGGTAGTTCCGCCACTGGCTCAGAATGATAGTCTTTTGTATTGGTTAACAATTTGCAACAGTCTTGATGTGAAAATTGTGCATGTTTTATGAACCAAAAACTAAAACTATGTCCCTTTTTCATACACAGGAAGACATCAGCCAGGAGGAGGATGTGGAATGCAGCAGCTAGGAGGTGGCTGTGGAAAGTGGTAGCCAGGAGGAGGTGGGGGTAAGCGGCAGCCAAGCGGTGGGCGGGCAAAGGAGCCTGACAAAATGCCAGGTCCCTCCCCTCCGCCTTCCACACAAAAGGGCGAGAAGGGGGGGGGGGATGTGGAGGAGTCGGCTCTGAGGCTGATCGGGGAGGCTTCAGCGGCCCTCCAAGCCAAACCTACCTATAAAGAAGCCTTTGCCGCATGCAAACTGGAGAAAATGGAGGAGGGGCAACAGCTCTTGTGTGAGGAGGTAATTATACACACCCTCAACAAGGGTCTGTTGGGCCAAATGACACAAACAAAAGACTTGTGTAATTTGGCCCATGCCCCTCCTCCTCCTCCTCCTTCTGCCACACCTCCAGCACCACAGCCACAGCCTGGAAGGAAGCATGGAAGGAAGACCAGAGTGTTATGACCTGGGTTCAGTCTGGTCTGACAGAAGATGCAGCCTGTTGTAGTACCACAGCCTGGGAACATAGATGTCATCTGCTGCTGTTCCGGGTTTCTTGGACTTCAGGACCAGACTTCTCTCCCTCAGACATGTACTCCTCAGGCCACCAAGTTTTGCGTTTAAATAGTTGATGTGTGCCCTGGGGGCCAAAGGCTTCGCTAATCTCCCCAGTTTCTCCATCGCTGCCTCCCTCTTTATCTGTTACTGACACCTAAATAAAGGTTTTTTTTGTTCGAAGAAATGCTTGCGTATGTGTTTTACTTCAAAAAGGCCAGTTTATTTGTGAGCAGGCTAGTACATTTCAAAAATACAAAGTGAAATGAATAACAAGGGGTACCAACACTAAACAACCTCCTGTAGATTAAAAAAGAAAAAAGAAAAAAAGATAATAATGTTGTTGTGGTAAGTTTACACACAAAACACACCCCAAAAAATGGAAAGATGAGCAAACTGTCAAAAAAGGAGATGTTTATGAAAAACAAACAAACACAAAATTCACCCAAAAAACAATAAACAAAAAATTTAATTGTGTAGATGTGACGAATTCAAAAATTGTATTGCTGAAATTAGTAAAAAAGAGTCAGGAAATACGTTCGGGAGAAGTGTGTGTGACTATGAGCATCAAAAGAAGTTCCTTCTTGCAGCATTGTAAAGAACAAGAGAATGCGCTTCATGAAAGAATTTTTAACATTGCAGCGTGACGAATGTGCTATATTGATTACGAGCAGTAGTTTTACCTGAGCGAGCGCTTCCGTGTCCGAATTGGATTGTGAGCATGTGTGGCACCTTGTCCGTCGGAATAGGCTACACATGATCAGAGTATGTCCGATTGGAGCATTTTGTCAGAAAATTTTACCGGCAAGTTGGAAAAGTTGGTCCGTCAGATACTCCGACGGAAACAGTCCGATGCAGACCACACACAGTCAGAATATCCGACCAAACGCTCCGATAGGAAACATTCCGTCGGAATCTCTGACCGTGTGTACAAGGGCTTAGACGTTAAAAAAGTTCAGGGATGAGAGGAAGCGGGTACCTGTCCTTGATAGAGATTTTATTGAGTTCCCTGTAGTCCACACAAGGCCTGAGAGAACCATCTTCTTTTTTTTTTTCAACGAAAAAGATGCCTGCGCTAGCTGGTGAGGAGGATAGTCGGATTAATCCCTTTTCCAGGTTCTCATCTATATAGGAGCGTAGGGCTTCCAATTCAGTCTCTGAGAATGGAAAAATCTGGCCAAACGGAATTTCAGAACCGGGTAGCAGATCAATCAGGAAATCATAAGGCCAATGGGGCGGTAGACTATCGACCTTTTTTATCAAAAATGTCCAGAAAATCACGATAGGCTGGAGGGACATGTTGAAGTTTGTCAGGACTTGTCTGTATAGTTAGGCAGGAGGTGGACTTGTTGGAGGTCAGCAGGAGACAATGTTGCAAACAATAGGCAGAGGAAAAGGGCACTTCTCTCTTGCTCCAGTTGATCCGTGGATTGTGAGCTTTCAGCCATGGGAACCCAAGGATGATCGGAAACATAGGTGAATTAATGATGTCAAAGCAAAGAAATTTGCGGTGACCAGAGTCTGTAGAAGTCAGTATAGGTTCTGTTTCCTGGGTCACAGGACCTGAGCAGGGTAAGGAGCCATCAGCCAGGTGGATTTGGAGATGTTTCTTGGTGCAAAGTGGAATGTGCAGGTTCCGAGCTAATGATACATCCATGAAACTGCAGGCCCCAGAGTCAATGATGGCTCCTAGCCGAACCTCCTCTTCCGCCACCTGTAATGAGACCGGGAGGACAAGGTGAGACTGAGCAGAACCCGCAATTTGAGAATTTACAGCAACATGAGGTTGGCACTTACTGGGTCTCACAGGGCAACTGCATAGGAAATGGCCTCGCTTCCCCACAGTATAGGCAAACATTGGCTTCATGCCGATGGAGTCTCTCGTCAGGAGTGAGCGGAGCCCGGACTAAACCCAGCCAGTAGAAGGAGCGGAAACTGGAACAGGTGCGGGTACAGGAGGCACCCGCGGTAACATCCATGTTGGTCTTGGTGACTGGAGATGTTCGGAGCGATGCTCCCGTAGACGTCGGTCAAGCTTAGTGGCCAACTGGACCAGATCTTCCAAGGATGCAGGGGTATCTACCCGGGCAAATTCATCTTTTAAAGTCTCAGAGAGACCCAGGCGATATTGGTAATTAAGGGCGGCCTCATTCCAGTTGGTGTCCCCGGACCATTTCTGAAATTCCACAATGTAGTCCTCACCGCAGCAGTCTCTTCCCCTGGTTTAGGGAATGCAGGATGGCTTCGGCCA
Source organism: Lithobates pipiens (assembly GCF_037356315.1). Taxonomy (NCBI): domain Eukaryota; kingdom Metazoa; phylum Chordata; class Amphibia; order Anura; family Ranidae; genus Lithobates; species Lithobates pipiens. The sequence goes on along the minus strand of NW_027507718.1, from coordinate 120,378,602 downwards.
TGGTGGTACGTTGGGGATCATCGTACAAGTGTGACATGGCTTCAAAGAAAGTCTCTACAGAATCAAGAGGGGAACACTTCTGTTCTAAGAGGTTATGGGCCCAAGACTGTGGCTCGACAGATAGCAGTGAGATGATGAAACCCACATACACCGATTCGGAGGACTGGGAGAGATAGCCAGGTGCTGCAGGTGGCCCTCAATCTAAAAGTAGCCATCTTGAAGTCGCTGTACAGCTTGGGTGAGGGTTGCAACCTGCTGGCAGAGAGCCTCGAGGGGTGAGCCAGCTCCGTCGACCTCTGAGAGCGGCTTACCTTGTAACTGGGTGCACAGTACCCCTGAGAGTGGAACAGCACGCACTGGGCATGAGGAGGCACAGGTTGCCAGCAGGTGACACGTAGGCAGGTCTTCTAGGAGAAGAGGTACCCATGCAAGATGGACTAGGTTCATCGATTGGAGAAATGCCCGGCTGGGGCTCTAGCACCTGAGCTTGAAACAACAGGAACACAAGTAAGTCCAGGTTCAGAATCTGAGAGCAAGCCGACGTCATACACAGGAGGTCAAACAGCAGGGCATCAAACACAGGAAGTAGGCTAAAGACAAGTCCAGGAGGAGGCTGAGGGTCAAACACAGGAATCAGCAGAGAGAGAGGTCCAGGAGGCAAGCCAAAGGTCAATTGCAGGAGAGGTCCAAGAGTAGTCAGGCATGGTCTGGGTCACAACTGGTAGGCATAGGAAACACAAGCAAGGCACAGGAGCTGAAGAGACAAACCAGCAATAACACAGAGCACAGCTTCCACATTTCAGGTCCTCTTTAACCACTTAAGGACCGCCTTACGCCAATATACATGGGCAGAATGGCATGGCTGGGCACAAGCACATACAGGTACGTTACCCTTTAAGAGCCCATCCATGGGTCGCGTGCGCTGCCAGCGGCGCACTCGCGACCCGTTCCTGAGCTCCGTGACCATGGCCGCGGGACCCTTGGACCCGATTGCTTGTCACAGAGCTGAAAAACGGGGAGAGGCAAGTGTAAACAATCCTCTCCCCATGCTTTCTAGTGAGCTTGTTACTGATCGTCTGTTCCATGTCATAGGGAAAGACTATCAGTGACGTCACACGCCCCCTACAGTTAAAAAACAAAACAAAAACACAGCTTTCTCTTGTGAGAAAGGGGGATGAGTCATAAAAGGGCCATTGAGAGCTGCAGGGCTACAGAGCTGGAGGTGTGCCTCTGTGTAAATACAGGAAGTGAACAGGCAGCAGCTTCAGCTGCCCACATTAAAATGGTTGCAGCCAGGCTCTGTGGATATTAATTTTTTCCATCTAATTTATTTAATTAAATTAATTTCCTCCCACGTTACTTCATATTTTTTCACGCTTTTTCCTTTTTCAGTTTATCGTCATTTTCTTTTATGTCCTCTTTTCTCTGATGGTGGGATATATAGTGGGCCATTGGGTCTGTCTGTATGCGATCCCGGCAAGTATGGGCAGTTCTGGACGGAGTATTTATGGATCTGGTGCTTGGTCACTAATCTATTTTTTCTGTCTGCTCGGCCCTTCTTCTGCGGTCTCCCTTGCTCTTGGTGGGCATTCATCAACCCGATTTTTCCAGGGTTGATGCCATTTCCCTGTTTCCCCTCCATCTACGTCCCATCTTCCACTAACATGCCATTTTTAGCACAGCTGCCAGTCTATGTGCTGGCGCGGTTCGCTATGAGATGAGATGCCACATCTCATCGCAGGGCATTGCTGGCTCATGATTGGCCAAGCATACACTGTGACCCCCGCATGCTTGGCCAATCACAGCGCCGGCAGCGAGGAGAGCCATGATTGGCCACAGGCAGGATGCCTGTGGCCAATCATAGCTCAGGCTGTGTAGTACATGCCCCACACTATATAAGGCCGCCAGCACGGCGGCCTTGTGTAGTGTGTTGGCGTCTGTAGGAGTTAGTGGGTGTTCTCTGCGTACCTTCAACACAGTATACACCGTTCGTTATCGACCGATTTAGCATTCTTGCTCTTCTGTAATTGAGCTTTCAGCCATCTGCAGGAGTTTGTGGGTGTTGTCTGTGTGCCCTGAGCGGAGTATACACCATTATCCACCGATTTAGCATTCTTGCTCTTCTGTAATTGAGCTTTCAGCCATCTGCAGGAGTTTGTGGGTGTTGTCTGTGTGCCCTGAGCGGCGTATACACCATTATCCACCGATTTAGCTTTCATGCTCTTCTGTAATTGAGCTTTCAGTCAGCTGTAGAAGTTTGTGGGTGTTGTCTGCGTGCCTGACCGCAGTATACACCATTATCCACCTATATAGCTAGCTATATTGCTCTTCTGTAATTCAGCTTTCAGTCAGCTGTAGAAGTTTGTGGGTGTTGTCTGCGTGCCCTGACTGCAGTATACACCATTATCCACCTATATTGCTCTTCTGTAATTCAGCTTTCAGTCAGCTGTAGAAGTTTGTGGGTGTTGTCTGTGTCCCCTGACCGCAGTATACACCATTATCCACCTATATAGCTCTTCTCTAATTGAGCCATCTGCAGGAGTTAGTTGGTGTTGTGTGCCTCCAGCACAGCATACACCGGAATCTGCTCTTTAATTCCTGTTGTTCTATAATAAAGGCATCTGCAGGAGTTAGTGGGTGTTGTGTGCCTCCAGCACAATATACACTACCCAATTGCTGGTTTTCCCATCTCCCTTCAGGCCATTACCATGTCTGGAAGGCCAACAAGGAGAGGCAGACAGGCACAAGCCGATAAAAGAGGACAAGCAGGTTCTGTGTCTAGAGACAACAGTGCTGGTCGTGGACACGGTGCATCGTCATCAGCACGTGGCCATGGGACACGCTTGTCCTTATTTTCGGCAGCTGGACGTGTTGAGCCGCATCATGCCAAACACTTGGTAGAGTAGATGACCAAGCCCTCTTCATCCTCTCTCACCCAGGCTCAGGGTACTAGCAAAGCAGCTGCCAACGCATCGATGATACTCAGCTAGAGGAAGGCAGTAGCTTTAGTGCAGAGAGAGGATGCTCAAGGACAGCAATCTGGCAGTCATGTTCCACAAGCTGCAGCATACTGCCAGGTTTGCTCCAGCAATGAAGAGGGAGGGAATGATGAGGGCACTGACTCCACGTGGATGACTGGTAGGAGAGAGAGAGAGGAAGAGGAGGAGGAGGCACATCTTCAACGTGGCAGGATGCCCTCCAGGGGGCCAGCTTAGGGGCAGCACACCGACTGAATCACGCCGCAGAGCTCCGCCTGTGCAGGGCGCTGCCTCTGCCCGTTATTCTAAAAGTTCTTTGGTGTGGGCCTTTTTTGAGACGAGTGCATCAGATCGCACTGCTGCTATTTGCAACATATGTCTCAAGCGTATCTCGCGTGGCCAAAACATCAGCCGCTTGGGCACCACATGCTTGACCAGACATATGTTGACCTGCCATGCAGCTCGTTGGCAAGCGTACCTCAAAGACCCACACCAAAGAACAAAGCGGACCTCTCCTTGCTCCTCATCAGCTGGGATCTCCAACCCCACTAGACCTTCAGTCCTCTCTGAAACCTGCTCTGAGAGGAATGAAGGTGTAGAATTAGGTGTGTCACAGCCAAGTGCTTCCGGGCACTCTGCTAGCAGTACACCCACGTCCGATTATAGCAGACAAATTTCCCTGGCCCAGCTGCTGGACCGTCGAAAGAAGTTCACTTCCAGCCATCCACATGCCCAGCGGTTGAATGCTAGCTTGGCTAAATTGCTAGTACTTCAACTGCTGCCTTTTCAGTTGGTAGACTCGGCCCCCTTCCGTGAGTTTGTACAATGTGCGGTTCCTCAGTGGCAGGTCCCCAAACGCCACTTTTTCTCACGGAAGGCGATTCCGGCTCTCTACCGGCATGTGGAAGGCAATGTCCTTGCCTCGCTAGACAGGGCGGTCAGCGGTAAGGTGCATATTACCGCTGACTCATGGTCCAGCAGGCATGGACAGGGACGTTACCTGTCTTTCACGGCCCATTGGGTCACTCTTCTGGCAGCTGGGAAGGATGCAGGACAAGGTGCAGTAGTGTTGGAGGTTGTTCCGCCACAAAGCCTCCAAAATGCTACTACTGGTTGTGACACACCTCTCTCCTCCACCCCCTCCTCTTCTTCTTCCTCCATGGCCTCTTCCAGTGCTCTATCCTCAGAACCAGTGGTGCTCCGTAGGCGTTCAAGGGGCTACGCAAGTACGCAGGCAAAACTATGCCATGCCGTGCTTGCGCTGGTTTGTTTGTGGGACAGGAGCCACACTGGGGCAGATATTTTGTCAGCTCTGCAGGGGCAGGCCAAAAGGTGGTTGACGCCACACCAGCTTAAGCCAGGATTGGATGTTAGCAACAATGGCACCAACCTCCTCTCCGCCCTCCGACAGGGACAACTGACCCATGTGCCCTGTGTGGCTCACATCCTTAGCCTGGTGGTGCAGCGGTTCTTGGGCAGGTACCCCGGCTTACAGGATGTCCTGAAGCAGGCCAGGAAAGTCTGTGTGCATTTCCGCCGATCAATTAATGCCTGTGCTCAGCTGGCTGAGCTCCAAAAGGAGTTGAACCTGCCCAAGAACCGCCTTATATGTGACCTGCCCACCAGGTGGAACTAAACGTTGGCCATGCTGCAGTAGCTGCACACGCAGCAGAGGGCCATCAATGAGTACCTGTGCGACTACGGCACCAGGACAGGGTCAGGGGAAGCTCGGTTTTTTCTCACCACGGCAGTGGGGCATGAGCAGGGATGCATGCACTGTCCTGTCACCGTTTGAGGAGGCCACAAGGATGGTGAGCAGTGACAGTGCATGCATCAGTGACACTGTACCTCTTGTCCACCTGTTGGAGCATATGCTGCGTGGAATAATGGACAGGGCACTAGAGGCAGGAAGAGGAGGACTTCCTTGCCTCTCAAGGCCCCCTTTATCCAGACAGTGTTCCTGCTGTCCCACCCATCACACAGGACGAGGAGGAGGAGGAGAATGATTGTGTCAACATGGAGGTGGAGGCTGGCACTCAGCATCAGCAGTAGTCTTGTAGGAATGATTTACAGTCCCAAGAAACCCGTGGACTTGTACGTGGCTGGGAGGAGGTAGCTGCGGATCATGTTGTTCTTAGTGACCCAGAGGACTCCGGACCGAATGCCTCATCTAACCTACGCTGCATGGTCTCCCTGATCCTGCAAAGCCTGCGGAAGGATCCTCGTATTCTTCGGATCAAGGAGAGGGACCATTACTGGCTGACCACTCTCCTTGATCCATGGTACAAGGGTAAGGTTGCCGACCTTATCTTGCCGTCGCAGAGGATGAGACATTTCCGGGAGGCTTTGCAGAAAGGTCTGTGCAACGCGTTCCCAGAGACTGGGAGTTTACAAACTCCTGGTCCTGGACAACGTGTTGCTGAGGCATCGGTCAGAAGGAGCGGTGGAGAAGGTGGCCGTCTGACCAATGGGTTCACACAATTTTTTAGTCCATAGCCCCAAGGTATGATCGGTTCCAGCAACCATCGCCAGCGTGATTTACATGGCGCAGGAATACCTAGGGGCAAGGTCAGACTTGGACACCTTTCCCACCGAAAATCCTCTGGCTTACTGGGTCTTGAGGATGGATCACTGGCCAGAGCTTGCACAGTATGCAATTGAGCTACTGGCCTGTCCTGCATCCAGCGTTCTTTCGGAACGCACCTTCAGTGCTGCTGGTGGCTTTGTTACCGATCACAGGGTGCGCCTGTCCACCGACTCGGTTGATTAACTGACCTTCATAAAGATGAATCAGTCTTGGATCACCCACAGCTACCAAGCACCTGAAGCTGATGTAAACGAATATTTTTTTTTTAAATATCACATCCCTTCAAGACTGCCTATGCTGATGCTGAGTGACTGTCCTGTTATGTTGATTGTCTATCCTCTTCCTCTTCCGCTGATATGTTGGAAGAACATTTTTGGTTCTGGGTGATGCCACCAGCCCAATTTTTCAGCCCCTGTTTAACAGGGGCGTTTAATTACAATTTTTGATGCAATGCTTTGCAGCAGGGCTCATTTCTGCACTACAACTAGAGTATATGGGAGAGGTTGCAGTGTCGTGGCACCAGCACCAGTGCCTAAGGCCCAATTTTTCAGCCCCTGTTTAACAGGGGCATGTAATTACAATTCTTGATATAATATTTCACAGCAGGGCCCGTTCCTGTGCCCACCGAGAGTAACTGTGAGGACTTATAGTGTTGTGGCACCAGCACCACAAGCACCAAAGGCCCAATTTTTCTACCACTGTTCAACAATGGCATGTAATTACAATTCTTGATATAATCGTTCACAGCAGGGCGCTCAGGCGCCCACCAAGAGTCACTTTGAGGGCTTACAATGTTGTGGCAACACCAACACCTTGTTCCGCCATTTCTGCAGAGCATATAGGGCAGTCCCCTACTTTCAAACATCCAACTTACAAATGTCTCCTACTTGCAAACGGAAGGAGACAACAGGAAGTGAGATGAAAAAAGATGGATGGCAAAACAAATTATACAGGGGTGATAACCCTTCCCTATGTTTTCCAAAAAGCTTAAAGATAGATTTTTTTGACTGGAGCTACACTTTAAAAATGTACCAGTTGAAAATTACAACAGATTCTACTTAACACAACAAACCTACACAGTCCCTGTCTTGTTTGCACCGCCTGTATACTGCTGTTCAGAGTATATAGGGCCTGGGGGCCCCACGCCTTTCCTTTTTTTAATATGGATTGGGTATGGGGTTCCCCTTAATATCCGTACAAGACCCAAAGGGGCTGGTAAGGGGCAGGGGGGGCTACCCATGCCATTTTTCTCAATGATTTTAATCCATATTGCCGGAGCCAGATATTACATTAAAACCACAAGCAGTTTTAAATGACTTTTTTTCTGTTAAATGTTATTTTGTGCAGGGACTGTTCTAAACACGGGAAACACGTGGCACTTCACAGGCATACTATAGACACCCCCGCCCAGCGGGCACTTTTTTTTTTCACTTTAATCGTCATTAAAATCAGTGCTCCCGAAAAAACTTTCCCCTGAGGTAGGAGCCAGGTCCCCAAACCCTTTTTAGGACAATATCTTGCATATCAGCCATTAAAATTAGCACTTTTTATTTCGAACGTTCGAGTCCCATATACTTCAATGGGGTTCTAAAGTTCGTACAAATTTTCGGTCCGTACGAAACTTCTGGTGCGAACCGAACCAGGGGGTGTTCGGCTCATCCCTACCCACCTCTATCTATTTACCCTGTGAGGTCCTTCATCCAGCACCACTTTTGAGGTAGATATTCTTTACAGATATGGCAGTATATGATCTTCCTTAATGGTCTTTTAAGCATGAATACATGAGCCTCTCTTTATCCATTGGTCTGACTCCGTATGTGAGGATACTTGGCAATACGTTTGGATAGGTTTCTTCAACCATTTAAAAACATGTATATATATACACACAGCTATAGATTTCTAATACATTTTTCCTCTCCATTCCTAGCCACCTGCTGCAGCGGTCCCAGTTCACACCCAGGGGATCTTTGGACTCACTCATCCCACCAAGCAGACTTCTTTTCCTTTAATCTTTTTTGTTCTTTGTTGTACTTATTTATCACTCTGGTCTATTCGCCATTTCCTCACAACCTTTTTCAAGTCTAGCGCTCTTGCTGTACATATGAGCATCAAATGGCTATAGAATTCTGTTTTTTATTTTTATTTTTGTCTGTCTATGTTGCTGTTTGAAAATATGCATATCTTTTCTATATTCTAGATTGCTACATTTATAATAAAGTGCATATTGAATTACCCCTAAAGGAGGAGTACATAAAGACTCCGTAATGCGTAGGCTACATCAAATGCATATGATCTATTTTCCCATTTAGATTTTGAGTGCGTGAGTTACTGCGATTTCTCGAGAACACTGCACATTCAAAAGCAATTTGTATAGATACTTTTTAAGTATATGATTGCATGAGTACAATATTTATTTTTTGATAATACTTTTTTTTATAAAATGTTATGTCTCACAGGTCATGCCTATAAAGTCCCGCCCGTTTGAGGGCACATTTTTGACTATATCTAAGATTGGGATATTGGCTGGTACATAGCAGATCTTCCTAGAACCTCCATTTTCTCGATTCTCAGACTCCGTGGAGGGAGATTGCTGCAGCATATTTGGCAAGTACAGAAACACAGTATGTATATATATATATATATATATATATATATATATATATATATATATATAAAATAAGAAAAGTGGTTGGAGGGAAGCTTCAGAAAAGAGGTTTTTATTACAAATTATGTGAGCAGACTGCAGTTTCTATTTAAATAGCTTCTTGATAAAACATGAGACCTTCATTTGGTGCATATACATACGTTAACAGCATTAATTACACTATGCTTTGTTTACATGGATAAGAATTTGTGGAGCCGACTTATGTGCATCTTGAAATCATTGCAATAAAGGTGGAATGCTGTTGTGGTTACTTTAAATGTATTAAAGCAAAATTTGGACCATGTTGTTTCCAATGGCCATTATACTGTATATTTAAAAAAATCCTTAGTTAAGCCTTGTGCACACGTTCAGATTTGCGCCAGTGAATTGTGTGAGGACAGACTGTTGGCCTAAAATCAAACTTATGCCGCGTACACACGATCAAACAAGCGGGTGGAAAAGTCCGGCAAACTCAAGTCCGCCGGACAATCCCCCCGTGTGTAGCCTCCGGCATACTTTTTTGACCCGAAAGTACGGCGTACTTAGAAAGTAGTTTTACACTCCAATCTTCCCGCCGGACTCGCATTTCGGCGGACAATTCGGCCGTGTGTGTGCCAGTCCACCGTACTTTTGAAATGAACGGACTTTTCCCGCCCGAGAAAAGTCCACTCATTTCGAGCGGGTCTCCAGGTAGGCGGGGCCCGCGAAGGATACGTCGCTGGCCCCGCCGCCTGGTATGGACTTAAAGGGGAAACCCAACGCCGAAAAAAAATCGGCGTGGGGGTCCCCTCAGGTCCACATCAGACCCTTGTCCGAGCACGCTACCCGGCCGGCCAGGAAAGGGGGGGGACGAGCGAGCGCCCCCCCTCCTGAGCCATACCAGGCCGCGTGCCCTCAACATGGGGAATGCCTTGGGGAAGGGGGGGCCGCGCGGCCCCCCCACCCCAAAGCACCTTGTGCCCATGTTGATGAGGACAAGGGCCTCTTCCCGACAACCCTGGCCGTTGGTTGTCGGGGTCTGCGGGCGGGGGGCTTATCGGAATCCGGGAGCCCACTTTAATAAGGGGGCCCCCGGATACCGGCCCCCCACCCTATGTGAATGAGTATGGGGTACAATGTACCCCTACCCATTCACCTGTAAAATAAAGTACAAAAAAAAACACAACACACAAGATAAAATAGTTTATTGCACAGCTCCGTGGGTCTTCCGTCTTCGGGGGTCTTCTCGCCGGACTTCTCCGCTATCTTCTTGTAGCTCTTTTGCTAGCGGAGGAGCCCGGCTTTCTTCCTCGCCGCCGGCCTCTTCTTCCGACTTAGGGGGTCTTGTCCCCCTTTTCGGTTCTTCTGCCGGGCCACCGCGCCTTCTTCTAGCTCTTTTACAGGCGGTGGCCCGGTCTTCCGCCGCCTTCCGTTCTTCTTCTTCTTCTTCTTCGGGCTCCTCCGCTAGCAAAAGAGCTACAAGAAGATAGCGGAGGAGTCCGGCGAGAAGACCCCCGAAGACGGAAGACCCCCGGAGCTGTGCAATAAACTATTTTATCTTGTGTGTTGTGTTTTTTTGTACTTTATTTTACAGGTGAATGGGTAGGGGTACATTGTACCCCATACTCATTCACATAGGGTGGGGGCCGGTATCCGGGGGCCCCCTTATTAAAGTGGGCTCCCGGATTCCGATAAGCCCCCCGCCCGCAGACCCCGACAACCAATGGCCAGGGTTGTCGGGAAGAGGCCCTTGTCCTCATCAACATGGGGACAAGGTGCATTGGGGTGGGGGGGCCGCGCGGCCCCCCCTTCCCCAAGACATCCCCCATGTTGAGGGCACGCGGCCTGGTACGGCTCAGGAGGGGGGGCGCTCGCTCGTCCCCCCCTTTCCTGGCCGGCCGGGTAGTGTGCTCAGACAAGGGTCTGATGTGGACCTGGGGGACCCCCACGCCGATTTTTTTCGGCGTTGGGGTTCCCCTTTAAGTCCATACCAGGCAGCGGGGCCAGCGACGTATCCTTCACGGGCCCCGCCTACCTGGAGACCCGCTTGAAATGAGCGGACTTTCCTCCGCGTGTGTGGGCGAGTCCGTTCATTTCAAAAGTAGGGCGGATAGTACGGCGGACTTAGTACACCGTATTAGTCCGCTGAAAAAGTGCTGTGTGTGGGCAAGTAGCCCGTTCGGAAAGACCGACGGACGGTCTGGCGGGAAGTCCGCCAGACTTAGTACGTCGGACAGACGGCTACATGTGTACGCGGCTTTAGTACGCTCCATCAGAGAACTGTCCAACTTTCCACCAACAAATGTTGGATGGCAGGCTAGTAAATTTTCAGCGGACAAAGGTCTGTTGTCAGATTTTCCTATCATCTGTATACAAGTCCGTCACGCAAAAGTTGAAAGTACAAACACGCACGCTCAGAATCAATGCTCACCAAACACAACATTAATAGAAGGTGCCCAAAGGTGCTCAAGAGCTGAAATTCCTCGTAGTACAGTTTGTATGCAAGACAAGTTCCTGGTACACGCCCTTCAGACAAAAGTCTGACGCTTTGTTGGCCAACAATCTGATAGTGTGTACGAGGATTTAGATTTACCCTGGGATGGTATTTCTACGAGTCTTTCAGGACAGCACATTGGAGAGAGCACAGCTACACTTCTTCACAGGAAACATTTCTGTGTTAACACCCCTTTAAATACAGCTACTTCCATTATGCCAGCAGTTGTTACTGAGAATTCCTCCAACATGCTGGAGGATATAAGCAGACAAACACTAAGCACCAGCGATTAATAGCTGCTGTCCTGAAAGGCTCAGAGAAATACAGTCACCAGTAATTCTAAGGTTTTCGCCTTTCAGGACAGCACCTTGTAGATGATAACCGAGAACTTACTTCAGGGTGGGACCACAGCTTGTAAGACCTTCCTGCCGAAGGATTGGTCTGAGGCTGGCAACAGGTTTTATGAAAGTCGAGAAGCTGGACCATGTGGCTGCCTTGCATATCTGTTCCAGTGATGCCCTGGGCCTTTCTGCCCATGAGGCGGCCACTGCCCATGTGGAATCAGGCATTATCCTCTCTGGAGGTTCTTCTCCTGAAGCCAGTTAGGATTCCTTGATAGCCTGTTTTAGCCACCTTCCCAATCTACTCTTGGATGATTTTACTCCTTTGCGAATTCCTTCTAACAAGATGAACAGGGAAGATGATTTCCTAAGACCTTTGTTACCTACAGGTACTTTAAGAGACACCTTTTGACATCTAGGGTGTGGAAGGCTTCTCCCAGCCCGGAGGGTGCTGGGCAGAACGTGGGAAGTATGATCTCCTGCATGTGGCGGAAAGCAGAAGACACCTTTGGCAAAAAAAAAAAGGCTGGATCTGTCCTTACTACTATCCTGTCTGTCAGGCACCTCAGTTGATGGGGCCTGAATCTTGCTGATCCTACGTGCTGACATTACTGCTAATCTTAAAGATGTACCTTCTAGAGCCTCAAAGGGCACCTTAGTGAGCCCTCTAAGAACCAAAGATAAATCCCATTTTGGGAAAATAAGGGGCCTAGGCCTAATCCTGGCCATGGTCTTAAAAAAGAAAAAAAAATTGAATTACCAACGACTCCCATGAAACGGTATTTTAAGGGTGCTTACTGCTAGTCCTGTCTCCATTGCTTCATGGAGAAATTCCAAAATGGAAATAATGCTATTGAAGTAAAAGTTCTTGTTGGAATACCAGGAGTAATAACACTTCCAGACTTTAAACTAGTTGCTGACCACCGGCAGTCAAATGACGGCCAGGCGGCGCACCTATTGTGGCGGGAGGCCGTCATATGACGGCCTCCCATTTAAACAGGGAGTGAACACGATCATGCGCGCGCATCCCTGTTTCTTCGGTGGTGGCGTGTCACGGAGACACCGCTCGCCACCGAAGGGGGTGAACAGCCATTGGTTATGGCTGTTCATCACGGCCGATCACAGATGGTCACACCCCGACTGTGCACGGCGCATGCGCGCGATCACGTCGGTGGCAGTGTGTTCCCCGGGAACACTGCTAGTCACAGACGCTGGTAAACAGCCATTGGCCGGCTGTTTACCCACGTGATTGGCTGTGATCCTTTCACAGCCGATTACTAAAATGTAAACAAACCGTGGTAACAAGATGTTACCGGGTTCTCCTCCTCACACAGCAATCGTGTGTGAGGAGGAGATTGCGGTAACATCTCGTTACCGCCTACAGTACACATCAAGCACACCGATTTGCCCCCCCCAATAAAGAGGACCTGTCACCAGCCCTCATAGTACCTGTCAATCACAGCCCATCAGAGTACCCGAGTACCTGTCCCGGCCCATCAGAGTACCCGGGTACCTGTCACGGTCCATCAGAGTACCCGGGTACCTGTCACGGTCCATCAGGGTACCAGAGTACCTGTCACGGTCCATCAGGGTACCCGAGTACCTGTCACAGTCCATCAGGGTACCCGAGTACCTGTCACGGTCCATCATGGTACCAGAGTACCTGTCACGGTCCATCATGGTACCCGAGTACCTGTCACGGTCCATCATGGTACCCGAGTATCTGTCACAGTTCATCTGAGTACACGAGTACCTGTCACAGTTAATCTGAGTACCTGTCACAGTTCATTTTAGTACCAGAGTATCTGTCACAGTTCATCTGAGTACCCAAGTACCTGTCACAGTTAATCTGAGTACCTGTCACAGTTCATTTAAGTACCCGAGTACCTGTCACAGTCCAAGAGTACCTGTCACCGCCCTTCAGAGTACACAAATACCAGTCACCAAGCCATCAGAGTACCCGTCACTAGGCCATCAGAGTACCCGAGTACCTATTTGCAGCCCATGTCTCATAGAATATACGTTGGGGTGTTCGCTTTCCAAAATGGGGTCATTTTGTGGGTAATTTCACTGTCCTGGTGCTCCAGGACCTTCAAAAGGGTGATGGGTAGGAATGAAATGAGATGTGTCATTTATGCTCCTAGAACGCCTGAAGTTACTACTTCAATGTTCGGCCTCTCTATGTGGCCAGGCTGTGTAAAAGTCCTACACATGTGGTATCGCCATACCCGGGAGGAGTAGCAGAATGTGTTTTGGGTTGTAATTTTTGCTATATACATGCTATGTGTTAGCAATATCTTATAAATTGACAATTTTGTGTAAAAAAAAAAAAAAAAAAAATGCATTTTAATTTTTTCCACATATTCCAAAAACTTCTGGAAAAAAATTGACCATTCAAAAGACTCATTATGCCTCAAAGATTATACGTTGGGGTGTTTGCTTTCCAAAATGGGGTCATTTTATGGGAAATTCCATTGTCCTGGTACTCCAGGGCCTTCAAAAGTGTAATAGGTGGTTGAGAAATGAGATGCGTCATTTTTGCTCGTAGAACGTCTGAAGGTGCCACTTTAATGTTGGTGCTCTGTATGTGGCCAGGCTGTGTAAAAGTCTCACACGTGGTTTCGCCGTACTCGGGAAGAGTAGCAGAATGTATTTTGGGGTGTAATTTGTTGCATGCATATGCTGTGTGTGAGAAATAACCTGATAATATGACAAATTTAGTAAAAAAAATATATAATTAAAAAAAAAATCTTCATTTTGCAAAGAATTGTGGGAAAAAAATTACAACTTAAAAGAACTCACCATGTTACTTGCTTAATACCTTGGAATGTCTACTTTGTAAAAAGGGGTCATTTGGGGGGTATTTGTACTTTCCTGACTTGTTAGTGTCTCAAGAAATGAGATACACCTGATGTACGGAAGGCCTGATCAGATGTGATCAATTTTCAGCGATTGGCACCATAGTTTGTAGACTCTAACTTTCACAAAGACCAAATAATATATACTAATGTGGGTTATTTTTACCAAAGATATGTAGCAGTATAAATTTTGGCGAAAATGTATGAAGAAAAATTACCAATTAGCAAAAATGTATGAGAAACAAAGAAAAATGCATTTTTTTCACAAAATTTACGTTTGATTTTATTTATAGCACAAAAAAAATAAAAAACCCACTAGTGATTAAATACCACTAAAAGAAAGCTCTATTTGTGTGGAAAAAAGAACGCAAGTTTCATATGGGTACAGTGTTGCATGACTGAGTAATTGTCATTCAAACTGTGAGAGCGCTGAAAGCTGAAAATTGGTCTGGTCAGGAAGGGGGTGTAAGTGCACTGTATTGAGGTGGTTAAAATAGGTTGATCTGGTGACCTATCTACTTAACAGAAGGATGTTAATGAGTTTCTGACAGACCTCTGTTTCTTAATAGGTTCTCCTCAGAAACCAGGTGGTTAGGCTGAATTATGCTTGATGCAGATGATAGAGTTGACCTTGGCACAGTAGATCTTCCCCGACAGGTAGGTTCCACGGACGGGGGGGGGGGGGGGGGTAAAGAGTCCCATTTGTGAGATAACGCATCCACCCAAAGTGCTTGACCCTCCCTTTGAAGAGAAAAGAAAACCAACACCTTTTGCGTTTGACTGGTTTTCAAACAGGCCCACCTGGGGGATACCCCAACTTTTGGTGACGATCCAGATCTCTTGGTTTAACAACCATTCTGACTCTTAATTCCCTTCTGCTGAGAAAATCTGCTAGGACATTTTGCATGCCCTTTAGATGAACTGCCGATAGTGAGGCCAGGTTTGACTCTGACCAGGACAGGATTTGGTGAACTAGCTCCATCAGGGTTTTGCTCTCCGAAGTGAGCCTCCCACCCCCCACGCTCGCATCCATTGTTAGGACTCCCTTTGGCTTTCCCGACAACCAGGCTACTGAGACATTTCTGTGATCCCTCCACCACCAAAGTGACCTTCTTGCTCTTGTTCCTAGTTTGATCTTTTTCTCCAAGGATTCCTGATGCGACCATTTCAGGAGTATGTCCCCATTGCAAAAGACGAGCATGTAACCTGTCCCACTGTACTGCTAGAATTGCCGCTATCAACAGGCCTAGCACCGACAAGGCCTTCCTCACTGAAACTTACAGGTTGGATTGAACCTCTCTCAGGGCTAACTGAATATTTTCTACTTTTTCTTCCGGGAGAAAGACTTTGTAGTGTCGAATCTATCTATTACCCTAGGAACCTTATTTGCAAAGCAGGAATAACACATTCAACTTCTAAAGATTTAGGAGCCAGCCTAAACTGGATAGGTGCCTCTGAGTTACTTGAAGGTTGACTATTACCCAATCTTCTGATTTCCGCAAAAAGTAGATCGTCCAGATAGGGCACTATGGTGATCCTTTCAGTCTCAGGGAATCCAAGGCCTCCGCCAGGACGTTTGTGAATACTCAGAGAGAGGAAGAAAGGCCGAAAGGAAAGCAGCCCTGAACTGGAGATGCCATATCTGGAAAGGGGGTTGTCGTCTCTTAGCAGCTTATTCGAGGGGGGGGGTCTAAAGAGCACCCCTCTACCTCTCCCCCTCTGGGGATTCCAGGATCTTTTTTGACCCCCTTCCTTTTCTTTTTGGGGCTCCTGAGAAGGACAAAAAAAATTTCCTTAGCAGTACAACTTTCTTCTTCTGCGGAAAATCTTTCTTTTTATCTGCCGTCCTGTCCAACACGGTGTCTAACTCGGGCCCGATCAAACCTCCTGTAAAACGGGATGGCGCAAAGTTTCATTTTCAAAACGTGACCAGGTTTTGAGCCATAGGGCCTGCCTGGCCGAATTGATAATGCCGAAGGAGCTAGCGGAAATCCTGATGGACTCCGCTGAGGTATCCGCCATATACTTGACCACTTTTATGAGCGTAGAGAATTCTAAAAAATCTTTTCTAGGAGGTGCCTGCTATCACGTGCCCTTTAAGCTGATCTAGTCAGCACTCCATGTTCCTGGCTACTACTGTAGAGGCCATTGCCAGCTTCACGTTGGACAAGGACAAATTTCATGCCTTCCTCAGCAGTATCTGCCCTTTTAGCCATGTCTTTAAAGGTGAGGTCCGTACACCTTGAAACTTGGGAAGAGGCCGCATCAACTTTTGGCCTTTTGTTCCACACTAAAGCCATCTTCTTTAAAAGGGAACCTCCTTTTTAGGGCCCTGGGGAGAAACTTATCCTTTTCTGGCTCCTTCCATTCCTATGTTTCAGCCAGTACCTTGTGGACCAGAAACACGGTTTGGTCTCACCTAGCCCCTGGTACATCTTATGTAATAATTTCGTCCTTTTCCCCCTGTATATCCAAGGTGGTATACACTGCTTTAAGTAAGTCATCCACTTCTTCCAAAGTCAGTTTATACCTGGACTGTGTAGGAACTAGCCGCTACCACTTTTGAGAGAAGTGAAGAATGTGAACTTTTTGATGACTCAACAATGTGATCTTGTAATTAGCTTTTGGCTTTCCGGCCTGGCTACTTAACATCAGAGTTCCAGCCTCACGGTTACCTGCACGATTCCCTGGAATCGTTCTTGGAGCTCTTTGGATTCCCTGGATAGTTTTGGAAAGCTGATCGGGCTATCCTCGCTTGACTCGTCGCCGACATTCGAATCCACTCTTTCCGGTAGAAGTGTACCCCTTATCTTAGGTGGAGGACACACTAATCCTGATGCTCTACATGCCTGCTGAGGCCTTTGGACCCCACTTCTAAGCAACAACTGTAGTGGGTGACTCCAAATGTTTACCATGGTCTTATTTCAGCTTTGGGACTTTCTCACCTGTTTTTACTCATTATATACATGTTCTGTTTTAGATTCATTATAATTGAGATTGATTTTTTTTTTTTCACTTGCACACAATACTTGATATATTGTTCAAGGTTTGATTTATATTTTTAGCTCTGCCTTTTTCATTGATCTTATACCTGGATAGTGGACCTCCTCCTGGCAGAGGATTGGAATGGGGATTCCCCCATGTTAGGGCTAGCCTATACTTATTATCACCACACCATTCCAGAGGGAAGGAACAGAGAACCCAAAAAAACCTCCACTATATGTGCCTCACGGAGCCTCCCATCCCTGCTGGACTGTTAATGGGACATGCACCCTCAACAGGCAGCTGCAGGTTTATGAAAAAAATAAATAAAAAAAAATAAACATGCACATAATAAACGGAAAGAAGGCACCTGTGTACCTCCCTTACCTAGGCCCGGCTGGGAATTTGGACGCCTGCTTCTGCCATCATTGCTGGCAACTTAGTCTCCTCCATCCCGAGCGCCACAGCCGACCCGTGTCTTTTAAAAGGGTGCTCCCCTTCTGATGTCCCCACATTCGAGGGCCAGAAGGAAGCCCCAGGCAGAGGCTCCACCTCTTTCCCCTGCATACGGAACAAGTTGCTGCTACACCCCAAGTCACCTGCCATCCAGGACTCGGGGCTGAGATGCATGCACACCCAACCCCCCCCCCCCCCACCACCCCGAGAAGCTCACTCCCGGGGCAGACCTTCACTCCCATGAGCCGGCAGAGGCACTGGAGAAACACCCCCCCCCCCCACATGCACCGGGGGGGAGGGGGTGCTGGGCTGGTCAGAAGAGCTAAATCTGAAGGTACTGCTAAAACCCGCTCCCTGGAGAGCATGCAGCCCCTCTAGTCCCCCAGCAGCGCTTCCACCATGGCAGAGGAAACACTAAAACCAATAGCAAGGTGAAATCAGCTATATTTGAAAGGGCATTAACATGGCAGTGTTCCTTGTCAAGGGGTGGCACTGTCCTGAAAGGCGGGGGGGGGGGGGGAGTGTAAAGATGGGACAGGAGGAAATGGTCAGTTGTTTCTATAAGGGGGTCATAGCAGAAACAGTTTGAGAACCACTAGGGTTAGGGTACAGTGTAGGTCTGCTCTAAGCACTTAATGGTCCATAATGCAAGTGAAAAGGAAGTACCATAAAAGTCCTGACCAGATTTCAGTTTGAACTTCCTGGACCAATAAAATGCTCAGGATTACATAGTAAAGGCAGCATTTGATCTGCTATTCATTACGCTGCTTTTATTTGAATGCAGCATGCACTATTGAGGTGCTTTTGCACTGCAGGCAATACAGGACAAAAAAACCTTTTCTTGTCATAGCACTGCATTTTCCAACCAACCTGTTCCCATACCTGAAGTCATGTTTGCTTAGAACACCAAACCACATGAGCTTTTAGGTGGAACTTTCTGGGAAGGCATCGCTAAGAACATTAGGGTTCTTTTACATGGGGCAGACACCACCTGTGATCTGCTTGCTCTGAACGTGATCTGTCCGCTGAGCAGGCAGATGGCAGCTGTGTCCGCTGCGCTTAAGGAGAGCAGACAGCCTGTTCTTGTCTATGGGCAGCTGGATTTAAATGGACTGTCATCCAATCTGCTGGAGGGAAGGGGGGAATAGATCCCCATCGGTCTGTTTTTATCGCATCAGACTGGATTGGAGGTAGGCGTAAACCAGACAGGTCCATTTACACCAGCTACTCCATAGAAGATTCAATCAGATGCACCTGAAAAATTAATAGCAGACACGATCAGAATGTTAGTATGAAAGGGGTCTTAACCATATGTATGTCTAGATATGGTGCAAATAGCAGCAACATGAAAGCCAACTTTGTGCCAACACACAGCATTGACATATGGCAACCTCTTAGGCTGGATCCACACCTATGCATTTTTTTTTTTGTGCTTTTTGCAGATTTGCACTACAGAAAGTGTTCCATAGGAAACCATGTTAAGTGGACTGTAGTGCAAATCTGCAAAATGCACTAAAACTGCATAGGTGTGAATGAGGCCTTACTGCCAGAATGTTGTTTGCATTTCATGCCTGTACAACATTGAACTCTTCATGCAGTGCCTTTCAAAAAGTATTCACCACCTTGGCTTTTTACTTATTTTGTCAAATTACAGCCTTTAGCAGGTTTATTTATTATTATTATTTTTTAAGTCTGAATTATATGTGATGGATCAGAAGACAATAGCCTAAGTGGGTGAAGTAAAATTAGAAAAATATATACATAAAACTATTTTTCTGAAATAAAAAAAACTGATAATTGGCATGCGTGTATGTATTCACCCCCTTTGTTATGAAGCCCATAAAAAGCTCTGGTGCAACCAATTACCTTCAGAAGTCACATAATTAGTGAAATGTGTGGAATCTAAGTGTCACATGATCTGTCATCATATATACACACCTTTTTGAAAGGCCCCAGAGGCTGCAACACCTAAACAAGAGGCACCACTAACCAAGCACTGCCATGAAGACCAAGGAACTCTCCAAACAAGTAAGGTACAATGTTGTTGAGAAGTACAAGTCGGGGGTTAGTGTTTACAAAAAAAAAGGCAAGCAGGGCATCAGAGAGGCAGCATAGAGACCTAAAGGTGTACATAGGACAACAATAAGCCATACACTCCATATAGTGTTGGGCTTTATGGCAGAGTGGCCAGGCAAGCCATTACTTTCAGAAAATAAGATTGCACATTTTGAGTTTGCAAAAAGGCACATGGGAGACTCCCAAAACATATGGGGGAAGGTGCTCTGCTCTGATGAGACTAAAAATTGAACTTTTTGGCCATCAAAGATAACTGTCTGGTGCAAACCCAACCCAAAGAATACCATCCCAACAGTGAAACATGGTGGTGGCAGCATCATGCTGTGGGGATGTTTTTCAGCAGTCAGGCCTGGGAAACTAGTCAGAGTTGAGGGAAAGATGGATGTTGCTAAATAGAGGGATATTCTTGAGCAAAACCTGTACCACTCTGTGTGCAATTTGATGCTAGGATGGAGGTTCACTTTCCAGCAGGACAATGATCCCAAACACACTGGTAAAGCAACAGTTGAGTGGTTTAAGGGGAAACATGTAAATGTGTTGGAATGGCCTAGTCAAAGCCCAGACCTCGATCCAATAGAAAATCTGTGGTCAGACTTAAAGATTGCTGTTCACAAGCACAAACCATCCAACTTGAAGGAACTGGAGCAAGGAGGGATGGGCAAAAATCCCAGTGGTAAGATGTGGCAAGCTCAGAGACTTATCCAAAGCGACTTGGGGCTGTGATAGCAGCAAAATGTGTATCTAATTTGGGGGGGGGGGGGGTGAATAGTTATGCACATTGAATTTTTCTGTTATGTTGTCCTACCTATTTGTTTGCTTCACAATTAAAAAAAAAAAAAAAAAAAAAAAAAAAAAAAAACTCCCATCAAGCTGTGGGCATGTTCTGTAAATTAAATGATGCAAATCCTCAAACAATCCATGTTAATTGTAGGTTGTGAGGCAACAAAACAGAAAAAAATGGCAAGGGGGTGAATACTTTTGCAAGGCACTGTATGCAACTTCTGCAAAGATACCGTGCAATATGTATTCAGATATTTATTTTTGCAAAAATACACATACCTCTGTTGTACCAACACCCCCAAAAAAACCTGAATAAAATAGTGGCGCTGAAGCACAAACTACTGAATAAAAAAAAAAAAAAAAAAAAAAAAAAAAAAAGTGTATAGTGACACCAAAATATCAAGTGGAAAAAAAAAAAAATCACTTTTTTTTTCAAATTACATTTGTGTTGCAGGGGATGCTCAAATTCTAAACTTGTATCTTGGTGCAGACTTCTGGGAAAAATCAGGAAGCATATTACACAAGATGGAAATTACGTTTATGTCGTGTGGTGCGGGAGGCAAGTGGCATTCTGTACATCTGGTTACAGAATTCCTCCAGGTTGCCATACTGCACTGCATTTTACAGAAAATTACAGCACTGCTGATTGAAAACTAAAGATAATTTTTAATCACATTCAATTACAATATAACTTACGTTGCATTTGGTTATTTGCTTTATCCCATTAAAATGGAGTTACCCTATAACTTGTTTGAACGAACATTGGGCAAAAACAAAGTCCAAATGTAAAAAAAAAAAAACTTTATTCCAAGAATAAGAAGGATATCTTAGAAGAACCAGGATAAATTTACCATTCTGAATAAAAAAACACAACTCAGGTTACTACCAACATGCTTTATTTCATGACTAGGTTACAGTTTAAACAAAAAAGCTAAATTTCAACATAGGTAGCATCCTCTTGGTCATATAAAAAGCATGCGGTTACACCAAATGGGGACTGACAGTTGTCTTCACAGTCTATGAAATGCTAGCTGTCACACTGATCCTAAAGCTTTAAAGCAATAGGCATAAATGACTTTGAATTTGTGACCTAATTTCTTGTTCTAACTTCACTGGCTGTATTTTTCTCCCCCAGATAATGACTTGAAAAAAAAAAAAATTCTTATCAGAACAAGGTCACCAATAGTAGCAAAACTGTGGCAAGTGTTTTACCAGACAGGGAGAAAGAATATGTATCGTGCAAACAAATAATAAAGAGCTGACAGAGGTTTTAGCATTCCCCAACCAAAAAAAATTAAAATATATTTTTTGGCTCGCTTGAAAAACTTTTCAGAGTACATCACAGGACTTTATATTCATGACTACTATGCTGCCACTTTCAGATGAATGGACATGAACCAAAAAAGGGCAGGAACGCCACCCAGCTCAGCTAAGCCTCAGTTTTGTCGCAAACAAAGAACATACAAGAGGGGAGGGATCTGTGTGTCATTTGATGTACTCCAAGAAAAGGACTTTTACAAGTAAACCAAACATTCTAAATTTCTTAAACACACATCACAGGATATACAGAAGACATATTTATGACTAATTGGGATGTTCCAAAGCCAAAAGAAGAACAAGGAGGAACCCTACTACAAGGCCGCTTGCAAGCCCTTCTACCCAAAAGTTGCAGAGGCCTGAACATCTACCCTGTATAACTTAAGAAATGTATACTGAAAGGATATTTGGCTGAAAAGCTCTGGAGTGAAACTGGGCAAGAGACACAGCATCCATACATCTCTTCCTACATGTGGCCACCAGGACATAAAATAAGTAACTTTAGGGGAAGATATTTCCAGCATTAGTAAATTCAAGTTTTTGCACATCTGCCAGGAAGCCCACCATGGTCTTGTGCATCTACAACAGCTCTGGGCCCTGAGACTCCTCCTGGAAGGGCTCATCTACAGAGGATTTCCAATCCAACAGCTTCCTCCTCCTCCTCTCTTCCTCTGATAACCCAGACTCCCGCAAAAGGGATGCTTGTGCCCCAGGCTTTCCAAACCAAAAAACTCCAGAGTGCAGATCTCACAAACAAGAAATGGCTGCAGAACATTCCTCCCTTTACTTTCCAAGACATGGAGGGTAAAAAACAAAAAACAGATTCAGAACTAACACTTTGGGAGCCATTGCGGGGCAAACTGTGAAAGGGGTCCTCCCTAACTTATTGAGGAATCTGAGATCCCACCTCATCGTCCTTCACCACATCTCTCTGCCTGTGTGAAACGATAGCTTGCAGAAGGTTAATAGATCTGTAAAACCCAGTAAATGTAGTTGCTACCCAGCTGAGAGGAGTGTTCGTGTAAGCCAGAACACCATTGTGGACAGTTACACCAAGATAGAACAAGTGCCCCAATACTTGCTATGTCCAGCACCTAATGGTGAGTCTGTTGCAGCTGTGCAGGACTGTAGCAATCTGTTGCTGAATCACTGGACTAGTTCTGCATAGTGGTGTACCAAAAGCCTATGAATGCATGTGTTTGAGTCCTAGAGTCGGCAAAATGGTGCACAAGCTTAAAACGATGACTCTAGTGTGATCTCTGCCCTGCACCTTTAAAAGCACCCTGCCAGCGAGATAAATGGATACATTGTAACCCTGAAGAACGCTGTCCACAGAAGCCTGCTTCAACTGCCAACATTACAGGTCTTCCCCCATTCTTGCATGTGGGGTCCGAGTAAAGTGACTCTTCGCCATAGCGACCAATCGCAATAAAGCCCTTTTCTACGCCAATAGGGGTGTCGGGAATAGGCCAGGAAATAAAACTACACCTCTCAAAGAAGATCTTCAGGAGGGACATCTGTAGACACATCCATCTCCTAGAAAAAACAGCTAATAACTCAGGTTTAGCTGAGAGGGGTTATTTCTGGGTGGGTTCCTGTTTTATTTTATTTTTTTACACTGTCCATTCACTTGAACGTGGCAGCACAACCCCAAGTAGTCATGAAGTCATGTGTCCTGTGATGTACGATTAAGAAAGGCATTTTAACTTTTGTCTGTGTTGCTGCTAGGGACAAACCCGACAGGGGTTCTAATCCTTACCCACCTCATCCAAAAATAAAAAGAATAAAAAATAAAAATTGCCTATAAAACTAGAATAGCATTTTCTGGTCTGACTGGTCCGTTAACAAGTATGCTTTAAAAACATATCTGAGGGGAACCTGATAGGACATAGTATTGAAAAATGGCAAAGACCGTCCCCTTGGCAGTCTGTTCGGTTAGACCGTACTCCATTACAGTAGTGTGGGCTGCCTCCATTCACTTATTTTTGCCCTATGGTTACCTGTAGTGGAGAAATAAGGTAAACTGCAGATGACCACAAATTGTGGCAAAACCCTTAATATTCTGTAGTAATGTGACAAAGGTCTATATCGGACAATCAAATACAAGCTTTGTTGCCTAGAAGAGCACCCGTGTCAGAGTTGGGTGCTGGACAGGTGTCAATTCTTTAACAAATTTTTATAGGCCAGAAAATACATATTACTAACGTCAATTCATAACTTAATATTCATTTACTTACATTTCTTAAGAAAAATTTCCACGTTGAGAAAAAGGTTACCTCCGTATAGCACAGACCAGAGCCCCTTCCACTGCCTGGAACTATTAGAACACAATTTTTTCCTGTGAAAGGAAACCCACTACCCTAGCTAGTACTGTTGATAACATTATGCTTTTCCTGTAGCATTACATTTTAAAAAGGGCCCACAAAGCAAGTGCAGCCTAGTATTAGGCAGAAGTGTGAAGCAGAGGACCTCTTTTAAATAAAATAGTGGAAATTACTGAAAAATATCTATTATGAACAGCAAATGAAAAGGCTACTGACATTTTTATTACCAAGAAAACCATTGTACATTTTAAAAACACTTTAGGATAAAACATAGAATAGGAAGACACCTTTTCTGCAGAGTCAAAAAAATAAAAAAAAAATTAAAAAGGGAAAAAGAAAATAAGAACATACATACACTATTTTGTACACAAGGAGAAAAAAGTTGCAAGCAGACACTGATTATTCTGGTCTGCACACTATGCTACAGGGTCGCAACGTCAGACCCAGAATACACAGAAAGAAATTTAATTCATGGATTTCTGTAGTCCTGGCGAGCCTGCAAAATTGAAAGGAAAAAAAACAAAATGTGAATACTTCAATGTAGAAAACAAACTCAACAAATACAAAAATGACCACACCAAGCCTCCAAGGGATTTTTTTTGCCATTAAAAAGGCAAAGTAAGACTGAATGATGTAAGGCTTCGTGTTCATTATGTTCTGAAATATTGTCCAATGCAAAAAAAAAAAAATCCTGGCACCAAAACATTATCACACGTGCAAAGTACTGTGCGATTCGGGCCACATATCTCAAGATAAAGAAAAAACAGTGATGTAAAAATGACCACCATCCTGGTTTAAAAAAACAAACAAATAAACTCTTTAAAAATGAAGTAAGCATTGTCACTATTGCTTAAAGTATAAAAAGTCAAAATTACCAGGTTCTTTAGACGGGATAAAAATAAATAAATAAATAAATACCCTTTGCACTTGAACCTGTAAAGATTTCATAATACAATTAAAAAATGTCTGAAAACTGTATACCTCCACAGAAATTAGTGACCTTAATTAAAAAGAAAACAGAATATAGCACTGGAGACATGGCATGTCAAGTTTAAAGGGCATATTAACTCAAATATTCTTGCCCAGGAACACATGCATTGGATACTAGTTTATTTTTCCCTTGCACATAGTTTATATATGCATATGGGATTGTGACAGTCTCCATTTACGATATATTCCTATAGATTTTTACCATTGGTGGAGCCTAGACACTTAGTCTATTCCCAAAGTAACATATGCTCCTTTAAACATCAGATACTAGTCTATGTCCTCGCACTGCTGTATTGTGGAGATTTGCACATCTCAGGCAGATACAGCGCATGACTCGGAGGACATAAAAGGGTCGTTTTCCTGTAATGGCAAAAATAATGTGCTTTAACACACAATGGGAAGTTTTGTTTTCAGACTAGTCAACTCGTGGAAAAACTTAAAGGAAAAAAAATGGAATTAAAACATAGCTGTTGAATTGTGCACTCTAAATACCAAAACCATGATGGCAACTTATGACATTTACAACTCCCGAGAAAGGAAAAAAAAATGTAGATAATTATTGTAAATGCCTGAAAACATTTCATGAAAGAATCTAGCAGAATTGCAGGCATAAAAAATATTTATATTTTATACAGCCTCAAAGGAGTACTGAAGAATAAAAGCCTAAACAAGAGGAAAAACACTGCAATCTGAACTCAATGGAAAGCAACACACCTAGCATAATGGACATAAAAGTGGTCTCAATCACTGAAAAAAAAAAGTTCTAGGCCAAAATTTTGTTTTATAGGCGCGGGTGTAAATCTAGTGTTTAAAGCAACCATACATTTAGTACTTTATTTTTCAAGTGCCCAGTCACCACATGACCTCAATGGTCCAGCACAAATCTGCAAACAATAAAGTGCAGGTTCTGAGCAATCGCACCACTCTAAGACAATGGTTCCCAAATCAGTTTCAAATTCTGTTGGGCATTCCATTATACCCCCACTGTGGGCTTGAAAAGCTCCAGTGTGAGGAAAAAAAAATAAAAAGTGCACAATGAGTGCCATTAGGTCACCTTACCTTCAAACAGGTTGTGTGAAACACAAGTGACCTAAAAGATTCTTTAGAAAATAAGCCCTAAATTGATTCAAACCATCTTGTCAATGTCCACGGAATATTTTGTATTAGATTATTTATGGAAGATGCCAAAAGAGGATACAAAACTTACTCAAAGCAAAGATCTATGAAATAACAGCAATCAAGAAGAAAACAGGCATGTATTTTACACAGAAATGTTCTAAGTTGCGTACCATGTGATATTTTTGCACAAGAATTCAATAAAGATATTCTGGCTTTCAAAATAGTCAGATTACACTTCAATCTTTTCAATATTTGGCAAAGTGAACCTGTGCCAAGACTATGCATACTGCAGTATTTACATATTCCAAACAAGTACTAAAAAAGCAATGTAACCACTTCAAGTCCAGATAGTTTCACCCTCTTCCAGTCCATCCTCACATATTTTGCTATATTTATATCCTGATTTTTGATGGGTAACCAGACTAAAAAAAGTAGTATATGGCATTAATGCTGGATCTCAAAAACTAGAGCCAATATGGAAAATTCGTGCCATTTTAGCAATTAGTGGGTCAAATATACCCAGAAACAGATCTAACATTCCAGGCACCAAAATGTATGTTGGTCTGTGAGCTTTCGTCATAAAACCACACCAGAATGTATTCCAAGTTTTTTGAAGATGTACTTTTTTGCCATAATTCTTTGGGAAATGACAATATTTTCCAGAATAGGATTTTTATAACTGCTTACCTGTAAAATCATTTTCTTTAAAGTACATCACGGGACACAGATTCATAGTAATTACTATATGGGTTATAGGCCACCTTCAGGTGATGGACACTGGCACACCCTAAGACAGGAAGTCCACTCTATATAACTCCTCCCACTACTGTACCTGTTTTTGTAGCAAAGCAATACACCTGTATCCCAGAAAGAAGGGAGGGACCTCTGTGTCCCATGATGTACTTCAAAGAAAAGGATTTTACATGCAAGCCGTTCTAAAAATCCTGTATCATGGGACACAGAGCCATAGTAATTACGTGGGATGTCCTAGAGCAATGCTAACTGAAGGGAGGAAGACAAAAAAATGAGGGCACCATGAGATCAGAGGACTTGTACTGAAGCACATTGAGCCCAAAGGCGATATCCTCATGACTTTTTACATCTGCCTGATAGAATGTGGTAAATGTAATGACTGAAGACCAAGTTGTGGCCTTGCAGATTTGAGCCATGGAGGCTTGGTGATGCACTGCCTACGAAGCAATAACAGCCCTTGGGGAGTGCGCTTTGATTTGAAAAGGTGGAATCTTCCTCCTTAAACCATAAGTTTGAACAATTACTTGTCAAATTCATTTGGAAATAGTAGATTTTGATGCTGCCTGTCCTCTATTAGGACCTTCAGGAAATGCAAACAAAACAACCATTTTTCGAATCTGAGCCTTCAAGTAGACTGACTGCTCTCACCACATCAAGAGAACGTAGTGACTTTTCTCCGGAAGAACCGGGTTCTGGAAAGAATGAAGGTAGGTAGAATACCGTAGTTTAAATGAAAACTTGATATAACCTTATCTTTGTGAATAAATAAAATATGGCTCTTTACAGGAAAGAGCAGCCAACTGACAGCACTCTTGCAAAAAAAAATAAAAAATATATAGTTTCCTTGTCAAAAGGACCAAGGGAATATGTTGTATAGGCTCAAAAGGCCGTTTCTGTAATGCCGACAGAACTAAATTCAAGTCCCAGGGGTTCAGGGGTGACCTAACTGGAGGAATAAGCCTCTTTACCCCCTGAATAAAGCTACGAACCAAAGAATGCGAAGCAAGCAGTCGCTGAAATAATACCGATAAGGCAGAGACCTGGCCCTTGATAGTACTCCAGGCCAACTTAATTTCTAACCCCATCTGTAAAAAGTCAAGGATCCTACATATGACATACTTCCTGGGGTGCAAACCCTTGGATTCACACAAGGAGACCTATGCCTTCCAGACTCTAATATACGATTCTGGAGGCCGGCTTCCTTGCATTAACCAAGGTAGATACCACTGAACACGACAGCCCATGCTTCTTCAGAATGTGGGTCTCAATAGCCAAATCGTTAAATTTAGCGTTTGTAAGGTAGGATGGAATACCGGACCTTGTGAGTGATGGTCTGGACGTGGTGGTAACGTCCATGGGTCCCCTACCGCCATCTTTATGATCTCTCCAAACCAAAACCTCCTGGGCCACAAGAATCCCGACTTCCCTTCCTGCTTGATCCTGCGAAGATGTCGTGGAAGCAGCAGAACAGGAGGGAATGCATAAATCAGTGAAAACCGATTCCATGTAAATACCAAGGCATCTGTTCCGCAAGCTAGCGGATCTTTAGTTCTTGACACAAATGTTGTCTATCTTTTTGCTGAACCTGGACGCAAACAGATCTACATCCGGAATCCCCCATCTTTGGCCTATTGTAAGGAAGATATTCGGGTGAAGAGACCATTCTCCTGGGAACAACTGCTGGCGACTCAAGTAGCCCCCCTGCCAATCCCTCTATTCCTAGAATGAAGACTGCCGATAGGCAAGGTATAATTTTTTCTGCCCACGTTAGGATAGGATTCACCTCTCTGGGCCGCACGACTTCTCGTGCCCCCTTGGTGATTGATATAGGACACTGCTGTGGCATTGTTGGATTGGATCCAGACAGGAAAATTCTGTAATATGAACGTCCAGGCCCTAAGGGCCAAGCCTGCTGCTCGAATCTCTAGAATATTGATGGGCAAGGTAATTTAAGACCTGGACTATTTCCCTTGGACAGTCACCTCTTCTAGGACTGCTCCCCAACCCGAAAGGCTGGCATCTGTTACCACCTTCCAGGTAACTGGAAAGGTTTTCCTTTCTGCAGATTCTTGGTTATCAACCACCAACTAAGGCTCTGGCGCACCTTTGGAGACAAGCACATTGGGAAATCTAGAGCTTGGACCTTCTTGTTCCAAGCCGATAGGATACTGTTTTGCAGCAGTCTCGAATGAAACTGAGCATAAGGAACGGCCTTGAATGAAGCCACCAACTTTGCCAACAACCTCATGCAAAGCCGAATGGAAGGATTCTTCTTTGCCTCGACTACCTGAAACCGCTCCCTTTTGGCACTGATCTTCGCCTGGGTCAATACCACCCTCTTCTGCGTTGTATCTATAATCAGACCCAAGTACTCCAATTTCCTTGATGGTTTAAGGAAGATTTCTTTAGGTTGAGAAACCAACCTAGGTAATTCCAGGTAGTTGACTGTGGTGACCATTAGAGCTGCCACGACGCGTCGACGTAATCGACTACGTCGACTAAGAAAATACGTCGACGTCCGTGAATGGCGTTGACGCGTCACGCACATGTCATCTCGCGGGTAAATGGCGGTGACAGCTGCTGCTCCTGCTCCCGGGAATGGGGAAAAAAGTTCAGGTGCAGCCCGAAGATCCAGACCACGACTTTAAAAAAGGTATGGGAATTCTTTAAACAGAGGCCAGATAAAATGGTCCTTTGTTCCCTCTGCAAAACCGAACTGGCGTACCACGGCAGCACTACTGCGATGCACGAGCACCTCCGAAGAAAACATCCTGGCGCACTACGGCCTCAAACGGACGAGCCATCTTTGTAAGTACGTACTTGCTAGTATTTTGTTCATTTTGGGAGACAATGGGAGTCATTTGTGGTCAATATTTATTAATATATTTTATATGCTCATGCTGCTACTGCTAGTAAGTAAGATACATCATTATTAGTGCATGCTCAGGGGCCAGGGGTACATATTTGTTGCTGTGCTAATTTCTTTTTTTTAGTGGCCATCTCATGTTTTTTTTTTTAATGTTTCACATTCACAAGGCACTTTTTGCACTGCAGCCCTCTTGCTGATCTGGGGATCCCTCAGGGCATGGTTTGACAACTTCCTGCAATGTATGAGCCGAGAGAAGAGATGCCATGCTTTTCTTCCAATACACAGAGCAGCAACAATATAATATTAATTTAATTGCAGACAGACATTTACAATTACTACACTACCCGCACCCCCTTTTAAATACGCACCGCGCAGTACAAGTACATTATTAGCAGCATTGAGCATTCATGTTGGTTAAACTTGGTTCAGGTTCCTAAATGTTTATTGTGTGTCTTTTCTGGGGGTTTTTTTCTCGAGAAGAGGAAAAGCTGTGTACAGGAGTTCTTCTTACATGAAAAGGATGTCACCGTTTGCACACCCCAAATGGCCGTTGCATATACCAATAGCATACTCAACATGATTGTAAAAGATATGAGACCAATTTCCATTGTAGACGGTCAAGGATTTCATGAGATGATCAACACGTTTTACCCAGGATACACACTTCCCTCCAGGTCCCATTTCACTAAGCTGATGGAGAAGAAATAGGAGGAGAATTTTGATAGATTGAAAGCATCACTCAAAGATGTGAAATCAAAAATAGCTCTCACCACAGACGCATGGACCAGCATTGCCACAGAGGCATACTTGGGTGTCACATGCCACTTCATCAATGAAGACTGGAATCTTACATCGTACAATCTGACCACTATGCCACTTGAAGATCGGCACACAGCTGAAAACATTGCTAACTGGGTGGAAAAAGCAGCTGAAAAGTTTGAGATATCCATGGCCAATGTAAATGTAGTTGTCCATGATAACGCTGCAAATGTTGTCGCTGCTCTGCGTATATTGGAAGAAAAGCATGGCATCTCGTCTCTCAGGTGTGCTGGTCATACATTGCAGTTAGTTGTCAACCATGCCCTGAGGGATCCCCAGATCAGCAAGACCCTGAGGGCTGCAAAGTGCCTTGTGGAACATTTAAAAAAAAAAGTGAGCTGGCCACTACAAAGCTTAAAGCAAAGCAGCAACAAATGGGTACCCCTGAGCATGCACTAATAAATGATGTATCCGTAAGATGGAACAGTACTTTACACATGATCAGCCGCCTGCTTGAACAGAGGTGGCCGGTGACTGCAACTCTTTACGATCCTGATGTCACACCATGAGGGAAGCGCTTCCTAGATTTAAAACATCAGTGGAGCTTACTTGAGGAAGTGGAACAAGTCCTGAAGCCATTTGAGTGTGCTACTGTTTTCTTGAGTGGAGAGTCCTATGTGACTGCTTCCGCTCTACCTCCTCTGGTAAAGGGCCTCCAAAAATCCATACAGAGCACAATTTGCGAGACAGCAGCAGTCAAAGCTTTCCAAAGTGTTGCTGCACAGGAGATGACATCAAGATGGGAGCGGGAAACTAAATTCAGAGATGATGGTGGAGAAAATATATGTCTTATTGCAGCAGCCCTGTACCCCAGATTCCACAAACTAAAATTCCTGCCAGCAGAGGACAGTTTAAAAGTTCACCTCAAGGTCCAAGCTCTTGCTTTTGAAGTGAAAAGAAGATACGAGGAAGAGCAAACGCAACATCGATGCGAGGAACAGTGGTCAACCAGTGCAGACATGAAATTTTCTGAGAAGAGGCGAGTGTCTCTGTTCTTAAAATTCAGATGACCACCACAGTAATGGCGAGGATGACACTGGTCACATCCAAGATCAAGAAACCCACAGTGAAGTTGTGCGGAATGAGATACACATGTATTTCAGTGAGCAGGCTATTCTAAAGGAAGAAAACCCGCTGAAATGGTGGAAGGAAAATGAAGAGGTTTCCCATTTTGGCCATGCTGGCAAAGAGTTACTTGTCTGTGCCTGCAACATCAACCCCATCTGAAAGACTTTTCTCAGTTGCTGGCAACATTGTGACTAAAAAAATAGCAAGCCTAACATCAGAGCATGTTGATATGCTAACCTTCCTCCATTGCAATGGTAAAATATAGCATTGTAATAGAGGAAGTAACACAGGCCCCCAAACTTTTGCACTTGTCATGACTGTGTTGTGTTCTTGTTGGGCTGTATTAGTGTATGTTGAGATGGCTCATGGCTGCCTTCAGTGTTGTATTGGCCATATTTTTGCACAGCCACAGTGTTGAGCAGTGCTTTTGGTGGGCTTGGTTCCTCCTTGCTTCCTTCCTTGAAAACCGTTACCTCCTCAGGTATGTTTTACATTACAATTAAAGTAACACACCACAAAAATACTGCTCAATCAGCACTCTGACTCTACAATAACACTATGTATTCAATCATCAATGATTACAATTACATAGTGTTATTGTATGTTGACCAGCATTTTTGTGGTGTTAAACAACAACACTTTAGGTCAAGAGGCATAATACCATATAAATGGCTCTCTAGGGGCATGAATTGGGCATCTTACTTGGGTTGCACCGATACCACTTTAAGACAGAGTACAAGTACCAATACTTTTTTCGAGTACTTGCCAATACCGACACTTTAATGTCATGTGACAGTAGCACGAATATGCAGCAGTGATTAGGCATGTACTGTGTCAGTAGTTTTTATTTCATTTTTTCCTTTTTTTGGTCAGTGTTTATTTTTTTATTTTAATTTTTTTTTATTTAACCTTTTATTATTTTTTAATTGGCTCTGTTGGGGGGGCTTTGGTGAGATATCAGGTGTCTCAACAGACCCGACATCTTCCCTTTGAGACAGGGAAAGTGACTGAGGACAGATTCCCCAGTCCCTTTCCCTGTAACCGCAGCTGCACTGAAGATGAATGGACAGGAGACGGAGGCAGTTATCACTGCCTCTGTTCATTCAGAAAAGGAAGTAGCTGGTAAATGACATTTACAGACTCCTTCCTCCGCTCTCCAGCCTGACACATCCAGGACAGGAGCTCTACCACTGTAGCTGCAGGCATTGTGGAGAAATTTGTTAAATTTCACAGCAGAAGCATGGAGATCATCTCTTCTCCCCTCTTTACAAGGAAAACTGAATCTTGGCAGGCTGGAAGCCCTCTAACGTAAAAACACAGATGTCTGAGCTTCTAGGAAAAAAAAAAAAAAAAAAAAAAAAAATCTAATTTCCAATATCTTCTCTATTGTAGATAACCATTATGATTTTTTTTTTTTTTTTTTTACCACTGAAGCAAAAGCTGTGTGTTAAATCTCAAAAATGCATTGGCAGGTAGGATCTGGCTTAGGCCCCCTGGACACCTCACACATCCTGGGGTCTCTCAGACTGGACTTCTCCATTAACTAGTTTGACCTTGAGTATCTGGGATAGGTTGAAAAGTACTAATCATTATGCCCCTCTGACTTCACCTCTAGGGGGCTACCCATGGTTCTTACCAGCGAAGGAATGTAGATTCTGCCATTTATTTATTTTGAATTTTGCAATCCCTATATGGCACCCTTCCCTTTTGTGACCTGGAAATATCGCCAACTGACAGATTTCATTTCCAAACTGGATCACCAACCACGTCCAGTGACTAGTCTTACAACTTTTGAATCTATGTGTAGACATCTTTCTGATGCCAGACATTTACAAATGTATAAATTGGTACTAGGAAACTGCTCATCGATGGTGCCCCATTACATTAGGGAATGGGAGAAGGTGGTTGGAATGGAATTCACAACCCCTCAGATCCAACGGATCATTAAATTGACCCATACTTTGTCTATTAGTTCCTGTACACAAGAATCCTCCTTGAAATTTATCACCAGATGGTATAGGACCCCCCCGTCTGGCTCGTGACCGATGTTGGAGGGGACGTGACCACTGAGGCACGTTCCTCTACATTTGGTAGTCCTGCCCCAAGATTATTCTGGGACACCATTGTCCCTTGGAAATGAAAAAACTTTTCCTTAGACCAATCACAAACTCCCTGTTACATCTTTTATTTCATGGGATTTCATCTTCTATAAAGGCTTATTAAAAGAAGTGTAATACCTCATTTATTAAATGCCACAAGGATTTTCATTGCCAGATTTTAGAAACAATCCACTTACCCCACACTATCTGCTTGGAAAGGGGAAGTGGATAATAATATGGAGGCTGAACGCTGGATATAAACTGTCAAGGACCAACAAGAAAAATTTAGAGATATATGGATGTACTATTCACAAGAGATACCAAAGAGTTAATAGGGTCTCTATAGGGTTCTATTTTATATGTCTTATAGTAACCATTTCATATGTTATGATACAGATTGAAATCATAATGTATCCCTCTAAGTTTGAAGTATTGTACCCAAGTAATGGTTAAGTAGTTTTTATATTGTTTTTTTGTTTAGTTCTCAGACAGGTCTCATTTCAAAAGGCTTTTCTGAGTATACACTGGATGCTTATTTGTGCCGTATTATGTTTGTTCCGCATGGGTCTTTGCACACTGCAGAAGAGATGACAGTTGCAGAGACTCCTGTGTTATTGGCAGGTTCATGAATATGTAGTCACTGTATGTTTAGTTATGAGAACATTGGTACTGTTATTTTTGTTGAAAAGCAATAACCTTCTATAACAAAAAAAACACACACAAACTCAAAATGTGTGGGGCTGTAATAGACAAAAATGTGTCCGCTATAATGTCACAGCCCCGATAAAAATCCCTCATCGCTGGCATTAATGGAAAAAAAAAAAAAAAAAAATGTATATATTATATATATATATATATATATACACACGTGTGTGTATATATAAAAAATATTAAAAATGGCATAAATCTCATTTTGTAGACGCTATAACTTTTGAGCAAACCAATCAATATACGCTTATTGCAATTTTTGTTTTACCAAAAATATGAAGAATACATATCAGCCTAGCCCTAAACTGAGGGAAAAAAAATTTGTTAAAAACGTGGCATATTTATTAGAGCAAAAAGGTAAAAGGATAGTGTTTTTTTTTCTCAAAATTGTTGCTTTTGTTTAGAGTAAAAAACAAAACAAAAAAAAAACAAACAAAAAAACCATCAATTTTGTTTGGGTTCAAGGTTGCAAAACCGCGCAATTGTCGGTTAAAGCAATGTAGTGCTGAAATGCAAAAAATGGCCTGCTCATTGAGCAGGCAAATCTTCTGGGGCTGAAGTGGTTAAAGTTGTGAATGGCCTATAAAGTCCCATTCAGGGATTTGTAGTTTGGGTTACCATATTGAGGACATGGGCTTTTCACTTCCTCTCTCAACAAATTTTCAATACTAAGCTTTTAGAAACCCAACTGTAGAGTCTGAGATTTTTGAGTACATCTACAATACATGTAGCTAGAGGGTAGAGCTGCATGATTAATCGTTAAAGAATCAAAATTGTAATTCTGCCCCCCTCCCAATCTTAAAACAGCATTCCCCAATTCTATACAACAAGTGCAGAGTTCTCTGCTCACTTCTGACAAAAATAAATAAATGCAGACAGCCTGCCAAGTTTAAATCAACATTGGAGATGACTATAAACAAAGTAATATTTTGTTCTTAGAACAAAAAGGAATGAACTTTGATCTGTAGATGAGGGCAGTTTAACCACCTAAAGACTAAACGTTTTGACATTTGTAGACTACAAGGTAAAAATCTGTATTTTTTGCTAGAAAATTACTTGGAACCCCCAAACATTTTTTTTTAGCAAACCCTAGAGCAGTGATGGCAAATCTTGGCATCCCAGATGTTTTGGAAGCACATTTCCCATGATGCTCAACTACACTACAGTTACATATAGTTACATAGTTAGTAAGGATGAATAAAGACCAGTCCAACCTGAGTGGACATTGTACACTCACATTGGTCCCTACCCTCAAGGAGCCGGGAATCCAAGGTCCCCATTCATATACCAGGGCCAACATATCAGCATGTCTTTTGAGTGTGGGAGGAAACCGGAGTACCCAGAGGAAACCCACACAGGCACAGGGAGCACATGCAAACTCCAGGCATGTATTGTGGTGGTTGGGATTCGAACCAGCAATCCTTTTTACGGTTAGGTGAGTACCAACCACTACACCACTGTGCTGCATGAGTATCATGGAAAATGTAGTTCCAAAAACATCTGGAGTGCCAAGGTTTGCCATCACTGCCCTAGAGAATAAAATGGCGTCTGTTGAAATATTTCATGTCACACTGTATTTGCGCAGCAATCTTACAAAACGCAATTTTTGAAAAAAAAAACAAACACACTGATGAATTTGAAAAAAAATAAAACAGTAAAGTTAGCCCAATTTTTTTGTATAATGTGAAAGATGTTACGCCGCGAGAATTGTGATCTTTATTCCAAGCAAAAAAAATAAAAATTGTGATTATCATTTTAGCCAGAATCGTGCTGCGCTACTAGAGGGATAAGGAATACTTTGTTTAAAAGTTTTTACCGCTTAAGAATATGTAGACACTTTAATGTCCATAGTTTAGGCACAGGTGCACTTTAACTTTATGCTCCACTCTACAGTTGTAGAAACCTTAAGATGCTTATTAGTATTCATGTTCCATGTCATTTTTTTTCCTGCGTGCAAGACATATATGCCGTTTAACCGACAAAAAAAAAAAAAAAAAAAAAAAAAAAAAAAGGGGCTGTAATGTATAAGGCGTCTTTCTGACCCACAGCCCCTAATCAGATTTTCCTTCTGGTCTAACCTGTTTAATGATAAGGGAAACTTAATGGTTGTTATACAGCACACAGACTCCAATTCACTAGACTGTGTACAAGACCCAACTGTCGCAATAATAAAACAATTTTTACAATAAAATTAACTTACCAACTTATTTGGAAATTTTTTGCTTGTACATATTCATCATTCTTTGACGAAAAGCATCAAAGTTGTCATCTCTGGACTGACCGGGTTCTTTTGATTCAGTACCCAGACCCTCCCCAGCAGAGACTGTACCCCTGAGAAAGGTAAAACAGTTATTGATGTTAAATCATTAGCTTTTATGTATAACTTAGCTAGCCAATGTTTCTTCAGCTAATACAGGCCATATGCAGCAAAGTGAAAACAAAGATGTTCAGAAAAGTTCATGATCAGATTCTTGCATAGAATTATTCCACTGAGTGGAGGAAATCAAAAATGTCCACAAGGACTGGCCTTCTACTAGCTGTGGCACTGGTTTTATTAGTTTGCTGGGAATAGGATATTTGTACTCACCATAAAATCCTTTTCTTGGAGTCCACTGGGTGACACAGGAAGTCATTTACCGTTCTGTTATACATACAGCCAACAGAATTGGACAAAAAAAATTAATAAATAAAAAAAACAAAAAACCGAGGGACGTAGAAAGTCTTGTACTGCAGGGATGTCCAAGAGCAGTCCAACTGAGGTGGGCAACAAACAGGCCCACAAAAACAACAGCACTGTCTGCAGCTCCAAGAGCTGCCTGAAGGACCTTACGCCCAAAGCTGGAATGACATGAAGCCTTAAAATCTGATAACACTTGAAGAACGTTTAAACAGATGACCAGATGGGCATGCTTACAAACCAGAAAAACATTTGCCTGATGCCAAACAGCCCATGAGACACTTACGGATCTAGCAGAGTGTGCCCTGACAGAAATGGTGGCACTTAATTCTTAAAGAGTAACTACTTATGTTAAAAAAATTAATAAACCCCACACCCCTTCCATTTCTGCTTTAAAGGAATAAGAAATGGTAGAATAAGAAGCTGGTTCACCTTTAGGGGGGACGCCAGGAATGACAGTCTTTTTAAAGCAAGGGGTGGCTCCGAGATAAACTCGACGCCTGGACCGCATCCAAGCAATGGTGGAAGATCTGAGTAACTGATCCATCCAATGAGCTGTAGTCAGACAGAGGGAAGGAAGAATGTCCCGACTGAGGGGAAAAGCCAAAAACTAAAGTGCTGGGCTTCACCACCACTACCTTTGTCCAAGAAAAGAAAGCGTTTTTTTATAGGATAAGGTTTGCAGACTAGACTCTAGCCTTGCAGAGGCGATGGCAGCAAGAAACAAACCTTGCGAGTGAGTGTAAAAAAGGGAAGATCCCAAAAGGCAGTTTTTGAAGGGCAGAAGGAGCCAAGTTATGATCCCACAGAGTCACAGGGGAGCGAACAGGTGCAGCCACATGGAAGACACTGAATTGCACCAAGAATTTCCTGGGGCGACAGCCTCTCTCATCAGGCAAAGAATGCCTTCCACGTGCCATATTAAGACTTACAGGAAGTAGGTTTTTCTAGCCTTTGCCAGTGGGAAAAATCTGCCTGCCAACAGACCACGCTTGGGATGTAAATGGCAAAGAAGGCTGGAACATTAAGTTTTGTTCAGGGCAGGAGCCACACTGCTTCTCTTGCTACAAAGATTTATGGCTGCTCCCTGGTGGCCGATTTATGCCACTGCCATAGCAAAGTTCGACTGCATCTTGATCAGATGACCCTCCAACCAGGAGGTCCAGCACTGCAGGAACAACCAAATTGCCAAAAGTTAATAGGGGAACACCACTTCAATGCCCAAGTCCTCTGAACTAACAAGATACCCAGGACACCTCTCTGACTAAACAGGTTGGCATTCAACATGAGGATCTTTCAGAAGACTTAAAGAAAGCACTTCTACTCCAGGGCCAGATATCTAAAGCCACCAAGCCAGAGATAATCTGGTCTTCAGTGCCAGACAAACTGGTCTGTCCATGGACTGGAATAACATATCCCACAATAGCAGAATGTTGCCTTATAGGGATCTGGCTAGAACTGGGCAACTGAGTTACCAGGACACTCATGCAGAAGTGATAAAAAAAACTCTGGCTTAAGCTACATCTAGGATTAGACCGAGATATTCCAAGCAATGGGCAGTTCCAGTACTAGGTTTTTAATTTTCAGGACTGAACCTCTGCGAGGTCTGGACAGTCAGGGCAACAATGTTTGCCAGAACATGCGCTACCGTTCCCTCAGCAAGAGGTCATCTAGATATACCACAATGGGAATGCCCTGCATGCAGTAAAGCTGATACAGGGGCCAGCATGGTGGTGCAAGAGACAGTAAAGGCAGCAGGGCCACAAACTGGAAATGTAAAAAAAAAAATATATTATATATATATATATATATATATATATATATATATATATATATATATATATATATATATATATATATATATATATATATATATATATATATATATATATATATATATATATATATCTATATCATGTCCACACAATCAAAGTTTCTCTAATGAAGGGAGTCTATATGACAGGGCTGGTGAATTACATGTGGAATTTCTGGGCCCAAAAGAAGACATTTAGGGCCTTAAGATTCAAGTCGGGCTGATGTTCCCATTTGGTTTGGGGACTAAACAGGTTGGAGCAAAACCCCTGAAACTGTTCTGCCATTAAGGAGAAGAAAAAAAAAAATCGATGCTCCAGTTGACTAGTAAGTGCTATTAGTAGGCTTATTGATCTAGGCAGTGACACAGAAAGGTTTGGAAGTGATGAACCAGGGAGGAAAATGGAAGTAAAAAATCCTAGCTTGTAGCCCCTGGAAACTACCTCCTAAATCCAAGCATCTAAGACGTAAACAGTCCAAGTGTCAAAGACTAACAGACATGACAGGGGAAAGAACGAACGAAAGAAGGGGAAAGAACGAACGAAAGAAGGGGAAAGAACGAACGAAAGAAGGGGAAAGAACGAACGAAAGAAGGGGAAAGAACGAACGAAAGAAGGGGAAAGAACGAACGAAAGAAGGGGAAAGAACGAACGAAAGAAGGGGAAAGAACGAAAGGAGAAAGCTGATGGTTTGAGGGACTTGGAAGACCAAGGTTTGCAGGTGGACTGAGTGTCAGACTTGGCCCTGGACCTGAAATTTCAGGTTGTGAAGTAACAAAGGTTTTTTTCTTGGCCTCTGTCAAAAAAGGAGTCTCCCCGAACTGAGTCACAGGATCAAATTAATAATAAAAAAACAAAAATAAAAAACTGGTGGCATCTTATGAAGGCATCAAGGGCAGAGCCAAAGAGATGTTGTCCCTTGAAGGTCATATGGAGCAGTGCTTCGGCAATAGACTAATGCTGTAACTTAAAAAAAAAAAAAAAAAGAAGAATGGACTTTTTTTAATTGCAGAATCATACTTACCTAGGCGGATGCAGCATCGGTCCGATGCTACATCTGTCCCCCGCCGACTCAAACACTGAGAATCGGGCAATCAACCGCGGATCGCTCGGTTCTCAGGGCTCCATGGAGCAGAGAGCTGGTGACTGTCAGTCTGCTCTGTCCCCTCTTCGCTCACTGGAGCGCTGGGCTGTAGAGGTGGGAGCGGCCAGCTTAAGCTCCTGGCTAAGGCGCATGCCAATTCAGCTATGTGGGAAGATCCCGACTTCATTGTTACAATCTTGCTCGAGCCTGGACTGGCTGACGTCAGCCGATGAGTCACAGGCGTGCAGAACGAACTGCACTCCTGTGATCCTCAAGAGAATTACAGCCAAACAAGCTTTGGCTGTACTATTCCTTTAGGGATGCAGGCATGAGATCCAAGCGCTTTATGTCCAAGGGAAAATCTGCATAATGATCAGATCCCTAATAGCTTTAGACGAGTCAGGCAGAGTTTGCAAGATTAACCGGTTCCCGACCAGCGCACGACGATGTACATCGACAGAATGGCACGGGCAGGCATATTGGCGTACAGGTACGTCCAATCTTCAATGCCGCCCTGCCATCGGGAGCAGAGATCAGTGTTGACTAAATGAAAAAAAAATAAAAATGCTATAAAACTATCCCTATTTTGTAAACGCTATAACTTTTGCGCAAACCAAATAATCGCTTATTGCGATTTTTTTTACCAAAAATATTTAATAGAATGCGTATCGGCCTAAACTGAGGGAAAAAAATGTTTTTATATATTTTTGGGGGATATTTATTATAACAAAAAGTAAAAAATAATGCGTTTTTTTCAAAATTGTCGCTCTATTTTTGTTTATAGCGCAAAAAATAAAAACCGCAGGGGTGATCAAATACCACCAAAAGAAACCTGTTTGTGGGAAAAAAAGGACGTCAATTTTGTTTGGGAGCCACGTCGCACGACCGCGCAATTGTCAGTTAAAGCGACGCAGTGCCGAATCGCAAAAAGTGGTCTGGTCTTTGACCAGCAAAATGGTCCGGTCTGTAAGTGGTTAAAGTTATGGTTAAGACAGGTTACAGTGCAGTACCTGCCAGGGAGATTGGTGCATCCTGCACTAGGAGCTGAGGTCCAGTATGTGCCTCAATCTCCACCCTTCAATTTCCTACAAAACAGGAGTGTGTCAGTTTAACACAGTCACAGCAGTACTGTTTACTGTGCTGATCACACATGCCATTTCCAAGCAGGCAGTGGCACTGGCAGCAGCATCAGAACAAGGGTTTCATGGATGAAATCAACTTACCATTTGTTATAAAAGCCCTGTATGTACAACCGGAAGCGGATTCTGATACCGCTGTCACTCCCAGCTGGTAAACAGGCAGGATGTGTGAGCAGCACAGCGCTGCTGTGAGCGTGCCTGTGCTGTTCAGGGTTAAAATGACAAACCCCCTGCTTTGCATTCACAGTGATGTCACTTGTGTCAGAAAAGTGCACAGACAACACAAACATTGTCAATCATATTTCAGTCTATAAGAATCACTGTAGTAACAAACCGGTGGGCTGAGCTTGGGGTGTGCCGTCAGCTACTGGATCTCAGCTTCTACAGCTAATAAAAATATAGAACAAAGTGCTATACGCACTGCGGTTAGTTAGCAAGCATCAGTAGCTTATCAAATGCTGCATGACTGCAGTGAAATCCTCCTTGGACAATGCAGAGGAGGGGGCCATGGCGAGGGAGCTAGGGAGGACTCCAATGATGGCACAGACACCTTGAAGAGGGCAAAACTACAGGCATCAGATATATCAGTGGGCATGCTGCAGGCATCGGAGCCATTAGTGGAGTGTGAGCTGGAGGCACCCAATAGAGCGGAATCTGCACCCTTTGTCAAGAATCGGGCATGTTGCACCACAAAGTGAAAAGCAACATAGCTCAAGGAAGGAGTCAAAGCTTCAGGTACTCACAAACCAGATAGCTTGGAAGCAGGCCAATTCACTCCACAGAGGGTTGAATGAGGGAAAAAATAAATTATTGGATTACTCCATCAAAACAGTCAGTGATGATGGGGGTATCCCTCCCACTAAAGTTATTGTATACTGACAGCATGGAGAGTTCCCCGCAATCAGAATACAATGATCAGTGTTACTGGCTATATCTGGCGGCACTGATCGTGCAAGAAAAAAAAACAAAAAAAAAAAAAACACACAGGCTGGTTGTACAGAAGTTGATCAAGAGGAAGAGATTTGGAACAGACCAAAGATCAAGTGTTCCACATGGCTCTTGAAAGAAGCAGCAGCAAGAAGGCATTTCTTCAACCCTAAATGGTTAGAAAGCATGCAGAGCAATCCATCCAACAAATGACGCCTGCTCTCTATCCCCAAGTGCTAACCCCTTCGGTCGTAAAAACTTAAGAAATTGTGAAGTTTTAAAACACTTAAGGGTCCCAACAATGTAGCTTTCAAGGGTGAGTCCAAACGGCATACTCACAAGGCAAGTATTTAGAGACAGAGCAAGCGCTAAGCCATGGCTCTGGACCTGAAGTGTGCTCAGCAGCTAACTTTTACCAGTACTTGAAGTCTAGAAAGCCCTACAAGCAGGACCCAGGGCCTGAAGGTCACATTTCAGACTTGTCCCCGAATGTCCAGTCAAGCCAAACTGGATAGCTGCATCTAGAGACTAGCTCAAGCAGCAATGCAGCAGAAAGAGTTGAGGACACTAGCAAACAACTAAGGCATGCTGGAGTTGGAGGAATTACACTGGGCTGGCCTACAAAGTTTGTTTGCCAGTGTCCAGTCCTCTTGAAGAGGAAAGTATAACCCTGACAGTACACTGTGTCCCTAAATAGGTGAGGAATCATTCCATTTGATAAAGT
The DNA here is from genome assembly GCF_037356315.1 of Lithobates pipiens. Classification (NCBI taxonomy): domain Eukaryota; kingdom Metazoa; phylum Chordata; class Amphibia; order Anura; family Ranidae; genus Lithobates; species Lithobates pipiens. Next base: position 120,335,999 of record NW_027507718.1, on the reverse strand, counting down.
AGAGGGCACACTTCAGCAGAGTAAACGACACACCTTTTAGGTTGAATGAAAGCACAAGGCCAATATTATAAAAAACACATTCTAGCTCGGTTATCAATTGCAAAACAGATCAATACCTAGACTAAAAATGTTGCAGCATCAAGTGGTACATTTTCTCTCTCTCTGGTTCTCAAACAGGGGACATTTGTTAATATCCCAGAACATCTGTTGATATATGAACTGCAGATGAGAAGGGGGTCCATGACTTCTACAAAACCTATCCATTTTTTGTTTTTTTGTTTTTGAAGTACAGAAAATCAAGGCACCTTGAAGGAAATGCCAACAATCACATTAAACCTTTTCTCCCCAACATACACTTTTATAGGGTTTTTGATTCCTGCTCCGCCGGATCCAAGTCCTTGACCTTCTCGCCATCCCATCTTACTCAACATCTGAAAACCCACATTGTGCTGGGTTAACTTCTTGTTAGCAAACTCCAGATCAGCTGGTTTCTGGAAAGACAAAAAGGATAGCATGTCATAAACAAGATTCAGATAAACTCTACCTTTTACCAAGCCAATATTGCCCACATTAGATTGGCATCACATCAACTGTAAATTTACAAGGCTAGAAAAGCAAACCAATAGGTTTAAGTATGACCAAATTACTTGTAAAAGAATGCTTGGTAAACACAGTTTTATGACAAAATTCAGACCAATTTGAAAGGTCAAAGATAAAGCGGAGTTCCTCACGTTTTTCAGTTTATTAAAAAAGTCAGCTACAAAAAGTGTAGCTGCTGACTTTTAACAGACACCTGTCCCACGGTCCAACGACGCTGCCGCACAAAGCCTCGCTCCTCTTCTCTCTGCGGCACCGTCATTGCAAGTATGGGCACCCAGCTGTGACAGCCATGTAAGGGGGTGAGGAGTGGTTAAAGCGGAAGTTCCACTTTTGGGTGGAAATCCACTTTAAGAGGAAAAAATAAATAAAAATAAATTTAAAAAAAAAGGGAAGAAGAATCTACAAAACAATGCAAAAACCGTAATGAGAATAATTATGATCAATGAAAAAGTAGCTAGAACTAAGTACAGCCTGTTAATATTTCCATATGACCAAATCTTTGCCTTGCTATCTACACAACAGCGAGAGAGAGGATGCTCAAAAAAAATAAAAAAAATTATATAGGATATATGTAGTAATTTTACCACCAATAGAGACCAAGGGCTTGTTTACACTTGCATTGGACCACTGAAGTTATACGAGGTAGATCCAAGGCATTACGTCACCTCCTCACTACCTGTTTTAACCACTAAAAGCCCGCTCTACACCGTGCTGCAACTGCTGGCAGCCCCATTCATTTGAATAGGTCGTGTTCGGTCAGTGCTGTAATAAACACATGAACTATATACAAGTAAAAAGGTGTTGGCACCAACAATCATCAAAAAAAGTGAATCAAATAATAGCATGTGCCATACCATATGAAATGCAAACTGAGAAGTCCAATGTGACAATACCCAACACAAGCTTTTTAAAACCTAAAATAAAGTGTTTCTTAACGGATGCAACTTCAAAAATGCTTCACAAGTGCTCATGAGGTAGATGGCAACTCAAGTGCGTTTGACCTGTTTTTACAGTAGGTCAAAATGTGCTTTTGGAAAAATCTGTTGGTTTTCTGGGTTTGCACCTTCCCCACTCAAACTCGCTCCAGACAAGGCTGGGGATGTGAGAACAGACTCCACCAGGGACACAATGAAGAGCTTTATGGTGTAGTAGGTTTTAAATAAAAGTTTAAAAACAATAGGAGTTGAATTGGCATGAGACTGTGCCTTCCTGGCACTAGGTGTCTACAGCATATGCTGATGGGGTATACCAGGCTCACGCCGACGGTCCATGCCTTGCTCCGCATAGTAGGTTTAAGTATCACATACGGGATCCGTAAGCGACGATTACCAGCTCCATAGGTTTCACCGTATTTGGCATCTTCAGGAAGTGACGACACGCTGTTTTCGGTTTACATTTACAATGGAAGGGTGGATGCGATTGGTTGGACTCCTCCAAAATGGAGTAAGGGGACAAAAACCTGGAAATCTACATGGTCCCAGTATATCTATCCGGCCATACTTAACACCTCCTATTACCATTTAAATTCATGTTCATAGTGTATAAAAATCCATAGAAATAAAACATCTAAATAAGAATTACATCTATATCGCTACAAAACACAGCTCCCCGTGGCATAACATGCTAAATTAAGCGTACCATAAGGCCCTTTTCACATCGGAGCGTTTTGTAGCTTGAAGCCTGATGCTACAAAACGCTGGAGGGGAAAAAAATAAATAAATTACGCTCTATGGAGATGGTTCACATCTCCACTCCAAAATGCCTAAAGCTCCAACAAGTTCTGGAGCTTTTTTTTTGGGGGGCAAATTTTGGCGTTTTTCTGCTTTTTACATTGGTGACCTTTTGACCTGCACAAAATCACTGCAAAACACACAGGCAAATCGAATGACTTTCTGCCTGAAAACGCTACAGTCAGGTGTGAATGGGGCCAAAATAGGCAAAACTCATATTGGCTCCCTCTACTGGGGAAAATGAGGAATTGATTTCTGAAATGAATATTATATTCTAGTTTAAAATAAGTCCAATTAAAGTTTGTTTGGCTGTATGTCTATGAGTCACAGGAGTGCAATTCGTTTTGCACTCCTGTGACCCGTTTTCAGCTCTCTACTGACGTCACCAATGAGCGAGGAGGGAGAAGAGCAAAGAGCTGTGCCTGACAGTCTACAGCTCTCTGCTCATGGAGCTCTGAAAACAGAGTGACCGGTGGTGTTCAATCGCTCGGGTTTTCAGTACGGAGGTGCCAGGGGACAGATGCAGTATCGGACCTATGCTGCATCCACCTAGGCAAGTATGAATCTTGGATACGGCGGTCCGGTTCGCTCCAGGAGCGATCCGTGATGAGGGGATGGCCGTTGGTTTCTGGCCACCCCCTCTGGATCGCTCCTGGCCAATGACAAGCTTCCTCCCACTGTGTATTCTTTACACAGGAAGGAGGAAGTGATGTCATTCTCCTCTGGGCGGTCTTTTTGACCAGACTACGAGGAGAAGACACAAAGTAAGTGTGCACCAACACTACACTGACATAGGTACACACAGGCACACAAACCCCCCCCCCCCCCCTCAATCACAGTGTCACTGATTGCATTGATCATTTCTTTACTGATCACTGCATTCAGTGTCAGTTGTAAAAGTAAAAACTGTCAGGGCAGTTAGTGTTAGGTCCAGGGTAGCCCCCTATCACCCCCCAATAAAGATTTAACCCCCTGATTTCCCCTAGAGTTAACCCTTTTACCCCCTTTTGCCAGTGTCACTAAGCGATCATTTTTCTGATCGCTGCAGTAGTGTCGCTAGGTAGCTAGTTATTTTTTTTAGGTTCACCGCCAGGTTTTTATATTGCTAGGTACCCCGATATACTACCCAATAATGGTTTTAACCCCCTGATTGCCCCTAGTTAACCCTTTCACCCCCTTTTGCCAGTGTCACCAAGCGATCGTTTTTCTGATCGCTGCATTAGTGTCGCTACTGTCGCTAGGTAGCTATTTTTTTAGGTTCACCGCCAGGTTTTTATAGCGTTAGGTACCCCGATATACTACCCAATAATGGTTTTAACCCCGATTGCCCCTAGTTAACCCTTTCACCCCCTTTTGCCAGTGTCACCAAGCGATCGTTTTTCTGATCGCTGCATTAGTGTCGCTAGGTAGCTATTTTTTTAGGTTCACCGCCAGGTTTTTATAGCGTTAGGTACCCCCATATACTACCCAATAATGGTTTTAACCCCCTGATTGCCCCTAGTTAACCCTTTCACCAGCGATCACAGTATAAGTGTCACTGGTGACGCTGGTTAGCCAGTTAGTTATTTAGGTTCCCCATCAGGTTTTTATATAGCGCCAGGGACCCCCATATACTACCTAATAAAAATTTGAACCCCCTGATTGCCCCTAGTTAACCCTTTCACCACTGATCACCGTATAAGTGTTACGGGTGACTCTGGTTAGTTTGCTTTTTATAGCATCAGGGCACCCACCATTACCCAATAAAGGTTTAACCCCCTGATCACCCGGCGGGTGATATCAATTAGGTTTTAGGGTCAGGGTCTGCGTCGCCCCAGGCAGAGCTAGGTTAGTGCCAGTACCGCTAACACCCACGCGCAAAGCATAAACCTCCCGTAGTGGTATAGAATCTGAACAGATCAATATCTGATCAGATCTATACTAGCATCCCCAGCAGTTTAGGGTTCCAAAAAAACGCATTGTTAGCGGGATCAGCCCAGATACCTGCTAGCACCTGCGTTTTGCCCCTCTGCCCAGCCCACCCAAGTGCAGTATCGATCGATCACTGTCACTTACAAAACACTAAACACATAACTGCAGCAATCGCAGAGTCAGGCCTGATCCCTGCCATTGCTAACAGTTTTTTTGGTAGCATTTTATATTTAAATCCGGAAGGCAGTGCTTGGATTTCGGGGTCCCGTACGTGGCTAGGCTCCCAAAAAGTCCCCCACATGTGGTATCCCCGTACTCGGGAGAAGCAGCAGAATTTATTTTGGGGTGTAATTTGACTTATGCCCATAGCATGTGAGAGCAATATATCATTTAGTGACAACTTTGTGCAAAAAAAAAAGTTTGTAATATTCCCGCAATTTGTGGCAAAATATAAAATATTCCATGGACTCAACATGCCTCTCAGTAAATAGCTTGGGGTGTCTACTTTCCAAAATGGGGTCATTTTGGGGGGTTTTGTGCTATTTTGGCATTTTATGGCCTTCGAAACTGTGATAGGTAGTGAGGAGTGAAATCAAAAATTTGCACCCTTAGAAATCCTGAAGGTGGTGATTGGTTTTCGGGGTGCCGTGCGCGACTAGACTCCCAAAAAGTCCCACACATGTGGTATCCCCATACTTGGGAGAAGTAGCAGAATATATTTTGGGGTGCAATTCCACATATAACCATGGCATGTGTGAGCAATATATAATTTAGTGACAACTTTTTGTAAAAAAATTTTTTTTATTTTTTGTCATTATTCAATCCCTTGGGACAAAAAAAAATATTCAATGGTCTCAACATGGCCCTCAGCAAATAGCTTGGGGTGTCTACTTTCCAAAATGGGGTCATTTGGGGGGGGGGGGGGGGGTTGTACTGCCCTGCCATTTTAGCACCTCAAGAAATGAGATAGGCAGTCAAATTAAAAGCTGTGTAAATTCCAGAAAATGTACTCTAGTTTGTAGACGCTATAACTTTTGCGCAAACCAAAAAATATACGCTTATTGACATTTTTTTTACTAAAGACACGTGGCTGAATAAATTTTGCCCTCAATGTGACTAAAATTTAGTTTATTCGATTTTTCTTATAACAAAAAGAAGAAAATATCTTTTTTTTTTCAAAATTTTCGCTCTTTTTCCATTTATATCGCAAAAAATAAAAATCGCAGAGGCAATCAAATACCATCAAAAGAAAGCTCTATTTGTGGGAAGAAAAGGACGCAAATTTAGTTTGGGTGCAATATTGCATGACCGCGCAATTGCCAGTTAAAGCAGCGCAGTGCGAAATTGGAAAAAGACCTCTGGTCCTTAAGGTGTTTATTGGTCCGGGGCTGAAGTGGTTAAGGAATGGTGAATTATGCTGTAGTTTGGGATTAGTGGATAGGTGGGGTGTGAGCCCACCTAAACCCTGAGGGTGGTACCAATTATATTGGATATCACGTACCAATAGAAATGGCGTACAAATACCGATCAAAAAAAAAAACAAAACGAAGACACAAAGGACTTTAAAAAAAATAAATAAAAAAAAAAGGAGCTCCCCATGCATGGTAGGCCTATTACAAATAAATTTATAAGCTCTACCAGGGGTAGGCAACCCCACGACCTGAAAGAATTATCAGTAATAAAGCATTTTAGATCTATGTCTATGTTCAGACCCTGGGGCTCACATCACACTTATCCATTAAACCAAAACTAGAGCACTAATTAGTGCAATGACACCATTCCTTAAACTATAATATTAATTTAAAAAAAAAATCTATTAATTTTCCTTAGTAGAGGGAGACAATGTGTGTTTTGATGCACCATTGATCTCATTCCTCTGGGTTATTGCAGTGGGTAGGCTCAGTGAGATGCCTTTGGAAGTTCGGCCCTCTCCTCTGATGCGCCAGCAGGAAAGTGTTTTGTGCATGCACAGTAGGGTACTGGCTGTGAATCCAAACTCCCCTTTAAACGCTTGCCAACCAAACTGCGGCGGGTAGGCTCGGCCAGGTAAATCAACGTTACCTTACGTCGCTTTTTCTTTTGGCCACTAGGGCTCCCGCGTGACAGAGCGAGATCCCGGTTCTTTCAAGGGAGATGAGACAGATTGTGTGTTTATACTATGTATGAACACCGATCTCTCTGTCCTCCTAGACCAGTGGTGGTGAACCTTGGCACTCCAGATGTTTTGGAACTACATTTCCCATGATGCTCATGCACTCTGCAGTGTAGTTGAGCATCATGGGAAATGTAGTTCCAAAACATCTGGGGTGCCAAGGTTCACCATCACTTTCCTAGACAGTCTCACCCCACCCCCTAGAGTTAGAAACACACAACAGTTATCCCCTCGATTGCCTAGTGTTAACCCCTTCCCTGCCAGTGACATATACACAGTAATCAGTGCATTTTTATAGCACTGACTGCTGTATAATTGTAAATGGTTTCAAAAATGCGTCCGCCATAATGTCGCAGTCCAGAGAAACACACACACACACACATTTTATATATATATATATATATATATATATATATATATATATATATATATATATATATATATATATATATATATATATATATATATATATATACACACACACACACACATATACATATATATACACACATACATATACATACATACCGCCGTGTCATTACTAGTATAATAAATAAAAAATGCCCCAAATCTATCCCTTATTTTGTAGACGCTATAACTTTTGCCCAATCAATATACGATTTTTACCAAAGATATGTAGAATACATATCGGCCTAAACTGTGGGATGATATTTATTAAAGCAAAAAAAAAAAAAAAAAAAACAAACACACACACACACACACACACACACACACACACACACACACAATACACAAGATTGTTTTTCAAAAAATTGTCGCACCTCCTTTTGTTTATAGCGCAAAAAAATAAATAAAAAAAAAAGCGATCAAATACCACCAAAAGAAGCTCTATTTGTGGGGAAAAGGGGACGTTAATTTTGTTTGGGTACAACGTCGCACGACCGCGCAATTGTCAGTTAAAGCGACAGTGCCGAACCGCAAAAAATGGCCTTGTCATTGAGCAGCCAAATCTTCCAGGGCTGAAGTGGTTAACAGGTGCACTAGATGGGCAACGAGACGACCTGCAAAACAGTGGTTTTACAGTTGGAGGCCACTAACATTTTTTTCCCCTACTCATCTTTTCTGACCGTTTTTTCACAAGTTTTGTATTTGGCTAGGGTCAGTGTCACTACTGGTAGCACGAGGCGATACCTGGACCCTAGAGAGGTTGCACAGGCAGTCCAAAAGATATAAAAAAACACAACACACATCATCCCAGAAGCTTTTTTCCCCACCCAGCCCCATAAATGCAGTGGTCATGGGGGACGTAGTTAGGAACAGCAACTGGAAAGTTTCTTACCTTTTCTGAAACACCCCCCCCCCCCCACCCCTCAAATACTTACCCGAGTTCTGTATCAATCCAACGCTTTGCCTATTTGCAGTGCGGGTCTTCTCTCCTCTCACAGGCTTTGCTGAGAGCAGCATGAGCCACTGGGTGGGGCCAGGCTACACTATGACTATGGAAGCACACAGCCAGGCTCAGGAGTACGCCTGAACCTGTACAACCATAGGAAGCAGATGCTTAGGGGGCAACAAAGAGGCAGCGCACTGGAGAGTGCCAACGAGGGAACCCACAGAAGGCAGTAAGGGGCTGCTCTGTGAAATACCCTTGCACAGAGCAGGTAAAGTATAACTTTTTTTTTTTTTTTTTTTTTAAACAAAAAAGAAAAGCTAAAACTTTACAACCGGTCTAAAATCTGCGCTTTCCTCCTACCAGTGCATATACATGAAGCAGATCCTGATTAGCCAGTGCGGCTCTACTGTCCCAGATTGTGTGCTGCTGTGCAAGGGGTGACTGGAGATATAAAAACAGATTCAGGTACTTGATAGTTGCGTGTAAATCATTTCTAAAAGAACAAATTATTTTAAGAGAATGCCCAACTATACTAAACAGTGATACTTTTTATATTTGCTGGGACTTCAGCTTTAATACAGGGAACATGGTTGTTTCTACCTACAAAACTGTAGTAATCTAATATTAAAATATATATATATATATATATATAAGACTTCAAAACAAAAATATACAATGTGATCTTTCTCATTACCTTTCTCCTGTTTCCACGACCCTTGGGACGCTCATAGTCAATACGAACTGGATCATGAACTAAAACACAGAATTAAAATGTAAGAGGAGTACATTTTCCCTAATAAAACATGTCTGAAACAATATAAAAGAGGAAAGTTTATGTTTAAGTTTTCTTCATTTGCCATTAGGAGAAATTAGTATGTAAAATTGGAGAAGAGAAAAACCATCATTACACCCACAAATAAAAAGAAGAAGGACCATTGCTGTCACATTATAAGTTTATACACTTTAAAAACATTAACATTATTTACAATATTTGTTTTAACCCCTTCCCAATGGCAGCTGGAGAACAAATAGAAGAAAAAGGGGAGAAAAAAAGGTTTCCCTTTAGTTAAGTGGACTTTAGTGCCAGGAGGCAAAACGGCTTCCCAACTACGTGACTGCTGTGACTGGCTCTCACAAGTCATGTGGTCAGGAGCTCGTTCAACTGCTTCCAGATCAGAAGTCATAACCGAGAACTGTAAGAAACAGCTTGGTCAGTATTGGAGAAAACAGTGAGTGCGCCTCAGACGGCTGTGGGCACATACAGGGCTACTAAAGGCTACTAAGGTCTGGGATTCCTGCTAAATAGTAGGTCCGGCTGTACTGTCTTATTGCACCAATCCTCTTCTGTCTCCCCCGGCAGCACCTTTCCCCCGCAGCGCTGTGTGCCCCGCCAGGTTTCCTCTGCTCTCCCAGTGGCAGCTGCTGCAGGCACGCAGGGGGATGTTTCAATATGGCGAGGGGGAAGGGGCCAGTAGTAATGTAATTTACTAGCCCCCTTTCCTGAATGAAAACAGTGAGTGATCATTACCAACCACTTGTGTCCATTCATCAGTGAAGCATAGTAAACTGTTTACTATGCTTTTGTTTGTGAATGAGCAGGAAGCCTCAGAGAACTTCTTATGCATTCATTTGTGCAGCTGAGGTTACAGGGAAAGGGACTGATAAATATGTCCTCAATCACTTTCGGGCAGGGGAAGGGGGCCCCTGTTAGGCAAGTTGTAAGGACCTGTGATTTCTGACAGCAGCCCTGGGCATCTATGTGTAGCAGCTGGGCATTAAGAGCTAAAGAGAAAGTAAAAACAGGTTCTTTCTGATTCGAGTTACAACTTTAGTAAAATTCAGTGGCCTTCTGATGACTACCATTTGTGTATGTAAGGCTTGGGTCACATTGTAACCGGCTGCGGATCGCACAGGAATGCTGTGCGTCCCCATTCTCCACTTCAGGGACGAATCATTGTCTGAATTCATCCCTGAAACAGCACTAAAGACCCAACAACATTTCTGTGCAGTGTGCTCCGCAGCCAGCCCGGAGATATACGAACCGGCTTCATAGAGAGCTGGTCACATTCTCCTGCTATGCAAATTGGATGCACTTCACTTAGCTCAGTAATGGCCCTCTTGATATAGACTACTTTGTGCAGCTGCATAGCGTTTCAGAGAAGTGCGTCTCTGAAACGCTTGACAGCCTCTCAACCAATGGGTTGTGAAAAAGGCCTCAATTTCAGCTCTATATTTTTAGACACACAAAGAAGGCAGTAAAATAGGAAAAAGAACCTAGAACACCCAATCTGGCTCCAAAGGAACGCAAAATATGAATGATTTATTTTTCCATCATACATTTTTTAAAGGTCAAGCAAGAAAGGAAAAAGCGAGAAAGGCCGTTAGGAGCATTTTGCTGATGGGAAATAACATTTTGAAGCAGCAAAGTCAGTCAGGCTACAGATAGAAATATAGTCTTACCCTGTGGCTCATCCACAAGACACACCCTTTTGGCTGGAAGCATGCCAACCTTGAGTTTTGCTACTCTCTTACGAAGAATGGGAGGCCTAGATGGAGTGGGCATTTGGCTAAATGCAGCTACTGAAGCGTTGTCTGTGGCAGCAGTCTCTGCGCCCATTTCCACATCTTCATCACCCGTCTTAACGCTCCCCTGTTCATCCACATCAGATGTGTCTTCCTGTTGCTCTTGCTTGAACTCTTCCAACTTACTTTTGTAATATTTATATGCTGGGCTATCTTTCTCACGTAAAAACCTTGATGTGAAGACAAAAAAATTAATACCAACTCTGCTGTTTTGCATTCATACAACCTCCCTAATTATTCAGAAATGTTTTACCATCTTACCAAAATTCAGGGTTATTCACGCTGTTTTGCATGCTGAATTCCTCAATCTCAGGACCCATCTGAACAACAAATTGAGCTAATTTTATTGCAGTATCCTTAGTCTTCTCATCAACTGTAAATAAAATACATAAACTCATAAGTTGATATAAAAACTTTTTTTTTTTTTTTAGAGCAATATAATATTTTAGAGGCAACTTATCCTTCTAGGCACTACACAAATTTAAATTAAATACTTACCCAATCATATTGTGCACTAGAGCAGGGTTTCTCAACTTTTTTTTTTTTTTTTAGTCAAGGCACCCTTTAAAAATGGACACCCTCGAGGCACCCCATTCTAAAATGTAAAAGCTATTCTAATAGTTTCACATAATGCAGCAACAGCCACAAGTTCAAGTAGAACATCCAACATTTATTCTTCCAAAGCAAATATTTTGCAAACTGGTACTGACTAGTATTTCCCTTCTCCCTGTTTTTCTCAATCATGCAGCTAATGTGACCCCATTGCTGATGGAGAGGCAGGGGTGGGTCGCTATGCAGGCAACTGACATTTTCAACTGATGCTATTGGTCATTACAGACACCGGCAGCTAAAAAGGTTGTAATGGTGCACAATGAAAACCTGTGATTTAGTGTAACAAAAAAAATAAAGGCAGCCTTCATCCACATGCTAGCTTGTGTCCAATTTTTGGGCATTTTGCCAAGGCAACTCTGAAGAAACCTCAAGGTACCCTGATTGAAAAAAGGCTGTACTAGAGTTCTGCACTGGGTCATGTAACTGTGGTTTAACCACTTGCTGCCCGCTGATATATGTCAGCACAATGGCAGCAGTGGGCAAATAGGCGTACCTGTACTAAAATAATAAAGTGAGTCTGGCAACTGGCATTTTCTGAAAAGGGTTAGCAGTGGCAGCTTAAATATTTATCCCATTACAAGAGCCACATTAACAAACACCTCTAGTTTGGTTACCAAGGAACTTTATTACACCAATGGTGCAAAATGTACTGCTTAGGTTGGTACTCCTAATTATGAAGTGTGCTCGCCAGGGGAGGTGGTTGACTGAGTCAAGGGGAGGGACGGGGGGGGGGACTTCACTTAGCTCAGTAATGGCCCTCTCGATATAGCCTACTTGTGCAGCTGCATAGCGTGTATATATATATATATATATATATATATATATATATATATATATATATATATACATATACACACACACACACACACACACACACACACACACAGAATTTATGATTTCTTAGCCATTTTTCTAGAGACTGAATAACACAAAAAAAAATTCACTCATGGTTAATGTTTGGCTGAAGTCATTTATTATCAATCAACTGTGTTTACTCTTTTTAAATCACAACAGAAACTACCCAAATGACCCTGATCAAAAAAGTTAACACACCCCAGTTCTTAATACCGTGTATTGCCCCCTTTAATATCAATGACAGCTTGAAGTCTTTTGTGGTGTTTATGGATGAGGCTCTTTATCTTCTCAGATGGTATAGCTGCCCATTCCAAAGCCTCCAGTTCCTGTAGATTCTTGGGCTGTCTAGCATGAACTGCACATTTGAGATCTCCCCAGAGTGGCTCAATGATATCGAGGTCAGGAGACTGAGATGGCCACTCCAGAACCTTCACTTTATTCTGCTGTAGCCAATAACAGGTCAACTTGGCCTTGTGTTTTGGATCATTGTCATGTTGGAATGTCCAAGTACATCCCATGCGCAGCTTCCTGGCCAACGAATGCAAAATGTTCCTCCAGTATTTTTTGATAACATACTGCATTCATCTTGCCATCAATTTTGACCAAATTTCCTGTGCCTTTGTAGCTCGCACATCCCCAAAACATCAGCGATTCACCTCCATGTTTCACAGTGGGAATGGTGTACCTTTCATCATAGGCCTTGTTGACTCCTCTCCAAACGTAGTGTTTATGGTTGTGGCCAAAAAGCTAAATTTTGGTCTGAAACAGCCACATCACATGTTTTCACAGGGTCCTGTATTTCACCTGAAGCTATTTGTGGGTTTTTCTTTGCATCCTGAACAATTTTCCTATTTTCCAGGCAGTTGTGGCTAAAATTGTAGTTGGTCTACCTGACCGTGGTTTGGTTTCAACAGAACCTCTCAGTTTCCACTTCTTGATTAGAGTTTGAACACTACTGATTGGCATTCTCAAACCCTTGGATATCTTTTTACATCCCTTTCCCATTTTATACAGTTCAACTACCTTTGAACTACCTTTTCCGGCAGATCCTTTGACAATTCTCTTGCTTTCCCCATGACTCAGAATCCAGACACGTCAGTGCAGCACTGGATGAAAGATGCAAGGGTCTGTCAGGTGTCCAGAACTCACTGACTTTTTATACGCACGCCAATTAAAAGGGGACAGATCACAGGTGAGGATGGTTATCTTTAAAATCCATTCAAACCCTTTTGTGTCAACTTGTGTGCATGTTAGGCCAAAAACACGTGTAAACTTTTGATTAGGGTAATTCTGGTAGTTTCTGTTGCGATCATGATTGATAAAGAGTAAACAGAGTTGATTGATAATAAATTCAGCCAAACACGACCCATGAGTGAAAGAAATGTTTTGTGTTATCGTTCACAGTTTCAGAAAAAAGGCCAAGAAATCAAAATTCTGCCACAGTATGTAAACATATGAGCACAACTGTTTGTGTAAAATTTTATAAAATATACACATATATATATATATATATATATATATATATATACACACACACACACATATACATATGTACATATACACACACACACACACATATACATCAAATTTATATTTGTAATAACTGGTGCTTTAACAAACCAGTGCATATAAATGAACCACGTTTAAAAAATAAATGCACTAGTGCTGCCTGTATTTCAACAATGTATTACCTAGATTATAAAGACTGGTTAAAATGGTCCTGAGTGGTTTAAAGAATCATAATAGTTTAAATCATAGCATAATCGGCTGAATTATTTAGTAAGAAGCCTCTTAAAGTCACAGCGCATGGTCTGTAACATGAAATTTTCTTCTGAAAGGCTGTGAGGTTAACAAACCTTGTAACCACATACTCTGTTGATCCAGAGGGCAAAAGATGCAGGGATACCTGGGTCCAATGACCCCTGTGTATATAGATGCCAATGGCTTTGTTTAACAGGCTAATGTGGGCGCAGATAATTTTTCTGCTCCCCAAGCATCATCATTTTAAAAACAGGGCGGGGGGGGGGGGGGGGGGGTATTTATGCATCAGGATCACTAGAAATTGCATTTTAAACTGCTTACTTTATGGCAATTCTTTATCTGGTGTCAGCTATATTATTTAATCAATGGTAACCATGGTCAAAGCACAAACAGCTACTTACCATCTGAAATCTGTGAGTCTTTAGAACTCTCAGCTTCTGCATCTGATGGCTGATCTTTTTTCAGTTTACTGGTGGCGCCTGTAGAACTTTTGCATGGTACCTCTTGTCCCTGAGGTTCTACTTTGCTAGAAGAAGGCTTTGTTGAAGCATCCTGTACTGGTTTGACTGCAGTCTGTTTTTTTACTGCAGTCTGTTTTTTTACTGCTGGGGTCACATTTGCTTTCTTTACTGCCAAGGTGGCGGCTGCCTCCTTTACTGCCAGGGGGGGAGCTGCCCCCTTCTTAACCGCGGGGGCGGCTGCTCCACCCTTCTTGACCGCTGGGGAGGCTGCTACCCCCTTCTTGACCGCCGGGGAGGCCGCCGCCCCTTTCTTGACCGCCGGGGAGGCCGCCGCCCCCTTCTTGACCGCCGGGGGGGCCGCCGCCCCCTCCTTCTGGACCGTCGTGGCGGCTGCCACCTCCTTCTTGACTGCCGGGGCGGCCGCTGCCTCCTCCTTGTCCTCTGCCTCCTCTTTGACCACCGGGGTGGCCGCTGCCTCCTCCTTGACCGCCGCCTGGTCCGCTGGGGTGGTTGCTGCCTCCCCCTTGCCTGCCAGGGTTACATCTATTTTTACCTCCTGGGTTACAATCTCTTTTTTGATGTCCTGAGTTACATTCTTTCCCATTTTCTGGCTCACTTTCTTTATTTTGCGGGCTTTTATAGTTTTGGACAACCGATGCAGAGGTTTTATTTCTTTCCGCTTTCTTGAAAAAGCCAAACTACCAAAAAGCTTCCGTTTCACCTGCAGTGCTTTTCTTGCATACAGCATGGCTCTCACTGCCTCGACACTCGGCTCTTCATATTTCTTTGCTTTTGTGGTTCGGGTATTCTTTGTATCCAAGTGATGTGTGGATTTATAGAACTGTTCTAGCTTTTGGTGATAATATTTATACTCATTGCTGCTTTTATCAAATAGGAACCTTAAATGGAGAGACACAGTGTTAGCTGTAAAATGTTTTAATCTACAAAAATATAAAAGTTATGTCACATTTGACTTTTTTTAACAGTTTATTATCACATTCATTTTCCTATGGAAGAGAATGTTCTTAAAACCAAAATTTCAGAATTTGGCTAAAATCATGCTCTGACAATAACCCCTAAAATGTCTCATTAACTGAAGCCTTGGAGGAATTCAAAGTCTGCAGTTGTACCTGGCATCAGTTTATTCAAGAACGTATCTACTTTGCATACCTAGTAGTTACACTTTGGACAAAATGTACCCAAAATGCACTTGTAGCAGTTTTGTGTATAGCATTTTTGAACACCACTGCACATATAAATTTTCTATCCCAATTACAGGGAGCCCAACATGCATTTTAATACAGTTTTATACTAGTATAAACAATGCTATCCTCTCCTGGCTCTTCTTACTGGAGGCACCATTTGGCAGACTTGAGAGTTTTGGCTACTCACAAAACAGCTGGGGGCACATTTTTTTTTTAAGCGATGAATATGAAATGTAACATTCAATGCAGGTGAATGTTTCAGGTGCCCATTTTGAAAGGTTGTGAATGATTCACCAATAGTGAAGGTTTGGAGAGTCATATTTGCTTTAAAAATATGACCCTTGCATCCCAGTACGTACTATATCAAGGAGTAAAAAAAGATTATATATGCCAATAAGTTACTACTATGCTATTAAAAGCGTTGGTTCACCTTTACAGAACGTTTTTGTTTTGTTTTTTTAAGTTGAACACCCTAACACCCTTCTACCTTTGGGGAGGTTAAGTGGTCAAAGCCCACACAGCCAGTTCAGTGGTTTGCGGATTTGAAATCTCTTCTCCATATTCTCTGGCAAACACTTTCAGGGCAGAGCAGAACGACGGGCGACACTACAATACAATCCCATATACACAATCCTATACCCAGTGTTGATCCACAGGAAGGCAAAAAACAGAAAAAGCATTATCCAATTTGCTCCAGCAGGGGAAAAATTAGCTTTCCTGATCCCCTGAGAAACAATCTGATATTCCCAGGATAAACTTTACCTATACTATTTAAGAACCCATTTATATTACGTACACCTAGGATAGAATCCAGGCCCTTTTAAAGCAATCTGAGCTGGCCAGAACCACCTCTGGAGAGAGTCTATTTCACATTTTCACAGCTCTTACTGTGAAGAAACATTTCCGTATTTGGAGACGAAACCTTTTTTCTCTAGATGTAAAGAGTGCCCCCTTGTCCTCTGCGAGGACCTTGAAGTGAATAACGCAACACCAAGGTCACTATATGGACCATTTATGTATTTATACATGTTGATCATATCTCTCGAATCTTCTCTTAAATAGAAAAGAATTCAGTTCCTGAAATCTTTCCTTATAGTTGAGCTCCTCCATGCCTCTAATCAGTTTGGTTGCCCTCTGCACTTAAGTTCTAAGTCAGGAGGAATATTTCACCCTGCCAATACAAAACTTTATGGATTTTCATTTAGACAGTGGCACTAAAAATGTGAGCAAACAGTCCTGGACATCCCCTTAAGAAATTCTAGTATGCTCTGCACATACGATTTGATGGAGTCATGAAAATTTAGGAAGTAGTAAGAATAAATGATAATAATAATAATAATAATAATAATAATAATAATAATAATAATATTAACGAATCACCGAGTCCGACAGACCCCGATTCCTCAACACTTGGCTCTCAAAAGCCATGCCATTAAAGCCAGCGATGGTAAAGCAGGATGGAGTATCGGACCTTGAGATAGAAGGTCCTCTCGCAACGGCAGTTGCCAGGGAACGTCTGCCACCAGAAGCACTACGTCTGCGTACCAAGGACGGCGAGGCCAATCTGGGGCAACCAGCATTACTGGGATCCCCTCAGCTTCCACTCTGCGAAGCAGACGTGGCATCAGTTTCAGTGGAGGAAAGGCGTAGATCAGATAGTACTGATCCCACGGAGCCACCAGCGTGTCTGCCCACGGATCTCTTGTCCTGGACATTAATCTTGGCACCTTTCAATTGAGACGGGAGGCCAGAAGATCCACGTCTGGTGTGCCCCTCAGGCACAGTAACCTGAATATCCCCGGATGCAACGGCCATTCTCCTGGGTCCAGCATCTGGCGACTCAGATAGTCCATCTGCCAGATCTCCACTCCCAGGATGTAAATAGCCGACAGGGCCGATACGCATCGCTCTGCCCACCGAAGTATGTGAGCGACCTACCGTGCAGCGGATGAGCTTCTTGTTCCGCCTTGGTGATTGACTAGATTCTGATCAGATGCCCTTAAATTCTCATCGGCCATGTGAAGAGGGACAGCCTGATCGCTCTCATTTCAAGCAGATTGATCGGCAACTTGGATTCTTGCGTCGAACAGAGGCCCTGAGTCGACTGAACCCCCATCACTCCATCCCAGCTGGATAGGCTGGCAAATCCGTTGTGATCATTGTCCACTTCAGGAGGTAGGAACGATTTCCCGGACTGAATCACAGGGGACCTCAGCCACCAGACCAGTGAGTCCGACTAACTGGCTCACTTGGATCTGTCGATCCAGGGACAACTGAGATTTATCCCATTTCGGCAAAAACTCCTTCTGCAGGACTCTGGCGTGGAACTGGGCATAAGGTACTGCCTCGAAAGAGGCTACCACGAGTCCCAAGACTCGCACGCAAAAGCGGAGCGACGACCACTTGCGGTTCATAAGCAGTTTTACCGTGGATCTGAGAGTCTGCCGTTTGTCTGAAGGGAGAAACTCTCATTTCCATGGAGTCCAGCAGCAAGCCTAGGTACTCCAGCCGCTGGGTCGGTACAATCACCGACTTCTTTAGGTTCAACAGCCCCCCAAATTCTTGCAGGGTCTGCATGATGATCGCCACCTCCTTCTCTAATTCTGAGGCGGAAGATGCCCTCAGGAGGAGAAAGTCTAGGTATCCCACGATCTCGATCCCATGTTGCGGCAGCAATGCCAAAACTGGAGCCAATACCTTGGTAAAGACTCGGGGGGGCTGATGCCAGACTAAAAGGAAGAGCCACAAACTGGTAGTGGGCTTCCCCGACTGCAAAACGCAGAAACTTTTGGTGCCGAAGGCATATGGGTATGTGCAGGTATGCATCCTGGATGTCTAAGGATGCCAGGGAGTCCCCTTGATGGAGTGCAGCAACTACTGAGCGAACTGAGTCCATTCTGAACCAAGATTGGACGTACCCCTTCCTTCTTGGGAACTACAGATTTGAGTAGAATGCCTGGAAACGTTCTGATTCTGGAAACGGTACAACCACCCCGCGGCTCAGCAGGTTCCTTACTGCCCCCAAGAGGGCCTCCCGGCGAGCCGGGGATACGGGTATGCTGGAGAGCAAGAATCTGTTTGGCGACCAAGAGAGAAACTATCTTGTAGCCTGAGGAAATCAGATCGCAGACCCATTGGTCGGATAGCTGAGAGGACCAGCGGGCTACAAACTCCTGAAGGCGACCCCCCTCTCGAGACATGGGTGGAGGCAAACCTTCATGCCGTAGCACTTTTATTCACAGGCTTGCAGTTCCAGGGACGTTTTTGTCCGTCCGTGGTCATTTTGTCGAAGCTCAGGGCTGACAAAAAAGCAGTTTGTGAGCGAAAAAAAAAAAAAAAAAAGAAGGAGGGCCCTTGCCTACGGCGTGGCTCCTTAGGCTTCCTGGCCTGTGGGAGCAAGGTACTCTTACCACCTGTGGCATTTTTAATAATGTCATCCAAAGAGGCTGCAAAGAGCCGCTCACGAAGGAAGGGAAATCCGTCAGGGCTTTTTTGGAAGCCTGGTCAGCAGACCAGCATTTTAGCCAAATCAGGCACCGCAACACGACAGCTGACATTGAAGCCCTGGATAACAGAAGGAGAGTTTCCAGGGCTGCATCACAGATGTACTTAAGGCCTTGCACTAGTTGGTCTGCTAGTTCCACGCAGACAGGAGAAGACTGTTGCTCTCCCAATTCGCAGTGCAAAAGCGTTGCCCACTCAGTGTCTGCGACACAAGTGCGGATGCCAGTACTGGTCGCATGGCTGACCCCACAACCGTAAAGGAGGAACGAGCGACTGCCTCAGCCTTCCTGTCCATGGGATCCTTGAATGCAGGAGTCCCCTCTTGTGGTTACTTTATTTAACCTGGATACTGGGGGGGGGTCCACGACTGGGGGAACCGACCATTTTTTTAAAAGACTGTCCTCAAAAAGGGTAACGCACCGCCATGTATTTGGGGACCGAAAAGGTCTGTTGCGGGCGACCCCATTCCTTGTACATGAACTTGTCAAAATAATTCCGATAAGGGAACACCTTAGGTGAACGTGCTGGCTTGCGGGACCCAAAAGGGACCGCTCTATCAGCGAAGGGATCTGCTGGCTCCTGAATCTTCAGGGTATCACGCACAGCTGTGATAGTGCTCCAACTAGCGCTTTGTCGTGCACGGACCTGGACGGGGACTCATCCTCACTGTCCGAATGGTCCTGGTCAGCGTCATCTGACAAGACAGAGCAGGGGTCACCAGCCTCAGCAGGACTAAAGTCTGCGTCAAAGCTCTCCCCAGGGGAGGGGGGGGGCGTCAGGGGCCACTTTATTGCACTCTTCGCCCCATGCACCGCCTCCATCTTGGCAACAAACAAATTGAGGACCGCCGTCAAGGTGTCCATGGGGCACTGCGCAGTCTGCAGGTGACCTGGTTGCAATTGCCTGAATTTCAGGGTTAGAAACACTAGTTTCTGAGGCCATGCTGACCCTACCCTGTCTGCCACCCTGAGGGGACTTAAGACAGTGACAGTCACACCCTCCTTACTGTCGCTGGCTGAGGGGCCTTTTCCTGCCAGACTCACCACCCTATCCAGAAAGTAGTGCCTGTAGTCCCTGTTGGCTCCCAGGTGCAGAGAAAACGATGCTGTATCGGTGGCAGCAGCTGCAAATGGCACCAAAACCGCTCTGAAGTGTGCTCAGGCTTCAATAAAATGGCCGCCCAGCACTAAGGACATAAAACACAGGGAAAAGTGGATGTGAGAGCACAGGAGCACATGCTGCCGCTAGAGAACACTAAAAAACGTGTTCAGGCTTCAAGAAAATGTCCGCCAGTGTCCTGTATAGGAGATGACCAGGAAAATGCCAGCTGAAGTCCAGGAGCGCATGCTGCCTTGCCCACACCTAAAATGGGCGCCGAAGCAGCTCCATGAGGTACAGGGAGAAAACTATGGCAGTAAACACAGCGTTGTACAGGACATCAGCAAAACCTCACAGACACCTTCCAGGGCCATAAAGAACAGGAACCCCCCCAAGGTGAGAGCCACCCCCGGAGAGCCCCTGCACAGACACACTGCTCAGCAGCCACATACATCCCCCCCAGAGAGGGGGGGGGGGGGGATAGGGACAGGAGAGAGATGCCCGAATTGACCTCCCGGGGAATGCCCAGCTGCTCAGCCCCGCCGAGGCAGGGAGATCTGTACTTACCAGTCCTGAAGAGCTGGGAGACATTCCATCACAGACCCACTCACTGATCAGTACAGGGTGGCTGCTGGCCCGGCATACTGTGACGCAGACATCAGTAGCCTGGTCATATGTATGCCCCGGAGCATAAAAGCTTACCAACCACCTCTGGAGCTGAAGTTTGATCATGGCCGACCCAGCGCGGAGCTCTGGCCTGCACACACTTGATGGCCGGACTGGGGAGACTACAAGGATAAGAGTATCCAGCCTGTCACCCAGCCGGCTGTTGATAGTAGATCACAGGATCAATCATCTTGCACAAAAAGTCATGGACCGATGGGCCCGCAGGGTTCCTAGGTCCTTCTTCACTAGGCAAATTAAAACCGATGACTGCATGGCAGGATGGAGGGTTGCTGCCCAAGGGATCTGGGCGGAACTAAGTTCTGAGTGTTGTATTACAACTAATGCCTAGTATCTCCTAGTAATAGGGCAGAACTGCCCAATGGTTACGACAGGAGCTGCGTCGGTCGGTGAATATAAGAGAAATGTTTTTTAAAGAACATTTGGACTGCCCGCCGTTGAAGAAACTACCAGGGTTTTGGCAACTATCTGCTGCCATAACAACGGTATTTAATGTCAAATGTCTGACTCAGACAGCGAGTGGTCTGGAAGTGGCTAAAGTAACGTGAAAGTCAAAAATGAAAATTTTATATATGCATTTTTTCAGCTGGTGATCTAGCCAGCAAAACACTTTTTGATTAGGGTACCCCCAACTTTGAAAGGAGCAGCAATGGAGACACCTATGGACAGGAACCTAGTCATTGTGGAGAGAAAGTAGTGTTATGCCATGTACACACGGTCGGACTTTCTGGCAGAAAAAGCCAGACGGAATAATTTAATTGGATATTCCGATCGCGCGTGGGCTGCAGCGGACTTTTTTCCAGAAAATTCTGACGGACCTAGAAATAGAACATGTTTTAAATCTGACGGAATCAATTTCTAATCGGGAAAACGTTTGTATGCTGTTCCGACGGACCAAAAACGAAGCAAGGGCAGCTACTGGCTATTGAACTTCCTTTTCCTAGTCCCATCGCACGTGTTGTACGTCACCACGTTCTAAACGATCAAAATTTGGTGTGATCGTGTGTAGGCAAGTTCGTTTCATCGGAAAAACTGTCAAGAGTTTATTCTGGCTGAAAAAACGGTTGTGTGTACACAGCATTAGATGCACTAGCAGATTTAAATGAACTTGACTAAATGAATTACCGTATGTTATGCAGGGCTGAAATCGGACTAGACAAAGAATTCTCTTTTGCTACCAGCAAACAAGACCGCACACAAATGCTTACCAAAATGCAGGCTTTTCCTCTTCTCCTTTATCTTCTTTTTTTGCGTATTCCAGAAGCTGGTCTATTGTAGCAACAACATTAGGGTCAGCAGATAGTCTTACTGCAAGATAAAGAAAGAAAAGTCAGCCCCTAAAAAAAGAAACCGCAGCTCATGCATCTTACAAAGCCACCATGGAGGGAACAGACATTGAAATAAGTCTACAAATAGTACTAATCAAAAATGGACAAGGGCTGGATTACATAGCTGTCAGGCAAGTTTCCAGCTATTAACATCAAAGTATAAAAGTTAGAAAAAAAAAGCCACCGAAACAGAATGGCAGACATCTGGACATATCGATGACGACATGTTAAATAATGTCCTATCCCGCCATTGTGAAGGCTTTCATCCAACTCTGATCATACAATGACTCATGCAGATGCTTTAATTAAGTGGTTCTCAACCTCAGTCCTCAAGTAAGCCCTACGGGCCATGTATAAGGACCGATATATCTTATTTTGCAAAGTTGCTTAAAATCAAAATCAATATCAATGACATGGTATAAGACCCATGTTATCTAAGGGAAGTTCACAAAACATGGCCCGTTGAGGGTATTTGAGGACTGGGGTTGAGAACCAATGCTTTAAGTACTGTAACTTGCTATGGTGGAGCTTAACACAATTTGGCTTTATACGATTTAATATTTTATCAACACCAACATTTGGTGAAGTTGTCACACCTGACTGCTTTTATGTTAAGATCCACCTCATTGAACATCTTACCACTATAATCAACAAAGTGTTGCTAGGTACATTTCAGTGCGTTCTGGGGGCTATAATTATTCATTATTGCTTACTCCTATTTCACTGAAATATGTCTTATGGCCATCTCTTCCTTAACATCACCTACCAATGTCTTAGTTAATGAAGGTATACAACAGTAGTTTATGCCATTTAATTAGAGCTGTAATAGTTACATGCCAGTTATTTTTTCATGTACTGAAAGACACTTGCCTACAACTTGGTGAAAATAGTATTTTTTGTACTCACCGTAAAATCATTTTCTCTGTAATTCACCGACTGACACAGCTTCTCTCTTTAGACCATTGGGTTGTTATGCCATCTTCAGGAGAGAACTAGGCATTACATGTTACCATGTGATAATAAAACTAGAACTTTCGAGTTCCGCCCAAGGGGCAGTCCCTTAGGTAACAAACCCTCAGCATGATACTGCAGCCTCAGTATGTCAACAAGCAGTATAACGTAAAAGAAAAACCATGAAAGGCAGGTGCTGTGTCAGTCGGTGAATTACAGAGAAAAGGATTTTATGGCGAGTGCAAAAAAATAATAAAAAATCCTATTTTCTCTTATATTCACCGACTGACAGCTTCTCTTAGCCATTGGGGCATCCCCAAGCAGTGCCAAAACGAGGGGTGGGAAAACAGCATAAAACTTCATCCACCATGGCATGTGGGAGCCAGTACAAACTTTACCCACACACAAAAAAATAAATAAATAAATAAATAAATAAAACAGGGTGCCCCTCAGAGCAGCATTATCCTCAAACCGCACCAAAACTGCGGCAACAAATGCAACAGTGCATTAACAAAAAAAAATAAAAAAAATTGCATATGCAATTACAACTATACAAAACTATACGGCCTCAACAGGCATCACTCGATGCACTGACAGCGCTGTAGCTACGCCCCCTGATCTCAAGCGGCTGACGTTCGCCTGCTGATGTGCTCATTGTAGGACACAAACACCCCGGAGTGACGGACGCCACCGGAAGCGACCGTGGTCTGATCCCCTACTACAGCTCAGCAAGACACACTGGATGATAGCTGAGGACGGCCAAGGAGAACTATTATGCCTGTTTTTATCTACTCAAATTTAAGTGCACATCTTTTAAAATTATAAATAAAGCCATGTTTTAATAGACATACTACTCAGAGCGGCGCTGCTCTACCTCTTTTCTCCTATGTTAGAGTCTCTTCTGCTCTCTGGAGCTGGCTGCCACTGACAACATTCACCAGAACTTATTAACACAAGTCTGAACTTTAAACTGTTCTGAATTGCCATACAAAAAACACCCAAGCCTTTTCTGACCTCCATTTTTTTAATCAACCATCTTATGACTGTTCACTAGACGCTCCCACCAGCGCTCCATCCTCCTCCTTTTTATCTACTTTGTAAACGTGTGGACAGACGAGCAGGTCGCCGCTTTACACACTAGAGAGACAAACGCTTGATGTCAGAAGGTCCAAGACGTTCCAATTGCCCTCGTGGAATGGGCCGTGACCAGAAAGTGGGGCATCTGCGCCTTCAAGGCATAGGCTAGTATTTCAATCTGTCTGATCCACTTGGAAAAGGTGGCCGACGAGACCAGCCACCAAAACAAACAGCGAGCCTGACTTCCAGAAGGGAACTGTGGCAGACAAATACACCTTCAGAGCCCAAACCACATCCAGAGCAGGAAGGGCCACCTCCTTAAGATGTGTCGGCTTAGGACACAGAGATGGTAACACAATGTCCTCATTGATGTGAAACGCGAGACTACCTTCAGCAGAAAAGACGGTTGCAGACGCACCACCACCTTATCCTTGTGGAGAACCAGATAGGGCGACTTGCAGGAAAAGGCCACCAGTTCCGAAACCCTCCTGGCCGATGTGATGGCCACTAGAAAGACCACTTTCTGGGAAAAAGTCAACAGGTGAAACCGATATTTTCAAATGGCGGTTTTTGAAGTGCTGATAATACCAGTTTCAGATCCCATGAGGTAACAGTGGACGCACCGGAGGGACTACATGTTGCACCCCTTGAGCAAAAGTACCTACTAGAGTGAGAAGCCAGAGGTCGCTGAGAAAGGACAGCCAAAGCTGATATTTGTCCTTTAATGGTGCTTAATGCCAATTTCTGGTCCACCCCTTGCTGAAGAAACAGCAGGATCCTTGCTATAGAAAAGGAGCGCGGACACCATCCTTTCTCCTCACACGGAGATTTAGGCCTTCCAGGCACGAAGATATATCTTTCGAGAAGAAAGTTTACGTGCTCTCAACATAGTTGGGCTCACAGAGTCCGAAAGACCCCGGTTCCTCAACACCTGGCTTTCAATAGCCATGCCGTTAAAGCCAGCGACGGTAAAGCAGGATGGAGAATTGAACCTCGAGACAGAAGGTCCTCTCACAGCGGCAGTCGCCAGGGAGCATCTGCCACCAGGCGCACTAGGTCTGTGTACAAAAGACGCTGAGGCCAACCAGTATTACTGGGATCTCCTCAGCTTCCATGCTGCGAAGCAGACGTGGTAACAGTTCCAGTTGAGGAAAGGCGTAGATCAGCTGGTACTGATCCCACAGAGCCACCAGCACGTCTGACACATCTGCCCACGGATCTCTTGTCCTGGACACGAATATCGGCACCTTCCGGTTGAGATGGGAGGCCAGAAGATCCACGTCTGGTGTGCCCCACCACAGGCACAGTAGCATGAACACCTCCGGATGCAACGCCCATACTCCTGGGTCCAGCATCTGACAACTTAGATAGTCCACCTGCCAGTTCTCCACACCCGGGATGTAAAAGGCCGACAGGGCCGGTACATGCCGCTCTGCCCACCGAAGTGTGCGAGTGACCTCCCGTGCGGCGCGCAAGGTTTTTGTTGTTCCTTGGTGATTGATGTATGCCACAGCAGTGGCGTTGTCTGACTGGATCCTGATCGGACACCCTTGCAGTCTCATTGACCACGTGGAGAGGCATAGCCTGATCGCTCTCAGTTCGAGCAGATTGATCGGCAACTTGGATTCCTCCGTCAACCAGAGGCCGACTCGACTGAACTCCCATCACTCCACCCCAGCCGAATAAGCTGGCGTCCGTTGTTATCACTGTCCATTTCAGGAGGTAGGAAGGACTTCCCGGACTGAAGCACCGGAGACCTCAGCCACCAGGTCAGGGAACCCCTGACTAACTGGTTCACCTGGATCTATCGATCCAGGGACAACAGAGATTTGTCCCACTTTGTCAAGATCTCCTTCTGCAGGACTCTGGTGTGGAACTGGGCATATGGTACTGCCTCGAAAGAGGCCACCATGATTGCCAGGACTCGCGCGCAGAAGCTCAGCGGCGACCACTTGCAGTTCATCAGCAGTTTTACCGCGACTGAGAGTCTTCAGCTTGTTTGAAGGGAGAAACACTCTCGCTTCCCCGGAGTCCAGCAGCAAGCCTAGGTACTCCAAACGCCGATTTGGTACTATCACCAACCTTTTTTTTTAGGTTCAACAGCCCCCCAAATTCTTGCAGGGCCTGCATGGTGATCGCCACATCCTCCAACTCTGAGGCGGAGGGGGGGGTGGTTTGGGGGGACCGATACCAAACCAAAAGAGAGCCACAAACTGGTAGTGGGCTCCCGACTGCAAATTGCAGAATCTTTTGATGCCGGAGGCATATGGGTATGTGCAGGTACGCATCCTGGATGTCTAAGGACGCCAGGGAGTCCCCTTGATGGAGTGCAGCAACTACTGAGCAAACGGATTCCATTCTGAACCTCTGCACTTTCACAAAGTGATTGAGGGCTTTTTAGATCCAAGATTGGACATACCCCTTCCTTCTTGGGAACAACAGGTTTGAGTAGAACCCCTGGAAAGGTTCAGATTCCGGAACAAGTACAATCACCCCGTGATTCAGCAGGTCCCTTACTGCCCCCAAGAGGGCCTCCCGGTAAACCAGAAATATTGGGAGGGGAAGAATCTGTTTTGCGGCCAAGATAGGAACGCCATCTTGTAGCCGTAGCAAATCAGATCGCAGATCCATTGGTCAGACAATGGAGAGGACCACCGGGCTGCAAACTCCAGAAGGCGACCCCCCACCCGAGTCATTGGTGGGGGCAAACCTTCATGCGGTAGCACTTTTGTTCGCAGGCTTGTGGTTCCAGGGACATTTCTGTCCTTCCTGACGAGCTGGGGGTGTTTAGCCGAAGGCTCCGGACAGACAAAAAAAAGCAGTTTGTAAGCGGAAAAAGAGGGCCCTTGCCTACGGTGTGGCTCCTTAGCCTTCCTGGCCTGTGGGCAGTAGAGTACTCTTACCACCTGTGGCATTCTTAATAATGTCATCCAAAGAGGCTCCAAAGAGCCAGTTGCCAAGGAAGGGAAGATCCGTCAGGGCTTTTTTGGATGCCTGTTCAGTAGACCAGCATTTCAACCAAATCAGGCGCCTCAGCACCACTGCTGACACTGAAGCCCTGGATAACAGGGGGAGGGTATCAAGGGCCGCATCACAAAACATACTTAAGGCATTGCACTAGTTGGTCTGCTAGTTCCACGCAGACAGGAGAAGCCAGCTGTTCTCCCAATTCGCGGTGCAACAGTTTTGCCAGTACTGGTCGCATGGTTGACCCCACAACCGTAAAGAAGGAACGAGCCACTGCCTCTGCCTTCCTGTCTGTGGGATCCTTAAATGCAAGAGTCCCCTCTACCGGGATTGTAGTTACTTTATTTAAACCTGGATACTGGGGGGGTCCACGACCGGAGGAGCCAACCACTTTTTGCGAAGTCTTCCCTCAAAGGGGCAACGCACCACCATGTATTTGGGGACCGAAAAGGTCTGTTGCAGTCGACCCCATTCCTTGTAAAGGAACTTGTCAAAATAAGTTAGATATGGGAACACCTTTAGGTGAATGGCTGGCTGGCTTATGGGGCCCAAAGGTTGGTGCAGAGGAATCCGCTCTGTCATTCAAAGCTGCTGCCAATATCGCTGAAACCGCTCTGCAATGTCCTCAGGCTCAAAGAAAATGGCCGCCCAGCGTCCAGCATAAGGTCATAAAGCACTGGGAAAACAGCTGCCGGATTACAGGAACACATGCTGTCTCTAGAGAAGCTGAAAAAACGTGCTCAAGCTTCTAGAAAATGGCCGCTGGCATCCAGTATAAGGACAAATCACAAGGAAAATGGCCCAGAGACACAGGAGAGCATGCTTTGCTTTTCCTTGCCCATACCCAAGATGGCCGCTGACACTGAAAAACTGAGGGACAGAGATAGAAAATGGCGGTGATCAGCACTGCAGATATCACAGGCACCCCGAGGGACATGAAAAACCACTCATGACACAGCCAGCCAGCCCCCCACAGGCGAGAGCCCCCCCACCCCCGGAGAGCACCTGCACACGACACACGCGCGCGCACACACACACACACACACACGCAGCATCCCCCACAGGGAGGATAGGGACAGGGAGAGAAGAGAGGGAGGTGAGGGGCACCGGAATCGACCTCCCAGGGAATGCCCAGCTGCTTAGCCCCACCAAGGCAGGGAGAGCTGTACTTACCAGTCCTGAAAAGCTGGGAGACATTCCCCTTACATACCCACACTCTGATCAGTACAGGGTGGCTGCTGGCCTCGGCACACTGACAGACATCAGTAGCCCGGTCATATGTGCGCCCCGGAGCATAAAAGCTCACGACCACCTCTGGAGCTGAGGTACGTCGTGGCCAGCCTTGCGCATAGCTGCGGCCTGCACATGCTCGCTGGCAGCGCTGGGGAAACTACAAGGATAAGAGTATCCAGCCTGTCACCCAGTCGGCTGTTGATAGCAGATCACAGGATCTTTCATCTTGCACAAAAAACAAAGCATCTGCAGGAAAAAACACGGACCAATGGGCCTGCAGGGTTCCCATTTCCTTCTCCTTCACTAGGCAAAATATAACTGAGGCTGCAGTAGCATGCTGAAGGGTTGTTACTTAAGGGATCGCGGAACTAGAAAGTTCTAGTTTTATTATCACGTTAACATGTAAAGCCTAGTACTCTCCTGAAGGTGGCATAACAACCCTGATTCTGCCCAACATCATAACTACGGTATATAAAATAAAAAATAAAATAAAAAAACTATCTGTACCTGTATGACAGTTTTTGTTTAGAGAAAGGGTATTAATCTTGTCTCTCATTTAACTATAATAATTCTACAGTTACAAACGGCCGTGTAGACCTTTTAAAGATTTTTTTTTTTTCTGCTGGTTGGAGTAGACCACTAAATACATTTACAAAGTGGCATAAATATGTATCACACGTGACAATTTACAGCAATATACTGTATTAAAATAATTACAGGCAAACGGTACATTAGGTTTAAGCTGTCTTAATGAATGAAGCAAACTCCCAGGTGCAGCCCAACTGGTCTTTTACTCACCCTTGTGCTAGATCTTTACAGGGTGGCCCTACTGGGCACTGCACATCCATGTTTCACAAAACATTCTTGCTAGGTCCTCTTAAGCCTGTGCATGGTCAGATTTGTATTAATTCCTATAGTGAGCCATACTCCAGCAGTTCTGCAGTGAATGACTCCTCACATAAAATGCAGTCTCCAGAGGACCAAGTGAGGATTTTTTGTTAAGGCTGTGCCTCTCCTAACAGGAGAGGCACTGCCAGGAACAGTACTGTGATCTCTCTAGGAATCAACAAACACCTGTTAATTGACATTCTAACACATCACTTCACATTAGCACCATGCTAAAGCTTAAGTTTCTATTTTCTCCAAGCTTTAGTGGAAAAATATTAGCAAATATCAGAAAATAACCAACCTTCACTCTCTGATACAGTGCTGGTTTCTTCTTTACCAACGGTGGTCTCCTTGGGTACTGCGGTTCTGGATTTCAGTGTTAACTTGCGTCCACTTTTTTTTAGCCAATCTTTCAGTTTTGTAATAAATTCCTTCCCAAACAGAAAAGAGTCCCTAAAATTGGGATACTTTGAGGGCTTTAACTCTGCTTCACTGATCCCCAGGACCTCCATTACATTGTTCTGTCTGAGAGAACTGGCTAATGCAAATGTCTGTCCCAAAAGCACCATGGACTTCCTTGCCAAAAACATGGTGTTGTCCAAAGCACTAATCAGTTGTTTTGGATCTGTGAGAATAGGATACTTTAGTTCAAATGTATTACAGGCCAACAGCAACGGAGTTGCACATTTCAGCAATCGCTGCTGTAAAATCATCATTTCCTTGTCAAATGGTTTGATTACATCAAAGAAATCATTCTTAGCGGTCACGGTTTTTGTAGCAACTAACAAATCCAAAAGATCATTATCTATCTTTGGACTATACAAGGCTGGATGAGTTATGGGTTTTAGACTTGAAAAACAAAGCTCTGTGTGATGGACAGATAGGCGACCTTTGAAACAGTTTACAATCATGTCACAAGCTTCAGTTTTCACCTTAAAAAGGGCTTTGTGTTGTCTCAAAAGGTCAGGATCACCTTTAACCTTGTGGAACCTGGCCCATGTTACAATCTGCTCACTCAAATCACCGTCTCCAACTGGTACATCTCTTTTTTTAGGGCTATATTTTTTACTGGAGGCTTCCCCAGCTTTAGATGAAAGACCGCCACCACTGAGACGCTGCCCTCCTTGCCCTTTAGCTCCCAAAATCTGCATTACCCCACGTGCTGGCTTACCTGGTCCATGACCAAGCTCTAAACTTTGGGAGTTTTGAAATTCTCTATATGCATCTGACCTGGTCATGCTGAGCTCTGAGCTAGATAAAGCACTACGTTCAAGTTCCCAATTCCTGCGACTAAGATCCAAATCCCGGGCTAACATTTCTTCTCTGTATAACCTCTCCTTTAAAAGCGGATCAACAGAACCCCATCTGTCCAACAAAGGATCTGAAAGTAATCCACCCGAAGATCCCCTTTCTAATTCACGAAAATATAAAGGATTTGAAACACGGTCTCTTCTGCCGTCGGTATCCCACTTCCTGCTCATATGATCACGTGGAACATCACGAAAGGAAAGTCTTTCTTGGTCTCTAAAACGTGGATCATAGCTGTCCATTTTTGATGTTCCTGCTGAAATAAAACCCCAATGTACAGTTAACAAAATTATACAGGGATGTCATCCAACTTTTTCACATCTGCATTAATCTACATTAGTTTGCTGAGAGTTCTTGGCCGTTTGGCACCATTTAAAGTTTAACATTTACATATGAATTTTTGTGCGTTTTTGCAAGTGTCCAAGTCTTAGGTTTTTTTATTTTATATATTTTTAGCCAATAGAAAGCGAGATAAAAAAAAAAAAAAATTGCATGTTTTTCATTTTTCAGCTGCTCCCAGTAAAGGTTGTCGAGGCCAAAAACGCTTGACATCTGTAGCTCGGAACAATGCATGAGCTGCAAGCGTCAAGTGACATTATGCTCAGGTGTGGACAGGTATAACTGAAAACCATAAGTCTTTGGATGATGAGCTTTTTGGAACTTCGAGCTACAAAATGCTTAGGTGTAAATAGGGATTAATAGAAAAAACGATACGGCTAATCAAAGCAGTAGAAAACCCAAAAACAAAAATGTAATAGATTTCAGCTTACCAATGTGGTGGTCACATTAGTATCATCTTAGGCTGTTTTTCCCCCTTTTTATTTCACCTGGTGATCTTTACAGTAACAAAAAGGTCCTGTCCAAAAGCGTCTGCATTCAGGATGAAATAGTAAAGCAGACACCTTTGGACAGAAGCATTGTCAGCGTAGGGGGAAGGGGAGGTTTAAACTAGCAGATTTAGATAGACTTGACTAACAAAATGAAGCTAAACACCAGCTAACACTATATAGGCAGCAACAGCAAAGAGTTTTTTTTTTGCTTTTGGAGTACAGGTTTTGTTTTTTTTAAATAAATTTATATAAAGTGGCCATTATCATCCCAGTCAATGTTAAATGGTTTGTCTCAACCCTTTAACTGCAACTTTGTCTGGACAGCTTGGTCTGGTAAAGAAAGTTGAAACATACAGCTGTGGCCTAAAGTTTTGAGAATGACACAAATATAGATTTTTACAAAGTCTGCTGCTTCAGTATTTTTAGATCATTTTGTCAGATGTTACTATGGTATACTGAAGTATAATTACAAGTATTTCATAAGTGTCAAAGGCTTTTATTGACAATTACATTAAGTTTATGCAAAGAGTCAATATTTGCAGTGTTGACACCTTTTTTTTTTTTTAAGGCCTCTGCAATTCGCCCTGGCATTCTGGACCATATCCTGACTGATGGCAGCCCATTATTACATGACCAATGCTTGGAGTTTGCCAGAATTTGTGGGGGTTTGTTCGGCCGCCTCTTGAGGATTGACCACGAGTTCTCAATGGGATTAGGGTCTGGGGAGATTCCTGGCCATGGACCCAATAATTTGATGTTTTGTTCCCCAAGCCACTCAGTTATAACTTTTAAAAGGCATTGCTTGTCAAACGGTTCTTTGATGTCAGGAGAAGTTGCTCTCGGAGAATGTTTTTGTACCATTCTTTATTCATGGATATGTTCTTAGGCAAAATTGTGAGTGAGCCCAGTCCCTTGGCTGAGAAGCAACCCCAAACATGAATGATTTCAGACTGCTTTACTGTTGGAGTGACACTGGACTGAAGGTAACGCTCACCTTT
The DNA here is from genome assembly GCF_037356315.1 of Lithobates pipiens. Classification (NCBI taxonomy): domain Eukaryota; kingdom Metazoa; phylum Chordata; class Amphibia; order Anura; family Ranidae; genus Lithobates; species Lithobates pipiens. The sequence goes on along the minus strand of NW_027507718.1, from coordinate 120,303,909 downwards.
TCTTCTCCATACATGTATTTTTCTGGATGCCCCAAACAATTGTAAAGGGGGTTTATCAGAGAAAATGACCATACCCCAGTCCTCAGCAATCCATTCCCTGTATCTTTTGCAGAATATCAGTCTGTCCCTGATGTTTTTCCTGGAGAGAAGTGACTTCTTTGCTGCCTTTCTTGATACCAGGCCATCCTCCAAAAGTCTTTGCCTCACTGTGCGTGCAGATGCACTCAACCCCACCTGCTGCCATTCCTGAGCAAGCTCTGCACTGGTGGTGCCCCAACCGAATGTCCTGGCGCTTGCTAGACTTTCTTCGGCGCCCTGAGGCCATCTTCACAAATGCAGTGGAAACATTTATGGGATTAAGTTCATTTTAATGGCGAAGAGGGACTTGCCAATTAAATGCAATTCATCTGACCACTCTTCATAACATTCTGGAGTATATGCAAGTTGCCATCAAAAAAGAAAAAAAAATGAGGCAGCAGACCTTGTAAAAATATTTGTCATTTTCAAAACTTTTGGCCACGTATGTACTTACTGGCTAGATTACCTGGCAAAAAAAAAAGAAGAAACAAACCTAAAAAAATAAAACAAATGTAGCCACCACATACTAGAATTAGCAAGCTGCAGTGTAATACATTTGTTTTTGGGGTACAATTTTACGTAATAATTCAGCATACTCTGAAATCATTTTTATATACACTGCTTGAAGTATTCGTGACCAAATGTCTTGTGTGTTTGACCGCAGGTACTTATAAAGCTAACAAGGTATGAAGAAATACAAAACTGCATACAAGTTTGATGTTGAATCGCATGCAGGCCAATAAGGTTAACTAAAGGTCTCCTGAAGAAAATTATGTTGTCAGTGTAGAGGGAGGGGGAGGTTTAGACTAGCAGATTTAGATTGACTAACAAAATGAAGCTAAACACCAACTAACACTATATAGGCAGCTGGTGCTGATCTTAAAAGGATAAGTCCAGCCGAAGTTCGTTTGGCTGTACTTCTATGGACCACAGGATTGCACTCCTGTGACCCGGTTTCAACAGAGAGCGGGCTGAAGTCCGGTCTCTGCCAATGTCACAGAAGTCAGTCCAGGCACCGTGTCATTGTGACAAAGTCTGGACCCGCCAGATGCCTGGACCAACACCCAGTTCAGCCTCCCCGCCCCCTCCACAGCTCAGCACCAAAATAAGTAAGGAGGGAGCAGAGTAGAGAGTTGTGACTGACAGCAAACAGCTCCCTGCTTGGGGATTTCTGAAAAACGATCAATCAGCAGTGTTTAATTGCTCGGTTCTCAGTGTTAGAGGAGCCGGGGAACAGATGCAGCATTGGTGCTGCATCCAACAAGACAAGTATGATTCCAAGATTTCATTGGAAATGTCATGCAAAAAACACAAACAACGATCCATAGTTTAACCTGTTTTTATTAATTAAACAGGTTACACTATGGATCGTTGTTTCTGTTTGTGTTTTTTGCATGACATTTCCAACTAAATCTGATTGTTAATGAGCCTCCCATTGACGAACATTTTAATGGGCACTGATTTTACTAATCGAGTACTCATACGAAGTAGAATAAGTGGTGATTTGAGAAGCGCTTGAAATTAACTTGTATGGGTAAGTGCATAACCAAAAGGGGGAGACACAGAGCATGAGGTTACTTCTATGAGTTTGCTGTGTGGTGAATTTGTTTAAAGGATCCTTTCTTTTCCTCTGGGGACTCCGTGGAGCACTGCTTTGCACGTCAAGAATTACCTGCTTTGGGACTTTATGGACTTTTCTATTTCTTTTTAAATCTATGGTTATAAAGTTTTATTTTATACTCTGGTTGATTATCAGATTTATTAGTAGCACTGTTAATGACTTTGGTTAAAATATTACTACTATGTGTACACCTATATACATGGTGTAAAATGTTACTGTAGCACCTTCCCCTGCACCCCCCAATCTCCAGTTGTGACAGTGAGCGGGTTTTTGTGAATTGAATCCTTAAGCCAGCCAAAGACGGAGCAATTAAAATTTTCTGCAATTACGGGTGGTCAGTCAGTGTTGATGGGAGATTCCCTGCTGCAGAGCCATTGTGTTCTCCCAGCGGGGGGGTAGAGCTGTCCCTGCCAGGAGCAGACAGCAATTAATGCTAGCGGCTAGAATAGCTACTAGCAATAACTGCTTGTGGAATCTTATGGGCTGGTTGTACTCAATTTAGGTACAATCAGCATTCACACATATGGTTCAAATTTCAGCTGGTCCCTGCTCAACCCACCGAGATTAAAACCAGTCTATGGCCGGCTTTAGGTCTGGAGGTCTAGGTACTTGGTCATGTGATCTCTGCTCAATGGGATAAGCAGTCAATCTGAACTCTGATCCTACCTTCAGTAGAGATCACAAGTGCCCAGGAATTTAGTTACATGGGCAGCACAGGTACGCATTTCTGCCATTCTACAACTATGCTAGCAAAACTTAAGCTAAAATAAATTGCTAGTTGACCAGCTGTTATGCTTGGCCACCAGCAACAATACTTTCCAAAGGACTGACAACGAACATGTGGGTAAAACAGGAATGTGTCAGAAGCCTCCATGTTCCTCATTGAATATTTTTTACCTGAACGTGTGCAATTTGATTATCTTTAATCCTTTACTATAAGCAGTAAATATTTCTGTGTGTACGCCATTAATATTTCTAGTACTGGTGTTGCTGTACATCTTTAGTATAAAATTATATATATATTTTTATTTTTTTTATATTTAAACAAGGCTCTCACATGGTACTCACCTTCCAACTGAAACTCTCGTACAGTGTTAGCAATTGCCTGGTCCATTCCTATTCTATATCTCTTCATCTTCTCCTGTACTACAGCATCAAAGGCATCCCGCGTAATTCTTTGGCCTGCCATGTTTCGAACACTGCAAGTCAAAAATATTTAATTGGTTACAAGAACTTGGGCACAAAATCTGTACAGTTATAAAATACTGTTCCCTCGCAGGACTAAGTGTTTGCGCTAATTAGAGAAAAATAAAAACACAACAATCAAACTATAACATGCATGTGGGATACATGTGGCAAAGTAGCTCATGGGACATTTTTGACTACTGCTGTTTGCGTGTTTTATGTTAATGTTTTTTCATGTGGCAAAATGTGTGCAGCTCCCGCTGCTGCCTTTGCCCAGTAAAGAGAGGCTCTTTGGCACAGCACTGGGTTGAGATTGGGCTCAGGCAAGTATGGCAGGCGTAGGGAAGGGGGTACTTGCAGAGAGGTTTTTTACCTCGATTCATAAAATGCATTAAAGTGGAACTTTAGTCAGAAAAATAAGGCTTGTTAGATCACGTCAGGCTGGCCCCAGGTACAGCTACATAAAACATTAAAAATAAAAGCGTCTATACTATTTAAAATTCAGTAATATACTGTGCTACTCTATCACCCTGCTCTGATGCTCTGTTCATTTAAATTTGTAGGCACTGCCGAGTTTGTAAAGGACGATCTGCAGACAGCCTTAAAGCAGAATTAAACCTTGCTATCCCTTACAGCCAAGGAAGCCGTTTGATTGATCTGCAACTGCCATGGTGCTGCACATGTGATCAGTTATATCAGCCACTGGATGGTTTGACAGTTTGGTTGAGTACACAAGCAAATGTGACAGTTAGCAATACCGGCATTCCTGGAATAGAACTATTTTTTGAAACTGTTAAATCAATGGGTTTAGCTCCAATTTATGATTTACTGCTGCTCAGGGGCAGCCCGCAGCAACAAGAAACACGAGCAATGCTGGAGGCAATTTACGGCACACACTAATTTTGGTGTCAGAATTATTCAAGGGAAATTAAGTTCCTTGCTGAAAATTATTTTTTATCAAGTTATGAAAAAAGTTTCCGCTTCACAATAAAAAACCTTCTGCCTTTAGAACCACTTCAATATTTCTGTTACCCAGCTGTAACTTTCATAATTTTTTGCGTACCAAAAAATAACTAAATAATTGTGTTGCCAATTGAAGAAGACTGTATACAAGCACATGGTGATATTTTCAGCCTGGCCTTACTGGAGGCTCAGGAACCTCAAAAAATAAATAAAAAAAAGCACAATGTGCCTTATATACCAACACAAGTGTTGGTACATTTCACTTTCATCCACTTTAAATGCATTACCAATACAAACAAACAAGGCTCCTGTATTACAGCACACCACACGCATGAAAAGATGTGCATTGTATCGTGTGACCCTGTCAGTCACCTAAAAAAACCTGCAAGAGAAGAGCGAATTTACTAACGTCTTTGGTGGCCGTGTCCCCTATGTTCAGAGTTTAACACTTCTGGGAGTGTCAGATGCCTGTGTGTCCCTCTGTGCCCAGTAGGGTTGCAACGGATCAAAAAACTCACAGATCGTATCGTTCCTCGGATAATTTTTCGGATCAGCAAATAATTGAATTTGAAAAAAACCTGTGAAAATGCCACCACCATATAGTCCCCACTGCAATATACATCACTGTAATATCCACGTCATCTCCCCCACTGTAATATTGGCTGAGCATGGATGGGTATGGCTGGGTACTATTGGCAGGGTATTGCAGAGTATTGGGCGAGTATTGGCAGAGTATTGCTGGAATGGCTGTGACTGCCATCCATTTTCTCCCCTCCACTGTACAGAAGAGAGGAGAGAGAAACCGGCGTTTGTTTACAGGCGATTGCTCCGTCACGGAGCGATCACTTTGTAAACGCTGACGGGCGTACCAAGATGGCTTCCGCTGCGGAACTAGGCCGAAGCCTTTCCTAAGGCCGAGACCACGGAGCGTGCCGATCCAAGCGAGGGGGCCCGTTCGGATTGGTGCCGATCCGTTGCACCCCTAGTGCCCAGTGGTTTCATCCTCTGACCTTTATGTATCTTCTGTGTCCTGTAGTAGGGGGGGGGGGGGGGGGGGGTCAGAGAACTGAAACCAGAGTATAACTATAGCAGGGCACACAAGTATCAGTCTTCAGGAAGAGTGGAATACTGAAAAGTCTGAGGTGGAAGCAAAAGTTGAAAGAGTGAATCTAGGAGACATGGGCCACTGGAGAGGGGTGTACAATAGCTTTTTTATTACATGGAATGGCCATTTAAAGTTTTGTAGGCAAATTACATGGTCGCATTAACCACTTAAAGACCAGGATTTTTTCTTTGTTTAAAAAAAAAAAAAATACTGATTTACACTTGTAAATAGAAAAATTACTTCTAACCCCCAAAACATACTTTTATTTATTTTTAACAGAAACCCTGGGGAATAAAATGGCAATTGTTGCAATTTTGTATGTCACACGGTACCGTTTACACATGCGTGCACAACCTATGCAAGTGATTTTTTTTTTCTTATTTAATTTATTTTTACACTGTCCTTTTAATTCATTTTTATCACTTTTATTCTTATTACAAGGAATGTAAACATCCCTTGTAATAGAAATAAGCATGACAGGTGCTCTTTCTGAAGAGATCTGGGACCCCAGATCTCTTCATTACCTTTAAATGCAATAGGTCAAAAATAAAAAAAAATGTATTTAGACCCTGGACATAAAGTGACGCATTGATGTTGCTCCTGTTCTCCTAGGACATAGAGGTGATCAGATCAAATCTACCCTTTAAATCGCCTGTGTGACCAGTCGGCAGCACAGTTTCTCAGGCAAGCCAGTGGAAGAGCCATTAGCGGCGGATCTGTCATTTCCTGGTCCATATTTGATACCCCACACTAGGCTTTGCCCCTTCGGAGTGAGACGTGGATTGCATGCTACCCCCAGGGATCAGCTGACCCTCACGCCGTTTACATCTAGTGCCAGGCGCTATGCGAGTGTACCTTCTATTATTGCTGCCATTTTTTACTTTATTAAAAATGACTACATTATGAGACTAATCTGTGGAGAATTTTTTTACATTCTAGCTCCTGAGTGGCCATTGAAGTGGATTCATGCCATTAGGGGAATCAATCCAGTGTTCCCAACGTGTTTGTTGACCATCCTGTAAAAAGGGGTCAAACAGCTCTGGTGAGCGGCCATCTTCATAGTGAGCACTCGTGGTGGAAGATCTAGAATTTTTATCTCAGTATTCCGTTTTTGGTGTTGGGATTTATTCACTTATGGACTTTATGCTTGCTTATTTTCTCATTAATGTGCACATTTGAGTTTGATGCAGTGTTTCTCTTTGTGACAGTTTTTTTATTTGAACATTTTATAATTTTGCACAACCTTAAACTACTCATGTCATTAAATTAGAGGGATACAGGGAAAGATAATGGATCTTATACTTTAGGGAGAGATGCCGAGGTGGAGGATAACGCATCTAGGTGTACCACCAGATAACAGCAAAACTAGGCCTTCACTGCTACAAGACATTTTGTTAAAGTAAACAAAGGGATCCAGATCCTATTGTGTTGCGTTTGTGATGTCTGGTTCTAACCACGTGGCAAATTTTGTGAAACTTAGCTGGGCAGCATCTGGCGAGATAGGCAACTTTGTGTTTAGTAACACTTTAACTCAAGTTTGCATGTGGTAAAAATCATTAATCTTATATTGAAAAGCCTGTGCCATGTTAAAATTTAGGGGCTCACTTGCTTTGACTTAAAACGCACATTAAAGGGGTTATAAACCCTCCTGGTTTTTCACCTCAGTGCATTCTATGCAGTGAGGTGAAAAACCTATTGTAGTGCACCAGCCCCCCAGCCTTACTCATCCGGAGCCCATTCATTCCCACGCCGGAGATGTGCACAACCTCTGGCCGGTGTCTCGGCTTTTGATTAGATAGAATGATAGCTGTCAATCAAATCCAATGATTGAAATAGGCGAGCAGCATCACCCCTACCCCCCCCACCCATGAGAACGAAGGATGAGCTCAGGCGTGTTCGTATGCATCAGTAAGACGGCGCAGCGCTTAACAGGCAGTGAGACATTGCCCTGATGCGCGGCTGCAGAGATCGGGCAAGGTCTCACTGGCTGTGATTAGTGAAGCGTTGAATTCCTGGCGGGCTCTGAACGTGGCGCATGCAAACACGCCTGAGCTCATCCCTAGTGAGAACAATCAAGCGGCTGAACACTATGATTGTTCTTACGGTGCACAGAATCACTGATTGAACAAAATATCAGGATGATGCCAGCAGCTGCATTTCATTCAGATATCCCCACTCAAAATCCATGATGTCATACCTTTGGCAGGAAGTGGTTAATAGATGCATGGGATTTTTTTTTTTTTCAGAACAATACTTACCTAGGTGGATACATCTGCCTCCCCCCCCCCCGGCTCTAACACAAGAGCAAAGTGATCACACACCACCGATCGGTTCTGAGGGCTCCGTGAGCAGAGCGTTGCTTCACTGGAGCACCGGGCAGTGGAAGGGCGGGAATGGCTGGCTCGTTGAGAGGCTGAGCCGGGTGCTGGTCCAGGCATGGGGGTGGATCCTGACCATCCCGGGCCTGGATTGGTTCTGTGACATCAGCAGGCTTCAGCCTGTCAGCTGAAAAAAGGGGCATCGGAGTGCAGAACGAACTGCACTTCTGTGATCCATAGGAGTACAACCAAATAAAAAGCATAATCAAAAGCATGAGGCACTTTAATGTGTGATGAAGTCCATGCAAGCTGTAAAAGGAGCTCTAATTGTTTTCTAATCATTACCCTTTGCCGCCACTTCCCCAGGCCTAATGTTTGTTTTGTGACGTCATTTCCACCCATAGCCAGGAGCTCGGAGGCCGCATGCCCAGCTACAAGGTGATGTATTACAGCTGTTGGTCGGTAAATGTTGAGGTATAAGGGTGCAGTGTGAGGAAGGTTAGAAGTACATGCGCTCATTGTTCCCTAGAATGGCGACACCCCACTATTAATATCACACGTAGGGTCAGCCAGCCCTCTTGCTCCAAAACCTACAGCAGTCAATCACATTACCTGTACACAGGTCTCCTCTCAGTAGTCGTCGGCTGTTAGACGAATCAAACACGGACAAATATCACCATTCAGTTGTCCTCACCGGATCTTGTGGCCTTCCTCTCCGCGTACTTAGCGCCTTCCTTCCGCTAGCCAGGCCTCGTTCTCAAAGCGCCGCGCAATGCCCTACCAAAATTCAAGCCTCGTTCGGGGACCTCCCACGTGATTGGCGCACAGGTCTACAGGAGTGGGCGGGGCTTTTGGAAGGTCATGTGATCTGCGGAGATGTTCCGAAACGAGGCCTGGCTCACAGAAGGGAGGGGCGGACACAAGATCCAGTGAGGGGGATTGAATGGTGAAATCCATAATAAATTCGCCTAACAACCGACCGCTAGTGAGAGGAGGTTTGTGTACAGGTAGTGTTATAATGCTGCAGGTTTAGGTATAATCTGACTAGTTAACGTTGTGTGTTTTATCATCAGTTATTAGGGCATAATGAGCTCATGTGCTGCCCATGGCAACCAGCCAACTGCAGACGTCTGTTTTTATCAGGTACTGTACCCATAAGCGGTTATAGAAGGATCTGGAACTGTCTAAAGCCCCATACACGCTATCAGATTTTCTGCTGACTTTTGTCTTCAGATTTACCAAAAGCATATAATAGAAGGGCCTACCTGATTGCATACAAATTGAAACTCCTAAGGTTTGACCTCATATTATATGGTTTTGGTAAATCTGAAGGAAAGAATCATCAGAAAATCTGATAGTGTGTATGGGGCTTAAGTTGGTTATATAATTTGATTGTGCAATCTCATTTTAGCTTTACCAAAACTCTGTACTATAAGGAGAACCCTGACCAATCTATGCATTAAAGGGGTTGTAAACCTTTGAGTTTGCATTAAGGTGAAAAAACACCTGGCAGTGACCATCTCCCCCGTTTTACTTACCTGAGCCCTGGAACTTCATCCGGCGGGGATGGTCTCTTCCTGTGCCCGGGGTTCTCGGCTCTTGATTGGATAGATTGATAGCAGTGCAGCCATTGGCTCCCGCTGCTGTCAATCAAATCCAATGACCTGGGGGTGGGGCCAAGTCGTACATATGGATGCCGAATGAGTGGCTGGGGAGCACACCCACAACCCCCTTCCCCCCTCGGGAGAGTGCTTCTCCTAGGGGGTGATCTGATGTGGGGAGGAGCCACTGAGGGACCCCAGAAGACTGTGTTGAGGGCCACTCTGTGCAAAACGAGCTGCACAGTTAAGGTAAGTATGACGTGTTTGTTTGTTTTTTAATAAACAAAGCTTTACCATCACTAAAAGGATCACATCAGGGCAGTCCTTGCATAGTTTTTGGTGGATCTAAACAGGGCCAGCGCTACCCATATGCAAGATAGGCGCCAGCCTAGAGCACATATCAGTCGGTGTGTGGGCATACCTCCCAACCCTCAGCTGTTCCAGCACTTGGCTCCATTGGTGCAGGCACCAGCGAGGATTTTATTTTTTTTAAGCTGGCGGTGCTGCACATTTCTCCTTGCAGCTCCCTGTTGGCGCTCAGCGCTGGTGACTCCAACTCCCCCCCCCCCCCCCCCCCCATTGGCACTCTGTGGCCCAGGGGCAGACTGACCAATCAGGTGCTGCTCTAGGCGATCATAGAAAAGCAGGTGCAGGGAGCAGGACAGCACCAGGAGGCGGCATGGGCAAAGACCAGCAAGGGCGGCCAGGACCAGTTGGCCTGGAAGAAGAAGAGTTCTGAAGACCTTCCCAGGACTGATGGACAGGTTGACCAGGGCCAGAGGACGGGCGGGAGGTGCAGGTAGCCAGGGACAGCTGCATCTGACAGTAAACCGATCCTCTGGAAGAAGCAGCTCAATGACCTCCTGTCCTCACCCAGCCATAAGAACCCGGCCCTGCCCACTGCTGGCATGTCGCATACACCTTCCTACAGACACGGACTGCAGACTGGGCTATAGGGGTGCTGAAATTAATCTATGCATCGCGATTCAGGGGTCCCTGATGTGGCATCGATGCATACTACCGGAAAATCGATTGCCGGGTGATGTCATCCCGACTTGCCCCGCCCCTCCTAGGAGAGCCTTCTGAGCGTATTGTCAAAATAACTGTGTTTTATTAAATCCTGTGTTACAATCAATTAAGTGCCCCACTGTGTGTGCATTTTAAAAAAAATGGAGCGTCATACCTCATTACTCAGTACAATACATGCAACTCATGGGACTGCCCGGGCCCGCCTCTCTCTGCTCGCATCTCTCCTGACATCCTTGGGCAATTCTCAGCCCCACCCGCTGACTGTAGCTATCAGATCAGAAGAGGCGGGCGGAGCTGAGTTTTTCTCCGCTGAAATCAGGAAAGATCTGAGAGGAGAGAGGTGGACCGGGCAGTCAAATGAGCGCCATGTGTTGTACTGAGAAATGAGGTATGAAGTTCCATATTTTTTTAAAAGCACACACAGCGGGACACTTAATTGATTATAACATGGTATTTATTAAAACAGTCATTTTAACAGCAGTAAGTAGAGTACATATTTGTTTGTATTCTACTTACACCTCGTACACGCTCCATGCTGACAGTTCCCTGGATTCCTCTTTGCACATTCCACTGTGTTAACGACTAGTGTGCTGGAAGGTGCAAACAGGAAAGCCAGGGTACTGTCAGCACAGGGAACTTCACAGGGCTGTTTGTCAGCTGTGGATTGTAATCCCTCCTACCCTCCCAGCAGCAGTGTGTGTGAATGTCTGTACCCTCTAGTGCACTTTTTAAGGGAGTGAGGTTATTTTTAACTCAAAGCGGAGTTCCAGTGAATTTTTTTTTTTTTTTTTTTAAGTTAGCAGCTACAAAAAAAGAGTATCTTCTGACTTTTTGAATAAAAAGACATTCCCCTGTCCCACAATCCAGCGCAGTGAACAGGCGGGGGAGAGAAGGGAGGGTTTGGGTGGCCACCTCACTGGATTGTGGGACAGGTGAGTGTCTTTTTTTTTTATTTTTATTTTTTTTTTTTTTATTAAAAGTCAGAAGGTACTACTGTGGGCACCCGGCTGTGAAGCTGCAAGCATGTCTCACTGTGCTGTTCTACATAGCTGTGCAATCTTTTGGGACCTGTGATGTGTCCCAGAAGATTGCAGGGAGCGAGGGCTGCCTAGGCGGCCCAAGCAGAAGTGGAAGCTCGTCAGTAATCGCAATGCATCGTGGCATCAAAACGAATCGTTGACCAGATCATCGTACTCCAGTTGAGACCAGTGAGCATGCGCACCTCTACTGGGCTAGGGATTTCTCACTTGCCCCCCCCCCCCCTTGTCTCCTCTCCGCAAACCCTGCACTCGGTGCGTAGCGCAACCCTGCACTCGGTGCGTAGCGCACCCCTCAACCCTTGCACTAAGTACGTAGCACACCCCACAACCCCTGCACTCAGTACATAGTGCAAACCCTGCAATCTGTGCATTACACACTCCTGACCCCTGCCTCCTCCACCATATACATGGTCAGGGCAAAGGTGGTGAAGTCAGGGGCGAGGCCAAGGAGGAGACAAAATTAGGTTTTGCCTAGGGCAGTGATGGCAAACCTTGGCACCCCAGATGTTTTGGGACTACATTTCCCATGATGCTCAACTACACTGCAAAGTGCATGAACATCATGGGAAATGTAGTCCCAAAACATCTGGGGTGCCAAGGTTTGCCATCACTGGCCTAGGGTGTCAAAAAATCCTTGCACCAGCCCTGGATCTAAAAGAGACTGTACAATCCTAGATTGGAAGCTCTAACAAGCAGGGCCCTCTGATTCCTCCTGTACTGAATTGTATTGTAACTGTAATGTTTTCCCTCATGTTGTAAAGCGCTGTACAAACTGATGGCGCTATATACAGAGCCTTGAAAAAGTATTCATACCCCTGGACATTTTCCACATTTTGACATGTTACAACCAAAAATGTAAATTTTATTTTATTGGGATTTTATGTGATAGACCAATACAAGGTGGCACATAATTGTGAAGTGGAAGGGAAATGATAAATGGTTTTCAATTTTTTTTTACAAATAAATATGTGAAATGTGTGGCGTGCATTTGTATTCAGCCCCCCTGAGTCAATACTTTGTAGAACCAATTTTCGCTGCAATTACAGCTGCAAGTCTTTTTGGGGATGTCTCTACTAGTTTTGCACATCTAGAGAGTAACATTTTTGCCCATTTTTCTTTGCAATATAGCTCAAGCTCTGTCAGGTTTGATGGAGAGCATCTGTGAACAGCAATTTTCAAGTCTTCCAACAGATTCTCAATTGGATTTAGGTCTGGACTTTGACTGGGCCATTCTAACACATGAATATGCTTTCATATAAACCATTCCATTGGAGCTCTGGCTTTATGTTTAGGGTCTTTGTCCTGCTGGAAGGTGAACCTCCACCCCAGTCTTAAGTCTTTTGCAGACTCTAACACGTTTTCTTCTAATATTGCCCTGTATTTGGCTCCATCCATCTTCCCATCAACTTTGACCAGCTCCATGACGACATCACTGGGCTGGTGGATGTTTGAGACCTTGCGCTCCTCCGCCTTCCATTTCAGGATGCTCAATAGGGTTTAGGTCTGAAGACATGCTTGGCCAGTCCATTACCTTTACCCTCAGCTTTTTTAGCAAGGCAGTGGTCATTTTGGAGGTGTGTTTGGGGTTGTTATGTTGGAATACTACCCTGCGGCCCAGTCTCTGAAGGGGATCCTGCTCTGCTTCAGTATGTCACCGTACATGTTGAGATTCATGGTTCCCTCAATGAGCTGTTGCTCCCCAGTGCTGACAGCACTCATGCAGCCCAGACCATGACACTCCCACCACCAAGCTTGACTGTAGGCAAGACACTTGTCTTTGTACTCCTCACCTGGTTGCCACCACACACGCTTGACACCATCTGAACCAAATAAGTTTATCATGGTCTCATCAGACCACAGAACATGGCTCCAGTAAACCACGTCTTTGGTCTGCTTGTCTTCAGCAAACTGCAGGCTTTCTTGTGCATCACCTTTTAGAAGAGGCTTAAAATCAGGGGAAAATCGTGGGTGTGTGTTATACTGCTGCTGATTGTGAGTGGAGGAGCGAGCCGCCGAGTGTACTCTGCTAGATTCGGCTCTGCTCACAGTCACGCCCAGTCCCTGTGTCCATCATAGGGTGGGACTGGTTGTGACTGTGAGTGGAGCCAAGTCTACCCGAGTACACTCGGCTATGATCTAAGCTGGAAAGCGGCAATGACACTGGGGCAAGGCTGCAATGAAAAGGCTACACTGAAAATGACAAGGCTGCAATGACACTGGACAAGGCTGCAGATGGACACTGATAAAGCTGCATTGATGAGCATTTAAATGTCTGTTTTTTTTTTTTTTTTTTCTTTGTTTTTTTTTTCCTTAAAGATCCCTCCTAAACTTGCGGTGTATGTTATACGCCAATAAATACGGTATATAACTGTTGGTACTGCATCCATTTATGCTCATGTTCAGGCCCCATGTCAGATAGCTGAGGAATCCTACTATCCACTAGGGTCTGAACTATCCTTGTATTATCTATCCTATTCCACTTAAAAAAGTGGTAGCCTCCAGTGCTGGTAGAAACTCAGGTTTAGAGAAGAAAGGAGTCATTGGCCCAATATCTTTTTTACCCTGTATCACAGCATGTGATAAATATAAATAATCCTTGTAAACATTTAAATGTCTTTGTCCATACGTGTAGATCCCAAAAACACATACCCGCAATCCCCAGCAAGTTGTTATTTCCCAATCTTCTAATAGTGTCCATTTGACACAGTTACTGGACGAATCTCTGATCTCCTCTCATAGATCTAGATATAGGCTCAAAATATGTTTTAGGCCATTGTGGTAATTATATTTCAGGGAGTGGAAAAGTTTTCAAAAATCTCGACAGGTCTTCTATATCTCAAAATGTAGCCATTAAGCCATTATGTTGCACCTGGAGTTGAAATGGAAATCCCCATCTATATTGAATATCTCTCTTTTGAAGAAGCACCAGGAGAGATTTCATTGCTTTTCTTAAGATCAATGTATGTCTAGAAAGGTTCTGAAACAATATTGTGTCCCCTCAAAATCTATAGTTTTATTTTGACAAGCAACTAACATCATTTTTTTTTCTTATGTAGAAGTAATGTATCCTACAAATTACATCTCTTGGTCTTCAGGGATCTGTTTTTCTGAGTCCTGCTGTTCTATGAACCTGATCGAATATTATTTCTGTTGTAGGGGAATTTTGTAGTAGGATGTTAAAAATGCCCCGTAGTGTTGGTATTAAATCATCAGGGCTTATTGTTTATGGTAGGCCTCTAATCCTAATATTTCTTCTATTTCTATTTTCTAGATGATCCATTATATTTATAGTACGCTTTAAACGTTTTTGATCTTGTTCTTGTAATTTAGCCTCAGCTTGCACAATTTTTTTTTTCCTTAACTGTTAACCGAGTGTCCATTATGTCTACTTTCTCCTGAGTATTGTGCACAGATGTTTTAAGATCTTATAATTCTGCTTTATATGAAGTTCCTAGCCTGTATATATCTTCCCTGGTGGGCAAAGAGCAAATATATGCTTTCATGTCCCAACTCCCTTTTTCCGTTTAATTTGTTTGTGCTGTTAATATATTAATTGGTGAACTGTTGCTAAATTGCCCCCATCTCTTCCTATGATGTTCCTGAGGTCATAGATGACTCTTTAGTATGTTTGATAATCCTTGTGGTTGTAGTTGCTGAAAGAATTCTTTTATGACAGTTGTTTGAGTTGATTGTGCCCCTGTACTGCTTTTACTTGCTCCATTTGCTGTACCTTTTTTATTTTTTTTTTATTTTTTTTTTAGATTGGGGAATTTAAGATTTTTTTTGGGTGCCATGTTTTTCAGACCCTGATCACCGTCTTACACCTAATAGCAATAATTATTACAGTTTTAGTATGCTGTTTTTATTTTCACTTGCCCAATGTTCCAGAGGCTCAAGCTTCTGTTCTCTACAAGATATCCAGATTACTCAGTTTTATTGCTCTCCAAGCTAGATTCCACCACCCTCCGCCCCCCCCGCCACGAGGCGGCGTCTCCACCAGTCTTCCTGGGACCCTCGGACAGCTCTCCACACTCCCGTCTAGAGTCCTCGTATTGGTCTCCGCTGGTCACCACTGCTCTCTGCCTGCTTTTACAGGACTATACGGCGCTCCAGCTGTGATTCCTGATGCTCTCCTTCTACGGCCAATATCTCCTCCGCTCTCCTTGGCTCGCCCACCGCTATCAAATCGCAGGACGGCTTTGTCTTGAGTCACTACGAGTCTCTCCGGAGATATCCGAGCTTGGGCCAACTCTCAAAGCGAGGACCATCCATGCAAACTCTTCCGATGGCAAGGCGGCTCCAGACCCGTGTGGAGAGCCCACTCCGCCGACCTAACAAAAGAGCCATCTCAGTCCGTCCACCTCATTCCCAGCATCACCATCAATTTCCACTATTACTCTGGGTTCTTCTCTCCACACTCCAAGCACAGGATTTTACTAGGAACTGCACAGGAACGACCGCTGCTCAGCTACCCATCATCTAGATGCATGCTTCCTTGTAGCATGCCACATCAGTGTGCGGCCATCTTGGTCGCCAGCTCCACCCCCTAGGCCATCTATATGTACAGCAACAATTCTTTTTTTAGATCCTCAGAGTTCTTTGCCATGAGGTGCCATGTTGAACTTCCAGTGACCAGTATGTGAGAGTGATAACACCAAATTTTACACACCTGCTCCCATTCACACATGGGACCTTGTAACCCTAATGAGTCACATGACACCGGGGAGGGAAAATGGCTAATTGGGCCCAATTTGGACATTTTCACTTAGGGGTGTACTCACTTTTGTGAGTAAACCAGCGGTTTAGAGATTAATGGCTGTGTGTTGAGATATTTTGAGGGGACCTCAAATTTACACTTATACAATCTATACACTCACTACTTTACATTGTAGCAAAGTGTCATTTCTTCAGTGTTGTCACTTGAAAAGATATAATAAAATATTTACAAAAATGTGAGAGGTGTAGAGATACTGTAAATTTGTCTTCCTGTTCCAGCAGTGGGAGGGCAGTCTGGGCATACACTGTGAGAATTGATTGGAGGAAAGGCACACTCACCCCTCGACATAGGCAGAGGAGCAAAGAAGCTTGCAGAGCTGTAATCTGAATAGACAAGCTCTCTGCTAATCTATTGCACCCTGCCTGACACAAATTTTCAGCTGCTTTTATCTCCCGTGTTGGAGAACTTGTCAGACGTTATCATGCTGATTACAGGGGAACGAAGGGACTAAGATCCCATACGCATTATTCGATTTTCTGCAGATTTTTATCTTCAGATTTACCAAAACCATATAATATGAGTCAAACCCTAAGCGTTTCAATTTGTATGCAATCAGGTAGGCCCTTGTACTACGTGGTTTTGGTAAATCTTATGACAAAAATCTGCAGAAAATCTAATAGTGTGTATTAGAGGCTTTGGAGAGAAATGCCCAAGTCAGATGTCATGAATGCGGTTTACATCCACTTTAATGCAGGGAATGCATTAAAGTGGTTGTAAACGTCAGACATGAAATATGAACAAAGCATATCGCTCTATAGTGTGTACTCGCTGATTTAAGTAACTCATAAGACATTTACAGTGCCAGTACTTGCTAATAATAACAGCTGGATTAGGTTTAGTTTTGCATATGGTGCAGGGTAACATTTCCATGTTACCACATGGTGGGCTCTCCAGCAGAGGCTAAGGGTCCTTTCACACAGTATGTCCATTTTCACGGACCGTGCTTGCTCAGCAGGGATCACTCCGTTGATCTCCGCTGAGCTGGCGGATGACAGGTCCATCTCTGCTCACTGTGCAGAGCCCCGCTCTCCTTTATGGGGGATCAGATGAAAACCAATCCGCATGCACGTTTTTCATCCGATCTTGCAGACGGATGGAAAATGGGGTTTCCATCCGTCTGGATTTTGCGGGTCGGATCGGACATGTCACGGTCGGATGGTCCTGGACGGTCCGCATGTGTGAAAGGACCTAAATTTAAAAAAAAAAATTGTTAAACCTTGTTAAGGAAACATTGTAGCATCTGTGTTCTCTTACATTTGTACCATTCTAACATCTTTTTCTAGATAACACTTAACACAGAATATTTGAAAATGGCATGCAAATGGATAACACAGGAGACGTTTGATGCTGTTGTGCAAGAAAATATGGTAGAATTTGATATGGAAGAAGAAGAAGCTTTGAATGAAGCTATTCAACAGTTTGAATCGCAAGGTACCAGACAGCTGACATATAATGAAGATTTGGTCTGAACTGTAAATGGTGCTCTCAGTATTTACTCCTTGCAGCTGATTTATTATGTCTGTACTTACAAATGTTGATTGGTTGAAGTGATAGTAAAGTAATTTTTTTTTTTTTTTTTTTTAAATAACAAGCCTGTTATACTTACCTGCTCTGTGCAATGATTATGCACAGAGTGTCCCCAATTGTCTTCTTCTAAGGTCCTCTTCTGGGGCCTTTGGCTTCAAATTATTGCAGCTCTTTTAAGTAGAACTAAATTCAAAACAGTTTTATTTATATAATTTTTTTTTTTTTTTCATTTTGGATAGAGTAAGGAGGATTATAACCTCTGTCGGTTATTTATTTATTTATTTTTTGCCAGGTGTGGCAGATTTTTCTTTACTTCTGTCCTATAGCTAAAACAAGAAGTGAGAGGAAATCCCTCCAAAGTGAGGGAATCTTGGGGTGTCACC
This sequence comes from Lithobates pipiens, assembly GCF_037356315.1. Classification (NCBI taxonomy): domain Eukaryota; kingdom Metazoa; phylum Chordata; class Amphibia; order Anura; family Ranidae; genus Lithobates; species Lithobates pipiens. The sequence continues at coordinate 120,286,282 of NW_027507718.1, read as the reverse complement.
AGAACTAGTGTTCCAATTGGAAGATGTCCCCTCTATTCCTGCTCTGTGAACAAACCAAATTTGGGATTTTCTTTTACATTTGGTAATATTGGTAAACGTGACAAATGAAGAAGGTGAATATACCTAATGGAGAAATAGAGAGTGATAAAAACCTGGTAGGTGTTCTAATTGATCTCCACTCCATCCAAGATTTAGGTTGGGTTCACACTTATTTTGGATGCCGCTCACAGCAGGGGTCAGGTGCGTCTCTGTTTCCTGGACGAATCGGGCCAGAATTTTTGCCTGAATTTGGACTTTAAGTAGAGCCAAAGATGCACAGGACCCCTGTGTAATGGGCTCCACGGCCGCCCCAGAGATGTGTGAACAAGCTCCATTGAGAGCCGGTCACAGCCTCCTGTCATGCAAATGGGATGTGGAGAAACCTGCATCCAATTCACATAAGTGTGAACCCAGCCTAAAAGAAAACATGCTTTATCTTTTAATTATAGTAAGGCTGGCCATACATTATGCAATTTACTTTAATTTTGCCAAAACCATATTATATAAGGTCAAAACTAAATGCTTTCAATTTGTATGCAACCAGGCAAAACATGACTAAATTGGTGGACAAAAACCCTTGGCAAGCAGGTAAAGTTTCTTATAATTAGCAGACATCTTAGGAGGGTTTTTTGTCCACTCTTCTATACAGATCTTCTATAATTCCTTAGAGTATTTGTTACCCTAAAAAAAAAGGGGGGGCCTGTTCCTTTTAAATCATGAATAACAGCACAGTGCTTGTGCTGTGTAACTTGAAACCCTTCTATCACCTAAAATACCCAGCTGGTTCTGCCCTCCCCTCTGTAAACAGACCACAGGTTATCATGGCTACTGAGCCCTGATACCGTGGGCAGTTTACATGCCTCCGTCATCCGCAGCTCTCCTCTCTGCTTTCCTCCGTCCTCTCCCCCCTTCCCTCCATGCCTGTCAGCTCCGTTTGTGAGCCGCCCCTCCCCTCCTCTTCTAGTACCGTTCTCAACAGTATAAAAATGACTACTCACAATCACTGCCAGCCCCTCTGCTAGGATAACATGTAGTGTATATCTTTTTTTTTTTTTTTTTTTTTTTTTAATTCATCTTCTAAATACCTTATTTTTCCTTGCTGATCAGCAGTCATGTGGCCGCCCGTCGCTCTCTTCCACTTTTGTACGTTCTACAGAGGGAGCTCACCTGACCACCCGGCAGACATGAGAGGGAGATCTCGGCCCCTCCCTCTGTAGTAAATACAATGGGTATAAAAAGTAATCACCCCTGTTAAAATGTCGGGTTTCTGTAATGTAAAAACATGAGACAAAGATAAGTCATTTCAGAACCTTTTCCGCCTTTGATGTGACCTATAAACTGTAAAACTCAATTAAAAAACAGACGAAAATCTTTTGTGGGGGGAAGGGGGAAAAAATAATAATGTGGTTGCATAAGTGTGCACACCCTATTATAACTTGGGTTGTACAGTGCCTTGCGAAAGTATTCAGCACCCTTGAACTTTTCAACCTTTTGCCACATTTCAGGCTTCAAACATAAAGATATAAAATTTAAATTTTTTGTGAAGAATCACCAACAAGTGGGACACAATTGTGAAGTGGAACGAAATCTATTGGATTTTTGAAACTTCTTTAACTAATAAAAAAAATGAAAAGTGGGGTGTGCAAAATTATTCGGCCCCCTTGCGTTAATACTTTGTAGAGCCACCTTTTGCTGCGATTACAGCTGCAAGTCGCTTGGGGTATGTCTCTATCAGTTTTGCACATCGAGAGACTGAAATTCTTGCCCATTCTTCCTTGCAAAACAGCTTGAGCTCAGTGAGGTTGGATGGAGAGCGTTTGTGAACAGCAGTTTTCAGCTCTTTCCACAGATTCTCAATTGGATTCAGGTCTGGACTTTGACTTGGCCATTCTAACACCTGGATACGTTTATTTGTGAACCATCATCTCATTTTTTTATTAGTTAAAAAAGTTTCAAAAATCCAATAGATTTCGTTCCACTTCACAATTGTGTCCCACTTGTTGGTGATTCTTCACAAAAAATTTAAAATTTTATATCTTTATGTTTGAAGCCTGAAATGTGGCAAAAGGTTGAAAAGTTCAAGGGTGCCGAATACTTTCGCAAGGCACTGTAGCTGTGTTCAGAATTAAAAGAGAGAAGTATGGGTTTGGGGGCTATTGCAGTTTTATACTTATCTAGGTGGATGCAGCATTGGTCCGATGCTGCATCTGTCCCCTGGCGTCTCTGCACTGAGAACCGAGCCATCTAACACTGCCGATGGCTCGGTTCTTTCTGCTCCCCGAGCAGAGAGCTGCTGCCTGTCAATCCTCCTGCTTTGCTCCTCTATGCTCACGTGATGACGCGGTGCCTGGACTGATATAGGTGACGTCAGCAGAAAGTGAATTTTAGCCCGCTCTCTGCTGAAAACGGGTCACAGGAGTGCAAAACTAATTGCACTCCTGTGACCCAGGAGAAGCTCAGCCAAACGATGTTAAAAGCTATCGGTCCAGAGAAGGGTACAAAATAATTTACAAGGCATTAGATATACCATGAAACACTGTGAAGACAGTCGTCCTCAAGTGGAAAAAAATATGGCACAACAGTGACATTACCAAGAACTGGACGTCCCTCCAAAATTGATAAAAAAGGTGAGAAGAAAACTGGTCAGGGAGGCTGTCAAGAGGCCTACAGCAACATTAAAGGAGCCCCAGGAATATCTGGCAAGTACTGGCTGTGTGGTACACGTGACAACAATCTCCCGTATTCTTCATATGTCTGGGCTGTGGGGTAGAGTGGCAAGATGGAAGCCTTTTCTTACAGAGAAAAACAACCAAGCCTGGCTAAATTTTGGAAAAACGCATCTGAAGCCCATTAAAAGCATGTGGGAAAATGTGTTATGGTCTGATGAAACCAAAGTTGAACTTTATGGCCATAATTCCAAAAGATATGTTTAGCGCAAAAACACTTTAGATCACCAAAAGAACACCATACCCACTGTGAAGCATGATGGTGGCAGCATCATGCTTTGGGGCTGTTTTTCTTCAGCTGGAATTAGGGCCAAGGAATTATGAAGAGTTCCAAATACCAGTCAATATAGGCTTCTGGTAGAAAGCTGAACATAAAGAGTAACTTCATCTTTCAGCATGACAACGACCCAAAGCATACATCCAAATCAACAGACGAATGGCTTCATCAGTAGAAGATTAAAGTTTTTGAAATGGCCCAGGCAGAGCCCAGACCTGAATCTTATTGAAAATCTGTGGGGTGATCTGAAGAGGCCTGTGCACAGTATATACTAGTTGTTATCCTAGCAGAGGGACTGACCTTGATCATGAGCACTACCTCATACCTACATTCAAGCATGGAGGTAGAAACATGCTTTGGGGGTGTTTCTCTGCTAAAGGTTCAGACTGACTTTGCCACATTGAGAGGCCAATGGATGGGGCCATGTATTGTAAAATCTTGGATGAGAACCTTCTTCCCTCAGCCAGAACACTGAAGATGGGTCATGGATGGGTCTTTCAGCTTGACAATGACCCAAAGCATACCACCAAGGAAACAAAGTAGTGGCTCAAGAAGAAGCACATTAAGGTCATGATGTTGCCTAGTCAGTCTCCAGACCTTAATCCTATAGAAAATTTATTAAGGGAGCTGAAACTTCGAATTGCCAAGAGACAGCCAAAAAACCTTAAAGGAGTTGTAAAGGCAGAAGGTTTTTTTATCTTAATGCATTCTGTGCTTTAAGATAAAAAAAACCTTCTGTGTGTAGCAGCCTCCCCAGCACCCCCTAATTACTTACCTGAGCCCCACCTCTCTCCAGCGATGTCCACAAGTGTCTTAGCCCTTGTACACACGGTCGGAGATTCCGACGGAATGTTTCCTATCGGACCGTTTTGTCGGATATTCCGACTGTGTGTGGTCTCCATCGGACTGTTTCCGTCGGAATATCCGACGGACCAACTTTTTCAACTTGCCGGTAAAATTTTCCGACAAAATGCTCCGATCGGAAATACTCCGATCATGTGTAGCCTACTCCGACGGACAAAGTGCCACGCATGCTCAGATCAAATTCTTAGACCAAAGCTATTGGCTACTAGCCTGAACGTAGTCCCGTCGTTACGAAATAACATCATCACGTTATGTACAATCGGATTTTCCGACAACTTAGTCCGACCGTATGTATGCAACATCACTTTCGGACCTCTTCCCGGAATTAATCCGACGGATTTGGTTGCCGGAATCTCCGACCGTGTGTACGGGGGCTTAGATGTCCGGGACTCTCTTCCTGATTGGCTGAGACACAGCAGGGGCGCCATTGTCAAAGTCAATTAGCCAATCAGAAGGGAGAGGGGACGGGGCAGGTCAGGGCTTTGTGTCTGAATCTGTGACTCGGTTTGGGTGCCCCCATAGCAAGCTGCTTTTTGTGGGGGCGCTCAACAGGAGGGAGGGGCCAGAAGCAGCGAAGAGGAAGATCCGGGCTGCTCTGTGTAAAACCAACTGCACAGAGGAGGTAAGTATACTTTGTTTTTGTTTTTTGTTTGTTTTTTTGTTTTTTTAACAAGACTTTACAGTCTCTAAGGATTTAGAGAAGATCTGTAAAGAAAAGTGAACCAAAATCCCTCCTGAGATGTGTGCAAATCTGGTAACCAACTAAAAGAAACGCCTTACCTCTGTGCTTGCCAACAAGGGTTTCTCCATCAAGTACTAAGTCATGTTTTTCTTGGGGATCAAATATTTATTATTTTACTCACTGAACTGCAACTCAATTTATAATGTGTTTTTTTTTGTTTTTTTTGTTTTTCTGGATTTCTGGTTGAGATTCTGTCTCTATCATTTTAAAATACACCTATGATAGAAATTATAGACTCTTAAAGAGGAAGTAAACCCTGATGAGTTTACTTCCTCTTTCATTCCCTGCAGCAAAGCATAATGGACTACTATGCATCGCATAGTAGTCCATTATGTGTCACTTACCTGACACGGGAGCCAGCGAAGTCGCCGCTGTCCCCTGTAGTCCGCCGCATCCATCTTCTTGGTGGGGTCTCGCAGCTCTGCCGCTGTCATTCGGCATGTGCCGTAGACAGCGGTGCCTGTTTTCGGGCAGATATCTCCCAAACCATATAGGTTTAGGAGATATTTCTTGGACCTACAGGTAAGCCTTAATCTAGGCTTACCTGTAGGTCAAAGTGGTTTAAATCTGCAGGGGATCAAATAATAATTTTCCCCACTGTAGTTGAAGGTAAATCTTAAGGAAATTGAATAAGAAAATTGTATAATGTATGACCAGCTTAATACTTTAATCACTAATGCAGTCAGTTTATGTGCTGACATTGAAGCATGCTAATGGGAAGGAGGAGAATGACCGAGACATGAGTTTATCACTTTGCTGCTTCTCCTTTCACTATCCAGTCACCTGGGCTCAGACAAAATGGGCAGGCCATCAGTGAAGGTGTCTAGTGACAGAAAAAAAGATACTTCAGAATAGAATAAATCTCTGTATTGAAGAAGAATAATGTCGCAAAAGTGTTTTTTGTTTGTTTTGTTTTTTAACTCCTATGTTGGGCTATTCATTTTTAGCTTCTTTTTGGATAAAGCTTTGCTTTAATACGTATATATTTAGAAAAATTATCGGCTGATTTTTAAAATAGTATTTCTTTTTTTCTCTGGTTAATTTAGGTGTTGACTTGACAAACATAATAAAGGAAGTTCAAAAACAAAGTGATGGGAGTGAGGCTGCTTCAGGCCATGAAATTCTGCAGGTAGGTTTTCTTTTCTTTTGAGAACATGAATGGAAAGGGTTTTTAAAACCCCAAGTGCAGCTGAAAATCTTTTTAATGTCTGTTTTTTTAATGGATTGAGGAAGGGCTGAAAGCCCTGTCAGGTTGATGTTGTGCTTGAGGTTTCCCTTTTACTTTTTCCCAGTGACAGGGAAAGGAAATCTCTTATTTTGCTTTAAAGCAGAACTCCGGGAATAAATTATTTTCCATGTCCCTGTTGCTGATCACCAACTATGCCATCTATCTTCTTCTGAGCTCTGTAGTTCCTCTGCAGTAGCTGCTGATCTTGCTGAAAACAATGGTATTGCCCAGTGATATCCTGTTTGTAAGACCGCTGGCTGCTATTACTCCTGTATACTCAGCCAGTGGTCTTGTCACTTCCCACCTGTAGTTGTCTAAAAGCGAGCAGGGACTTGTATTTCTGCCCTGCTCACTGTAGTGGGCGGAGGGAGTCTCGCAGCCCCCTGGTTTGTGGCGCCCATGGAGGTGGTGTCCTCCACCTCCTCCCTGTGAGCTCCGCCCGTCCCACCCGCCTGCCACCTCTCTAAGCTGGGATCACTCATCTCTGCTCTATCATGCGGATGATTTCTGTCATTGATCCCCACTCTGCACTGACGGGCACTGATAAGCTGCACTGGTGGGCACTTGTAAGATTGCACTGATAAGCTGCCCTGGTGAGACCACACTGATGGGCACTGATGAGCTGCACTGGTGAGACTGCACTGATAAGCTAAACTGGTAAAAGCATACTGATGGGCACTGGTAAGACTGCACTGATGGGCATATTTTTTATCTTTTTTGTTTTTGTGTTTTTTTTTTTATTGCAGACATTGGATTCATTGAGACTGGCTGTGGATTCTGGGTCTGCAAGCGGTTTCTCTCAAATTCTTATTCAGTTTGGGGATCAGTGTAAAAAGGGGATGGGGTATCGGTACCTAGCAGGACAGAAGTTTGCCTATCCAGTGGTTCTTGAAGCCTGGAAACTTGCTGAGCATGACAGGGAAGCGCTACTGAATGCTCTTTATGCAATGTCATCTCTCACTGATGGACAGCCTGATTTGCTGGAAGGTGTTGGACAGGACCTGTTAATACATAATTTAGAGAATTATTCACAAGATGCTGAGGTGACCTTGATGGCAATCCGTCTCACTCGACACACATGCCTGAAGCATGAGCAGAATCGACAAAACCTTGTTAAAGCAGGTATTTTGCGACACCTTACAGGAGCCATATCAAACCATGGAGCAGATCCAGATGTGGTGCGTGAAGCTTGCTCTGCTTTGAGGATTATGACCTTTGATGATGACATTAGGGTTCCGTTTGGACAAGCACATGATCATGCAAAGATGATTGTTTTGGAGAATGGAGGCCTGAAACTGCTGATAGAAGCTGCAAAAGGTATGCATTATATATTCTGCTTGTGTTTCAGAAAAAAGGCAAAGAGCTTTATTAAAGAATGTCTAAACCCAAGATCAAGAATTAAATATAGTTAAGTTTGCCAGTCCCAGGGTGTATTAGTTGTATTAATTTCCTTTTTTCAGGCTTTTTCTCTTTAATTACACCTGGTGATCCTGCAAGTAACCCATTCCTGGCTTAGGGTGGCAACAGTTTTGCAGCCATCTTTACCACAGCATGACAACTCTTATACAAAACTGCAAGGTCAGCGGGGTCAGCGGGCTTGCCAGACAGACTAATCACAGGACGCTCTCAGGCACAACCCAATACTACTACTCCCGCCCTCACCATTTCCAACGAAAATATAAAAGTGAGGAAACTTTTTTTAAGACTCCTTGTGTAGCATATGCAAACATCTGTGAACAATGTTAACTGATAAGGCCTCGCTCACATGGGCATACTTAAGCGTACATCCCTGCAAAGGGCCGTGTTTACCTGCACAGAATCCAGAAGTATTCTGTGCATCTGCATGCGGGGGTCCCACGTACACAGCTGCCGCTTCCAATGTGACATCTGTGCGGATGCATGTCCCCAAATGCAGATAGTGTGTTTGTTTTCACATCCCAAGAGATTAGAAACTACCAAATTGCAAGTGACAGTCGCAACTGAGAAGGTTGCTTATTATTACCATACCCTCTATAGCCACCCAAAGGGCCCATCCACAGCACCCTGATCTGGTGCGCAGTTTTAACACACGTAATTTATTTGTACCAGAATGCACTTAAAAAGAGAGATGCACAATTTTGCAGCAGTGGGCTGTGTTTTGAACCATTTCTTGCTGTGCATTGCAGCGCAGGTGCATTGTGCATTCATTTATTAAGAATGGCACCAACGCTCGTGTTATCGCATCGATGTGAATTGGCCCTAGTCTTATTTCTTGTTTTAGTCTGGGTAACCATTGTTTCCTACATAAATATTATTCAAGGGTATGCATAAAGATGAGCAGAAAGTATATATTAACAGTGCTGTGTAAAGCGAGACTCAAATTTAGCCCAGTTCCTGCTGAATCAGCTGAAAGTCAGGATGTAGGTGGCCCTGTTGGCAACACCCCAATCAGCAAAATTGAAGGAGCCTATCTGGTGCAGTTACTGTTCAGGTATTCCAGCAGCCATGGGTGCTTTGGCTGCTTTAATATAATATCTGGCAGTGTAGATTCCTACTTTTTTCTTTTGAACAGAACCTTGCATAGGTAAATGACCAGTAAGCCTGAAAATAATGAATGTACTAAAGCTACCAATGTTTACAAATGTCCATATTTATATATTTGGTATTTGTTCATCATAAGGTAAAAGCAAGCATTAGCGTGGAACGGATACCACTTTTTGCAGACCGAGTACGAGTACCAACACTTTTTTTTTCAAGTACTCGCCGATACCGATTAACAATACTTTTTTTTTTTTGGTCATGTGACCGTTTTCAAAGCACAATACAGACTAATAATATCTTTGCAGCACTAATGGCTGTCACTGATAGGTAACGAGATGTCCGCTGCCACCTTGTGACTGCTGCTTACTGATGCTGAGTGCAGGGTGTACCAAGGAGGGCGTTGCACTGTTCAACCTCCGACAGAGACCAATTCTGTTAACAAATGTGACGGCCCGGGTCACCGATGCTGCGACCCACACCCTTGCCCCCGGCCATCTTACTTTTCACTGCTGCCAGCTTGCCAGCTGTCCGCTCCTCCCTCTCTGCCCACTAACTTCCGGGAGCCACCTCTTTATGCAAAGGTATTAGGTCAGGCATTGGGAGCATTTGACTGAGTACCAGTACAAGGCAAATACTCGGTATCAATACCGATACTAGTATCGGTGCAACCCTAGAAAGCATCAGTTATGGTTACCAGGCCTTTTCCAATGTTGAGGAGGATATGTGGCATCTCAGATAGTTCTGATTATTACACAGGGAAGTTATCCAGTTTACAAAAAAATCTCCCCACTGTTTGTTTACTGTTCTGTGGAGGAGAATGATGGGCTTCATTGAAAGTGTGTTGTAGCTCATATTAAGAAACGTAAAGAGATAGGTCATTGGTTATGTTGTGTTAAAGACTGGACAATATCAGATCTTGCCTATCAACTATTTTAAAGTAAACTAGTAATGTGCTTTGAGAAAGCAGAAGCAGGTGGTCCCAGTATACTAGTGCGATATGCCAGCTAAATAATTTGACATATTAACACATCACCAATACCTGTAATCTCTGAAGGATTAATTTTCAATAAACTGATCTTCTGCTGGATTGATTTTTGTCTTGTCTTCTAGCTTTTACAGATAACACTGGAGTACTTAGCGAACTATGTGCTACAGTTTCTCGCCTTTGTGTACGTAATGAGTTCTGTCAAGATGTTGTTGACATGGGTGGTCTAAATTTCATGGTGGCTCTCCTAGCTGACTGCATCGATCATCAGGTAATAAGACAGACATTATTCTTTGCAATACAGGCAAGCAGCTTCCACTGAAAAAACTTACATTCTCCAAACCCACACTTAAACTGTATGTCTGGGCAATCGCCCCCTTTGCTGCCTGTTTATGCTGTTCTTATTAGGGGAGGCTTTTTTTTTTTTTTTTCTCTTACATTTCAGTTTATTGTTGATTTGTGGCAACTGTTGTCCCTTCCATAGCAAACAGTGGGCTTGTTTTGTACTATTTGAAGTTCAGGGTACTTACATACAGCCTATTGCTAGCAAGTGGTTTAAGAAAAAAATTGGACTTATTTTTCAGGGGGTTGTATTTTTGGGTTTTCATCTTTTTTGAGGGGATGTTGCTTATTTAATGTGGATAGGACCTTTTTTGTTTTTTATACATGTGGGGTGCTCAGAGTACCTGTTTAAAGAAAGGATCACAGGTCACTAGCTATCTATGATCCTTCAGCAAGGTGTACAGGAAAGCATGCCAATTCCCCAGCAATTGCCAGGATTCAAGGTCAGATTAGTAGTGGGCTGTAAAAATTTGTTTGGCAATTCTTCATTATACCAAGATTTTTCTTCAATGGTTTATGTACAAGTGAATTTGTAAAGCAGTTACTGTATTTTTTTTTAAAGTGGAACTGTAGGCAAGGGAGGATTATAACTAACTTTTTTTCGCCCATCTGTGTGGGGATTTCCCTTCACTTCTTGTCCCATAGCCAAACAGGAAGTGAAGGGGAATTCCTTGGGGACCCCCAGGTCACCAGATCTAGTGTCCCTATTGGGAAGATTTCCCCTCTATTACTTTTCTGGTTTACCATTTTGTTTCATTGATAATGGTAAACAAGACAAATAGAGAGTGATTCTCCTTAACAGGGACACAGACAGCAGTAAACTGTCAAGTGTTCTAATCCATTTGCACACTATCCAAAACGAAAACAAGAGTTTTGCCTTTTTTACTATACTTTTAAATTCTGACTGTGAATATAATGTTGCCTTCACAGGAAGATTAGTTATGGGAACTCTAACATAGAGGAGATCTATGATCACAACAGGATATTGGAGGCTTTTTGTGTCATAAAAAGATCTAGAATAGGATTAAAGTGATTGTAAAAGAAAATCATAACAAACATGTTTATACTTGCCTGCTCTGTGCAATGGAAATGCATGGAGCGGCTGCGAACCTCTTCCCAAATCCCCCACCCGGGGGCTCCTGGCTCCTCCCCTCTGTCCAGTGCCCCCAAGGGAAGCCGCTTTCCATGGGGCACTAGTGCGACCTCGTCCCCAAGCCCCACTGCTGCTTCTATTGACACAGACAGCGGGACTCTGCCTCCCGCTCCCTCGTCTCTGGCTTTGCTTGACAGCCAATGACTCCCAATGCCCCAGCAAAGCCAGCGAGAGCTGGAAGTGAGGGGAAAGAAGAGTGGCAGACGTGCACAGCGCTGGATCGAATGAGGGCTCAGGTAAGTAAAAGGGGGATGCTGACACCTAACCATTTTTTACCTTAATGCAAGGAATGCATTAGGGTAGAAAATGTTTAGACTTTACAACCACTTTAAATCTAAATGTAAATATGTTTAAATGACTAGTGTAAAATCCTCTTCTTTTTTTTTTTTTCTCAGGAGCTAGTAAAGCAGGTATTGAGTGCCTTCAGGGCAATTGCTGGCAATGATGATGTGAAAGATGCCATAGTTAGTTCTGGAGGGACAGACCTGATTGTTCTTGCGATGTCCAGACACCTTTCTAATGCCCAGGTAAAAATGAATAGACATATGGGGAGATTTTGGTGCAGCTGTGCATGGTAACCAATCCGCTTCTAACTTCAGCTTGTTAATTAATCTTTGACAATACAACCTGTAAGCCGATTCTTTCTTTCGTTTTTTTTTATTTATTTTTTTGTTCTATTTTTATTTTTCATTATACAAATATACACACACACACAATCATCACAATCCCCTTCACAGCATTCTTTTCCAATTTCCTTCCCCCCCCTCCTAATTAGCTTTCTTTCTCCTTATACTATTTAAACCATCAAAAAAAATGATCCTCTCTTCTCTCCTCTATAATATTTTAATCTTTTAACTCTCGCTCCTCTTTTTCGTTTTTTTTTTTTTTCTCAGTCCACTCAGCCCCTTCCTATATTCCAACCATTTCAATATATTTCCTTGAGCTCTTAAACTCAAGCCACCCTCTCCAGATTCTTAAATTTTTTTTCTATTTTCTCCTCTCCACTATAATATAGTTTTTCCATATTATAGATGTAATCTACCCTTTTGACCCAATTTCATATTGTTGGACTCGCCGTTACCTGCCAACATTTTTGGTAGTAACCATTTTTCTGCATTTATTAAATTATTTATTACAGTATTTTTATAGTGTTTGATTAGAAGTTTTGTGTTCTGAACTAAATAAGACCAAGGGTCTTCTGGGATTTTTATTCATGTAATCTCCTGTATCTGACTAGCCTTCTACCAAAACTTCTGTATTTTTGGGTACTCCCACCATAAGTGTGCCATTGTACCTCTTATCTTACAACCTCGCCAACAAAATGGTGATATCTCTGGTTGATATTTGTTTGCTTTCGTATGTGTTCTATACCATATAAATGGTATATAACATAGTCTGTGTTTATATACCATCATGCTAGACATTTAAAATGTATTTCTATCGTATTTACATCTACTGCTGTACCATGTACCAATCTCAGTATTTTCACCCTCTGTTGTTCACTCGGGTTCCCCAAGTTTACTTTAAACCCTTATGCCGCGTACACACGAGCGGACTTTTCAACATCCAAAGTCCGAAGGACCGAGTCCGTCAGACTATCCGATCGTGTGTGGGCTGCAACGGACTTTTGATTCACCAAAGTCTGACGGACTTTAGAATATGGAACATGCTTCAAATTTTCCCGAAGGAACTCCGCCGGACCCGGTCCCCTTCGAAAACTCCGCTCGTGTGTATGCTACTCCGACGGACTAAAACCGACGCTAGGGCAGCTATTGGCTACTGGCTATGAACTTCCTTATTCGAGTCGGGTCGTACGTCATCACGTTCGAATCCGTCGGAGTTTAGTGTGATTGTGTGTGGCCAAGTCCGTTCGGCCGAAAAGTCTGTCAGAACTCCGTCGGAATTCCAGCAGAACTCCGACGGAACTCCTTTGGAAGTCTGTCGGACTTAAGTCCGCTCGTGTGTACGGGGCATTAAAGTGTTTCTAACCAGAAGGTTTTCACAGTGGATCGGTGCACTAGCAGAACGGTAAAAAAAAGTCCTGCTAGCAGCATCTTTTGGAGCGGTGTATTCACCGCTCCTACCCATTGAAATCAATGGGCCAGCACGGCGCTTTGCTGGCGGTTTTAACCCTTTTTTAACCCCTATATATTTCGGTCCATAAATGAAGACACGCTTAATGACTTGGTGTGAAGCCGTGAACTCTGTAGGTAAAAAGCAGAAACAGAGGGGCGCCAGACTAAGTGCAGCATATAAAATCAATGGTTTAATAAAAATGACAAATGGCAACTCACAAGATGATTGAAATATACAAGGATATTGTATGTACAAGCACCCGTCTCCGCTATATCACCTGGATGCAAGCAGGAAGTGGATGAACACTGCAGTAACCAGCGTGGAATGCACAATGGCACGAAGCCGGGCGGAATGTCACACGGAGGGCTTGTAGGGCACGCTGATGTGAAGTGGGTGGCCCTCCGTGTGACATCGTGTGCAAGCGAGGCTATCGCGGCAATAGGATAGTCCGGAGAACCCCTGAGACAGACACTTGTACAATCAATATGCTTGTATATTTCAATCAGCTTGAGTTGCCATTTGTCATTTTTATTAAAAATAAATTTAGTCGCATCTTGCAGCCATAAACCTATCTGCCTCTGTTCCACCAATGGGGACCTCACCTCGGATCCCAACAAAGTCTCTGCGGCCCTGGCAGACTTTCTGGTCTCCCTTTATAGCAAGCCTTCCCGCCTAATCTCTGGGATGACTTCTTCCACGATCTTCATCTTCCTCCTCTTTCTTCAGCAGCCTGCGCGACTCTCAGTGCTGACGTCACCGAATTGGAGGTGGCTCAGGCCATTAAGGGCATTTTGTACTTTGAAGGCTCTGGGCCCAGGTGGCTTCACCGGACAATTACTATCGCAAGTTTTCTCCCCTCTTGCTTCCTCACCTGATGGCTTACTTTAACTGCATGAAACAAGGTGTGCTGCCCTCCCCAGACTCATTACGGGCTCACATCTCCATGATTCCCAAGACTAACGAGGAGGCCAATGAACCCCAGGCGTTTACCTGTTAAATGAAACTTGAAACTTTTAGGGAAAATCCTGTGTTCCCGCATTGGCAAGTACTTGCGTTCCTTGGTTCATAGGGACCAGGTTGGTTTCGTACCTGGCTGTTAAGCGGGAAACAATGTCCGCAAAGTTGTCCACTTGATCACCTTACTGCAACAACGCAAAATCCCCGGTTTTCTCCTGCCTTTGATGTCCGCTCGTGGGACTATTTGCGATATGTGCTACAGCTTTTGGGGTTTTGGAGACTCGATCCTGCTATGGTTGACGGCCCTCTACTCAACCCCGTCTGCCTCAGTCCACTGTGCTGGTTGCCTTTTCTCCTCCTTTCCCATCTCCAGGGGAACGAGGCAAGGATGCCCTCTGTCCCCGGTCCTTTTTGTTTTTGTCTTTGAACCGCTGGCTATTGCCCTTAGGGCAGACCCTAACATCAAGGGCATCCCCTATGCGGGAGATTGCTATAAACTGAACATATTAGCAGACAATACCCTCCTGACCCTCACCAACCCTATCGTCACCCTACCAAACCTCCAGACCCTTCTTAACCGCTTTGCTGCTATTTCAGGGCCCCAAATCAACCCATACAAAACAACTGCCCTGAACATTACTCTCTCAGGTTCGCTTGCCTCACATTTCCAATCTTCCTTCCCCTACTGCTGGGCAAGCTCCTCTCTAGACTACTTGGGCATCAAGTTGACCCCTTCTTGCGCTTCAGTTTTCTCCACCATTACTACTCGCTTTTGCGCACATGACCACACATCACAGCTCTCATGACCTTTTTGCGATTCCCCACCTTATCCTGGATCCGCCGTATTCACGTGGTCAAGATGACTATCCTCCCAAAGATTCTTTTAGTTTTTTCTGGCTCTTCCTGTCCGGGTCCCTGCTTTCTCTCTGCGGCTACTCCAGAACAGACTTCTCACCTTTATCTGGGCTCTGCTCTCTATACTCATAGGTTATGGGGCGTTCCAGACGTTGTGAAATATTCTCAAGCAGCTCACATTTCCCAACTCTCCATGCTCCATGCAACGTCTGACATCCCCCTATGGGTTCTCCTGGAGGTTTCTAACTGCTCGCCTGTCCCTATCTCTGCCTTACTGTGGCTACCCCCTAAAATGTGACCTCCTTCTGCCAGGCCCCTCATGATACACAGTCTGAAATTATGGGACTCGATACGGTACTCTGGCAAACTTATGTCCCCATTCCTGCCACTACTCCCCCTCTTTTATGTTCCCACCTGGCTTGGAACAACCTCGCATTTTCTCGTGGTGGCCTGCCCAAGGGTTTTCACTGGTTTGTCACTTTCTTGGTACTGTGAGGGGTTAGCTCGGCAGCGGGTGTGTGTGACCCCCTGGATGGGTTCACAACACAAAATCAGGCACAGCAGACAGCGTTGTAAGTGGAAAAAACAAAAGGTGCGGTTTATTCATGCTACATGCAGTAAAAAATATAACAGCCAAAACAAAAGAAAAACATGAAAATAAATCCTGGTCAGCTTGACCTCTAATTACACACTTAGTTTCCCTGTCTAACAACTGAGTGCAGCCTTGTGCTGCACCAGTCCCTGTCTCTGTTGTAGAGGTTTGCCACACAGGCGTTAACTCACCGCACAGAACAGGTGTCACACTCCCCAGTCTATACACACAAAACTGGTTCCAGGATGGAGCATCTCCCTAAGCATGCTGGGGTTTTTTGTAGAGGTCTTAATGAGCCCACTTACTTCAGCTGGGCTCATTAACTCTTCCCCTCTAGTTGTACAAGTCTGCATAAAGCCTGAATCTAGGGCACACATATTTCCCATCCTGGATACAACCAGGTGACTTTACCTGCGTGCTGCCACAGTACCCACACTTTCCCCACGTGGTCCTCAAGCCAAGAGACCCATGAAGCTCCGCCAGCCGAACGCTTCCTTTACATTCAGCTGTAACACTGGATAACTTCCCTCCGGCGTCTTGGCTCCTTGTCGTATCAAATGACTGCCTTTGAGCGTGACCTGTCCCCCATAGATCTTTCAGACTGGAGTAAGGCCTGGTCCAGCATAGCAAAGTGCTCTTTTAACACTGCCATGTTGGAGGCAGCCTATAAGGTTCTCTTACGCTGGTACTGGGTCCCAGCCCATATTGCCAAGTCAAACCCATCATCAATGACGGATACTTCTAGGGTTGTGATCAGCGAGATGAACTGCATACATGGCGGTGGTCTTGCCCCATCTTGTAGGATTCTGGTCAAGAGTCTTTTGCCTACTATCCTCCCTATTTCATGTGCCCTTCTGCAAGGACCCCTAATTTTCATTACTGTATTGCCCGATCCCGGGCCTCTTTTCTCTCACCAGCAGAAACTAGCCACATACCTATTTATCGCAGCCAAACGAACAATAGCAGGATAAAAAATACCTTGACCCTTATGATTCATGAAAAAATGTCCAGTGTCCACCACGACTCCCATGCCAAATTTCTTAAGGGGTGGGCCCCATGGTGGTCCTACGCATTCCCTACTTTACTCCCGACTAGCATAGGACTCTAAATTTAATTTGACCCCATCTCCAGCCTGGGGGGCCTTTCTTTTTCCTTCCCACCCCCTCTTTGTCCCTCTTTTTTACTCGTCCCGTTTCTGGGTCTCTTGCCCACCACCCTGTTCTGCACCTACCTGTCCCACCCCCCACTGTTGTGCGTGTGTGTGTTTGTTTGTTTTTTTGTTGTGTCCCCTCCACCTTGTCTACCTTAGCCCCTGGATCTCAAGGCTCGGGCATAGTGCACTGACCCCCTTTGAGGGTCTGTGTCAGTTTATAATCTATACCCTTATAATTTGTTTTTATTATGTATTTTTACGTGAACTCATGTTTCATGTCCATATCACCTGCGTGGGAATTTATCTGGTTTCCCCCTTTCTTTATATATCAATAAAAACATTATACCAGAAAAAAAAAAGAAATTTAAGTAATTGCTCAGGTGAAGAGTGGTGATAAATAATCAAAAAAGCAGCTGCCAAAAACACAACAGAACACTTTGTGTAAAAACCAAAAGATTGCAGCGCTAATAACTTGTGAACAATATAACCACTAAATAATGGTGATTAGTCCATAAAGTGTCCAAACATGAGAAAATCCGTGAAATCGCGTCTCTTGGGGTAATAAGACAGAAACACCTAAAGTGCACCTTCCACCGTTAAGGTAAAAGATGTGCCCTTACCGGATAGCTAGACTCCCCATTCTAGGAGCCTAGTAAGACATAGATTCACACATCATTGAAGATTCATCCATTGGAAACATACGAAAATGGCGTTGAAGTCAGCCTTGCTGGTTTCTCCCTTTTCCTTTTGCAATTAAGTTTCTCCCATGGACATGTTTGATGGGTCAAGCTAAGCATAGTAAACAGGTTCTTAGGGTTGGCATACAGGCAGAGTGGTCCAATGGCAGTCTGGATTCAAGGCAGGCCATGTTCAGAGACTAGGCAGGGTCAAATCTCTGTCTTTCCGTGGAAATGCTGCTTTAGATCTCTTCCCACTTGATGCTCTATTCTGGTAGAGATAAGTAAAAACTACACTCATCCGCTCAAGTGTTCCTAGAACAGATGGGTTATTGTATAGGGATAGAAAGGGTGGGTTTGATATGGTCTTTTAGTTACCCAGTGCTGATTACTGAGAGAACTAACACATTTTTTGTTTAATAAATAATAATACTGTGTAATTCCTAAAGTAGTGATCTGGTAGTTTACCATGAGATAATATGAGGAGTCACCGGGGAGTGATTAAAACACCATGGGGTATCTTTTAAACAGTGAATGTGACTTTCACCAAACATTCACTAGTGGTGGATCAATCACTGCAGTTGTTGGAGCTGAGACCTGAAGGACCAGTGCTGGAGCTCCAGAAGTATAACAATAGTTATGCTTCTTGTGCACAGTAAAAATGTAAATTGTAAATTTGAAGTGGCATGCACCATGTTAGATAAAACCCCCTAGTAATCAAGAATATTTTCCAAATTAAAGTGGGGTACCCCTTAAAAAAAATAAATTAAAAGTCAGCAGCTACAAATACTGCAGCTGCTGGCTTTTAATAATCGGACACTTGCCTGCCCCAGGGTCCAGCGATGCGGGGGAACGAAGCCCCCCCCCCCCCTCGTTCCCCGCTCCGCTCGCGGCGCCGTCATGCATACTGTGGGCACCCGGCTGTGGCTTCACAGCCAGGCACCCACTGCGCATGCGCGAGCGGCGCAGGGCACCGTGATACGCCGTACAGTCACCTGGGACACATGACAGGTCCCAGGTGAATGTGCGGCGCAAGGGGAAGTGATGTCACCAGCCCGGGCAATGAATTAGGCAGACTACGAGGGACCCCCTAGCAACCGGTATTTAGAGGTGAGTAAAAAATTTTTTTTTTGCCAATTATTTGTTTTAATTTTTTTTTATTAATTTTAAGCAGCTTTTCATTTTTTGATGGCAACACCACTTTAAGGCTGAACTCCAGAAATTCAGCCAAAGGATAAGTTCATCTGTGACATGTTACACCCATAGTTAGTGTGTAATGTGTTGCATGCTCCAGGTCTATCTCTCCCCACACTCACTGTCACGTTTTCAAAAACAGTGCGGCTGTGCAGGACTCCACCCACACATCTACGTCATTCACAGAAATCTGTGAATGAACGAACTACAAGCTTGTAGTTCTTAATAAACTGTGAGGGTGCTGATGAGTGCCCTCGTAGTTCATTGAGGCTTCCTCCAGCTTTGTAACTGTCTGCTCTTTTGAAGGTAGCTGGAGGCAGTGTCTCCTGGAGCCTTGCATTGCACCCACAATCTACTGATCGTGGGTGAAATGCTATGCAGGCTTATCGGAAAAAAATAATAAAGGCACTTATTTTTGCTGTTAAAAAAAAAAAAAATTTACATTTTCTATAAAAAAAAATTTTTTTTATTTAAAAAAAGTGAACTTGGCCTTTTAAGTGATGCAGGCATTGGTGAGTGTTAATATTTTATTTTCCAATGTGTGTACTGTATATGACGAAAGGTATATGGGTAATTTGAAATAAGGAAATTGAATGGATGATATAAGATGTGCTTTCTCCCTGCAGATCTGTGATCAGGGCTGTGCAGCTCTTGCTATGTTAGCCCTACGTAAGCCTGAGAACTGTAAAGTTATTATGGAAGGAGGCGGAGCATTAACTGCTCTCCAAGCAATGAAGATACATCCTAAAGATGTCAATGTACAGGTAACTAATTCCACTATCCCCTCATTGTCACAACCAAACAAAGAATTTGTGTTGTATAAGTTGAAATAGTTTTTGTACTGTTTTCATAATTTACAGTCTCCGCACAATAAAATACTACTTAGTTAACCACTTCCATACCGGGCCTATTCTGGCACTCCTCTCCTACATGTAAAAATCATAATTGTTTTGCTAGAAAATGACTCGGAACCCCCAAACCTTATATATGTTGTTTAGCAGATGCACTAGGGGGAAAAAATGGCAGTTGTTGCAACTTTTTATGTCGCATGGTATTTGCACAAGAATTTTTCAAACGCGTTTTTCTTGGGGAAAAAAAACAGTTTCATGCATTAAAAAATAACAAAACAGTAAAGTTAGAAATTTTCTTTGTATAACGTGGAAGATGATGTTACGCCGAGTAAATAGATACCCGACATGTCACGCTTTAAAATTGCGCACACTCATGGAATGGCGCCAAACTTTGGTTGTTAAAAATCTCCATAGGCGATGCTTTAAACTTTTTTACAGGTTACCAGTTTGTTCTTTCAATAAAAATATTGAAATATAATCAAGTACAGGATAGCCAGACACACAGACATGGCGTTAAGTTTTCAGAACATCACATAACAATATAGAAAAATAAACGGTATGGCTACAGGTTACCAGTTTAGAGTTACAGAAGAGGTCTAGTGCTAGAATTGTTGCTCTCCGTTTAAACGGTGTTTACATATGTGGGCGGGACTTACATGTGCGTTCGCCTCTGTACGCAAGCACACGGGGATGGAGGCACTTTACTTTGTTTTATTTTTTTATTATTGTTTATTTTACTTTATTAAAATTTTTTCCACTTTCTTTAAAAAAAATATATTTTTTTTGATCATTTTTATTCTATTACAAGGAATGTAAACATCCCTTGTAATAGGAATAGTGCGTGACAGGTCCTCTTTATGGAGAGATGTGGGTCTAGAAGACCCCACATCTCTCCTTCAGGCTGGAAAGCATGAGCTCAAAAAAAAGTGTAACAATCCCATGCATTCCAGCTTTGTTTACAACTGCTGCCCTTACGTGATGTCATAACGTCGCGCTCGGACCTCCGACGGTCATATTGATGACTGGTGACGATCTGAACAACGAAAATCTCTATGCTCGTCATCCAGCAGTGGCAGATTCTTTCTCTGGGGCCCTGATGGCACAGGAGAGCCCGGGGAGAAGCACCGGAAGGCCGTGGGAGGGAGGGGATGTCCATTGCCTGTAAGTACGATCAAGCGGCAGAACTGGACAGAATCGGCAGCTCTAAAAGATGATACCTGAATGATACCTAAAGTCAAAGATGTCATATGACGTCCTTGGGTTTTAAGTGGTTAAGTCAGCTATGTGATTAGTTCTGTGAGAGTTCTTTTAACCTGGGAGATATAAAATAGTAATTATATATTGTGTACAGTGTTGTTGTTTTTCTAGTAAATAAGATACTATGAAAATATACATATTATTGATAGCCATGTGTCCCAAACTAATTACGTAGTCCAGAAGTGTCAATCTATCTGTTCAAATTTTCCATAATATACTGCACCAAAAAAAAAAAGAAAAAAAGTAGTTTGCCGTACTAAAACATCCAATATTAGTGCGGCGATCTCTCTGCTGAGCTATTGTGTTTTGACAAGGGGACTGCCCCCCTTCCCGCCTGAACACTGATTGGATGCTGGCTTCCCAGCATGTTCATTAGACAGAAGCCGATTGTGAGATTTCGGTCCCATAGCCAAAATAGGAAGTGAAAGACAATCCCTACAAATTAAAGGAATCCCTTGGGAGCCCCGGGTCACCAAAACTAGTATCCCTATTGGAGGATTTCCCCTCTATCATTTATTGAGGGAAAATTTAGGGTTTTCTTTCACTTTCAAAGATAATGGTAAACAGAACAAATAGAAAGGGTTAGACCCCTTTCACACTGAGCCGCCCTGGGCGTCAGCAATAAAGCAGTGGTATTTTTAGTGCCGCTCTACCGTCATTTCACCGGCGCTATTCGGCCGAAAAGGGGTTAAAACCACCCCCAAAACGCCGCTGCAGCGATACTTTGCTGGCAGTATAGCACCGCTGCCCCGTTGTTTTCAGTGGGCAGGGGCGTTTTAGGAGTGGTGAGTTCACCACTTCTAATGTGCTCCAAAGAAGCTGCTGACAGGACTTTTTCTGACGTCCTACCAGTGAATGGCTCCAATTTGAAAGCCCTCAGGTTTTCACACTGGAGTAAATGGAGCTGCTGTTCCAGGGAGCTTTGCAGGCACTATTTTTAATGCCATAGCGCCTGCAAAGCACCTTAGTGTGAAAAGGGTCTGAATCTCTGGAAACAGGGGCACAGACAGCAATAAAACCTGACAGATGGTCTAATCCCTCTACACTCCATCCAAAAGTAAAAAAAAGTGTTGCCTTTTAGTTTAAGTAAATCAACCCCAATGATTCTGTGTTTTTCCATATTTAGGTTTCTATGCATTACTGTTGAGAAACTTATCCAAACAGGTAGAGACTACTCAAAATTGGCTATTTTATTTTTACATTCCTTAACCACTTCAGCCCCGGAAGATTTGGTTGCCGAATAACCGGGCCATTTTTTGCGATTCAGCACTGCATCGCTTTAACTGACAATTGCACGGCCGTGCGACGTTGCACACAGACAAAATTGATGTCCTTTTATTTTTACTCTGTATGAACAGATGATCTGTCTCTTCTCCCCTCAGAGAACCGGTGTTTTGTCAAATAGCGTCCTCCATCGGATAGTGTCCCCTGTGTACTGCGCATGCGCAGTACACAGGAGCACAGATTCCGAAAATTGCCGAGGATGAACGGCGCCTGCGCCGCGAGTCCAGGTTCTATCCCCACTATCCAAGTGGACATAGAGTTAGAATAAAAAAGAGCCGAGCGCAGCGAGGCCGAGCCCGAAGCGTGGCGAGCGAAGCTCGCCCGCGAGGGGCCCTCTAAAATTCACAACCCTATGTCCGCTTGGATGGTGGGGCTACCACCTCCACTCACGGCGCAGGCACCATTCAGCTTCGGAGATTTTCCGAAGCTTCGTCTGCTCCGTACTGCGCATGCGCAGTACGGAGCGGACACCATTTGATGGGCGGACTCTATTAGGCAGAACACCGGAAACTGTGTGTTTTACACACACGCATCCTGGGTTCTCGGTGTGTCGGCAGCGATCGCGGGAGCCCGGCGGGGATCTGCTCCGGGGGAGAGAAGCGGGCGCGTGCCCCTAATGGCCACAGGGAAAAGCAACGTAACATAACGTTGTTTCGCCCAGCCGTGCCATTTTTGCGGCTGCTGGTTGGCAGGTGGTTAAATACCGCATGCCTGAACCGCTACTTATTTAACTCATGAATTTATTTCCTTTAGTGAATTGACTTTAATGGTGTTTTCTATGAGGTATTTACTGAGCTTTTTTTTTGCTTTTCAAGATAAATACCGTATAAGGTGATAGTGAATTAACATTTTCAGCATTGCATTAAATCTTTGGAAAAACAAAAGTGTCACATGGTTCAGTTATCTCGTGAGATATTCTTTAGGGAATGGAGCCCTGTGTCATGAGACAGAGTCAAGGCAGCAGCATTATTTCACTGGGAAAGAAATTGATGTATGCATGTGGCGTGGGACAGGGAGGGATAGCAGATATGCAAAGTTCTGTAGTCCAGCAGGCAAGCCTAAACTAGAAGTAAGGATTTCTGGAAGATGAACAGGATTTTTTACTTGGAATTATTAAAAGAATAAGTGATTAGGAAATGTGCAAGTGTTGCAAAGTACTGTTCTGAATGTTTTTAATTTTGCTCACTCCTTATCTCTCCCTCAGAAACAGGCGTGTATGGTTATCCGGAACTTGGTTTCACGTACCCAGGATTTCTCACAACCCATCTTGGAAATGGGAGCTGAATCCCTAATTTTACAGGCTCGCAGCACTCACAAGGACTGTGATGATATAGCCAAGGCAGCACTACGAGATCTTGGCTGTAAAGTAGAACTCCGAGAACTGTGGACTGGTCAAAAAGGCAACATAGTGCGCTAACCTTAGTACTGCTCTACTATAAACAAGCACTGGCAGCTTATTGGGGCAGTTATGGCAAACTTTCCAGTCCTCATTTAAAAAAACTACATTTAACTTATGCTTAATAGCTTTTATTTAAGTATGTTTTTGCTGTTTTTCCAACATGCTGCATCTCTTCTGATAGTCTTGATCTTATTATCCTCCCGATTTTGAGTGTGAACTGTATTTAATAAAACTTTAAACACACTATCTAAATTTACATGTTACAGATGAACTAACAGAGCCAGCATCAAATCTGCTATAAACATTTTGCCTTTTTAAGGTGAAATTTGAACTGAGAAGACACCTCATCTACAGCTATTTGGTATTTCTGAAACTAGAGCATGAATAGTTTAATTGTAGAATACCATTATAAATGTTTAACAAGTACATTTCATTTTGTAAATCTGGAATTCACCAGTACAGTAATTGATGTATTTTTTTAACTATAAATTCTGTATTCTTTATACTGTCAGTAAACCAAGCCAGGTAATGTTTTGCAGCGCTGTCAGAAACCATGAATCAGACTGAGACAGAAGTACAATTAAATCACACTTGTTTATTAATAACAATAAAAAGGTAAGTAGAGTAAACGTATTCAAAGCATAGCCAAAGTCCAGTAACCTGATAGAGTAGTCTGCCAGTCCAGAGTTCAATAACCAGATCGGGTAATCAGCCAGGCCATAAGTCAGGGATCCAAGTGGAGCAACAGCAAGCAAGATAAGAAGCCAGAAGGGATGTCTGCAATCCAGTCTTAAAACAGAACCGCAGGAGATGGTTTCTTGTGATGTGACCAAGGCGAAGGCAGATATGAAGTGTGCTGGACAGCTTTAAGTAGGCAGGTCAGACGAGCTGGATAAGGAACAGCTGGTAACTGTGGAGAGAGATGAGAGCTGGCAATTAGCCGACAGCTGAGCAGCCAGCCCAGAGAAGGAAGGGCTAA
This sequence comes from Lithobates pipiens, assembly GCF_037356315.1. Taxonomy (NCBI): domain Eukaryota; kingdom Metazoa; phylum Chordata; class Amphibia; order Anura; family Ranidae; genus Lithobates; species Lithobates pipiens. Next base: position 120,262,132 of record NW_027507718.1, on the reverse strand, counting down.
GCCAGCCCTGACAAGCGCATTTAAAAGTAACAAGCATAAAGAGTGAAGTAGTAAATGCTTCAGTTCTCAGTGCAGTACAGTCATAAAGGGCCATTTATCACTCAAAAAATGATTCTATGTAATCACTGTATTGTATCCTAAGCTGCAAGGTTTAATGTGCGTTCCAGTGCAGCTAGGCACTTAAATTCCAACACACTAGATATTTTTTATTAGAACACTGCACCAGAATGCATTGTTGTTAACTTGCCCTACTGAAAACAGATGTTCTCTTGTCCATGCAGTTTGCTAAATATGCAAATGTTAAAATCACTTAGGATGTTAACACATGAAATGTTGAGAGCTACATGAACGTCAAGTAATAAATATTCAGCTATGTGGAATGTATTTTGTGACATAAATACAAAAATTGCTGAAATGGCTTAAAAAAAACCCTATACGATGTAAAGGTTAGGTTCACATTTCAAAAAAATAAATAAATGCACATGATTTTGCAAGTAAAAAAAAAATGCTTTTTTTTTTTTTTCTGAGCCTACAGGGCATTGCACACTCAATCAGCAAATCATGCTTGCAATATCAGGCTCCTGCACAGTCTTCCTCAAACTTTGTGCCGCATCTCAGTACTAGTGGAAGAATTCACAAACTACAAGGGTGCTGAGCCGCGTGCCCACAGCCCATTCAAACTATAAGTACATCTGCCGCAATTGAAGATGGTACTTGTAGTTTTTTCATTCACAGCTGTCTGTGAATGAATGACGGAGCTGTGTGGGTGGAAGTCCAGCACAGCTGCGCTGTTTTAAAAAAATGTCAGCCGGTTCAGGTAGAAGATCCCTCAGCCACTGTCACAGAGAGGGCATCTTGGGAGGCCCTAACTGGGTTTAACATGCTCTTCAAGGTGAACTTATCCTTATTGTGAAATTGTAACGTGCGTCTGCATTCTTTTTGCTTAAACTAGAGATTTGAATGTGATTTCAAGAAAATATAAATCCTCCATTTGTTTGTAACTCGCTATGCAATTGGCCTTCTTTCTTTATCGTACATCACGGGACACAGAGCCATAGTAGTAACTATATGGGTGTCAGAAACCATGAAACAGACTGAGACAGAAGTACAATCAAATCACACTTGTTTATTAATAAAAATAAAAAGGTAAATAGAAAAAAGCGTAGTCAAGCATAGCCAGAGTCCAGTAGCCAGATCGGGTAGTCAGCCAGTCCAAAGTTCATTAACCAGATCGGGTAATCAGCCAAGCCAGAAGTCAGGGATGCAAGGAGAGCAACTGCAAGCAGGATAAGAAACCAGGAGGGATGTCAGCAAGCCAGTCTTGAAGCAAACAGCAGGAGATGGTTCCTTGTGATGTGACCAACGCGAAGGCAAAGGAAAAAGTGAGCTGGAAGGCTTTAAATAGGCAGGTCAAATGAGCATCATCTGGAACAGCTGTTAACTGTGGAAAGAGAAGAGAGCTGGCAATTAGCCAACAGCTGAGCGGCCAGCCCAGAGGAGGAAGGGTTAAGCCAGCCTGACAGTGCCCCCCCCAATGACCCCCTCTCCCTCGGAGGGCCACCGGGCTTGAGGGGAAACTGTCTATGTAACTCGAGGAGGAGGACAGGGGCATGTATGTCAGAGGAAGGATGAAACCCAGGAGCGTTCCTCCGGACCTTACCCCTTCCAATGCACCAGGTACTGTGTGCGCCCACTGAACCTACGGGAGTCAACAATGGATTGCACCTCATACTACTCATGGTTCTCAACCTGAATAGGGTGAGGAGGTGGCACCGAGGTGGTAAATCGGTTACAGACCAACGGTTTCCACAAGGAGACATGAAACACATTTGAGATGTGCATACTAGGAGGAAGGTCCAACGTGTAAGCTACTGGGTTAATCCTGTGAAGGATACGGAAAGGCCCAATAAACCGAGGTGCAAACTTCAGTGAGGGAACACGAAGCCGGAGGTTGCGAGATGACAGCCAGACCCTGTCCCCAACCTGGTAGGAAGGCACAGGCAGGTGTCTGCGGTCAGCATGGAGTCTGTACCCATCATTAGCATGACGCAAAGTCTCCTGGACTTGTACCCAAGTGGAACAAAGACCACGGAGATGCTCCTCTAACGCAGGAATACTCTGCGGAACAAACGAGTCAGGCAACATGGAAGGTTGGAAACCATAATTCGCCATAAATGGAGACCATCGGGAGGCAGAATTCAAGGCACTGTTGTGAGCAAACTCTGCCCAAGGTAATGGGCAGACCAGTTGTTATGCTCAGAAATATAGCAACGTAGGAATTGCTCCAAGAACTGATTGGCTCGTTCTGCGCCCCCATTAGACTGCGGGTGATACGCAGAAGAGAACGCAAAATGGATTCCCAACTGTGCACAAAAGGCTCGCCAGAACCCGGGAGACAAACTGACTGCCCCTATCCGAGACAATCACCTTGGGTAGCCCATGTAAGCGAAAGATCTCCCGAGCAAAAATGGTCCTTAGAGGTGGGCAACTTCTTAAGTGGAATACAATGACACATCTTTGAGAACCAGTCAACCACCATAAGGATAATAGTGTTGCCTTGGGAGTTGGGCAATACCACAATGAAATCCATAGACAGGTGAGTCCAGGGCCTCTATCCATTGGGTATGGGTTGTAGGAGGCCCACTGTAAGGTGTCGCGGAGTCTTACTCTGAGCACACAGGGGACAGGCAGCTATGAAGGCAGTAACATCAGCCCGTAGACAAGGCCACCAGAATTGTTGGGAGATGGCCCAAATGAGTTGATTCTTCCCAGGATGGCCAGCTGCCATGGGAGAATGGTAAGTCTGGAGCACTGCAGTACGGAGACTCTCTGGGACAAAGCAGCGGTCACAAGGTTTATCAGGAGGAGCATGGACCTGAGCAGCAAGAATTTTGTCACCCAAAGGAGAAGTAAGACTGGTGCGAACTGTAGCCAAGATACGATCAGGAGGAATCATAGGAACCGACTCCGACTTGGAAGTGGAGGAAAATTGTCGTGACGAGGCATCAGCCCTTACATTCTTAGTACCGGGTAAGAATGAGACAATGTAATTAAAGCTCGACAAGAAAAGAGCCCATCGCGCCCTTCTGGGAGAGAGTCGCTTAGCCTCAGACAAGAATGTAAGATTCTTATGGTCAGTAAGAATAAGAACGAGCACAGTGGTACCTTCAAGGAGATGTCTCCGTTCTTTCAGGCCTAAAATGATCGCCAACAGCTCTCTGTCACCAATCTCATAATTGCACTCAGCAGGTGACAATTTCTTGGAAAAGTAGCCACACGGATGCATAGCACTCTGAGTTAGGACGTTGAGACAGAAGGGCACCAACTCCAGTCTCAGAAGCATCAACTTCTAGGATAAAAGGCAACGTAGGATCAGGATGTGCCAACACAGGAGCAGAAACAAAGGCAGCCTTGAGAGTCTCGAAGGCCTTAATGGACTCCGGAGACCAACTCTGTGGGTTACCGTCCTTTCTGGTCATATCAGTCAGAGGCTTGACCAGAGACGAGAAGTTACGAATAAACTTCCGATAGTAGTTGGCAAAGCCCAGGAAACGCTGCAGAGGACGTAAACCCACGGGTCGAGGCCACTGTAGGACTGCCGACAGTTTCTCTGGGTCCATCGATAAACCAGCATTCGAAATGACATGTAACCTGTTCACGATAGAACTCGCACTTCTCCAGTTTACAATAGAGATTGTTCTCTCTTAGTTTCTGAAGTATACGACAGACATCTGTGTGGTGGCTCTCCAGGGACTTGGAAAATATGAGGATGTCATCGAGATAAACCACCACACACAATTGCAACAAATCTCGGAGGACATCGTTAATAAATTCCTGGAAAACTGCCGGGGCATTACAAAGGCCAAAAGGCATTACCAGGTATTCATAATGGGCTGTTCTGGTATTAAACGCAGTTTTCCACTCGTCGCCCTCCTTAATGCGCACAAGATTGTATGCCCCTCTCAGGTCAAGCTTTGTGAAAACCGTTGCTCCCTTGAGGCGGTCAAATAACTCTGTAATCAATGGAATTGGGTAGGCATTCTTAATCGTGACACGATTGAGACCCCTATAATCTATACAAGGTCTCAGTTCACCGCTCTTCTTTTTCACAAAGAAGAAACCAGCACCAGCAGGAGACGAGGACTTGCGGATGAAACCTCGAGAAAGTGCATCTGCAACATACTCCTCCATGGCCTTATCCACCAAGACCGGCAAAGGGTAAACCCGGCCACGAGGAGGTATGGCACCAGCTTGAAGGTCAATTGCGCAATCATAAGACCGGTGTGGAGGCAAACTACCGGCTTAACCTTTATCAAAGACATCGCAAAAATCACGGTACTCCTCCGGCAGGAAGGGGAGTGAAGCGGTGCACAGGACCTTGGATACCTTCAGGAAGCATGTCTCACTGCATTGTGCTGACCAAGAGAGAACCTCAGCACAGAGCCAATCAAAAGAAGGGTTGTGCCTCTGTAACCAAGGATAACCAGCGGAAATTTGGGTGAGGAAATAACTTGGAATTGTATTATCTCATGGTGAAGAGCCCCTACGGCCATAGACAATGGAACCGTCTCATGAGTCACATGGGCAGGATGTAAAGGCCTCCCGTCAAGAGCCTCAATGGCAAGTGTAGTGTCACGCAGCTGCAGCGGAATCGAGTGCTGCGAAACAAATGCAGCATCAATGAACAGGCCTGCAACCCCAGAGTCAATTAGAGCCTGTATCTTGATGGACGACTCAGCCCAAGAAAGGGTGATCAAAACCAGGGGCTTATCCTTCTGGATAACTGGGGACGAAACAACGCCACCTAAGGTCTGTCCATGACAGGACCTCAAGGTTCGTGTGTTCCTTGGACGGGTAGGACAAGACTTCAAAAAGTGACCTGCCTGGCCACAATAAAGGCACAATCTCTCCCTCCTCCTAAAGGCTCTCTCATCCGCAGAGAGACACGTGAAGCCCAGGTGCATGGGTTCATCTTCACTGACCAACTCGGTACCAGGAGCCATGGGAGTTGAGGGAGGCATGGGTGGGACTACAAAGCTCAGAGGCAAACGTACAGAAGGCTTCCGCAAGCACTCCTTAAGAGAAAGTCTTTCTCTGAGTCTGGAGTCAATGAGGATGGCAAAACGAGATCAAGCTCTCCAGCTCAGTGGGTATATCTCGGGCTGCTATCTCATCCTTGATGGAATCTGAGAGACCATGAGAAAAAGCAGCCACGAGGGCCTCATTGTTCCAAGCAATCTCTTCTGCCAGAGTACGGAATTCAATGGCGTAGTCGGCAACAGTTCTCGTACTCTGTTTGATGGACATGAGGCACTTGGCAGCAGAAGCGGAGCGTGCGGGAACGTCAAAAACCCTTTTAAAGGAGGCCACAAACGGAGGGTAACTCAAGACAACAAGTTTTTGCGTCTCCCATAGAGGGTTAGTCCAGGCCAAGGCTCTCTCAGAAAGCAGAGATATCACGAAACCTACTTTGCTTCTGTCCGTGGGAAACGCCTGGGGCAGCATTTCGAAGTATATCTCAACCTGATTGAGAAACCCTCTGCATTGAACTGGATCGCCCCCAAATCGATGGAGAAGCAGAGCAGAACCAGACACACCCCTTATAGAGGTAATACTCGAGGTGGGTGCCTGCACAGAGACTGGCGCAGCAGCAGGGACTTCCTGCGACTCAGGTTGTACCGGAGCAGCCACCATGGGGGATTCCAGGTGAGCCGTGCGATTCAGGAGCGTTTGTAACGCCAAGGCAAACATCCATGCGGTGATCTTGCTCATCCAATCTGGAAAAAACACACGGAAAAATAAAAAAGCTGCGCTAAACCATAAATCTAACGCAAAATTTAGAAGGTTAGAACCCGCCATGCATATCCTTTTGCAACAATGTGACAATGTCAGATAAGCCTATTACACCCTGTCTCATGGGTGAAATAGGGAATTCAGGATGAATCATAAGCGGTGATCCAAATGAAACAATATAATAAACACCCGGGGTGTGTTAATAAAAATATATAAATCGTGACAAAATACAGAAAAAGTCCTTTTTAAATAAAATGAAATGTAGACAAATGAAGAAATAAAATCTTCCACTTGTGAATAGTGCTTGATCCACCACCATATATCCAGATTCACTTCTAAGGGTCCTTTCACACGGGGCGGATCAGTTCTGATCCGCCCCGTGGATATCCGTTTGCTCAGCGGGGATCACTCCGCCGATCCCCGCTGAGCAGGGAGATGACAGCTCCGTCTCTGCACACTGCGCAGGGACGGACCTGTCACAGCGCCGCTCTCCCCTATGGGAGATCGGATGACGACGGACCACAGTGCCCGTCGTCATCCGATCCGATCCGCAGACGGATGGAAAAATAGCTTTTTCCTCCGTTACACTTTTTCGGATCGGAGCGGGTCGGATGTCAGCGGACATGTCACCGCTGACATCCGACGCTCCATAGACCTCTATGGAGCACCCGTTCAGGTCCGCCTGAAAAACTGACAGGCGGGCCTGAACGGGACGTCAGTGTGAAAGAGGCCTTACCAAAAATTCATGACCCCCCCACTACAGAGGGTCACATAGAGCGTGTAGGTATACAATTATGCCCCACTTCGAAAAGGATCCTGGCTGCTCTCCTCACTCCACCGTTTTCATAACCAGATTATTGAATACACTTCCTCAAACCATCTCCCGTTTACTTAAATGTCTCGAAGATATACGCCAATTACATGGAAAAGAGATGAAGCTCCAATAGTATAAAACCCTTTATTAAATGGATCCAAATATAAAATAAAATGCACTTACAATGTACAAGAAAAAGGTCAGCCTTAAGTCCGCTGCGCCAGCCGGACGCACACGGACAAACCCGTCCTTCCTGGATATACACTCCTTCACACGAGGTGACGTTAGCACGTCGCTCAGCCCTACGCGTTTTGTAAAAAGATTACATCATCCAGCTTTGTGCATGTTAAGAAGAGGCTTAGAGATCTACAAGTGGCTTATAGCATGCTCTACCCGGCAAAGCTGAGAGTGGTAGACGGGGGTAAAGTATCCTTCTTTAACTCCCCTACTTAAGCATCGCGATGGCTGGATGTTAGGGGACGCCCGCACCCTGAAGCTGGCAGCTGACTGCATAGTCTACATTCTTTGACCAAACCTGCAACACCGTGACATCTTTTCCTGAAATTAGCCAGGAGGCTGAAGATTATTTCCCTCGTTTATGTTGTGACACTGCAATTATAAAGTAACTAGTCCTGTGCGGTTCTATCTTGTATCCAGACGAACCGCCTCTACCGCTCCTCCAAAATAAGTTGGGGTATATTCCCCCCCCCCCTATACTTTACCCTCATTTGGACAGTTTTTTTTCTCTTGTCCGACCTTTTTATACGAATTTTTTTTTATTTTTGTCTGAGATCGTAAAGGTCGCTTTTCTGACTGTACCCTGAACTATACTACCCTAGGATTTGTTCCCTTTGTGGGGTTCTCCTGGTAGGAGACAGTGGGCGAAGAAGAAAGCGGAACTTTCACCTTGAACAGAAGGGGAACATTCTTTTGTTGCCTCTTTCTCCTTTTTATCTCTCCCTATCTCAGGAGCCTCCTCCCCTTCCCTTTTTCCCCTTTTTGCTTCTCCCCCCCCCCCCCCCCCGTTTTTATTTATTTATTTATTTTATTTTTCTTTCCTTTTTTTTTTTTTTGATGCTTTGTGCTCTATTTAGTTGAATACGACCTATGACCCCCTGAGGTCGATATAGCTATGGTTATAGGGTATAGGCTTGGGATGTTTGGGTTGTGTGCAGGGTGGGATGGGTTGGGTAGTTCTGTTGTGCTGGTTGGTGCTGTGTGCTGTTGTCTCTCTCTGTATCCCCTCAGGTTGGAAAAGATGGCCGAGACCTGGACAGGTAATGCTCTCCCAATGCATACGTTATATTATAACTGTCTTAGACATGGTACGTGAAATAAGTATATTATCATGGAATGTCCGTGGTATGAACTCAAAGGTAAAACGCTCCCTTGTCTTTGACTTTATACGACGATATAAACCGCATATAATCCTGCTTCAGGAAACACATCTCCAAGGTTCTAAGGTTATGGCTCTGAAAAAAGCCAACATTATGAGAGTCATACATGCTGAATATTCTACGTACTCCAGAGGGGTGGCTATTTTAGTCACAAAAAAAGCAGCAGCTCATATTGTGCAGGTTAAATCAGACCCTAACGGCAGATATGCTATCTTGGTTTGTCAAATGTTTAATGTGTGTTTGAGTCTGGTATGTGTGTATGTTCCACCGCCATTCTCCTTCCAAATATTGGACAGTATTCTACATGAAACTGTACTGATAGCACAAGGCCCACTGCTGTTGATGGGAGATTTTAATGTGGTGTCGAATGGGGTTCTGGACAGGCACAGGTGTGCATCTGGCTCACATAATACCCTTGCATCATGGCTGGACAGTTATGCTCTCACGGACGTGTGGCGCTACAAAAACCCGGGGGTCAGTGCATACTCGTGTCACTCGGAGACCCATAAGATGTTGACTAGAATTGATATGCTCCTATCCTCGATAGATGGTCTCCCCATTATCTCCAGGGTTAGGTACCTTCCCAGGGCACTGTTGGACCACTCGCCTTTGGAGGTCACATTGGACCTAAATATCCCTACTGGGAGATGGCAATGGCAAATGCAAACACAGTGGCTGCAGGAGGAATATGTGACATTGAAATGCAAGGAGGCTATGGGTCACTATTGGAGGGAGAATGGTGCTGTGACCATGGTACACACACAGTGGGAGGCCTTTAAAGCTACCATGAGAGGAATTTTTGCTAAAGAGACAAAAGACTTTGCAAAGGCCCTGGACTGTGAGGTGAAACAGCTAGAATGTGACATTACTCTTGCAGAAACGACATACATACAGGACCCATCCCCTGACGCTTATAAAGCATGGCAGGACCTGACGAGACAGTTTAGATTGCAAACCCGCTCCATTTTTGAATTTGGGGACAAGGGTGGTCGCTTGCTAGCCTTTTTGGCGAGACCTCTATATGCCCCTACATCTGTATTAAGTATCAGACGCCCAGCGGGCGACCTAGTGATTGATACGTAGGACATCTTGAACACTTTTTTAAATTTTTACTGTGACCTTTATCAATCCCAATACAACTGTATGGAGCGAGACCTCTCCTCTCCTCTTATTTAGAGGATATAGATCTTCCACTACTGCCCCTAGAGGACAGTGCTATTTTAGAGCAGTCTATCACCTCTGAAGAAATAGCTGGTTTTCCTCCTTCAGACCGGGTAAATCAGCTGCATTGGACGGTTTTCCGGCGGAATGATACCAGCTCCACACGGAGAGTTTAGTCCCTCGCCTTCTAAAAGTGTTTGTGGCTGCAGAAAAAGAGGGTATCTTGCCGGAATCCATGCGTGAAGCTCTGATCGTTTTTATTCCAAAGCCCGGCAAGGACCCACAAGAATGTGAATCGTATAGACCGATCTCTTTGATCAATACTGACGCCAAAATTTTGGCCGGTAGATTGCAGTCGGTGATTCTCAAACTGATCAACTCCGATCAAACAGGTTTTATCCCAGGCCGCTGCACTCAAATGAACCTCAGGAGACTCTATGAGAATATGCAAATTTCCCATGCTAATATCGGTAGCCGAGTGATAGCCTCACTTGATACAAAAAAGGCATTAGATTCGGTCGAGTGGAAATGCATGTTCTCTCTACTGGATAAAATGGGTTTTGGACCGAGGTTTGTGAATTGGGTTAGATTACTATATAATGACCCCCGAGCATGTATCAGAGTGAACGGACACATTTCGGACTCTTTTCAGATTAGGAGGGGGACACGGCAGGGATGTCCCCTATCCCCTCTCCTTTTTGCTCTGGCTATAGAGCCCCTGGCTGCCAAACTTAGGACTCGGGGTGACATTAAGGGTCTTTTGGTTGGGGAGTTGGAGGAGCGTGTTTCGTTATACGCAGCTTCTTTATCTTGGGGACCCTGACCAATCGCTAGCCTTCCGTGTGATCGAGGAATTCGAAGACTTTTCGGGGTTTCGGATTAACTGGGCCAAATCAACGCTATTTCCCCTAGACCCGCAGCCAGGTTTAGTGCCCCTCCTCGCTGTCCTCTGACAGTCACAACCCAATTTAAATACCTAGGGATACACGTTCAATTGCCTGTTGAGTCATTCACGGAGGTGAATCTATGGCCGGTAATTCGAGACTTTAGAGACAGAATACAAAAATGGAAGGAACTCCCGCTCACTTTATTAGGAAGAGCTAACTTGTTTAAAATGATTTATCTCCCGAAATTTCTATACATACTCTCCAATGCCCCGCGATTTATCCCTAAAAAGACTTTCGGTTATATTGACTCCTTGCTGACCTCCTTTTTGTGGGGTGGCAAGGCAGCTCGAGTATCGCTGACCATTCTGCAACTACTGGTGGGGAGAGGGGGTCTGGCAATCCCTAATCTTCGCATGTACTACTTGGCGTCACAGTTCAGGCTTATTGGCGTATGTTTCTGCAGCTGAACAACGCAGCGACAGCAGTGGAGGCAGCTGCGGCTTCCTCCTATGAGACGCTCTTAAATTTTTTCTTTAGAGGTGAAGTACCGACGGAAAGTGGCATGACTGCCCTCAAACCGGCTAAACAAGTGCTAGAGACATGTACAAGGCATATACAGGACGCACCCTCCTATTTATCGCCAAATGCCCCCCTGTGGTTTAACCCCTGTTTAAAAGATTTTTTCCTCCTGGACAATGGACATAAGTGGGTGAGGCATGGCCTGGTCTATTTGCATCAGCTCTTTGACAATGGGGACCTTAAAACCTTTGCACAATTGAAAAGAGAGTTGGATATTCCTGACTCATGGGCATTCCAGTACGCCAGACTGAAACATGCGGCTCATGCTCAATTTGGGACTGGGCCAATACTTTTGGAAAACACAAGAATGGAAAAATTGCTTGCAGAACCGGAGCACACAAAACGTGTCTCTACCTATTATGCGGTCCTTATGGCCAAAAAACAGCCCAGTGAGGAAAAAATGAGGAGCAGATGGACGGAGGTGATTCCGGAAATGACTGAGGCCCAGTGGGAGGAAGTTCTAACCTCCTATGGGCCCATAGTCATTTCAGCTCGGGACAAACTTATACAGTTACGATACCTTCACCAAATGTATTATACCCCACACAGACAATTTAGGATGGGCAGAAGAGATGACCCTACTTGCCACAATTCTTATGGGTTTTCTCCTTTTAAGTGAACGTTTTCATGCCTAAAATCGCCACCGGGGGCTGTCAAGAGCATGTACCTGTTCCATGATGATGGGAACAGAAATCCTTCAGAAAGCCACATGACATCCTTCACTCTCATGCATTTGCTTACATGGTCATCCACTCTCGCAAGCTCCTGTGCGATGTAAGACTGATCTCCACAACCTCTTCTCCTCTATGCTTCAGTTCGATGTCATTTGATGTCATCAAGACCGGTGCTGGGCCAATTGCCCTGAATTAGATGTGAGGACCCGAGGAACAGTCTACTGCTGGAGCTCAGGGGAGCAGACTATCTGTGAAGCAAAACTGCTTTTCCTGTACCCTAGACCTAAACAAGCATTTAACCCTTGCTGTGTGGGGGCTGGCCCACTACAAGGAAGCATTTTCTTCCTCAGAGTTGGGTTTTAAGGTTGTGAACAGGGCAGTATTTTCAATATGATGCTAAGATGAGGAATATGGGGTTATGACCTCAAACTAGCAAAAGGAAAGTTTAAAACTAACCTTAGAAAATATTTTTTGTCAAACAGTAGTTGATGATCAGCAGAAGAGGTGCAACAATATGTGAATGCATGGGACAAACCTAGATCTTTACTCGCATGAAAAATGTTAAAAAAAAAATCACAAAAGGGCTAAATCTGATGGACCAGTTGATCTTTTGTTTCTGCAATCACTCTATGTTTCTACATAAATGTTCCTCAGCGTACGATACCCTACAATCATGTTTCTCCCTTTTAGGCCTGATTCACACCTATGCATTTTTAGTGCATTTTGCAGATTTGCACTACGGTCCATTTAACATGGTTTCCTATGGAACACGTTCTGTAGTGCAAATCTGGAAAATGCAAAAGCACTAAAAATGCATAGGTGTGAATCGAGCCTTAGAGTAACACTGTCATAAAAAAGTTTCCACTCACACATAAGTCCTGCATGTCGGACCTCATAGCTTTTTTGCACATTTATAAAGTTGCGAGTAAATCTGCAGTGCAGGAAACCAAAACACAGGCTTTCTCAACAAGCTGGGTTCATCCTCGATCAAAGGCAGAAATGTGGCATTACAAAATGGGTCTATTAGCTGCTGATGTACCAAACTGCATTGCTAACTCCTGTGTTTAGGAGAAGGTTATTTGAAATATGCATTAAAAATATTTAAATCAAGTTATAGGAAAAACTTTTTTTCATTTTGGACAGAGTAAGGGAGGTTTATAACGCCTATAAGGTTTATTTTTGCCAATCTTTGTCCCATTGGGGAGATTTACCTGTCCCATAGCCAAAACAGGAAGAGGCATTCCATGGAAATTAAGGTAATTCCTTGTGGACCCCCAGATCAGTAGAACTAGTGTCCCCATTGGAAGATTTCTCCTCTATTACTTTTCTGATGTCAACCCAAAAATTAGGATTTTCTTTTACTTTCAATTATAATGGTTAACAAAACAAAGAAGAGTTTTTATTAAAGCTAGAGAGGGCAAAATTAGTCACAATTTTGCATAGAAACCAATCGTCTTCCAGGTTGTGTAGCAAAAAGCTTAAGCTGAGGTTAGAAGCTGATTGGTTTCCATGCAGAATTGTGACAAATTTTCCCCTCTTTAGCTTTAGTAAATAAACCCCATAGAGAGAGTTAATCTCCTTTTAAAGGGTAAGTTCACCTTTACAGAAAACTCTGTAAGATGAATTTACACAGCCCCCCCCCCCCCAATCTCTGGTTCTAAGCCCTGATATATACACACGTCAGGAGTCGGGGCTTAGAAATCCTCTTTGGTGAATGTCCAAAACGTTATGGAGCATTTTAATTGGTCAGCGCCGTTACATGGGCGGCACCGTTCAATCAGCAGCCCCATAGCCTTTCCTGTAGAGCAGGCACAAGAGGGGGACCTGTGTAAGTTCACCTTACAGATTTTTCTGTAAAGGTGAACCTACAGTTTAAAGGAAAAGTGTAGCTAAAGCTTTTCATTTTTCACTCCTGTGATCCATTTTCAGCAGAGAGCGGGCTGAAGTCTGTTCTCTGCTGACATCACTGATAACAGTCCAGGCACCGTGTCATCACAACAGTAAAGTCTGGATCTGCCTGGTGCCTGGACTGACACCCGGCTCAGCCTCTCAGTGAGCTGCTGAGAGCCTGATCCAGCTGCTCCCTGCCCCTCCACAGCTCAGCGCTCCAGTAAGCGAGAGTGGGCAGAGCAGCTCTGGTTCGGGGAGCTGTCAGAACTGAGCGATCGGCTGTATTTTCAGTTGCTCAGTTCTCAGTCTAGAGGTGCTAGGGGACAGATGCAGCATCCACCTAGGTAAGTATAAATAAAATAAAAAATTAAACCCATACGTCTCTTTTTTAATGGATTTTAATCTGAAACATGTAAAAAAAAGTTTTGTCTTTAGTTATACTTTCAGGCTTTTGCTACTGGAAACCATCCTAGATTGGTCTGAGAATGGGAAATGGAAAACAATGTAATTATTCTTGCACATGGCCACTTTTTAGCCTTCAAAGCATTGGGTAAGAACTCTAAAATGTTCATATGGCACAGATGGCCTTTTGGCCTCTTTTTAAAACCCGTATTTTACCCACATTATGACCCCTCGCCCAGTATTAAGTAGGTCCCCCTTTTGCCACCAAAACAGCCCGACACATCAAGGCATGATCTCCACTAGACATCTGAAGGAATGCTGTGCTACCTAGCACCAAGCCATCAGTAGTAGACCCCTAATTCCTGTAAGTTGCAAGGTGGGGCCTTCATTAATTGGTCTTGTTTTTCCAGCACATCCCGCAGATGCTTCATTAAGCTTGGATTAAGATCTGTAAAATGTGGAAGCCAAGCCAACAGCTCAAACTCATTATTGTGTTCTTCAAACCATTCTTGAACCATTTTTGTGGTGTGGCAGGGCACATTATCCTGCTAAAATAGACTACTGCCATCAGGGAATACCCTTTTCCATGAAGCTACATTAACCACTTGTCCAGCCACAATGTTTAATGAGTTGGTACATGTCAAATAACATTCAATGACCGGACCCAAGGTTTCCCTGCAGAAAATTGCCAAGAGCATCACACTACCTCCACTGGCTTTCTGCCTTCTTCCATAAGTGCATCCTGGTTCTTTCTCATCTCCAGGTATGTGACGCACACACACCCGGCCATCTGCAATGCCCATGTTTTCTGCTTTCAACTTAACTACAGAAACGACACAATCAAAAGTTTACATACCCCAGTTTTTAATACCATTTATTGCCCCCTTTAACAGCAATGACAGCTTGAAGTCTTTTGTGATATTTGTGGATGAGGCTCTTTATGTTCTCGGATGCTAAAGCTGACCATTTCTCTTGGCAAAAAGCCTCCAATTCCTGTAAATTTTTGTTTTAAATTTCTCTTTATTTTAGATTTTAAGACATACATTCAATATTTACCATTCAAATTTCACCTCATTATAAAACATTTCCCATAAATAAAGAAAAAAAAAATATATAATAATAAAACATTCAAAATCTTATCAATACTACCCCATCCAATCCCCCTCCCCCTTTCTTACATGAATTCCCACATTTTTCCCGAGGTATTCAATTCCTCCCATTTTTTTCCAATATTTTGAGATCTGTTTCTCTACATATCCTTCTTGTCTAATTTGTTTTTCCATGAAACATACTTCGCTCATCTCATAATTCCACTCTATTATTGTTGGCGCCTCTTCTTTTTTCCATTTACGTGCTATTACGGTTTTAGCCACTGTAGTCATTTGGTAAAAAAATTCCATCTCTTTTTGTTTTAATTTTTCAAATGTATGGGAGAATAATACTGTCTTTATATCAAGATTTATTCTTATACCTGTCATCTTCTGATATATTTCTATTATCTTACCCCAAAATATTTTTATCTTCCAACAACTGTACCAGATATGCTCTAGGGTACCTTTTTCATTCTTACACCTCCAACAGAGTTCAGAGTTCTCTTTATTTATTCTATTCATAAGCACTGGGCTCCTATACCATCTTAATATAATTTTATAGTTTTTTTTTGATACTTAATAGCTATGGGTGTTTTATATATTCCTTCAAATATCTCTTCCCATTCTTTCCCTGTCAACTCCTGTCCCATTTCTTCCTCCCATTTTCTTATTCCTGCTATTTTTTTAATATCCCCACCAGGGAGTAATAGGTTATATATCTTAGCTAATTTCTTATTTGTTTTGTCTTTGTATCTATTGCTATTTGTTCAAATATGGTTAATGGTCTATTAATCATTGTCTTTATTGGGTCAATAAATACCCTCAGTTGCAAATACTGAAACCATTTATTTTTATATTCTTGCCCCAATTCCTGAAATGTTGGCACATTTCCATCACTCAGAATTTGTATTATCCGTTCATGTTCTTCCATGTTCCATTTCAAAAAGGTATTATCCTTTAAAGCTGGTTTAAATTCGGGATTGGCAAATAATGGAGTCATAGGACCTATTAAGGAAGATAATTTTCTTTTTTTTATCATATCATCCCAGATTTTTAAAGTTGTTTTTACAAATATAGGGATTTCCTTCTCCTCTGGTCTTAACTTAGGTTTTATCCATGGCTGATGTTTTATTTTAGCCCCTAATATATCTTCTTCCAACTTTATCCATTGCTTGTCTTTTGCATTATGCTGCCAATCTATTATTCTCATTAAAGAGGCTGCTTGAAGATATTTAAAAAAATCGGGCATTGCTAATCCACCATTATTTTTCATTCTAATTAATATTTCTCTACCTACTCTGGGAATCTTATGTGCCCACACAAAGCTTTCTACCATTTCTCTCAGATCTTTCACAATTTTTTTTGATGGTATAATGGGTACCGTTTGAAAGATATACAACATAATTGGTAAGATCTCCATCTTTACAATATTTATTCTCCCAAACCATGAGTAAGTTATTTTATCATATTTTCCTAAAAGCTTTTTTACCTTCTGAATTGCCATGTTATAATTCATATCTTGCAAGAGTTTTAAATCTGTTGGCATATATATTCCCAAATACTTTATCGCATCTTGCTTCCATTTAAACGGGAAGTTCTTTTGTAAAACAGTTTGCATTTTTTCTTCTAATGTAATATTCATTAATTCAGATTTGTCGTAATTTACTTTAAAATTACTAATTTCACCAAATCTCTCGAACTCTTTTATTACATTTGGTATGGTAATTATAGGGTTAGTTATGTATAATAAAAGATCATCTGCATAAGCAGCCATCTTATATTCTTTACCTTTAACCTTTATCCCCATAATATCCTTATTTATTCTTATAGCCTTCATAAAATGTTCCATCATCATAATAATTAAAAGTGGCGATAAAGGACACCCTTGTCGGGTTCCATTTGAAATCTTTATATATTCTGATAATATCCCATTTATTCTCACTTTAGCCCTTGAATTTTTATATAAGGCCATAAGCCTCCCTAACTTCTTAGGTCCCATTGTTGTTTGTTTCAATACTTCCTCTAAAAACTGCCACCCCACCCTATCAAATGCCTTTTCGGCATCTATGGCCAATAGGCAGGTAGGGATGGCAGTTCTCTGAGCGTATTCAATCAACGTGCATGTTTTAATAATATTATCTCTTGTTTCTCTCCCTTTCATGAACCCCGTCTGTTCTAAGCTTATTTTATTTGAGATGATGGCCGTTATTCGTTTAGATAAAATCTTTGAGAAAATTCTTATATCTATATTAGTCAAGGATATGGGTCTATAATTTTTACATAGTGATTGATCTTTTTCAGATTTTAATATTAATACTATATGAGCTTCTGTACTTTGTATCGCGAATGGCTGTTTTAAAGATATAGAGTTATATGTTTCCTTAAGTATGGGTATTATTTGATCCTTAAATGATTTATAAAATCTAGCAGTATATCCATCTGGCCCTGGACTTTTTCCCAGAGCAAGTTCTTTAATAGCCTGTTGAATTTCTTCTATTGTAATTTCCTCCTCCAATCCATCCATATTTTCTTTTAAACTGTTAAACATAGCCATTTTCTTTACATATTTTTGTATATCCTCCTTTTTATCTTCTCCTTCCTTATGTTCCTGTTCATCTTTTATATTATATAATTTAGAGTAATATGCATGGAAGGTTTCAGATATTTCCTCTGGATCATATGTAATTTCCCCATTTGGTTTTACAATTTTTTCTATATAGCTTGGGGGTTGTTGTTTTCTTAATGTTCGGGCTAATATTTTCCCAGGTTTATTTCCAAATTTATACCATTGTGCTCTATCCTTATCTCTCATCTGGAAGGAATCCTCATCAAGCACTGACTGCAATTCCAGTTGTTTTTCCTTTAATCTAGCGCCATCATACAATTTCCTACTTGCTTTATGCATTTCTTCTAGTTCTTTAATCTCTTGTTCCAACTGAAATTTTTTTGGTATTTTTTCTTTTTTTAATCTTGCTCCATGCTTGATGAATATTCCCCTCAGCACACATTTTAATGTTTCCCATTGAACTGGAGGTGAAGTTTCATCCCTTTCGTGAGTTATCAAAAATTCTTCTATAACTTTTTGTATTTCTGCCTCGCATTTCTTATCTTTAATTAAATTATCATTCAATCTCCATATTCCATTCCTTTTCTTTGTTTTAATTACTGAAAGTTCCACATATATTGGGGCATGATCCGACCAGAGGAATCCCCCTATTTCTGTTATTGGTTTCATCATTAGACCCTCTTTATTTATAAAAAAATAATCTAATCTATGATATGAGTTATGAATATTTGAATAATATGTGTAGTTTTTTTCCATTTGGTGTTGAGCCCTCCATATATCTGTTAATTGATATTTTCTCAATATACCCTTAAATTCCTTTATTCTACTATTATTTTATTTTTTTTTGTAATTGAGTATTTGTAGTATCCTTCTTTACATACATTAAAAAATTGATATCACCACCCACTACTACTATTCCCTCCGCCTTCTCCATTGCGTCCGATAGGGCTTTTGTACCATTTTCTATTTGTCCATAATTAGGGAGATACAAATTAATTATAGTAAATTTTTTGCCATATAACATAAACTTTATTACTAGAGATCTCCCGTCTTTGTCTTCATATTTTTGTAATAATTGGACCGGCAAGTCCCTATGGAACGCAATTGATACCTCTTTTGATTTGGAATAAGGGAATGTATCATGTAGCCATGTACTATAATTTCTATTATTAATTTTAGGTATATGATCTGAGCGAAAATGTGTTTCCTGAAATAGCACAATGTCTATTTTCTGCTTGTGTAGGAAATTTAAGATTTGATTTCTTTTGGAGGGGGAATTAATACCTCTTACATTAAAAGAACATAACTTCACACTACCCATACAAACACAAAAGAAAAAAAAAATAGAATTAATAAGTAAATAATAATATCTCTTAGAATTACCCCTTACTGTTTTCCCACCCACCCTATACCTACATCACATGTACACTGAATTATCTCCCACCCTTCTATACCCACCCCTATGACACCTCTTTTCCCCTATAATTTGACTATATTAGTCTAACTCACCAAAGGTGAGGTCCCTATTGAGGGGGTATTTAAACTACTGAACCAGATGTCCTTCCATTTGGCCTATGCAAGCTATTCACATTCTTCTCCCCTTTTTCTCACTCCATCTCCCTACTATCCCTTTGTTTATATCCTTTCTAGATTACCCATAGTTTTAATTTTTAATCATCCTATCATTACTGGAGACGTATCAAGGTCTATAGGGAAGATAAAAATCAGGAGAGGGAAAGGAAGAGAGAGAAGGGAAAAAAAAAAAAAAAACGGGGGGGGGGGGGGGTGGAGAGGGGGAATCCCCCTATACTTTATTGGTGTTTATATTAACAAAAAAAAAAATAACAAAAAAAATAAATAAATAAATAAAATAAAATAAAAAATAAGTGATCAAAAGTGAGTTATTAATTAATAAACCATTACCATATTCATACCCTTTTTATTTATCTTATTTGTTAACCTATCCCCCAACCCCCCTCCCCCCCGTTATGTGTACATTTTAAGTGCACATAGTGTTACATCATATATAAATACATCAAATCTTATAACATTCCATTTTGTGCGTATTATTACTATAATTTAGCATCACATCTATTTTGTGATATTATTCATCCTATAATTCTTTTAAACACCAAACCCCTTATCACCACCTTTCCTCCAGCCCCGACCCCACCCCGTCCCTCATCCCTCCCCCCCTCCCTCCCCCCCATCTCATCCTCTCCTATCTCCTCCTCCCAAAGTCCTTGGGCCAGTTTGGTAATTTCACTTCCGATAGGTGCAGGGTTTTCTGAAAGTCATGCAGGTCACTCAAGTCTCTAAAAATGACAGTTTGACCCTCATGCTGAACCTGCAATTGAAAAGGAAACCTCCATCTATATTGTATATTCTTATTTCTTAATTGTTCCAAGAGGGGTTTTAAAGCTCTTCTTTTATCTAACGTTAGTTTAGACAAGTCCTGGAAGAAAAGCAGATTTGATCCTTCATATAATATGTGATTGCTTTTGCGCACTGCCTTCATAATTCTCTCCTTAGTTTGAATATAGTGGAGTTTACATATTACATCCCTAGGTTTATTTTCCTCTGATCCTCTTGGGCCCGTAGCTCTGTGTATCCTATCAATTATTATATCAGTTTTCGATAGGTCCTGTATTATATCCATAAAGATTTTCTGAACTACTTCAGAAAGCTTTTCTGAGGGTACACTTTCTTTTAATCCTCTTATTCTTATATTGCATCTTCTGCTCCTATTTTCTTGCTCATCCACAATGTTTACTAATTGTTTTAACTCTGTTTCCTGTTCTTGCATTTTTCTCTTTACTTGAATCAGATCTTTTTCCAAGCTTTCCATCTTTATATTCACATTTTCTATTTTCTCTTGTGTCTCTAAAGTAATTGCCTTTATCTCCTGAATTTCTGTTTTGTATACATTCTCCAATCTTTGGATATAGTGATCCATATCCGCCCTTGTGGGTAAGGAGGTTATATATGATTTAATATCCCATCTCTCCTTCTCCTTTGCACCTTCCACTTCTATATCCAATATGTCTATTGGAGAGCTATTTCTAGGCTGTGTTATCATTTCTTCTCCTGATATTCCTGAAACTCCTGAAACCAAAGAAGATTCTACAGAGTTCAATACCTCCTGGGATATATGTGTTATATGTGATGTTTGCATCTGCATTTGAGGCTGCAATTGCTGGAAAAATTCCTTAATATCGGTAGTTTGAACTTGAGCCTCAGGATTAGGTTTGCTTTTACTATTCTTTTTCTCCTTATTATTCCCACCAGAACCAGATGGTTTATTTCCCTTTTTAGGTGCCATAATTATTCGTGATCCCTCTTCTCTTTCTTTTCCTTCTCCCACTCCTGCCCTTCCTTTTACTTACTCTTTAACCATATGCAATATTTCTTGGCCCTTTAAGTCAAGTTCAACACAACCGTATTAAATCCTTCCAGGATCGGGGGAAAAAAAAAAGTATATAAAATATAACAGTCTTTTCAATAATATAAATCCTTTTCCTTTTCTTTTCCTTCTGCTCACTGTACGTTTTTAATGCATATGCATAAGTTCCATAAAAAGTGAGATAAAATAAAAGAAGAAAAGATAAGAGTCACTTCTTCACCCCTGCAGCTATAGGGATTTTACTTATGCTAGGCATATATACATAAACGCAGGGCGCATATATATAGACGCAGATATAAACAGTATCTTTACTTTTTTGCTTCTTGTGTTATTTTGTACTACTCACGAGTGTTCTGCTCCTTTATGTAGTCCAATACCTTCTATGAATATATGCTGTTCCTATACCTTCACAGGAGTCCTCTCCCTAGTACTTTACAGCAGTGGGCTTGTTTTCCTTTATCCTCCGTACCGTTTCTTAGCTCTTTGCCCCGCTCGTATCCATAGCTTTCCGGAATTTTCCGGAGATCACCGATCTCCCCCGAGCGTTCACGGAGTAATCCGAAAGTTCCCGAAGGGTCCCGATGAACCTCTACACCTCGTCTGCCTCTTCTTACTACTAACGCCGCCAGGAGCTATCGCAGTGAGGGTCTCCCCTGCCGAGTCCACCTCCCCAGACAGAGACGAGCTGACGCTCAGGATCCACTCTCCACTTCCTCCTCCCTCGGCTATCTCTCCACCGAGTCAGTATTTCTCCAAACTTTCCCAGCAAGACACGGCTTGGTTACGGATTGAGCCGTCCTCCATCTCCTTCACTCCAGCCACGGCACACGGAAGAGAGGCAGCATCACACTCAGCCTTAAGCAGGTAAGTTCAGCGCCATAACAAGCTGTAGGCAGGCTGTGAATATCGATTCAGATTCCTTTATGTCCTTTATGCCCACATCTAGCATATAGCATAATGTAGCCCAAAAATAGCGATAGAGCATTGGTACGCTACATCAGCAGTTGGGGATATCTCAGCATATCTCAACACATCTGTGCCTTTGCTTAGGATAACCTCCGCCCGTTAACCACGCAAATAAAAGGCGCTTAGCATTAAAGAATATGCTTTCTACCTGGGAGTTGTGGAATTTAAGCAGCTGTTCTAAAAGGTATTAAATCAATAAAACCACTAAAAAACATTAAACAAAAATCTGCGAGGTGGATGGATAAATCAATTCACCCGTAGAAAAAACAGCGCATAATACTCAATAGAAAAAAAGAAATTATATACAAATTGCGCTAGTGCAACCTATTGTTCTATGGAAAGAATATTTCTATCTTCCCAAATGTAGCCATACAATCACAATATTGTCCATGAACACTGTCCATATATCTAAATTGTACTGAGTACTTAGGATAGTTTCAGGAAACAAGTTGAAACAGGATATCTATTTCAGTCCATCAACAGAAAAAATAAAAGGCCCAAACTAAAACAAAATGTCCTGGTATAAATCAAGAGGAGTGTACGATGCAATCCTTCCTTAACATGAAAAAACAGTGATCCCGAATTTGCTGGGGTACAATCTCAAGACTGAGGTGACCCCCCCTTAGTAATGCTCTTACCAGATATGCCTGGTTACATAGGCTCTTCGAAAATACTCCTCATCCGCTCGATTTCATCCGGTTCATCTGCGCTAGGTAATACACGGTCGGATGTGCTTGGTTACACGGGCTCTCGGATGTTACTCGTCGGCTGGATCCCATCCACTGCATACACGATCGGATGTGCTTGGTTCCACGGGCTCTCAGATGTTACTCATCGGCTGGATCCCATCCACTGCATAAGTGCCGGGTGATTCAAGATCTCCGAAAGAAGCAATTACAGGAAACAAACATAGCGTAATACTGTCTTATAAAAACACGATTTATTTAAGTAAAAATGCTGCACTCACACAAAGTTAATTCTTTAAAGCATTGGTTCACTCAGCGTGCATAGTTCTTAATCACAGTCTCAGGGGAAATAATAGCATCAGCCGCTAATGGCCGTCACCACTTAGTAGCTCACGGTTAGAGCTGTGCGTCTCTTCCTCCCTCCTGTCAGTTCCTCTATGCTGCGAACGTGTGCTACCACCCTGACGCGTTTCGTCGTATTGACATCATCTGAGGGTGGGGGCAATCAGTCCTGACTACACTTTAATACGTGCGGTATTAACCCTTCGTGAACATGTATAAATGTATAGCGGTTAATCCACCTATATTATGTACGCTGCTCTCTTTTACAGAATACCTGTCAGAGGCTTTCATAAACAATGTTTTTGAGGGAACCATTTCATTACACAAAAAAGTAAAAAACGAAATATTAAGAATTAGAAGAATTCAGAAAATAAATTAAAAAATTCCAAAAATTAGATTAAAACATCAGGAGAGATGAAAGCAAAATTACAGATAAAAACCACAAACGATCTTATTCCCCTCACACACTATACCAATATGGCCATGTCGGATTTCTGATAATGTACTAGTATGCTAACAATCACGATGTTTACAAAATCCGGCGCATATATCCCAATCACTTGTGTTTCTTTAAACGAGGGGATTCCCGTCCCGTTGATCTGGATACTCTAAGTTTAAACAATAAACTTTATTGCACAGGAAATACATAAAGAAAAAGAATTCGCAACCTTTTATGGCCTGTCTCCTATTTTTTCTGAAAATAAGATCAAGCAACAGCCTCAACTGCCACTGACTTATATTATCAAGCTCTTCATGCAGATAGAGGCGAGCCGTCCATCACAAGCCTCCCATTAAAACCATCGCTGATACGATGAGTGGGCTATACACGATACAATCTCTGTGATGCGACGGGAATTTTTTATGACTATTATTGGCTGCTTCCAGTGCCGCTATCCTCAATCTACCTTACATGCGACGTTGTGGCTTATGTATTGTACATGTGTATGTGGCATTATATATTTATGTGGCTAAGATAAAATATATTTAAAATTCTAATTGAACAAATTTGCTGCCTGTCTCTTTTAATTAACTCATTATGGTAAAAATTAACACATATTAAAGGGCAATTGCATCACAAAGCCGTAAGCTTATGCGTTTATCGGTCAGCCTGTGTTTAGGCCGACTTGCCTAAAGTATGGATTTATCTTAAATATTTTCCAGTAATGTGTTTATTAAAAATCATTTTGAAACTATACTGTACTCAGCCTGGATGTATAATTCTACCCATAATTACACTCCCATCCCTGGATCTTCTATTTCGGATAACTACAAACCGATTCTTGCTGATTCACGTATTAAAATCTGACTTCCACATATACTAACAACCTGCATAAAATAATGATATTTCCTATTTGTCATCTACATAATATAAGATATAAAATATAAAATATAAAATGTAAAATGCAACTAATCCCTTCTCTTAACGTAAGGGTTCTATCACCTTAATGAAAAGTGCCTTTGCGACTCATAAATTCAATGTATAGTCACCTGACACAGTTACTCTGTAATACTAATCAAGGGTGACCGATAAGACCCCAATATTTCCGAACATGACTGTAATAAAAATCATCATAAAAAAGGTCTATGATTAAAAGTTGGTAATAAAAGTCGGTAATTAAAAAGGTTTAGTGCTAAAAGTATTAGTAGTAGAAAAGTTGTTATTCACGTAATCTGGATACTAAGACCCCTTTAAAACAGCTTTAAAAATCACTTATGAAACAATTAACGTCTAATTCAACGTTTAACCCATTAGGAGTCAGAGTGTTCATCCGATATATCCATTGGGATTCTTTTTTGGACACTTCGCGGACCATATTTGATCCCCGCCAATTAGGGTGAACTCAACTCCCCAGAATTTTAGTAGAGATGGGTCTCTGTTGTGATGTTTTTTAAAGTGAAGGGACACGCTATGATCACTAAATCCGATTTCTATATTGTACATATGTTCGGATATGCGTTTCCTTAGGGTCCTTTTCGTTCTTCCCACATACATGAGCCCACATGGGCACTGTAGTACGTATACCACGTGCGTGGAGCTACATGTAATAAAATCTTTTATTACCATTAACCTGTTATTCCCTGTGGATATGAACTCGGTCATACCTCTAATTAGGCTATTTTGCTTCATACAGGGTTGGCACCTTCTACATGAAAAAAACCCGTCCCTATTCCAGAAAGTTTCTGTTTTTTTGGGGGGATTCAACACTTTCTTCACTACCTGATCTCCAAAGTTGGGTGCTTTTCTGTATATGAATGAAGGACGGGATGGAAGCACCTGTCCTAACGCTTTATCTAGACATAGGACATGCCAGTGACGATTTAATATCGTTTCTACTTCTTTATACTGGGCATGGAAGTCTGAGATGAATCCCCATTCTTGACAGGGAGCCTTGTCTTGCAATTTATTTTCTAGACATTCATCTCGGGGAATTTTAGCTATTTCCGATACTGTTTTGTTCAGAGATACTTCATTGTACCCCTTTTCTATAAAACGATTCTTAATAATATCCGATTGCGGGTAGAAATCGCTATCCAAGGTGCAGTTGCGCCGTATACGCATAATCTGGCCTTTAGGGATATTTTTAAGCCACAATGGATGATGTCCGCTTTTTATGGGTAAATAACTGTTCCTATCAGTAGGCTTGAAATATGCTTTGGTGATTAGACCCGTTCCATGTTTGATTATATCCACGTCAAGATAATGTATTTTTTCTGAACTGTGTTCGTATTCCAAACAGATATTATTCTTGTTGTTATTCAATTGGGTCATGAATTCATGTAGTGAGCTTTCTGAACCTTCCCAAATAATCAGGAGGTCATCAATGAATCTTTTGTAGAATACTAAAGATGACTTATATTGCTGTTGCTGTGAGAAAATTACTCGGTCCTCCCATTCCGACATGAATAGGTTCGCGATGCTGGGAGCAAATTTAGCTCCCATGGCCACGCCCCTTTTTTGTGAGTAAAAATTCTGGTTATACCAGAAGTAATTTTGTGACAAACAAAAATCTAAAGCTTGTCCCAAAAATACCTTTTGTTCATGGGGGATGTCATTCCTCTGACTTAAAGCCCAATTAAGGGCCAAAAGGGCGTCGTCATGCTGGATAATACTATACAGGGATGTCACGTCAGCTGTCACTAGGTGGATCTCTCCTCCTTCTCTCAATTTGATCTGACTCATTAGTTGCAATAAATTTTTAGTGTCTTTCAAATATGCTTTTGTGCTTTGGACACTCATCTGTAGGAATCTATCTAGATATTGACCCAATCTTGCTGTTACAGAGCCAATACAGTTGACGATTGGTCTGGCCGGGGGTACAGTCGGATTTTTGTGTACCTTGGGCAATGTGTAGATAGTCGGTATTCTACAGTGACCAGGCACCAGAAATCTCGACTCCTTCACATTCAACACCTTGTTTTTTACTCCCAATAATACGAATTTTTCTAGATTTTGATAATACAGCACAGTGGGATCCTTTCTTAATAGCTCATACGTGTCTTTGTCAGATAGCATCTTTTCTAGTTGTGATTCGTAAAAAGTTTTGTCTAAAATCACTACCCCCCCTCCCTTATCTGCAGGTCTGATTACTATATCCTTCCTCATTTCCAATGCTTTAATCCCATCCTGTAAATGATGTGGATTTAGATTCTTTTTTGGCAAAATGGTCTCTAGATCCTTCAAAATCAGATTTTTAAATACATCAACATGCTGGTTAGCGGAGTTCAGTGGGTTGAAGAAAGACTTATTCTTCAACCCACTATCTATTCCTATTGTACTAACTGGCATGGTAATTCTATTCGTAGTGTTATTATTTAGAAAATATTTCTTTATGTTAATTTTCCTAATATATTTATGGATGTCCATATAGACATTAAATTTATTTATGGCTTTCCTCGGAGCACATTTTAGTCCCAACTGTAGAATATTAGATTCTTTAGCTGTTAATATGGCGCTACTTAAGTTGTAGATTCCGGCTGATCCAGGTCTCGCCTTCTTTTTTTGGACTCGCCGGCCTGCTCTACAACCCCTTTTCCATCTCCTATCTGATTGATCCTTCCTGGTGCTCCTTCCCCTACTTGAGGAGGTCCTCCCCCTACAGTGTGTTGTGATTGGGGAATTTTTTGCGGAGGTTGTGGGTTGGTATAATTCTGTGGGGGATTCCACCATCCCTGTTGGGGTCTTGGGGGACCCATGTTGTACTGGGGGGCATTGTTGTAAGGAGGCTTCCTGCCCATCCCCCGCGGTCTCCATCTCCCTCTCCACCCTCCTCTCCCTAAAAAAGGACGAGGGGGGTTATCTTGAATCCTTATATTATCTCTTAGGGGTTCAAATCTATTAGATAACGGGAACCCCTGCTGATAATCTACATATCTGGATTGCGGATACGCGGTTGGTCTCTCCGTGTATTCTTCAGGTCTAGGGCCTCTTTGGGGGTTACCTCTTTTCCCTTTTCTTTTAAAACGTTGATCTACGTAAACCCATCTTTGCTCGTCATGCTTTGGGGTAGATTGGTTATCGGGACAGAGGTAATTATCAGATCCCCTAATACCTGGAGTGCCCGGGATTACCTCTCTAGGGATTACGTTTTCTGTAGGTTTATTCATTAATTTGCTTTGCCATATGTAAATATTTTCATTCCTAAAATCATTTAAATCCCTATGGAATTTTTTGACTTTCTTTTTTTGGGTGTCAGTGTCAATTTTTTCCAATTTTTTGTTTATATTAGAATTAAAATCCATCCACTGTTGTGTTTCCCTGATACTCGCTAATTCATTAGATAATTCTTCTATCTGTTTCTTTAGTTTTTGCATTTTTCTCTCCTTCCTTCTTAAAACTAATTGCTGAAGTTTAAAACCCACCCCATTAAAAAAATCCAACCATTCTCTCATGGATTCCTCATCATCTAATCCGTCCTGGGGTGTTACCTCCCACCTTAAGCTGCGTACAATAATATTCTCTTTCAAATATTGCTCGAGGGTGCATATATCCCACCAGGTTCGTACCTGCTTTTCTAATGCATTCCCAAGGGCTTGCAAGACTTCTTTATAAACATTAGTTTCCACCGATTCTCTATTTGTAGCAAAAATTGAACCAATGTCTATATGTCGGTTTGATAAAAATTCCACAGCTTCCATAGCTGCCTTATTTGAAAAATAAACTGAACAAATCTGTGCCTTTGCTTAGGATAACCTCCGCCCGTTAACCACGCAAATAAAAGGCGCTTAGCATTAAAGAATATGCTTTCTACCTGGGAGTTGTGGAATTTAAGCAGCTGTTCTAAAAGGTATTAAATCAATAAAACCACTAAAAAACATTAAGCAAAAATCTGCGAGGTGGATGGATAAATCAATTCACCCGTAGAAAAAACAGCGCATAATACTCAATAGAAAAAAAGAAATTATATACAAATTGCGCTAGTGCAACCTATTGTTCTATGGAAAGAATATTTCTATCTTCCCAAATGTAGCCATACAATCACAATATTGTCCATGAACACTGTCCATATATCTAAATTGTACTGAGTACTTAGGATAGTTTCAGGAAACAAGTTGAAACAGGATATCTATTTCAGTCCATCAACAGAAAAAATAAAAGGCCCAAACTAAAACAAAATGTCCTGGTATAAATCAAGAGGAGTGTACGATGCAATCCTTCCTTAACATGAAAAAACAGTGATCCCGAATTTGCTGGGGTACAATCTCAAGACTGAGGTGACCCCCCCTTAGTAATGCTCTTACCAGATATGCCTGGTTACATAGGCTCTTCGAAAATACTCCTCATCCGCTCGATTTCATCCGGTTCATCTGCGCTAGGTAATACACGGTCGGATGTGCTTGGTTACACGGGCTCTCGGATGTTACTCGTCGGCTGGATCCCATCCACTGCATACACGATCGGATGTGCTTGGTTCCACGGGCTCTCAGATGTTACTCATCGGCTGGATCCCATCCACTGCATAAGTGCCGGGTGATTCAAGATCTCCGAAAGAAGCAATTACGGGAAACAAACATAGCGTAATACTGTCTTATAAAAACACGATTTATTTAAGTAAAAATGCTGCACTCACACAAAGTTAATTCTTTAAAGCATTGGTTCACTCAGCGTGCATAGTTCTTAATCACAGTCTCAGGGGAAATAATAGCATCAGCCGCTAATGGCCGTCACCACTTAGTAGCTCACGGTTAGAGCTGTGCGTCTCTTCCTCCCTCCTGTCAGTTCCTCTATGCTGCGAACGTGTGCTACCACCCTGACGCGTTTCGTCGTATTGACATCATCTGAGGGTGGGGGCAATCAGTCCTGACTACACTTTAATACGTGCGGTATTAACCCTTCGTGAACATGTATAAATGTATAGCGGTTAATCCACCTATATTATGTACGCTGCTCTCTTTTACAGAATACCTGTCAGAGGCTTTCATAAACGATGTTTTTGAGGGAACCATTTCATTACACAAAAAAGTAAAAAACAAAATATTAAGAATTAGAAGAATTCAGAAAATAAATTAAAAAATTCCAAAAATTAGATTAAAACATCAGGAGAGATGAAAGCAAAATTACAGATAAAAACCACAAACGATCTTATTCCTCTCACACACTATACCAATATGGCCATGTCGGATTTCTGATAATGTACTAGTATGCTAACAATCACGATGTTTACAAAATCCGGCGCATATATCCCAATCACTTGTGTTTCTTTAAACGAGGGGATTCCCGTCCCGTTGATCTGGATACTCTAAGTTTAAACAATAAACTTTATTGCACAGGAAATACATAAAGAAAAAGAATTCGCAACCTTTTATGGCCTGTCTCCTATTTTTTCTGAAAATAAGATCAAGCAACAGCCTCAACTGCCACTGACTTATATTATCAAGCTCTTCATGCAGATAGAGGCGAGCCGTCCATCACAAGCCTCCCATTAAAACCATCGCTGATACGATGAGTGGGCTATACACGATACAATCTCTGTGATGCGACGGGAATTTTTTATGACTATTATTGGCTGCTTCCAGTGCCGCTATCCTCAATCTACCTTACATGCGACGTTGTGGCTTATGTATTGTACATGTGTATGTGGCATTATATATTTATGTGGCTAAGATAAAATATATTTAAAATTCTAATTGAACAAATTTGCTGCCTGTCTCCGTTAATTAACTCATTATGGTAAAAATTAACACATATTAAAGGGCAATTGCATCACAAAGCCGTAAGCTTATGCGTTTATCGGTCAGCCTGTGTTTAGGCCGACTTGCCTAAAGTATGGATTTATCTTAAATATTTTCCAGTAATGTGTTTATTAAAAATCATTTTGAAACTATACTGTACTCAGCCTGGATGTATAATTCTACCCATAATTACACTCCCATCCCTGGATCTTCTATTTCGGATAACTACAAACCGATTCTTGCTGATTCACGTATTAAAATCTGACTTCCACATATACTAACAACCTGCATAAAATAATGATATTTCCTATTTGTCATCTACATAATATAAGATATAAAATATAAAATATAAAATGTAAAATGCAACTAATCCCTTCTCTTAACGTAAGGGTTCTATCACCTTAATGAAAAGTGCCTTTGCGACTCATAAATTCAATGTATAGTCACCTGACACAGTTACTCTGTAATACTAATCAAGGGTGACCGATAAGACCCCAATATTTCCGAACATGACTGTAATAAAAATCATCATAAAAAAGGTCTATGATTAAAAGTTGGTAATAAAAGTCGGTAATTAAAAAGGTTTAGTGCTAAAAGTATTAGTAGTAGAAGCAGGGGTTCCCGTTATCTAATAGATTTGAACCCCTAAGAGATAATATAAGGATTCAAGATAACCCCCCTCGTCCTTTTTTAGGGAGAGGAGGGTGGAGAGGGAGATGGAGACCGCGGGGGATGGGCAGGAAGCCTCCTTACAACAATGCCCCCCAGTACAACATGGGTCCCCCAAGACCCCAACAGGGATGGTGGAATCCCCCACAGAATTATACCAACCCACAACCTCCGCAAAAAATTCCCCAATCACAACACACTGTAGGGGGAGGACCTCCTCAAGTAGGGGAAGGAGCACCAGGAAGGATCAATCAGATAGGAGATGGAAAAGGGGTTGTAGAGCAGGCCGGCGAGTCCAAAAAAAGAAGGCGAGACCTGGATCAGCCGGAATCTACAACTTAAGTAGCGCCATATTAACAGCTAAAGAATCTAATATTCTACAGTTGGGACTAAAATGTGCTCCGAGGAAAGCCATAAATAAATTTAATGTCTATATGGACATCCATAAATATATTAGGAAAATTAACATAAAGAAATATTTTCTAAATAATAACACTACGAATAGAATTACCATGCCAGTTAGTACAATAGGAATAGATAGTGGGTTGAAGAATAAGTCTTTGTTCAACCCACTGAACTCCGCTAACCAGCATGTTGATGTATTTAAAAATCTGATTTTGAAGGATCTAGAGACCATTTTGCCAAAAAAGAATCTAAATCCACATCATTTACAGGATGGGATTAAAGCATTGGAAATGAGGAAGGATATAGTAATCAGACCTGCAGATAAGGGAGGGGGGGTAGTGATTTTAGACAAAACTTTTTACGAATCACAACTAGAAAAGATGCTATCTGACAAAGACACGTATGAGCTATTAAGAAAGGATCCCACTGTGCTGTATTATCAAAATCTAGAAAAATTCGTATTATTGGGAGTAAAAAACAAGGTGTTGAATGTGAAGGAGTCGAGATTTCTGGTGCCTGGTCACTGTAGAATACCGACTATCTACACATTGCCCAAGGTACACAAAAATCCGACTGTACCCCCGGCCAGACCAATCGTCAACTGTATTGGCTCTGTAACAGCAAGATTGGGTCAATATCTAGATAGATTCCTACAGATGAGTGTCCAAAGCACAAAAGCATATTTGAAAGACACTAAAAATTTATTGCAACTAATGAGTCAGATCAAATTGAGAGAAGGAGGAGAGATCCACCTAGTGACAGCTGACGTGACATCCCTGTATAGTATTATCCAGCATGACGACGCCCTTTTGGCCCTTAATTGGGCTTTAAGTCAGAGGAATGACATCCCCCATGAACAAAAGGTATTTTTGGGACAAGCTTTAGATTTTTGTTTGTCACAAAATTACTTCTGGTATAACCAGAATTTTTACTCACAAAAAAGGGGCGTGGCCATGGGAGCTAAATTTGCTCCCAGCATCGCGAACCTATTCATGTCGGAATGGGAGGACCGAGTAATTTTCTCACAGCAACAGCAATATAAGTCATCTTTAGTATTCTACAAAAGATTCATTGATGACCTCCTGATTATTTGGGAAGGTTCAGAAAGCTCACTACATGAATTCATGACCCAATTGAATAACAACAAGAATAATATCTGTTTGGAATACGAACACAGTTCAGAAAAAATACATTATCTTGACGTGGATATAATCAAACATGGAACGGGTCTAATCACCAAAGCATATTTCAAGCCTACTGATAGGAACAGTTATTTACCCATAAAAAGCGGACATCATCCATTGTGGCTTAAAAATATCCCTAAAGGCCAGATTATGCGTATACGGCGCAACTGCACCTTGGATAGCGATTTCTACCCGCAATCGGATATTATTAAGAATCGTTTTATAGAAAAGGGGTACAATGAAGTATCTCTGAACAAAACAGTATCGGAAATAGCTAAAATTCCCCGAGATGAATGTCTAGAAAATAAATTGCAAGACAAGGCTCCCTGTCAAGAATGGGGATTCATCTCAGACTTCCATGCCCAGTATAAAGAAGTAGAAACGATATTAAATCGTCACTGGCATGTCCTATGTCTAGATAAAGCGTTAGGACAGGTGCTTCCATCCCGTCCTTCATTCATATACAGAAAAGCACCCAACTTTGGAGATCAGGTAGTGAAGAAAGTGTTGAATCCCCCCAAAAAAACAGAAACTTTCTGGAATAGGGACGGGTTTTTTTCATGTAGAAGGTGCCAACCCTGTATGAAGCAAAATAGCCTAATTAGAGGTATGACCGAGTTCATATCCACAGGGAATAACAGGTTAATGGTAATAAAAGATTTTATTACATGTAGCTCCACGCACGTGGTATACGTACTACAGTGCCCATGTGGGCTCATGTATGTGGGAAGAACGAAAAGGACCCTAAGGAAACGCATATCCGAACATATGTACAATATAGAAATCGGATTTAGTGATCATAGCGTGTCCCTTCACTTTAAAAAAC
Source organism: Lithobates pipiens (assembly GCF_037356315.1). Taxonomy (NCBI): domain Eukaryota; kingdom Metazoa; phylum Chordata; class Amphibia; order Anura; family Ranidae; genus Lithobates; species Lithobates pipiens. Next base: position 120,229,227 of record NW_027507718.1, on the reverse strand, counting down.
ATCACAACAGAGACCCATCTCTACTAAAATTCTGGGGAGTTGAGTTCACCCTAATTGGCGGGGATCAAATATGGTCCGCGAAGTGTCCAAAAAAGAATCCCAATGGATATATCGGATGAACACTCTGACTCCTAATGGGTTAAACGTTGAATTAGACGTTAATTGTTTCATAAGTGATTTTTAAAGCTGTTTTAAAGGGGTCTTAGTATCCAGATTACGTGAATAACAACTTTTCTACTACTAATACTTTTAGCACTAAACCTTTTTAATTACCGACTTTTATTACCAACTTTTAATCATAGACCTTTTTTATGATGATTTTTATTACAGTCATGTTCGGAAATATTGGGGTCTTATCGGTCACCCTTGATTAGTATTACAGAGTAACTGTGTCAGGTGACTATACATTGAATTTATGAGTCGCAAAGGCACTTTTCATTAAGGTGATAGAACCCTTACGTTAAGAGAAGGGATTAGTTGCATTTTACATTTTATATTTTATATTTTATATCTTATATTATGTAGATGACAAATAGGAAATATCATTATTTTATGCAGGTTGTTAGTATATGTGGAAGTCAGATTTTAATACGTGAATCAGCAAGAATCGGTTTGTAGTTATCCGAAATAGAAGATCCAGGGATGGGAGTGTAATTATGGGTAGAATTATACATCCAGGCTGAGTACAGTATAGTTTCAAAATGATTTTTAATAAACACATTACTGGAAAATATTTAAGATAAATCCATACTTTAGGCAAGTCGGCCTAAACACAGGCTGACCGATAAACGCATAAGCTTACGGCTTTGTGATGCAATTGCCCTTTAATATGTGTTAATTTTTACCATAATGAGTTAATTAACGGAGACAGGCAGCAAATTTGTTCAATTAGAATTTTAAATATATTTTATCTTAGCCACATAAATATATAATGCCACATACACATGTACAATACATAAGCCACAACGTCGCATGTAAGGTAGATTGAGGATAGCGGCACTGGAAGCAGCCAATAATAGTCATAAAAAATTCCCGTCGCATCACAGAGATTGTATCGTGTATAGCCCACTCATCGTATCAGCGATGGTTTTAATGGGAGGCTTGTGATGGACGGCTCGCCTCTATCTGCATGAAGAGCTTGATAATATAAGTCAGTGGCAGTTGAGGCTGTTGCTTGATCTTATTTTCAGAAAAAATAGGAGACAGGCCATAAAAGGTTGCGAATTCTTTTTCTTTATGTATTTCCTGTGCAATAAAGTTTATTGTTTAAACTTAGAGTATCCAGATCAACGGGACGGGAATCCCCTCGTTTAAAGAAACACAAGTGATTGGGATATATGCGCCGGATTTTGTAAACATCGTGATTGTTAGCATACTAGTACATTATCAGAAATCCGACATGGCCATATTGGTATAGTGTGTGAGGGGAATAAGATCGTTTGTGGTTTTTATCTGTAATTTTGCTTTCATCTCTCCTGATGTTTTAATCTAATTTTTGGAATTTTTTAATTTATTTTCTGAATTCTTCTAATTCTTAATATTTCGTTTTTTTACTTTTTTGTGTAATGAAATGGTTCCCTCAAAAACATCGTTTATGAAAGCCTCTGACAGGTATTCTGTAAAAGAGAGCAGCGTACATAATATAGGTGGATTAACCGCTATACATTTATACATGTTCACGAAGGGTTAATACCGCACGTATTAAAGTGTAGTCAGGACTGATTGCCCCCACCCTCAGATGATGTCAATACGACGAAACGCGTCAGGGTGGTAGCACACGTTCGCAGCATAGAGGAACTGACAGGAGGGAGGAAGAGACGCACAGCTCTAACCGTGAGCTACTAAGTGGTGACGGCCATTAGCGGCTGATGCTATTATTTCCCCTGAGACTGTGATTAAGAACTATGCACGCTGAGTGAACCAATGCTTTAAAGAATTAACTTTGTGTGAGTGCAGCATTTTTACTTAAATAAATCGTGTTTTTATAAGACAGTATTACGCTATGTTTGTTTCCCGTAATTGCTTCTTTCGGAGATCTTGAATCACCCGGCACTTATGCAGTGGATGGGATCCAGCCGATGAGTAACATCTGAGAGCCCGTGGAACCAAGCACATCCGATCGTGTATGCAGTGGATGGGATCCAGCCGACGAGTAACATCCGAGAGCCCGTGTAACCAAGCACATCCGACCGTGTATTACCTAGCGCAGATGAACCGGATGAAATCGAACGGATGAGGAGTATTTTCGAAGAGCCTATGTAACCAGGCATATCTGGTAAGAGCATTACTAAGGGGGGGTCACCTCAGTCTTGAGATTGTACCCCAGCAAATTCGGGATCACTGTTTTTTCATGTTAAGGAAGGATTGCATCGTACACTCCTCTTGATTTATACCAGGACATTTTGTTTTAGTTTGGGCCTTTTATTTTTTCTGTTGATGGACTGAAATAGATATCCTGTTTCAACTTGTTTCCTGAAACTATCCTAAGTACTCAGTACAATTTAGATATATGGACAGTGTTCATGGACAATATTGTGATTGTATGGCTACATTTGGGAAGATAGAAATATTCTTTCCATAGAACAATAGGTTGCACTAGCGCAATTTGTATATAATTTCTTTTTTTCTATTGAGTATTATGCGCTGTTTTTTCTACGGGTGAATTGATTTATCCATCCACCTCACAGATTTTTGTTTAATATCTCAACACATCAGGTGTGTCTCAGCATGTTGCTTGCCGGCCTCACGGAGCACACCTAATCAGCAGCTCCTCCCCCCTCCATCAGGTCCAGTTCTTGTAAATTTTTGGGCTGTCTTGCATGAACTGCACGCTTGAGATCTCCCTAGAGTGGCTCAATGATATTGAGGTCAGGAGACTGAGATAACCACTCCAGAACCTTCACTTTACTCTGCTGTAGCCAATGACAGGTTGACTTGGCCTTGTGTTTTGTATCATTGTCATGTTGGAATATCCAAGTACGTCCCATGTGCATCTTCCTGGCTGAGTGCAAATGTTCCTCCAGTAGTTTTAGATAACATACTGCATTTATCTTGTCATCAATTTTGACCAATTTTCCTGTGTCTTTGTAGCTCACACATCCCCAAAACATCAGTGATCCACCTCCGTGTTTTCACTGTAGGAATGGTGTAACTTTCATCATAGGCCTTGTTGACTCCTCTCCAAATGTAGTGTTTATGGTTGTGGCCAGGAAGCTCAATTTTGGTCTCATCACTCCAAATGACTTTGTGCCAGAAGGTTTGAGGCTTGTCTCTGTGTTATTTGGCGTATTGTAAACAGGATACTTTGTGGCATTTGCATAGTAATGGCTTTCTTCTGGCGACTCAACTATGCAGCCCATTTTTCTTCAAGTGCCTCCTTATTGTGCATCTTGAAACAGCCACACCACGTGTTTTCAGAGAGTACTGTATTTCATCTGAAGTTATTTGTAGGTTTTTCTTTGCATCCCAAACTATTTCTCTGGCGGCTGTGGCTGAGGTTTTAGTTGGTCTACCTGACCATGATTTGGTTTCAACAGAACCCCTCATTTTCCACTTCTTAATTAGAGTTTAAATGAACACTGCTGGTTGCCATTCTCAATTCCTTGGATATCTTTTTTCATATCCCTTTCCTGTTTTATACAGTTCAACTACCTTTTCCGGCAGATCCTTTGACAATTCTTTTGCTTTCCCCATGACTCAGAATCCAGAAATGTCAGTGCAGCACTGGATGAAAGATGCAAGGGTCTGTCAGGAGTCCAGAAACTCATTGACCTTTTATACACCCACAATAATTACAAGCAAACAGATCACAGGTGAGGTTGGTTACCTTTTTAATAGCCATTCAACCCCCTTTGTGTCAACTTGTGTGCATGTTAGGCCAAAAACACCAGGGTATGTAAACTTTTGATCAGGGTAATTTGGGTAGTTTCTGTTGCCTTATGATTTAAAAAGAGAAAAACAGAGTTGATTGATAATAAATGGCTTCAGCCAAACACTAACCATGAGTAAAAGAAATTTTTTTTTGTGTTCTCATTCTTATTCTCTGAAAAATGGTCAAGAAATCATAAATTCTGCCAGGGTATGTAAACTTATGAGCACAACTGTACTTAAAGTGTCACTAAACCCACATCATAAAACTATCAAATGTTGTATTACATGCTGTTCATACTCAGTCACTATGAGATTTGTTTTTTGTATTCTGCAAAAACTCCTAGTTGATCCTGCTGTTCTCCATCTCCACCTTCTGTTCATGTCCCCATTTCAGCTAGGGATATTTAGCTGTGATGGCAACTCTGCACATGCTCAGTTTTCACAGAATTTCTATACTCAGCATTTCCTTCCTATCACATCGGAGCAGCCCGTGTGACTATAGAGTCACACATGTGGGCATATACACAATGGTAAATGACAGCCCACTCCCTCCCTCTTCCTCCTCAATGCCCGCTAACCAACTGAACACAATGGGGGCAGGATATTACATGTAGCTTAACCTCCTCCCACCCGCCCTATAGCCGAATGACGGCCTTAGAGCGGGCGGGTTCCTTCGCCTGGCCGTCCCTGGACGGCCTGGTGTTTACTTCCGCAATGCGCGCCGCCGGGGGCGCGCATCGCGGAAGTATTGTATTCGCTGTGTCTCCCGGAGACAGGCAAATACAGATCGCCGTGAACGGCCAATCAAAGCGGCCGTTCACAGCGCGATCGCAGCTGCCAATGGGAGATGATCTCATGTAAACATATGAGATCATCTCCCATTGCCGTGTCTCTCCCTCCTCACACAGAGACAGCGTGTGAGGAGGGAGAGCGATCTGTGTGTCAGCCCCAGTGCCAGTGTCAGCGCCAGTGCCATCTGTCAGCCCAGTGCCATCTGTCAGCCCAGTGCCATCTGCCAGTAGTGCCAGTGCCTGCCATCAGCCCCAGTGCCGTCAGCCCCAGTGCCACCTGCCAGTGCCACCTGCCAGCGCCAGCACCACCCATCAGCCCCAGTGCTGTCCGTCAGCCCCAGTGCCGCCAGTGCCGTCCGCCCCAGTGCCACCTGCCAGTGCCACCTGCCAGCGCCAGTGCCATCCGTCAGCCCCAGTGCCGTCAGCCCCAGTGCCGTCAGTGCCGCCAGTGCCATCCGTCAGCCCCAGTGCCAGTGCCGCCAGTGCCACTTGCTAGTGCCACCTGCCAGTGCCATCCGCCAGCCCCAGTGCCGCCAGTGCCACGTGCCAGTGGCACCGCCACCTGCCAGCGCCAGTGCCATCCGTCAGCCCCAGTGCCGTCAGCCCCAGTGCCGCCAGTGCCAGTGCCACCTGCCAGCGCCATCTGCCAGCCGCAGTGCCATCTGCCAGCCCCATTTGCCAGAGCAATTAGCCAGAGCAAATAGCCAGCACCATCTGCCAGTGCCAGCCCCAGCCCCATCTGCCAGCCCCATCTGCCAGCCCCATCTGCCTCCAGTGCCATCTGTCAGTGCCACGTGTCGTCAGTGCCACGTGGGGTCACTTTGTGGGCATTTTCATTGTCCTGGTGCTCCAGGGCCTTCAAAACTGTTGCCTTTAAAAATGCGTTTTCATTTTTTCTTCCACATTTTCCCAAAACTTCTGGAAAAAAAAATGAACCATTCAAACGACTCATTATGCCTCATAGATTATACGTTGGGGTGTTAGCTTTCCAAAATGGGGTCACTTTGTGGGCATTTCCATTGTTCTGGTGCTCCAGGGCCTTCAAAAATGTAATAGGTGGTTGAGAAATGAAATGTGTAATTTATGCTCCTAGAACGCCTGATGGTGCTATTTCAATATTGGGCCTCTGTATGTGGCCAGGCTGTGTAAAAGTCTCACACATTTGGTATCGTAATACTCAGAAGGAGTAGCAGAACGTATTTTGGGGTGTCATTTGTGGTATACACATGCCATGTGAGAGAAATAACCTATTACATTGAAAATTTTGTGAGAAAAAAAAAAAAAATCTTAATTTTGCAAAGAATTGTGGGAAAAAGATGACAACATCAAAAACCTCACCATGCATCTTAGTAAATACCTTGGAATGTCTACTTTCAAAAAAGGGGTCATTTGGGGGGTATTTGTACTTTCCTGACTTGTTCGGGTCGCAAGAAATGAGATAGGCCACCAGTACATCAGATGTGATCAATTTTGTGCGATTCGCACCACAGCTTGTAGACTCTTTAACTTTCACAAAAACCAAATAATATCCACTAATTTGGGTTATTTTTACCAAAGATATGTAGCAGTATAAATTGTGGCCAAAATTTATGAAAAAAAATTATAATTTGCAAAATTTTATCACAGAAACAAAGAAATATGCGTTTTTTTTTCAAAATTTTCGGTCTTTTTTCATTTATAGCGCAAAAAATAAAAACCCCAGAGGTGATCAAATACCACCAAAAGAAAGCTCTATTTGTGCGAAAAAAAGGACACAAAATTCATTTGGGTACAGTGTTGCATGACTGAGTAATTGTCATTCAAAGTGTGAGAGCACCAAAAGCTGAAAATTGGTCTGGTCAGGAAGGGTGTTTAAGTGCCCAGTAAGCAAGTGGTTAATGGAGGCTTCACCTCTATTTTATTCTAAAAAGACGGGCTGGAGGGGCGTGACACAGCCTGTGAATGGCAGAAATCCACCCACACCATGTTCTTTCCACAAAATAATAAAGATTTCATTTCAAATATACAGTATATTTGTATGCCAATTTAAAACAGTTTATTGATATTATTTATTTGTTTTTAATCTTTATTCCAAAGGCAGTTTTTTTTTGTTTTTTTTAAACATGTTACCAGCCACAGGGGACTAGAAGCTCCTTCTGCTTATGTTTCCTTGGAAAAAGGTTGGAAAAGATCTGGGTCATGTGACAGCAGTATATGCGTTAGGAAAAAGGTACTTTTTTTGTTTATTATTAAAATAATTACAGTTCTATCATCCACATACAGAAATAGGAGGGACAGTGTAAATTAAACTGTGTGTGTTTTAGTATCACTTTAACCTGTCGGTGGTCATAATGTAATGACTGATTGGTGACAAGATTTTTATATTTAATTCCTATGATCTAGAAAAAAGAGGGGACAAATTGCGCTACGGAATACAACAGAAAACTGGTAACCCAAAATGCAAGGTCTATCGGAAGCTGCAACTCTGATGTACACCAAATATACACAAAATCAAAATAAGAAAAAAAGGAATTGCGCTAACCTATATAAACTGAAATTGGTGTGAACCCAAAGAAATATATGTACCAATCAAAAAGTGAAAACCAGCTGGAAATCTCCAGTTGTTACACCTGAAAAATAAATCACCTAAAAAAATGTATATGTGTATGTATGTGCCTCACTAGCCAACAAATATAGGATGCAACTATATATCTCCAGTGATCACATCAAAGAAAAAAACCCACTGTGGGCTGAATTAATAAAAATGAAAAGATAAAAAGCATGAGTGATAAACTAGAACTCAAACAAGGTGCAAAACAATGTAAACATAAATAGTAATTGTATAATAAATAAGTAAATAAGCAAATAAATGTGAATAGATTAAAAGATTTAAAATTAAATTAATAATAATAATGCGTAGTATCCATATAGTTGACCGACCACCCGTGATGAATTTACAATGGATGACTGGATTCCAAACAAAAGAACTTTTCAAAGTGTGAATGTGCTCTTGCCACCACCACACATATAAGTTGGCTCCTTACCGACTCAATACGACCCCCCGTTACAGAGGGTCTCAGCAGGCAGAAATAAATTGGATAGGCATTCACATTAACCACTTCCCGACCAGCGCACGACGATGTACGTCGACAGAATGGCACGGGCAGGCATATTGGCGTAAAGGTCGGGACCCCCGTGAGTACGGTCGCGGGACCCGCGGACTCGATCGCCGCGGGCATCCCCGCGATCGTCTCACGGAGCGGCCGAATGGAGGAAATGCCGAGTAAACAGCATTTCTCCATTCTGCCTAGCAACTAGTGACGCTGATCTCTGCTCCATGTGATTGGAGCAGAGATCAGTGTTCACTAAATGAAAGCCCAACCCCCCCACAGTTAGTAACACACCCCTAGGAACACTTAACCCCTACACTGCCACCCACTGGTTAATAGACATGTGCAGAGTAAAAATAATAATAAATAAATAAATAAATAAATAAAAAAAGCGTGGGGGTCCCCCAAATTCAATTACCAGGTCCTTCAGGTCTGGTATGGATATTAAGGGGAACCCTGCCTCAAATTTAAGAAAAAATTTGACGTGGGGTTCCCCCTAAATATCCATAACCAGACCCTTCAGGTCTGGTATGGATATTAAGGGGAACCCCGCGTCAAATTTAAAAAAAATTGACGTGGGGTTCCCCCTAAAAATCCATACCAGACCCTTTATCCGAGCACGCAACCTGGCAGGCCGCAGGAAAAGAGGGGGGGACGAGAGAGCGGCCCCCCTCCCTCCTGAACCGTACCAGGCCACATGCCCTCAACATTGGGAGGATGCTTTGGGGGTCTGTGACCCCTCAAAGCACCTTGTCCCCATGTTGATGAGGACAAGGGCCTCATCCCCACAACCCTGGCTGGTGGTTGTGGAGGTCTGCGGGCGGGGGGCTTATCAGAATCTGGAAGCCCCCTTTAACAAGGGGACCCCCAGATCCCGCCCCCCCCCCTGTTTGAAATGGTAAGGGGGTACAAAAGTACCCCTACCATTTCACAAAGAAAGTGTAAAAAATGGTTAAATAAAACAAACACACTTTTGAAAAATTCCTTTATTAAAAATAAAAAAATAAAAAAAAGATTCCAGCGGCGGTAATCCACTCTTGCTATCCAGCGACGGATGATCATCTCTCCAGCGCAGCGATCCATCCTTCTTGCAAGGATTCCGGCGGCTGACGTTTCTTATATACGGAGGGCGGGGCCACCCGTCACCTGACCCCGCCCCCCTCTGACGCAAGGGGAAACCCGGGGTTCCCCGTGACGTATAGGTGACCCCGCCCCCCTCTGATGTAACGGAAACCTGCCTGTGTTACATCAGAGGGGTGCGGGGTCACCCATACGTCACAGGGAACCCCGGGTTTCCCCTTGTGTTTGTCGAATATTTTCTCTATATAATCTTGGACTAATAGAGGTAAGGTTAGGCACATTCGAACACAGGATCTATAGACACAGATTGTTGTCAGAGTCATGTCGAATCTCCTATTCTATATCGAACTGTTGTAACAATGAAAACGAAAATAAAGCATTTATTTATGTCGGATCTTTCGTTTTTCGGATTTTGTGCTTTCGTTATCGTTTGTCAAAACGAAAACGAAAATAGCTGAAATTCGGACGAAAATGCATTCGGACGAAAACGAATGCACATGTCTACTGGTTAACCCCTTCACTACCAGTGTCATTTACACAGGAATCACTGCATTTATATAGCAGTGATTACTGTATAAATGACAATGTTCCCAAAAATGTGTCAAAAATGTCCGATGGGTCCCCCACAATGTCGCAGTCACAATAAAAATCGCTGATCGCCGCCATTACTAGTAAAAAAAAAAATAATAAAAAATTATTAATAAAAATGCTATAAAACTATCCCTATTTTGTAAACGCTATAACTTTTGCGCAAACCAATCAATAATCGCTTATTGCGATTTTTTTTACCAAAAATATGTAGAAGAATACGTATCGGCCTAAACTGAGGGAAAAAATGTTTTTTTATATATTTTTGGGGGATATTTATTATAACAAAAAGTAAAAAATAATGCGTTTTTTTCAAAATTGTTGCTCTATTTTTGTTTATAGCGCAAAAAATAAAAACCGCAGGGGTGATCAAATACCACCAAAAGAAAGCTCTATTTGTGGGAAAAAAAGGACGTCAATTTTGTTTGGGAGCCACGTCGCACAACCGCGCAATTGTCAGTTAAAGCGACGCAGTGCCGAATCGCAAAAAGTGGTCTGGTCTTTGACCAGCAAATTGGTCCGGTCTGAAAGTGGTTAATGAGCTGCTTGTCCGGTCCCAAATCTTCCGCAAAATGGAGCTAGTACAGTCTCTGCCATCTCTCCCCTCCCATACACCACTCTCCACTCAGCGCAATACATAAAAGATAAAGGCTCCAAATAGTGTAAAACCATCAACTTTTTAATTCAAAAAATAGTAATGCACTTACATAAATAACTTGGCATCAGGCTTTATAGGAAGTGTTTGCCGGCCGGGCGCACACAAACAAACCAACCCGTACTTCCTGGTGATTAGCAAATGAAATGACCGAGGCGACGTCACCTCATTTATACCCAATATAACCCAAGCCTCGTTCTGGGTCGGCGGCCATCTTAGATGTATACACAACAAAAGACGTCATGTGATCGCGGGCAAAGCCTCGCTCCCAGTGGGTGGCCATCATGGAAGTTATCTAACTCAGATGTATATCCAACAGAGGAGCGCCATATGATCATAGACCAAGCCTCACTCTCAGTAAACAGCCATCATTAAAATAATCCCCAAGGTCCTAAGTCAACTCAAAATCGATTGATCAGGAAAAACGAAAAGAGAAAGAAAAAGGTCACAAATGCAACCTTGGATCCACAACAAAAATGTCCACCATATATCCACAGAGTCAGGCAAGACAAAAATAGAAATAGAATTACCACGGATATGGGACATATCCAATACGTGCGGAATGACCCGGAAGTGGATCCAAACCGCATAACGGGGACACAGCGCAGAAACGTAAAAAGGTTAAAAATATATAATAAATATTAAATATGCAAAATTAATTACCACAAACTATCTCATATATGTATATGACGAGAAAAACACATATCCAAATAAAAATAACCATGTATATATTCGAGAGAACATACATTTAAAAACAGAAAAAAATATACTAACAGGGGTCTAATAGCATATAAGTCTAGTACATATCTCAGCAATTAGTGTCACAAATGAACAGACACGGGCCACTCCAGTCATGAGACCTCGAAGAAACTTTATATTATAAAGAAAATTCAAGCTAAATCTCATAAGGAATAAAAAATAAAAAAAGTAAAGAATAAAGATAAAAAATGAAGAATTAAAAAAAACCAAAGATGACAAAAAATGAAACTATGGATAAGACTACTAAACACTAATAATGAAAGGAATCTTCATAAGAGAATCCTTTTTGCAAAAAGCTTTCTTTATATTAGAAAAAGAAAAAAAAATGAAAAAAATTATGAAATGCAGGTAAAAAATAAAAAAATATAAAAAATTAAAAATTAAAGTAATGATGAATAGATATTAAAAAAAGAAGGAAAGAAAATAACTAGACCAAAAAGACAATTACTCATAGCAGATGTCATAAGGTCAAACACTCAGTCCCCATGTTGAGATCACCAATCCCAACACGGCGGCATCTATAATAGACCATCATAGAGAGGGGCAACCGTAGAGGACAGTTAATAAGTCATGCTACCCCCAATCCCAAGAATGGAACAGCCGGATGGCCATCGTCCAACTTCTTAGGGATGCAATTAATGTAGGTCCCCCTCATCTAAGTGGCTAGCAGACCCAGAACGAAAACCATCCTGAATACAAAATCAGATGTATACAACATAAACATACTCGAAATTACATGTATGTGACCTAAACAAAAAAAAAACAAAGAGAATCTATACACTTAAGAGTTGTTAATAAAAGCATTTACATCAGTGTCCACATTGAGGTCAAACGGGACATACGTCTTAAGTCTGTGGATCCATGCCATTTCGAATTTAGATATTTCCCTAACCAGGGATCCCCCCCTCCAGTGGGGCCTATACTTGTCAATACCTACGAATAAAGTGCCCGCTGGGTCTCTTTTGTGTATCTGATCATAGTGTCTAGAGACAGGGTGTTTGTCGAAACCACGTCTGATGTTCCAAATATGCTCATTCAACCTGACACGGAGCGCCCTTTTAGTCCGTCCTACATATTGGAGGCCACAGGGGCACTGTAAAAGATAAACTACAGCCTCAGAAGAGCAGGCAATAAAGGGTTCTACTTCATAAGTTCTAGTGGTGCTAGTGGACATAATACTAGAAATCTTCGAACCCCTGAACTGATTCAAAGTGCAAACTTGACATTTCTTACACTTATAATAACCTGTTAGGTTCTGGAAAAAACATCTGTTGGCCTTGGGTGGATCCTGTACACCGGAGGCAATTTTGCTCCCCATGAATGAAGCCCCTTTGAAGACAATTTGTGGTTTTTCGGTTAAAATAGTGCCAAGGACCTGATCACTGGTTAGTAAATGAATCAGGTCCCTCACACCACGATGTTGTACCGAAAAGGTGGTGATAAATGGTACAACACCCTGATTATTAACTCTCTCATTTTGTCTATCTGCCAACAATGTTGACCTGTCTTTCTCTCGCGCAGTCCTCACTGTCGCATCGAGGGAGACAGGATCATATCCTTTTTCCAAGAACCTCCTAGAGAGGATCCCTGCCTGTTCATCAAACTTCACAACATCTGAACAATTCCGTCTGAGGCGCATAAATTGTCCTAAAGGGACAGCTTTCAACCAAGGTTGGAAATGACAGCTGTCAGAGGGGATATACGAATTCCTATCGGTGGACTTAAAGTATGTCGATGTTATAAACTCCTCTCCCACCTTCCTTATATTAAGATCAAGAAAATTGACTTCTTGTTGACTAGCCTCAAAATTCAATTTAATTCCCCTATCATTTTCGTTCAAAGTGGTCATGAACAGACGTAAGTCAGACTCCGTCCCATCCCAAAGGAGAAGAACGTCATCAATATATCTAGCCCATAGGACTATCTCAGGTCTCCTAGGGGCATCGATGACATCCTCCTCCCATTTAGTCATGAACAGGTTGGCTAAACTGGGGGCATATTTAGCCCCCATGGCCACCCCCCTATCCTGGCGATAGAACTGCTGATCGAACCAGAAATAATTATGCCCGGAGGCATATTCCAAAAGTTCTAATAAAAACTCAATTTGGGATGGAACAAGACCTGACCCCCTTTCCAAGAACAGTCTCACAGCCTCCAGACCCAAAGAATGGGGAATGATAGTGTACAAAGAATTGACGTCTGCTGTGACCAACCATAAATCTTCCTTGGGACTAATACAAGACAGAAGATTTATTATTTGTTTGGTGTCCTTAACATATGAAGGAACCTTCTGAACTAGAGGCTGTAAGAAGTGATCTATATATTTGCAAACTTGATTCTTATGTAATTTAGGAAGATAGTAGATCACGGGTGTACGGGGGGCACATGGTATCAAAAAGAGCTTTTCTTTCTCATTAAGGATGCCCTTCCGAAAGCCTCCCTCCACAATCTTACCGAGTTCCTTCCTATATTTTTCTACTGGGTCCCTATTCAGGACAGTGTATGTTTCTCTGTCTTCTAAAATGCGGTACATCTCTTTCATATAATCACAGCGGTCCAGGACAGCAATCCCCCCCCCCCCTTTGTCAGCTGGTCTAATGACCAGAGATTTATTGTTACACAGGGCATCCAAACCAGTCTCTAATTCCTTTTGCATCTTAACTTTCCTAACTTTAATGTCCTCCAAATCGCGCAACACGACGTCTCTGAACACCTTGATATTGGGTGTCAGAGACCCTGGTGGATTAAAGAGGGACGCATTCGAAAGATTGGAGTGCTGAAACTCTGACATTCTCGCGCTATTCTCTCATCATGTATCGTTTGATGTTCAATCTCCGTACAATTTTATGTACATCCATGTAGGTTTGGAATTTGCTCAAACATCTAGGTGGAGCAAATTTCAAACCCCTATCAAGGAGCTTAGTTTCAGAAGCCGTCAATTCCTGTTTACTCAGATTAAAAATACCAGTTCCTATGGCCTCTTTCTTTTTTGTTGACTGAACTCGCCTCCCCCCTCTAACCCCTCTCTTTGTTCTACGGACCTTTTCATGCCTCTGTTGTCCCTGGGAAAACCCTGCTGCTGGTTATTCCCATTGGTGGATGGTCCACCATAATAGGCAGATTGTTGATATCCTTGCCTATAGGCAGGACTCCCTTGATGATAAGAATTGGGATGGTATCTGGGGCCAGCTCCCCAGTTGCCTTCTTCCAATCTAGGTCTCATAGGAGTCTCAGAATCGGAAAGAGGGTATTATTATTAATACTTAGTATTATAGTAACTTAATACTTATTAATTATTAATAATTAGTATTATGTCCACTAGCACCACTAGAACTTATGAAGTAGAACCCTTTATTACCTGCTCTTCTGAGGCTGTAGTTTATCTTTTACAGTGCCCCTGTGGCCTCCAATATGTAGGACGGACTAAATGGGCGCTCCGTGTCAGGTTGAATGAGCATATTGGGAACATCAGACGTGGTTTCGACAAACATCCTGTCTCTAGACACTATGATCAGATACACAAAAGAGACCCAGCGGACACTTTATTCATATGTATTGACAAGTATAGGCCCCACTGGAGGGCGGGGGATCCCTGGTTAGGGAAATATCTAAATTCGAAATGGCATGGATCCACAGACTTAAGACGTATGTCCCGTTTGACCTCAATGTGGACACTGATGTAAATGCATTTATTAACAACTCTTAAGTGTATGGATTCTCTTTGTTCTTTTTTTGTTTAGGTCACATACATGTAATTTTCGAGTATGTTTATGTTGTATACATCTGATTTTGTATTCAGGATGGTTTTCGTTCTGGGTCTGCTAGCCACTTAGATGAGGGGGACCTACATTAATTGCATCCCTAAGAAGTTGGACGATGGCCATCCGACTGGTCCATTCTTGGGATTGGGGGTAGCATGACTTTTTAACTGTCCTCTACGGTTGCCCCTCTCTATGATGGTCTATTATATATGCCGCCATGTTGGGATTGGTGATCTCAACATGGGGACTGAGTGTTTGACCTTATGACATCTGCTATGAGTAATTGTCTTTTTGGTCTAGTTATTTTCTTTCCTTCTTTTTTTAACCACCTTCAGACCGGACCATTTTGCTGGTAAATGACCAGAGGTCTTTTTACAATTTGGCACTGCGCTGCTTTAACTGGTAATTGCGCGGTCATGCAATGTTGTACCCAAACAAAATTTGCGTCCTCTTCTTCCCACAAATAGAGCTTTCTTTTGATGGTATTTGATTGCCTCTGCGATTTTTATTTTTTGCGATATAAACGTAAAAAGACCGCAAATTTTGAAAAAAAATGATATTTTCTACTTTTTGTTATTAGAAAAATCCAATAAACTCAATTTTAGTCATACATTTAGGCCAAAATGTATTCAGCCACATGTCTTTGGTAAAAAAAAAGTCAATAATTTGTATATTTATTGGTTTGCGCAAAAGTTGTCACATCTACAAACTAAGGTACGTTTTCTGGAATTTACGCAGCTTTTAGTTTACGACTGCCTATCTCATTTCTTGAGGTGCTAAAATGGCAGGGCAGTACAAAACCCCCCCAAATGACCCCATTTTGGAAAGTAGACACCCTAAGGAAATTGATAAGTGGCATGTTGAGCCCATTGAATATTTTATTTTTTTGCCTCAAGCGATTGAATAATGACAAAAAAAATTTTTTTTTTTTTTTTTACACAAAGTTGTCACTAAATGATATATTGCTTACACATGCTATGGGCATATGTGAAATGACACCCCAAAATAAATTCTGCTGCTTCTCCTGAGTACGGGGATACCACATATGTGGGACTTTTTGGGAGCCTAGCCGCGTACGGGGCCCCGAAAGCCAAGAACCGCCTTCAGGTTTTCTAAGGGCGTAAATATTTGACTTCACTCCTCACTACCTATTACAGTTTTGAAGGCCATAAAATGCCAAGATGGCACAAAACCCCCACAAATGACCCCATTTTAGAAAGTAGACACCCCAAGCTATTTGCTGAGAGGCATTTTGAGTCCATGGAATATTTTATATTTTGCCACAAGTTGCGGGAAAATTACAAACTTTAATTTTTTTTTATTTTTTTTTCACAAAGTTGTCACTAAATGATATATTGCTCACACATGCTATGGGCATATGTGAAATGACACCCCAAAATAAATTCTGCTGCTTCTCCTGAGTACGGGGATACCACATATGTGGGACTTTTTGGGAGCCTAGCCGCGTACGGGGCCCCGAAAGCCAAGAACCGCCTTCAGGTTTTCTAAGGGCGTAAATATTTGACTTCACTCCTCACTACCTATTACAGTTTTGAAGGCCATAAAATGCCAAGATGGCACAAAACCCCCACAAATGACCCCATTTTAGAAAGTAGACACCTCAAGCTATTTGCTGAGAGGCATGTTGAGTCCATGGAATATTTTATATTTTGCCACAAGTTGCGGGAAAATTACAAACTTTTTTTTTTTTTTTTTTTCACAAAGTTGTCACTAAATGATATATTGCTCACGCATGCCATGGGCATATGTGAAATGACACCCCAAAATAAATTCTGCTGCTTCTCCTGAGTACGGGGATACCACATATGTGGGACTTTTTGGGAGCCTAGCCGCGTACGGGGCCCCGAAAACCAAGCACCGCCTTCAGGCTTTCTAAGGGCGTTACAGTTTTGAAGGCCATAAAATGCCAAGATGGCACAAACCCCCCCCCCAAATGACCCCATTTTGGAAAGTAGACACCCCTAAATTTAGGGGTACACTAGTGAGACTAGGTAATAAATGGCGGGTGCCCTGAAACTATAAAAAAAATAACTAACCAACCAGCGTCACCTGTAACAGTTATATGGTGATCACTGGTGAAAGGGTTAACTAGGGGGCAATCAGGGGGCTTTATGCGGTAGTATATGGGGGTCCCTGGCGCTATAAAAAGCTGCGGCGAACCTAAATACCTACCTGCCTAACTAGCGTCACCTGTGACACTAATACAGTGATCAGAAAAACGATCGCTTATTAGGCTGGGTTCACACTGGAGCGATGCGGGAACGCCACAAATGTGCGGCGGGTTCCCGCATCACATGCCTCCCGGCGGCAGTTCACACTGCCCTATGCGAACTGCTGGGAGTGTCAGTGAAATGTTAATGACACCCCCAGATCAGTTTGCATATCGCAGTGCGATCTGCAAACTCGGATCGCATGGTGTGAACACCCATGCGATCCGATTCTGCTGCGGACCAAAAAAAGGGTCCCGTGCGAGTTTGCGGCGGGTGCGGCGGGTGCGACACGAATTCAGCCATACTATCTGTATGGCTGAACTCGAATCGCACAGAGATCGGATGTGATTTGCACTGCAGTGCGGTGCGAATCACATCCGTTCTCATAAACCGCTGCAATGTGAACCCAGCCTTAGTGACACTGGCGACGGGGGGTGATCACGGGGTTAAACCTTTATTGGGGGGGGTTAGGGGGGTACCTTAGAACTAAAGGGGGCTAACCCTAACTGCCCTAACAGTTATTACAGTCACAAATGACACCCGCCGGGTGATCAGGGGGTTAAACCTTTATTAGGTAATAAATGGCGGGTGCCCTGAAACTATAAAAAAATAACTAACCAACTAGCGTCACCTGTAACAGTTATATGGTGATCACTGGTGAAAGGGTTAACTAGGGGGCAATCAGGGGGCTTTATGCGGTAGTATATGGGGGTCCCTGGCGCTATAAAAAGCTGCGGCGAACCTAAATACCTACCTACCTAACAAGCGTCACCTGTGACACTAATACAGCGATCAGAAAAACTATCGCTTATTAGGCTGGGTTCACACTGGAGCGATGCGGGAACGCCATGAATCCGCGGCGGGTTCCCGCATCGCATGCCTCCCGGCGGCAGTTCACACTGCCCTATGCGAACTGCTGGGAGTGTCAGTGAGATGTTAATGACACCCCCAGATCAGTTCGCATATCGCAGTGCGATCTGCAAACTCGGATCGCATGGTGTGAACACCCATGCGATCCGATTCTGCTGCGGGCCAAAAAAAGGGTCCCGTGCGAATTTGCGGCAGGTGCGGCGGGTGCGACACGAATTCAGCCATACTATCTGTATGGCTGAACTCGAATCGCACAGAGATCGGATGTGATTTGCACTGCAGTGCGGTGCGAATCACATTCGTTCTCATAAACCGCTGCAATGTGAACCCAGCCTTAGTGACACTGGCGACGGGGGGTGATCACGGGGTTAAACCTTTATTGGGGGGGTTAGGGGGGCACATTAGAACTAAAGGGGGCTAACCCTAACTGCCCTAACAGTTACTACAGTCACAAATGACACCAATGCAAAAAAAAAAAAAAAGCAATTGGTGTCACTGTGACTGGGGGGGCAGGGGTAATTGGGGGGTGATCGGGGGTAAAGGGGGGGTGTGAGTGTGCCTGGCATGTTCTACTGTATGTGGGGTGTGTTGGTGCAACTCACCGAACCTCTCTCCTCGGTGCCGGAACGAAAACTACCGACACGGAGGAGAGAATACATCACTTCCTCTCCTGTGTTTACATTACAGGAGAGGAAGTGATGTCACCGGACATTTTCATTCGCCGGGAGCGATCGAGAGGGGGTGGCCATGAATGAATGGCCGTCCCCTCGTCCGGGATCGCTCCCGAACGAATACCGACCGCCGCAGGCACCGGGCGGGGGCAGGCAAGGACGTACATGTAAGCCCTTATGCCTGCCCGTGCCATTCTGCCGACGTACATCGGCGTGCGGCGGTCGGCAAGTGGTTAATATATATTCATCATTACTTTAATTTTTAATTTTTCATATTTTTTTATTTTTTACCTGTATTTCATAATTTTTTTTCATTTTTTTCTTTCTTTTTCTAATATAAAGAAAGCCTTTTGCAAAAAGGATTCTCTTATGAAGATTCCTTTCATTATTAGTGTTTAGTAGTCTTATCCATATTTTCATTTTTTGTCATCTTTAGGTTTTTTTAATTCTTCATTTTTTGTCTTTATTCTTTACTTTTATTATTTTTTATTTTTTACTCCTTATGAGATTTAGCTTGAATTTTCTTTATAATATAAAGTTTCTTCGAGGTCTCATAACTGGAGTGGCCTGTGTCTGTTCATTTGTGACACTAATTGCTGAGATATGTACTAGGCTTATTTTTTTCTGTTTTTTAATGTACGGTATGTTCTTGCGAATATATACATGGTTATTTTTATTTGGATATGTGTTTTTCTCGTCATATACATATATAAGATAGTTTGTGGTAATTAATTTTGCATATTTAATATTTATTATATATTTTTAACCTTTTTACGTTTCTGCTCTGTGTCCCCGTTATGCGGTTTGGATCCACTTCCGGATCATTCCGCACGTATTGGATATGTCCCGTATCCGTGAACATTCTATTTCTATTTTTATCTTGCCTGACTCTGTGGATATATGGTGGACATTTTTGTTGTGGATCGAAGGTTGCATTTGTGACCTTTTTCTTTTTCTTCCTCCTTTTTATTTTTTTCTGATCAATCGATTTCTAGTTGACTTAGGACCTTGGGGATTATTTTAATGATGGCTGTTTACTGAGAGTGAGGCTTGGTCTATGATCATATGACGCTCCTCTGTTGGATATACATCTGAGTTAGATAACTTCCATGATGGCCGCCCACTGGGAGCGAGGCTTGGCCCCTGATCACATGACGTCTTTTGTTGTGTATACATCTAAGATGGCCGCCGACCCAGAACGAGGCTTGGGTTATATTGGGTATAAATGAGGTGACGCCGCACACGCCGCCCGTGCCCCTGGACGACGTAAGTTATTACGAAACGCGTAGGGCGGAGCGACTCACTGACGTTACCTCGGTCTTTTCATTTGCTAATCACCAGGAAGTACGGGTTGGTTTGTTTGTGTGCGTCCAGCCAGCGCACACTTACTATTAAGCATGATGTTATTTATGTAAGTGCATTACTATTTTTTGAATTAAAAAGTTGATGGTTTTACACTATTTGGAGCCTTTATCTTTTATGTGGTATTGCGCTGAGTGGAGAGTGGTGTACGGGAGGGGAGAGACGGCAGAGACTGTACTAGCTCCATTTTGTGGAAGATTTGGGACCGGACAAGCAGCTCATTAACGTGAATGTCTATCCAATTTATTTCTGCCTGCTGAGACCCTCTGTAACGGGGGGTCGTATTGAGTCGGTAAGGAGTCAACTTATATGTGTGGTGGTGGCAAGAGCACATTCGCACTTTGAAAAGTTCTTTTGTTTGGAATCCAGTCATCCACTGTAAATTCATCACGGGTGGTCGGTCAACTATATGGACACTACTCATTATTATTATTAATTTCATTTTAAATCATATATGGACACTATATATTGTCATTATTAATTAATCTATTCACATTCATTTGCTTATTTACTTATTTATTTATTATACAATTACTATTTATGTTTACATTGTTTTGCACCTTGTTTGAGTTCTAGTTTATCACTCATGCTTTTTGTCTTTTCATTTTTATTAATTCAGCACAGAGTGGGTTTTTTTCTTTGATGTGATCACTGGAGATATATAGTTGCATCCTATATTTGTTGGCTAGTGTTGCACATACATACACATATACATTTTTTTAGGTGATTTATTTTTCAGGTGTAACAACTGGAGATTTCCAGCTGGTTTTCACTTTTTGATTGGTACATATATTTCTTTGGGTTCACACCAATTTCAGTCTATATAGGTTAGCGCAATTTCTTTTTTTTCTTAATTCCTATGATCTGCCTTCATGTTATGGTGACATAGTCTTCCCAGGAAACCATGGAAAGGCCCGATATGTGGGAAGCTTATCAAAGTTTGTGCTTATAAATAAATGCTGCTGTTTTCACTACTACATTGGGGATTAGGATGACAGACAGAAAAGGTGTTCTGTTTGGGTAGAGGTCCGTTTTAATGTATTTCCTTATGTCTCAGACTTCTGTTGAAGATGTCATTGTGATAGAGGCACTTATCTAAAAAAAATTACAGAAACGAAAAGGACTAAATGTGTTTTGTAACTTATTAATATTCAGAAACAAGAGGAATATGTTTTTCAAAAGTTATGGAAAAAATAAATAAAAAAAGAGTTCTTTTTTTCACACCATCTAAACAAGATATCATTAAACACCAGTAGCTGTTCCCTCCATTGCCAAGTGGAGTAACCCACTAATATTATTAGGATGATGGAGAAGAGGGTTTTATGGGTGAGGGTGTCTGTACACATTGCCCCTCCCCCTTAAATTTATATTTGCCCAGCTGCCCATACTTACCACCTCCCTGATGTTGCATCCCTACCTGACTGGATTCCTGAGATAACTGGTGTTGGAAATCATGGCACCCCTATGCATGACAGTGCTTGATCCCAGTGATTGGCCACTCAGGTCTGAGCACTGCTATATTAACCTCTTGACCTCTGGAAGATTTACCCCCCCCCCTTTTTATAACAAGGTAATTTTTTGCAATACGGCACTGCGTTACTTTAACTCAAAATTGTGCGGTCATGCAACACTGTACATAAATAAAATTGATGGCCTGTGAATTGCAATACGACTGTGTGTCAAAAGTCGCATGAAAAGCCACACTAGTTGGAACTGAGTCTTATTGTCAAAGCTTAATTGAACAAGCTGAAGTTAGAAGCTGATTGGTTACTATACACAGCTATACCACATTCTGTGTGCACTAGTTTTAGTAAATCCCCCCCCCCCCCCCTAAAAGACATTAATGTGCACTTTGTCAGGGAGCATATTCAAAATGAATGGGCTGGGCTGTCATGCACCTCAACAGCCCAGAAATTAGACTTGCATCTTTTTTAACAGCGCACTGCACTGCAAATCATCAAGTAGAACTATAGGCAGAACATTTAAACTGTGGTCCCTTCTATTATCCAATTATGTGCAGGAAAATCCAGTTGTTTTTTGTTTTTTTTTCCTGTTTTTTTTTATAATTTCCAGTGCACATGATTCAGCATTCAAAGTTCACACAGCTTTGCCGTGTTTACTAAGATCAGGGAGCATTCACTTTCTAAGTGCTTCCAGGGCCGTTTTTACCGTGGGGCAAACAAGTCAACTGCTCTGGGCCCAATCTTCTTTGGGGACCCAAAGCAGCTGCCGCTTTGGGTCCCCAAATTGGGACCCTGATGATGGCATTGCAGAGTGCATGCCACACGGAGGACATGGGGGGGGGGGGAGGGGGCAGCGCTGTATTCCATAGCCAGCCAGCCAGCAGAGAGGGGGCTCTACTGTCGCTCTGACCCTACCACATGCAGCCTGTATGCTCAGGAAGGACCTCTAAACCTAGGTTCACACTTTTACAGCGCCTGTTCCTGCATCTCATCTCTCCCGCAGGCAGTTCACACTGCCCTCTGCGAACCGCTTATTGATCACAGTGCGAACTGTAAACTCGCACAGGAATCGGATTGCAGAGGGGAAAACACCTATGCGATCCGATTTTAATGCGGGAAAAAAAAGTCCCTGCACTTTTTTTTTTCTGCAAATCTAATGCGAGTTCAGCCATACAACTGTATGGCTAAACTCACATCGCATGTGACCGGCACCGCAGTGCGGTCTGAGATCGCATATGTGTCAACCTAGATTGAAAGTGCATGAGCTCAGCTGGCCAGGTATGTCCTTATCCAGTCATAAGCCCCATAAACATTATCCGTTTTTCCTTTAGATTTACCAAAACCGTATAATATGAGGTCAAACCTTAGGAGTTTCAATATGTATGCAATCAGGCAGGCCCTTGCACTACATGGTTTTGGTAAACCTGAAGGAAAAAATCAGCAGAAAATCTGATAGTGTGTATGGGGCAATACAATGCCAGATTGCTCTCCTGAAACTCTGAGCTCTGTTATTCAATTGTAAAGCTGTGCATTGCTGAAAAGTCTCTGACTATCTCCTGTACTTTGTCTGCAGTCTATGGTCATCTCCTGCAGTATGTCCGCAGTTTCTGACAGTCTCCTGCCGTATGTCTGCAGTCTCTAACCCTCTCCTCTGTGCTGTTTTACTTGCTCAATTATTTGGGATTGCTCCACTGCTCAGTGAGTGGTAACGATGTGCAGTAATCTCTAGCAACCAATCAGCAAGCAGAAATTGTGTTGTAAGCTCCAGCAACCAGTCAGTGAGCGGTAATGATAGGCTGTAAACTCTGGCAACCAACTGCAATTGCTGTGTGATCTTCTGCAGTAAATTTATTTTGAGTCCATCTGTTTTTTTGTTTTTTAATGTCTCAGAATAGAGGGGGGCCCAAGAAAATGTTTGCCCAGGGTCTATAATATTAAAGATGGCCCTGAGTGCTTCAGTAAATTAACCACATAGTGTTGCTGAATGGAATACACTATGGGGATACTGATATGTTTGCTTGCTCTGTTTATACCTCTCTCTTTTTTTCTATTTTATCTGACCCATTTTTCCGTAATTACAGATTTCACCACAAAAAAAAAAAAGTTACACTTTATACCAAATGTAAAATACAGTACAAATTAGTAACACATTGCATTTTCCAGTTGAACCTAGTAGTTGGAACAGCTTTTTTTTGTACATTATTAATACAACTAAATATGAGCAGTACCTTTTACAGAATAAATTATTAAATTTGAGGTAGCAACATTATTACATAAAAATGTGTCCTTTAGAAGTTTATCAAAAATGTAGAAAAGAAATACCTCTTCAAGGACTTCATGACTTGTGTGCCTCTAACTTGGTTAAGCATTATACCATGGTCTATATAGGTCTTTATTATTTTAATGTAATGTTTCGTTTTTTTTTTTTTTTTTTTAAACTTATTGCCATTTAGCCTAGGTTCACATATGTGCGATGTGGGAACCAGCACGATTACAGCGTCGGTTCCGACATCACATCCCTCCCACAGGCAGTTCACACTGTCCTCTGCAAATTGCTGTGGGTGCCAATACATTGTTAATGACACCCCCAGATTGGTTCTCAGATCGCAGTGTTAACTCTGAAGTAGCACATGAATCAGATCACATGAGTGAGAACATCTATGCAATCCGATTGTAGTGCGGGGAAAAAAAGACCCTGCACTATTTTTGTGTGAATCCAATGCGAGTTCAGTACAGTTGTATGGCTGAACTCGCACTGCACAGACATTGCATGTGATTGGCACCTGCAGTGCAGGTGCCAATCACATGTGATGTCTGAGATTGCACATATGTGAACCTAGGGGGGTTGGGACTTTTGATGAAGCAATTGTATAGTATAGACAAACTGTAAATGAATAGTATTTAAATATTTAATTGAAGACATTCATCTAGAATCATAAAGAATATAATTTATTTCATATACATATATACTGCACATAAGGCCTGAACATAATGAGTAGAATAATATAGTCAAAACGACATAAGATCAAAGTCAAATAAATAGATAAATAAAAAAGGAGAAAATGATTTTTAAAAGAAATATAAATGCTATGGCGCAAAAAATGCCACAGCGACAGACCCAAAACTGGCCTATGCACCCACAGGGTATATACAGATCTATTGGCTAATATAAGAACAATATCATAAAATATTGATAATAGCTGGGTAGGGATCAATCCATATGGAATACAACTGTGTCATCAAGTGTAGCTCGACGCGTTTCGTGGATTTTTCCACTCGTCAGGAGCAAATGCACCAGAGATTCCTATAAAGGTATATAAGATATGTCAATATTTAAAATAGAATTATACAAGGTATTATATGTCAATAGATGGCTCACCAAACACACTCACCAACCCAAACCGCACACGCAGCGCATGGTGACCGGCGCAGGGTAGGCCATGGATATAGACCCCAACACGGGAGCTGGGGCGGCATAATATGGAGGTGCAACATCAGATGAACAGAGGAAGTGTACAATGTGGACAACCAATTTCATATAGCCAGACGTGATGATATGTAATCAGTGGAACAGGAATATCTGGGAACAGAATATTATGCTAATTATATGTGTTTGTGCATAACAAAAGTGTATTATGAATAAATTATTTATATAGTGAACTCAATGTGACTTCACAAGGAGTAATTACCATGATATATAAAATAAAACAAAGAAAAAATAATAATGTTGATAAAAGATTCATTGAATGATTAGGTGAGGAAATGTAAGGGTGTAAAAATGGATAGTGAGAATGTATGAATGTGAGGACATGAAAAAAGCCCACCGATGAAAAGAGGAAAAGCAAAGAAAATCAAAAATGAAACAGGACATCGACAAAAAAAAAAAAAGGGAAAAAGGGAAAAAACATACCAAAATGTTGCACCAAAGCACCACCGGCAGAAGGATACACCAGGTGTGCTATACCCCCAGACAGAGACCGGTCCGATGAACGGCCAGCTCAGAGTGAGGGATGTATATATATGCCGCCAACGCCACACAGTGAACCAATGGGGGGGGACGAGACCTCACCAGGGCTGAGTAACCACTCAGTAACCGGCACTGAAACTCCTCTGTGGGAACACCAGGTGTTTAAGCTGGGCGCCGGCGTGTGACGTCATCCCAGGCGTCACACACGCGGCATACCCGCCGCCACAGCTGAATAGCTGCATGGGCGTGGCGCCGATGTGAAGAGTGGTGACCGCCCAGATCTCCCGAACGTAAAAATAGTAAAGGGAGGAGAGGGAGGACCCACTGATCGCATCGCAGCTCCCGCGACGGGAGAAAAAACCAAAGCCAAATCCCTGCACCTGAACGACCACATAGAATGTCTAAAAGGGGGCCAAACCTGTGGGAACAATGGGCCAGCGTCAGAAATACTGTCTATCATAGTTATATATACCATATACATAGCCAACTTTTGTTTATATGAATATATAAAAGCAGTGGAAATGAATATCATAAAAATATGAGACTTAACAAAAGATATCCGGTAAATAAGGACAAACCAAACCCAGGGACAGCAGGGGAACACTGCCAATCCCTTTTATACAATTGCTTCCATCCCTAAATTAGGTAAACAGAGGGTGGGAGTTTGGGACTTTAGTGTTGAAAATATTTTTATTGGTGTTTTTTCAAGAAAGACAGTAAAACAGTAAACATCATGA
Source organism: Lithobates pipiens (assembly GCF_037356315.1). Lineage (NCBI taxonomy): Eukaryota > Metazoa > Chordata > Amphibia > Anura > Ranidae > Lithobates > Lithobates pipiens. The sequence goes on along the minus strand of NW_027507718.1, from coordinate 120,203,333 downwards.
GACAAATGTATGCAAAGAACAGAAACAGAAATACATTCACGGGAGGCCAGCCAATGACTATCGTTCACAGGTGGTCCCCATCAGTAAACATGGAGAATTGGGAAGAGAACCTGTTCTTTGATCCACGAGGTCATACCAATGAGAGATGCTCATGGGTTACTACATGAGGCAGTTTGTAATAAATAACATAAAGGAGACAGAAAAAGAGAGGAAAGAGAAGAACAAAACAAAGAAGAAACAAGGTGTTAGGGGGTGAACAGGACAGTAGGGAGGAAGGGGAGTAGAGGGAGGGGGAGAGGAGGTGAGGGTTATGCACAGGGGGGTAGGGTAAAAGGGAGCCCAGAGTGTCCCTATGTGTCCGAGATTTTGTTCAACAACGTGTCAGAGGAGGAGAAGCGGAGCCATATCGACCATTGGGATATAAATTTGGTGTATGTGTCATTGTCCAATGCCAGCATCTCCTCCATTCTCATGGTGTCATTCATAATTGATACCCACCGTGACAATGGGGGAGCATTCTTTGTCTTCCAATAAGCGGGTATCAGTTGCCTAGCAGAGGACATAAAGAAACGAAGCAATCTTTGTATCTGCGACTTTATAGACCCGGGCAGTATGGAGAGTAGTGCTATTTTCAGAGAGATAGGAACTGGTCTATCAGCTATAAGAGTATAGCATTCGAAAACCTACGTCCAGAAGGGGCGGATCCTCTCACAGTCCCACCAGACATGCATATACGTTCCGACTGAGGTTTCACAACGCCAGCAAGTGGCTGGCGCAGACGGGAAGATTTTTTGCAAAGTTGCAGGGTCCCTGTACCATCTGGACAGGAGCTTGTAGTTCTTTTCTTGAGAGTAGCAGGAGATGGTTGACTTATGCGTAAAATAAAAAGAGGTTTGCCATTCCGGCACAGAGATATCTTCACCCAGGTCCGCAGTCCACATCCTAGTGTAGTGCGGGAGTTGATCTTGTGCTAAAGTCTGTAGTAGGTTATATAAGGAGGAAAGGAGGTGTTTGGGAGTTTCTGGAAGCGAGCATAGTTCCTCAAAGCTGGTATGCTTGCAATGTATTTGAGAGGAGGAGTGTAGGTGTTTGGTAAATGTGGACATATGTAAGGCTGCGAGCCAGTCTCCAGGGCCCGCCGGAGGGACCGGAGTCCCCTGCGATGAGTGTACAAACATGTAAGCTTGTGGCCACTCCGTACGTTTAAAGGACCCTAGGGAGGCTGCCCCTATACCCTGTGGGAGAGTGGGATGGTCAAAAAGGCACGTCAGGGGACCTGGGTCAGAGGAGAGGGTGATGTTGAGTCCTTTCCTATACCATAGTTTCAAAGAGGCCAAAGTCAGTGGGGATAAGGATGTCAAGCGAGTGTAGTCGTGTTTGTAACCCCATAAAAGAGCCCAGAGGTCTACAGGAGAGAGGTCTTGTTCAACGGTCACCGAAGCCTTGCAGAAAGGGCGGGGGAACCATTCTAGGATGCGAGCCATATGAGCAGCTGTATGGTAGGTCTCAAAATCAGGGAGACCTGTTCCTCCCATTGTCTTCGGAAGCGTAAGCAATTTAAATTTAACTCTGGGAAGTCCCCCGTTCCACATGAATCTGATGGCTAGTGAGCACAGGGAGGTAAAAATTATTTGGGGACGTGGATGGGAACCATTTGGAATAAATACAGGAATTTGGGTAAGGTGTCCATCTTTAGGGTATTGATCCTTCCGAACCACGGCAGTGAGGACCCACCCCACTCCTCAAGGTCTTTCCGTATTCGGGAGAGTAGGGGAATATAGTTTAGGGAGAACAAATTAGCTAGGTTTGAGGGTATAATAATCCCCAAGTAAGAGATCCCCTTGGTTTGCCATCTGAATGAGAAATCCGATTTTAGAAGGGACAGGGTGGAGGGGGTGTGGGATATGTTAAGGGCTTCCGTCTTAGTTATATTAATCTTAAAGTTACTATGGGTGCCAAAACGTTAGAATTCCCTAAGCAGGGATGGTAGTGAGGTGTGTGGATTCTGGATATACACTAGGAGGTCGTCGGCATACAGGGAAAGTTTGTGGTGTGCAGATGGGGTTTGAATACCGAGAATGGAGGGGTTTTGACGTATAGCGCAGGCTAGATGTTCGATTATGATGACAAAGAGGAGGGGGGACAGGGGGCAGCCCTGCCTAGTGCCATTTGTGATGTCAAAAGGAGCCGATGTGGTACCGTTGACTAGGACCGTAGCTGAGGGTCGGGAGTATAGGGACATAACTTTAGAGATGAAGAGAACTCCGAGGCCAAGCTGTTCTAGGGACAGCTGCAGAAATCTCCAGCTGACCCTGTCGAAGGCCCTTTCACCGTCGAAGGAGAAGAGGCAAGCTTTCAGGCCTTTTACGCTGTATCAGGGATATAAGGTGTATCGTTTTGGTGGTGTTGTCCCTTGCCTCTATACCAGGGACAAACCCCACTTGATCATTATGGATAATTTTAGGTAGTAGAGGGAACAAACGGGTAGCTAGAACTTTTGTGAATAACTTAATATCTATGTTAAGTAGGGAGATGGGCCGATAGCTGCTACACTGGGATGGGTCCCTGCCTGGTTTAGGGATAATGGAGATGTTGGCAGATAGAGATTCTTTGGAGGGGAGGTTGGAACTTTCCACCGAATTAAAGGCCTTTGTCAGGAGGGGTGCAAGTTGGGGGGCAAAGGTTTTGTAAAACAGGGGCGTAAAGCCGTCAGGACCCGGGCATTTGCCTACTTTAAGGGCTTTGATGGCCTGCAAGAATTCAGAGGTAGTCAGGGGCTCATCGAGGGCTGTCGCATCCGGCTTGTCAACAGTAGGTAGGGCAGTCTCTAGAATATAATCTTGTGTGGGGTCGTTAGAGGGGGGGGGGACTGATCGTGAGGGGATGCGCGCGGAAGAATATATAGCTGTGAGTAGTATTGCCTGAAGGATGCAGATATCCCAGAGGTATTAAATGTTTTCGTTTGATCCAGTTGAACAATAAAGGGGATAGAATGCCATGGGGGTCTAGGGTGAATGATCCTCGCCAGGTGCTTACCACATTTATTCGCTAATGAGTAGAAGTGGTTTCGTGCTTTGTCTCTGTCGATTAAGGAGTGCGCGTCTAGGAGCTGGAGTAGGCCTCTGCGGGCATTGGAAAGCTGAACAAAAATAGCAGGGTCTAGATCTCGTTTGTGGAGGGGTTCGAGTTCAGCTATTGTAGTGAGGAGTTTGCGTATGTTATTAACCCTGGCCTTCTTAAGGCGAGAACTGTGCTGTATAAGGGTACTCCGTATCACACATTTGAGTGTGTCCCATTGGTTCAAAGGGGAAGTCGTGTCCACCTTTTATGGCTTTAGAGACATCCGTTACGCATACAGTGTCCCGTAGAAGATTGTCATTAAGTCGCCAGTTTGCTCCCCGGCGGGTAGCGGGGGGGCGAACTAGAGTCAGATAGACGGGGGCATGGTCGGACCACAGTATGTTACCGATCGATGTTTGAAGAGGTGTGTCTAGAAGTGATTGCGATATGAGAAAGTGGTCTAATCTACTGTAGGAGTTGTGTGCTACTGAAAAATAACTGTAATCCCTATCTGTGGGATGCTGGACCCGCCAGGCATCCACCAGATGGGAGGAATGTAAGAGTGATTTGATACGTGTCAAGGTGGAGTAAGGAACAGAAGACTTACCCGAGGGTGTGTCTGCGGATGGGGTTAGGACAAGATTGAGATCACCTCCAATGATGAAAGCTGGCCTTCCAAAGGAGGATAGTCTGGTGAGGACCGAAGAGAGGAACCGAGCCTGACCCACGTTAGGCACATAGATGTTAGCCACTGTGAAAAGAAAATCGTTTAGTTTCAGTTTCAGAAATACTTAACGACCCAAGTCGTCTATGAGAAAGTCCAGAACCTCCGGGTTAAAAGATTTATGAAAGGCAAAAGATACCCCCCTGGATTTGGCCTGAGGATTAACACTGTGAAACCATTGTGAGTAATACCTATTGCGCAGGGCTAGAATTGCCCCTGCGCGAAAGTGCGTTTCTTGGAGGAGCAGAATTTTAGTACGCTTTTTATGAAAATGATAGAGCGTCCGGCTCCGCTTCTCAGGCGTGTTGAAACCTCTATAGTTGAAGGAAGCGAAGGTTATTGGACCGTCACTAGCCATGGGGGGTCAGGAGGGTGAAGCTTAGGATCAGTTTGATAAGTGGTATTATAGGTAAAACCTTGTGGGATAGGGAACGGGAATAATTTTTGGTCATGGGGGATAAGGGAGGGGGGGGAAGGGTGTAAGGACACAGGTAGAGAGAAGACGTAAAGAGGAAAAAAAGGAAGAAGAGAGAGAAAAGACAGTGCAGCAACCTTGTGTAGGAAGTACCAGCAATTATAATCACGGCCACATTCTCCCACTATAATAAACAGGGATACAAGTAACACAGTTTTTGTAGGTGTCAATTGTGGGAGATGGGCCCAATAGGTTAGGCAGAAAAAAGGAGTAACCATAACAAAAACAAAAAAGGCCACTAGGTGGCTCCAAAAGGCAAACAGTAAGGAGGAAAAGGGCCTTTTATAAAGGCACATATCAGTACACTCCACAGCGACCATTGGATCACTGGGGGGTGAAAAATAAACAAAAACCCATAAGGGGGGGGGGGGGTGCAAAGCAAGACCACAGAGCAGGGCAGCTCCCTGCACCCCGGCTCCACATGTAGAGCAAAATCAGTTGGGACCTCAAGAGTGAACCAGATAACATAGCAATTAAAATTAGCTTGGCGGTCATCAAAAAATGCATTTGCAAACCGGCATAAAAAAAAACATAACATCTATGCGTTTTAGGGGATATGGATATGCAACAGGCCCTATGTAGGGATCAGACTAAATATAACAATAACTGTAAAGTTGTGGCAGGGGCAACACAGAGGGGGCTGTTGCAGGCAGTGGAGTGCAAGGACAAGTCCTGAAACCTGTGCATTGGTGATTGAAAAAGTTATAGCGGAGCACTCCAACTGTAGGGATAAGGGAGAGGGGTCACAGCAACAGGAGGCATGTAAAATACACAAAAAAACTGTAAGAGAGAAGGTTATTCAGTGAGTGAGCTATCTGACCCACATGGGTCTAAGCACATCACAGGGGAGAACCCCAGTGGTGGAGAAAAAAAATAGGCCCGGGGTGGCCCTCTGGAGTGTTTCAGTCATTGGGGTCCTGGTGCTGCGGAGATCGAGGGGTGCGCTTGCGACCTTGCTTCTGCCATTGTGGGGTGTAGGGTAGACCTGGGGTGGTCGGTGCAAACGGCCAGTCGGGTAGTGCGTCTTGAGGCAGTTCAAGTGTGCTGAGGAATGCAGGCAGGTCCCCCATCGTACGAAATATGGCGGTTTTACCCGCATGGTGAACTCGAAGATGGAACGCCATTGGTATTTGATCTGCCTTGATTGTAGGAGTTGCGTGAGGGGTCTCAGGGATTTCCGCATCACCAGTGTTTGGCGGGAGAGATCAGGAAGGAGCATGACGGGTGTTTCGTTGAAGAGAATCGACTGCTGTGTGCTGGCGGCCCTCATAATGTTCTCCTTTATTTTGTAGAAATGGACACGGCACAAGGTGTCACGTACAAAGGAGGGATCAGGGGTGCGGGGGCCCGAGGTACGGTGCACTCGGTCTAGTTCGATCGGATAGTCTTTGGGGCGTTGGAGTATTTGGTTAAAGATAGCCATCACAGCTGCAGGTAAATTCTTGGGGTCAACCGACTCGGGTATCCCCCGTATGTGTATGTTGTTGCGACGACTGCGATTTTCGAGGTCGTCCTGCTGATATGAGAGTTGCTGGAGCATGACTGTGTGGGTATTGAGGATCTTGTCATGTGACTGTACAGTGTCCCACAGGCCATCTACTGTGCTTTCCACATCTTCAAAGTGTACCCCCACATCTTTTCTCAGGTCAGAGATCTCTTTCCTATAAGTTTTCTCAATCCTGTGCACACAGTGTTCAAAGTCAGCTTTAGTGGGTAGGGACCTCATGTAGCTGCGCAGGGATCTGATCTGTGCTTCCATGTCCCACCCTTCCCCTGATCCTAGGGAGACATTAGATCGACTTCTTGTAAGCCTGGGGGAGAAGTCAGTGTCCTTAGGGTGTGAGAGCAGGCTGTGTGAGCTCACCTGAGAGTGCAGGGCCGATTCAGAGCGCGCTGGGGATGGAGGGGCCGGCACCATCTTGGATTCCGGCCAGCGCTGTGAGGACAATCTTCCACAGCCAAAATAGTCATCCAGATCTCCTCCTGGATGGTGTCCATTGCTGCCCTTAGGTGCCTTGGGCTTGTCTTTCCCCATGGAGCTGTGTTTGGGCCGGTTTACAGGCCGATATGAGGTCCGTGGAGCCGTGGGAGCCGGGAGCTGAGTGCAGGCACGTCTCACCTCTCCATGCGTCAGGCCACGCCCCGGGAGTTTGGGACTTTAAATGAAGCACAGCATGGTGCTTCCATCCCGATAGTCAGTAAAAACTGTAGGGGGGTTAGGACTTTAGATGAAGCAATTGTATAGTATAGACAAACTGTAAATGAATAGTATTTAAATATTTAATTGAAGACATTCATCTAGAATCATAAAGAATATAATTTATTTCATATACATAAATACTGCACATAAGGCCTGAACATAATGAGTAGAATAATATAGTCAAAACGACATAAGATCAAAGTCAAATAAATATGTATATGAAATAAATTATATTCTTTATGATTCTAGATGAATGTCTTCAATTAAATATTTAAATACTATTCATTTACAGTTTGTCTATACTATACAATTGCTTCATCTAAAGTCCCAACCTCCCTACAGTTTTTACTGACTATCGGGATGGAAGCACCATGCTGTGCTTCATTTAAAGTCCCAAACTCCCCCCCTCTGTTTACCTAATTTACGGATGGAAGCAATTGTATAAAAGGGATTGGCAGTGTTCCCCTGCTGTCCCTGGGTTTGGTTTGTCCTTATTTACCGGATATCTTTTGTTAAGTCTCATATTTTTATGATATTCATTTCCACTGCTTTTATATATTCATATAAACAAAAGTTGGCTATGTATATGGTATATATAACTATGATAGACAGTATTCCTGACGCTGGCCCATTGTTCCCACAGGTTTGGCCCCTTTTAGACATCCTATGCACACTCTCCACCTGACTAGTAATATGCTCCATGTGGTCGTTCAGGCGCAGGGATTTGGCTTTGGTTTTTTCTCCCGTTGCGGGAGCTGCGATACGATCGGTGGGTCCTCCCTCTCCTCCCCGCCCAGCTCAAACACCTGGTGTTCCCACGGAGGAGTTTCAGTGCCGGTTACTGAGTGGTTACTCAGCCCTGGTGAGGTCTCGTCCCCTCCATTGGTTCACCGTGTGGCGTTGGCGGCATATATATACATCCCTCACTCTGAGCTGGCCGTTCATCGGACCGGTCTCTGTCTGGGGGTATAGCGCACCTGGTGTATCCTTCTGCCGGTGGTGCTTTGGTGCAACATTTTGGTATGTTTTTTCCCTTTTTCCCTTTCTTTTTTTTTTTTTTTTTTGTCGATGTCCTGTTTCATTTTTGATTTTCTTTGCTTTTCCTCTTTTCATCGGTGGGCTTTTTTCATGTCCTTACATTCATACATTCTCACTATCCATTTTTACACCCTTACATTTCCTCACCTAATCATTCAATTAATTAATCTTTTATCATCATTATTATTTTTTCTTCGTTTTATTTGATATATCATGGTAATTACTCCTTGTGAAGTCACATTGAGTTCACTATATACATAATTTATTCATAATACACTTTTGTTATGCACAAACACATATAATTAGCATAATATTCTGTTCCCAGATATTCCTGTTCCACTGATTACATATCATCACGTCTGGCTATATGAAATTGGTTGTCCACATTGTACACTTCCTCTGTTCATCTGATGTTGCACCTCCATATTATGCCGCCTCAGCTCCCGTGTTGGGGTCTATATCCATGGCCTACCCTGCGCCAGTCACCATGCGCTGCGTGTGCGGTTTGGGTTGGTGAGTGTGTTTGGTGAGCCATCTATTGACATATAATACCTTGTATAATTCTATTTTAAATATTGACATATCTTATATACCTTAATAGGAATCTCTGGTGCATTTGCTCCTGACGAGTGGAAAAATCCACGAAACGCGTCGAGCTACACTTGATGACACAGTTGTATTCCATATGGATTGATCCCTACCCAGCTATTATCAATATTTTATGATATTGTTCTTATATTAGCCAATAGATCTGTATATACCCTGTGGGTGCATAGGCCAGTTTTGGGTCTGTCGCTGTGGCATTTTTTGCGCCATAGCATTTATATTTCTTTTAAAAATCATTTTCTCCTTTTTTATTTATCTATTTATTTGACTTTGATCTTATGTCGTTTTGACTATATTATTCTACTCATTATGTTCAGGCCTTATGTGCAGTATATATGTATATGAAATAAATTATATTCTTTATGATTCTAGATGAATGTCTTCAATTAAATATTTAAATACTATTCATTTACAGTTTGTCTATACTATACAATTGCTTCATCTAAAGTCCCAACCCCCCTACAGTTTTTACTGACTATCGGGATGGAAGCACCATGCTGTGCTTCATTTAAAGTCCCAAACTCCCCCCCTCTGTTTACATATGTGAACCTAGGCTAAGTGTACCCAGTAATATAATTAGCTGCCAGTGCAAAAAATATGAATCGGGAGCTATCAGGGAACTCTCGTGTATTGTATACAACTACAGTATTTATTGCCTCTGAGTAATGAATGCTGACATATGGGTATGGAAAGTTGTAATTTTATTAAAAAATGAATTAACCTTTAAGTAATAGTGAAATCTTCAGGCTTCCATTTCTGCTGTTTTCTGTTTCAATTTTAGATGCTTTCTCGCGGATTTGTTTGCAGTGGTCTAAAACTCCTTGGGGGAGATTTCCTAAAACTGATGCACGCAGAATTTGGTGCAGCTGTGCATAGTAACCAGCTTCTAGATTTTACTGGCAAGGTTAATAGAACAAGCTGAAGATAGAACCCGATTGGTTACTATTAGGGTTGTCCCGATACCACTTTAAGAGCGAGTACAGGTACTGATACTTTTTTTTTTCAAGTACTCTCCAATTACCGATACTTTTTTTAATGTCATGTGACAGTGGTATTAATATGCAGCACTGATGAGGCGTGGACTATGCCAGTAGTTTTATTTTCTCTTATATTCACCGACCAACACAGCTCCTCTCTGTAACTAAATGAGTTTGTTAGCCTAACATTAGGAGAACTAGGTAAAAAATTGTAACACAATACACAGAACTTTAGACCTGCCCTGGGGGGCAGACCCTGTGCTAACAACCCTCCCTGCTGCCCAGGCAGAACTCAGTTTTATTTTGCCTAGTGAAGGAGAATGACCTAGGAACCCTGCGGGCCCTTTGGTCCATTTTTTTTTTTATGCAGGTTTAATGTTTTTGCGCAAGATGAAAGATCCTGGGATCTTCTATCAACTGCCGTCTGGGTGACAGGCTGGTTAAGTTATCCTTGTAGTCTGCCCAGTCCGGCCATCAAGCGTGTGCAGGCCGCAGCTAAGGCTCGGCAGGCCACGACATAGCTCAGCTCCAGAGGTGGTCGGTGAGCTTCAATGCATAGGGGTATACATCTGACCTGGCTACTGATGTCTAGATCACAGTATACCGGGCCAACAGCTACCCTGTAACTGCGCAGGAGTAGGTCTGTGATGGAATGTCTCCCAGCTCTTCAGGACTGGTAAGTATGGCTCTCCCTGCTTCGGTGGGGTGAGCAGCTGGGCATTCCCTGGGAGGTCGATTCGGGGGCCACCTCACCTCCTTCTCTTCTCTCCCACGTCCCTATCTCCCCTGCTTCCCCCCTCCGGGGGGTGGCTGCATGTGCTGCGGGTGGTGTGTGTGTGTGGGGTTCACTGGGTCTCTCACCTGTAGGGGGCTCTGTGTGACTAGCGTTGGTCCTGGTCCCAGTCTGGGGGGTCCCAAAAGGTGTCTGTGGAGGTGTTCTTGCTGGGTGCAGGCAGCACTGTTCTGTGATTTATTTTTTTATTTTTTTCCTGTCACCTCATGGTGCTGTCCAGCGGCCATTTTGACTGTGGGCAAAGCAGGTTTCCCTTGGGAGCCGCAGCAGTCATTTTCTATGGGATTTTCCTATTAGTTGAATTGGCGGCCATTTTCTTGAAGCCCGAGCGCTCTTTTCACCGCAGTGCTCTTGTGACAGCATTACATGTGCTCTCACATGCTGTTTCTTGTGTCCACTGTGAATACAGAAAGTGGGATGGCTCTTTCATGAACGCTGGTGCAAGCTCTGCAGATGGTTTAACCGCTATTCTCTACAGCTGCTGCCGACACAGTTTCTTCACTCTTTAACTGGGTAACCTCCTGGGGACTACAGGCACAGCTAGTAACAATCACAGAACGCCCCAGGGTGGTGAGTCTGGCACTAGGTACCCCTCCCCCCCATGCGGCAGCAGCAGGAGGGTGGGACCTTCACTGTCCTAAGTCCCCTTGCAGGTGGCAGACAGGGTAGGGTCAGCATGGCTTCAGAAACTGGTGTTTCTTCCCCCGAAATCCAGGCTATTGCAACCGGGTCACCTGCGGATGGCGCTGTGCCCATGGACACCCGGACAGCAGTCCTTAACTCTTTTGTTGCAAAGATAGAGGCGGTGCATGGAAGGAAAGGTGCGTGTAAATGGCCCCTGCCCCCCCCCCCCTCTGGGGAGAGCTCTGATGCAGACTCGGGCCCTGCTGCGGCCGGTGACCCCTGCTCTGACCTATCAGACTAGGCTGACCAGGACCATTCGGACAGTGAGGATGATTCCCTGTCCGGGTCCGGGCGCAACAAAGCGCTTGTTGGAGCACTTATCACAGCTGTGCGTGATACCCTGAAGATACAGGAGCCAGCGGATCCCTCTGCTGATGTATCAGTCCCTTTTTGGGTCCCGCAAGCCAGCACGTTCACCTAAGGTGTTCCTGTATTTGACTTATTTTGACCAGTTCATCTACAGGGAATGCGGTCGGCCGCAAAGGACCTTTTCGGTCCCCAAAAACATGGCGGTGCGTTACCCCTTTGAGGAAAACCTTCTCAAAAAATGGTCGGCTCCTCCAGTTGTGGACCCCCCAGTATCTAGGTTAAATAAAGTAACCACGATCCCGGTTGACAGGACTCCTGCGTTCAAGGATCCCAAGGATAGGAAGGCCGAGGCGGTGGCTCGTTCCTTGTTTACGGTTGTGGGGTCAGCCGCGCGACCAGTACTTGCATCCGCACAGTGTCTGCGAAGACACTGACTGAGTGGGCAAAACTTTTGCACCGTGAATTGGGAGAGCAAAACGCCTCCCCTGTCTATGTGGAACTAGCAGACCAACTAGTGCAAGTCCTTAAAGAGGAAGTAAACCCTGATGGGTTTACTTCCTCTTTGATTCCCTGCAAAGGTAAAGCATAATGGACTACTATGCATTGCATAGTAGTCCATTATTTGTCACTTACCTGATACAGGAGCCAGCAAAGTCACTGCTGTCCTCTTGTGTACGGAGCCTCCATCTTCTTGGTGGGTCTCGCTGCTCCGGCGCTGTCATTCAGCAGGGCCGCGATGACGTCACTCCCGTACATGCGTACGGGTGCCGCCACTCGCGAAATATCGCCGTTAACAGTGCGCATGCGCCATAGACAGCGGTGCCTGTCTTTTGCCAAATATCTCCTAAACCGTGTAGGATTAGGAGATATTTCTTAGACCTACAGGTAAGCCTTAATCTAGGCTTACCTGTAGGTCAAAGTGGTTTGTAAGGGTTTACAACCACTTTAAGTACGTTTGTGACGCGGCCCTGGATACTCTCCCTCTGTTATCCAGTGCTTCAGTGTCAGCTGTGGTGCTGAGGCGCCTGATTTGGCTTAAATGCTGGTCTGCTGATCAGGCATCCAAGAAAGCCCTGACGGATCTTCCCTTCCTTGGCGACCGGCTCTTTGGAGCTTCGTTGGATGACATTATTAAAAATGCCACGGGTGGTAAGAGTACACTACTCCCACAGGCCAGGAAGGCTAAGGAGCCACGCTGCAGGCAAGGGCCCTCTTTTTCCGCTCACAATCGGCTTTTTCGTCCGCCAGGTGCTTCGAAAAAAGGTTCCCAGCCTGACAGGACGTCCACGTACGGTCAGAAGCGTCCCTGGAACTGCAAGCCTAACAAGCCTACAAACAAAAGTGCTACTGCATGAAGGTTTGCCCAACCCACATATTGGGTGGGGGGTCGCCTTTGGGAGTTTGCAGCCCGGTGGACCTCCCGGTTATCCGACCAATGGGTCTACGACCTGATTTCCACAGGCTACAAGATAGTTTCTCTCTTGGCCGCCGAACAGATTCTTCCTTCCAGCATACCCGCATCCCCAGTTTGCCGGGAGGCCCTGTTAGGGGCGGTGAGGGACTTGCTGAATGAGGGGGTGATTGTACCAGTTCTGGAATCGGAACGCTTCCAGGGGTTCTACTCAAATCTGTGGTTCCCAAGAAGGAAGGGGTACGTCCAATCTTTGACTTAAAAGCCCTCAATCACTTTGTCAAAATGCAAAGGTTCAGAATGGAATCAGTTCGCTCAGTAGTCGCTGTACTCCATCAAGGGGACTCCCTGGCGTGCTTGGACGTCCAGGATGCGTACCTGCACATACCCATATGCCTTCGGCATAAAAATTGTCTGCGTTTGGCAGTCAGGGAAGCCCACTACCAGTTTGTGGCTCTTCCCTTTGGCCTGGTGCCAGCCCCCTGAGGCGGCGTACACACGCGGGGACTGTTTGCCGAAACTAAGTTCGTCAAACAGTCCGCTCAAACTTTTGAATGAACGAACACGCCCACACACGGCACTTTTTGAGCAGACAAATACGGCAAACTTTGTTCGTCGTACTAAGTCCGCGCAACTTTTGAAATGAGCGGACTCGCCCACACACGAGGCAACAGTCCGCTCATTTCGAGCGCGTGTCAAGGTAGGCGCCTGGAATGGACTTAAAGGGGAACCCCAACGCCGAAAAAAATCGGCGTGGGGGTCCCCCCAAAGTCCACAACAGACCCTTGTCCGAGCACGCTACCCGGCCGGCCAGGAAAGGGGGTCGAGCGAGCGCGCCCCCCCTCCCGAGCCGTACCAGGCCGCGTGCCCTCAACATGGGGGGGTGCCTTGGGGAAGGGGGGGCGCGCGGCCCCCCCACCCCAAAGCACCTTGTCCCCATGTTGATGAGGACAAGGGCCTCTTCCCGACAACCCTGGCCGTTGGTTGTCGGGGTCTGCGGGCGGGGGGCTTATTGGAATCCGGGAGCCCCCTTTAATAAGGGGGCCCCCGGATACCGGCCCCCCACCCTATGTGAATGAGTATGGGGTACAATGTACCCCTACCCATTCACCTGTAAAATAAAAGTACCCAAAAAAAAAACACAACACACGAGATAAAATATTTTATTGCACAGCTCCGGGGGTCTTCTCGCCGGACTCCGCCGCTATCTTCGTGTAGCTCTTTTGCTAGCGGAGGAGTCCGGCTTTCTTCCTCCCCGCCGCCGGCCTCTTCTCCCGACTTCGGGGGTCTTGTCCCCCTCTTCGGTTCTTCTGCCTTCTTATAGCTCTTTTGCAGGCGGTGGCCCGGTCTTCTGTCGCCGCCTTCCGTTCTTCTGTCGCCGCCTTCGGTTCTTCTGCCGGGCCACCGCGCCTTCTTATAGCTCTTTTGCAGGCGGTGGCCCGGTCTTCTGTCGCCGCTGTCGCCGCCGCCTTCCGTTCTTGTTCTTCTTCTTGTTCTTCTCTAGGAGATGTTGACACGTCGCTCTCTCCGGCCGGAATGCCAGAGCCGCGCTGAGCGGCCATTTATATAGTGACAATGGGGCGGTGTCACATGGTATATGTCACATGGGTTGGTCACATGGGTTGATGTCACATGGGGACTATGACATCGTAAGGGGGCGGGGTCACCATGTGACCAACCCATGTGACATATACCATGTGACACCGCCCCATTGTCACTATATAAGTGGCCGCTCAGCGCGGCTCTGGCATTCCGGCCGGAGAGAGCGACGTGTCAACATCTCCTGGAGAAGAAGAAGAACAACAAGAAGAAGAACAAGAACGGAAGGCGGCGGCGACAGCGGCGACAGAAGACCGGGCCACCGCCTGCAAAAGAGCTATAAGAAGGCGCGGTGGCCCGGCAGAAGAACCGAAGGCGGCGACAGAAGAACGGAAGGCGGCGACAGAAGACCGGGCCACCGCCTGCAAAAGAGCTATAAGAAGGCGCGGTGGCCCGGCAGAAGAACCGAAGAGGGGGACAAGACCCCCGAAGTCGGGAGAAGAGGCCGGCGGCGGGGAGGAAGAAAGCCGGACTCCTCCGCTAGCAAAAGAGCTACACGAAGATAGCGGCGGAGTCCGGCGAGAAGACCCCCGAAGACGGAAGACCCCCGGAGCTGTGCAATAAAATATTTTATCTCGTGTGTTGTGTTTTTTTTTTGGGTACTTTTATTTTACAGGTGAATGGGTAGGGGTACATTGTACCCCATACTCATTCACATAGGGTGGGGGGTCGGTATCCGGGGGCCCCCTTATTAAAGGGGGCTCCCGGATTCCGATAAGCCCCCCGCCCGCAGACCCCGACAACCAACGGCCAGGGTTGTCGGGAAGAGGCCCTTGTCCTCATCAACATGGGGACAAGGTGCTTTGGGGTGGGGGGGGCGCGCGGCCCCCCCTTCCCCAAGGCACCCCCATGTTGAGGGCACGCGACCTGGTACGGCTCGGGAGGGGGGGCGCGCTCGCTCGCCCCCCTTTCCTGGCCGGCCGGGTAGCGTGCACGGACAAGGGTCTGTTGTGGACTTTGGGGGGACCCCCACGCCGATTTTTTTCGCCGTTGGGGTTCCCCTTTAAGTCCATTCCAGGCGGCGGGGCCCGCGACGTCTCCTTCGCGGGCCCCGCCTACCTGGAGACGCGCTCGTAATGAGCAGACTTTCCTCCGAGCGTGAACAGTTTGCTCATTTCGAAAGTGGCCTACACACGGGCGGACTGTTCGCTCAAACAAAGTTTCAGCGGACAGTTTTTCGGAATTTCCGAAAAACTTTGTTCGTCAAACTGTCCGCTGAAACTGTCCGCTGAAGCCCCACACACGAGCGGACTGTCCGCTGAAACACTGTTCAGCGGACAAAGTTGAGCCAACAGTCCGCCCGTGTATACGCGGCCTGAGTCTTTACCAAAGTACTGGCTCCAGTATTGGCGTTGCTGAGACAACGTGGGATCGCGATTGTGGGTTGCCTAGACAATCTCCTCCTGAGAGCATCTTCCGCCTCAGAATTAGAGGAGGATGTGGCTATCACCATGCAGACTCTGCAAGAGTTTGGGTGGCTGTTGAACCTAAAGAAGTCGGTGGTTGTACCGACTCAGCATCTGGAGTACCTGGGTTTACTATTGGACTCCAGGGAAGCGAGGGTCTTTCTCCCCTCAGACAAATTGCAGACTCTCAGATCTGCGGTCAAACTACTGATGAACCGCAAGTGGTCGTCACTCTGCTTTTGCATGCGAGTACTGGGGCTCATGGTAGCCTCCTTCGAGGCCGTACCTTGTTTTGTTGGGAGGGCGCTGGGGTTTGGGTTATTTTTACCCCTTTCCCTGCTCCCCTTTTCTTTGCCACCGTTTTGGGCATTGGTCACTTTATGTGGCGTCTGGATGTTCATCCAGTTCATTTCTGTGTCGGTGGTTTTAGTTTTAGCCTTAGTGACACACTGCAGGTGACAAATTTAATTGGTGTTTATCTGTGAAGTTATGGTCACTTTTGTGGAGTAATTTCCACATGCCCATTAATTTGAGTCTATTGGGATAAGCCCTGCTGAATGGATTGCAATAGATTTGGCGATTCATTTTTGTAGTGTTTGTTTCCTCCCATGTATTTTTGTATTTATCTGTAGTCATTGCTTGCAGTTGTTGCCCAGTAAGATGTTGTCTCCAGGAAGTACAAAAGAATGTCACTTCCGGTTCCGGGAAATGATGTCATTTCCGGTTCCGGGTTAAAATGGTGTCACTTCCGGTTCCGGCGGAAGTGGTCATACCGGAAGTGATGCAAATGGCTATTTGACCAATAAGAATTTATATACCTGGAGTAATCAGCTGGGTGATCTCCAATGAAAAAAAGCTGCTGCTGAAAAGAGGAGGAGCTCTTCGGAGAACTTCCTATTAGAATCCAGCGGCTAGATAGATGGGAGGAGCCTCTGTGTTGATTGGAGGAACTTTTTGGCGCCAATCCACTCAACAAGGGCTATTTAAGGCAGACGCCAGGAGCTCTAAGCAGGTGGGAATTTCTCCTATGTCCTTTGGATGCTCCTGATTCGGTGATATTCGTATAAAACTAGGAAACGTTGAACCTCGATATGGCGGTAAGCTACATTCTGGGAATCCCTGTCCTATGATAAGTGTAGGGCTAGGGAGTAGACTAAAATGTTTCCTGGTTCTCTTTGTTGTAGGTCTTCTAGACAAGATTGAGGTTTATATAACACAATATCTTCCTATTTGATGGGCCATTGGACTTTTATGTAAAGGAACCGTTTATTCCCATCTTTTGTTGAGTTCATTTGGACTCCAGGGCTTTGAATGCGGTGACACTGCAACAGATCCATACCATCCTTACCACCTTCACGTTTGTGGCTTAATCCCCTCCTCTCTTGGCTTGTCTTTCCGTCTTTGAAACGGTTGCCAAGAGCAGAGAGTGCCTTTTGGTACAAAAAATTAGCATGTGAGTATTCAAGTATTGGGTTTTTAATGTATTATGTTACTTGTATATATGTTTTTGTTGTAATATTTATTGCTTGTTGTGTGCTTAGAGACAGTGGCTTCCCTGAAGAAGAAATTATTAATACATATTTTTCGAAACGCGTAGGAAAAGAGCTGCCTGTGTTGCTGGATAGAGTCTACGCATGTAGTAATATTCTATGCCATATACATATGTTAGCACAACACTGTTATTTTATGGATTATTGTGGTTTTGTAATATTGTTTGATATTTGTAATAAAAATGTATATATTTTTTCATATATATTTTAGTATATACCGTATATACTCGAGTATAAGCCGAGATTTTCAGCCTCTTTTTTGAGGCTGAAAGTGCCCCCTCGGCTTATACTCGAGTCGCCGCTGTCTGACTGCTCGATCAGCGTATCGAGCAGACAGACGGCGGACATTAATTTTCAAAAGCCGCGCCTCCTTCTCCGCCTCCGCCTGTGATAGGCGGAACACTGAATTTCCCAGCAGTCAGTGTTCCGCCTATCACGGACATCCGCTCATTCTCATACTACGGACGAGTATGAGAGGATGTCCGTGATAGGCGGAACACAGGCTGCTGGGAAATTGAGTGTTCCGCCTATCACAGGCGGAGGCGGAATTTTGAATTGTAGAATGGCCGCCGAGAAGAGCGGCGATCCATCGGCACGGGACGGAGGAGGCACGGGACGGAGGAGGCACGGCACGGGACGGAGGAGACACGGGACGGAGGAGGCACGGCACGGGACGGAGGAGGCACGGGACGGGGGAGGCACGGCACGGGACGGAGGAGGCTCGGGACGACGGCGGCTCGGGACGGAGGCTTGGGACACAGGTAGGCTGGACACACACACAAGGCTGCACGGACACACACACACACACACACACACACACACACACACACACACACACACACACACACACACACACACACACAGGGATGGATGGATGGATACACACACACACACACACACACACACACACACACACACACACAGGGATGGATGGATGGATGGATGGATACACACACACACACACACACACAGGGATGGATGGATGGATGGATGGATACACACACACACACACACACAGGGATGGATGGATGGATGGATACACACACAGGGATGGATGGATGGATGGACACACACACAGGGATGGATGGACGGACACACACACAGGGATGGACGGACACACAGGGATGGACAGCCATGTCTCACCCTCGGCTTATACACGAGTCAATAAGTTTTCCAGTTTTTTGGGGGTAAATTGGGGGCCTCGGCTTATACTCGGGTCGGCCTATACTCGAGTATATACGGTAATCTTTTTTCTATATTGCCTTAAAAATCCCAATAAATTTGAGGTGTTATTTAATTATATGTATCATTTTCAGGATGATGGCAATAACATGCCATAGCTCATGAGTCCAATCATTTTTACCTCGAGGCAGTACCTTATGCCCAGTTCCACACCAGAGTCCTGCAGAAGGAGATTTTGACAATATGGGACAAATCTCCGTTGTCCCTGGATCGACAGGTCCAGGTGAGCCAGCCAGTCAGGGACTCTCTGATCTGGTGGTTGAGGTCCCCGGTGATTCAGTCTGGGAAATTGTTCCTTCCTCTGAAATGGACGGTGATCACTACGGATGCCAGTCTATCAGGCTGGGGTGGAGTGATGGGGATTCAGTCGGCTCAGGGCCTCTGGTCGACAAACGGATCCAAGTTGCCGATCAATCTGCTCGAATTGAGAGAGATCAGGCTGTGCCTCCACACATGGTCGATGTGTCTTCAAGGCCGCCTGACCAGGATACAGTCAGACAACGCCATGGCTGTGGCGTACATAAATCACCAAGAGGGAACAAGAAGCTCAGCCGCTGCTCAGGAGGTCTCTCACATACTTTGGTGGGCAGAGCGTCACGTTCTGGCCCTGTCAGACATTTACATCCCAGGGGGGGAAAATTGGCAGGCGGCAGATGCTGGACCCAGGAGAATGGGCATTGCATCCGGAGATATTCAGGCGGTTGTGCCTGAAATGGGGCACACCAGATGTGGATCTAATAGCCTCCCACCTCAACCGGAAGGTGCAGAGATTCGTGTCCAGGACAAGAGATCCGTGGGCAGACGCATCAGACGCGCTGGTGGCTCAGTGGGATCGGTACCAGCTGATCTCTGCCTTTCCTCCGGCTGTTGCCACGTCTGCTGCGCAGAGTGGAAGCCGAGGCAATCCCGGTGAACCTGGTGGCCCCAGATTGGCCTCAGCAGCCCAGGTACACAAACCTGGTGCGTCTGGTGGCAGACGCTCCCTGGCGACTGCCGCTGCGAGAGGACCTATTATCTCAAGGTCCAATCTTTCACCCTGCTTTACCATCGCTGGCTTTAACAGCATGGCTGTTGAAAGCCAGGTGCTGATGAACTGGGGTCTGTCGGACTCTGTGATTTCAACTATGTTGGGGGCGCGGAAATCTTCTTCAAGGAAGATATACCATCGTACCTGGAAGGCCTATATCTCCATGTGTGAGGAGAAAGGGTGGCATCCCCGCTCCTTTTCTATATCCAGGATCCTGCTGTTTCTTCAGCAAGGTGTAGACCAGAAGTTGGCATTCAGCACCATTAAGGGGCAAATCTCAGCTCTGGCTGTCTTTTTCCAGCGACCTCTGGCGTCTCATTCATTAGTGAGTACCTTTGTTCAGGGGTACGACATGTAGTCCCTCCGGTGCGTCCTCCATTACATCCGTGGGATTTGAAACTAATGTTGTCGTCGCTTCAAAAACCGCCATTTGAGAATATCAGGGAGATTCCCTTGTTGACCCTTTCACAGAAAGTGGTTTTCCTAGTGGCCATAACATCGGCCAGGAGGGTTTCGGAATTGGCGGCCTTGTCCGGCAAGTCGCCTTATCTGGTCATCCACAGGGATAAAGTGGCGTTGTGTCCGCAACCATCCTTTCTACCGAAGGTGGTTTCGGCTTTTCATATCAATGAGGACATTGTACTACCATCGTTGTGTCCTTAGCCGAAGCACCCAAAGGAGGTGGCCCTTCCCACTCTTGATGTGGTTCGGGCTCTGAAGGTGTACTTGTCTGCCAAGGCTCCCTTTCGGAAGTCAGACTCACTGTTTGTTTCAGTGGCTGGTCCAAAGAAGGGTATGGCGGTCTCGTCGGCCACCATTTCCAGATGGATCAGACAGATTGTAGTCCAAGCCTACGCCTTGAAGGGGCAGGTGTCCCCCTTTCCAGTCACGGCCCACTCTACAAGAGCAATCCGAACGTCTTGGGCCTTCCGACACCAAGCGTCTGTTGCTCAGGTGTGTAAGGCGGCGACCTGGTCGTCTGTCCATACGTTTACCAATTTCTACAAGGTAGACGTCAGTGTATCGGCTAATGCCTGTTTTGGCCACAAAATTTTGCAGGCGGCCGTGTAGTTGCAATTGAAGTTTTTCGATAAAAACGCAGTACTGTTGGTTAATGCACTGTTGCATTACTTCCGCACGGAGGTTGCGGTGTTGGGGATTTCTCCTGTTGAGAATACCGGGTTATATGGCGGTGTGTTTTTCCGTGCACTGCTGTTTTTTGTGGGTTTAGTTTCACTAGTTCCCACTTGCCATGGTGGATGAAGTTTTAATGCAGTTTTTTCCCACCCCTCATTTGGCACTGCTTGGGGACGTCCCATTTAGTTACAGAGAGGAGCTGTGTCAGTCGGTGAATATAAGAGAAAATAGTATTTTTGTACTCACCGTAAAATCCTTTTCTCTGTAATTCACCGACCGACACAGCACCCACCCCTCCTTTTCTCTACGTTTATACTGCTTGTTGATGTACTGAGTTCTGCCTGGGCAGCAGGGAGGGTTGTTAGCACAGGGTCTGCCCCCCGGGGTGGGACTAAAGTTCTGTGTATTGTGTTACAATTTTTACCTAGTTCTCCTAATGGCAGGCTAACAAACCCATTTAGTTACAGAGAGGAGCTGTGTCGGTCGGTGAATTACGGAGAAAAGGTTTTTACGGCGAGTACAAAAATCCTATTTTTTTTTTTTACAATTTTTGTGATTTTTTTTAATAATAAAAAAAAAAAATATATATATATATATATATATATATAATATTATAATATTTATTACAATGCTTTCTCTGGGGGGGGGTTAGAGAGTGGACAGTCAATGTCAGTGTTTTTTTTTTTAATTATTTTTACAATTTTACTTTAATAATTTATTACATTTTTTTTTATTATTATTATTCAACCCTGTTAGTGTGTGCACAAGAAGAAATATGCATTGGCGCATACACAAGCAGGGGCGCGCGCACATACGTGCACGTACTGGCGGCAGGCAGCCTATTTAAACTCGGCAATGACATGAACACATTTCTGAGTGGTCTTTCAGCTTGTTCCTGGTTACATGTGTCCTGATCCGTTCCTGCCTACCTGTGTTTAACCCAGCTTTACCTGAAACCCTTCTCTGAACTTCCGCCTGCCTACCTATGACCTCGGCCTGTGTTTGACTCTGCTTCTGTACCTTGCTGCCTGATTGTGTACTGAACCCGGCTTTTATTCTGTTCTTGCTTCAGTCTCCCGTTCCTGTACCTGGACTGCCTGGCTCTTGATGACCCCCTGGCTTATGTTCTGGTTACGCTCCTGCCTACTGATCAAGCATCAGAGAGTTCACGTTGCCAGTGCCTGTCTGGCAATCTATGGCCATCCTGTCAAGCCCCAACTGGTGCCACCTGCTATACCGACCCTCGTGCCACTCTGTGTCCTACGCCCCCTTTTATTTCTATCAGGGGAGTTGGACAGGAGGTGCAAAAAAAACAGGTACATGACAGTACCACTCAGCCATATGTCTAAGATTGAGAGAGGGGCTTCACCGCTGGAGACGCTATGCCACCAACTTGCCTCGCTTACCCAGGCAGTCGGCACCTTGCAAGAAAGCTGCTTTCAGCTAGAGGGTCAGATCCAATCCATGGCCTCCACCTCAGTAACTTCTGCACCTGCTGCAGCCCCTGGCCCCTCCACGTCTGAACGGACTTTGTCCGCATCTACGGTGGTTATGCCACCACCGGAATCCCGGGTACCTGTCTTAGAGTGATTCTCAGGTGATCGGCACAAGTTTTGAGCATTTAGGAACTCTTGTGAACTCTACTTTGCCCTGCAACAAAGAACTTTTTCACTTGAAACCACCAAGGTGGGTTTTGTCATATCCCTGCTTCTCAGAGAATGGCCCCATCAGCTTCTGGAACAGAACAGTATGATCTTGGACTACATCTCATAATTTTTTGAAGCAATGCCTCTACGATGACCCCCCCCCCCCAAGCGCTCTGCCACTGCTGAATCTATCTTCCATACACTACAGCAAGGTCACTGACCTGCTGAAGACTGTGTTGCAGAATTAACATAACAAAAGAAAAAATCCGCACACATAAATAAATACTGTAAATAAAATTAAATATAAACACCTATGAGTGATTAATTAATTGATTGCAATAGTAGTGAAAAAAATTAATCTACCCTTCTAATAAATCAAACATACCATAATTTATAAAAAGAATTATAAATAACAAGTGTTAATAATGAAATTTGAAAAATCCCAATGAAGTGATAAAGTCCAATAAATGAAGAATAGTCCAGTGAAAACTTAATATATTCCTAAATTTCATAAGAATTCATGGAAAAATAAAAAATATTAGATTAATAGTAACAATAAAAATAAAATGTAAAAAATATATATTAGTGATAATAATAAAAAATTGTTGATAATAAAAAATAAAGTTTCTCCAGTCATCTTCCAGGACGGCACACCTGAGAGATGACTGGTCCACCTGACAGGAAACACAATCAACAACAAGTTTAAAAGTCCACACCCCTCCCTCAGACCCTCAGTTCTTGATTGTGTTTCCCACAGATGACAGCGAAACCAAGTTTCTCCTTTTATTTTTTTATGGAGAGGTCTGGGACCTCGCTTTTTCCTAGAGAGGATTATCCTTGTTTGTGGGGCTCAGTGGACAGGGTCTGCCTTTCTCCCTTGCAACCCCCAGAGACACCTGGGGGAGATAGTCCTCGCTTAAGGTCTCCTTTAGGAGCCCTGTTTGCAGCTTCGTGGGACAGGGGAGTTGTCCTAAACGTGCTGCTCCCCATTTGTGTTTGCCTACCTTGAGCGACTGTTCGTTGGTGGTAAGCTGCATTCCTCCAGTGCTGAACGCGCTCTACGGCGCAGGTCCGGAAGTCCGGATGCATCACTTCCGGCCATCGGATTTCCGGATGGAGGCTGGGAGGTCTGGACGCATTGGCGTGCGTTCCAACTGCACGGCGCAGGTCCGGAAGAGGCCGTACGTCACTTCCGGCCGACGGACCTCCTAAAGATGGCGCCGACCGGCGGGAATATTCAAACAGCAGAGGCTGCAGTGAAGCACCCCGGCTACTGTTTGTGAAAACGCCGTTTACCTTGCAGCACTTTCAAAGGCAAACAGGGGAACGCTCAGGACTGTGCCTTAACCCAGCGATTCTGCAGGGCAGCTAAAATCGTCATGGAACTGGAAGGTCCGTCTGAGCAGACAGCTATTGAGGTCGCCACAGGGGGTGAGTGATCCAGCTGTGTTTTGAGGGGCGGGGTACTCTGAGGTAGACTTCCCTTGGCCCTTTTAGACTTGAGTAGCTAATTGTTAAATTTCCTATTTTCCAGGGACTGAAGGCTCTGCCCAGGGGTCAGCCTGTAGGTCTATAGGAAAGGCTACTTCAAAGTCCAAACGCTGTGGTTATTGTAATGCTAAATTAGCACAGGACCACAGCAAACCTTTCTGCGATATCTTTAAACTCGCAGGCAGGGAGACCGCTCAGGTCGTGAAGGAAGGTAGGGCTTTACAGTCCGAAATGTTAGCCACCCTTCAATCTTTTCAAACTACTCTAGTGAAGAGCAGGATGAGAGTCCCTCTGAGAGAGAGATTCCTCACCCACAAGAAAATTTTTCCACATCCTATACGGAAAGCCAGGGCCAGGCCTCCCTATTGTCTGAGTGGAGGAAGGTCAGGTCCCAGAAGTTACTTCTGGGGAGGATTCGGACCAGGATAGCCAGGGGGAGGCAAAACCTGGGGGTTTTTTGTTCTCAAGTGAGGACATGGAGGGTCTTTTAAAGGCCATTTACACCTCGGAGGATATCCAGGTCCCCTCTGCCCAAGTTTCAGCACAGGACAGGGTGTATAGGGGCCTAGGAAGGTTGCAGGCCAGAACCTTTCCCATCCACCAGTCTCTGAAGGAGATAGTCCTCAGAGAGTGGAAGGAACCTGAACGTAAGCTTCTCAGACTGAAAGCTTGGAAAAGAAGGTGTCCCTTTAAGTGTGAGGAGGAGGAAAGATTTTTTAAAAAAACCCTCGTTTGGATGCAGCCCTGGCACAGGTGTCCAAGAGGTCAGATTTATCCTTTGAAGATTCTGGAAATATCCAAGATCAGATGGATAAGAAATCTGAGACTTTACTAAAAGGGGCCTGGGAGGCGAATGCGGCAGCAATGGCGCCGGCCCTAGTTTCCGCCTGTGTAGCCAGAAATACAGACACCTGGCTTGGCAAATCAATAGATCATGTCTCCCGGGGTGAGGAGACTAAAGATATTTTAGAATCACTGGAGGTAATCAGTCGAGCAGTAGCGTATGTGGCAGATGCAGCGGTGGAGACTGTTAGGACCACAGCTAAGACAGCAGCACTCTTAAACTCCGCCAGGAGGGCCCTATGGGTAAAGACCTGGGATGGAGATTTCACTTCCAAATCCCGTTTGTGTGGCATTCCCTTTGAGGGTTCCCTGTTGTTTGGGTCAGGTTTGGATCAGGTTTTGTCCCGATCTACTGAAAAGGGAAAGGAGTTCCCGGTAAAACCCAAGAGGGTTGAACAAAGGAAGAGGTGGAAAAGGAAAGGATAAGAGTACAATTCTTTTTTCCAGTTCCGGAACCTCTCAGAAAGAGGGTAAATGACGCCACCATAGGAGTGGGCGCAAGACTCAGCAACTTCCTTCCCCATTGGAAAAGGATTACGCAGAGTCCATATATTTTAAATCTCTTAGAAGTAGGGTACAGACTGGAATTCCAAAGTCTTCCCCCACAGAAATTTCTAATTACCTTTCCTCCCAGGGACCCAGCCAGGGCAGCGGGTTTACTGGAAAATTTAAAGGAGCTGGCAGAGCAAGGAGCCATTGCTCCAGTACCAGCCAGTCAATTAGCCCAGGGTTTTTACTCGCACGTATTTGTGGTTCCAAAACCCTCAGGCAGATTTTGTTTAATAATAAATCTGAGAGCACTAAACCGTTACTTACTTCAGAAGAGGTTCAGGGTGGAAAGTATTTACTCAGTAAGAAAACATCTTCAGGCAGGAGTTTTTATGGTCACTCTGGACCTGAATGACGCATATTTACATGTACCCTTTGCTCCCGAGTATCAGAGATACCTACGTT
This sequence comes from Lithobates pipiens, assembly GCF_037356315.1. Taxonomy (NCBI): domain Eukaryota; kingdom Metazoa; phylum Chordata; class Amphibia; order Anura; family Ranidae; genus Lithobates; species Lithobates pipiens. The sequence goes on along the minus strand of NW_027507718.1, from coordinate 120,178,161 downwards.
TCGCAGTCCACATACAGCAGAGAGTAGAACACTGGCAGTTCAGAGTTCTTCCCTTTGGGCTGGCGGCAAGCCCAAGGTTATTCACAAAGGTGATGGCCAAGGTCGTAGCATATCTACACCTACAGGGCATAAGGTTAATACCCTACCTAGACGACTTGCTGATCTACAGTGTGGATCAGAAGCAAGCAGTGTTAGACAGAGACATCGTGTTAGAGGTTCTGGAAACCTTGGGCTGGTTGGTCAGCCGGGAGAAGTCCTTACTGACACCTTCTCAGTCCAAACTATACCTAGGCTACCTGTTAGATTCACAGGCACAGAGGGTGTTCTTACCAGCGGAAAAGGTAGTGAAGGTCCAGAATGCGGTTGTCACCCTTCTCGAAAGAAGAGAAGCCTCTCTGAGATATATAATGAGACTGCTGGGCCTCATGACGGCCTGCATACCGGCAGTAACCTGATTTGGTGAAAGGTCGCCCCTGGGCCCAGGTAAACCCATTAGTCTTGACCACGGACTCCAGCGCTTGGGGCTGGGGGGTTCATCTGGTAGACCAGTATGCCCAAGGGTCTTGGAACCACAGCCAAGCCAGGGAATCCTCCAATTTCAGGGAGCTCCTGGCAGTAGGCAAGGCCCTAGACTATTTCCAACAGTAGCTGCAGGACAGAGAGGTTCAGGTCCTCTCGGACAACCAGGTCACGGTGGCATACTTAAATCACCAAGGAGGAACAAGGTCTGGCAAACTGAGGGGGTTAGCGCAGCAAATCCTTGGGGAAGCAGAAAGGAAGGTCCTTTCACTGTCACCTTTCATATAAAAGGCTCACTCAATCTACAGGCAGATTTCTTAAGCAGACAGCCCATCCTTCAGGGGAATGGGGATTGAGCAAAGAAATCTTCTTCCTGGTTTGCAGACATTTCGGCAAGCCAGAAATAGATTTATTCGCTTCCCGGAGGAATGCGAAGGTCAGCAGATTTTTCTCCCTTTACAAGGATCAAGAAGCAAAAGGGATAGACGCTCTTGTACAGGTGTGGAATTTCAGGCTGGCTTATGCCTTTCCCCCACTGGTACTCCTTCCCAGAGTCCTACAGAAGTTAACCTAATCAAGGACAGACCTGGTGCTAATAGCACCCTGGTGGCTCAAGAGGGTTTGGTTTCCCACCATTCAGAGTCTCTCGGTAGCTCCCCCGTTGCATCTGCCGGTGCAACGAGACCTGCTCAGTCAGGGTCCAGTCTTTCACCCTGACCTGGGACGTCTCTCTCTGACAGCATGGCTATTGAGAGGGAAATACTCCATGACAGGGGCTGTTCGGAGAGAGTGATAGACACTCTTCTCCTCAGTAGGAAAGGCGTCACCAGAAAAATTTATGCAAAAGTCTGGAAAGTTTTCTCCCATTGGCTGCAGTCTAAGGAGGGGGTTCTCCAGATGATACCTACCATCCTAGACTTTCTTCAAGAGGGGGTGGACCAGGGTTTTTCAGTCAGCACCCTCAAAGTCCAGGTGGCAGCCCTGTCCGTGTTTTTTGATAGGAAGCTAGGACAGGAGCCGCTGATAAAAAGATTTTTGTTGGCCAGGGAAAGGGTAGTTCCAGTTAGGTTGGTCAGTTGCCCTCCATGGGACCTGTCCTTGGTATTAGATGCCCTAACAAAGGGGGCCTTTTGAGCCAGTGGCTCAAATTTCTGTTAAACTTTTATCATTTAAGTTGGCCTTCCTTCTGGCTATCACTACAGCCAGAAGGGTGGGTGATATACAGGCTCTTTCGATTAAAGAGCCGTTTTTTGCGCATCCTAGAGGATAGGGTAATCCTCACTCAGGATCCTCTTTATTGGCCAAAGGTGGCTTCGTTATTTCACAGAACACTGGAGATTATTCTCCCGTCTTTTTGCCAGAATCCCAAGAATAAGGAAGAGGAAAGGTTCCATTTCTTAGATGTCAGGCGTTGTCTCCTAGTCTATTTGGAAAGAGTGAAAGACTTTAGGAGATCCAGTCACTTATTGATCACCTTCTCAGGGAAGAGAAAGGGTCTACAAGCTTCTAAGACAACGATACCTAGATGGGTTAGACAAACCATATCTATTGCTTATAGGCAGGCAGGTAAACCAGTACCAACCCGCCTTAAGGCGCATTCAACCAGATCCCTGGCGACCTCCTGGATAGAAAGGGCAGGCGCCTCAATCGACCAGATCTGCAGAGCAGTAACATGGACGAGCCATAGAACTTTTCTGAGGCACTACAGAGTGGAGCTGTTGTCCCCTCAGGATTTGGCAGGAAGGTCCTACAAGCGGTTGTCCCGCCCTAAAAGTAGGCCTGAACTTCTTGCTTATCCTCTCAGGTGTGCCGTCTTGGAAGATGACTGGAAAAAATGACCAGTTACACTTACCGGTAACGTCTTTTCTAGGAAATCTTCCAGGACGGCAGGCCTACTTCCCTACCCTTGTTTTATTGGTGTGGTATATTGATTCCTCACAGAATGTTCCCTCTGACACCGGTGTGGGCTTTTCTTTACCATAACTGAGGGTCTGAGGGAGGGGTGTGGACTTTTAAACTTGTTGTTGATTGTGTTTCCTGTCAGGTGGACCAGTCATCTCTCAGGTGTGCCGTCCTGGAAGATTTCCTAGAAAAGACGTTACCGGTAAGTGTAACTGGTCATTTTTCAATCTTCTGTGCAACCAAAAAACACCAAGGATTGTGACCACCACCACACCAAAAGCCAAGCGATTTCATGCCCATAGTCAATCTCCACAGCACCTCCTCAGATCATGATCACAGTAGGCTCCCTTATTGAATCAAACAGGATGGGACCATCAACAGCAGCACATGAAGCAAAAAGGCAGTACTCGGGATCCCAAGGAAATGGAAAGAAGACTCACCATATCATAATTCCGTATAAGAAATTTAATAAAAGTAAAGAAATACACTTACATAGAAAGCAGTAATAACACCCATAAAAAATGCCGGCCGGCTTGCAATCGGCCGTCCAACCTACGCTGTATCGCGATGACGTCAGCACGTCTGCCACCCGACGTACGTTTCGGCGTAAAAAGACTTATTTGTGTTTCAGATTTCTGTCAGTGGGCTTCTGATACAGGTTGGAATGATGCATTCCGTCTTAGCCTGTCGAAGACGAACTTGCTCGAGTGGGTAATCCCCAGTTCCCACAATAGCCTAATTTGTCTTGCTATTCAGCTTGATCGTAGATTTAGGGAAAGTAGAACAGAAAGAGCTGGCAGGACCAGAACTACTTGGACATTACTACAAGCACCATTAGTCCCTGCACCTTGTCCATCTATCTCTACGCCTGACGAAGGAGTACGCATTCTCCAAACCCAAAGCACTTAATGAACACAGTTTGAAGCAGGGACAGTCTGCAAATCACTAGCTACTAGGTGCACAAAGGTCCTTTTAAGGACTGGTATAGGTGTACAGTATATAGGGTTGTTCACGTATAATATACTTTCTTTCAAATATCAAAAGCATATTATAGTGCACTGCACTGCTGTGCTGCTGACCGATTCTGCAGCTGTCGTTTCTCAGTGTAGGGAGGGACAGTTTGGTGTTTGGATCAGGGACAGTCTGCAATTCACTAGCTACTAACTAGCTACTATTAGGTCCACAAAGGTCCTTTTAAGGACTGGTATAGGTGTACTATTTGGTGTGCAGTATATAGGGGTGTAATACACGTATAAAATACTTGCAAATATAGAAAGCATAGTATAGTGCATTTCCACTGTGCAGCATTGTGACTGCTGAGCGGTTCTGCAGCGATACTACAAAGAGTAGCAAACGCAATTTAAAAAAAAAGTATTATAACTGATGTGATAGACCAGTGGCCCCCCAAAACGACCGATTTGAAGCAGGGTGTTAAATACCTTCTTCCACATACATACTGCACTTCTGTAGAGACTTTTGTCACAGGGTCATTTAAAAAATGACAGGCAGAGGAAGAGGCAGGCCCTTCCACAGGGGTGGTAGGGGTAGGGCAGGAGCAACAGGCTTGAGCCAAAGTGGGAAATTGCAGAAGGTGCGTTCGATTACGTCAAAGGACGCACCAAACTTGGTTGAGTGGCTCACGTAGCCTTAATCTTCTGTACCCTCCTCATCCACTCGATCTGCACCCTCTTCTTCACTCTCTGCTGCGTGCACCCCCAAAGACACTACCTCCAACACCACCACCACCACCATATACCCTCCGCTTGAGTCACAGGAATTATTTTCCGATCCATCACAAGACATTGCCGATGCGCAGCCACTCTTGGCATTGGATCAGGAAGAGGAGGTAGCAACAACCGCCACTCAGCAGTCTGACGACAGTACCCAGATCAGCCCAAGAAGGAGGTTGGTCCCCGGTGTTGCTGCCTACTCCGAGATCTCTAATTATAGCAGTGGGGAAGGTAAAGTCGATGATGACGTGTCTAGTGATGCCACGTGGGTGCCCACAAGAGAGGAAGAGGAGGGGAGTTCAGAGGGACATGTGAACCAGCAGATAGGGAGGAGAAGCAGGCGGAACTTAGATTGCACAGGAGGGACAAAGCAGACTGCTAATGTATCAGGAGCGAGGCATCAACCATACGGTCACATCTGACGCTCCCAGGATGCCGGCACGTGGCTCCGCAGTGTGGGCTTTTTTTAACGTGTCCGCTGCTGACAATAGTGTTGCCATCTGCAATCTTTGCAGTCAACTCATAATTCGCGGTAAGCCCAACACTCACCTAGGGATGACCGCCTTAAGAAGGCACATGAGCTGCCATCACCGAGCCCAGTGGGAGCAACGGAACCCACAAAGCCACACTCCAGGCTCTCACTGTCTAGCCTCGTCTTCTACTGCTCCTTCTCCTCTCTCCTCACAATTGTCCTCCACTCCACCTTCCATCATGCCATCCTCATGTTTTTCTGGAAAAAGGCAGGCTTCCGTGGGCCAAATGTTCGAGCGTAAAAAAAAATGATAACCCTCTTGCCCAGCAGTTGACGGCTGGCTTGTCAGAACTGATAGCCCGCCAACTACTGCCATATAAACTGGTGGACTTGGAGGCCTTTTGAAAATTTGTGGCCATTGGAACACCACAATGGAAGGTCCCAGGAAGGAAGTATTTCTCACAGAAGGGCATCCCAGAGCTATATGGCCATGTTCAGCGGCTAGTTAATGCACCTCTGGCACACAGTGTCGGTGCCAAGATATAGACACGTGGTCTAGCAAGCACGGGCAGGGAAGGTATATAACTTTTACTGCCCACTGGGTGAACCTTCTGACGGCTGCCAAGCATGTAACCCGTGGCACCCGTGTAGATCTGGTTTTACCACAATGGATTACATGCAGGCCTGGCTCTTCTTCTCCTCCTCCTACTCCATCCTCCTCCCTCTCCTCCTCGGCTGACTCCTCCTTTTCCGCTGCTGGCGCCTCTTCCGCTGCCCAAGCTCCCCAGAACTTATTCGATATGCCAGGTGAGACGTTGCCATGCTGTGTTGCATCTGTTGTGCCTGGAAGCCAAAAGCCCCACTGGCCCTCCACTCCTTTCAGCTTTGCGTTCACAGGCAGATCAGTGGCTAACACCGCTCAATTTGACAGTTGGTAAAGTGGTGTGTGACAACGGTGCCAATCTGCTTAGCCCATTGAAACAGGGCAAAATTACACATGTGCCATGCATGGCACACGTCTTAAACGTGGTCGTGCAGCGATTCGTTGTCAAATACCCTGGGGTCCAGGACATCTTGCGGCAGGCAAGGAAAATCTTGGCCCATTTCAGAAGATCTTACACGGCCATGGCTCGCCTTGCTGACATTCAGCGGTGACACAATCTGCCGGTCAGACGTCTTATTTGCAATTGACGGACGCAATGGAACTCAACCATCTATATGCTTGATAGGCTGCTCCAGCAGAAACGTGCAGTTAACGACTACCTGTACAAACTCTGTGGCAGAACAGGTTCTGGGAGCTTGTTTTTTTTTCACCGTGCCAGTGGCTGCTCATGCGCAATGCATGCTGACTTCTGCGGCCATTTGATGAGATCACCAAACTGGTCAGTCGCAGCCATGGCACCATCAGTGACATTGTACCTTATGCCTTCTTTATGGAGCGTGCATTGCGTCGTGTCATTGATCAAGCCGTGGAAGAGCAGGAGCAGGAAGATGAGGAAGTCGCAATGCTGGTTGAATTCCCAGGGGGTCTACTCTATCTGAGACAAGTCAACAACAGGAGTCTGAAGAGGAGTCAGAGGAGGATGGTGCCGGGGCGGATAAGGAGGAGCAAGAGGAGCATGCTTTAAACCTTTCTGGGATGCCTGTTGTTGTCCATGTATGGGGAGAGGAGAAATAGGAGGATGACATTATCCTGGATGATGAGCAGGAGCCAGGCCACCACACTGTTTCCAGTTTAGTGCAAATGGGCGGCCTTCATGCTCCAGTGGTTTACCAGGGACCCCCGTATAAAAAGCATAAAGGTCAAGGACCAGTACTGGGTGGCAACGTACATAGACCCCTGGTACAAACACAAAATGGCGGAAATGTTACCACCGTCACAGAGGGCTGTCAGAATGTAGCACTTACAGGCCTTGCTTCGAGAAATTCTGCATTCTGGTGCACCATGCTGCAATTGCTGATGCCGATAGAGACTGGCTCAGTCTCTATCGTGGTGCTGGTTTCAGACAGTGAGGGAGATAGCAGTGGAGAAGCCAATCAGCAGGCAGTGCCAGCACCATGGCTGAGGATCAGCACTGAACTGGCATCTCCCGACAACCGCAGTGGAGCCCTGCATAGGTGGGGGTCGGGCAGAGGGAGGGGCTCAAGCACAGGTTGGCACATTGGGACACTGGCACAGGACTGCGCTGCCCTGACTGTGGCACTGATCATCTCCTGCACCCCCTTCATAGCCTGCCCTGACCTTGCCTCTACTCCATGTCCTTCATGCGCTCCTGAATTGTCAAAATTTCACAGATAAAAAAAGAATGCTTGTCGTTGTCGATCCCAGATTCACTTAATACTTTTGTTATGTCAGTGTCCATGTTGTGGGACTATGTGTGCACAGCTAGTAAGTATTTTGTGGCTGAAAATATGACCTGGAGGTTTTAAGGTTCGCCTGCCATTAAAGTCAATGGGGTCCGTGTTCGCGAAACGTCCCGTCGGAAGTTCGTCCATCACTACTTACCATGAATTCATGGAGGTTTTTGATAAACAGAAAGCGGATATCCTGCCACTCCATTGCCCATATGACTGACCAATTGAACTTTTGCCAGGCACTGTAATACCTTTCGGCGCATCTTTCCTCTTTCTGAACTGGAACTTGAAGCATTATGCCATTATATTGATGAAAATCTGGAGAAAGACTTCATCCCGCCTTCCACCTGCTCCATGGGCGCTGTAATTTTTTTTGTAAAAAAAAAAAAAGATCACACTCTGCGTCCCTGTGTTGATTACCAAAATTAAATGAAATCACCATCAAGAACAGATATCCTTTACCCCTGGTTCCTGTTTCAACGCTTTAGGGCAGCCACTGTATTTACAAAGCTGGACTTAGGAGGCGCATACAATGTAGTGCGGATCCACGAAGGTGACGAATAGAAGAAAGCCCTTCACACTAGATTTGGACACTACGAATACCTAACTATGCTCTTTGGGTTGTGCAATGCTCCAGCAACATTCCAGCATTTTGCAATAACATTTTCAGAGACTTTCTTGACCTGTTTATGATTGTATATGTTGATGACATCCTTTTTTTTTTTTCCAACTTCCTTCAAAGTACATCGTGAACGTGTTGAAAAAAAAAAAAACGACTAAGAGACCATGGATTGTATGCAAAGGCCGAGAAGTGCAAATTCGAAAAAGAAACAATCCAAGTTTTGGGACTTATTTTCACTTCAGGGATCTCCATGGATCCCCAGAAGGTCAAATATATCCTCAAATGGCCCACTCCAACAGACAGGAAGAGCATGCAAAGGTTCATAGGATTTGCCAACTTTTACCGCAAGTTCATTAAAAATTTCCCTGCTATCATCTCTCCTGTTAACGAGCTGACAAAGCAGAATAACCGTTTTCAGTGGACACCTGCAGCACAAGCGACATTCGACCAGTTAAAAACTCTGTTTACCACAGCACACTTGTAACATCCAGATCCTGCATCACCATATGTCCTTGAGGTGGATGCTTCAGAGAATGCTGTGTGTGCCATCCTGTCACAGCATCGGGGGGTGAAGTCTGTTACATCCCAACACCTTCTTTTCTAGGAAGCTCAGTCAATTATGACGTGGAAGACTGGGAGCTACTGGCCATAAAGACAGCCCTAGTAGAATGGCGTTGCTTGTTGGAAGGGGCAGCTCACCCTATTTTGACCTTTTTTGAGAATTCAGAATATCGAGTACCTCAGACAGCCAAACGATTAAGACCTCATCAAGCCAGGTGGGCACTATTTTTTTTCCCCCCATTTTTCCTTCCATATCACTTACAGATCGGATTCCAGGAATGGAAAGCCTGATGTGCTATCTCGTATGTACACAGAGGAGGAAGAACATCACAGAGCAGACACAATCCTGCCGGCCCAAATTTTTCTGCTACTACAGGTAGACCTGATTATCCAGCTTAAACAGGCATCCAAGAGGGATCTTCTACCACCGGGTGTTTTGTTTTCAGGAACAAGAGGGGTTATTCCTGCACATCAAAAGGTGTTTGTACCCCCTTGTCTGTGTCCCAAGATCCTCAGCCTGTGCCATGATCATCCCTTGGCAGGGCATTTTGAAGTAACTTATAACATTCCTTTTGGTGGCCAGGTTTAAGGTCTGACTGCAAAGATTATGTTGGTACTTGTGGAGTCTGCATCTGAAATAAGAATGACAAAATCAAATCTTGGGGTCTGTTAAGGCCTTTACCTATCCCCAAGAGACCCTGTGAGATGATAAATATGGAATTCATTGTTAAGCTCCCGCCATCTGAAAGATTCACTACCATCTTTGTGATTGTTGACAGCTTAACAAAGATGGCCCATTTCATCCCTATGTTGGAGACCCCCTCAGCAATGGAGACCACTTGTACCTTCATCAGAGAAGTGGTTAGGCTCCACAGGGTACCCAGCAGCATCACTTCAGAATGAGGAGTACAATTTACTTCCAGATTCTGGAAAGATCTTTGCAGGTCACTAAAAATCTAAACTTGTTTTTCTTCAGCCTATCACCCACAGACAAATGGCCAAACAAAACGAAAAAAACAGACTCTGGATCAATATCTCTGATGATTCTCATCCTTTGCTCAAGATGACTGGGCATCACTCCTACCCCTGGCAGAATTTGCATATAATGATGCAGTTCACTCTGCTACAGGACAAGCCCCATTTTTTGCAAATTATAGGTACTTTCCAGTCTTTTTACCCAACATCTTGCCTGATTCCTCAGTTCCCGCAGTCCAGGAGAGAATAACATTTCTGCAGTCAAACAACAAGGTGTTGCAAGAAGCCATTTCCAAACCACAACAGGACAATAAAAAATAAAATTGACAGCAAAAGAAGGAGATTTGAGACTTGAAATGGGAGACAAGGTTTGGTTATCTACTGCCAATCTAAAATTGTCATGTCCGTACAAGAAGCTGTGACCTAGATATATCAGTCCATTTTCTGTTTAAAGACAAATCAATCCAGCAGCCTATGAATTTTCACTCCCAGAGACATACAAGATTCACCCTGTCTTTCACGTGTCCTTTCTAAAGGCCGCAAGTCTAGACCCATTCCCTGGTCATGAGTCAGGTCCACCAGCACCTGCGATAGTTGACAGCAAAGAGGAATACGGAGTTCAAGACAATTGTGGATTGTAGGAAAAGAAGGGACAGTATTCAATTAAATGGAAATGCTATGGACCAGAAGACACAACTCTTAGGAACCAGTAACCAATCTTCATGCCAAAAGACTGAAACGGGCATTCTTCCAGGCTCACCCTGAAAGGATGTTACAAATAGGCATCCGGTGGTTGCCCATTGAGGGGGGCAATTTAAGAGAAGTCCAGTAAACATATGCGCATTGGTGCGCATGCGCAAGCACTCTAGCTTGTGCATAAGAAGAAATATGTATTGGTGCATGCAAGAATGCACACCTATGTGCACGTACTGGCGCCAGGCGGCCTATTTAAACTCAGCAATGACATGAACACATTGCTGTGTGGTGTTTCAGCTTTTTCCTGGTTACCTGTGTCCTGATCTGTTTCCTGCCTACCTGTGCTTGACTTGGCTTTACCTGAACCCTTCTCTGGACTTCTGCCTACCTACCTGTGACCCCAGCCTGTGTTTGACTCTGCTCGTGTCTCATGCTCCTGTACCTTGCCTGCCCAATTGTGTACCGAACCTGGCTTGTATCCTGTTCTTGCTTCAGTCTCCCGTTCCTGTACTTGCACTGCCCAGCTGTTGATGACTCCCTGGCTTATGTTCTGGTTATGCTTCTGCCTACTGATCAAGCATCACGGAGTTCCCATGTCCAGTGCCTGTCTGGCAATCTACAGTCACCCGAGTACCCGCGTTCCTGTCCCAGTCCATCAGAGTACCCGAGTTCCTGTCCCAGTCCATCAGAGTACCCGAGTTCCTATCCCAGTCCATCAGAGTACCCGTAATCCTGTCCCAGTCCATCAGAGTACCCAAGTTCATGTCCCAGTCCATCAGAGTACCCGAATTCCTGTCCCAGTCCATCAGAGTACCCGAGTACCTGTCCCAGTCCATCAGAGTACCCGAGTACCTGTCCCAGTCCATCAGAGTACCCGAGTTCCTGTCCCAGTCCATCAGAGTACCCGAGTACCTGTCCCAGTCCATCAGAGTACCCGAGTTCCTGTCCCAGTCCATCAGAGTACCCGAGTTCCTGTCCCAGTCCATCAGAGTACCCGAGTTCCTGTCCCAGTCCATCAGAGTACCCGAATTCCTGTCCCATTCCATCAGAGTACCCAAGTACCTGTCCCAGTCCATCAGAGTACCCAAGTACCTATCCCAGTCCATCTGAGTACCTGTCGTAGTCCATCTGAGTACCTGTCGCAGTACCCGAATACCAGTCACCAGTAGTGATGGACGAACTTCCGACGGGACGTTTCGCGAACGCGGACCGCGAACGCGGCCGATAGTTCACGAACTGGAACGTTCGCGGCGGGCCCCATTGACTTCAATGGGAGGCGAACTTCGCAAACCTACAGGTCAAATTTGCAGCCACAAAATAATTAATAGCTGTGCAAACATAGTCCCACCACATGGCCAATGACATAACACATGTATGAGGTGAATCTGGGATCGACAACTACAAGCATTCTTTTTTTATATGGGAAATTGTTGTGACAATTCAGGACTGTGGAGCGCATGAAGGCAATGGAGGAGAGGGAAGGTCAGGGACCAGGGTAGGCAAAGAAGAGGGTGCAGGAGATGATCACCAGCAGCGTGACATACAGCAATGACACCTGCACCGTGATATACAGCACTGACAGCAGCACCGTGATAGAGAGCACTGACATCAGCAGCGTGACATAAAGCACTAACACCAGCACCGTGATATACATCACTGACAGCAGCACCGTGATAGAGAGCACTGACATCAGCAGCGTGACATAAAACACTAACACCAGCACCGTGAAATGCAGCACTGACAGCAGCACTGTGATAGAGAGCACTGACATCAGCAGCGTGACATACAGCAATGACACCTGCACCGTGATAGAGTCATCTGACAACAGCACCGTGATAGAGAGCACTGACATCAGCAGCGTGACATAAAGCACTAACACCAGCACCGTGATATACAGCACTGACAGCAGCACCGTGATAGAGAGTACTGACATCAGCACCATGATATACAGCACTGACACCTGCACCGTAAGCAGCCCCAGGAGGAAGTCAGCATAGCACAGGGATGGTGGGAGCCCCTCATAATGAGCATAGCACAGGGATGGTGGGAGCCCCTCATAATGAGCATAGCACAGGGATGGTGGGAGCTCCTCATAATAAGCAGCCCCAGGAGGATGTCAGCATAGCACAGGGATGGTGGGAGCCCCTCATAATAAGCAGCCCCAGGAGGATGTCAGCATAGCACAGGGATGGTGGGAGCCCCTCATAATAAGCAGCCCCAGGAGGAAGTCATTACAGCACAGGGATGGTGGGAGCCTCTCATAATAAGCAGCCCCAGGAGGAAGTCAGCACAGCACAGGGATGGTGGGAGCCCCTCATAATGAGCATAGCACAGGGATGGTGGGAGCACCTCAAAATATGCACAGCAGAGGTACAGCCCCAGGAGGAAGTCAGCACAGCACAGGGATGGTGGGAGCCCCTCATAATATGCACAGCAGAGGTACAGCCCCAGGAGGATGTCAGAGGTCAGCAGTAGTGCACCTCAACCCTATGTATTGTGGACCTATACCAGTCCTTATAGAATAGCAGACTGTACCTCACTCAACCCTATGTACTGTAGTACCCTATACCTTACCAGTCCTTATAAGGACCTTTGTGGAACAAGTATGTTGTGTGTGAGTGATTAGCAGGCTGTACGTCAGTCCCTATACCGATGAAGGACTGCTGCAGTATAGGGCAGCGGTCAGCAGTAGTGCACCTCAACCCTATGTATTGTGGACCTATACCAGTCCTTATAGAATGGCAGACTGTACCTCACTCAACCCTATGTACTGTAGCACCCTAGACAGTTACCAGTCCTTATAAGGACCTTTGTGGAACAAGTAGGTTGTGTGTGAGTGATTAGCAGACTGTACGTCAGTCCCTATACCGATGAAGGACTGCTGCAGTATAGGGCAGCGGTCAGCAGTAGTGCACCTCAACCCTATGTATTGTGGACCTATACCAGTCCTTATAGAATGGCAGACTGTATCTCACTCAACCCTATGTACTATAGCACCCTACACCAGGTTATTACCAGTTCTTATAAGGAGCTTTGTGGAACAAGTAGGTTGTGAATGATTAGCAGACTGCAGCAGAAAGGGCAGCAGTCAAGTATAATATTCTTTCTATATTTGGAAGAAAGAATATTATACGTGTACAAGCCTATTACCATACCACTGATACCAGTCCTGAAAAGAACCTTTGTGGACCTAATATAGTAACAGCTACTGATTAAACTGACCCTCACTGCCTCACACACTGCTTCCTGCCTGTCCCTATATAAACTGACAAAACAGAGGCTACTGGAGCAATAACTGGAATAGCACTTTTGTGGACCTGATAGTAACAGCTAATGACTAAACTGACTGTCCCTACAGCAGACACACCGTCCTGTCCCTTTCTCTAAACTGACAAAAGACACTCAGGCTGCTGCAATAATCAGTAGCACAGCAAACCTATATCCTGAACTGTGAACTACATCTAACACCTATGGAATAGTTTTGATGGTTCAGCGTCACACAACACCTAACAAATATGGCACCACATCCCTGAAAGTTTGAAACATGAATCAAAAGACAGAAAGGGAAGTTAGGGATTTTAGCGGTGCAAACACCTATACCAGTCCTGAAAAGAACTTTTGTGTACCAAATAACTAGCGATTTGGGTCACTGCAATCTCTCCCTGCTCCACACAGCAACCTCTCCCTATAGTGACAGAAGAAAGAATGTAAAATAGCCGCCGGATCGGGTCTATTTATAAGTTAGGGGGAATGTCCAAGTGTCCATGTGCTGTAATGTCTCAATTGGCTGTCCTGTACCCCATGATGGATGTGTCATCATAGGTCAAAGTTCTTTTACACAGTAAACACGGAAGTCCGCCGGGCGAACGGCGCCAATAGTCCGCCGAACCGCGAACAGCCGAAATTCCCCGCAAAACGACCGCTGGGCGAACCGTTCGGCCATCACTAGTCACCAGGCCATCAGAGTACCTGAGTACCTGTCAACAGGCCATCAGAGTACCCAAGTACCTATCTGCAGCCCATCAGAGTACCCAAGTACCTATTTGCAGCCCATGCCTCATAGAATATATGTTGGGGTGTTTGCTTTCCAAAATGGGGTCATTTTGTGGGTAATTCCACTGTCCTGGTGCCCCAGGACCTTCAAAAGTGTGATAGGTAGGAATGAAATGAGGTGTAATTTATGCTTGTAGAACGCCTGAAGGTACTACTTCAATGTTGGGCCTCTCTATGTGGCCAGGCTGTGTAAAAGTCTCACACATGTGGTATCGCCATACTTGGGAAGAGTAGCAGAATGTGTTTTGGGGTGTAAATTTTGCTATATACATGCTATGTGTTAAAAATATCTTATAGATGGACAACTTTTTTGTAAAAAAAAAAAAAAATGCGTTTTCATTTATTTTCCAAATTTTCCAAAAACTTCTGGAAAAAAAATGAACCGTTCAAAAGACTCATGCCCCATAGATTATACGTTGGGGTGTTTGCTTTACAAAATGGGGTAATTTTGTGGTCAATTCCATTGTCCTGGTGCTCCAGGGCCTTCAAAAGTGTAATAGGTGGTTGTGAAATTAGATGTGTAGTTTTTGCTCGTAGAACGCCTGAAGGTACTACTTCAATGTTGGTGCTCTGTATGTGGCCAGGCTGTGTAAAAGTCTCACACATGTGGTATCTCCATACTCGGGAAGAGTAGCAGAATGTATTTTGGGGTGTAATGTGTTGTATGCATATGCTGTGTGTGACAAATAACCTGATAATATGACAATTTTGTAAAAAAAATAAAAAAATCGTAATTTTGCAAAGAATTGTGGGAAAAAATTACAACTTAAAAAACTCACCATGCTACTTACTTAATTCTTTGGAATCCCTACTTTCTAAAAAAGGGGTAATTTGGGGGGTATTTGTACTTTCCTGACTTGTGGTGACTTACAACACGACTTTAAGTCGCCCCAGGCCAGGCGACTTTTGCCCTGGCCAATCAGAGAATGAGCTCTCAAGGGGGAACTCCACGCCAAATTAAAAAAAAAACGGCATGGGTTCCCCCTCCGAGAGCATACCAGGCCCTTAGGTCTGGTATGGATTTTAAGGGGAACCCCCTACGCCAAAAAAATAGCGTGGGGTCCCCCCAGATCCATTCCAGACCCTTATCCGAGCATGCTACCCTGCCGGCCAGGAAAGGGGGTGGGGACGAGCGAGCGCCCCCCCCCCCTGAGCTGTACCAGGCCGTGTGCCCTCAACATGGGGGGTGCCTTGGGGAAGGGGGGCTACGCGGCCCCCCCACCCCAAAGCACCTTGTCCCCATGTTGATGAGGACAAGGGCCTCTTCCCGACAACCCTGGCCGTTGGTTGTCGGGGTCTACAGGCGGTGGGCTTATTGGAATCCGAGAGCCCCCTTTAATAAGGGGGCCCCCGGATCCCGGCCCCCCACCCTATGTGAATGAGTATGGGGTACAATGTACCCCTACCCATTCACCTGTGGAAAAAAAATGTAAAAAAACACAACACACAACACACAAGGGTTAAAATAGTTTATTGCACAGCTCCGGGGGTCTTCTCACCGGACTCCTCCGCTATCTTCTGCTAGCTCTTTTACTAGCGGAGGAGCCCAGCTTTCTTCTTCGCCGCCACCCTCTTCTTCCGACTTCGGGGGTCTTGTCCCCCCTCTTCGGTTCTTCTTGCCGGGCCACCGCGCCTTCTTCTAGCTCTTTTACTGGCGGTGGCCCGGTCTTCTGTCGCCACTGCCGCTGTCTTCTGTTCTCTTATTCTCTTCAGGAGCTGTTGCCTCGTCGCTATCTCTGCTCACAATGACAGGGATGGCGGCGTGCGGCGACTTATATAGGGACATCCCGGATGATGTCCCCACCCATTATGATATCACAGTCCCAGATGATGCTGGGACTGTGACATCATAATGGGCGGGGACATCATCCGGTGATGTCCCTATATAAGTCGCCGCACGCCGCGTGTCCTGTCATTGGGACCGGTGACAGCGACAAGGCAACATCTCCAGAAGAGAAGAGAAGAACAGAAGACAGTGGGGTGACAGAAGACCGCGGTGGCCCAGCAAGAAGAACCGAAGAGGGGGACAAGACCCCCGAAGTCGGAAGAAGAGGGCGGCGGCGACGAAGAAGAAAACTGAGCTCCTCCGCTAGTAAAAGAGCTATCAAAAGAGCAGAAGATAGCAGAGGAGTCCGGCGAGAAGACCCCCAGAGCTGTGCAATAAACTATTTTAACCCTTGTGTGTTGTGTTTTTTTTGTACATTTTTTCACAGGTGAATGGGTAGGGGTACATTGGGTGGCGGGCCAGTATCAGGGGGCCCCCTTATTAAAGGGGGCTCACAGATTCTGATAAGCCCCCCACCCGGAGACCCTGACAACCAACTGCCAGGGTTGTTGGGAAGAGGCCCTTGTCCTCATCAACATGGGGACAAGGTGCTTTGGGGTGGGGGGGCAGCGTGCCCCCCCTTCCCCAAGGCACCCCCCATGTTGAGGGCACATGGCCTGGTATGGCTCAGGAGGGGGGGCGCTCGCTCGTCCCCACCCCCTTTCCTGGGCCGGCCGGGTAGGGTGCTCGGATAAGTGTCTGGTATGGATCTTTGGGGGACCCCCACGCCATTTTTTCGGCGTGGGGGGTTCTCCTTCAAATCCATACCAGACCTAAGGGCCTGGTATGCTCTCGGAGGGGGAACCCACGCCAAATTTTTTAAATAAATTTGGCGTGGAGTTCCCTTTTAAGCTGATAATTTTGTGAGAATTGCCTCCATATAGACGGAGATCCGACTTGGAAATCAAATGGGTACCAGTCGCCTACAAGTCAGATTGAAGTAGTACAGGAACCTTTTCTGAAGTCTGAGCGACTTCAGTAGTGTGCATTAAGACAGCTCTCATTCACATTGATTTCTACATGTTGTGTGACCTGAGGCGACTTGGGGCGACTTGAAGTTGGATCTGAGTTGCCCCTGTGTGAATGGACCCTTAGTGTCTCAAAAAATGAGATACACCTGATGTACGGAAGGCCTGATCAGATGTGATCAATTTTCAGTGATTGGCACCATAGTTTGTAGACTCTATAACTTTCACAAAGACCAAATAATATACACTAATGTGGGTTATTTTTACCAAAGATATGTAGCAGTATAATTTTTGGCCAAAATGTAATTAGCAAAATTTTATGACATAAACAAAGAAAAAAGCATTTTTTCACAACATTTATGTTTTTTTTTTAAATTTATAGCACAAAAAATAATAAAAACACTAGTTATTAAATACCACCAAAAGAAAGCTCTATTTGTGTGGAAAAAAGGACGCAAGTTTCATATGGGTACAGTGTTCCATTACTGAGTAATTGTAATTGAAACTGTGAGAGCGCTGAAAGCTGAAAATTGGTCTGGACAGGAAGAGGGTGTAAGTGCACTGTATTGAGGTGGTTAATGAAAGCAACACAGAGAGATTAGTGATTATTAGTGATGGCCGAACGGTTCGCCCGGCGGTCGTTTCGCGGCGAATTTCCGACATTCGCGGTCCGCACGTTCGAACGCCTTTTTCCGTCGTTCGCCGCGGCGGACTTACGTGTTTAATGTATACAAGAACTTTAACCTTTGGTGACACGTTTATCATGTGATACAGGACAGCCAATTGAGACATGACAGCACATGGACACTTGTACATTCCCCCTAACCTATAAATACACCCGATCCGGTGGCCATTTTACATTCTTTCTTCTGTTACGATAGGGACAGGTTCCTGTGTGGAGTAGGGAGAGATAAACCACTAGCTATTTGGTACACAAAAGTTCTTTTCAGGACTGGTATAGGTGTTAGGTGTTGATAGGTTTGCTGTGCTGCTGATTCTTGCAGCAGCCTGAGTGTCTTTTGTTAGTTTAGAGAAAGGGAAAGGACGGTGTATGCTACAGGGACAGCCAGATTAGTCTTTCATCATCATCATCATCATCATCATCATTAGCTGTTACTATCAAGGTCCACAAAAGAGCTGTTCCAGTAACCACTAATCGTTCTCTTTTTTTGCCAATTTGTATAGGGACAGGAAGGAAGCAGTGTTGTCAGGCAGTGAGGGTAATTTTAAAGACTTGCTGTTATTATTAGTTCCACAAAGGTTCTTTTCAGGACTGGTATCAGTGGTACAGTAATAGGCTTGTACATGTATAATATTCTTTCTTCCAAATATAGAAAGGATATTATACTTGACTGCTGCCCTTCTGCTGCAGTCTGCTAAACATTCACAACTCACTTGTTCCACAAAAGTTCTTATAAGGACTGGTAACTTGGTATAGGGTGCTACGGTACATAGGCTTGAGTGCGGTACAGTCTGCTGTTCTGTAAGGACCGCTATCGGTCCACAATAGATAGGGTTGACGTGCACCACTGCTGACCGCTGCCCTATACTGCAGCAGTCCTTCAGCGGTATAGGGACTGACGTACAGTCTGCTAATCACTAACACACAACCTGCTTGTTCCACAAAAGTTCTTATAAGGACTGGTAACTTGGTATAGGGTGCTACGGTACATAGGCTTGAGTGCGGTACAGTCTGCTGTTCTGTAAGGACCGCTATCGGTCCACAATAGATAGGGTTGACGTGCACCACTGCTGACCGCTGCCCTATACTGCAGCAGTCCTTCAGCGGTATAGGGACTGACGTACAGTCTGCTAAACACTAATACACAACCTGCTTGGTCCACAAAAGTTCTTATAAGGACTGGTAACTTGGTATAGGGTGCTACGGTACATAGGCTTGAGTGCGGTACAGTCTGCTGTTCTGTAAGGACCGCTATCGGTCCACAATAGATAGGGTTGACGTGCACCACTGCTGACCGCTGCCCTATACTGCAGCAGTCCTTCAGCGGTATAGGGACTGACGTACAGTCTGCTAAACACTAATACACAACCTGCTTGGTCCACAAAAGTTCTTATAAGGACTGGTAACTTGGTATAGGGTGCTACGGTACATAGGCTTGAGTGCGGTACAGTCTGCTGTTCTGTAAGGACCGCTATCGGTCCACAATAGATAGGGTTGACGTGCACCACTGCTGACCGCTCACCTATACTGCAGCAGTCCTTCAGCGGTATAGGGACTGACGTACAGTCTGCTAATCACTAACACACAACCTGCTTGTTCCACAAAAGTTCTTATAAGGACTGGTAACTTGGTATAGGGTGCTACGGTACATAGGCTTGAGTGCGGTACAGTCTGCTGTTCTGTAAGGACCGCTATCGGTCCACAATAGATAGGGTTGACGTGCACCACTGCTGACCGCTGCCCTATACTGCAGCAGTCCTTCAGCGGTATAGGGACTGACGTACAGTCTGCTAAACACTAATACACAACCTGCTTGGTCCACAAAAGTTCTTATAAGGACTGGTAACTTGGTATAGGGTGCTACGGTACATAGGCTTGAGTGCGGTACAGTCTGCTGTTCTGTAAGGACCGCTATAGGTCCACAATAGATAGGGTTGACGTGCACCACTGCTGACCGCTCACCTATACTGCAGCAGTCCTTCAGCGGTATAGGGACTGACGTACAGTCTGCTAATCACTAACACACAACCTGCTTGTTCCACAAAAGTTCTTATAAGGACTGGTAACTTGGTATAGGGTGCTACGGTACATAGGCTTGAGTGCGGTACAGTCTGCTGTTCTGTAAGGACCGCTATCGGTCCACAATAGATAGGGTTGACGTGCACCACTGCTGACCGCTGCCCTATACTGCAGCAGTCCTTCAGCGGTATAGGGACTGACGTACAGTCTGCTAATCACTAACACACAACCTGCTTGTTCCACAAAAGTTCTTATAAGGACTGGTAACTTGGTATAGGGTGCTACGGTACATAGGCTTGAGTGCGGTACAGTCTGCTGTTCTGTAAGGACCGCTATCGGTCCACAATAGATAGGGTTGACGTGCACCACTGCTGACCGCTGCCCTATACTGCAGCAGTCCTTCAGCGGTATAGGGACTGACGTACAGTCTGCTAAACACTAATACACAACCTGCTTGGTCCACAAAAGTTCTTATAAGGACTGGTAACTTGGTATAGGGTGCTACGGTACATAGGCTTGAGTGCGGTACAGTCTGCTGTTCTGTAAGGACCGCTATCGGTCCACAATAGATAGGGTTGACGTGCACCACTGCTGACCGCTGCCCTATACTGCAGCAGTCCTTCAGCGGTATAGGGACTGACGTACAGTCTGCTAATCACTAACACACAACCTGCTTGTTCCACAAAAGTTCTTATAAGGACTGGTAACTTGGTATAGGGTGCTACGGTACATAGGCTTGAGTGCGGTACAGTCTGCTGTTCTGTAAGGACCGCTATCGGTCCACAATAGATAGGGTTGACGTGCACCACTGCTGACCGCTGCCCTATACTGCAGCAGTCCTTCAGCGGTATAGGGACTGACGTACAGTCTGCTAAACACTAATACACAACCTGCTTGGTCCACAAAAGTTCTTATAAGGACTGGTAACTTGGTATAGGGTGCTACGGTACATAGGCTTGAGTGCGGTACAGTCTGCTGTTCTGTAAGGACCGCTATAGGTCCACAATAGATAGGGTTGACGTGCACCACTGCTGACCGCTCACCTATACTGCAGCAGTCCTTCAGCGGTATAGGGACTGACGTACAGTCTGCTAATCACTAACACACAACCTGCTTGTTCCACAAAAGTTCTTATAAGGACTGGTAACTTGGTATAGGGTGCTACGGTACATAGGCTTGAGTGCGGTACAGTCTGCTGTTCTGTAAGGACCGCTATCGGTCCACAATAGATAGGGTTGACGTGCACCACTGCTGACCGCTCACCTATACTGCAGCAGTCCTTCAGCGGTATAGGGACTGACGTACAGTCTGCTAATCACTAACACACAACCTGCTTGTTCCACAAAAGTTCTTATAAGGACTGGTAACTTGGTATAGGGTGCTACGGTACATAGGCTTGAGTGCGGTACAGTCTGCTGTTCTGTAAGGACCGCTATCGGTCCACAATAGATAGGGTTGACGTGCACCACTGCTGACCGCTGCCCTATACTGCAGCAGTCCTTCAGCGGTATAGGGACTGACGTACAGTCTGCTAAACACTAATACACAACCTGCTTGGTCCACAAAAGTTCTTACAAGGACTGGTAACTTGGTATAGGGTGCTACGGTACATAGGCTTGAGTGCGGTACAGTCTGCTGTTCTGTAAGGACCGCTATCGGTCCACAATAGATAGGGTGGACGTGCACCACTGCTGACCGCTCACCTATACTGCAGCAGTCCTTCAGCGGTATAGGGACTGACGTACAGTCTGCTAATCACTAACACACAACCTGCTTGTTCCACAAAAGTTCTTATAAGGACTGGTAACTTGGTATAGGGTGCTACGGTACATAGGCTTGAGTGCGGTACAGTCTGCTGTTCTGTAAGGACCGCTATCGGTCCACAATAGATAGGGTTGACGTGCACCACTGCTGACCGCTGCCCTATACTGCAGCAGTCCTTCAGCGGTATAGGGACTGACGTACAGTCTGCTAATCACTAACACACAACCTGCTTGTTCCACAAAAGTTCTTATAAGGACTGGTAACTTGGTATAGGGTGCTACGGTACATAGGCTTGAGTGCGGTACAGTCTGCTGTTCTGTAAGGACCGCTATAGGTCCACAATAGATAGGGTTGACGTGCACCACTGCTGACCGCTCACCTATACTGCAGCAGTCCTTCAGCGGTATAGGGACTAAGAGTTTTGTCACAGGGTCATTTAAAAAATGACATGCAGAGGAAGAGGCAGGCCCTTCCGCAGGGGTGGTAGGGGTAGGGCAGGAGCAACAGGCTTGAGCCAAAGTGGGAAGTTGCAGAAGGTGCGTTCAATTACTTTAAAGGATGCACCAGACTTGGTTGAGTGGCTCGCTCAGCCTTACTCTTCTGCACCCTCCTCATCCTCTCGATCTGCACCCTCTTCTTCACTCTCTGCTATGTGCACCCCCAAAGACACTACCACCAACAACACGACCACCACCACCACCACCACATACCTTCCGCTTGAGTCACTGGAATTATTTTCCGATCCATATCAAGAGGACATTTCTGATGCGCAGCCACTCTTGGTATTGGATCAGGAAGAGGAGGTAGCAACAAGCGCTACTCAGCAGTCTGACGCCAGTACCCAGATCAGCCCAAGGAGGAGGTTGGTCCCCGGTGTTGCTGCCTACTCCGAGATCTCTACTTATAGCGGTGGGGAAGGTGACGTTGATGATGACGTGTCTAGTGATGTCACGTGGGTGCCCACAAGAGAGGAAGAGGAGGGGAGTTCAGAGGGAGATATGGACCAGCAGATAGGGAGGAGAAGCAGCAATGACTTACATTGCACAGCAGGGACAAAGCAGACTGCAAATGTATCAGGAGCGAGTCATCGACCATGTACGGTCACATCTGGCGCTCCCAGGACACCGGCACATGGCTCCGCAGTGTGGGCTTTTTTTAACGTGTCCGCTGCTGACAATAGCGTTGCCATCTGCAATCTTTGCAGTCAACGCGTTAGTCGCGGTAAGCCCAATACTCACCTAGGGACGACCGCCTTAAGAAGGCACATGAGCAGCCATCACCGAGCCCAGTGGGAGCAACGGAACACACAAAGCCACACTGCAGGCTCTCACCGTCCAGCCTCGTCTTCTACTTCTCCTTCTCCTCTCTCCTCACAATTGTCCTCCACTCCACCTTCCATCACGCCAAGCTCACATTTTTCTGCAAAAAGGCAGGCTTCCGTGGGCCTAATGTTTGAGCGTAAAAAAATGATGATGCCGGATAACCCTCTTGCCCAACGGTTGGCGGCTGGCTTGTCAGAACTCATAGCCCGCCAACTACTGCCATATAAACTGGTGGACTCGGAGGCCTTTCGCAAATTTGTGGCCATTGGAACACCACAATGGAAGGTCCCAGGAAGGAAGTATTTCTCAGAGAAGGGCATCCCAGAGCTATATGGCCATGTTCAGCGGCAAGTGAATGTATCTCTGGCACACAGTGTCGGTGCCAAGATACATCTGACCACAGACACGTGGTCTAGCAAACACGGGCAGGGAAGGTATATCAGTTTTACTGCCCACTGGGTGAACCTTCTGACGGCCGTCAAGCATGTAACCCGTGGCACCCGTGTAGATTTGGTTTTACCGCCACGGATTGCATGCAGGCCTGACTCTTCTTCTCCTCCTCCTACTCCATCCTCCTCCCTCTCCTCCTCAGCTGCCTCCTCCTTTTCCGCTGCTAGCGTCTCTTCCACTGCACCGCCCAAGCTCCCCAGAACCTATTCCACATGCCAGGTGAGACGTTGCCATGCCGTGCTGCGTCTGTTGTGCCTGGAAGCAAAGAGCCACACTGGCCCGGCACTCCTTTCAGCTTTGCGTTCACAGGCAGATGAGTGGCTAACACCGCTCAATTTGACAGTTGGTAAAGTGGTGTGTGACAACGGTGCCAATCTGCTTAGCGCATTGAAACAGGGCAAAATCACGCACGTGCCGTGCATGGCACACGTCTTAAACTTGGTCGTGCAGCGATTCCTTGTCAAATACCCTGGGGTCCAGGACATCTTGCGGCAGGCAAGGAAAATCTCGGCCCATTTCAGAAGATCTTACACGGCCATGGCTCGCCTTGCTGACATTCAGCGGCGACACCATCTGCCGGTCAGACGTCTTATTTGCGATTGCCCGACGCGATGGAACTCAACCTTCTATATGCTTGATAGGCTGCTCCAGCAGAAACGTGCAGTTAACGTCTACCTGTATGAACTCTGCGAAAGAAACGGTTCTGGGGAGCTGGGTTTTTTTTCACCGCGCCAGTGGCTGCTCATGCGCGACACATGCAGACTTCTGCGGCCATTTGAGGAGATCACCAAACTGGTCAGTCGCAGCCATGGCGCCATCAGTGACATGGTACCTTATGCCTTCTTTCTGGAGCGTGCATTGCGTCGTGTCATTGATCAGGCTGTGGAGGAGCAGGAGCGGGAAGATGAGGAAGTCGCAATGCTGGATGAATTCCCAGGGGGGGCTACTCTATCTGAGACAAGTCAACAACAGGAGTCTGATGAGGAGTCAGAGGAGGATGGTGCCGGGGCGGATGAGCAGGAGCAAGAAGAGCATGCTTTAAACCTTTCTGGGATCCCTGTTGTGCGTGGATGGGGAGAGGAGAATGAAGAGGACGACATTATCCTGGATGATGAGCAGGAGCCAGGCCACCACACCGCTTCCACTTTAGTGCAAATGGGGGCCTTCATGCTCCAGTGTTTTAATAGGGACCCCCGTATAAAAAGCATGAGGGTCAAGGACCAGTACTGGGTGGCAACGTACTTAGACCCCCGGTACAAACACAAAATGGCGGAAATGTTACCGCCGTCGCAGAGGGCTGTCAGAATGCAGCACTTCCAGGCCTTGCTTCGAGAAATGCTGCATTCTGCTTTTGCGTGCGCTGGCAGAGGAGCAATTCCCACTCCCAGAGAAGGATTTGCGGGTACCAATCCAACAGCGCCTGCAAGAAGAGGCCGGTTTGAAGATGTGTTGGTGACTTCGGATATGAGGTCATTCTTTCAGCCGACCCATCGACAGGTGTCATCCGGATCCAGCATCAGGGAACGCCTAGACCGTCAGGTGTCCGACTACATTGGGTTAACGGCCGATGTGGACGCTCTGAGGAGTGATGAACCCCTAGACTACTGGGTGGGCAGGCTTGACCTCTGGCCAGAGCTTGCCCAATTTGCAATCGAACTGTTGGCTTGCCCCTCATCCAGTGTCCTGTCCGAAAGGACGTTCAGCGCAGCAGGGGGGATTGTGACCGATAAGCGTACTCGCCTAGCTCACCACAGTGTTAACTACCTCACATTTCTAAAAATGAATGAGGCATGGATCTCGGAGGAATTCAACACATGTGACCAGTAGACCATGTATATGTCTATAAACTATTTTTTTAATCAAGCACACAGACCTTCTTAATTCATTTGGCTCACTTCCTTGACCCAAAAAAGCACACCGTACTATATGCCCCTACCCTCCTCTTTGAAGAGGTTGAGCGGTGTCATATTTCTACTGGGGCTGCTTATGATATCCCTGTGCTGTGCTGACTTCCTCCTGGGGGTTCTTATTATGAAGGGATCACACTATCCCTGTGCTGTGCTGACTTCCTCCTGGGGGTTCTTATTATGAGGGGATCACACCATCCCTGTGCTGTGCTGACTTCCTCCTGGGGCTGCTTACGGTGCTGCTGTCAGTGCTGTATGTCACGGTGCTGCTGTCAGCGCTGTATGTCACGGTGCTGCTGTCAGCGCTGTATGTCACGGTGCTGCTGTCAGCGCTGTATGTCACGGTGCTGCTGTCAGCGCTGTATGTCACGGTGCTGCTGTCAGCGCTGTATGTCACGGTGCTGCTGTCAGCGCTGTATGTCACGGTGCTGCTGTCAGCGCTGTATGTCACGGTGCTGCTGTCAGTGCTCTGTATTACGGTGCTGCTGTCAGATGCCTCTATCACGGTGCATGTGTCATTCCGGTATGTCACGCTGCTGGTGATCATCTCCTGCACCCTCTTCTTTGCCTACCCTGGTCCCTGACCTTCCCTCTCCTCCATTGCCTTCATTAGCTCCATAGTCCTGAATTGTTAGAACAATTTCCCAAATAAAATAAAAATGCTTGTAGTTATCGATCCCAAATTCACCTCATACATGTATTATGTCATTGTCCAGATGGTGGGACTACGTTTTACCCCCTAATAATTACCACGTGGCCGCAAATTCGACATGAAGGTTTGCAAAGTTCGCCTCCCATTGAAGTCAATGGGGCCCGCGGCGAACGTTCTGTTTCGCGAACGTTTGGGTCCGTTCGCATTTCGCGTTCGCGAAACGTCCCGTCGGAAGTTCGTCCATCACTAGTGATTATAAATTCCCCCGCTGCCTCACCAATCATCCCTGAGTGTCCGGGTATGGAACTAGGCATAGGAAGCATTTGCAGAAGTACAAGAGAATGCATTAAGGTGAAAAACGGCGAGGGTTTACAACCCCTTTAGGCTATTTTTCAACGAAGAATAGGCAAAAATGTCACTCTCTAGATCATAGTTGCCAACATTGTAAAAAAAAAAATTTGGGACACTTTTTTGGCAGTAGGCAGAGTTGTATTATAATTAGGGGGTGGGGCATGCGGTTATAGGTGTGGCATATAAAAAGGTGAAAATGTGGTGCGCGAAGCGGAAAAATATGGGTGGGGTTTATGTAAAATAGTGGGCGTGGCTTACATGGGGGCATGGCTCAAAGGGGTGTGGTTAGAGTCTGAGGTGAATGCGGGGGGAGAGGGAAAGGAGGGGGGGAGGGAAAGGAGAGACAGCAGCCCCCCGATCCTACACCACAATAGCAATATGTGTTTGCCAGAGTTTGACAATCAGCAGATAAAGATGCTCCAAATACCTGGTGTTAGCGCTTCCATCATCCCGGCGCCATGATTGTTATGGTGTCAGTTTGATTGAAGCGCATTATTTCTATTATTACATTGTAATATGAAATGAAATCATTCAACTCACCATAATGCTGAATCAGTGGGAGCCATGAGCGCCTCACTAGCCACGTTGCCTGCCACCAGATGCTATCAGGTGTCCCAAGTGGAGTCTGTCCTTACATCAGGTGCCCCATCAGAGGTACCTTCCTCACATCTGTGTCCATCAGCGGAGCCCCTCCTTACATCTGGTGCCCCTCTGACATCCAGACTGGCCCCCCCACATCTCCAGACTGGCCCCCACATCTCCAGACCGGCCTCCACAGACCGGCCCCCACATCCACAGACCGGCCCCCACATCCACAGACCGGCCCCCACATCCACAGACCGGCCCCCACATCCCCAGACTGGCCCAGACATCCACAGACTGGCCCTGACATCCACAAACTGGCACCCACATACACAGACTGGCCCGAGATACTCACTGCACGGACTCCCCCGACAGGACATATAATCTCCTGGCCTCCAAGCGGCAGCCGTCGTTGTCGCACTGACTTTGAACTGTGGGGCTGCCCACTGCTCTTCACACACACTGGCAGCAGGGGTGGGCGGCACCACAGGTTCTCTATTGAAGACCAGCTTCTGGTCTTCTTAAAAATGGCGGCTGGCGGAGACATTGTCTCCACCGGCCGCGGCCCTCTAGCGTCCGGCGGCAAAAAACGGGAAATTCAAATTCCCAGGACAAACCGAATTTCCCGAGACATTTCCCGGGACAAAATTAATTTGGGACAAATGTCCTAATCCCGGGAATGTCCCGGGAAATTCGGGACAATTGGCAACTATGCTAGATGTGCTAAGCTGGTAGAGACATACCCAGCTGTAATTGCAGTGAAAGGTGGTTCTACAAAGTATTGACTCAGGGGGGCTGAATACAAATGCATGCCACACTTTTCACTTTATTTATTTGTGAAAAATTTTGAAAACCATTTATCATTTTCCTTCTACTTCACAATTATGTGCAACTTTGTGTTGGTCTATCAAATAAAATTCCAATAAAATACATTTAGGGTCCTTTCACACGGGGCGGATCAGTTCTGATCCGCCCCGTGGATGTCCGTTTGCTCAGCGGGGATCACTCCGCCGATCCCCGCTGAGCAGGGAGATGACAGCTCCGTCTCTGCACACTGCGCAGGGACGGACCTGTCACAGCGCCGCTCTCCCCTATGGGAGATCGGATGACGACGGACCGCAGTGCCCGTCGTCACCCGATCCGATCCGCAGACGGATGGAAAAATAGCTTTTTCCTCCGTTACACTTTTTCGGATCGGAGCGGGTCGGATGTCAGCGGACATGTCACCGCTGACATCCGACGCTCCATAGACCTCTATGGAGCACCCGTTCAGGTCCGCCTGAAAAACTGACAGGCGGGCCTGAACGGGACGTCAGTGTGAAAGAGGCCTTAGGTTTTTGGTTATAACATGACAAAATGTGGAAAATTTCAAAGAGTATGATTACTTTTTCAAGGCACTGTAAAATGCAAGCAAAGGGCTGCATCCCACCCGTGAGCTGCAGTTTAAGGACCTCTGTTTTAAAATATTAGGTTCTCCTAATGCCTACATGGCAACATTCTAGTGATAACGTTCTGTCCCTATCCTCACCTATAGGACCAGTTAAATTTTAAATATGTCATAATAAACCCCCACAGCATTCTCTTTTTTGTCCTTAACACCTTCTGCCTGCAGACAGGTGTATGCATGTTCCTTACTTACCAACTGGTTTGATGTCCACACGGATTCAGCCTCTCCAAGCACAGTCCTACAGTTTAGGTTGCCAAAAACACCAATAAGGTGGAAAGCCCCCTTCCGAGGGTCCTGTGAGGTTGTTACTAACTAGAAAAAAATTCTATGTGGAGGTATGTTTCTTACGCACCGACCCCCCCCCCCCTTTTTTTTTTTTTTCCTGTATGGCAGCTTTGTCTCTATCCTTTTTTTTCTCAAGACTTTTATTTTTCACTTTTTGCCCCCATTGCTGCCCTTTTTTTTGGCAGCCCGAGACTCTATTTATTAACTTTTTGGTTGAGGACCGTTTCCTGCCTAGAGCAACTGGCTTACGATGAGGAACACTTGACTTCCTCAGAGGAGATGCCTGAACTGTAGGACTGGGTTCACACTGACAACTAATGCAGCTGACAGCAGGGGGGGCCGGTGTGTCCCTGTTCTCCATTTCAGGGATGAATCGGGCCCGAATTTCTTCCTGAATTCGGACCTGAAACGGAGCCAAAGATGCAGAGGACTTCTGTGCAATTCGCACCGCAGCCGCATTGGAGATAGGTGAACTTTCATCCGATCTCCCCATAGAGGACAGCGGGGCTCTGACAGGTCCATCTCTGCATGGTGAGTGGAGATGGACCTGTCATCTGCCTGCTCAGCGGGGATCAACGGATTGATCCCTGCTGAGCTAGCAGAGTCCGCTGGGCGGACCACCCATGCGAAAGTACCCTTAGGCTGCATTCACACTGATGAATAGGGTCGGTGCAAATAGTAGCGACATGGGTCAGAGGTTCCTGCATGCAGCTCTCAAGGGCTAGATGTGGCTGTCGGCCCCGTTTTATTATAATGACATGTAGCTGCATCTGTTTGTGGCAATTGCCTGCGGTGATCGGTGCTGGATGCACATGCTTTTCCAACGTTTTTTCTTTTTTTAATAGACCTCAAAGAATTGTCAAACTGAAAATATTCGGGGGTGGTAAAACAGATGGCTGAGCAGAGGTTTTACATCCCTCTGGCCACATAAAATCTAAACAGCAGCCAGAGTGGGCCTGATCACATGCAGCAGCCGAGATGCTTTATGTCATGACTGGGACAAATTTAACCTGATGTGGAGTTAACAGACCACACTGCCATTTAACCTTGCTATTCAAGTCAATAGGGCCATGCTGCAATAACAAGCTAAAAGCTTGGCTTGTGGTTGAGGTGCATTATATCCATTATATAAGGATTGCCCTCTTAGGCTTGATTCATACAAATGTGTTTTTTGATGCAATTAGCAGAAATACAGGGACATTTTTTAGCATGGGTTCCTATGGAACATGTTCACATTAACCACTTGCTGACCGGCGCACGCCGATGTACGTCGGCAGCATGTCACGGACAGTCAAATGGGTGTATATGTAGACCCTTTAAATTTGCCGCTGGCGGCGCACGCCCGGCTCGGGGCCTCCGTGAGTCAGATTGCGGGTCCCGCAGACTCGATCGCCGTGGGGATACCAGCGATCGTCTCACAGGGAGGAAGAACGGGGAGATGCTAATGTTAACAAGCATATCCCCATTTTGCCTAGTGACCGTGTCGCTGATCTCTGCTCCCTGTGACGTGTCACACACAGCTACGCCCCCCCCCCCCCCACAGTTAGAAACACACGCCAGGACACACTTAACCCCTACACTGACACCTAGTGGTTAACCCCTTCACTTCCAGTGTCATTTACACAGGAATTAGTGCATTTGTATAGCACTGATTGCTGTTTAAATGACAATGGTCCCAAAAATGTGTCAAAAATGTCCGATGTGTCCGCCTATAATCTCACAGTCATAAAAATCGCTGATCGCCGCCATTACTAGTAAAAAAAAAAATTATTATAAAAATGCCATAAAACTATCCTCTTTTTTGTAAACACTATAACCAATCAATACACGCTTATTGCGATTTTTTTTTTTTTTTACCAAAAATATGTAGAAGAATACTTATCAGCCTAAACTGAGGAAAAAAATTTTTTTTTCATATATTTTTGGGGGATATTTATTATAGCAAAATGTGAGAAATAATGCGTTTTTTTCAAAATTGTCGCTCATTCTTTGTTTATAGCGCAAAAAATAAAAACTGCAGGGGTGATCAAATACCACCAAAAGAAAGTTCTATTTGTGGGGAAAAAAGGGCATCAATTTTGTTTGGGAGCCACGTCTCACGACCGCGCAATTGTCAGTTAAAGCGACGCAGTGCCAAATCGCAAAAAGTGGTCTGGTCTTTGACCAGCAAAATGGCATTTTGCTTTTTCAACACACGCTTTTGTTCTATTAAAGTCTATGGAACCAAAAAACAGAAAAAAGTCCCTGGCCCTTTCCATAAAATGCACAGATGTGAACTATATCCATAGGAAACCATAAACCATGTTAAATGGGCTGTAGTGTGTTTCTGCAAAACTGAAAATTCACAAAAAAATGCATAGGTGTAAACCAGGCCTCAGTGTCATTTTTTTCTGTTGCTCCCTTCCTCGGCTATCAGAATGAATCACTTCTGGCAAGTTTTCCTGACACAGATAGAAAAATGGAGACTAGGGAAGGACCCTCCAGTTGATTGACAACCTCAGCTCTGTTCCTTTGTGAAGGGTGTGTGTCCCTTCCCATTAATGAGCTCTCAGAGCTCTCCTCGCTGAGCTCTGCAGAGTGTAACTTCAGCTCTCTGCCCCTCTTTTTCTGAACCCCAAAACAAGGTTATAAACTCTGGAGATATACACCACCGCTCAAAGTCAGGTCCTGGGAACTCAGCAAATGACATCACAGCGAAAGAACTTGAAGCGTTTCGCACTAAGGCTAGTGCTTACTCATAGCTGGTACACAGCTATGAGTAAGCACTAGTCTTAGTGCAAAACGCGTCAGCTGTTAGCATCTTTTGCTGTGATGTCATTTGCTGTGTCCTAAATATTATTTGAATAAAGCATCGTTTTAGCTTTGGAGTGCGGTCGTCCAGAGTTCTGTCATTATCCACATTATAAACTCTGGATTTTGAATGGATATAGAGAAGAGAATTCTGCAGATACACAGATACAACTTATGCAGGGTTTGTTTCATCTCTGTGTATCACCTGAGGCTTCGCACTTCACTGGAAGGCAGGGACGGCCTGTCCATTAGACCCCCCCATCAATGCGTCCGGCCAGCATGCAGGACGCCGGATGCGTGGATTCCAATGGGGGAGGGGGGGCATATTTTTGAAACACGTGATTAGAGCCAGAGGCTCTAATAGGCTTCAAAAAAGGGTGTGAACCAAGCCAACCGTTGTGTGACAATAGCAAATGAATATTTGCTACAGTGGGGATCGAAAGTTTGGGCACCCCAGGTAAAAATGTGTATTAACCACTTCAATACAGGGCACTTAAACACCTTCCTGCCCAGAACAATTTTGAGCTTTCAGCGCTGTCGCACTTTGAATGACAATTGCGCGGTTATGCTACACTGTACCCAAATGAAATTTTTATCATTTTTTTCTCACAAATAGAGCTTTCTTTTGGTGGTATTTGATCACCTCTACGGTTTTTATTGTTTGCGCTACAAATAAAAAAATACTGAAAATTTTGAAAAAAAAATGTTTTTTTTTTGTTTCAGTTTCAAAACTTTGTAAATAAGTACGTTTTCTCCTTCACTGATGGGCACTGATGGGGCTACACTGATGGGCACTGATAAGGCGGCACTGATGGGCACCAATGATGTGGCATCAATGAAGTGGCACTGATGAGGTGGCATTGATGGACACTGATATGTGGCACTGATAGGCGGCACTGATGGGCGACACGGATGGACACTGATAGGTGGCACAAATTGGCACTGATAGCTGGCACGGATTGGCATGGATGGGCGGCACAGATGGGCATGGATAGGCGGCACAGATGGGCATGGATAGGCGGCACAGATGGGCATAGATAGGCGGCACAGATGGGCATGGGTGGGCACTGATAGGCGGCACAGGTGGGCACTGATAGGCGGCACAGGTGGGCACTGATAGGCGGCACAGGTGGGCACTCATAGACGGCATTGGTGTTATACTGTACTAATGGATGCCAATCAGTGCCAAACAATAATGCATGCCAATCAGTGATGCCCATTGTGGGCACTGATTGGCATCCATTATGGGCACTGATTGGCATCCATTGTGCTGACTGGCATCCCTGGTGGTCTAGGGAGGATTACCTTTTCCCTGGTGGTCTGGTGGCGTCCCTGGTGGTCCAGTGTGGGCATCCTCGGGGGGGGGGGGCTCTGCTGATAATCAATCGATCAGCACAGACCCCCCCTGTCAGAGGAGCAGCCGATCGGCTCTCCTCTACTCGCGTCTGACAGACGCGAGTGAGGAAAAGCCGATCACCGGCTCTTCCCATTTACACTGTGATCAGCCGTGATTGGACACGGCTGATCATGTGGTAAAGAGTCTCCGTATGAGACTCTTTACCGAGATCGTAGTTGCCGGGTGTCAGACTGACACCCCGCAACAACGATCGCCGCGATGCGCGCCCCCGGGGGACGCGCAGCGGCTCATAATCCTGATCACGTCATATGACGTCCGATCAGGATTATGAAACCACTTTGCCACCGTCAATTGCCTATAGGGCGGGCGGCAAGTGGTTAATGTGCATAACGAAGCCAAGGAAAGATGGAAAAATATCCAAATGGCATCAAACTATTTTCAGTTTTCTAGACAACTGCTTAGAAGAACCCATGGTGCTGATTGTTGGGGCAAGGTCAGATGAGTCTGGCCATTTAAAACCTTTGAGATTGACATCATCTGGTCTTCCCAGACGATGATTGAGAACAATCCATGACACTGGCAGGTCTCAGCTTTGCAAAGGGGGCAGTGCATGCTATAAATTCTGCAGGGTGCCAAAACTTTTGCAGACGCCATTTTTTTGTTTTCTGTAATTTTGAAAGTGTAAACGATGGAAATAAAATCTAACTTTTTTGGACATATTATAAGAATGTCTAATCTGTAATTTGATGCCATTTGGATATTTTTCCATCTTTCCTTGGCTTTGTTATGCACATTAAGGCTGGGTTCACACTGCTGCGGGGGGAGATCCGGATGTGATTCGCACCGCAAATCACATCCGATCTCCGTAGCGATGCGAGTACAGCCATACAGATAGTATGGCTGAATTCGCAGCGCTCCCGCAGCAAACTCGCACGGGACCCTTTTTTTGGTCCGCAACAGAATCGGATCGCATGGTGGTTCACACCATGCGATCCAATTCCTGTGCGAGTCGGCAGATCGCACTGCGATATGCGGACGGACCTGGGGGTGTCATTAACATAACATTGACACTCCCAGCCGTCCGCATAGGGCAGTGTGAACTGCCGGCGGGAGGTGTGCGATGCGGGAAAACGCCGCGGATTCGCGGCGTTCCCGCATCGCAGCGGTGTGAACCCGGCCTAATACACATTTTTACCTGGGGTGCCCAAACTTTCGATCCC
This sequence comes from Lithobates pipiens, assembly GCF_037356315.1. Lineage (NCBI taxonomy): Eukaryota > Metazoa > Chordata > Amphibia > Anura > Ranidae > Lithobates > Lithobates pipiens. Next base: position 120,144,655 of record NW_027507718.1, on the reverse strand, counting down.
CACTGTATATTTACACTGATTCTCCCCCTGGGCCAATCAGGAAGCGTGTCTGAGACCCGTTTCCTGATTGGCCAAAAGGAGAAGCGTCCTGATTGGCTCCTGAGGAGGAGGGAGGAGATGGAAGCCACCGTAATGCCCATGGAGAAGAGCAGGGGAAGGGAGAGCTGGCTGTGATGCCCTCCGTCCGGGTGAAGTGCTGCCCAGCATAGATGGGGTAAATGCTCCGGACCCGACCGGGTGGGGTCTGGCTGTGGGTGCACTGTTTGCCACCCCCCAAAAAAAAAATTGCCACCAACCGCCACTGATAGAAGGGTTTACAAAAACTTTAAGTGCAAAGTAGAAGGTTGGATAGACAGAGATGAGTTTGGAGGATACCAGAGCTTTCAGGGCAACCAGAAGGAACACACTATAAGAAAAAGACAGGGTTACATTTCACATTGACGTGAGCTTTAATGAAATGGGGGAAAGGTCAGCACTACTTGCACAGTAAAGTATCAAGTGTCATGCTAAGGAAAGCTCTGTACAAAGTTACAGCTCTTCCATTCCTATGGCCCTATTATCGGAATGTACAGGCCTCACGTGCTCTCCACGCACATGTCTACGCTTGTACACACACACAGCTAAAACCCCGCCCACTCTTGTCACCTTTCACCCTGTTTCCAACACCCTCCGTCCACCCTTCCCCCCCACATCCCCCAAAACACCAGCCGCATGGGACTCATTGCTCCGCCTTCTCTCCACACAATTGGTCTATCTCCTTATCAATCGCTTTCCTCGGTCCTGCCTCTCAAAGTCCCCGCCCAGCTTTACGCTTCGTTGCTTCTGATTGGCTTGCAGCCTGTCCTCTCTTTCTCTGCCTGGTTGTTCGCCGAGTTTCGTCGCTGGGCAACACCTGGAAGGGCGTGGCTTGGGCGGTAACGCAGTCAATGGTACGGTGGCCTGGAGTAGGAGCATTTTTTTGGGGGAACGGGTAACTGGAGTCCTGTCAGAGGTGAGTGTGCCACTCGTTGTGGTAAACGGCTGTGCAGTCCGCATGTCCTGTGTGGGGGGAATTGTCATGTGTCCCTCTGCTGGCTTTATTTATGTCAGCTGTGAGGAGAATCCTTAGGAATATAATCCTACTACTTGCCTTACAACCCACATGGCGGCCACTGCACTCTACAGGTGTCACCTGCTATGTATGTAGAGGAATGGGTCACACTGGGCTGGGTGGGATCACATGCTGCATGCTTGGGGCAGTGACAGGATCATAGAACAAACACTCATGAGTCATGCAGAAAAGTCTATAACACGTTTTCTTTTTCTTAGTTGGGAGAGCGTTAGAACCCCTGGCAGGCTTTTATTGCTGCAGAGAATCACCTCTATTTTTGTCCTGGCGACCATTGCTGTCACTGGAACAAGATCAAGGTTTCCTGTTCACTGGACTTCTAAAATCATTCTAAGGCCCCTTTCACACTTGTCACAGGCAGCCACTTTTAAGTCGTGAAAGGGGCCTAAATGTTTGCTGCAGTTTTTCTTTTAACCGCAAAACATGTTCTACTTACCTGCACTGTGTAATGATTTTGCATAGAGCAGCCCTGATCTTCTTCTTCTTCTCTCTTTTTTTTGGGGTCCCCTGATGGTGCTCTTTATTTCCCTCCCCTTGCTGAGTGCCCCCAATAGCAAGCCTCTTCCTATGGGGGCACTCAACACTGGACATTGCCCATTCGCACACCTTGGCCCCTCCCTTAGATTCCATTCACACTAAAAATAGCACCTGAAAAGCGCCTTTCAAGCTACCCCAGTGTGAAATCCGGAGTGCTTTCACACTGAGGCGGGGCGCTTGCAGGAAAAAAAGTCCCGCAAGCAGAATCTTTGGTGCGGTAGCGGTGTATACATTGCTTCTACACTGCCCCCTGCCCATTGGAATGAATAAGCAGCGCTGCTGAAGTGCCTGCAAAGCGCTTCGGCAGCACACAACACGGGTGCTTTTAAACCTTTATTCGGCCACTAGTGGGGGGTGAAAAGCGCCACTAACACCCGCACCGCCCCAGTGTGAAAGGGCTTTTTCGCTCTCCTTATTGGCTCACTGGCTGTGATTGACAGCAGCAGGAGCTAATGAGAAAGATGGATGCTGTCACTGAATCGAGATGGGGATCAGTAAGTGGGGGGGAGCTGCACCAAGAAGGGTGTTTTATTTTTATACCATAATCCATAGACTACATTAGGCCTGGTTTACACCTATGCGATTTCCAGGGCATTTTTAGTTTTGCAGAAAAACCCTACAGTCCACTTAACCTCCCTGGCGGTATGATTCATTCTGGTTTTAGGTGCTGAAAGCGGTACAATTATTTTGCATGGAAATTTGGCGTTTTATATTGTAGTCCTGTAATTCTTAGGAATAACGCTCTTAAATCTGTTCAAACCAGAGTCTAGCAGACATCCCGGGTATGATAAAGTTTATAATATAATAAAGAATAATAAAAATTATTCAATAATGTAATCAAATCCTAAAACACTGAAATTTGCTCATTTGCAGAATTGTCGCTGTCATTAGATTTAGTGTTTGATGACAAATTTCCCCACAAATCGCTATCGCTCAATTCTGCAAGTGATTAAAATTTATTATCGCTGTTTTCTAGTTGGTCTAAAATTACTTTTGACATAAAGGGACACTTATTGGTTGCTATGGGCAATCTCCAAATTCCAGGCAGAAAAAACAGTATTTATAATATAAAAGTGCATGCAGGGCACTGCACAGACCACTAGGGACAAAGGGGGTGTGTAATTTTTTGTGTTTTTGTTTTGTGTGTTTTAACTTTTTTGAATTTGGCGCTGATCTCCGCTACCGTGCATCATAACGTCGCAGGGAATGGAGCTCGGCGATCCCGAGTCAGGCCCCCCCCCCCCCCAGGCCGATACGTCCCTCATATTGTGTCCCAGCGCCGCCATCCTCACTAAGAGAAACAGGCAGTGGAGCCTTCTGGCTTTACTGTTCGTTTCCTACTGCGCATGTCACACGTCGCTTTGTGAATGGCCCCGTACATGTCCCAGAAGGCAACGGGGCAGCTCACCGAAGAGGAGGAAGGGCCGCGGAATAGGAAGGGGCAGATTAGGAAGACTGCCTAGCAACAGGGGTTTCTGTTAAAGCCTCATACACATGATCGGACTTTGTACAAACTTTCCCATGGATTTTGTACTAAGGGCGTCGGCCCTGAACTTGTTAAGCATACACACTGCAGGACTTTTTCAGCCAACTTTCACCAAATCACGTGGTTTTTCTGCTCTTTACCGCCACCTTTGGTCAACTTCTGTATTGTTGTCTGATCTTTTGCATTGGTTCTGAGCATGTGTGTTTGTACTTTGTACAAAAGTCCTATGGTTTTCTGTACACACGATCAGACTTTGCTCAATCGGACTTTTGTTGCCAGAAAGTTTGTCCGTTCGCATAGCCAACAAAAGTCCTATGAAAACCGAAAAAGTTTGTCCGATGGATCGTACACACGGTCGGATGTTGCTCCAAAACAGCTAATTGGCATGTTTGTTGTCAAAAAGTCTGATCGTGTGTACGGGCCTTTAGTTAATTTTTTTTTAAGAATATTAATGCTATATTTTATTTTTAAGGCGGCCCTCCGCTTTAACATTATTTCCTGTTCACATCTGTGCATTTTATGGAAAGGGTCAGGGACTTTTTTTTTTTTTTTTTGCGTTTCTGGTTCCGTAGACTTCAATGGAACCACAGTAGAAATGCATCAAAAACGCAATGATTGCATTTATGTTTTTGCTGTTTTCTCCCACAAGGCAACAGACACCTCCCAAAAACACGAAACACATAAAAAACGCATTTAAAAAGGTGCTCAGATTGCAGCGGGAAAATGCATCAACTGCATAGCTGTGAACCAGGCCTATGTTTAAAAACTTTTTGCCTTTTAGAACCATTTTACTAGCACATTATGAAATCCTCACCTTGGAACAAAGCAATCCAGTGCTCTAAAGTCACCACTGAGAGGGCTGACATGTTCCCCTGTCATTCTTCCGGGTTTGCGAGCTCTGGCGATGTGATTGGCCAGAGCTGCGATGATGTCACTCCCTCATATGCATGCAGGAGCCCTCAGTTTTGTCACAAAGCTTAGGTTCCACCAAGGTATGACAGACCTTCAGAGCGTATGCGCCAGTGATGTCACTGGCTGCATGCAGGGTGAATATCTCCTAAACGGTCTACGCTTAGGAGATATTCATTTTACCTACAGGTAAGCTTTACTATAGGCTTACCTGTAGATAAAAATGACCAAGCGGGGTTTACTGCTACTTTAAACCTCAATGCATGAGGCTCTGGGGGGGTTATTTATTAAAGGCACATTTATTGTACACTGTAAGTTCACTTGGATGTGCAGTTGCTGTAGATCCAAGGGCTAGAGCTGAAATGAGGGGAATCTCTGCTGATTTCTATCATCCAATCATGTACGAGAAAAAATGCTCTTTTCTATTCTCCTTGCATGTCCCCCTCGAATCTACAGTGACTTTACTTCCAAGTGCACAGTGGATTTTCTTTTAGTAAATAACCCCCTCTGGCACTTAGGTGCAGGTGGAGGACACAGTTGTTCCTTTCAGCCTACTGACAACAGTGTTTAAAGCTAAGGTGACCATGCAGAGAAAAAAATGCATTTATTATTTTTTCCACAGCAGTCTGCAGAGCATTACACCCACGATCAGTGGATGGCAGGTGCAATGTCAGGCTCTTGCAGACACTTTCTTCAACTCTCTTCCTATATCTCCATTTTCTGTTAGCTGGAGGAAGTCTCAGTGGACTGCGAGTGTGCTGATTGGTGCTGTTGCAGTGGCAGATGGGACTTTATAGTTTATTCATTGACAGATGCCTGTGAATAAATGATGTGGGTGTGCAGGCAGAACCCTGCACAGCGCCACTGATTTTTAAATGTGACAGCAGCTGTGGGGGAGAGGAACCCCCACCCACTGTCATGAGGGGGAGGTAACTCTCTGAAGCATGTTACCTTCTACATACAGGCGTGTAACATGTTCCTAAAAGTAAACTTGGTCTTTAAAGTCTGTGAGAGACTGAAATCTTCTACAGCTAAGCGGCACAAACGTTTGAATGCCAGGAACACAGATTGTGCATTCTGGCAGTTGTCCCTGGGCACATACTGCCCTAAACATTAGTCCAACACGGTGCATCCAGCACCTGAATGCCCAGATCTCATTTATTGGGGCTAAATGCCCAATGTGCACAGGGCCTTAAATGTCAATCTTCTTCTAATGGGCATAACTCTACTGTTGACAGTTGTCCAAGGCTCATCATACACATTAGTCTGGTTGTACAATATTATAGAAACTGAGCATAGGCACACAATAGGAGGCCAAACCTGATCAATTGATTCCCTTTGTATCCAGTCAGGTAGGCCCTATACTACATAGTTGTTGATAGATCTAAAGGAGATTGTACAATCAGATTTGTTTTATTTTATGGTGGGCTATAGCAGGGGTTGACAAATTTGCTTGGAATCTAGGAGCCAGCTAAAAAAGTTAGGAGCCGGGTCCGTGACGGCGATCTGGACCTGTCCCTGGCCTGACATGGAGACGAGTGAGGGGAAGATAGCCCCAAGCCCCTCACCTGTCTCCAAGTCATTGCCCATAGCTCTTAGAGGGACATTTTATTTATTTTTTTCAAATGACAAATTTTTTTTAAATTGCATTTTAGTGTAAATATGAGATGTGAGGTCTCTCTGACCCCAGATCTCATATACAAGAGGACCTGTCATGCTTTTTTCTATTACAAGGGATTTTTACATTCCTTGTAATAGGAATAAAAATGACACACATTTTTTTTTTTTTTTTTTAAAGAACAGTGAAAAAAAGAAAAATTAATAGTTAAAAAAAAAAATAAAAATATTTTAAACGCGCCCTGTCCTGCCAAGCTTGCGTGCAGAAGCGAACGCATATATGAAAGCGGTGTTCAAATCACACATGTGAGGTATCGCTGCGATCGGTAGAGTGAGAGCAATAATTCTAGCCCCAGACCTCCTCTGTAACTTAAAAAGTGCAACCTGTAGAATTTTTTAAACGTCGCCTATGGAGATTTTAAAGGGTAAAAGTTTGTCGCCATTCCATGAGCGGGCGCAATTTTGAAGCCTGACATGTTTGGTATCGATTTACTCGACGCAACATTATCTTTCACAATATTAAAAAAAAATTGGGCTAACTTTACTGTTGTCTTATTTTTTTTTTTTTTATTAAATACATTTTTCCCAAAAAAGTGCGCTTGTAAGTCCGCTGTGCAAATACGGTGTGACAGACAGTATTGCAACGACCACCATTTTATTCTTTAGGGTGTTAGAATAAAATATATATATAATTTTTAGGGGTTCTGAGTAAAGGGAAGGAAGATAGGCTGGCAGGCAGGGAAAATTAGCATTGCATCCATTAGCATTGCTGGTTGTAATTCCAACGGCCACCACAAGAGGGCGCCAGATTCCAGAAGGAACCATAGGATCGTAGAAGGCCTCAAAGCCGGGGGCTAAATTACCGGCCGCCGGCGGCGCGGCCCGACGCGATCACGCCGGGGGGGTCCGCGGAGACAGCATACCCCCAGCTGTGCTGCCCCAGGCGCCAGTTCGCTAATTCTAGTCGCAAATGCGACTTGGCGCCCGGGTTTTGTCGAGCCCTGGGCTATAGGGTGGTGACCCTACACTATATATAATCTGTACAATTTTCTTTAGATCTGCCACCAACTATGTAGTCTAAAGGCCTACCCGATTCATATCAATGAAATGCATTGTTTAGATTTGTCATCCAATTACAAAGTTTTGGTAAGTCTGAAGGAGATTGTACAGTCTACAATCTGATTGCGGTACAAGCTTATATTACAAGCTGACAGTACAATTTCTGTGCAATTAACTTTAGATTTACCAAAACTATGTAATATGCGCACCTACCTAAACTAGAACTGGACGTGTTAAGTCAGTAATGTGGAAATGATCAGCTGCAGGGAGACACCGGGCAATACTAATGATTAGTTCTTTTCCCTCTGCCTGCCTTTTTTTAGACACAATTTTCAGAGATTAAAAAGCTTTAAAACTCCTTCAGATCAATTGAAGTTGTCCTTAAGGGTATTATCTGATTCCTAAATAAGATTTTAGGATTAGGTGAATCGGTGCAAGTTGTCAGGGTTAGGCAATACTGGAATACAATTGTTTAATACTAATTGCAGAATCAAGTTTTCTAATCCCAGTGATGTGATTGTGGTGTGTTCTAGAGCGACTACATTTTTTCCTACTCGCAGTGTTAATTCCGTGTGATAGTTTTTTTTTTTTTTTCTGTTTTTATTGGCATTCTTTTCAGACAAGTATGTGGCAAAATATCCTGGAGCCCCACCTGCAGCGAGTATTCTATATCTCACAATCATTTGGTTAAACTAGATTTCATTACGTTGTACTGGCCTTTCCTTTCCTTAATTGATACTTCGCTTAGATATCTGTTGTACTTTGACACTTAAATATCTTTTCATTGAATTTAAAGAATGTTACCCGAACATGTGAAAGGGGATTTTTTCAGGTGCAAAAAGTCCATATACATAGACCACAATGATCTTACATTAAAAAAAAAAAAACGTTATAAAAACAAATTTAAAACCAACAACATAATTTTCTTGTAGTCATGATGCCAGTACAGTGGTTTCCACTCAACATGTTTCACCAGAAATATGGCTTCTTCAGGAGGTTCATGAAGCACTGTACAAAGTGTTGCTCTAACTAAATAGAAAAAATTACATTGTAAATGCAATTACATACATTCAAATATTTAACCAAATACATAGACATTCTTTTTAAGACAGACCTATAATATTTACAAAAAAAAAACAACACATATTTTAATAGATATTTACAAAAAAAAAAGTGTTCCTGGGAACACTGCTCGTCACCGACGCTGGTAAACGGCCATTGGCTGGCTGTGATCCTTTCACAGCCGATCACTAAATGTAAACAAACCGCGGTAACGAGATGTTACCGGGTTCTCCTCCTCACACACCGATCGTGTGTGAGGAGGAGATTGCAGTAACATCTCATTACCGCTTACAGTACGTACCTGTCGCAGCCCATCAGAGTACCTGTCACCAGGCCAACAGAGTTCCCGAGTACCTATTTGCAGCCCATGCCTCATAGAATATATACGTTGGGGTGTTTGCTTTCCAAAATGTGTGACCTTCAAAAGTGTGATAGGTAGGAATGAAATGAGGTGTCATTTTTGCTCATAGAACGCCGGAAGGTACTACTTCAATGTTCGGCCTCTGTATGTGGCCAGGCTGTGTAAAAGTTCTACACATGTGGTATTGCCATACTCGGGAGGAGTAGCAGAATGTGTTTTGGGGTGTCATTTTTGCTGTATACGTGCTATGTGTTAATAATATCTTAAAAATAAATTGACAACTTTGTGTAAAAAAAATAAAAAAAATTAATAAATAAAAAAGCGTTTTCATTTTTTTCCCAAAAACTTCTGGGAAAAAATGAACCGTTCAAAAGACTCATTATACCTCACAGATTATACGTTGGGGTGTTGGCTTTCCAAAATGGGGTCATTTTATGGGCAATTCCAAGCTGAAAATTTGGTCTGGTCAGGAAGGGGGTGTAAGTGCACTGTATTGAGGTGGTTAAAGTGGTTGTATACTCATTTTTTTTTTTTTATTTTACTTTTACCTACAGGAAAGCCTATAGTAAGGCTTACCTGTAGGTAAAAAAAATATCTCCTAAACCTGTACGGTTTAGGAGATATTCCCCTCGGTATGCGCCGCTGACTGCAGCGGCGCATGCACACAAGGGGATTCTCGACTGAATGTCCGGCAGTGGCCGTACCCGGCCGGGATGAAATCTCCTGCGCTGTGAGTGGCCGGAGCCGCGATACCCGGAAGAAACGCAGAGGGAGCATGTCAGCTCCTTCGGCGTGGATCGGGCCAGATGTCGGGGCCTCGTTCTAAGGTAAGTATTTCATAATGAGCTAGTATGCAGTGCATACTAGCTCATTATGCCTTTTGCTTTGCAGGTGGTAAAAAAATAAATAAAAATTTAGCGGGTTTACTACCGCTTTAATGCATTGGAGTTTCTCACCATGCATGCACAGAATACTATAAGATCAAAAAGACAACATTTGGAGGAGCCGTTCCACTAAGGATTATCAGTCACAGAGGGAGCACGCAGATTCTGTGTGTGTGTGTGTGTGTGTGTGTGTGTGTGTGTGTGTGTGTATATATATATATATATATATATATATATATCTATATCTATGAGTTGGGGTTCAGGGGACATTTTATACTACATGCGCTATAATGTACAGACACCCATGGGTGTGCCCCTATACCCAGAGGGACAATGCCACATTAAGTACCCCTGTATGATGTATGGTGGGTATTTAAAGTGGTTGTAAACCCATGAACAAAACAAACAGAAAAACCTGCAAGACAAAGGCATGATGGGCTAGTATGCATTGAAGCCCCCGCAGTGGTCCTCGTTCACCACTCCAGCTGGTGCATTGCTCCCGGAGTTACTTCCGGGCATCGCGGGCTCCGACGCTGTGATTGGCTGGAGCCGCGATGACGTCACTCCCGCAAATGTGCATGGGAGCCGCCGGTAACAGCACAGTCTCACTGTAGCAACGGCACTTAGGTTGACACCGGCACATGCAGATACAGGGGATGATATCTCCTGAACCATGCAGGTTTAGGAGATATCCAAGGTAGCTACAGGTAAGCCTTATTATAGGCTTTCCTGTAGTAAAAAATGGTTGTAAAGGGTTTATAACCACTTTAATGTGGCATTGTCCCTCTGGTTATAGGGGCATACCCATGGGTGTCTGAACATTTATAGTGTATGACCCCATTAGGGATAAAGTGTCCCCTGAACCCCAACTCATGATGTATAGATTTGTGACATTTACTATACAGTTGATATAAATATAAGTCTACACACCCCAGTTTCTGTGATGTAAAAAATTAGACAAAGATAAATAATTTCAGAACGTTTCCCACCTTTTTAATGTGACCTGTAAACTGTGCAACTCAATTGAAAAACTGAAATCTTTTTTGGGGGGGCGGCGGCTGTAAAACTAAAATATTGTAGTTGCATAATGCGAATTTCTGGCGTTCAGAAAAAAGCCCATTGACTTCACTGCTCATTAAAGCTAAAAAACTTCCATGTGTGCATGGACACATATGCTAACATAGAGTGGAGTTTATGGGCTTTAAAAAAAAAAAAAAAACGCCCAAACTCCAATAAACTGCAGTTCATGAGTTCCAGTGTGCATGGAGCCTTAGTCAAGGTAAAGGGAATTATGAACAGTTCCAAATACCAGTCAATATTGGCACAAAACCTTCAGACTTCTGCTAGAAAGCTGAAAATGAAGAGGAACGTCATCTTTCGGCATGAAAACGACCCAACGCATACATCCAAATCAACAAAGGAATGTATTCACCAGAAGAACATTAAAGCGGGGTTCCACCCTAAAGTGGAACTTCCGCTGATCAGAACCCCCCCCCCCCCCCCTCCGGTGTCACAATTGGCACCTTTTCAGGGGGGTGGAGATACCTGTCAAAGACAGGTATTTACACCCACTTCCGGGCATAGACTCCCGTGGGAGTCTATGCCTCTTCCTGTCCTGCCGCGCTGTCTGCTGGGACACACACGGGTCCCAGAGACGGCGCGGACAATTCCTATTGCGCTGCGTGACATGCGCAGTAGGGAACCGGGAAGTGAAGCCGATTCGCTTCACTTCCTGATTCCCTCACCTAGAATGGTGGCGGCAGCAGACGAGAGCCAAGCGATCGATCGGTCTCGGCTGCCGGCATCACTTGATCCCCGGGACAGGTGAGTGTCCATTTATTAAAAGTCAGCAGCTGTAGTATTTATAGCTGCTGGCTTTTAATATTTTTTTTTGTAGGTGGAATCCCTCTTTAAACTTTTGGAATGGCCCAGCCAGAGCTCAGACCTGAATCCATTTGGAAATCTGTGTAGTGATCTGAAGAGGGCTGTGCACAGGAGATGTCCTCACAATCTGACAGATTTGGAGTGTTTTTGCAAAGAAGAGTGGGACAATATTGCCAAGTCAAGATGTGCCATGCTGATAGACTCATACCCAAAAAGACTTTAGTGTTGTAATAAACTCAAAAGGTGCTTCAACAAAGTATTAGTTTACATTTCAATGTTTTTTTTTTTTTAATTAAAGTATATGAAGATACAAATAACATCATAAGGCATCAGCAATTAGGTAGGTATATACAGAACAAGTCAGATATGCCCTAAATAATACATCTAACATTTTATGTGTAAGATTGTAAAGAAAACAAGATGACAAAATAGCAGTGTGTCTCTATCTCTCTATCCGTATTTATCGGCGTATAACACGCACACCAAGTTTAGGAGGGAAATTTAAGGTAAGAAAACTTGCATTTAAATGCCCATCAATGCAGCCTTGTCAGTGTCATTTGCAGCCTGTCCGTCACTGCAGCCTCGTGCATCGTTGTCCCCTCAGTGATGTCGGCTTTTATTTTTAAAAATGGCGCCACCGAGATGTCCTGTGTATCTCGGCGGCGCCCGGTAGTTCTCGGCGGCTTTCGGCCGCTCTCTGCCCTTCTCGGCTGTTTTCGGCAGCCGAAAGCCCCAAGAAGGGCTGAAGGCAGCTGAAAGCCGCCCAGAGCCCAAATATTGATCAGAAATCGTGGAGGATCGGCGTATAACACGCACCCGCGATTTTTCCCCTGATTTTAAGGGGAAAAAGTGTGTGTTATACACCGATTTTAAATATGGTATGTGTGTGTGTATACAGTGCCTTGCGAAAGTATTCGGCCCCCTTGAACTTTTCAACCTTTTGCCACATTTCAGGCTTCAAACATAAAGATATAAAATCTTAATTTTTTGTGAAGAATCACCAACAAGTGGGACACAATTGTGAAGTAGAACGAAATCTATTGGATAATTTAAACTTTTTTAGCAAATAAAAAACTGAAAAGTGGTGCGTGCAAAATTATTCGGCCCCTTTACTTTCAGTGCAGCAAACTCACTCCAGAAGTTCAGCGAGGATCTCTGAATGATCAAATGTTGTCCTAAATGACTGATGGTGATAAATAGAATCCACCTGTGTGTAATCAAGTCTCTGTATAAATGCACCTGCTCTGTGATAGTCTCAGGGTTCTGTTGAAAGTGCAGAGAGCATCATGAAGACCAAGGAACACACCAGGCAGGTCCGTAATACTGTTGTGGAGAAGTTTAAAGCCGGATTTGGATACAAAAGGATTTCCCAAGCTTTAAACATCCCAAGGAGCACTGTGCAAGCCATCATTTCCCTAATCGTCTTTCAGGACAGCCACTATGAGAGATAGACTTCTCCTCTTCCTCTGGAAACACTGCGCCAGCCCATAAATTCTTACTTCCCCTGCCGGACCTCAGTTATTAGTGTTTCCTCCGGCGGGGAGACACTGTGCAAGGAACCAGGCCGATCAGTTGGGGAGGCTGTGGCCGTTTTGTCGTTAAAGAACCCGGTTGAAAGAAGCATGGGCTTCGTTTGGAGAAAGCTGGGTTCAAACCGTTCGAAACCAACGTCCGCGTGTCGGGCGGGTCGAACGGTTTACTTACCTCACCAGGTACTGCCACCCCTTCTGAGTCGAGCGCGTCTACAGGGACGCAGCTGGCAAGCCGTTCGGAAGATTTCCCTGAACAAGGGTACAGTCCGCCCCTTTTTTTCTTTGAACCGAGCGGGCCGAATGACGGGCAACGTCGTATCCGGCGGAAACGAAGGCTTGACCTCAAACGATCAACTTCCGGTTCCGGGTCGTGGAGCTGATAGGAGGGCCGGGCACAAGCTGGAGATGAGTTCGGAACGCGCACAGGCAGCGTGGAACTCTGTAGTAAGCAGCCACCTGCAGTCATGTCGGAAGCTGAGGCTCAAACAACAGACTCTATCTCCAGCATTCCTAAGGTAAGAGCACCCTGGGAGGGGTACTCTCTATCTAGGATCCCCCCACCCCAATGTATGGTTCTATCATGGGGGGGGGGCAGACCCCCTGGGTGGCCAGGGGGGAGGGGAGGCTCAGATTCCTTCTTTTAAAAAAGGGTCTAGTGCACTCCCAGGGTTGTATCCCGAGCTTTGGATTGACTTTGTCTTTTTCTGTTTTTTCTTTTTTCCTTTTTTTTTTAGAAAGCTACGGAAAAAAATAGGTCTACGCATAGCTCTAAAAAGAAGTGTGCCTCCTGTAGGGGATTTTAGGGGAATCTTGGACCAAAGTGTTGTGCAAAGGCTGTATTGACTCCCTCGTTAGGGAAAGGGAATCTGAACAGGAGTCAGGACTAGCAGCTTCAGTCAAAGAGCTCTCATCCACCTTCTCTTCTTTTAGGTCCCTTTTTGAAAAATTTCAGCTTCCCACGGGTCCATCTCCCCAGGATACAACCCCACCTCTAGCACAGAGTTCTGCTCCGGTCCAACCTGCTAGTACAGGGGGGACAGAGGTTGCAGGCCCTTCAGGGACAGGTAGGGAACTTCCAGACAGTTCCTCTTCCGATTCCCAGGAGGGCTCCGAGGGGGAGGACCAGGACGGGTTCAGGAAAGCCTCCAGATATAAATTATCCCTTGATGAGGTAGAGGACCTCTTAAAGGCAATTTATGCAACCCTCGGTATCCAGACGGATAAAAAGCCCCTAACCCTGCATGACCAAATGTATTCAGGTTTGGGGGAGCCAAAAAGAAGGGTGTTTCCAGTGCACGAAGTTCTAATGGAAACAGTTAAAAAGGAGTGGCAGGATCCGGAGAGAAAACCCTTTTTATCCAGATCCCTCAAAAGAAGGTTCCCATTTTCAGAGGACCCGGCATGCCTTTGGAATAAAAATCCCAAATTGGATGCCGCTTTCTCCCAGGTCTCCAGACACACAGATTTGGCGTTTGAAGACATGGGGGCCTTGGCAGATGTCATGGACAAAAGGATTGACTCTCTGCTTAAAAAAACGTGGGACTCGGCTATGGGCAATCTAAATCCTGAAATGGCAGTTACAGTTGTGGCTCGCAATTTAGAGCACTGGCTCTCACAGATCCAACAACATATTGAGGCAGGCACAGATAAGGAAACCATTCTGTCATCCTTCCCTACTATGCTGCGAGGGATCACTTACATAGCAGATGCCTCTGCTGAGTCTGTCCGCATGTCAGGTAGAACGGCGGCTCTAGCCAATTCGGCCAGAAGGGCCCTCTGGTTAAAAACATGGCCAGGGGATAATGCCTCCAAGATAAAGCTATGTGGGATACCCCTGACGGGGGACCTCCTTTTTGGCCCAGGGCTAGAGACTGTTCTAGACCGGACAGCGGACAGGAAAAAATCTTTTCCTCTTAAACGGAAAACCCCCGTACAAACTAAAGGGGTTTCGTCCGCAAGGGCGTAGGGAAACCTCTAAACCAGAGGGGAAAAAGAAAACCTGGCCCCAAAAAGGCAGGGGCAGAGGAGGGGTGATTTTTCGCCCTCCTGTCCAGCCCCGTAAAACCCAGTGACATTCCAGCTACAGTGGGAGGAAGACTGGGGGCCTTTCTACCACAGTGGGAGACAATATCCCCCAATCAATTTATTTTAGGGGTAATAAGAAGGGGGTACCTCTTGGAATTCTTAAGACCACCCCCTCAAAGGCTCCTTGTCACGCATCTACCCAGGTGCATGGTAAAGGCCGAGGCCTTGCTAGAAGCTCTGAGGGAATTGGAGAATCAGGATGTTATTCTCAGGGTCCCAAAAGCAGAAGAGGGAAGGGGGTTTTATTCTCATATCTTCGTAGTGAAAAAACCCTCAGGGAAGTTCAGGTTGATTCTGAACTTAAAGCCCCTGAATGCTTCAGTGACATACAAAAGATTCCGCATGGAATCGATCTTTTCAGTAAAGGCTCTTCTGCCCCGCAACTGTTTCATGGTATCTCTGGACCTAAGGGACGCGTATTTACACATCCCTATAGCGGAAGCCTCGCAGAGTTTTCTACGCCTTGCCATAGATTTAGGGGGAGAAACAGTACACTTTCAGTTTCAGGCCCTGCCATTCGGGCTATCCTCTGCACCCCGCATTTTTACCAAGGTCCTGGCAGAAGCCATGGCCTTTCTTCGGCTCCAGGGGATATGTATAATAGCCTACCTGGACGACCTGCTTTTATTTGCAGCATCCCCAACACAGTTGGTCAAGGATCTCGATCTAACCAAAGGGGTCCTTACAGACCTGGGGTGGCTTCTGAACTTGGAAAAGTCCAGCCTGATCCCCTCACAACAGATCTCCTATCTAGGTTTCCTGTTGGACTCAACACTGTTGAGAGTTTTTCTACCAAAAGAAAAGGTACAAAAGCTGGACAGAGCGGTGGCCTCTCTTCAGAGCAACCAGCTGGTTTCCATAAGGGTTCTGATGTCAGTATTGGGTCTCCTTACATCTACCTTCCCAGCAGTGCAGTGGGCAGGGCTACATTTTCGTCCCCTACAGACCTTCATCCTAGGGGTGTGGGACCACAGTCAGGAGGCTCTAGACACCCTAGTACATATTCCTCACCAGGTAAAGAGATCCCTCTGGTGGTGGAGGAAAATGACGAATCTGTCGCAGGGGCATCTGTGGCTCATCCCGGTTTCTCGGGTAGTGACCACAGATGCAAGTGGAAAAGGTTGGGGGGCACATTTGGGTTCCCTTCTAGCCCAGGGCACTTGGGAGGACGGCGAGTTGACTCGATCGTCCAACTGGAAAGAATTAAGGGCAGTGGGACTAGCCCTCAGATTCTTCAAAAAAGAGCTCCGGGGTCACCACATTCAGGTGCGGTCGGACAACTCTTCCGTAGTGGCCTATTTAAACAAGCAGGGTGGCACGAGAAGCGGAACCCTGTTGTCTTTAGCGACAGAGATCCTGTCCTGGGCCGAAACCTACACCCTTTCGCTCTCAGCAGTTTTCCTGAGGGGAGAGAAAAACGTGGTAGCAGACTTTCTCAGCCGAAAGAGGCTGAGGGAGGGCGATTGGGTTCTCAACCAGGAGGTCTTCTTCAATCTCATAATAAAGAGATGGGGGTCTCCAGAGGTGGACCTGTTCGTGTCCAAAAACAATGCAAAAACCCCCTGTTTTTTCTCCCTAAAAAGGGGAGAAGGAGCCTTAGGTGTGGACGCCTTGAACCAGAATTGGTACTTCAGAACTTGCTATGCCTTCCCACCTCCAGCGTTGTTGCCAGCAGTTCTGAGAAAGTTTCAGATGGAAAGCACATCT
Organism: Lithobates pipiens; assembly: GCF_037356315.1. Classification (NCBI taxonomy): domain Eukaryota; kingdom Metazoa; phylum Chordata; class Amphibia; order Anura; family Ranidae; genus Lithobates; species Lithobates pipiens. The sequence continues at coordinate 120,128,424 of NW_027507718.1, read as the reverse complement.
CTGATTCTGGTGGCTCCACATTGGCCCAAGAGAGCATGGTTCTCAATGCTAAAGCAGTTGGCGGTAGAACCTCCCCTACTCTTGCCCCCTTGGGACGATCTCCTCTCTCAGGGGCCAGTCCTCTGCCCACAGGTACGCCAGTGGAAGTTAGCGGCCTGGCTACTGAGGAGGGTTTATTAAAATCTAAAGGATTTTCAGAGAGACTAGTTTCTACCCTCCTGGACAGTAGGAAGAAGGAAACTCGCCAGATCTATGAAAAGGTCTGGTTGCGTTTCAACAAGTGGTGCGCAGAGAGCTCTTTCCCAGTACGGAGCTCCTCCGCAGTTTTGGAATTTTTACAATGTGGGGCAGATAAAGGCTTATCCATTAGTACCCTTAGGGGTCAAGTATCAGCCCTCAGTGTTTATTTAGAAGATCATTTGGCTGCCAACCCATGGGTAGTCAGGTTCTTTAGGGCCCTGTCCAGACAGAGACCGGTCCAGGGTCTGTCCTTTCCCAGATGGGATTTATCTTTAGTTTTACAGAGCTTAACTGGACCCCCCTTTGAGCCTTTAAAGGAGTGTTTTCTGAGAGAGCTTACTCTGAAGACAGTGTTTCTGGTAGCAGTAACAACTGCCAGGAGGGTCAGTGAGATGGAGGCCTTATCAGTCAGGGCTCCCTTTTGCGTTATTTTTCCGGATCGGATAGTTTTAAAGACCGATCCAGCCTTTTTGCCGAAAGTGGCATCCAGCTTTCATAGAAGCCAGGAAATTGTTTTGCCCTCTTTTTGTCCCAATCCCTCCGGTGAGAAGGAACTAAGATTTCATTATTTGGATGTTAGGAGATGTATCCTACACTATCTGGAACTGACCAAGACATTCAGAAGGTCAGATTCCTTATTTGTTTTGTTTTCCGGGGCCAGAAAAGGTTGTAAAGCGTCCCGGCGCACTATTGCTAGGTGGCTCAGAGTAGCCATCGAGCAGGCTTATTCAGTTGCAGGGAAAGAAATCCCAGTGGCTATTAAAGCACACTCCACTAGAGCTATGGCAGCCTCCCAGGCAGAAAGAGCGGGAGCAACGCCAGAGCAGATTTGCAGAGCTGCAACATGGTCCAGCTATTCCACTTTCGTAAAACACTACAGAGTGGATCTGGTGTCGGCAGGTGAGCAGACCTTTGGGCGAAAGGTTTTGCAAGCTGTAGTCCCACCCTAACTGGTAAGTGCTCGCTTATCCTCTCATAGTGGCTGTCCTGAAAGACGATTAGGGAAAATTAGAGTTACGCTTACCGGTAACGTCTTTTCCAGTAGTCTTTCAGGACAGCCCTAGTTCCCACCCGAAAATTGGGGGGAGTCTTACAAAAGACCAGAGCGCAGCAAGATAATGGTATTTGATAAATATGTTATTAATGTGTTCTTGTGTCTCCCCAGCTGGCCGGAGGTATTCTCGATATAAACTGAGGTCCGGCAGGGGAAGTAAGAATTTATGGGCTGGCGCAGTGTTTCCAGAGGAAGAGGAGGAGTCTATCTCTCATAGTGGCTGTCCTGAAAGACTACTGGAAAAGACGTTACCGGTAAGCGTAACTCTAATTTTTGAAATGGAAGGAGTATTAGACCACTGCAAATCTACCAAGACCTGGCCGTCCCTCTAAACTTACAGTTCAGACAAGGAGAAGACTGATCAGAGATGCAGCCAAGAGGTCCATGATCACTCTGGATGAACTGCAGAGAACTACAGCTGAGGTGGGAGAGTCTGTCCATAGGACAACAATCAGTCGTACACTGCACAAATCTGGCCTTTATGGAAGAGTGGCAAGAAGAAAGCCATTTCTCAAAGATATCCATAAAGTCTAGTCTAAAGTTTGCCACAAGCCACCTGGGAGACACACCAAACATGTGGAAGAAGGTGCTCTGGTCAGATGAAACCAAAATCGAACTTTTTGCCCACAATGCAAAATGATATGTTTGGTGTAAAAGCAACACAGCTCATCACCCTCAACACACCATCCCCACTGTCAAACATGGTGGTGGCAGCATCATGGTTTGGGCCTGCTTTTCTTCAGCAGGGACAGGGAAGATGGTTAAAATTGAGGGGAAGATGGATGCAGCCAAATACAGGACCATTCTGGATGAAAACCTGTTGGAGTCTGCAAAAGACCTGAAACTGGGACGGAGATTTATCTTCCAACAAGACAATGATCCCAAACATACAAAGGAATGGTTCACAAATAAACGTATCCAGGTGTTAGAATGGCCAAGTCAAAGTCCAGACCTGAATCCAATCGAGAATCTGTGGAAAGAGCTGAAAACTGCTGTTCACAAATGCTCTCCATCCAACCTCACTGAGCTTGAGCTGTTTTGCAAGGAAGAATGGGCAAGAATTTCAGTCTCTCGATGTGCAAAACTGATAGAGACATACCCCAAGCGACTTGCAGCTGTAATCGCAGCAAAAGGTGGCTCTACAAAGTAATAACGCAAGGGGACCGAATAATTTTGCACGCCCCACTTTTAATTTTTTTATTAGTTAAAAAAGTTTCAAAAATCCAATAGATTTCGTTCCACTTCACAATTGTGTCCCACTTGTTGGTGATTCTTCACAAAAAAATAAAAATTTTATATCTTTATGTTTGAAGCCTGAAATGTGGCAAAAGGTTGAAAAGTTCAAGGGGGCCGAATACTTTCGCAAGGCACTGTGTACACACACACACACACACACACACACACACACACGTGTATGTATATATATATCACACACACTAGATTTTCTCTCAGGCTCCTGAATGGGCGTGCTCCCTTTGTGAAGCTCTTTAGCGGAACGGCTCCTCCAGATGTTGTCTTTTCCATCTTATGATTCTGTACACACATGCATGGTGAGAAGCTCCAACACATGATCTATTTAAATGTGTGACGCAGAAGCGTCAGATTTTGGGAAAAATAAATATTTGTAATTCTCAAATCTTTTGGCCACTGCTGTATTGCTGGATTTCGATGGTGCTGGTCTACAGTTATTTCAACTATATTGTTATGGCAAATATAAACCAATTAAAAAAAAAAAAAAAAACTTGTATGCCCAGCACAGTTTTCAACCCTCTGAGCTCCCCAAAGTATTGTTTACTCTGTGTGATGTAGGTGTACTGACAAGGTTTTACTATTTTACAATCGGCATATTTTTTATAGCAGAATAAAATACGGTTTGTTAGATACCAAAAATGAGATGGATATTATTAGTACGTCTGTCTTAGGAGGTCTTATTAGCTTTCTGTAGCTTGTAAGCTAGGTGTGTTTTGGTGACTGTTATGTTATACATTTGTGTAGCTACTATTTATGAAGATGACTTAATCACAGCAGAATTTTGATACTTTGTACAAGATTTAAGCGTCAACTCCCCGCCGGCCAGTTTTGGTGTTTCCTCTGGTGGGAGACACTGCAAAGGGGCTGGGGCTGTACATCCGGGAGGCTGAGCCTAATTGTTTCCTGGGGGGAGTGATGAGGATGTCTCTCTCGCTCTTCTTCGCAGTCAGGTAGGCTAGGCAGCATAGAAAGTACATGGATAACTGCATCTTGTGTGCCCCAGCTTCGCTTGGGGGAGGTGTGCTTTCTTCTGCCCAGGTGGGGCGCTGCGCTGAGGCCTCCCTGCTCTTTGCAGCCAGCAATGGAGGATGACAGGCATCGTCGGTTCCAGCGTGGCGGTTCGCACGTTATCCTCAATCTGAAGCCTCTGAATTTCTCAGTAACCTACAGGAGGTTCCGAATGGACTCCATTTTCTAGGTGAAGGCTCTTCTTCCCCCAAACTGCTTCATGGCATTGATGGATTTAAAAGACGCCTATCTGCACATCCCCATCGTACATGGCTACCAGAGGTTCCTCAGGTTGGTGGTAAAAACTGAAGAAGGGATGTTCCATCTACAGTTCTAGGCCCCTACATCTTCAGCAAAGTTATGGGAGAGGTCCCGGCCTTTCTCTGACTCAGGGACATCTCGGTAGTCGAATACTTGGATGATCTACTCCTGTTTGTTTGCTTCCTCCTTTAGAGCAGTTGTCCCAGGATATACAGGTGGCAAGAAGCATCCTAGAAAACTTGGGGTGGTGCTTGAACCTGGAAAAAGCCAATTTGGTTCCATCCCAAAAGGTCACCTTCTTAGGCTTTGTGTTTTGGATTTAACAGAACAGAAGGTCTTTCTCCCCCTAGAGTAGGTTCAGAAGGTGGACAGGGCAATGTTATTACTCCAGGGAAGTTGCCAGGTCTCAGTAAGACAAGCCATGTCAACTCTGGGCTTACCAACATCCATGCTCCTGGCAGTGCAGTAGGCAGGGCTGCACTTCTGTCCTTTGCAACTGTTCATCCTGGCGGTTTGGGACCACAGTCGGGGGTCCCGGGACTCCCTGATATTTAAGTCAAGAGGTCCCTTTAGTGGTGGCGGAAGGAGGAAAATCTGTCACCAGGCCTGGAGTGGAACCTGTCTCTAGGACCATCACGACCGATGAGAGCAGCATCGGCGGTTGGGGGGGGCAAACCTAGATTCCTGGTTGGTGCAGGGTACCTGGGGGAGAGAGGGAGGACGCAAAGGTCCTTGAACTGGGGGGAGCTGAGAGCAATTGCCTTGGCACTCAGCCTTTCAGAGAGAACTCCAGGGACAGCACGTGCGGGTCCGGTTGGACAACTCCTCAGCGGTGGCTTATATCAACAGGCAGGGGGTTAACACGAGCAGATCCCTGTAGGTCCTGGCGGAAACCATCCTCAAGTGGGCTGAAGACAATGTTCTATCCCTCTCTGTGGTACGTTTTTGAAAGGGGAACCGAACCAGGTAGACTTTCTCAGCAGGAAAAGGCTGTGAGAGAGTGACTGGGTTTTGAACCAGGACATCTTCAGAATGGTCACCCGAAGGTGGGGGGCTGCCATGTGTGGACCTCCTTTGCTTCATGGGAGATCACAAAGGCTCTCCTCTTTTTCTTTTACCTAAGCAGATGGGGCGGTTGGAGTGGACGCACTTGCTCAGAGCTGGTGGTTCTCCAGGTGTTATATGTGTTATGCCTTCCCCCTCCTGTACTGATACCTGCAGTATTGAGAAAAGTCCAGTCAAAAAACACAACTCTCATTCTAATCGTGCCACACTGGCCCAAGAGGTCGTGGTTCTCCATCTTGAAGGGTCTGGCTGTGGAACCTCCCTAGACTCTACCTCTCCGGGAGGATCTGTTGTAGAGGTCGACCGATATATTGGCCGATATTTGCCGTTTTTGAATTGGCATCGGCCGATTGTACTGATAAAAAGTCCGGACTTGCAAATGACTTCTGTAATAGAAGTCAGTGCAAGTTGCCTGAGTCTTCATAGAAGCCACTTGTTTCCTCTCTGGGCAGTCTGCCAAGAAAAGAGCAAAGAGATACAATGTTTACACTTATGAATGAACTTCACTCTGTGTGTAGGATTTCTCAGTTTAACCATTTAAAGCCTAAATCTTTTCTGATACTTTTTGCTTCCAAGTAAAAAAATCCTATATTTTCTGCCAGAAAATCACTTAGAAGTAGAACCTCCAAAAATCATATAGTTTCATAGTTAGTTGGGTTGCATAAAGACACCAGTCCATCCAGTTCAACCTGAGTGAGTGTCTACAATTGTCCCTATCCCTGTACATTGCACACTCATGTCAGTCCCTACCCTCAATAAGCCCATGATATGCCCACAGAAGAGAGAAGTACTGTACCTTACAGCAAGTCAGGCTGCCGGCGCTGGCTTCGGAAGATGCTACGGGCAAGAGGCTGGAGTGTGCATACCCCTCCCTGCCCCCTGCTTCTCTTCCTCCTCCTCTGTTGTAGATGCAGGGAGAGAAGGGAGGGTTGTGTGTGCCGCTGGGAGAGAAGCTGCTGCAAGCTAGAAAGTACACTGGGAGCCGGAGTTAGGGGGCGGAGTTGGAGCGTCTCTTTTCCTCCCCATATGCATGCTTGCATAACTACGAAAGCGTGTCCTAGCAACAAATGACTTCAAAGGCAATCATTGTGGCGGTGGGGGAGAAGGCAAAGAGAACAGACGATCGCTGTACAGCTGACAGAGGCCCTCCCTTAATTGACATTGGCTCCACCCTCTGAACATAGTTCAGTGACAGTTGAGACTGGAGGTATGCTGTCTGGGTTGCAGGTGGAGACAGTGTCAAAACCTGGACTGTCCGGGTCAATCCCGTACAGGTGGCAGCCCTAGGTGTGGAGATAACTTCTGTGAGGTGGATGTGCTTGGTGCTGTGGTGTATTTAAGTGTCAGGCAGTGGCTGAGGCATTTTTTTTCTGTTATGTGTTTGTCTTGGGCCAAGAGCAGTGAAAAAGAATCTAGTAGCAAGAGGAGGTGTCCTTCATGCAAGAATAAATTCTAAGATGCATGGAAAAGGCCACTATGTAAAGAATGTGTTTCTGCATTGAAGGCTGATTGGTGCCACTTTGCAGTCGTTTAGACATGATGTTGTTTTCCTCTCAGAGTGCTTTGAAACTTACAGCCACACCACAATAATCCGCTTCTTTGGATGCAGGGATACCCTCGGCACAGGTTGCTTCCTCTCCACCATGTGCTGAATGAAATTCAGAAGGAGATGGCGAAAAGACTGAGGATTTTTCAGCATCTAAATATAAATTGTCGCTGGAGGGAGTGGATGGCCTTCTCAAAGTGATTCATGCCACCTTGGGCTTAAAGGAGGAAGAAAAAGATCACTCTCTACATGATCTGATGTACCTGGGACTTGGGGTGCCAAAGGGTAGATGCTTTCCTGTTCAGCTAGCTCAGATATATTAACCACTTGCTTACTGGGCACTTAAACCCCCCTCAGTCCCAGACCAATTTTCAGCTTTCAGCGCTGATGCACTTTGAATGACAATTGCGCGGTCATACAACACTGTACCCAAATGAAATTTTTATCATTTTTTTCCCACAAATAGAGCTTTCTTTTGGTGGTATTTAGTTACAGCTCGGAGTTTTATTTTTTGCTAAACAAACAAAAAAAGATGCAAAAAAATAAAAATAAAAAATCATGTTTTAATAGTTTGTTATACAATTTTGCAAACGGGTCATTTTTCTCCTTCATTGAAGTGCGCTGATTAGGCGGCACTGATGGGCTGCATTGGTGGGCACTGATGGGCTGCATTGGTGGGCACTGATGGGCTGCATTGGTGGGCACTGATGGCTGCATTGGTGGGCACTGATGGCTGCATTGGTGGGCACTGATGGGCTGCATTGGTGGGCACTGATGGGCTGCATTGGTGGGCACTGATGGGCTGCATTGGTGGGCACTGATGGGCTGCATTGGTGGGCACTGATGGGCTGCATTGGTGGGCACTGATGGCTGCATTGGTGGGCACTGATGGGCTGCATTGGTGGGCACTGATGGGCTGCATTGGTGGGCACTGATGGGCTGCATTGGTGGGCACTGATGGGCTGCATTGGTGGGCACTGATGGGCTGCATTGGTGGGCACTGATGGGCTGCATTGGTGGGCACTGATGGGCTGCATTGGTGGGCACTGATGGGCTGCATTGGTGGGCACTGATGGGCTGCATTGGTGGGCACTGATGGGCTGCATTGGTGGGCACTGATGGGCTGCATTGGTGGGCACTGATGGGCTGCATTGGTGGGCACTGATAGGCTGCACTGGTGGGCACTGATAGGCATAGTTAAGGCGGCACCGATCGGCACAGATAAGGCGGCACTGATGGGCAAAGATGGGCACAGATAAGATGGCATGGATGGGTGGCACGGATAAGTGGCACGGATGGGCACTGATAGGTACCACTGATAGATGGGACTGATGGGCACTGATAGGTGGCACTGATAGGCGGCACTGCTGGGCACTGATGGGCGGCACTGCTGGGCACTGATGGGCGGCACTGCTGGGCACTGATGGGCGGCACTGGGGTGCAGCACCTTTGCGGCAGATTGTGGGCACTGTTGGTGGCACTGCTGGATGGCACTGTGGGTGGCATTGTGGGTGGCGCTGGGGGCACTATGGGCACTGCTGGGTGGCACTGATGGGGGGCACTTACTTTCATTCAGGATGGCACTGCGGTGGGCAGGTGGGCACTGGCAGGGGGCAGGTGGTCAGCTGTATTGCTGGCCGTGATCGGGACTGATGTCCCGATCACGGCCGCCGGTGATCGGCTTTTTTTTTTCTCTCCTCGCGCTGTCAGCGCGAGGAGGAATAATAGCCGATTACCGGCTCCGTTCTGTCACATGATCAGCTGTCATTGGCTGACAGCTGATCACGTGATAAGGGGTCGGGATCGACCCCTTACACGGATCGGTGATCAGGCGAGTCTCATGGACTCGCCGATCACAGAGCGCGCCGCGCGCGCCCCTCAGGGGGCGCGCAGGCCGCTCGTAACCAGGACGACGTCAATAGACGTAGTCCTGGAAATGTAGGTCCGCGCTAATGCCGTCATTTGGCAATAGCGCGGATCTCAAGTGGTTAATGAAGGAATGGCAGGATCCGAAAATTCTTCTTCCTTTTTTTTATTTTTTTGGGGATCCCCACAAGAGAAGGTTCCTGTTTCGAGAAAGATATCTCATTCGTTTTGAACAAAGTTCCCAAGTTGGATGCTGCAGTCATGCAAGTCTCAAAGCACAGATTTAGCTTTTTAAGACATGGAAGTTTAAAGGCAGCAATGGATACAATGGTATATTTACTGTTGAAGAGAGCATGGAAGCCTGCTTATGGCAGTCACCTGCATAGTGAGGAATCTTGAACACTGGTTGAACCAGCTTAAGGCGCACATTAGCACAGGGACCCCAAAGGAGGAAATTCTAGATTCTTTCCCAACTATTTCTAAAGCTGTGGGTTACCGTATATAGCAGATCCGTCCGCAGAGTCCATATTCTTAACACCTCGCTCAGCTGCCTTATCTAACTCTGCAAGATGGGCCTTATGGCCAAAAACCTGGCAGGGGACTCCAAAATAAGGCTATGAGCAATATTTTCAGCAGATCTTTGTGACAGACTTGGAATCAACCTTGGAACACAATGGACGAAAAGGTTTTTTTCCTGTGAAGAAGAGCAAACAAGTGCCAAAATGTATTTGGTTCGCAGAGGAATCTGCAGCAAGACGACAAGTCACAGGGCAAGAAAAGTATGGAGGTCGCAGAAAGCAATAGAAAAAGGAGGGGTCCCTTTTCATAGTCCTGCACAGCCTGAAAAATTGCAGTGACTTGCTGTTTCCGGTGGGAGGAAGGCTACAGGTGTTCTTGCCACAGTGTGATAAAATAATTACAAGCCTGTATATCCGGAGGCTTGTCAGCAAAAGGGGCATCAGATAGAATTTGCAGAGGTTCCTCCAAGAAGGTACTTTGTCACAGATGTTCCGAAAAATCTGCTAACGGCTTTTGCAATGGAGAACCTGGTTCAGGATCTGATACTTCAGAGAGTGATTATACCATCCCTTCAGGAGAAACCCAAATGGGTTTTTATTCCCACATATTTCCCACACAGTAGGAAAACCATCAGGAAATTTTTTGCTCAAAAATCCTGATTTTATTTTTTGGTCAGAAACTTGCTGCCTTCAGATTGCTACATGGCATTGATCCTAGGGATGCTTGTCTCCACATTCCAACTTTGAGAGAGCTTGCAAAGATTTTTTTTAGACTGTCCCTGAGAACAAGACGCCTTGTTTAGGGCACTACCATTCGGCCTGTCATCATCGCCCCACATCTTCACGAACATGATGGCGGAGGCCTTGGATTTGCTAAGGTTCAGAGTCATTAATGTAATCCCGTACCTTGATCTTTTGTTTCTGGCAAACTCATAAGACCAGTTCAGGAAGGACTTGCAAGTGGCCTAAAATCCTCCTGGAGAGCTTAGGCTGGATTGTAAATGTGCAAGTCCAACCTGATCCCATCCAAGAATGTTCTGTCGTTGGGGTTTTGGATCTGTTAAGCGGAACAGATTTTCTTGCCAGAAGAGAATGCAAAAAATTAATTTGGCATTGCAATCATCAGGCAAGTATGTGTTTTTGTTATTTTTAAATGACAAAAAACCAAGACTTTTAATATCACTTTAACCCATCAGGGGAGAAAGAACAAGACTTTTTTTTTTTGGGAAGAATTGTTTTGCATTATATGCAGTTGACTAAAACATTTTGGAGTTCTGAATCTTTTTAGTTTTCTGGCACCAAAAAGGGGCAGAAAGCCACTAAAGGATCTATTGCCAGATGGCTACAAATGGCAATTGAGTTACAGTGCCTTGCAAAAGTATTCCCCCTCACCCCTTGGCATTTCTCGCGTTTTGTTGCCTCACAACCTGGAATCAACATGTATTTGAGGATTTGCATCATATAATTTACAGAACATGCCCACAACTTTTGATTTTTTTTTTTTTTTTTTTTTTGTGTGAAGCAAACCACAAATAGGACAAAATAACAGAAAAAGTCAATATGCATAACTATTCGCCCCCCTAAAGTCAATACTTTGTAGAGCCACCTTTTGCAGCTATCACATCTCCAAGTTGCTTTGGATAAGTCTCTATGAGCTTGCCACGTCTTACCACTGGGATTTTTGCCCATTTATTCTTGCAAAACTGCTCCAGCTCCTTCAAGTTGGATGGTTTGCTCTTGTGAACAGCAATCTCTAAGTCTGACCACGTATTTTCTATTGGATTGAGGTCTGGACTTTTGACTAGGCCATTTCAACACATTTACATGTTTCCCCTTAAACCACTCAAGTGTTGCTTTAGCAGTGTGTTTGGGGTCATTGTCCCGCTGGAAGGTGAACTTCCGTCCTAGTCTCAAATCACACACAGAGTGGCACAGGGTTTTGTTCAAGAATATTCCTGTATTTAGCACCATTCAACTTTCCCTCAACTTTGACCAGTTTCCCATTTCCGACTACTGATAAACATCCCCACAGCATGACACTGGCCACCACCATGTTTCACTGTAGGGATGGTGTTCCTTGGGTGATGTGTTGGGTTTGCGCCAGACATAGCGCTTTCCTTGGCAATCAAGCCAAAGCACCTGCCTCCATACATTTTGGAAGTCTCCCACATGCCTTTTCGCAAACTTGAAACGTGCCATTTTTGTTTTTTTGCTGAAAGTAATGGCTTTCATCTGGCCACTCTTCCATAAAGCCCAACTCTATGGAGCATACGGCTTATTGTTGCTTTACAGATACTCCAGTCTCTACTGTGAAACTCTGCAGCTCCTCCAGGGTTATCTTAGGTCTCTGTGCTGCCTCTCTGATTAATGCCCTCCTTGCCAGGCCCATGAGTTGTGGACGTCTCTTGGCTGGTTCGCTGTTGTGCCATGTTCTTTCCATTTAGTTATGATAGATTTGATGGTGCTCCTAGGGATCATCAAAGATTTGGATGTTTTTTTTTTTTTTTTTTTTTTATAACCTAGTCCATTCACACAGGTGCAACTTTGGATCTGACTTCAAGTCTCCCCTAGTCGCCTCAAGTCGCGCTACTTGAAATAAATCAATGTAAATGGATCCATCTTAATGCACACTACTGCAGTCGCTCCGACTTCAGAAAAGGTTCCTGTACTACTTCAATCCGACTTGTACCCATAGAATTCAATGGAAGTCGCCTCCAAGTCGGATCTCCATCTATATTGAAGCGACTTTACAGGAAAAGTCACCTCTCTAATAATAAAAACCGGCCTGGGTTCCCCTCCAGGGCCAAACCAGGCCCTTGGGTTAGTACCTCATACTCATTCACATAGGGTGGGGGGCCAGGATCTGGGGGCTCCCTGATTCCGATACAAGGTGCCTTGGGGTGGGGGGGCGGGCACTCGCTCGTCCCCCACCCCATTTCCTGACCGGCCGGGCTGTGTGCTCGGATAAGAGTCTGGTATGGATTTTGAGAGGACCTCCATGCTGTTTTTTTTTCCCTTAAAATCCATACCAGACCTAAGGGCCTAGTATGCTCTTGGAGGGGAACCCATGCCGGGTTTTTTATTAAAAATTTGGTGTGGAGTTCCCCCTCGAGAGCGGATTATTCTGTGATTGGCCACAGCCAAAGTCGCCTGGCCTGGGGGCGACTTGAAGTCGTGTTGTAAGTCGCACTCAAGTCGTGTCCAAGTTACCTCCCGAAGTCGAGCTGCAAGTCATGTTGCCCCTGTGTGAATGGACTCTAACTTGCACTTCTCAACATCGTCGTCCCTTACTTGTTTGGAGAGTTTCTTGGTCTTCATGTCAGTGTTTAGTTACTGGTGCCTATTGCTTAGGTGTTGTAGCTAAGGATGGACTCCAGCGTGTTCACACAGCCCACGTGCAGAGCCCACCAGGAAGTCGGCACTGCTCTGCGCTAATCACAGGCAGTGAGACTTTTCCCGATCTCTGCATCCGCGCATTGGGGCAATGTCTCGCTGCCTGTGATTAGCGTGGCGCAGTGCCGACTTCCTGGCGGGCTCTGCGCGTGGGCTGTGCGAACACGCCGGAGCCCATCCATTGTTGTAGCCTCTGGGGCCTTTCAAAAAGGTGTGTATGTGTAATTGCACACAAATGGACATCATTTCACTAATTATGTGACTTCTGAAGGTAATTGGTTATACCAGAGCTTTTTATGGGCTTCATAACACAGGGAGTGAATACATACGCACATGCTAATTTTTCTGTTTTTTATTTCTAAAAAATAGTTTTATGTATATATTTTTCTAATTTTACTTCAAATTAGCTATTGTGTTCTGATCCATCACATACAATTAAGATTTAAAAAAAAAAAAAAAAACATTAAACTAATGGCTGTAATGTAACAATATAGGTAAAAAGCCAAGGAGGTGAATACTTTTGCAAGGCACTGTATATGAAATATCGTCCAAACAAATTGTGCAGCGTTATGGGTAAGACTGCCCAAATCTTTTCCCTTTTCAATCAGTAAGTGGAAGAAATGGCACACTCACACACACTCCATCAGAAATTTTTGGGCCCCTTACACAGCTTTAGGCCTGGCCGCCATCATTCCCCCCAGCTTGCCTGTGGGCCATCCTACCAGCTACCCCACCTGTACACACTCAGCCCCCCTCAATCCTGTATATATGTCAGCCTTCCTCACACACACCTGTTTATATACCAGCCCCCCTCATACCTGTATATATATCGCCCCCCCCACACTCCTGTATATATGTTAGTTGCCCCCTCACCCCTGTATATATGTCAGCCCCCCCCCCACACACACACACACACACACACACACACACACACACACACACACACCTGTGTATATATACCAGCCACCCTCACACCTGTGTATATATCTTCCCCCACCACACACACACACCTATATATGTGTGTGTGTGTGTGTGTATATATATATATATATATATAATCAGCTCCCCCTGTATATATGTCGCACCCACACACACTCCTTTTTATATGTCAGCTCACCACTGTATATATGTCAGCGCGCGCACGTACATGTATACAGTGGCAGCTGGTGCTCAAATATTTTCGGGGGGTGCAAACAAACTAAAATATTCAGGGAAAAAAAAACATCAAAGGCAGCCTCACTGTGCCCCATCAATTTCCACCACTGTGCCCATTTAAATGTTAACACTGTGACCCCCCCCCACCTGCTCACTGTCTGCCCGGCACTTACCCTATCTCAGTGGGGCAGTGGGTGATGGCGGCGAGCTGTGTTCTCCATGCATCTCCTCTCCTCTTCCTGATAGGCGTTCAGTCACAGCGCCTGTAATTTTAGCCAATCGGGTGACGGGTAACACACGCGCTTCCTGATTGGTGGAGAGCCGATTTAGTGTTAAAACGGCGAATATTCATTCTAGGGCATCAACAACTAATCGATTATGAAATTAATCTATTACTATTTTCATAATCGATTAATCGGCCACTAACATAATGGGTTTTTTTTTTTTTTAAATAGCTCTTTATAGTACAAAAAAGAGCAAATAATTGCTACTGTATTAGTTTCACAGTAAAAAAAAAATTAACCCCTCATAGTAGCGATTTATCTTTTTTTTTTTTTTTTTTTTTTTTTTTTGTGCTAATAAAAGGCAAATTTTAGCTTTTTTAACTCCCATTATGTTACTAAACATCTTAGGCCTGGTTCACACCTGTTTTTTTTTTTGGTGCTTTTTGCAGAAACGCACTACAGTTCATTTACATGGTTTCCTATGGAACACGTTCATATCTATGCTTTTTTGCAGCTACTGCGTATTTGGAAAGGGTCTGGGACTTTTTAACGCAAAACAGTGCTTTATTTTTTGGTTCAATATACTTCTTCAATGGAGAAGCTGCAGAAAAGCATGAAGTGCGTTTTTGCAGCAATTTGTGTTTTTTAATCTGCCCAACAAATTGGCCAAAAAAAATTGCAAAATCGCATAAATCACGTGCGCAAACTGCATAGGTGTGTACCGAGCCTTATGCTGGCCACACAGATCCTTTTTCAGACGAATATTCATATGAAAAATCTTTGTACATTCACTGAATGAAAGAATGTTGTTTGAAAATTTTACTTGCTTTTAACATTTCTTTTTTTGAAAATTAATGTAATTCCTGAACGAAAACCACATACGTTTGGTGAAAGGAATTTTCAGACAGAAGTTTTCTATTTCAAAATTTTCCCGTCTCTGTAGTTTGAAAACAAACGTCCGTTTTGATCACAGTAACAAGTAACACGGTTAGAAAATCGAACGAACATTCTTAAAATTACTTTACATTTTAACTAAATTATACACCACACTCCCCTGCCCGACACATCGCCACTGCCCGTATATATTCCAGCCCAGCCTCCCAAACACCTGTATATAGGGCAGCCCCACACATACACAAATCTGTAAAGACACAAGGCTCTGGCCCCTCCCTTTCATTCACAGCCACTACTTGTAAATAATTTTTTCCTACCTGGCCCTAGCTCGTTTTCACAAAGCTCACATGTTGTTGGCACAGAGAAGAACAGTACACAAAGGGTGCACATGCACATAGTAGCCAGAGGTGGCAGTAAAGAGCTTGATGTCTGAGCTCAATGCCACAGAGAGCACACGCTGGGAGAATGTTTCTGTAATGCAAAACACAGCTCCCCTTGCAGTTGTAACTAGAGGTCGACCGATATGGGTTTTTCTCTGGCCGATGCCGATATTTGGAAATCGTGGCGGCCGATGGCCGATGTATGATGCCGATTTTTTTTTTTTTTTTTTTTTTTTTGGGCCGATATGTTAGGCCGATAATTTTTTATTTTATTATTTTTTTTTTTTTTAATCTTCCCCCTCCCCCCCATCTCATAAAATCTAAGTTGGACACCTTTCACACTGGGGCGTTTTTCAGGCAATTTTGGGATAAAAATAGCGCCTGTAAATTTCCTTCAAAACGGCTCCCCTGCAGTCTGTGTGAAAGCCCGAGTGCGTTCACAATGAGGAGATGCGCTGGCAGGACGTTTAAAAAAGAAGAAAAAATCCTGCAAGCAGCATCTTTGCAGCGGTGTAAACCGCTCCTCCACCACTCCTGCCCATTGAAATGAATGGTCACCACTGCTGAAGCACATACAATGCGATTTTTGCAGCAGTGCTTCACTGCCCCGCTAGCAGCCGAATAGCGGGGCTAAAATGACAGTAAATCGCTGCTAAAACTTGCAGCGTTTTACCGTCAACGCCTGCCAGATCCAGTGTGAAAGCAGCCTTAATAAGTGATGCAGAAAATTTCTTACACATTTATTAAACAAAACAAACCTCCAATCAGTTCACTTGTATGTATAATTTAGATTACAAAAAAAAAAAACTATTCATTAAATACACAAAAACAGGTACTCCCCAAAACTTTTGGACGAAAAAAAAAAGGCTAACTTGTGTTTGAAAGACCTCTGCGCAAATACCGCATCACATAAAATATTGCAACAACCGCTATTTTATTCCCTAGGGTCTCTGCTAAAAAAATATATATAATTATTGGGGCTTCTGAGTGATTTTCTAGCAGAAAATACTGGATTTTTACTTGTAAGCAACAAGTGTCAGAAAAGATTTAGTCTTTAAATGGTTTAACTGAGAACTTCTATACAGGGAGTTCAGCCCATTGAAGAAGAAACATTGTATCACTTTGATCTTTTCTTGGCAGCCCAGAGAGGAGGAAAGTCCTTCACTGATGTCTTCAGGCAACTTACATTGACTTCTATTACAGAAGTCTTTTGCAAGTTGCGCTGAACATGTAATGAGTTTTTTTTTATCAGCACATATCATATCGGTCGACCTCTAGTTGTATAGGCTGTACGCCTCTGATGGTGGCCCTGCGCACACACGCAACATATAAGTAAACAATTTCCCAATAATCCTCCAAAAGCGATTAGTGAAAAAAAAAAGAAAATTAAAATCCAGTGTTTGGGAACGCTGATATATCAGGCACTTCTCAGTCCTCTTATAATGCGGAGGGGTGAGCACATATCCTTGTGGTGTGTTGAAGAGGGAGTTTTTTTCTGGTTATATCAGCATTCTCAAACACTGGATTTTCTTTTTTTTTTTCGTTAATCACTTTTGGAGGATTATTGGGAAATGGTTTACTGTATATGGTGTGTGTGTTTGGTTTTTTTTTTTGTTTTGTTTTTCCCCCCCCCACATGCTAAATGAAAAGTTGAAAAGGGAATCATTTTGGGTAGTCTCAACCATAACGCTGCGCAATTTGTTTAGATGATGTTTCACATATGTATACACTTAGGCCGCGTACACACGGGCGGACTGTCTGCCCAACTTTGTCCGCCGAAACACATTTGAGCGGACAGTCCGCTCGTGTGTGGGCTTCAGCGGACTTTTTCAGCGGACAGTCTGACGAACAAAGTCTTACGGAATTTCCGTAAGATTGTCCGTCCAAGCTTGGTTTGAGCAGACAGTCCGCCCGTGTGTGTGCCAGTCCGCTGTACTTTCGAAATGAGCGGACTTTTCCCGCCCGGAGAAAAGTCTGCTCATTTCGAGCGGGTATCCAGGTAGGCGGAGCACGCGACGGAGACGTCGCGGGCCCCGCCGCCTGGTATGGACTTAAAGGGGAACCCCAACGCCGAAAAAAATCGGCGTGGGGGTGCCCCCTAAGTCCACAACAGACCCTTGTCCGAGCACACTACCCGGCCGGCCAGGAAAGGGGGGCGAGCGAGCGAGCGCCCCCCCCTCCTGAGCCGTACCAGGCCGCGTGCCCTCAACATGGGGGGTGCCTTGGGGAAGGGGGGGCCGCGCGGCCCCCCCACCCCAAAGCACCTTGTCCCCATGTTGATGAGGACAAGGGCCTCTTCCCGACAACCCTGGCCGTTGGTTGTCGGGGTCTGCGGGCGGGGGGCTTATCGGAATAAGGGGGCCCCCGGATACCGGCCCCCCACCCTATGTGAATGAGTATGGGGTACAATGTACCCCTACCCATTCACCTGTAAAATAAAAGTACCAAAAAAAAACACCACACACGAGATAAAATATTTTATTGCACAGCTCCGGGGGTCTTCCGTCTTCGGGGGTCTTCTCGCCGGACTCCTCCGCTATCTTCTTGTAGCTCTTTTGCTAGCGGAGGAGTCCGGCTTTCTTCCTCCCCGTTGTACTAGTATCGGTGCTGATACCGAGTATTTGCACAAGTATTGGTACTCGTGCAAATGCACTGATACATGAAACCGATACTTTCAGGCTCGGCTCTTTGAGCTGTCAGTGGTTCTCCCCACTGTTAAAGAAGTTTGGGAATTGGAGCTGTCAAAAAAAAATAAAAAAAGTTTATTACCAACATTGCTCAGACCTGAAACAAATAAATAAAAAAAAAGAAACATTGTTTCTTTTTGTATATTTCTGTTTCTTCATCTGCAGATCAGGGATGAACAAAAGTTCCTCTGTGTAACCCCTTAAAGTGGGGTACCCCTTAAAAAAAAAAAAAATTAAAAGTCAGCAGCTACAAATACTGCAGCTGCTGGCTTTTAATAATCGGACACTTACCTGCCCCAGGGTCCAGCGATGCGGGGGAAAGAAGCCCCCCCTCGTTCCCCGCTCGCGGCGCCGTCGTGCATACTGTGGGCACCCGGCTGTGGCTTCACAGCCGGGCACCCACTGCGCATGCGCAAGCGGCGCAGGGCGCCGTGATACGCCGTACAGTCACCTGGGACACGTGACAGGTCCCAGGTGAATGTGCGGCGCAAGAGGAAGTGATGTCACCAGCCCGGGCAATGAAGAAGGCAGACTACGAGGGACCCCCTAGCAACCGGTATTTAGAGGTGAGTAAAAAATTATTTTTTTTGCCAATTATTATTATTTATTTTTTTTTTTATGAATTTTAAGCAGCTTTTTCATTTTTTGGTGGCAACACCACTTTAATAACCCTTAATTTACTCTAATCAGCCTTAACTCCCTATTCTCCTCCATTTAATTATTACTTTTTTCCTTTGTTCACGTCTATTTTATAAACAATATTAAAACTTTTTTTTGTTTGCTTTGTTAGTAAATATTTTTACACTTTTATATATTGGCATGTATTTACACATTTCACATTGAAAAAGTGCCAAATGGGAAAAAAAAAAATCTATTTCATTTATAAATAACTTTTAAATGCTTTGTACCATTTGTTGACCGCTGAAGTTAAAACAAAACAGTTGCGGTAGGTATCAGTATAATAATAATTGGTATCCGTGAGTACTAAAAAAAAGTATCGGTACTTGTAGTCATTGTAAAAAAAAAAAATGACATTGGTGCATCCCTAACTCTTTTACATATTATAAACACAGATTTTTGATATATTGTAACTTGTTACCTTGGAGTCAGGATCTTGCAGCAATGCTTGGGATGTTTGATATAGTAGTTCTGAAAATAAGTTGTTGACTAGTGCCAATGCTCAGGAACATTACTGGTTGCATGTTGCTCGCCCCCTCCTTTTTTTCACCTTAACACGGCACTGAAAGTCATTAGAAGAAATGTTCTGCTGTTTACATGACTTGCTTTATACTGCAAGGTAAAAAAAGAGTACTGCTTGGAGATATCCTTCATCGGAAGTTTTTTTTTTTTTTTTTTTTTTTCATTGTCAGGAGTCGCTTTGTTTTCTAACACAGCTGGGAAGAATCGTGGTATGGAGAATGGTATTAAGGAAAGCCAAGCGAGTCTGAATAGAAATGGAGCACATACTGTCCTTTCCACTGCTGCAGTGTCATCAGAGGTAAGAGATACTGAACAAGCAGTGTTGGTAGGTTTTGTCGCTGTTTCATGAACTGCACTGAAAGAGAGCTCCACCTAACTTAGCCTTGGCACAGTTGTATGGGATATTATAGCGGTAGTTTGTCACAGGCACAACTTGCTTCCTTTATGATGTGCTAAATTGCCTAGCATCTGGAAGTGAAAACATTAGCTGCAATTTTAACACAAACCTAAATTCATAAAGTGAAACCATTTTATTTATTTGTGTTTAAGGCGAAGCAAGAAAAAACACAACAGATATAGGGGAAGCAAAACCCCTGGCTACAAAAACCAACTGTGGAGAACCGATGCATAAAAAGAGCATTGGGTGCTTCTTCTAATGTAAATAAATGACTGGAAATTTTACAAAAATACCAAACCGCTATTAGACAACGACATTGAAAAACTTTATTAAGCCAACTTACCCCTAGGAAAGTACCCTTTTTCGGAATTTAGCAAAAGGTACTTTGCTAAGGGTTGGTCGGCTTAATAAAGTAATGCACCTGAAGCTCATATTTTATATCCGTTTTGCATAATTTTATTCCAAAAAGTAAATAACTGTAAATAGCCATAAAAAAAAAAGGTCCGCAAAACCTTAACCACTTCAGCCCCGGAAGATTTGGCTGCTCAATGACCAGTCCATTTTTGCGATACGGCACTGTGCCGCTTTAACTGACAGTTGCACAGTCGTTTACCCAAACAAAGTTGTCATCCTTTTTTTCCCCATAAATAGCTTTCTTTTGGTGATATTTGATCACCTCTGCGGTTTTTATTTTTTGCGCTATAAACAAAAGAGTGACAATTTTGAAAAAAAAACACTATCTTTTACTTTTTGCTATAATATCCCACATTTTCTAGCAAAAAATACAGGATTTTTAGGCCCCTTTCACACATGCGGACGATATGTCCGTATTTCATCCATCCGTTTGCGGATGAAATACAGGCATACATTCATCCCTATGGGATAGCGGGTGTCTGCGGATGAACATCCACAGACACCCGATTTCGTCCGCCTCCGCTACTGTCCGATTCTGCAGACGGAGGAAAATCCTATTTTTCTATCCGTCTGCAGAGGGGATCGGATGAACACGGACAGACGGTCCGTGCACATCCGATCCCCATAGAGGAGAGCGGAGAGCTGACAGGGCGGTCCCCCCACAGTGTGCGGAGACCGCCCTGTCCACAGCCAGCTCAGCGGGGACAACGGAGCGATCCCCGCTGAGCGAGCGGATCATCACGGGGCGGATCATTACTGATCCGTCCCGTGTGAAAGGGGCCTTACTTGTAAGCAATAAGTGTCAGAAAAGATTTAGTCTTTAAATGGTTAAACTGAGATCTCCTACACACAGAGTTTAATTCATTCATAGGTGTAAACATTGTATCTCTTTGGTCTTTTCTTGGCAGACTGCCCAGAGAGGAAACAAGTCACTCCACTGAAGACTCTGGCAACTTGCATTGACTTTTATTACAGAAGTCATTTGCAAGTGGCGCTGAAGTTATAACAGACTTTTTATCAGCACAATCTGCCGATGCTGATTAATTAAAAAATACCAAATATCGGTTGACCTCTTCTAGTCAGGTGGGCTCCATGTGGGAGCCAGTGCAGCAAGAGGTTCTTAGCTGTGTGCACCAAGGTGGTCGGTGAAACAGTCTGTATGCAGGGCTAGATTAAGAACATCATGGGCCTGGTGCTGAGGATTTTGGTGGGGCCTTTTATAAACAATAAATAAATAAAAATGCTAACTATTTTTCGTTATAACAAATTAAATTAAAGAGAGAGAGGGAGCATGAGAGAGAGAGAGAGAGAGAGAGAGAGAGAGAGAGAGAGAGAGAAAGGGGGTGAAAGAGGTGTAAGGGGTAAGGGAGGGAGGATGAGAGAGAAAGGAGGGGGGAATGAGAGAGAATGCACATGAGCATGTGTGGGAATTACATCAATGCAGCCTGGCCAAGGCAAGTGACTGAAGACACAGAACCCAGAAGGAAGACCGGGTGAAGATGGAAGTGCCTGGGCCCCGCTGGATTGATCACAGCACAGCCCTGGAGCGCTCAGTCTGACAATTTAAGTGTACCCTAATGTGCTAATATGCTGGGCATAGTTGTACATTATGGCATAACCTACCCCAGGGCCTCTAAAAAGTAGTAATGTTAGAAAAGTTTACTACCGCTTTAATATTACAGGAGCCTCTCATGGGGCCCCCTACTGACCCTGTGCCTAAGTGCATAGTTGTCAACATTTCAAAAATATTTCCAGGGACTCTTTTTTTTACAAGTGCTATATTTAGAGTAGCTGACATCCCCCGTGTTCCTCTATACATCACAATAATAATTACAAAATTAAATAAGTACTAATAATGGGGCAGAACAAATATGAGGGCTGTGAGATTTCCTTTAGTTGAACTAACAAAAGTGTGCCCATTCTAGAGCTGGTAACATTGAGGATATTCAGTATAATTTTAAAGAACAGTTTTTGTGGGTAAGAGGCATAGGGGAGGAGTATGGATGGCATAGAAGTGGGAAGTATGTGCAGGTGAGGGAGAGGAATGTGGAGGGTCTAACAGTGGGCACTATGTACATGAGAGGAGTGCAGAGGGTATGGCAGAAGGCACTATGTACAGGAGAGGAGTGTGAAGGGTATGACAGTGAGCAGTATGCACAGCAGAGGAGTGTAGAGGGTATGACATTGGGCACAATGTACAGGAGAGTAGGACAGTAAGCAGTAATTACAGGACAGGAGTGTGGAGGGAGGGTATGACAGTGGGCACTATGTACAGGAGAGGAGTGTGGAGGGTACAACAGTGGGCACTATGTACAAGAGAGAAGTATATGACAGCAGGCACTATGTACAGGAGAGGAGTGTGTAGGATATGACAGCGGGCATTATGTATAGGAGAGTAGTGTGGAGGGTATGACAGTGGGCACTATGTATAGGAGAGGAGGATGAAGTAATCTGGGAAGGAAAAATGTAAAGGTTTGTGGAAGGATGTTTAGGGACTGCGTAGTGGTTAAGCGGGCCAGACATGGATTGAAATTACACCAATTAAGCAGAGACCAGCCATAGTCGATCTATGTATGGGCTAGCTGGTTTTACACAAGTCAACCTATTAACAGACTTGAGTAAAACCAGCCTGTCAGGTTTTCCCCCAAAAAATCAGTGCTGCCAGCTATAGTTAGCAACACTAATCATTGTATTGACTGGCAGAACACAATAACACAATAACACTGCGGGAGTGATTGATTCACAGGTCAGCAGGTGAGAGGGTGTGTGGGGACAGGCTGGGGAGAGATACTAGTCAGTCCCTGGGTAGGCACTGGTTAGTATCAGAGCCAGATACACACAGGTTACATACGCCACGATCGTTAGAGCGAGAGCAATAATTCTAGCACTAGACCTCCTCTGTAACTCTAAACATGTTATCTGTAAAAAATGTAAAGCATCGCTTAGTACACAACAAAATTTGTGCTAACTTTAGTGTTTTTTTTTTTATGAATGAAACCGTTTCTTTCCCAAAAAATTTTTTGAAAAATTGCTGCGCAAATATCGTGTAACATAAAAAGTTGCAAAGACCACCATTTTATTCCATAGGGTGTCTGCTAAAATAATATATAATGCTTGAGGGTTCTGAGTAATTTTCTAGCATAAAAAAAATGATGATTTTTACATGTAGGAGAGAAGTCTCAGAATGGGCCTGGGTGGCAAGGGGTTAATTATCATAAGTAAGATACAAATAATTATTATAAGCCCTGTGAGTTCATCCTCTCCGTCTGCTGCAGTGTTCCAGCTTGTATTTATACTGTCGCTCTGTATGTAGATTCTGACAGTCTGCGCTGTATCTCCAGAACCATAGATGATAGCAGCCCCATATTTTAACCAGTGCTGGAGTGGGTCTCCCTACCCCCCAAATGTGGGGTCTCTGTGACTCCTGATCGCCGAGCTACAATCCCCGAACTCAATCCTTTTTTTTTTTTTTTTTTGATTATATTTTTTTTTTTTTTTTTGGGCAAATGGGCCTATCTTGAGAAAGGGGCCTGGAGCTGCAGCTCCAATAGCCCCTATGTTAATCCGGCCCTGTCTGTATGAGACGGACAAGGGCCTAGGGCAGGGATCCTCAAACTACGGCCCTCCAGCTGTTGTGAAACTACACATCCCATGAGGCATTGTAAAACTCTGACATTCACAAACATGACTAGGCATGATGGGAATTGTAGTTCCTGAACAACTGGAGGGCCATAGTTTGAAGACCCATGGCCTAGGGTAAGGCCAGAGCTGCAGTGCTTCAAGTGAGAGCCAACTAGGCTGAATGTAGTTTTGTTGATGAAAAGGAATGCTGAAACCCCTGCGAGGGAAACCTATCTTTGTTTGTTGGACTTTCTTTTAATAAAAATGGGCAAACAAAGCCCTTAAAAAGAAGAACCAGTGAGTGGTGGAGTCCTTTAAGCTCTACATTTGATGCTAATCCTTTACAACACACAGATCCCGGTTCTTGCTCTGTTACGAGGGATCGCAGGTGCCCAGTGGTCATCGCGCCGACTGGGCACTCGCATCAGCTGTGGGCATGCTTGTGCCCCTAGTGGCCAAAAAGTTAAGCGACATAGGGTAACGTTTCGCCCAGTTGTGCCATTCTGCTGCAGTAATACTGCAGCGGCTGGTCGGCAAGCAGTTACATTTGGAATGCCCTATAAGCCTGTCATTTGATCAATGCTAGTCGGGTGATCTGTGTTGAAAGCATTTGGGTAACTGATCTTCAGTCATTGGCTTGTCGAATCTGCCTAAACAGTGATGTGACCGTTTATAGACTAACTGGGCATAGTAAAATTACAGTTGTTTTTTATTTTTTTTTATTAAAGCTCTTTTTCTGGTCTTTTTGAAACTGTGTACATTATAGAGAATGTATTTAAAATAGAACTATAGGCAAAATGTTTTTTTTCATTTTGGATAAAGTAAGGGAGGGCTATAACCCCTGTCAGTTTTTGTTGCCATCTGTGTCCCAGTGAGGAGATTTACCTTCCCTTCCTGTCTCATAGCCAAAACAGGTACTGAGAGGATATCCCTGGAAATTGAGGGAATCCCTTAGGACCCCCAGAGTATTAGAACTAGAGGTCGACCGATATATTAGACGGCCGATATTTGCAGTTTTTTAATTAATCGTCATCGGCCGATTGTGCTGATAAAAAGGCCGATTTAAAACTACTGAGTGATTTGCAAATGACTTCTGTAATAGAAGTCAGTGCAAGTTTCCTGAGTCTTCATAGATCAGACTTTCCTCCTCTCTGGGCAGTCTGCCAAGAAAAGAGTAGAGATACAATGTTTACACTTGAATGAATGAACTCAACTCAGTGTGTAAAGTTCTCAGTTTAAAGTGGTTGTAAACCCTTACAAACCACTTTGACCTACAGGTAAGCCTAGATTAAGGCTTACCTGTAGGTCCAAGAAATATCTCCTAAACCTATATGGTTTAGGAAATATTTGCCCGAAAACAGGCACCGCTGTCTACGGCGCATGCGCTGTAGACAGTGGCGCGCAGGCGCACTGAGCGCGGCATTCTCAACGACGGAGCTGCAGCGCGTGTCGGCTCCCTTGAGCATGCGCGGGAGGGACGTCATCGCGGCTTCGCCGAATGACAGCGGCGGAGCTACGAGACCCCACCAAGAAGATGGATGCGGCGGACTACAGGGGACAGCAGCGACCTCGCTGGCTCCTGTGTCAGGTAAGTGACACATAATGGACTACTATGCGATGCATAGTAGTCCATTATGCTTTGCCTTTGCAGGGAATGAAAGAGGAAGTAAACTCATCAGGGTTTACTTCCTATTTAACCATTTAAAGACTAAATCTTTTCTGACACTTGTTGCTTACAAGTAAAAATCCTGTATTTTCTGACAGAAAATCACTTGGACCCCCCAAAAAGTATGTGTGTGTGTAAGTGTATATATATATATATATATAAATTTTTTTTTTTTTTTTTTTTTTTTCAGCAGAGACCATAGGGAATAAAATAGCGGTTGTTGCAATATTTTATGTCACACGGCATTTGCGCAGAGGTCTTTCAAATGCAATTTTTTGGGGAAAAAAAATACACTAATGATTTAAAAAAAACGAAAACAGTAAAGTTAGCCCATTATTTTTTTTTTTTTTTTATGAAGGCTGCTTTCACACTGGAGCGGGCAGGCGTTGATGGTAAAATGCTTCTAGTTTTAGCGGCGCTCGACCATTATTTTAGCGGTTACTAGTGGGGCACATATAACCCAGTTAGCAGCCGAGGAAAAGGTTAAATGCGCCCGTGAAGCACCGCTGCCAAATCGCATTGCATGCGATTCGGCAGTGGTTCCCATTAATATCAATGGGCAGGAGTAGTGGGGGAGGGGTATACCCCACTCCGAACGTGCTGCTTGCAGGACTTATTTTAACATCCTGCCAGCGCATCGCCTCAGGTTGAAAGCACTCTGTCTTTCACACAGACTGCAGGGGAGCCATTTTGCAGGCACTTTACAGGCGCTATTTTTTAGCCCAAAAGTGCCTGAAAAAACGCCCCAGTGGGAAAGGTGTGTTAAATTTTATGAGATGAAGGGGGATAAAAAAAAAATCTAAAAAAAAATCAGCCTAACATATCGGCCCAACATATCGGCCAAAAAGAAATTGGCCTCATATATCTGCCATCGGCCGCCATGATTTCTAAATATCGGCATCGGCCAGAGAAAAACCCATATCGGTCGACCTCTAATTAGAACTAGTGTGCCCATTAGAAGATTTCCCCTCTTACTTTTCTGGTAATGCCCGAAATTTAGGATTTTTCTTTCACTGATAATTGTAAGCAGGACAAATAGAGATTGTGAACACAGACAGCCATACAAACCTAATAGGACCCTCCCCACTCTAGCCAAAACTAAAAAATGTTTTTTGTTTGTTTTTTTACCTTTTTATACCTGTGATTGTAAATGATTAACTTGTAAATACAACTCATTCAGTTTAAAACTGAAATGAAAGGCAAAACATTTGTGTAAAGATAGATATAGATATAGATTAGAGGTCGACCGATATGGGTTTTTCTCTGGCCGATGCCGATGCCGATATTTAGAAATCATGGCGGCCGATAGCCGATATATGATGCCGATTTTTTTGGGCCGATATGTTAGGCCGATTTTATTTATTTATTTTTAATCCCCCTTGATCTAACACACCTTTCCCACTGGGGCGTTTTTTAAGGCGCTTTTGGGCTAAAAATAGCGCCTGTAAAGTGCCTGCAAAATGGCTCCCCTGCAGTCTGTGTGAAAGACAGAGTACTTTCACACTGAGGCGATGCACTGGCAGGATCTTAAAAAAAATAAAAAAAGTCCTGCAAGCAGCACGTTTGGAGTGGTGTATACCGCTCCTCCACCACTCCTGCCCATTGATATGAATGGGCACCACTGCCGAAGCGCATGCAATGCGATTTGGCAGCGGTGCTTCATGGGCGCATTTAACCTCTTCCTTGGCCGCTAGCTGGGTTATATGTGCCCCACTAGCAGCCAAATAGCACCACTAAAATGATGGTAAAGACCTGCTAAAACTTGCGTTTTACCATCAACGTCTGCCCGCTCCAGTGTGAAAGCAGCCTTCATAAGTGATAGAGAAAATTTCTTACACTTAAAGCGGAGGTCCACCCTAAAATGGACCTTCCGCTCATCGGATTCCTCCCCCCCTCCGGCGCCACAATTGGCACCTTTCAGGGGGGAGGGGGGTGCAGTTACCTGGATAATCCAGGTAACTGCACCCACTTCCGGGCTAGCTCTCTGCGGAAAGGGGCGTACATTACACCCCTTTCTGCAAGTGTCCGCCCCCTTCCGCAAGTGCCCCGCTGCCTGCTGGGAAACACACAGATCCCAGAGGCAGCGGGGACCGTCCTTATTGCGCAGCGCGGCTCGCGCATGCGCAGTGGGGAACTGGGAAATTAAGCCGAAAGGCTCCATTTCCTGATTCCCATACCCAAGATGGCGGCGGCAGCACTCGAGTGTCGATCTAGAGATCGGCTTCGGGTGCCGACATCGCGGGCGCGCTGGACAGGTAAGTGTCACTATTTTAAAAGTCAGCAGCTGCAGTATTTATAGCTGCTGGCTTTAAAAAAAAAAAAAAAAACGCGGAGTCCCGGCGGACTCCCACTTTAAACATTTATTAAACAAAACAAACCTCCAATGAATGAATGAATGAAATACTTATATAGCGCACAATGCGAACTGAATCGCCTCAGTTTACTTGTATGTATGATCTAGATTAAAAAAAAAAAAAAAAACTATATATTAAATAAAAAACGGGTAGTCAAAACTTTTGGACAAAAAAAATAAAAAAAAATGGGCTAACTTTACTGTTTTTATTTTATTTTACTTTTTTAAATGGTGTATTTTTTTCCCAAAAAAATGCATTTGAATGCATTTGAAAGACCTCTGTGCAAATTGCAACAACCGCTATTTTATTCCCTAGGATCTCTGCTAAAAAAATATATATAATTTTTGGGGGGTCTAAGTGATTTTCTGGCAGAAAATACAGGATTTTTACTTGTAAGCAACAAGTGTCAGAAAAGATTTAGTCTTTAAATGGTTAAACTGAGAACTTCTACACAGTGATGACTTCATTCATTCAGAAGTGTAAACATTGTATCATTTAGTTCTTTTCTTGGCAGTCTGCCCAGAGAGGAGGAAAGGGTTGCTATGACGACTCAGGCAACTCACACTGACTTCTTACAGAAGTCATTTCAAAGTCCCGCTGTAGAATCGGCTTTTTAGCAACACAATTGGCCGATGCCGATTATTTAAAAAACTGCAAATATCGGCCGATATATCGGTCGACCTCTAATATAGATATATATATATATATATATCTCATAAATACTTCTCTCCCCCTGCTTCTTTTTTTTTTTATAAGTGATCACATTCCCTCTGTTCTCAGCTGCATAACAGCTGGGGGGAGGAGAAGCGTCAGCACCCTGATATTTCCAGTGAATGGCTGTGCAGAGGGGGCGTGTAAGGACAATTCTGATCATTGGTGGAGCACACTGAGTTCCCAGCATAGCTAGGGAACTGACCATGCTGCTTAGTGTGGTCAGTTTTTAATAGGAAAGCAGAGGGACTGGCAGGAACACCAGGGATTTTACACAAAGGAAGCAATACAAGGAGACGGTTACTTTTTTTTTTTTTTTTTTTTACAAGTACATAGTACAGCATGATTGAATGAATGAATGAATGACTTGTATAGCGCTACCTATACGAACTGAATCGCCTCAGGGCGCTTTTCTTGCCACCGGTGTCCATCTGCAGCTATTTATGCGGCCCTTTAACCTGTAGAGTCCCGACACACTTACAACATTGAAATACTCATATTATGGCCAATTTTTTTTGGACACGGTCTAATTAACCTACCAGCATGTCTTTGGAGTGTGGGAGGAAACCGGAGTACCCGGAAGAAACCCACGCAAGCACAGGGAGAACATGCAAACTCCAGGCAGATGGTGTCGTGGTTGGGATTTTTCAGCAGGCAAATATCAGGAATATGTAACAAACACTTTTAGCATTTACTGGTTCTGTGTAATATTTTGATACCTCCTGATTATTACAAGTTAATTCTTTTTGCTTTCTATGACATTATACCCATTCCTCTTCCTAATTGTGACTTTTCAGTAAATATGCCCCTACAGGTGGTGTAGATCACTTTAGGCCTTCATCGTTAACATCTGCTGTTTGGACCCCTGTGGCAATTTCACCAAAACTCCACTTGGGTGTGTGTGTGTATAAATATATATAATTTATATTAAGAAGTGGGTCAATGGAACTTATCTGGATCTGCTGTCTCTGTCAAAATTTGTCAACACCTATGGAAAAAAGTTGTTTGTAAAGTAAGCTGTGCACTGCAGAAAAGAAGAAGCCCCAGATTTCCTATCTGCTGTTCTGTGAATGAAAAGGTTTTATTTAATATGTGCAAAGATCTATTCACACACAGAAACCATCAGGGTATGATATATGATTTATTTGACAACACTAAGGCTGCTTTCACACTGAGTAGATTTTTTTTTCAAGCAGGTTTGTGGTAAATAAAGTGCAATAGTTTTTTGCTTCAGATCAGTGTGAAAGTAGCCTTAAATTTGTCCTGTTCTATCATATAAAATACCTGGTTAATCCTGCCTGGTGCTGCCCTCCCTTCTGTAAACTGACCACGTTTATTATCCATGCTGATCCATGATACCGTGGTCAGTTTATATCCCTCCGTCAGCCCACTGTTTGTCCTCTCACCCCCTCCATCCCTGCCCGTCATCTAGTCTCGTTGCCGATCTGCTCCTCGCCCCTCCCCTCCTGCTGCTATAATAACTATTTTCTTCCTAGAATTCCCTGTGTTTGATGAAGTTATGTTTGACAGTGTATGTGCTTTTAAAAAAAATATGCATCTTCATATCATGTTTCAGAGCACTGCTCGGCGCTCATGTGACTGCCCGCTGCTCCCCTCCCAGCTGATGTTGAGGGGGGATTCTCAGCCCCTCCTGTTGTAATTCTCGGATGGGAGGAGAGTGGCGGGCGGTCAAATGGCACTCTATAAAAAATATGCAGCTCCATACCTTATTCCAAAGCACATATACTGGAGCACATAACTTGATTAAAAACGGGATTCTATGAAGAAATCTAAGTGACTTTACAACCACTTTAACTTCCTAAGGTCTTGCATGGATGGCATCGGTTTGACACTGAGAATTCATTGACGAGTACATTTTACCTGCAGTAGACTTCTTTTGTGCAACAGCTTTAAGTGACTGTTAAATTAGTTCCACACGCCATGCAGCACTGTGTAAATATCCAAACAAATAACCGTACAGTAGTAAAAAAAAATGTCTTTCAGGACAGCACTTGAGAGATCGTAGCTCCTATCACCAGGTGGCAGGATACACCACTACTCCAAACTCTTCAGTTTTTGTGTTTCCCCCTCCTGGCAGGAACACCTTGTGGGTTCCTCTTGTCTTGATTGCTACTCCCCCTTTTTTTTTTTCCTTATGCGGGTCCTCCCAAAGTTCTCCGGGCATGGGTGGGGATATTTGGCTCCCCTTCTGTGTTTGGAGAGAGCCATAATGCCAGGATGCACTGCTCTTATTTATTTATTTTGTGCAGAGGGATGGTCCCGAGCAGAAAGGTAAGGGGCCATCTTTCTGGGGGCTGAGTAGCATCCTCGGCCATGTCCAGAGGCAAGGTCCTCATTTCTGGAAGGGGCTGGGCTTCTGGTCAGGTATGTTTACATACATAGTTTGATTGAAAAAAAAAACACAAGTTCATCTAGTTTTACCAATAAAAGGAAAAAAATTAAAAAGAAGGCCAAAAACCCAGCAAAGCATGAAACCATTTGCTCCAGCAGGGGAAAAAGATCTTTCTTGATTCCCGGAGAGGCAATTGGATATTCTCTGGATCAACCTTGCTTATAAATGTTAGTATCTAGTTCAATTCAGTTTCTCAAATCTTTCCTCATAGCTGAGCTCCTCCATGCCTTATCAGTTTGATTGCCCTTCACTGCACTTTCTCCAGTTCCCTGATATCCTTTTTGTGAACTGGTGCCCAAAACTGAACTGCATATTCCAGATGAGGTCTTACTAATGATT
This sequence comes from Lithobates pipiens, assembly GCF_037356315.1. Taxonomy (NCBI): domain Eukaryota; kingdom Metazoa; phylum Chordata; class Amphibia; order Anura; family Ranidae; genus Lithobates; species Lithobates pipiens. The sequence goes on along the minus strand of NW_027507718.1, from coordinate 120,097,767 downwards.
TTTACAGGGGCAAGCTCTCGCTCTCGCTCTCGCTCTCCTATATCGCTCTCAATGCAAGATAAGAAATCGATCACTTTGGAAACCGCAGTTTGCCACTGCGTGCTATTATTAAGCTTATGATCTACCGAAACACCTAGATCTTTCACCATTGATTCCCCCAGTTGTACTCCTAGTATGCATGATGCATACATATTATTAGCCCCCCAAGTGCATAACTTGACATTTATCAACATTAAACCTCATCTGCCACATAGTTGCCCAATTAAACAGTGCATTGAGGTCGGCTTGTACGTTAAAGACATTCTGTAAGGACGTTATTCCACTGCACAGCTTGGTGTTATCTGTAAAGACTGAAATGCTACTTTTAATCCTATATCATTTATAAATATATTAAAAAGTAAGGGCCCCAACACTGAACCTTGGGGGACACCACTGATGACTTTCATACCATTCATTGTAAGGATTGTTAACCACTACTGTCGCTTACGTAGCGGATACCTCAGCTGAATCTATTAGGATGGCAGCCAGATCAGCTGTACTAGCAAGAGCATTATGGCTGAAGAATTGGCAAGGAGATGCAGCATCTAATGATTAAACTGTGGCATTCCATTTGCAGGGGATCTTCTTTTTTATTCCGGAGCAGGAATCTATTCTGGATCATACAAAGGATAAAAAAATATTTTCCGCTTAAGAAAAAGAAGACTCGGCCAGCCAAGTGTTTTTCTTTTTCACCTCCAGATGGCTCAGAACCAAGAGAACAAGTCTCATGGAAAAAAGAAAACTTGGTCCTTGCAGAAATAAAAAAGTAGAGGGGGGAGTCCTTTTTTTATTTGCCCTGCACAAGGTGCAAAATCACAATGATCTGTGAGATGGCATCACTTCAAACCAATACATTTTGAACATTCTCTCCTAAGGGTATGTAATTGAATTTGCAGAATCCCCTAAAAAAGTTTTTTGGTGACAAACATCCTGAAGGACCCTGTCAAAGCTCTGGCGACGAAGTCCCTGATCCAGAAACTGATAGTACAGAGAGTTGTTATGCAAGTGCCACCAGAGGGACTACAACAGGGATTCTACTCCCAAGTATTTCTGGTGGGGAAGTGTTCAGGAAAGTTTCTCCTTAATTATAAAGCCTCTAAACGGATCAGTCCATTCCAAAAAATTTCAGATGGACTTTGTCATTTCAGTCAGAAATCTCTTGATCCAGGATTGTTACATGGCATCAATGGACCTGAGAGATCCATATCTGCATATTCCTTCTCTTCAGTCTTAGAAATTTCTCAGGTTAGCTTTGAGGATGGAGGGGTCAGATTCTTCATTTGCAGTTCAGGGCCCTACCCTTTGGCCTTTCATCCTTTCCACATATGTTTACAAAGGTGTTTGAAGAGGCCCTAACTCCTCTTCATCTTTGGGATTGCAGGGATCCTTTATGTCAACAATCTCCTCTTCTTTGCAACTTTGAAAGAGTATTTGAGTCAGAATTTAGTCTCGCTAGGAACTTTAACTTTATTCATGCCAGGCTTCTGCATTTCAGATCGCTTCAACTTTTTCTTATAAAAGTTTGGGATCACCAAGTGGAGTGTTTGGCTACCTTGGTAAAGATTCCCACCAAAGTAAAAAGAATCCTTTGGTGGAGGAATCAAACCATTTTGTTTCCAATTGAGTTGAGGATAGCTATGGATGCCATTTCCTGGAGCTTTGTAACTCATTTGAAGGAAAAGCTCAGGGAAGCTGATCCAAGACAGAAGCTTCAAAGTCCTCTAATTAGAGAGAATTAAAGGCTATTGCGATGGCCTTATCGGTGTTCTTTCAAGACCTTTTAGGATTGTCATGCAAATTCTCGTGAACTATGCCACGGCAGTGGCATGTTTAAACAAATAGGGGAGCTGATTTTCTGAGCTGAGCAGTCACTCGATTTAGGAAGTGGAATGGTCTCTGCATCCAGGAATTTTCTCTTCGATTGCGAGAGAGTGGGGTCAGCTGCAAGCACATTTTTTTTTGCAACTTGGGAGAATGCGCACACTCCTCTGTTCTAATCTCTAAACAGAGAAGAGGTTTCCCTGGGGACGGATGCTCTGGTGCGTACCTGGAAGTTTCATCTGTGTTATGCCTTTCCTCCATTCCAGTTAATTCCAAAGGGTATTAAAAGGAGGCTATGTCAATCATCCTCGTAGCTCCTTTTTGGCCAAAAGTGGTAAGGTTTTCCACCCTTTCACAGTTGGAGGTCAAACAATATTGACTTCCCCTGGAAGTAGCCAGGTTAACTCTCACAACCTGGTTTTATGAAGAACCGTTCCTGAAGAAAAGGGGGTTTTCAGAGCGTGTGTCAAGTCAAAAGAATCTAAAGCAATCTATAATAATAAAGTTTGTAAAGTATACAATACTTGGTGCAATTATTACAACCGTATCCAGCGGGATTCCTCCTCTATGCTAGAATTTTTACAAGAGGATGTGGACAAGAGTGTGGCAGTCAGTACCCTTAAAAAGGAAGCTTCCCTCCAACCACTTTGCATATTATTTTTTAGATATACTGTTATTCTGTACTTGCCAAATATGCTGCAAAAATCTCCCTGGCTGCATCCATTTTAACTGTGGGCAGCTGAAGCTGCAGCCTCTTCCACTTCCTGGATTTACACACACCGAGGTACACCTCCAGCTCTGCAGCTCTGATTGGCCCTCTTATGACTCCTCCCCCTCCCTTCCTGGCAAACTCTTACAAGAGAGAGAGAGCTTTACATGATGTCATAAGGGGGATCGGGCGTTACCTTTCCCCTGCCTATAAAAGTGATCTTGCTGTGATTTCAACTCTGGGATAACTTTACCAGAGAGCCGGCCTCCTAAGGAGAAAAAATTCATACGTGTATACTAAAGGATACTTCTAAGAATATACTAAGGATATATTACAGCTTTGAGGATTTCTCGCCTTACACGCTGATCTGTAAAAGAGGAGGCATGTGTCTGTGTACAACCACAGATGAACTTTCGCCCCAGTCTGAGGTCCAGAGCGCTCTGGAGCAGGTTTTCATCAAGGATGTCTCTGTCTCTGTACATTGCTGTATTCTTCTTCTTTCCCTCGATCCTGACTAGTCTCAGGACGCATACCACAGTGATGGCTAGGCATGGATTTTCCATTTTCTAAACACAACCATGCACTTTGTCTCTGCTATACCCAGATAACAATTGGTTTATACCCGTCTTGCCTTGGATATGATCCGATGCCCACCAGGCCAGTTCGGTGACTGACATCACCGCTCAATTACCGGATGAAGGTCAGTTCATTCTTTTCTGATGCTAGAGTTGGTCAATTTGATAGAATATGATGCACGTTGAGCTGTTCAGAAGAAGCAGATAAGGAGTCTGTAAAACACGTCAGATTACTGCACACACAAGCATATTTCAAGCTTTTTTATAGATTATCATTTTTGGTCCATTCTTTATATAGTTTTATGCTTTGTATATTTCGGATTTTTTTAAATTTTATTTTTATTGCCCATTGTGTAAGTGCTTACCTCAGAGACGGTGACATATCTGTGAAAGCCCCATCGCCTTATGGGAGAGTGGTGCTCTCTCTAATTTTGCTCTAATAGATGTTGCAATATGTTGTCAACTTGTTCATTCCATGCCTAGAAGACTTGGTGCTGCCCTTACAAATCATGGCGGTCATGCAAAATACTATATGTCAGGGGTTGACAAATTTGCTTGGAATCTAGGAGCCAGCTAAAAAAGTTAGGAGCCAGGTCTGTGACGACGATCTGGACCTGTCCCTGGCCTGACATGGAGACGAGTGAGGGGAAGATAGCCCCCAGCCCCCCACATATGAGATCACCTCCCATTGGACACACCGCTCGAGTGCTAAATGGCTGCTGTGATTGGCCATTTAGCATGATCTGTGATTGGCTGTATCCAAGGGACATGGCCAACACAGGACTTCCCCGATGTGCGCCCATGGCGGCGTGCAGAGGGGACGTGAACAGGAGGATGTCCAGGGACGCCCTCCCGGCAATTGGTGTGCACGCTTTACACATCTTTCGTCTATAGCGTGGGCACGAAGTGGTTATCAAAAGAATGTGACTTCTTTTATTTCCGCCATATTCCCGCTTATTTACTGCCATATCCCCGCTAAGGGTTCGATCAGGTCCGCCTGAAAAACTGACAGGTGAACCTGATCAGAGAGCCCTTGTGAAAGGGGCCAAGCAGGTAGGATTACAAATAATATTTTTTTTTCCCTTAATTAAAATAAATTTTTTTTTACTTTTAAAAAATAAAAGCTATTATTATGAAAAATAAAAATAAAATTATATATATATATTTGTCACCACACTCATCGTTGGTCAAAAGGCGCCAGATGACGCCCGCAACCACTTCCTTCTCTTCACTTTGGGAAGGAAATGGGCGGGCAGTGAAAAACAGGCAGGGCTTTGAAGCTCCATTAGGATTAGTATTATTGGATGGGTTGTAATTTCAACATCCACCACAAGATGGCGCCAGACTACGGAAAGACTTTTGAAGGCCGCAAAGCCGCGGCCTCAATTACTGGCCGGCGCGGCCCGATGCAATCGCGCGGCCGAGTTCGGGGTCCACACGGAGACAGGATACCCCAGCTGTGTTGTGCCAGGACGCGAATTCTAGTCGCAAATGCGACCTGGCGCCTGGGGTTTGTCAAGCCCTGCTATATGTAGTAGTTTTTGTTATGGGGTGTATTCATTTTTGCATCAACTAATTTGAGTAAAACTGAAGATTTTGTAATCCTAAGTCATATTATTAACCTACCTTTCATGTAATGCAGTGGCGGCTGGTGAAGTTTTAGTATGGGGGGGGGGGGGGGTGCAAGACCACGCCCCCATATTTGGCCCCTCCCACTTCTAATAAGCCACACCCCTTATAGAATCCACCCACTCCGTCCCCTGTATTCCACTTGCTTCCACACAGTGTCAGGCTTATGCAGCCCCAGCATCACGGGGCAGAGTATGCAGCCCCAGCATCACGGGGCAGAGTATGCAGCCCCAGCATCACGGGGCAGAGTATGCAGCCCCAGCATCACGGGGCAGAGTATGCAGCCCCAGCATCACGGGGCAGAGTATGCAGCCCCAGCATCACGGGGCAGAGTATATCTGCTATCTGCAACCTGTAAATTGCCCATATCTGCATTTGGGGGGGGGGGGGGGGGGTTGTGCTGATTGGTATGCTGGCGACCACCGATAATGACCCTTTTTTTTTATTTATTTTTTTTATCTTGTTTGGCAGGGGGGGGGGGGGAATTATGCTGCCGAACATTTATTATCTGTGGTCGGCAGCATATCCGGCCCTACCCCCCACAAAATGTAAAAAAAAAAAGGGGGGGTAAAATCGGTGGTCAGCAGCGTTAAACATTTTTTATTATTTTTAAAAAAAATTTTTATTATCGGTGGTCGGCAGCATATCATCCACCAGCCCCCACCCCCCCCCCCCGCTAAACAAGATTTACAAAAAAAGATTGGGTGAAAAAGCTATTCTAGCACTCTCGTTTTGTAAAGCTACAGTAGGTGTACACAGGTGTGAGTCACAGGAGAGCACTTCGTTCTGCACTCCTGCGACCCATGTTCAGCAGACAGTGGGCTAAAATTGCTGTCAGCTGACGCTCGGATGGTCCAGACTGTGGAGAAATCCCAACTTTAATGTTGGGGATCCACCCAGATGCTGCAAAGGCTGAAATGTGCTGCTGAAAACCTGAGCCAGCCACTCTCGCCTCCTCCACAGCCCAGCGTTCTAGTTAACTTTGCTGATCTGAAGTATGAAACATTGTATAATGCCCATTAGGCATAACAATACTTTTTGTAGATTGCTGTTATAACATTCTATTCTGTTTCACTAGGGAAACAAAAATGGCAAGGGAGTCGTCAACTCCTTAATGTCTGGCGCTTTGGCTGGCGCTGTGGCCAAGACAGCAGTTGCTCCACTGGACAGAACCAAAATCATATTCCAAGGTAGGTTCACTTTTGGCAAGCAAAAGCAGAGTACATGGGAATGAACATATACTACATTTTAAAGTTTTGCAAACAAGACATTTTAATACACCCTTTCCTTCTGCCAGCTCCATCTTTGCTGGCTGAGGAAACTGCAGAATCCAACACTCCAGGAGTGTTGATTTCATGGTCCCCTCCTGCATGCTTTAGTGGAACCGACAGCACTAGTGTGAACTATGCCATTGGAAACCATACAACCTACCTTCCATGTGTTTTTGATGCACAACAAAAACGCACTGGACTGCATGTGTTGTGAACTGGCCCTAAATGTGTTCTTTTGTAGCGGGCAAATTTGTTTACACATTGAGTCACTTTGTTTCTTACACCTTGACTTTTTTCCCTAGATTATCACTAAGCTCTACCAACTACACATCCTCTTCCTTCTAAGCCCTTATTTACACCTGAGCGTTCTGTAGTTTGAAACACAAAGCTTCAAAATGCTCTATAAACAAAATTCCATGCCTTTAATTTAATCAAGTGTCTGCAGCTCAGAAGGGTCCACATGCTACTTATTAAGTGGAATTGGGGACGGTTGTGGTCTTGAGCCTGCAGAAACTAGGGTTGTCCAGATGCCGATAGTACTTGTACTCGCGCAAATGCTCCCGGTGCCTAATCCGATACCTGGGAATGAGGTGGCGTTGCTTGCAACCAGAAGTCAGCGAGCGGAGAGCGAGTCCTCAACAGGCTGGCAGCAGTGGAACTATGTAAGCTGGCCCGGGGCAGGGGTGCAGGGCATAGCTGCATGTTCCATCAAAATCGGTGACCGGATCGATCGCATTTGGTACCAGAAGTGACGTTCCGTGTCTCCGTTAGTGGCAAAAGAGATCCTTGGTCTGTATTGTGCCTTGAAAACTGTCACATCGGTAATCTATTTGCGAGTACTTGGGGGGGGGGGGGGTAGAGAAGTATCGGTACTTGTACTCGGTCTTAAAAAAGTGGTATTGGGACACCCCTAGAAAAAACACGTTATGTGCGTTTTTCAGGCACTCCCATAATAAAAGTTTAAGGGGTCAAAAAAAATAAAATATGGTCCTGCCCCAAAGAAGCATACTGGTCCCGTATAGTACTTCACACAAAAATTTCCTCTAAATTGCCTATTCATGCTACGCTCTGGTGTGAATGGGGCTAAGAGAGGCAATCTCATTGGAAGGCATTTGGAAGAGGGTTAGCCATGATGTCTGGTAAAGTTAAGGCACACACAAAGTGAGACTTTCAGCAAATTTTTGACTTCTGCTTCAAACCAGGGGTTGATTTACTAAAACTGGAGAGTGCAAAGTCTGGTGCAGTTGTGCATGGTAACCAATCTGCTTCTAACTCCAGCTTGTTCAGTTATATTTTTACAAAACAGCCTGGAAGCTGATTGGTTTCTATGCACTGTTGCACCAGATTTTGCACTCTCGTTTTAGTAAATCAACCTCGCTGTTCTCTAGGTTATCATGACAACCTCTCAGAAGGCTAAATTCTCTACTCAGATAATATTTATCCGTGTGGCCTTTTACTGTGTAAGTTCAGAGCAGCAGGTAGTGCAGGAATGATGAGGGTTTTTATGGTTTCTGTTAGGCCTCATTCACACTGGCACTGTCGAACTTACATTTGTATGCATTTAGATGGCATTTCTAAAGGCATTAAAATGTATGTAATGATTTTGATGCCACTCACACGGAGTGTTTCCCGGCATTTAGGTGCAGTTAGTTTAGCTGCATTAGGCCTTGTTTACATGGGGTGAATGAATCCATGCCCCAGATGAGGGCTATTTTTACCAGCACAGGGATGCACAGGTGTTCCATGCAGGCAGTTCCATTGCTGTCAATTGAGACGCAATGGCTGCAAGGACACTATCGTGACTCTTGATGTGACATCCGTGCAGATGCATCACCCCAGACACAAAGGAAAACAGAAATGTTTGTGTTCAGGATCTGGAAACTCTACACACAGCTAAGTGAGGCTAAACATGTATAAACATGACTAAAAAGAGCTAAGTGCAGCAACATCAGGCAGGTGATCTGGGAGGAATAAAAGTTGTATATACTTCCCAGATGACTATGCCTTCATTTAGAAAGGCTAAATGCCAGAGTGCTAGTGTCAATGAGGCCTTTAGTATTTTTGCAGAACATTCACGTAGCTAGGACTATTCTGTGTATACAATATAACATTTTAAATTAAGTAATATGATATGCAAAAATCAAAAAATGCTTTTCTTTTAATAATCTTTCTCCTTTTCCCAGTATCTTCAAACAGATTTTCAGCAAAGGTAAGTGCAGATGTTGATGTGGGGTTTTCTTGTTTTATCTATAGCTTTCCTTTATCCTCTCTGGAACCTCTTGATAATTGATACATAATGATAATGCAGAATGAGGCTTGTTATGCTTATTTGTGACTACAGCATATCTGCTTATCTTGAAAGTTTTTGTGGACAGCAATACATGTCTTCTATTGTTATTACAAGAGGGTAAAATACCTAACCATCAACATAAGCTCTCTCATGTAAGCAATACATTGTTATTGCTGGCCCCTATGATTTCCTTTTTTTTTTTTTTTTTTTTTTTTTTCCTGTGATTTGACTTTTATAGCTTTAGCATTGACTTATTTTGGGGGACAAAACTAGATAGTAAATTCTTGTCATCTATACACTGTCCCCTACTGTTTTATCATCCTTAACAAAGTTAAGTTAACAAACCAAATCTTTTACTGATTTGGGGTGCAGTGATTAATGTTTTGGCTCATATACTATTTTATTTGAAAACTTGGCATACCATGGAATTTCCCTTTTTATAAAGGGAACCCGTCCTGAAACAAAATGCTTGGTAGTTGGGCTTTAGAAGCAGTCAGTCATTTCTGCAGAATTTGTTTGCAGCACATGAGCTGATTCACGTTTTCACATGTTTTGCTTCATAGTAAAGGCTAATAGAGGGCATTTCTCTTTTGTTCATTGACTGACACAGCATATTAATCTTGACCTTAGGGTTATATCGCTACCTTTAGGAGAGGACTAGGCAGAACACATAAAAAAACACTGCACCGCCTAGGGGGCGGTCCTACTGGCTATAACCCCTCCCAGCAGCTGTTTTTTTTTTTCTGCCTAGTCTAGAAGGACCTGTCTCCCTGTGGGGACCAGTGGTCCTTGGAATTTTTTCTTTTTTGCTGTTTTTGGTTCCTGCGATCTACAATCAACAGCAGGGCTGGGTGACAGGCTGGGCAATATAGATCCTGGTAGTCTCCCCAGCCTAGCGATTGAGTGCGTGCAGACCTAAGCTACGCGCTGGTTTGGCCGCAACAGGCCCCGTTCTAGTCCAGGGGTGGCTGGTGAGCTATATGCTCTGGGGCACACATATGACCGGGCTACTGCTGTCCGAGTCACAGTGTGCCGTGGCCGACAGCCACCCCGTACTGCTCAGATTATGGGTCTGTCTGTGGAGTGCGTCCAGCAGTCCCTGCAGGAGAGTTAAGTATGGTTCCACCTGTTTAGGCAGGATGGAGCAGCTGGGAATTCCCTGGGAGGTCGATTGGGGGGTCTCTCTCTCCCTTTATTCTCTCTCTGCCTCTTTCCCTCCTCCCCATTCTAAGGGACTGCTGTGTGACTGGGCATAGGGGGTGCGGAGCACCTACCTGGCCGGGGGTCCTCTGGGTGGTCTCTGGGTCCTGGCAGAGGGCTGCGCTGGGAGGTTGGTGGTACGTCCATTTTTTTGGTGTCTTTTTTTGGGTGTCTGTGTGCTGCCATGTGGGGGAATGCTTGCTGCGGGAACCGTGGCCATTTTCTTATGGCTGCAGCCATTTTCTTGGAGTCCGGTGGTCGTTTTCCCAGCGTTTTCAGATGCTTTTTGCTGAGGTGGCCATTTTCTGGTAGCCTCAGGTCTGTTGTGCTCTAGCACTGGGTGGCTGGTTTAGACTGGTACAGCGCAAAAACAGACACGACACACCTTGTGGCAGGCAGAGGAGAGAGCGGACAGCGGCAGCACGGCGCAACGCCTGGGTCAGGGTGGTGAGTCCTGCGGGGGGGCCCCCCAGTCTGTGGCAACTAGGAGGGTGGACATTTGTTGTTGCATGCCTTAGATCCCTAAGGGTGACAGGCGAGCATGGGTCAGCATGGTTTCAGAGGCCGGCTCTTCTTCTCCAGACACCCCTGTTATAGCAACCGGTTCCCCTGCACCTGCGGTGCCTATGGATGCTCTGTCGGCAGTCCTGGAATCATTTGTTGACAGGGTAGAAGCGGCGTGTGGGCGCAAGGGGGGCAAAAATGTCCCCCCCCCCCCGTCTTCTGTGTGGGGAACTCTGATTCAGACTCGGGTGCCGCTGTGGCAGGCGGCCCCTGTTCTAATGTTTCAGAGAATGCGGACTAGGACCATTTGGACAGTGTCAGCGCAGGAAAGAGCTCTAGTAGGAGCACTTATCGCAGCGGTGCCAGATACCTTAAAGATGGAGGATACGGCGGGGGCATCTGCAGAGGCGTTGGTCCCTTTTGGGTCCCACAAGCCAGCCCGCAAGGTGTTTCCTTATTTAACTTATTTTGATAAGTTTATTTACAAGGAATAGGGAAGCCCGCAGCGGGCCTTTTTAGTCCCGAGACGAATGGCGATGCATTACCCCTTTTGAGGAGAGTTTCCTGAAAAAATTGACATCTCTGGTTGTTGACCCCCTGGTATCCAGGTTATAGCGTCCACTTCTTTCAAGGACCCTGCCGACAGAAGGGCCGAGGCGGTTGCCCGGTCCATGTTTACGGTGGTGAGGTCAGCATTGTGGCCGGTTAGCCACGGCCCTGGTGTCACAAACACTTACTGAATAGGCTAACTTGTTGCACCGTGAGTTGGGGCATGGAACTGGTGGGAACTAGTTTTGTCAGGCTACAAGATTAAGTTTCTTTCTTGTCCGCCAGACAGATTTTTTTCCCTCCAATCTTCATCTTCTTCCGACTCGTCGGGAGGCCTTGTTTGGGGCAGTACAGGACTTACTACTGCGGGGGGTGATGGTGTCTGTACCGACGCCTGAAAGCTTATAGGGATTCTACTCCAATCTGTTTGTAGTCCCAAAGAAGAAAGGGGTCTGTCCGGTCCTGGATCTCAAGGCCCTCAATTGCTTCGTGAAGGTGTGAAGGTTCAGGATGGAATCGGTTCGTTCCATGGTCGTTGCACTTCATCAAGGGGATTTCTTGGCGTCTTTGGACTTCAAGGATGCATACTTGCATGTCCCCATATATGTTGGACACCAGAGATTTCTGTGATTTGTGGTTGGGGACGAGCACTACCAATTTGTAGCTGTTCCCTTTGGCCTAGCGACGGTGCCAAGGGTCTTCACCAAGGTGCTGGCCCCAATTCTGGCCTTGCTGAGACAATGAGGGATCGCAATCGTGGGTTACCTGGACGATCTCCTGAAAGCAGCTTCTGCCTCAGAATTAAGGGAGGATGTGGTGATCACCATACAGACTCTGCGGGAGTTTGGTTGGGTGTTGAACCAGAAGCCTGTGTTGGTGCCGACTCAACGCCTGGAGTTCTTGGGGTTGATTCTGGACTCCTCAGAGGTGAGAGTTTTTCTCCCTTCGAACAAGCTGCAGACTCTTAAATCCGCGGTGCAGTTATTAATGTCCCGCAGGTGGCGTTTTTGCATGCGAGTTCTGAGCCTCATGGTAGCTACTTTCGAGGGGGTACCGTATGCTCCATTCCACACTCGAGTCTTGCAGAAAGAGATCCTGTCCAAATGGGACAAATCTTCAACATCCCTCGATTGTCAAATTCGGATGATCCAGCTAGTCAGGGCTTCGCTTCTTTGGTGGCTGAGGTCTCCGGCCCTTCAGACCGGGAAGTCATTCCTTCTTCTTCATCGGACGGTGATCACGACGGATGCTAGTCTAACCGGCTGGGGGTTATTTGGGGCATCCAGTCGGCCCAGGGTTGATGATAAATCTTTCGGGAAGAAGACTTCTGCTCCCTCAGCATAGTGAAAATTACTGAAGCTGGCAGTCCTTGGTCTCTCAGCACCTGGCTTTCAACAACCATGCCATTAAAACCAGCCACGGTAAAGCAGGATGAAGTATCGGACCTCTTCTTTCATCCTGGACGCAGGAAGAATGCCATCTGCCGATCAACGTACTGGCGCTTCAGACGATCAGGCGGGGCCTCTCCAAATGGTCGCAGAGGGCGAAGGGGCGTCCGGTCAGGATCGACGGCGGTGGCGTATGTCAATCATCAAGGAGGGACAAGGAGTTCAGCTGCAGCGCTGGAGGTCTCTCACATCCTACAGTAGGCAGAGCGGCACATGCTGGCTCTATCAGCCGTATACATTCCTGGAGTAGAAAACTGTCAGGCGGACTACCTCAGTCAGCAGTTGCTGGACCAGGAGGAATGGTCACTGCATCCAGAAGTTTTTCAGCTCATTTGCCTAAGGTGAGGCGTGCCGGATGTGGCTCTCCTATCGTCTCGGCTCAATCGGAAGGTACAGAGGTTTGTGGCCAGGTCAAAAGATCCCTGGGCGGACACATCAGACGCGTTGGTGGCCCCATGGGGGCATTATCGGCTGGTTTATGCTTATCCCCCTCTCAGACTCCTCCGTCGTCTGCTACGCAGCGTGGAGGCCAAGGGGATTTCGGTGATTCTGATTGCCCCAGATTGGCCTCAACATCCTTGGTACGCCAACATAGTATAAATGGTGGCAGATGTTCCGGGGGGACCTGCTGTCGCAAGGTCTGATACTTCATCCTGCTTTACCGTGGCTGGTTTTAACGGCATGGCTGTTGAAAGCCAGGTGCTGAGAGACCGAGGACTGTCAGCTTCAGTAATTTTCACTATGCTGAGGGAGCGCAAGTCTTCTTCCCGGAAGATTCATCATCGCACGTGGAAGGCCTACATCTCCATGTGTGGGGAGATGGGGTGGCGGCCACGTATATATTCAGTTTCCAGGATCCTGCTGTTTTTGCAGCGAGGAGTGGATCAGAAACTTGCATTAAGCACCATTAAGGGGCTATCTCTTTTCAGCGACCGTTGGTGACTCACTCATTGGTGTGTATGTTTGTTCAGGGGGTTCCGCATGTGGCCCCTCCGGTATGACCGCCACTGCCTCCATGGGATTTGAATCTGGTGCTCTTGGTGCTTCAGAGGCTGCTGTTTGAAAACATTAGGGAGATCCCTTTATTAACACTATCTCAGAAAGTATTCTTTCTAGTGGCTATTATGTCTGCAAGGTGGTTTTCTGAGTTGCCAGCCTTGTCATGCAAGTCTCCCTACTTGATCCTCTAAAAGGATAAGGCATTGCTGTGTCCGCAGCCTTCTTTTCTTCCAAAGGTTGTTTCGGCCTTTCATCTAAATGAGGATATTTGTGCTCCCGTCCTTATATCCTCAGCCATCGCATCCCATGGAAGTCTCTTTACATTCTTTGAATGTGGTCTGGGCTCTGCGAGTGTATCTGTCTGCTACGGCTCCTTTCCAGAGGTCAGACTCTCTGTTTGTATCGGGGGCTGGTCCGAAGAAGAGCCTGGCGGTCTCGTCAGCCACCGTTTCTCGGTAGATCAGACAGACTGTGGTTCAGGCTTATGCCATAAGGGGGCGGGCGCCTCCCTTCCCTGTTAAGGCACTTTCTACCAGGCCAATTGGTGCCTCCTGGGCTTACCGACATCAAGCATCCGTTTCCCAGGTGTGTAAGGTGGCAACTTGGTCTTCCATTCACACTTTCACTAAATTTTCTAAGGTTGATGTGGGCGCATCTTCGGATGTGTGCTTCGGCCGCAAGGTTTTGCAGGTGGCCGTTTTGAGGTTGGGACCCCTCTGAGGAGGAGTTTTTTGTTATGGGTGGAGTTTTTCTTTCTGTTCCCACCCCTGCTTGGGGACGTCCCTAAGGTCAAGATTAAGGTGCTGTGTCCGTCAATGAACGAAAGAGAAAATAGGATTTTTGTACTCGCCGTAAAATCCTTTTGTCTGATGTTCATTGATAGACACAGAACCCACCCCCTCCGATTTGTTTGTACTGCTTTTTGACAAACTGAGCTGCTGGGAGCGAGTGAGGGGTTATAGCCAGTAGGACCACCCCCTGGGCGGTGCTGTGTTCTTTTTATGTGTTCTGCCTAGTACTCTCCTAAAGGTGGCGATATAACCCTAAGGTCAAGATTAAGGTGCTGTGTCCGTCAATGAACATCAGAGAAAAGGATTTTACGGCGAGTACAAAAATCCTATTTTTACTGTGATTTGCTGTTTAGAACATAATATATTTAAACTGTCTAACTGCAATTTGTTAAAAATACATAATATAGACATGGACTGAATAGTCATTACTGCTTAGAACATTTTAGTTGTTGTTTTTGCTCTCAGGGAGAAAGGAAAAAATGAGTGAAAAACAAGGACAGTGGGAAAAGACTAGAGAGACCAATTTAGTGTAGTTTTATAGGCCCTGCTCACATGGGGCAATCAGCTCTGCGCTCCATGCAGGGCCGTCTGTTGTGTGCCTCCCTTTGCTGGAATCCCATTGTTGTAATGCAGGTGGGTGCGGGTCCCCCAACTCGCCCTGTTTACATTTGGAGACCCGCATGTCATATCTACTGACATGTCCTTGCAGCTACATGTCCCAGTAGACATCAATGGGACAATAGCACGAGGATGCATGCAACACCTGTGCATCCATGCCAGGAAAAGACAGCCCTGCACTGGGCACGGAGCAAGTCGACCTTTGTGAATGGGCCTTAACTCGTGTATGGAGATAGTCAAGCTTAGTAATATGTTGGTGAAAAAAAGGGCAGATTGCTTACATCTGGGTAGGTTGCACTTGTTGAATATGTGTCTCCTGGTAGACCTTTAACCTTGATAGTGATCTCATACAGTGTATTGGGGGAACCAAACCTTTGTCCTTGTGGGACTTTGTGTGGGATGGGTGATTAAATTGTCAGGGAAGTTTTTTTAAAAATCCATCAGCTCTGTGTTGCAGAGGCCGCTAGCATTAATGTTTCGAAGAGATTTCACATCTTCAGAAAAAGTCCCTTAATAAAAAAATATTAATGACGAGGAACAAAAATAGTGGTGTCTTGTGCAGATGATCAAGTGTACTGTATATGTATACATATAGAGAAACGGAAAAACATACCATACAGTAAACTCCAGTAGATGCAGAGTTCAAATTCATAATTGCTGCCTCTAAGTTAAAGCAGAAAGGGAGCAGAACTTTATCTCTGCTTCAATAGTCCAATGTCCCTCGCCAACAAGTTCAACCCGGCTTATTTTTGGTGCCGGGCTATGGGTGCCTTCAGTGGCTGTTGCAGGATGATGTCAATCTTGTGCATGCACAGGAGTGCAGTCATCCCAACACAGCTTGTGTAACTCCAGTGTACATTCCAGAGAGGATTGCAATGCTTCATTGCATGTCTCTCGTGCAATAAAGCACCTGCCTGCTTGCAGTTTTTGAAAACTGGGCATTGATTCTGCATTTAAGGCCTCATTTACATTGATTTACTACAGCATTCTCCCATCTGAGGGCTGTGTTACCCTACATGGGGATACACAGGTGTTCCATGCATCTCCATATAGGCAGTCCCATTGATGTCATGGGATGCAGGGGCTGCATGGACACAGCCACTACTCCCAGTTTGACATTCGTGCGAGTGCATAGCTGAATGCAGACAGTGTGTGTTGAGGACCGTGCACCAGCACCCACACAGATGTCAAATTGGGAGTAGTGGCTGTGTCATGCAGCCACTCCATCCCATGACATCAGTGGGACTGCTGACACAGATGCACAGAACACCTGTGCATCCCTGTGAAAGTAAACACAGCCCTTGCATGGGCATACACTGTAGTGAATGTGGTCCTAAGCCCTGTATACACGGGCTAAATATTTGCAGATTTAACAAAAAACTGCTGTAATTTGGACCGTGTGTACGCCAGCCTGTTCAACAGAAGCCAGCCAAACACCAGCTTCTGTCGAAAAGCCATTGGCAGAGAGCACTGACTGGTGTGTTCTGGCAGGGGGCAATTGTCCTGTTAGAACACAATAGCGTAGCGAGGAATTCGCTGTACTAAAATCGGGTAGTTTTAAAATTGGCTCCTCCTCTTCTTCCCTTTTTTTTTTTTTTTTTTTGTTTTTTTTTTTGTTCAGTCCACTTGGTTGAATAAAAAAAAACTGCCTGTGTGTACCTAGCATAAGAGTGGATTCTGATCAAGTAAAGGTAGGTTGCTTGCATCTTGCATATGCTAATGATCATTGTGGTTTAGATACTAATGTGATAGGAGGCTTTTGTGTGGGTACAGTATACAATTGAGACTTTGCATATAGAAGTGTAGCAGCAAGTTGCAGGGACATTGTGGTATTTTAATGTATCTACTCTACATGGCTGTACTGATATTTGCTCTATGTGACTGACTGTTTATCCCTTTCTCATTTCTGTTTAAAGAATAAAAAATAAAAAAACTCAGGGTGGTTGTTAAAGTTTAACTTCTTCCCTCCAGGAAGCTTACAAGTTAATCTACCGCACCTACCTCAATGAGGGTTTCCTGAGCCTATGGAGGGGCAATTCTGCAACCATGGTGCGTGTTATCCCATATGCAGCCATACAGTTTTGTGCACACGAACAGTACAAAAAATTACTTGGAAGCTACTATGGCTTTCGAGGAGCGTAAGTATTTTTCTGTTTTGTCAAAATACTGAATATGTTCTGTAAATTTGGTGTTTCTCTATGCACTTCATTCTGAGGACATGATCACAGTTTGCTGCTGTGTTGTACGGTTAAGTTATGGTTTGGACTTGTCAAGCTAAAATGCAAGCATCTGCTTTGTGGTTCTGTAGTTGGTTTCTTGTTATCACCTCTGTCACTGTTGGTAGATTGTTAGCAAGATAATGTAAGGCATGTTATCTCCTTGCCTGCATGCTAAACATAACCATGACCAACCAGAACTGCATAGTATTTTTATACATGGTCTTAAAGAAAGCTGACATGGCTTTTACTGGATCACTTTCAGGTTCTGTGGAAGCCCTTGCCTGGAAGTATTGCACTGTTTTTCTGGTCCCAGCAATGTACCTTGACATTTATTAAAGGGAAAGTAAATAAGTTTAGAAATATTTTATTTCTTTATTACTTTTTTTTATTAGTAGTAATAGTAGCACTATGTTTTTAATCAGGAATATATGAAATATGCAGGGAACGCACAGGACTTGCTGCGTAGCACACCTTATAGCAATCGCGCTGTGTTCATCTTCTGCGTGTGTCAATTAAAAGTTAACAACACCCCAAAAGCAGGTTGCAGAACACAGTACATTTGCTATAATCGCTAAAATTCCAGTGCGACAAGAAAAAAAAAAAGTGCCTGCGTTTTTTTTTTCATGTAGATACGGTACAATTTGAGCCTTACAAAATGATGGGGTCAAATTGCACCACACAGAATTGCATGTAATTTGCCAAGGAATGTGCTGCGTTTCCTGTGCAAATCACATGCTATGTGACCCCTCGCATAAATGGGAGCCCAGCCTAATTCTTTTTAGAGAACTCTTATTGCTGGGAGAATCCTTTATCCAATTTTGCCTCGTTTATAAAAAAAAAAAAAGGTCTGTATACAAATAGTAAAAAAAAATAAAAAATTAACACCAATTTAAAAACTTAACACACAAACATCCTTCCCCCACCCACTCTAATCACTAGTATAGTGTGTGTGTGTATGTGTGTGTGTATATATATATATATATATATATATATATATATATATATATATATATATATATATATATATATATATATATATATATATATATATATTTATTTATATAAAATTTCCCCCATCCCCACATTCGAGGTGTTGGAGCTATTGTGTTCTCGCAAAGTGGTGGCTATAGCCGGCAGCACTGGTGGTTCGGAAAAAAACGAACAGGGTGGTTGCACAGACTTTTGATCAATAGAGTACCCATACATAGATCAAATCCATGTATGGCCTGCTTAGAGGAAGTAAACACTGATGGGTTTACTTCCTCTTTCATTCCCTGCAAAGGCAAAGCATAATGGACTACTATGCATCACATAGTAGTCCATTATGTGTCACTTACCTGACACAGGAGCCAGCGAAGTCACCGCTGTCCCCTGTAGTCCGGCGCATCCATCTTCTCGGTGGGGTCTCGCAACTCCGCCGCTGTCATTTGGCGAAGCCGCGATGACGTCATTCCCGCGCATGCGCACGGGAGCCAACACGCGCGGCCTCTTCGTCGACGATGCGCGCGCTCAGTGCGCCTGCGCGCCTCTGTCTACGGCGCATGCGCCGTAGGCAGCGGTGCCTGTCTTCGGGCAAATATCTCCTAAACCGTATAGGTTTAGGAGATATTTCTTGGACCTACAGGTAAGCCTTAATCTAGGCTTACCTGGTAGGTCAAAAGTGTGTTGTAAGGGTTTACAACCACTTTAAGTTTTTTAAGGAATACAGATGTGACTCATACTAACAAATGCACACTGTGCCATGTAAACAGAAACATTTCAGTTAGATCACACAGTGATTATCACTGGACTTTATTCAACAACTTTGTCACATGCCTCATTTAATTTACAGGCTGATCTACAAAAACACATGATGCCTTGCTTGAATGCTCTGAAGTGAAGGGTTATCTGAAAGTTATTATGTAGGCAAGAAAAGCGCACAGGCTGTAGCAAGCCTGCTCTTCTCTTTTTAAATGTATAACCACGCATAAACGGAAGGAGGCACCAATCAGCATTTGTAATATTATGAATTATATATAAATGATTTTCTTTTTCATACATCATGGGACACAGAGTCAGGCTAATATTCATTACCTGCTGGGTTATACTTCATTAGGTGAATGGACACTGGTAGACCAAAAGTCTTCAGACAGGAAGTGATCCTCTATATAACCTCTCCCATACAGGAAGCACTTCAGTTTTTTACCAGTGTCTGCAAGGTGGATGGCACGGTTTGTTTGAGCTCTCTGAGCAATAGGTCTCTGGTCCCACAAACGGTTCCAAAAATGACCGATCATATCCATTTGGCACAGGCTTTAATGCCTAGATAAATGGTACCTGAGCCTCGCAAAGAAGACTCAAGATCCTGCAAGGTTTTGCCTGTAATGTGGCCTCTGGCCCCTACGGAATGGAAATCCTGGACACTACAGCGCTAAGGCATTTCCTGCAGGGTGCTGTATAGGTCCAAGGGAGAGGACATTAAACAGGAAAGGGCACCCAGTCCTTGAAGGTCCAAGTGACGGAAACCCACCGCGGAGGGTGAAGATTGGGCCCTTAGTTTCTAAGTGGCCCTGCGCCTGGACAGGTAAGTGAAACCCCTTTTATTTTATTATTGTGGGGCATCCCAGTGATTGTAACAATCAGTCAAGCTAGCTAAAGGCTGGACACCTGTGTGCAGTTACCATACACGGGGGGAGTTCTGGGCTAGCTGTGGGTGTTTGCAAGGTGTACCCTTTTTGTTTTTTGCTTGTGTCTGGCTGTTGTTTACCTGTATGATGGCGCACCACGGTGCACTATTTTGCCTTGGTTCACCATGGTGCACATGCGTTCGCTAGAACGCTGCTGGGCTCAGCAGTTTGGCGGCCATGGCGCACGCGCCTTCGCCCGCACATGCGATGTAGCGTTTATCTGGGCGCATGAAAATTTGCGATGTACGCGAATGCAATCACAGCCATTTGCCGGGACTGCGCACATGTGTACACACACATGCATGGAACGTTTCGGCGCATACCCAGCTTATTTAAGCTGTGCAGGCTAAGCATGTGGTGCTTCGAGAAGGCAGCTGTGGGACACAGAGCAGACGCTGAACAAACACTTGCACTGGTTCATTTCTCCTTACCTGGGTCACGTGAGTCACCAGGTGTTGCTTAGCAGGATTGTTGCTTAGGGACTTGGTGAGCCCTATTAAAGGGTCTCCCTTCTGGGGTGTTTTAATTACACTTAAGTACTCTACTGCAGGCATTGAATGTCTTCCAAAAAGAGGAGCGGGACTAACACCACAGGGAAGGGCACACCTATGTCATCAGTAGTTCCTGATGAACCTAGTCGTATCCCTAGTGCTATATCCCCTGAAAGACCAGAGGCTCCTGGGCAATTTGAGCTACTGCACCTATCTGGTATTGTGCCTACAGTCAACGCCTCTGCTTCACCCTTTATCACGAAGGATGAACTATCCTCAGCCCTAGCCGGGTTAGAGCACAGGATTGACGGCATGATTGCCTCCATCCCGCAGGGTGGCAGGAAGCGTGACAGATCCCCCTCCCTAGAGTCTCCTCGTCTAGAGCAGGAATGGGTTGAGGATGGGGAAGAGCTTAAAGCCCAGGATTCGGTGGAGTGCCCGGCAGATGAGTCTGTTTCCTTGCAATCTGGACAAGAAGATATCCACTCGATGTCTGCCTCTCAGTCACAGGGGTTTTTGATCCTGACTCTGACCGAAATGATTTGTTCTGCCTTTAAGTTGCCTCTTGCAGAGGTGACTGAGCACCCCTGGTCCTCTTTGGGATCTCTGAGACCCTTTCAGGTCGCACAAACTTTCCCGCTACACCCCCTGTTTGAACAGGCGGTGTATGCTGATTGGGAACATCCTGACAGGACTTTTTTTGCCTTCTAAAAGGTTTTCCCTTTTATATCGCATGGATGAAAAGTTTGTCAAAAAATGGAGCGTGCCAGCTGTAGATGCACGGTGCAGCAGTGCAATGGGGAACATTTATTCAGTGATCATTTGGACAAATATATCCAATGGTTTTCCGGAGGGAAGAGTTCTCTACTTCCTGTAAAGAAAAGCACCAAACGTCCCTCATTTAAAAACCCGGTGTCAGGGTAGTTCCGCCGTCAGCAGGGCACTAGGGCCAGGGGCAAGCCACAGGGCCAGAAAAAGTCCTGGGTCCAAAATTCCTCTAAACCCAGCACCAAACCCTCCTTTTAAGGGGATGCCCCCACTCCATCGGTTGGGGGGGGGGCTGTTGCACTTTACAGACATTTTGAAAACAACAATTCAGGACGAGTGGGTCACCTCAATTATATCTCGTGGTTACAAGCTGGTGTTATGAGGGGGTTCTCCCTCAGAGGTTTCTAAGATCCAGCATTCCCTCGGATCCTCCAAAAGCAAACTTATTGCATCAGGCACTACCTCATCTAGTGCATCAAGGCGTAATTGTACAGGTTCCGCTATCCGAAAGGGGCACAGGGTTTTACTCAAACCTATTTACGGTTCAGAAACCAAACGGGGACACACTGCCCATTTTGGACCTAAGATCCCTGAACAAGTATCTTTTGATAAAGTCCTTTAGGGGAGACTTTTTAGCCTCCATTGATATAAAGGAAGCGTACCTATCTTTCAGCATCATCAGATGTTCCTACGTTTTGCAGTGGAGAAACGTCATTTTCAGTTTGTGGCTTTGCCCTTCGGGCTTGCTACAGCTCCCCGGGTCTTCACAAAGGTCCTAGCACCAGTACTGGGTCGCTTAGGGGCCCAAGGGATCCTGATGCTCATGTATCTGGGCAACCTCCTGCTCAGAGATCACTCAGTACAGGCTCTAGAACAGAGTATAATATACACAGTGAGGTATTTGAAAAGCTTAGGCTGGATCATAAAAATACTAAAATGTCAGCCTTGAGACCAGCTCAAAGTCTAAGATATTTAGGTCTGATTCTAAACACGGTTAATGCAAGAGTATTCTGGCCACCCGTAAGGATCTGTGCCCTGAAAGATCAAGTGCATCAGATAAGGGGCACCAGACAACCCTCCATTCGGCTCTTTATGTGTCTTCTAGGGAGGATGGTATGAGCCTTATCTAGGGAGGATGGTATCCTCCTTTTGGGCAGTGCCTTATGCCCAGTTCAATTCCAGGCCTTTACAACAAGACATCTTGTTGGCTTGGAACAGGGTAAGAAAAGCCCTGCTTATCTCCTGGGGCATGCTTAAGCCTAAACCTGGTTTTTGCAGGATCAGAACCTGCGAAAGGCTAAATTCTTGGAGAGTACTGACTACAGATGCCAGTCTCTCAGGCTGGGGAGTGACCCGAGACGGGCTCGCAGCTCAGTCAAAATGGTCAGGGACAGAGGAGACCCTGCCCATCAACATCCTAGAATTACGAGCAGTACGTCTGGCCCTACGTTTCTGGACGGTGGAGCTTCAGGACTGCCCCATCATTGTTCAGTCCGATAATGCCACAGCAGTGGCCTATATAAACCACCAAGACGGTACCAGGAGTCGTTCAGCTCTGAAGGAGGGGAACTACATACTAGCCTGAGCAGAGGAACATGTGGCAATTATATCGGCAGCCAATATCCCGGGAATAGAGAACTGAAAGGCAGATTATCTCGGCCGCCAGCAGATCTGCCCGGGGGAATGGTCTCTACACCTAGAGGTGTTTCAGGAAATTTGCCAATGATGGGGATGGCCAGCGGTCGACCTACTGGCATCCAGGTTCAACAACAAGCTACAGCAGTTTGTGTCTAGAACAAGAGATCCTCTGGCAATTTGGAGCAGATGCTCTGATAGTTTCATGGAGCCAGTACTCCCTGGTTTATGCTTTCCCTCGATCCCTCTCCTTCCACATTTATTGCGCAGGATTTGGTGGCACCAGCCTGGCTTAGAAGGCCCTGATTCCCGGAGATTATGAGACTGAGAATAGACGGGCCATGACTGCTTCCACCTCGCCCCGATCTACTGTCTCAAGGTCCTATAGTCCACCCCAATTTACAGTCTCTAAATTTGACAGCATGGCTATGGAAGCCTGGGTGTTAAAGGACCGTGGTATATTGGGACCAGTGGTGTCTACTCTAGTGAATGGTAGAAAAGCTGTCACTATGAACATTTATCATAAGGTCTGGAAGACTTATACTGCTTGGTGTGAAACCAGAAAATGGCGTCTTCGGAAAAATGTGATTTGGAGAATTTTCTGGATTTTTTGGGAGTTGGGAGAATTTTCTTTAATACAGTCAGCTGTGGAAATCAAATTGGCTTTGAGTACAATCAGAAGTCAAGTTTCGGCCCTATCTGTATTTTTCCAAAGACCTTTAGCCTCCCTTTCAGTGATCCAAACCTTTATGCAAGGGGCAACTCACTTGCTTCCTCCCATTAGGTCACCTATGTATCCTTGGGACTTGAACTTGGTGCTGTCTGTGTTACAGAAACAGCCATTTGAACCTATTAAGGAAATTCCATTAGACTTGCTGTCACCCAAGTTAGCCTTCATGATGGCTATCACCTCGGCTAGTCATGATGGCTATCACCTCGGCTAGAAGGGTGTCGGAACTTGCATGGAACTTTATTTGATGCTTCACCATGACAGAGTCGTGTTACAACCTGTTACATCCTTTTTGCCAAAAGTGGTGTCGGCCTTTCATTTAAATCAGGATATTTATTTTGCCTTCTTTTTTTTTTTCTCTCAGTCTCGTTGGGCGGAAGAGCGACGACTGCATTCTTTGGACGTTGTCCGGGAAGTCAAGGTTTATTTGTCTAGATCTGCAGAGATCCGAGGATCTGCCACCTGGTCTTCAGTGCATATGTTTACAAAATTTTATCAAGTGAATGTTCGAGCAGCCAAAGATTTGACTTTCGGCTGCAGTGTACTGCAGGCTGCCGTGTAAGTTCTGGCTATTGTTTGGCAGGGTGTCTCGCTCCCCTCAAGGCTATTGCTCTGGGACGTCCCAGCAGGTAATGAATATTAGCCTGACTCTGTGTCTCATGATGTATGAAAAATAAAATTGTATTTTTGTCATACCTGTAAAATCCTTTTCTTTGAATACATTATGGGACACAGCCCTCCCCCTTCTTTTTTTTTTTTTTTTTTTTGAGGATTCAGTGCTTGCTACAAAACTGAAGTGCTTCCTATATGGGAGGGGTTATATAGGGGATCACTTCCTGTCTGAAGACCTTTGGTCTACCAGTGTCCATTCCCCCTAATGATGAAGTATAACACAGCAGGTAATGAATATTAGCCTGACTCTGTGTCCCATTATGTGCTCAAATAAAAGCATTTTACAGGTAAGTATAACGTAAAAATCTTATTATTTTGCTTGATGTTTTATTTACTTGTATTCTCTCCCTTTCAAAGCAGAAGTGTCAGGCTGTTGAAAACCAATTGAAAAAAAAAAAAAACTTCCTTTTGAATTGCTAATAGTACAAACTGATATGGCATCACATACAGCATGGCCCTCTAGCTGTTGCGGAACTACAAGTACCATCATTCCTCTGCCTTTTGGAATCATGTTTGTAACTTTCTATCCCACAGAACTTGTAGTTCTGCAACAGCTGGAGGGCCCATGACATACATTATGTTTATATTTTAATAATATATAAAAAAAAAAAAACACACATGTTCTCCCGATGTGCAAATGCTGCCATGGCCAAATCATACGGCCACCCCAGATGGGTAATGTTTGGTTCCCCCTAAACTTGCTGATCTAGTAATATAGCTGCTAATGCTAGTTTGCTAAAAGATTGTATGGGCAAAAATAAAACACATAGAGTGTATCTCTGCAAGGCATGCACATTTTCCCACATTTGTTAATCCTGCCAGAAATCCAATAGTCGCCTAACTTTCTTGTGTGGGTTGACAGCACTTCCTGCTCTGCACTAAAATTTGAAGCAGCATTGTCAGCGTGACCTTAGTTCTACTCTGCTGGACAACAGAACTATGTGCTAACCTTCACATCTCTTTTCCTCATTTCTATAAGTCCTCTGTTATATTCTCAGCAATTTCTTTCTGCTTTTTTTTTTCTCCCCCACAGTACTTTGACCCCAATCCCTCGCCTCCTTGCAGGATCTCTTGCGGGTACGACAGCTGCCATGTTAACCTACCCGCTGGATCTTGTTCGTGCACGCATGGCTGTGACACCAAAGGAAATGTAAGTTAAAACGTTTACTTACATAAAGGATTGTTAAAGGATATGTTCAACTTTGGGAGCATGTTGCATGTTACACCCGTAGTTTGGGTGTAACATGTTCCAGCAGTCCCACCCACACAGCTGCTTTGTTCATTTACAGAGTTTTACAACTACTGTCCATCATTTCGTCGGATGCCATGTAGTTCTCAATGAACTGTGAGGGCACTGGTGAGCACTCTTAAAGTTCATTGATCTTCCCACTTTCAGTAACTGCCTGCCCATACAGGAGGTATGGGCAGACAACTATGCTGAGAGTCTTCATGAGCCAGGCATTGCACCTGTGATCTACTGATAACAGCTGCAATGCTTTCCAGGCTCCTGTGGGAAAAATTATGAATACACATTTATTTTAATTTTTTTTCTGCAGACTTATTTTTTTCCCAAAAAGTGAACTTCACCTTTTAAAAATGGCATAGCATACAGTGAGGGGAAAAAAGTATTTGATCCCCTGATGATTTTGTATGTTTGCCCACTGACAAAGAAATAATAAGTCTGTAATTTTAATGGTTGGTTTATTTTAATAGTGTGACAGAATAACAAAAATATCCAGAAAAACACATTTCAAAAAAGTTACAAATTGATGTCTATTTTAATGAGTGAAATAAGTATTTGATCCCCTATTAATCAGAAAGATTTCTGTCTCCCAGGTGTCTTCTATATAGGCAAAGAACTGAGATTAGGGGCACTACCTCAAAGGGAGTGCTCCTAATCTCAGCTTGTTACCTGTATAAAAGACACCTGTCCACAGAAGCAATCAATCAGATTCCAATCCCTCTGCCATTGCTAAGACCAAAGAGCTGTCCAAGGATGTCGGGTTACAAGATTGTGGACCTGCACAAGGCTAGAATGGTCTACAAGACCATCACCAAGCAGCTTGGTGAGAGGGTGACAACGGGTGCGATTATTTGCAAATGGAAGAAACACAAAACAACTGTATGGATCTTGCAAATGGAAGAAACACAAAACTGTATGGATCTTGCATGAAGCCCCTCGGTCTGGGGCTCCATGCAAGATCCCACCTCGTGGAGTATCAATGATCATGAGAACGGCCAGGAATCAGCCCAGAACTACAGGGGAGAATCTTATCAATGATCTCAAGGCAGCTGGGACCTTAGTCCCCAAGAAAACAATTGGTAACCCACTAAGTTGTGCAGGACTGAAATCCTGCAACGCCCGCAAGGTCCCCCCTGCTCAAGAAAGCACATGTGCAGGCCCGTCTGAAGTTTGTTAATGAACATCTGAATGATTCAGTGGCCTAGCCAGTCTCCAGACCTTAATCCCATATAAAATGCGTGGAGGGAGTTGAAGGTCTGAGTTGCCAAACGTCAGCCTCGAAACCTTAATGACTTGGAGAGGACTGCAAAGAGGAGTGGGACAAAATCCCTCCTGAGATGTGTGCAAATCTGGCGGCCAACTACAAGAAACATCTGACTTCTGTGATTGCTAACAAGGGTTTTGCCACCAAGTACTAAGTCATGTTTTGCAAAGGGGTCCAATACAATATATATATTTTTTTTTAAATGCTTTTTTCTGGATATTTTTGTTGTTATTCTGTCTCACTGTTGAAACAAACCTACCATTAAAATTATAGACTGATCATTTGTCAGTGGGCAAACGTATAAAATCAGCAGGGGAGCAAATACTTTTTTTCCCTCACTGGTAGTGTATAAAAATACACATGTCCTAAAAACTGCTGTATTGTGACATTCAATAGATGAGTAACAAATCTTCCAGGAGGACTCTACTAAACAGGTTCCGAGGTATACAGACCCGACCAGAGTTTGCAAATTTACTCTGGAACTCTTGCATGAAATGTCTGATTGGAGATCTATCTGTATTTGCAGCCATTTCGATTTTCCTTTTACTTTAATTGTGCAGAAGATTAACCGCTTGCCGACCAGCCACTGCAGTTAAACTGCGGCAGGTTGGTTCGGCTGCGCGAATCGCTCTACCGGTACGTCGGCTCTTACACGGCTATCTGTGGGCACATACGCCCTTTTGCCAACAGGGGAGCCAATCATCGAGTCCAGCGGACTCTATGTACGCCGGACGCCTGCAATTGTTCCCCGCAGTGACAGAACGGGGATCTGCCATAGTAAATAAGGCAGATCTCCGTTCTGACAGGGGATCTCACACACATCTTGCCTGTCTGCTATGCAGAAAGACAGATCTGTGCGTTGTCCCAGGCAGCCCATCCCTCCACACAGTTAGAAACACACTGCGGGAACACAGTTAACCCCCTTCCCTGCAAGTGTCATTAGTACAATTGCAGTGCATATTTTTAGCACTGATCACTGTAATAATGTCATTGGTTCTCAAAGTGTCAATACCAGTTGGGTGTCTGATCTGTTCTCTGCAATGTCGCAGTCCCACTAAAAATAATTCCATAAATAATTCCATAAATCTATCCCCTATTTTGTTATAACTTTTGCGCAAACCAATCAATAAACGCTTTTTTGGGATTTTATTTTAACAAAAATATGTATCGGACTACAAATTGGCCTAAATTTCAGCGCTGGAAGGATTTACCCTCTTCCTGACAGAGCATTTTTTACGATTCGACACTGTGTCACTTTAGCTGACAATTGCGTGGTCGTGCAATGTTGTAACCAAACAAAATTTACATCCTCTCCCCCCCCCCCCCCCCCCGCAAATAGCTTTATTTTGGTGGTATTTGATCACCTGCGGTTTTTATTTTTTGCGCTATAAACAAAAAAAGACCGACAATTTTGAAAAACAAGCATTATTTTTTACTTTTTAAAATAAAATGTACTAAAGTGCTGAGATGAATACTCCAATACAGATAATGGCTAAAAGATAAATAAATAATTAAGCTGCAACCAGTCTAGTGATGATCAGACACAGTGGAAAAAAAATAAAGTAATAATGATGCGTTCTAATTAACCTCTTAATCAGGGCACAAGTGATAAGTGAATAAGTGCTAAACACAAAATATTCATTATGTGCTGAAAAATATGCACATGTGATGCTCCATATTCCAAACTAAACAAATCCGTGTTCAATTCGATAGAATTGCTGATAATATACCACAAGTGCAAATATAATAGTCCACGGTATACTCCACAGATCAATAGATGGTTATCCACCAGTGCTAGTACTGATGAACAAAAAAATACCAATGGTGACAATGACTAGATCACTGAATGCAATCACTGATTCAAAGAATATAGCAACATAAATCAAAAAAACTCTAGAAGTTCCTCATTAATATCACAAGTCCATCCAGAAATTGTGCAATAATAATTGTTCAGTAACCAAATCTTGCTAATGCTGTCAGCTGCCACTATCCACCCAACTACACAGCACAAGTCCGTCACAAGTCCGTCCAAATGTTTTGTAATGCTGTTTGATGGTAAAATCATGTTGCTGCTGTCAGATACTGCTACCAATTAGAAGGGTTGGATTTATTATGAGTAATCTGCACTTAATTGCAAAATGATCAGCCGCTCACAGCGTGGTTGCTCCTCACACTGCTGCAATTGTGCTGATAGACAAACGCAATAGTACTCGTCACTGGCTCCTCTCCTCCCTTGGGAGGAGAGTGCATAATTTTTTATTTCTTTTTTACTTTTTGCTATAATATCCCCAAAAAATATATAAAAAAAACTAATTTCTTCCACAATTTAGGCTGATATGTATTCTACATATTTTTGGTTATTATTAATTTTTCTTTTTTACTAGTAACGGCAGCGATCTGTGATTTTGAATTTTTAAATTTTTTTTTTATCGGAACTGTGACATTATGGCAGACAGATCGGACACTTTTGACACTATTTTGGGAACATTGACATTTATACAGCGATCAGAGCTACAAATGCTGTATAAATGACACTGGCAGGGAAGGGGTTAAACACTAGGAGGCGATCGAGGGATTAAGTGTGTTCCCTGCATGTGTTCTAACTGTAGAGGGGGTGGGCTCACTACAACATGACAGAGATCACTGCTCCCGATCACAGGGAGCAGTTAATCCCTGTCATGTTACTAGGCAGAACAGGGAAATGCCTTGTTTACATAGGCATCTCCCCGTTCTGCCTCTCCTCGGCGCAATCGCGGGCCGACGGCAAACATCAAGTTTGCAGGACCCGCGGGCACGCCCACTAGACGGAAAATTCGAAGGGACATACAGGTACGCCCCTTTTGCACCTCCTCGTGCCATTCTACCAACGTAAATCTGTGTGCTGCGGTCGGCAAGTGATTACACAGCTATCTACAGTGGCAAAAAAAAATCCCTTGAAATTAACTGGTTTTCTGCAGTAATTTGGCATAAAATGTGATCTGATCCTTATCTAAGTCGCAACAATAGACAAACACTTTATTTTGCTTTATCTGATGACACACAAATCATTCTAATTTCTCGTGTCCTTATTGAACACACCCGTTATACATTCACAGAGCTGGGGGAAAAGTAAGTGAACCCTTAGCATTAATAGCTGGTCAAACTTTTTTTTTTTTTTTTTTTTTATTTAATTTTTTTTCAGCAATGATTTCAAGCAAGCTCATTCAGTAGCTCTAGATCAGACCTGCACAAGGTTTGGTGGAATTTTTGACCATTCCGCTTTACACAACTGCTTCAGCTCAGACATATTTGTAGGATGTCTGGTGTGAACGGCTCTCTTGAGTTCATTCCACTGCATACCTGTTGGGTTAAAGTCTAGGCTCTGACTGAGCCACTCCAAAAGGTGCATTTCTTTTCATACATCAGGGGACACAGAGCCATAGTAGTTACTATGTGGGTTATAGGGCCACTAATAGGTGATGGACACTGGCACGCCCTAAGACAAGAAGTGCACTCCCTATATAACCCCTCCCATTACCCGGAGTACCTCCGTTTTTTTCTCCAGTGTCTAAGGTGTTGGTCACGAGTATGAGTGCTGACCTCCACTGGAAGCAATCCTTGCTGGGGCTAGCCATGCTGAGTGTCCTTTAATGGGCCTTAGGAATGGTACCCAGGCCTCGTGTCCGAAGAAACCAGGTTTTGCTTGCGACTGCTTCTCTTTTTAGAGAGTTAGACCCTGGGATCCAGTACTTTTTGGTAGTAAGGCCATAAAGTTTTTACTGGCAGGGTGCTGTTGCAGGTCCAGGATTGTGGGTAACCTCTAGGTTCTCCTGTTCCTGAAGGTTTGGAGCCCACGGGAAGGGTGAAGTTTGGATTTATCGCAGATAACCCTGCGGCAGGAAGGTAAGTGGAGATTTTCTTATGAATTTCTCCTTTTAAGTTTATAATGTTGTCATGCCTATGTGTCACCACTGGGGGCTGTATGGAGCACTCACCGCCTGATGCTGGAAACAGCGCTGTCAGAAGCCATCATTTCCTCCTTCTCCTCCGGCCAGAGCAGGCAGATCCTCTGGTAAGAAAGGGAGGACTGGTTTCTCCTCCTGCGCCCACAATGTTGACGTTAACCCCTTCGTGGGAACTGTATGCTGAAAGCATTCTTTTTTTTTTTATATATATATATATATATATATATATAAAAAAAAAACTGCCGGCTGCTCAGTGGTGGTTTTTACCCCTGCGCCGGGGGCAGGGCTAATGGCATCAGACACTGGCCGCACATGGAGGAAGTTTTTAAAGCACTGTGTGTGTAGCTGCTGCTGGCTGTGGAGGGACACATGAGCAGGAGGTGGCTTACTTCAGGTTTGATGACACAGGCATTTCCCTTTTGACAAATTATTACTTTACCAGGCTAGGTATTAATGGCAGCTTATAGCGCTGGACTATAACCTAGCAGTGTACATTCTTTTTGGTAGTGCTTCTGCTTTTGTGCTTCAGGCTATGAGTGGAAGAGGGACCAGGAACTCCTCTAAGGGTTCTAAAGGGTCAATGGTTTCACAAAAAACTAAATCCATTTCCAAAAGAATGTCATCCTCCTCTGAGAGTGATGCGGCTGGTCAGGGGAGACTGTTGCAGCTGCGCTGGACACTTCAGTCCCTGTATATATCACACAGGAGGTTTTCTCTTCTACCATTTGTAATTTGGAAAAGAAGACTGGTGCTATGATACCTCTCCATAGTGGGTCTAAATGTAGCAGAACCCCATCTAGTGCTCAGGACGATCTTCTTGAGGTGCAAGGGGCAGGGAATCTGGAAGATCGTCCAAGAGATTTGGAAGATACTAATATATCCTCTTCTGAAGAGCCTAATATAGAGGGAGTAGCATCACAAGACAGGTTGCATGTGCACTCTCTTACTAAATTGGTTTGTTCGACCTTTTTGCTGCCTGCAGCACAGGCTCTTGATGAACCCACCTCTAGTTTAGGATCATTAAAACCTCCCCCATCTGGGGAAGTTTTTCCTATTCATTCATGGCTAAAAAAAGATTGGTGTATCTCAGTCCATTAAGGAACAGTTTGTGGAGATACTTAAGATTCTGCCTGATCAGCAGGCCCAGCAATGGGCCGGCGTATCAGACGCACTGTTTCACAGTAGATGATATGAAAGATTCTATCATTCAAGCCTCACGGCTTATGCTTGGACTAGTGCATTCTCGCTGAGTTCTATTGCTGAAAAAATTGGTCAGTCGAAGCACTGTGTAAAAAAAAAAAAAAAAAACTCTTGGCCAGTTTCCCCTTTCATGGTGAACAGCTATTTGGAGATGATCTGGATAAATACATCCAAAGGATCTCTAATGGGAAAAGTTCTCTTTTACCAGTAAAGAAGAAGTTTAAACATTTCTCCTTTTTAAACCTGCTTCCTCACCTGTGCCAGGGGCATCAGCCTCAAGGCAGTCTCGACAGCCTCAACCGTCGGGTTCAAAGGGAAGACCCCAAGGGTAGCACCAGGGTCAAAAAAGATCTTGGGGCAGAAAGCCCACAAAGCAGAATGCTAAAGCCTCCTTATGAAGGGGCGCCCCTGCTCGCTTGGGTGGGGGGAAGGCTCCTGCAATTTTCACAGATCTAGCAGGAACAATATGAAAAACAGATGGGTGGCTTCTTCAGTTTCTCTAGGTTACAAACTAGAGTTCTGAGAATCTCCCTCTCCTCGTTTCCTAAGATCAAATGTTCCCAGGGATCCAGAGAAAAAGAAGTCTCTCTTTCTAGCTCTGGATCATCTATTATCCCAGCTGGTGATATCAGAGGTTCCCTAATGCCGCGTACACCCGATCAGACTATCCGGCAGACTTGGTCTGGTGGACAAACTGCCAGAAAGTCCGCCGGACTTTCCGAACGAGCGGACCTGCCCACACACAAGCAGACTTTTCCGACAGACTAGGTCCGCCGGACTATGGCAGGAGTCCGCCGTACTTTTGAAATGAACGGACTTGCCCACACGCTGAGGAAAGTCCATTCATTATGAACGCGGCTCCAGGTAGCCGGGACTAGCGCAGGAGGTCAATGTCGCTGCCTCCGGCGGCGAGATTGACACGTCGCTGGCCCCATCACCTGGTATGGACTTAAAAGCAAGCCCTACGCCGAAAAAATGGTGTGGGAGTTCCCCTCAAGGTCCATATAAGACTCTTATCTTAGACTCATATCGCCGCGAGTGTCGGCTCCCGTGCTCATGCACGGGAGTGACGTCATCGCGGCTCCGGCGAATCGCAGGAGCAGCGAGACCCGGAAGTCGCTCCGGGATACATGTCAGCGGCGAAGAGGAAGACTGAGGACCGCTTCGGGGGCTTCGTTCTCAGGTAAGTTATTCATAATAAGCTAGTATGCTATGCATACTAGCTCGTTATGCCTTTGCCT
This sequence comes from Lithobates pipiens, assembly GCF_037356315.1. Taxonomy (NCBI): domain Eukaryota; kingdom Metazoa; phylum Chordata; class Amphibia; order Anura; family Ranidae; genus Lithobates; species Lithobates pipiens. Next base: position 120,065,251 of record NW_027507718.1, on the reverse strand, counting down.
TGCAGGGTGTGTTTTTTTTTTTTTTTTTTTTTTTTTTTGCCTTTACTTCCTCTTTAAAACCATCAAGGAGATTACAGTACTTGGGGCTGGTCATAGATACCGTACAGAAGAAGGTATTCTTACCCCAGTCAAGAATCAGTTCCATTATAGGACTAATTCAACTTTTCAAAACAAAGAAAAATCCTTCCATTCGGCTGTGCATGAGATTGTTAGGGAAAATGGTGGCCTCCTTCGAGGCCGTCCCTTACGCGCAGTTTCACTCAAGACTGCTGCAAAACACCATCCTATTGGTCTGGAACAAAAAGATTCAGGCTTTGGATTTTCCAATACACTTGGCTCCCGAAGTACATCAGAGCCTAAATTGGTGGTTGATATCCAGCAACCTCCAAAAGGGGAAATCTTTTCTGCCAGTATTCTGGAAAGTGGTGACAACAGATGCCAGCCTTCTAGGCTGGGGAGCAGTCCTGGAAAAAGATTCTGTCCAGGGGAGATGGTGAAAGTCAGAAAGGACCTCTCCTAGCAACATTTTGGAGATTCGGGCAGTACGTCTGGCCCTAGAATCTTGGACGGTCAGGCTACGGAATTGTCCTATCAGGATTCAATCCGACAATGCCACGGCTGTGGCTTACATCCATCACCAGGGGGGCACGAGAAATTGTGCAGCTGAAAAAGAGGCGAGTCATGTTCTAGCTTGGGCAGAAAACAACATTCCTTACCTATCTGCAATTTTTCATTCCAGAAATAGAAAATTGGCAGGCAGACTACTTGAGTCGCCAACAATTTTTTTTCGGGGGAATGATCTCTTCATCCCAACATCTTCCTAGCGATATGTCAGAGATGGGCTATTCCAGACGTGGACCTGTTTACGTCCAGATTCAACAACGGAGTTGACAACTTTGTGTTGAGAACGAGGGATCCGCTAGCATGCAGAACAGACGCATAAGTCTTCTCATGGGATCAGTTCCCACTGATCTATGCGTTTCCTCCAGTTCTGCTACTTCTGCATCTTCTCCGCAGGATCCAGCAGGAACAAAAGGAGGCGATTCTGGTGGCCCCAGCGTGGCCCAGAAGATCTTGGTTTGCCAATGCTAAATTTTAACGGTTTGGCTATTGAAACCCAAATTCTAAAGGATCGTGGGTTATCTCCTTCAGTAGTTTCTACTTTGGTTAATGCTAGGAATCTGGCTTCCAGAATCATTTACTATAGATTCTGGAAGGCATATGTTTCTTGGTGTGGATCCAGGGGTTGGCACCCCAGGAAGTATGTCATAGGCAGGATCCCTGGTTCCTGCACATGGGATCTGAAATGAAGCTGGCCTTGACTTCTATCAAGGGCCAGATCCCGGCCTTGTCAGTGTTTTTTTTTCAATGGCCTCTTGCTTCCCAATCTTGGTGCGTAGCTTATTCAGGGGGTAACACAGTTTATGCCCCCTATCAAGGCACCTCTAAATCCTTGGGATTTAAATTTGATTTTATCGGCTTTGCTGAATCAGCTGTTTGAGCCTTTACAAGAAATTCCCTTGGTTTTTTTGACGAGAAAGATAATCTTTCTGGTTGCCATTTCTTCTGCTAGAAGAGTATCGGAACAAGTTGCTCTGTCTTGTAAAGAGTCATATTTGATCATGCATAAGGATAAGATGGTTTTGCGCCCTCATCCTGAATTCCTACCAAAAGTGGTGACAGTTTTTCATTTAAACCAGGATATTATTTTTCCTAATTTTTTCCCAGAGCCTCAATCTAGGGAAGAGAAAGCATTACATTCCCTTGATGTAGTAAGAGCGATCAGAGTCTATTTAAAGGCGACCCCCCTCAGGTTCGCAAAACAGATGTTTTGTTTGTACTGCCAGAAGGTCCAAAAAGGGGACAGGCAGCATCAAAATCTACAATTACCAAATGGATTTGTCAAGTGATTGCTCAAGCTTATAACTTAGAGAAGAAAACTCCTCCTTTTCATGTTAAAGCACACTCAACCAGGGCGATCAGTGCCTCTTGGGCGGTGCATCATCAAGCTTCTATGGCTCAGATCTGTAAGGTCGCAACTTGGTCTTCAGTTCATACATTTACCAGATTTTATCAAATCGATGTTAAAGGTCATGAGGATATTGCCTTTGGGCACAGTGTACTGCAGGCTGCAGTATGAGTCCTCTGGCCTTTTTTTTGCCATACTTTTTTGTTGTTTCTCCCTCCCTTCAGTTGCCATTGCTATGGGAGATCCCACATAAGTACTACGGCTCTGTGTCCCCTGATGTATGAAAACAAAACAGGATTTTTAAAACCGCTTACCTGTAAAATCCTTTTCTTTCATGTACATCAAGTTACGCAGAGGTCCCTCCCTTCTTGGTATACGCTTGTATTGCTTGGCTACAAAACTGAGGTACTCACAGTAATGGGAGGGGTTATATAGGGAGTGCACTTCTTGTCTTAGGGCGTGCCAGTGTCCATCACCTGTTGGTGGCCCTATAACACACATAGTAACTACCATGGCTCTGTGTCCCCTGATGTACATCAAAGAAAAGGATTTTACAGGTAAACTGTTTTAAAAATCCTGTTTTTCTTTTTCTGAAATCAGTCTTTGGTGGATTTACATTGTAGCTTGGGGTCATTAGCCTGCTGCATCACTCAACTTCTACTTCGCTTCAGTTGGCAGACAGCCACCGTGACATTATCCTGTAGGATATTTTGGTACACTTGGGAATTTATTTTCCTTTTAATGGTGACAAGTGGTCCCGGCCCTGAGCCAGCAAGACAATCCCAAAGCATGACTCAATCCCATCGTTGGGATGATGTTTTGATGTTGGTAAGCTGTGCCCATTTCGGGCCTACGTAGTTCTGAGTATTCTTCCCAAACAATTCAACTTTTGTTTCATCAGTCCACTAAACCTATTCCCAGTTGTGTTGCAATTTGCCAAGGCACTCTTTGGGAAAACAGCAAGCTTTAGCTGTTACTCTTGGGTTCTTCCTTGCCACATTAAGGATTCTGTGTTATGCTTTAGGAGTCGTCTTTACTGCGTGCCCACTTCTAGAAAGAGTAGCCACAGTAATAAATTCTGTCTATCTATAGCCAATTTGTTCAACTTTCGAGTGATGGATGCCTAAACACTTTTAGATTTCATTGTATCTTTCTTTCCAGTCTTATGCAGATCGTTTGATTGGATGTCTTCAGAGAGCTTCTTTTTGCGACTTATGGTTCACATCAGCTAATGTTTCTTATAGTCGTAAAATGTTTCAGTGTCTTATCAATCAAAGTAGCTCTAAACCGCACCTCCAAACTAATTTCATTAATTGGACATCGGTGTGCAAACTACAGACTTCAATTGGCTTTTGTTGAAGTAATTGTCTATGGGTTCACATATATTTTCCTCCCAGAACTGCGAATGTTTAATGGGCATTTCCAATAAGGACATGAGAAATTCAAATTGTTTTGTGTTTTATCAGCTTAAGCACCGTGTGTTTCTCTATTCTTCTGACTTGGATGAGGATCAGATCACATTTTATGGCAAATTACCGGTTAATATGAAGGGGCTTTTCTTGCCGCTGTATATCTGTGCTTACTAATACTGCACCTGATTTTAAATCGAGACAATAGCTTGAAATTGCAGATAGGCCCAGTTTGCTAGCTACATTAGAAAATATGGTCTTCGTCCATGTTCATGAAATCAACTGTGCTTATTACAGGTACAGTAGCATCATCCAAGTTTTTATACGTATGTCAAAAGAAGAAGGCTTGAAGACCCTGTACCGAGGGTTCACTCCCACAATTCTAGGAGTAATTCCTTATGCGGGAATCAGCTTCTTTACCTATGAAACACTAAAGCACCTGCATGCAGGTATGTAATAAAAAAGGTGGGATTTTTTGGCCTCATTTAAAGTATTATTCCAGCCTAAACCTAACTAATCGTAAAAATGTCACCTCCCCCTCCTAACACTTATGCTGACTAGCCTGCGTCAAAAAGATGTACTGTATATACTTGCCTATTTTCAGCCCACTCCAGGTCTGCTCACATGATCTTTTGTGTCGGCCAGTGAGAGAGAGCTTCAAAATGGCTGGGAATTCTGGGAGTGGTGACCTCACCGATAGGCACCCCATGTCCCATCCACTGTCGGAGCGCCCTTCTTTTCCCTGCAGCAGCCACTGGCTGACAAAGGGGAGCCAGATCATTTGACTGGACCAGAGCCGGCTGAGAGTAGCTAAGTATATACATCATTTTTACACAGGTTAGTCAGCATAGGTGGTAGAAAGGGGGGGAAAAGAAATTTTTTAAGACTAGTTAGGTTTAGGTGGGTATTCTGTTTGATCTCCGTACACTTTTTAGGATCTATTGCAAGTGTAACTATACCTGACCTCCCTTTTATTTATTTTTATTAAGTTGTCAAAGTGGGGAAGTATTCTAATTCCTGTCATGTTTTACTGCCCCTGGTGACTCTGCTTTTTTTTTTTTTTTTATGTATATAAAGTTAAGTAGAACGTTTTGTCACTTTTTTATTGTCTTTTCTTTTGCAAATTCTCTCATTTCTTCTTGGGGAAATCAGTGCTCTGGATAGCAGTAAAGCCTGATAGGACATTGATGCACTTTAAACTGATTGTAAACCCTTACATATCCCCAGTGAAGTGACTGGCCTCAGGTTATGAGAAAGAGATTAAACACATCCTACACCTAATTTTGTAGAACTTTTATACATTGTATACTATACCTCTCTTAAAACAGTGCCTTCTACATATTTGGAACATGCTGTGCCTCATGCCTTGCTATTGCTCTCAGTGCCTCGTTATATACAGTGCCTCAAACACATTACCTGCGGTACCCTATATTGCTCTCCTCCTTCTGCTTCTTCCTTTTTTCTTTTTTTTTTTTTTTTCTTTCTTTTTTTTTTTATTCAGATTTTATTTCCTTCTCTTACATCATGGAACACAGAGCATCATAGTAATTACTATGTGGGTATATAGGCACCTTCAGGTGATAGATGCTGGTCTAACCAATACAGGAAGTTCACTCCCTATATAACCCCTCCTCCTACCAGGAGTATCTCCGTTTTTTCGCCAGTGTCTAAGGTGTTAGTCACGAGTAAAGATGTGCTCTGAAGAGCTCCACTGGAGGGATCCTTGTGGATTTAAACAGCCTCCATAGACCAGATCCGTCCAAGGTGCCACTGCAGCCAAGGTGGATGGTACCCGGGCCTCTTATACAAAGCACAAGGTTTTTGCCTGTAACGCCTCTCTTTGCAGGACTGGACCCCGGGACCCAGGACTTTTTGGTTATGCCTACATTACCTAAAGTTTTTCCTGGAAGGGTGCTAATACAGGTCCAAGAGAGTGAATTTTTGCCCCACTGGTGCGTTTGGCTGCTACTGTCAGGGGGTTTTTCACCTTCCTCTGGAACAATCCGGAACAACCGTAGGTTAGCATACCCCTACCTCCGGCCTCCATTCCATTTTTCACGCTATCCTAGGACGACTATTCCAGATCACAGCCAGACTTCTTTTCTGAGCGGAGACCTTCACCTTAAGTAAAGGTAGCCGGAACAGCCAGCAACCCGAATACAACAACTCCTTCCGCATCCATATAGGCATCCCCTGATCAACTTGCGCGCTAATAGCCTCAAGCACGGCGGCAAGTCTGATACCTAGCCCCTCCTCAGGATCAATACCCTGATCAGGATCATCATCTTAGGCCCATAGTACCATCAACAGCATCCACAAACCATGTGCTACTTCAAATACTCAGCTGAAGTTCTGCACAGCCTAAGGAACATCAACACCACATTGCCATCTTCCATACAAAAAATACTTCAAAGAGAACAACTATTAAAAACCGGACAACAAGCAGCTCCCAACCACAGGAAGACTCTACTCAACCACTACAATTAGATTGCGCCTTGATCAACGCCAGGTCTGCAGTCAAACATAGACTGGAAGTACAATACTTCATCATCGAGAACAATGTAGACTGCCTCTTCATCACCGAAAGCTGGTTAACCTCTGACTGCAACACCATCCTCACCGAATTGGTGCCGGAAAACTACAGGATCCTAACCGAACACTGGATAGGGAAAAAAGGAGGAGGCCTAGCAGTGATCTTTAACGGTCACCTGGATCTCACTAAACCATCATCTCAGAACCCAGTGCCTTTTATGGAAACCCTGACGCTACATCTTCAACCAACACCCCATGACACCACTCATATTCTACTGTGCTACAGACCACCGGGACCAAAGTCCAATCTTCTTTCACCCCTCACAGAATCCTTTGCAATGCACACCCTAAAATTCAAAAATTTCCTGGCACTCTGAGAATTCAACCTTTGGGCAAACGAGCCTAAAGACCCCATCGCGACTGCCTGCATCAATCAACTAGAAGAACTGGGTCTCCAGCAACTGATAAAGACTCCCACGCATGGGTCAGGACACACCCTGGACCTCATTTTCAAACAGAACATTGACGTCAACATAATCGACAACATAACTCTGCCATGGACTGATCACCACGCCATCAAATTCAAAATAGCTACCAACATCACCAACGAAAAACGGAAACCTGTAACAACAACGCACTGGACCAGATCGCATAAAAAACTGTACTCCGAATCCTTCAAATCCACTCTGTCCAACAAGATAACTACAATAACCTTAAACCACTCTACGGAGGAAACGCTCAACTCCCTGAACAGGGCATTGCTGCAATCAGCAGACTCGGTAGCACCAAAACGCAGGGCTCTCATCAGGAAGAAAAACTCTGGATGGTTTAATAGCTCCCTCGCCGTACTAAAGCAAGAACGCAGAAGAGCGTAAAGATCATGGAGAAAAAATACCACAGAGGAAAACCACTTTAACTACAAAGGTCTCACAGAGAATTATCGGAAAGCAATCTTCAAAGCCAAAAAGGACCACTTCTCATATACAATCTCAATGCCCGCAAACCAACCACGGGGACTGTTTAAATTGGTTAATCAATCAATGAATCCGGTGTGCCTAGGACCCCCAGAAAGCGAATCCCAGGATTACTGTGACAAACTGTCGGATTTTTTCATCGATAAAGTCAAAACCATCAGGGAAACAATTTGTCAGAAGAAAACATCCAACCTCAGCCAGCAAATACATAAAGAGGATGTCTGCACCAACCTACCGCAACCGCCGAAATTTTCACTATCCTCAATTACTGTAGACACCGCAAAAATCATCATTAATAAACTGCGTGACAGTACCTCACCTATTGACATCATCCCCACAAAACTACTGAAAGAATGCTCCGACATCGTGGCTCCAACCATAATCCACCTCATAAACCGATCATTCCACGAAGGGATTGTTCCCAGCATCCTCAAACAAGGCATCATCAAACCTCTACTCAAGAAACCAAGCCTGGACCCTCAGGATCCAAACAACCGTAGGCCAATTACAAGCCTCAACACCATTTCTAAGATCATGGAGAAAGCTGTAGTACATCAGCTACAACTACACCTGGATACTCACAAACTCCTGGACCCGCTGCAATCAGGCTTCCGCCCAGATCATGGAACAGAAACAGCTCTCCTCAAGATTTGGGATGACGCCCTCGAAGCAGCGGATGACGGAGAGCCGTGTCTCGTACTGCTAGACCTAAGTGCAGAGTTTGATACAGTAGATCACAATACTCTACTCGTCCGACTCACAGTCCAAGACATAGATCTCCAATGGTTCGCGTCCTTCCTAGGAAATCGGTCACAGACAGTAAAACTAGGAAAATTCCTCTCCGAAACTCGGGCAGTCACCTGCAGAGTCCCTCAAGGCTCTCCTTTATCACCCTTTCTCTTCAACATTTACATTCGCCCACTCCTCCAAATCATCAGATGCTCAGATCTCTGCTTCCACTCTTACGCTGACGACACGCAACTTTATTACCGGATCAATGGAAAAAAAGATCACCAACAACAACTTAAACTGTCTCAAATCAATAGAGGACTGGATGACCACTAACTCCCTCCAGCTGAACGAATCAAAGACAGAGCTTCTTATCTTGCACCCAAATCATAAGCCCGCAACCAAAACCTCCTGGTCTCCACCCACTGTCTTTGGGCAGACTATCTCCCCAAAGACCAAAGCGAAGAGTCTCGGGGTTATTTTAGACGCACAAATGTCAATGGATGCGCAAATAGGATCTGTAGTCAGTGGATCTCACCATCTGCTTCACAGACTCATCCCTTTTATCCCAAAGAATGACAAAGCAGCGGTAGTTGGAACAATCAATTCACGACTGGACTACGCAAACTCGCTTTACATAGGATTACCACAATATCAACTTGCGCGATTACAACTGATCCAAAACACGGCGGCAAGGCTGATAACAGGAAAAAAACCCTGGGAATCCATCTCTCCTTCGCTGAGGAGCTTACATTGGCTAACCGTAAAAAATCGGATCACGTTCAAGACCCTTTGCCTCACCCACAAATGCGTGCATAGAGAAGCTCCGCAATACCTAATGGAGAAAATAAATCATTACACACCAAACCGCAGTCTTCGATCAGCCAACAAAAACCTCCTCCTCGTGCCCAAAGCCCGGTATAAATCCAAGGGGGATCGGAGATTCGCTGTCCAAAGGCCTCGGCTATGGAATGCTCTACCAATCAACATCCGCCTGGAAGAAAATCACCTGGCTTTTAGGAAAAAACTCAAGACCTTCCTCTTTTAGCAGATAATCAAAGCTCGCCACAGCGCCTAGAGGCGATTCAGTTCGCATTGTGCGCTATACAAGTATTTCATTCATTCAGTGGAACCCCTACAAAGGGACCCAGACCTTGAAGGTTTGCTGACGCAGCCCGCTGTGATGGGTGTAGTTTGGATCTGTCTGTCTTACAGCAGTATCCTGCAGCGTGGATAAGGTAAGGAAAGAAGCATGGGAACTGTAAAAAGTCGTTGTATGCCTTAAAATCTCCACTAGAGGGAGTAAATGACAAACCTTGGTATTTTCTTGCCAGAGGGCCTCCTCTTCAACAGGTCTGCATTTGCAGACTCGAATGCCGTCCGCACGCAGACTAGTGTTCGTTTGAAACAAGGGGGAGGTGGGCTAATGGAGAAAGGGGCTTGGCTTAAAGCAGGCAGCACCATGTGCGGGATGTAGCGTCCTTGTGGACATGCAGACACTGAGGGTGCCAAGCAGGCTCACACCTGATGCTTGTTAAAACAGACGCTTACTCTGTCAGAAGATCTCTATCGGAGCAACTGAAGAGATGGAAGCCTGAAACGCACATGACACAGGATTGCTGGGGCACGTAAGGGATGTATACAGGCATTTCCAGTACAGGAAATACATTGTTACTCAGCACCAAGCTGATCTTTATAGCGGTATTGTATTGCTAGACTATTGCTTAGCAAGTAGTGAATTTATTTAGTGCCTCTGCTTTTGTGCATAGCACTATCTCTTTCAAAAGAGATACCTCAAAGGTACCAAAAATTCCCCCCCCCAAGCGCTGGGAACTCCAGTCATGCTTCCACATTGTCATCCTCTCCTGAGATACCAGATATGGCAAACCAGGGCAAGTCATTGGAACCAATTGGTGGTGCAATTGCTTCTCACACTTCAGCCCCTGTATACGTGACTGAAGATGCATTTTACTTCGCCCTGCAGGGCCTAGAAGGAAGATTATTTATACCGAATGGGATCACCTGGATAAGCATTTTCTCCCTCCAAAGAGATTCTCCCTTCTCTCTCCTATGGAGCAGAAATTCACGAAAAAATTGAATGTACCAGCAGTTGATGCTGCAATTTCCTGTGTGAATAAAAGTTTCTTGTCCAGTAGACAATGCACAAATGCTTTCCTTTTCATGGGGATTGGCTATTTGGGGATGATTTGGACAAATACATCCAAATGATTTCTAGTGAGAAGAGTACTCTTTTGCCAGTCAAAAGAAATTTATAAACGTCCTTCATTTAAACTTTTAGACTTTTTCTCCTGCGCCAGGGGCATCCACCTCTAGGCAGTGGCAACAGCCTCCTCCATCAGGCTCTAGGGTCAGGCCCAGGCACAAAAGAAGGCCTGGGGCCAATTTGCAGAATTCTAAAGCCTCATTATGAAGAGGCACCCCCCCCCCCCCCTTCGCCAGAGTGGAGGGAAGACTTCTGCAATACTCGGAAGTCTGGCAAGAGGAAATTCATCTCCACAGTTTCTCTAGGATACAAACTAGGATTTCGAGTTTCCACCTTCTCGTTTTCTGAGATCAAACGTTCCCAAAGATCCAGGAAAAAAGCAATCTTTGTTTAAATCGATTACTGGCTCGGGGTGATCATACAGATCCCAACAGAAGAGCAAGGTTTGGGGTTTTATTCAAACCTCTTTACGATACCAAAACCGAATAGAGATGTCAGACCCATTCTAGATCTAAAGAATCGAAATCCGTTCCTGAAAATCCACTCCTGTCGCATGGAGTCGATCAGATCAGTAGTTTCTATCCTACAAGGAAGATAACTTCTGGCATCTATCGACATCAGGGATGCATATCTGCATGTCCCTATATTTCCTGCTCACCAAAGGTTTCTGCGGTTCGAAGTAGAACAGCAGCATTTTCAGTTTGTAGCCATGCCCTTCAGGCTAGCTACAGCACCCCGGGTGTTCACAAAAGTGCTGGCCCCACCTCTAGCCAGGTTAGGGGCACAGGGCATAACAGTCTTGGTGTTGCTAGATGATCTATTGCTAATTTACCAGTCGGTGGCTCATTTGGAGCAAAGTGTACGCATTACAATCAGTTACCTGGAAAGTCTGGGTTGGACTCTCAACCTAGAGAAGTCTTCCTTAAAACCGCAAAAAAAAGCTGGAGTTTTTGGGCCTCATCATAGACACAGCCCAGAAAAAGGTGTTCTTGCCTCCGGCAAAAATCAGCTCCATAAGAGAGCTGGTTCGGATGGTCAGGTTGAAAGGAGATCCCTCCATTCGCCTTTGCATGAGGTTGTTAGGAAAGATGGTGGCTTCATTCGAAGCAATTCTCTATGTCCAGTTCCATTCGAGACTGTTGCAAAACAGTATTCTGTCTGCTTAGAACAAAACGATCCAAGCTTTAAACTTGCCAATGCGGCTGTCCCCAAGGGTGTCCCAAAGCCTCAGTTGGTGGTTACTAGCCCAGAATCTGCTGAAGGGAAAAATCCTTTAGTTCAGTCATCTGGAAAGTGGTAACTACAGATGCCAGCCTTTTAGGCTGGGGAGCAGTACTAGCAAAGACAACTGTCCAGAGACAGTGGTCAAGAACCGAAAGAGCCTTGCCCATCAACATCCTAGATTTGGGCAGTGCGTCTGGCTCTGAAGGCTTGGACTTTCAGGTTAAGGGATTGTCCTGTCAGGATCCAATCCAACAATGCCACAGCTGTGGCTTATATCAATCGACAAGGGGGCACCAAGAGTCTTGCAGCGCAGACAGAGGTGAACCAGATTCTAACTTGGGCAGAACGGAATGTTCCATGCCTATCGGCAGTCTTCATTCCGGGAGTAGAGAATTAGCAGGCGGACTACCTGAGTCACCAGAAGTTATTCCCGGGGGAATGGTCTCTTCACCCCATAATTTTTCAGGCTGTTTGCCAAAGATGGGGTACTCCGGACATAGATCGACTAGCGTCCAGATTCAACATAAAGTTAGTCAACTTTGTGTCCAGGACAAGGGATCCCCTCGCATGATGCGTTGCTGATCTATGCATCCCCCCCTATTCAGTTTCTGCCATGACTTCTTTGCAGGATCAAGCTGGAAAGAAAGCCGGTAATTCTGGTAGCACCAGCGTGGCCCAGAAGGTCATGGTATGCAGAATTTGTAAAGATGGCAGTGGAGGATCCATGGTCCCTTCCATTACTGCCAGACCTGTTGTCACAGGGGCTGATATTCCATCCTACTTTACGAATGCTAAATTTAACAGCTTGGATATTGAAACCCACATTCTAAAGAAACGTTGGCTTTGCGGGTCAGTTATCTCTACCTTGATTAATGCAAGGAAGCCAGCATACAGAACTATATATTGGAGAGTCTAGAGGGCTTAGGTTTGTGAATCCAAGGGTTGACACCCTCAGAGATATATCATAGGCAGAATTCTTGCTTTTCTACAATTTGGGGTAGAGATGAAGTTGGCCTTAAGTACTATTAAGGGGCCAAGTCTCAGTTTTATCAGTCCTATTTCAAAGATGGCTTGCTACACATTCTTTAGTCTGGGTTTTTATACAAGGGGTGATGCGGGTTAATCCACCAGTTAAATCACCTTTCAGCCCTTGGGACTTGAACTTAGTTTTGTCATTGTTACAAAAACAGCCATTTGAACCGATACAGTATATTCTGACAATGAAGCTGGTGTTCTTGGTTGCTATATCCTCAGCAAGGAGGGTTTCTGAATTTGGCTGCTTTTTCTTATAAAGAGCCATACTTGATTATTCATGAGGACAGAGTGGTGTTGCGTCCTCGTCCAGATTTTTTGGCAAAAGTGGTCTCAGGTTTTCACCTGAACCAAGATATTGTTCTGCCATCTTTTTTTCCAAAACCATGTTCCAGGGAAGAGAAGTCACTACATTGTCTTGATGTGGTGAGAGCGGTCAAAGTCTATTTAAAAACGACTGCTCAGATTCAGAAGACTGATGTGTTCTTTGTTCTGCCCAAAGGTCCTAAGAAAGGACAGGCATACATCAAGGTGACCTGTGTCCCATGATGTATAATAAAGAAAATAGGATTTTTATAACAGCTTACCTGTAAAATCCTTTTCGTGTAGTACATCATGGGATACAGAGGTCTCTCCCCTCTTTTCTGGGGTTTAACTACAGTGCCTTGCGAAAGTATTCGGCCCCTTTGAACTTTTCAACCTTTTGCCACATTTCAGGCTTCAAACATAAAGATATAACATTTTAATTTTTTGTGAAGAATCACCAACAAGTGGGACACAATTGTGAAGTGGAACGAAATCCATTGGATTTTTGAAACTTTTTTAGCAAATAAAAAACTGAAAAGTGGTGCGTGCAAAATTATTCGGCCCCTTTACTTTCAGTGCAGCAAACCAGAACCAGAAGTTCAGCGAGGATCTCTGAATGATCCAATGTTGTCCTAAATGACTGATGGTGAAATAGAATCCACCTGTGTGTAATCAAGTCTCTGTATAAATGCACCTGCTCTGTGATAGTCTCAGGGTTCTGTTGAAAGCGCAGAGAGCATCATGAAGACCAAGGAACACATCAGGCAGGTCCTTAATACTGTTGTGGAGAAGTTTAAAGCCGGATTTGGATACAAAAAAGATTTCCCAAGCTTTAAACATCCCAAGGAGCACTGTGCAAGCGATCATTTTGAAATGGAAGGAGTATCAGACCACTGCAAATCTACCAAGACCTGGCCTTCCCTCTAAACTTTCAGCTCAGACAAGGAGAAGACTGATCAGAGATGCAGCCAAGAGGCCCATGATCACTCTGGATGAACTGCAGAGAACTACAGCTGAGGTGGGAGAGTCTGTCCATAGGACAACAATCAGTCGTACACTGCACAAATCTGGCCTTTATGGAAGAGTGGCAAGAAGAAAGCCATATCTCAAAGATATCCATAAAAAGTCTTGTCTAAAGTTTGCCACAAGCCACCTGGGAAACACACCAAACATGTGGAAGAAGGTGCTCTGGTCAGATGAAACCAAAATCGAACTTTTTGCCCACAATGCAAAACGATATGTTTGGCGTAAAAGCAACACAGCTCATCACCCTCAACACACCATCCCCACTGTCAAACATGGTGGTGGCAGCATCATGGTTTGGGCCTGCTTTTCTTCAGCAGGGACAGGGAAGATGGTTAAAATTGAGGGGAAGATGGATGCAGCCAAATACAGGACCATTCTGGATGAAAACCTGTTGGAGTCTGCAAAAGACCTGAAACTGGGACAGAGATTTATCTTCCAACAAGACAATGATCCCAAACATACAGAAAAATCTACAAAGGAATGGTTCACAAATAAACGTATCCAGGTGTTAGAATGGCCAAGTCAAAGTCCAGACCTGAATCCAATCGAGAATCTGTGGAAAGAGCTGAAAACTGCTGTTTACAAACGCTCTCCATCCAACCTCACTAAGCTCGAGCTGCAGGAAGAATGGGCAAGAATTTCAGTCTCTCGATGTGCAAAACTGATAGAGACATACCCCAAGCGACTTGCAGCTGTAATCGCAGTAAAAGGTGGCTCTACAAAGTATTAACGCAAAGGGGCCGAATAATTTTGCACGCCCCACTTTTCATTTTTTTTATTAAAAAAGTTTCAAAAATCCAATAGATTTCGTTCCACTTCACAATTGTGTCCCACTTGTTGGTGATTCTTCACAAAAAATTTAAATTTTATATCTTTATGTTTGAAGCCTGAAATGTGGAAAAAGGTTGAAAAGTTCAAGGGGGCCGAATACTTTCGCAAGGCACTGTATATTGCTTTGCTACAAAAACTGAGGTACTCCAAGTAGGTGGGGTTATATAGGGAGTGAACTTCCTGTATTGGGTATACCAGTGTCAATCACCTGAAGGTGCCTATATACCCACATAGTAATTACTATGGTGCGCTGTGTCCCATGATGTACTCCAAGAAAATTATTTTACAGGTAAGCTGTTATAAAAATCCTATTTCTCTTATATTCACCGACCGACACAGCTCCTCTCTGTAACTAAATGGGTTGTATAGCCTGCCATTAGGAGAAACTAGGCAAAATTGTTACACAATACACAGAACTTTAATCCCGTCCCAGGGCACGGGCCCCGTGCTATCAACCCTTCCCACTGCTCCCAGCAGCTTCAGTTTTTATTTTGCCTAGCAAAGAGGATGACCTAGGAAACCCTGTGGGCCTCTCGGTCCATACTTTTGCTGCAGGGTTGCTGCTTTTTGCGCAAGATGAAAGATCCTGAGATCTTCTATCAACTGCCGGCTGGGTGACAGGCTGGTTAATGATATCCTTGTAGTCTCCCCAGTCCGGCCATTGAGCGTGAGCAGGCCGCAGCTAAGGCTCGGCAGGCCACGACATGCCTCAGCTCCAGAGGTGGTCGTGAGCTTCAATGCTCCGGGGTATACATATGACCGGACTATTGATGTCTGGATCACAGTATACAGAGGCCAGCAGTCATCCTGTAACTGCGCAGGAGTGGGTCTGTGATGGAATGTCTCCCAGCTCTTCAGGACTGGTAAGTACGGCTCTCCCTGCTTCGGTGGGGTGAGCAGCTGGGCATTCCCTGGGGGGGTCGATTTGAGAGCCACCTCACCTCCCTATCTTCTCTCCCAAGTCCCCATCACCCCTCCTTCCCCCCTCTGAGGGGGGTGGCTGCATGTGCTGCGGGCGGTTTGTGTGTTTGGGTCGCTGTTTCTCACCTGTGGGGGTCTGTGCGGCTGGCATTGGTCCAGGTCTGGGGGTCCCAAAAACATGTTTCTGGAGGTTGTTCTGACCGTTAGCAGACAGCACGTTTTTTATTTTTTTGCTCTTTCACCGCATGGTGCCGTTCCGGCGGCCATCTTGGATTTGGGAAAGCTATAAATTGCCCTGGTGAGCTTCAGCAGCCATTTTCCTTAGGATTCCTATTGATTTACATTGGCGGCCATTTTCTTAAAGCCTGAGTGCTTTTTTCACCGCTGGCCTCTTGTGGCAGCATTACGTGTGCTATCTCTAGCTGCTTCCTGTATCCACTGTGTGTGTGCAGAACGCTGGATGGCTCTTGCTGAATGCTGAAGCTGCTCTGCAGATCGTTGCACCGCTGGTGGGAGCTGCTGCTGCTGACAGTTTTCTCCTCTCTGCAACTGGGAACCTCCTAGGGACTACAGGCACTGCTGTGGCTATCACAGAACGCCCCAGGGTGGTGAGTTTAGCACTTAGTAACCCCTCCCCCCCCCCCCCATGTGGCGCCAGCAGGAGGGTGGGACCTTAACTGTCCTAAGTCCCCTTGCAGGCAGCAGACAGGCTAGGGTCGGCATGGCTTCAGAAGCTGGTGTTTCTTCCCCTGAAATCCAGGCTATAGCAACCGGGTCACCTGCAGTTAGCGCTGTGCACATGGACACCCTGGCGGCGGTCCTTGACTCCTATGTTGCTAAGATAGAGGTGGCATATGGCAGAAAAGGTGCACGTAAGAGGCCCCCCCCCTCGTCCTCTGGGGAGAGCTCTGATGCAGACTCGGGCCATGCTGCGGCTGGAGACCCCTGCTCTGACCTATCAGACGTGGCTGACCAGGACCATTTGGACAGTGAGGATGATTCCGGGTCCGGCCGCGACAAGGCGCTTGTTGGAGCACTTGTCACAGCTGTGCGTGATACCCTGAAGATTCAGGAGCCAGCGGATTCCTCTGCTGATGTACCGGTCCCTTATGGGTCCCGCAGGCCAGCACGTTCACCTAAGGTGTTCCCGTATTTGACTTATTTTGACAAATTCATCTACAGGGAATGGGTTCGCCCGCAACTGACCTTTTCGGTCCCCAAAAATTTGGCGGTGCGTTACCCCTTTGAGGAAAGCCTTCTCAAAAAGTGGTGGGCTCCTCCGGTCGTGGACCCCCAGTATCTAGGTTAAATAAAGTAACCACGATCCCGGTTGAGGGGACTCCTGCATTCAAAGATCCCATGGACAGGGTGAAGCAGTGGCTCGTTCCTTGTTTACGGTTGTGGGGTCAGCCGTGCGACCTGTACTGGCATCCGCATTGGTGTCGCAGACACTGACTGAATGGGCAAAACTTTTGCACCACGAATTGGGAGAGCAGAATGCCTTCCCTGTCTGCGTGGAACTAGCAGACCAACTAGTGCATGTCCTTAAGTACATTTGTGACGTGGCCCTGCATACTCTCCCTCTGCTATCCAGGGCCTCAGTGTCAGCCGTGGTGCTGAGGCGTCTCATTTGGCTGAAATGCTGGTCTGCTGACCAGGCATCCAAGAAAGCCCTGACGGATCTTCCCTTCCTTGGCGAACGGCTCTTTAGAGCCCGGATGTCATTATTAAAAATGCCACGGGTGGTAAGAGTACACTACTCCCACAGGCCAGGAAGGCTAAGGAGCCACGCCGCAGGCAAGGGCCCTCCTTTTCCTCTCAGAAGTGGCTTTTTCGTCCTCCCGGTGCTTTGGCAAAACGACCCCAGCCCGACAGGACGCCCACGGACGGTCAGAAGCGTCCCTGGAACCGCAAGCCTGCAAACAAAAGTTTGCAGGCTTGCCCCCACCCATGTCTCAGGTCGTCTTCTGGAGTTTGCAGCCTGTTGGACCTCCTGGTTATCAGACCAATGGGTCTGCAATCTGATTTCCGCAGGTTACAAGATAGTTTCTCTCTTGGCCGCCAAACAGATTCTTTCCCTCCAGCATACCCGTGTCCCCGGTTCGCCGGGAGGCCCTGTTAGGGGTGGTGAGGGACTTGTTGAATCAGGGGGTGTTTGTACCGGTTCCGGAATCGGAACGCTTCCAGGGGTTCTACTCAAATCTGTTTGTGGTTCCCAAGAAGGAAGGGGCACGTCCAATATTGGACCTAAAAGCCCCAAAGCACTTTGTAAAAGTGCAGAGGTTCAGAATGGAATCAGTTCGCTCAGTAGTTGCTGCACTCCATCGGGACTTCCTGGCGTCCTTGGACATTCAGGATGCCTACCTGCACATACCCATATGCCTTCGGCATCAAGTGTTTCTGCGTTTGGCAGTCTTAGAAGCCCACTACCAATTTGTGGCTCTTCCTTTTGGCCTGGCATCAGCCCCCCGAGTCTTTACCAAAGTACTGGCTCCAGTATTGGCGTTGTTGAGACAATGCGGGATCGAAATCGTGGGTTACCTAGACGATCTCCTCCTGAGAGCTTCTTCCGCCTCAGAATTGGAGGAGGATGTGGCGATCACCTTGCTGTCCCTGCAAGCGTTTGGATGGCTGTTGAACCTAAAGAAGTCGGTGGTGGTACTGACTCGGCGTCTGGAGTACCTGGGGTTACTATTGGACTCCAAGGAAGCAAGGGTTTTTCTCCCCTCAGACAAATTGCTAACTCTCAGATCTGCAGTCAAACTACTGATGAACCGCAAGTGGTCATCACTCCGCATTTGAATGCGGGTGCTGGGGCTCATGGTAGCCTCCTTTTGAGGCAGTACCTTATGCCCAGTTCCACACCAGAGGCCATCTTGACAAAATGGGACATGGTGATTCGGGCCGGAAAATCGTTCCTTCCTCTGAAATGGACAGTGGTCACTACAGACGCGGCTGTCCGGCTGGGGTATAGTGATGGGGATTCAGTCGGCTCAGGGACTCTGGTCGACGGAAGAATCCAAGTTGCCGATCAGGCTGTTCGTCCACACGTGCTCGACGTGTCTTCAAGGGTGTCCGACCAGGATACAGTCAGACAACGCCACGGCTGTGGCATACATAAATCACCAAGGGGGAACAAGAAGCTCAGCCGCTGCTCGGGAGGTCGCTCACATACTTGGGTGGGCAGAGCGACGCGTTCCTGCCCTGTCGGCCATTTACATGGAAAATTGGCAGGCGGACTATCTGAGTCGACAGATGCTGGACCCGGGAGAATGGGCATTGCATCTGGAGATATTCAGGCTGCTGTGCCTGAAATGGGGCACACCAGAGGGGCATCTATTGGCCTCCCGGCTCAATCGGAAGGTGCCAAGATTCATGTCCAGGACAAGGGATCCGTGGGCAGACGCGTCAGACGCGCTGGTGGCTCTGTGGGATCAGTACCAGCCGATCTACGCCTTTCCTCCGCTGAAACTGTTGCCACGTCTGCTTCGCAGAGTGGAAGCCGAGGGGATTACAGTAATCCTGATTGCCCCAGATTGGCCTCAGCGGGCCTGGTACGCAGACCTGGTGCACCTGGTGGCAGACGCTCCCTGGCGACTGCCGTTGAGAGAGGACCTCCTATCTCAAGGTCCAATCCTTCACCCTGCTTTACCATCGCTGGCTTTAACGGCCTGGCTATTGAAAGCCAGGTATTGAGGAACCGGGGTCTGTCGGACTCGGTGATTCCAACTATGCTGAGGGTGCGGAAATCTTCTTCCAGGAAGCTATACCATCGTACTTGGAAGGCATACATCTCCATGTGTGAGGAGAAAGGGTGGCATCCGCGCTCCTTCTCTATATCTAGGATCCTGCTTTTCTTCAGCAAGGTGTAGGCCAGAGGTTGGCATTGAGCACCATCAAGGGGTAGATTTCAGCTCTGGCTGTCTTTTTTTTTCAAAGGCCCCTGGCATCTCACTCATTAGTGAGTACCTTTGTGCAGGGGGTGCGACATGTAGTCCCTCCGGTGCGTCCTCCAATACCTCCGTGGTATTTGAACCTGGTGGTGTCGGCGCTTCAGAAGCTGACGTTTTTGAGAATATCGGGGAGATTCCTCTGCTGACCCTTTCACAGAAGGTGGCCATCATATCGGCCAGGAGGGTTTTGGAACTGGCGGCCTTGTCCTGCAAGTCGCCTTATCTGGTCATCCACAGGGATAAGGTGGCGTTGCGTCCGCAACAGTCCTTTCTATAAAAGGTGATTTCGGCCTTTCATATCAATGAGGACATTGTATTGCCATCATTGTGTCCTAAGCCGAAGCACCCCAAAGAGGTGGCCCTTCATGCTCCAGATGTGGTTAGGGCTCTGAAGGTGTAATTGTCTGCCACAGCTTCCTTTCGGAAGTCAGACTCACTGTTTCGGTTGCTGGTCCTAAGAAGGGCATGGCGGTCTCGTCGGCCACCATTTCCAGGTGGATCAGACAGATTGTAGTCCAAGCCTACGCCTTGAAGGGGCAAGTGCCCCCCTTTCCAGTCACGGCCCACTCTACAAGAGCAATCGAAACGTCTTGGGCCTTCCGACACCAAGCGTCTGTCGCTCAGGTGTGTAAGGCGATGACCTGGTCGTCTGTCCATACGTTTACCAAGTTCTACAAGGTAGACGTCAGTGCATCGGCTGATGCCTATTTTGGCCACAACATTTTGCAGGCGGCCGTGTAGTTGCAATTGAATTTTTTTCCTGGTTTTTCAATAAAAACGCAGTAATGTTTTGGTTTAAGGCACTGTTGCATTACTTCCGCAATGTTGCGGTCTTGGGGATCACTCCTGTTGAGGATACCCGGTTATATAGTGGTGTTTTTCCACACACTGCTGTGTTTTTTTTTGTGGGTTTAGTTTCACTAGTTCCTACTTGCCATGGTGGATGAAGTTTTTTGACACTGCTTGGGGACGTCCCATTTAGTTACAGAGAGGAGCTGTGTCGGTCTGTGAATTACAGAGAAAATAGGATTTTTTTTGTACTCACCATAAAATCCTTTTCTCTGTAATTCACCGACCGACACAGCACCGACCCCTACTTTTTTCTACTTTATACTGCTTGTTGACGTACTGAAGCTGCTAGGAGCAGTGGTAAGGGTTGATAGCACGGGCCCCGCCCCCCTGGGGCGGGATTAAAGTTCTGTGTATTGTGTAACAATTTTGCCTAGTTTCTCCTAATCGCAGGCTATACAACCCATTTAGTTACAGAGAGGAGCTGTGTCGGTCGGTGAATTACAGAGAAAAGGATTTTACGGTGAGTAAAAAAATCCTATTTTTTTGATATTTGTTATAAAAACTTTAACCACTTAAGCCCCGAGCCATTTTGCTGGGCAAAGATCAGAGCACTTTTTGCGATTCGGCACTGCGTCACTTTAACTGACAATTGCGCAGTCGTGTGACGTGGCTCCCAAAATTGACGTGTTTTTTTTTTTTTTTTTTTCCCACATATAGAGCTTTCTTTTGGTGGCATTTGATCACCTCTGCGGTTTTTATGTTTTGCACTATAAACAAAAAAAAGCAACAATTTTGAATAAAAATGCATTATTTTTTACTATAAAAAATATCCCACAAAAATATATAAAAATATTTTTTTTTTTTCCTCAGTTTAGGTCGATATGTATTCTTCTACATATTTTTGGTAAAAAATATTGCAATAAGCGTTTGATTGGTTTGTTATAGCATCTACAAAATAGGGGATAGTTTTATGGCGTTTTTATTTATTTTATTTTTTTACTAGTAATGGTGGCGATCAGCCATTTTTTATTGTGACTGCAACATTATGGCGGACACGTCGGACAATTTTGACGTGATTTTGGGACCATTCACATTTATACAGCGATCAGCGCGATTAAAATTGCATTGATTACTGTATAAATGTGACTGGCAGTGAAGGGGTTAACACTAGGTGGCGCTGTAGGGGTTAAGTGTGTCCTAGGGATGTGTTCTAACTGTAGGGCTGAGGGACTAGCTGTGACACATCACAGATCATAGCTCCCAATCAAAGGGAGCAGAGATCAGTGACGGAACAGGGAGATGCTTGTGTACTTTCGCATCTCTCCGTGAGAAGATCGCAGGTATCCCCGTGACCCGACTCATGGAGGTCCCAACCAGCGCTTACGCAATGGCATGGCAGCAAATTTAAAGAGACTTACAGGTACGCCCATTTGCCCCAGCCGTGCCATTCTCCCGACGTACATCGGCGTGCGCCGGTCGAGAACTGGTTAAAAAAAAAAAGCACATACAAACCAAGGTCAAATTGCCACAACAAACTGTATCAGAGTCAATATATTTAATGCATTATCAACTTATTTTCCCCAAATATTCATAAATATTTCTCTATTAAAGCAGCAGCAGCTGTGACAGGCAAAAGATGGAATCCGACAAAGTTATTATTTACAGTTTATTATAGTGCTTGTAAATTAAAAGGCACAAAATGATTTCTAGAAAAAGCGGGCAATTCGACAAGTAGCATTTAAGCTAAAAAAAAGGTCTAGTGCCAGAGTCTCTTTAACAATTTATAAATGTCCTAGATATCTGAAAAACACACACACACACACACACACACACACACACACACACACACACACACACACACACACACACACACACACACACACACACACACACACACACACACACACACACACACACACACACACACACACACACACACACACACACACACACACGCTAGAGCACATTGCTAAGTGTAATCTGAGAGGCGATTGGAAGAAAGTGACACACACCCCTTTTCACAGGCTGACTGTAACCTAGAGCTGAGGGTATGAGTCATGAAAAATAGCAGAGGGGAGGAGATATCAGAGAGGAGCCAGACTCATACTTTGGATTCAGGTTAGTACACACCATAGAAGGTTGTGCTTTATTCATTGTTCTGAGGTTTACACCCACTTTAAAAAGAAAAAAAGCAAAGAGGCTGTCACTGCTGATTGCCCGACTGTCTTACTTTTTCTTCAGTGCTTTCTGTCACTGACCAGTATGGTAATGAGTTTCCTCAAACTAACATTTTCAAGAGTAGGCTATGACAGTGCATGCATTTCAGTCATTACAATGTGTACCTCTGTTTATAATGTTGACCAACTAGTAAGCATGCTTGTTTTATTCCTTTTTTATGTAGAGCATAGTGGCAGAACCCAGCCTTACCCTTTTGAACGTCTGCTGTTTGGAGCCTGTGCTGGACTCTTAGGCCAATCTGCTTCCTACCCTCTGGATGTGGTAAGACGGCGCATGCAGACTGCTGGTGTTACTGGACATACTTATGGCTCCATCCTTGGTACCATGAGAGAAGTGGTGGCTGAAGAAGGGCTCATCCGTGGTCTATATAAAGGGCTCAGCATGAACTGGGTGAAGGGTCCAGTTGCAGTTGGCATCAGCTTTACCACCTTTGACCTAACACAGATTCTTCTGAAAAAGCTCCAACAAATGTCCAATGTTCAGAGGTAGATAGGAGTGGGGTCCTTTAATCTCTCTTTCTGTTGCAAGAAATGTTATGTTCTTACAGCTAAGGGGTTAAAGTGATAAATTCCTTCTTCCCAATGTGAAGGAAAAAGATTGTTCTGTAAAGTAATGGATTGGTGCTAGTATAGTTAGCCAATATGTTATGGCTACAGAAAGGAAATCTTTAACCAGTTGCCAAACTAGATGGTAAAATTGTCAGTGGTTGAAATGGGGGTTAAAAATAAAGCCTAGGGGTGTGCCAATCAGTGGAGCTCCTTAAGAGCATCTCAGTACTTAATAGCACACTAACCGGAGCACAAAGACGCACAGTGATAAGCATTTCCCCATCCCCACCATTAACAAAGCTGCTATTGCTATCTCATTTTTGTAACAGAGTTATATGCTTTAGCTATGTCTGTAAAACCTCTATGGAATTTCAGTCACTTGGCCCTAGAGCCATGGAAGTATTAAACATGCTTACAGGACAACTCCTGTGAAATATGTAGAGTTCAGAAGCATCTCAAAATGTCAAAAACAAGCTGCATTTGTCTAGGCCCGAATCCTGTCAATATATGCACTAATGCTATTTGGCTCTCTTTTTAAATCCATGCTTGGAAGAGATCCTGTGTCATTTTTGCCTCTAGTCCTGTGCATATGGTTTCCCTTAGACTTTGACACATAGGGGGTTGATTTACTAAAACCGGAGAGTGCAAAATCTTTTGCAGCTGTGTTTGGTAGCCATAACTTGTTCAATTAAGCTTTGACAAAAAAAAAAAAAAAACACAGGAAGCTGATTGGTTTCTATGCAGAGCTGCACTGGATTTTGCACTCTCCAGTTTTAGTAAATAAACCCATAGTATAGATTGAAAGCACTTGATGTAATTTTCTGTCGGACTAGAAAGGGCACTAATGGACTCCTTTGCTTGGGCCTTCTACATTGGCAGAGCAATGGAAGGGTGATTTTCCAGTGTCAGAGTCTTCAGCAATGCTCTTACCTGCAGTTGGCTTGAGAAAGCATGATGGCGTAAAAGCCTACCCCCGATTTTATATTTTTTTAGTTTATGGTCATCACATTTTTATCATGTACAATATTCAGAGTGTATGTGGGGTGGCTCTTGAAGACTTAGGCAGAAAAGCTTGTATGTCTTAGTATAACCCCATTCCAGAAAAGTTGGGACATTGTGTAAAATCAACATAAAAACACAACGCAGTGATTTGCAAATCTCATAAAACCATATTTGATTCACAATAGAAAATATATAAGATGTTTAAACTGAAAAAATTGACCATTTTAAGGGGGGGGCAAAAGGTAATTTTGAAATTGATGACAGCAACAGTTCTCAAAAAAAGTTGGAACAGGTCCATGTTTATCAAGGTGTAGCACCTCCTCTTCATTTACAACAGTCTATATAAAAATCTGGAAACTGAGAAGACCAGTTAGTTGCTGGAGTTTTAGGAGAGGAATGTTGTCACATTCGTGCCTGATATAGGATTTTAGCTACCCAACAGTCCTGGGTCATCTTTGTCCTATTTTTCTCCTCTTTAGTCAGCAGGATGCCGCACACATGGTTGCCAGAAAGAATGCCAAATTTCGATTCATCTGACCACAGAACATTTTTTACTTTACAACGGTTTATTTTAAATGAGCTTTGGCCCAGAGAAGACGGCAGCATTTCCGGATCATGTTGAGATATGACTCCTTTGCATGATGGAGCTTTTCCTTGCATTTTTGGATGGCATGGCAAACTGTGTTCAGAAACTGTGATTTTTTGAAGTATTCCTGAGTCCATGCAGTGATGTCCATCACAGAATCATGCCTGTTATTAATGCTATGCCGTCTGAGGGCCTGAAGATCACGGCCATCCAATATTGCATTTGATGATATTTTGTGCTATATATGATGATATAGTTAAAATTGACCTTTTGTAAAAAATAAAATAAAAAAATGCACACCTGGTAACAAAATGGTAATTTATTTTGTTACTCTGCAGTCTGTAAAGCATTGCACCACTATCAGCAGATCGCAGGTGAAAAGCCAGGATTCTGCAGACTCTGTCAGCTGTCTGCCCATACCTCCCATATGAGCAGACAATGGCTGAAGTCCAGGAAGAATCATTGAACTGTAATTCATTCACCAGCGCCCTCGCAGTTCATTTAAAACTACAAGCTGTCTGCAGCAATGGAAAAAGGGGGTTTGTTGGGGTGCAGGCAGCTGCTCTTTGGTAACCAAAGGTGAAATTAACCTTTTAAAGGCTTTGCAATTTTACATTGAGAAACATTATTCTGAAATTGTTTGATAATTTTTAGATGCAGTTTTTCACTGATTAGTGAACCTCTGCCCATCTGTACTTCTAAGACACTCTGACTCTCTAAGAAGCCCTTTTTATACCCAATCACGTTACAGACCTGTTGCCAGTTATAATTTGTTGCAATATGTTTTTACAGCTCTTCCTTGTTAGTACCACTTACCTTGCCAGCTTTTTGTTGCCCTGTACCAACTTTTTTGAAATGTGTGGCTGCCATCAATTTCAAACCTACCTTATTTTTTTTTTCTTAAAATTGTAAATTTGCTCAGCTTAAACATTTGATATGTTTTACATTTTCTATTGAGCATTAAATATTTAAAAGATTTGGAAATCATTACTCTCCCACGGAAAACTTTCAGTATTTGGTGGTATTCTTCATAAATGCAAATGTCATTAAACCCTCTATTCAGATGTTTCAGTTAAGTTCTTTTTTTAAGGGCTGAAGCCTATATTCCTTAAAGTAGAACTGTCCAAATGGGAGGACAGGCAAGATTTTCAGTGCAGAAGAGACATGCTTTGTCTCTTTTACTAAACTTGCCTACCTGCCTGTTCTCCCCTGTACAGCGAGCTATGCCAAATCCGACTGAACTCCCATGCATGCGTGTGGGAGTGGTGTCATTTCAGCCTGGCCAATGAAAGTGGCCGGTGCTTGATACCAAAAGCCAGCCATTCAAAGACATCAGTGGCCAGGGGGAGCTCCTGGATGTATAGTCCCGCTTTAAGGCTCCATGCACACTGAAGCTCATAATCTGCAGTTTTTGGGAGTTTGGGCGTTTTTTTTTTAACAGGCTATAAACTTCTCTCTGTGTTATCCTATCTGTCCATGCACACATGGATGTTTATCAGCAGTGGAGTTTATGGGCCGTTGTCTGAAATATCCTAAAATCCCATTCAGGAGCTCTTTCTCTGACCACAAAAAATGTGTAAAACCTTAAATGAGCATAAACGCTAAAACGCTCACCAGCGTTTTTTTTTAAGGTTGTGTTAAATTGGGGGAAAAAAAAAAAAAAACGCTAACGCAGAAAGTTGCTAATAAGCACTATTGCAAAAAACTTCATAAACCATTGAAAAACTCACTGCAAAGCTACTGGCGTTTTTATAACATTATTTTAACGTCTAGTGTGCATGGAGCCTAATGCCCCATACACACAATTGGATTTTCCGACGGGAAATGTTGGATGTGAGCTTGTTGGTGGTAAGTCCGACCTTGTGTATGCTCCATCGGACATTTGTTGTCGGACTTTCTGACAACAAATGTTGGCTAGCAGGTTCTCAAATTTTCCGATCATGTGTACACAAGTCCGTCGCACAAAAGTCCATGCATACTCTGAATCAAGGACAAGCTGGAAGCGTTCGGTCTTGTAAAACTAGCGTTCGTAATAGAGATATCACGTACGTCATGTACTTCACTTCGTTCGTAATTGTTGGCCAACATTTGTGTGACCGTGTGTATGCAAGACAAGTTGGAGCCAACATTCTTCGAACAAAAATCCACGGTTTTGTTTTCGGAAAGTCCAGTCGTGTGTTTGGGGCATAAGGCTTAATAGTGTATTACTTGGGACAGCACAAGCCAAACATACAGTGGTTTAGCTCAGTTAATTTTATCTCGTGTTTTATGCCAATAAGTGTGAGTTTTGCAATCTTTGCTTACAGTTTGTAATATAAGATTGAAGTTTGCCTTTCAGAATAGTTATGTATACTTTCAGCAGAAAAAACTTGAAGTGCCATTACTTGTGTTTTTGGAAAAATGTATATGATTGCACATGTTCATGTGTTTCTTTGTTGATATGTTTGCTGCATATATGTACTAGTAGACAAGCAAAATGACATATGTGCCTATGCCTGCATGCAAGTAACCTTGTCCATGTAATCAGAGGTGTAGGGATCAGTATTTCATTCTTGCCACTGATTTCATAAAATAACTTTATAAAAGCTGATTTTGTACTGAAAACATACATAACTGTCCAACCCACACAACGTATTTTACAGAGATATTTTGTTGCTGCAGATCTAACTTACTACACAAAGGTAACTTTGCTGCTGAAAGGTGATTTTTGTTTTTGTTTTTTAATATCTAATGAAGAGTTGATGCTTTCCCATATGTTCTGCGGTGACAGCACTTTTGGAAAATGTTTATATATAAATATATATATATTTTAAATAACTGTTGTAAGAGATTGTATATTTAATAAAACAATGAAAACTTGATATTTATTTTGTGTTGTTTTTTTTTTTTTTTTTCTTCTACACACTTTCATTTTTGGAATCCAGAGGGAAGTATTGTGATTTGTAAAGGTGGCTGTTTAAAGCCCAGCTACAGCCATTTTTTTTCTTAATGCTGGAGGGGACTTTTTCTTACTGTTCTATATGAAGCCCACTAAATAAACAGGATGTGGGAAGAAATCTCCAAAACTGGATCTGGACTTTAGGGGCTTATATAGGTGGACAATAATATTTGGCAACACGTTTGTTCCTGCAGCCCTGTTTGTGTTTATTGCAGTAGGGAAACCTTTGTGGCCAATAGACCCAGTATACACAGTACAGTACAGTACTCATTCAAGTGACAGTACACTGGACACTAATATGTACTGAAAACATGAGCTAGTGCGGGTTGATGCGGGTTTCATCAGTACTACAGCTCTTAAAGGATAAGTTCACCCCCCCCCACTTGCGACAGCAAGCCGGGGATTTTCTCCCTGCACTCGCTGTCACAGTTCATATAGATCTTTGCTGGGCGAGGCTGATGAGCACTCTAGGTAGCTCATTGAGCTTCTTGTCATTCAGTAACTGCCTTGCCTGTATTGGAGGTAGCGGCAGACAGCTACACAGTCTGCAGCAGCGTGGCATTACACCACCGACCTGCTGATGGTGGGTGCCGTGTTTACAGGCTCCTACTAAAAAAATAAACAAGCACATTTTTTTTCCTCCTGTAAAAAATGTGCGTTTACTTATTTATTTTTGTAAAAGGTGAGTTTATCATTTAAGCTACTATTCCATTGAATATTGTTGTGTGCAAATGGCGGGCTTGTACACATTGTGAACATTTCTGTTCACAGAGGAAAAACAATTGAGCTGAAGGCATTTTCTGGCTTAGGCTGGCCATAAAATATATTTTCTTCTATAGTTTTCCTTTAAATTTACCAGGTCAAACCTAAATACTTTCAATTTGTATGCAATCACGCAGGCCCTTTTGCACTACATAGCTGAAGGTAAATCTAAAGGAAATTGAATAAGAAAATAGTATAATGTATGGGCAGCCTTACTTTAGAGGGCATAATTGCTAAGTTAAGCCCTGAAATGAGACCTAAATAATAAAGTGCTTATTTTATGATTATTACAAAATTCATTTTAGCTGTGGATGCTGAAACAGTTGCTGTAGTGGCTAACTACTGAACAAATATGTCCAATTTTACCATCATTCAGAGAATTGTCAATTATTGAACGTTTGTTTTATTCGACAGCCATCTCTTCCTGTATGAAGGCCGTGACAGCTACAGACACCTATATGTATTGTATGGAATGTGTTATTCGAGATGCTTTCCTGTGGGCTTTCTGATGAAGATCGTTACTTTCATCTGTGATATGCCTACATATTTTTTTTTTGCATTTTTATTTCAGCCACTTTGTAAAATACTAAGGGACGGTCCACACCAGAATGCAGTGCAGAAAAGGCGCATTCTGTGTGTGTTTCCTGCACCACGTTCAAAACTCGCTGCTTTTGTGATCTGCTGAGGGTGCCAATACATTTTGATCTGCAGTAGAAGTGACGTTGTTAAACGCAGTGTGTTTGCAGGAACCAGATCGCATGGTAGTGGTGCAGTACCATGCAAGTTGGTATAGTGGGTTTTTCAAAAGTAGTGCATGCCCTACTTTTTGTATGCTCCTGTGCGATTTGCCAAATTGCACTGCATGGAAATGCACAGGACTTCTGGTGTGAACTGGTTCTAAATACAGAACCTTTGTATCCTTTTGAATATTTTTAACTGTACATATGAAAGAGATCAGCTTTATTTTTTTATGACCAGGAGTTGATGCCTAGATGCCCAGGTCAAATTCAGCAGTGTCATGTTACGGTTATTTTTTTCATACCTAAAAAAAAAAAAATATATATATATATATATATATATAATGTATTTATTTTAAGTACATATATGGCTTTTATTTGGCACACCCTTTTTTCTTCTTTTGCTTTGGCTAACAAATGGTCAAAATAAAAAAATATATATTTTTATTACAGGTATTTGTATAGAGCCCCTTAACCTAGTGCATGGTGTGTGGGAGGAAACTCACACAGGCACAGGGAGAACTTGCAAACTATTTCTAGCTTCATATATACAACACATGAGATTCTATGCGTTCAATCTGGGCAATTAGATCAAAGTGATCCCTCTCTGGTCAGACAGACCCTACTTTATCTTGCATATTTGCTAACTTACAGTGGGGCAAAAAAGTATTTAGTCAGCCACCATTTGTACAAGTTCTCCCACTTAAAGAGGAAGTACACCCTGATGAGTTTACTTCCTCTTTCATTCCCTGTAAAGGCAAAGCATAATGGACTACTATGCATCGCATAGTAGTCCATTATGTGTCACTTACCTGACACAGGAGCCAGCGATGTCACCGCTGTCCCCTGTAGTTCCGAGCGTCCATCTTCTTGGTGGGTCTCGCTGCTCTGGCGCTGTGATTCGCCGGAGCAGCGATGACGTCACTCCCACGCATGCGCACGGGAGCCGAGACTCACGGCATTGCTGTCATCGACAATGCCCTGCTCAGTGCGCCTGCGCACCGCTGTCTACGGCGCATGCGCCGTAGATAGCGGTGCCCGTCTTCGGGCAAATATCTCCTAAACCGTATAGGGTTGGTAGATATTTCTTGGACCTACAGGTAAGCCTTAATCTAGGCTTACCTGTAGGTCAAAGTGGTTTGTAAGGGTTTGCAACCACTTTAAAAAGATTACATAGTGTTGCTTTTCCTAATCTGATTATAGTTAGTAAGGTTGAATAAAGACACCAGTCCATCCAGTTCAACCTGAGTGAGTGTCTACAATTGTCCCTATCTCTGTACACTCACATTGGTTCCTACCCTCAGGGAGCCCACAATCAAATTAATTTTTATACTACTACTTTATACCCCATTCATATACTAGAGCCAATTTTGGACAGAAGCCAATTAACCTACCTGCATATCTTTGGAGTGTGGGAGGAAACCCGAGTACCTGGAGGAAACCCACGCAGGCACAGGGAGAACATGCAAACTCCAGGCAGGTAGTGTCATGGTTGGGATTTGAACCAGTGACCCTTCTAACTGCTAGGTGAGAGTGCTAATCACTACACCACTGTGCCGCCCAAGATGAGAGAGGCCTGTAATTGTCATCATAGGTATACCTCAACTATGAGAGAGAAAATGTGGAAACAACTCCAGACAATCATTGTCTGATTTTTTTTTTTTTTTTTTTTTTTTTTTTTTAAGAATTTATTTGCAAATTATGGTGAAAAATGAGTATTTGGTCACCTACAAACAAGCAAGATTTCTGGCTCTTACAGACCTGTGTCTTCTTCTTTAAGAGGCTCCTCTGTCCTCCACTCATTACCTGTATTAATGGCACATGTTTGAACTTATCAGTATAAAAGACACCTGTCCACAACCTCACACAGTCACACTCCAAACTCCGCTATGGTGAAGGACACCAGAAACAAAATTGTAGACCTGCACCAGGCTGGGAAGACTGAATCTGCAATAGGCAAGCAGCTTGGTGTGAAGAAATCAACAGCGGGAGAAATAATTAGAAAATGGAAGACATACAAGACCACTGATAATCTCCCTCCATCTGGGGCTCCACACAAGATCTCACCCCGTGGGGTCAAAATGATCACAAGAAC
The DNA here is from genome assembly GCF_037356315.1 of Lithobates pipiens. Lineage (NCBI taxonomy): Eukaryota > Metazoa > Chordata > Amphibia > Anura > Ranidae > Lithobates > Lithobates pipiens. The sequence goes on along the minus strand of NW_027507718.1, from coordinate 120,034,423 downwards.
GGTGAGCAAAAATCCCAGAACCACACAGGGGGACCTAGTGAATGGCCTGCAGAGAGCCAACGTAACAAAGGCTACCATCAGTAACACACTATGCCACCAGGGACTCAGATCCTGCAGTGCCAGACGTGTCCTGCTTAAGCCAGTACATGTCCGGGCCTATCTGAGGTTTGCTAGAGCGCATTTGGATGATCCAGAAGAGGATTGGAAGAATGTCATATGGTCAGATGAAACCAAAGTAGAACTGTTAGGTAGAAACACAACTTGTTGTGTTTGGAGGAGAGAGAATGCCTAGTTGCAACCAAAGAACACCATCCCTATTGTGAAGCATGCGGGTGGCAACATCATGCTTTGGGGCTGTTTCTCTGCAACGGGAATAGGACGATTGATCCTTGTACATGAAAGAATGAATGGGGCCATGTATCGTGAGATTTTGAGTGCAAGCCTCCTCCCATGAGCAAGGGCATTGAAGATGAAAGGTGGCTGGGTCTTTCAGCATGATAATGATCCCAAACACACCACCCAGGCAACGAAGGAGTGGCTTCGTAAGAAGCATTTCAAGGCACTGGAGTGGCTTAGCCAGTCTCCAGATCTCAACCCCATAGAAAACCTTTGGAGGAAGTTGGAAGTCCGTATTGCTCAGGGACAGCCCCAAAACAGTCAACAAACTTCAGGGATATTAAAAATACACCTGAACCCAGCGCGCCTATGGATTATTCTTTTATAACAAATGTCAAAATACCGATACCATGAGAAGATTACTCCTCACAGATCTGCAGCGACTATTATAAATAAAATAACTATAGTATACAATGTGATTGATTAAACAAACAAACACTAACGGCGCTCGATATGTAAATCTGAAAAATTCCTCAGATCACTCTTATAGAAAGTAAGAAACACTTCTAAAATACTTCTAAAAAATAAGAAACAAAATTGCTTATTTTTTTTTTTTAAGTATTTTAGAAGTGTTTCTTACTTTCTATAATAGTGATCTGAGGAATTTTTCAGATTTACATATTAAAGCGGAGGTCCACCCTAAAATGGACCTTCCGCTCATCGGAATCCTCCCCCCCCCCCCCCCTCCGGCGCCACAATTGGCACCTTTCAGGGGGGAGGGGGGTGCAGTTACCTGGATAATCCAGGTAACTGCACCCACTTCCGGGATAGCTCTCTGCGGAAAGGGGCGTAGATTACGCCCCTTTCCGCAAGTGCCCGCCCCCTTCCGCAAGTGCCCCGCTGCCTGCTGGGAAACACACAGATCCCAGAGGCAGCGGGGACCGTCCTTATTGCGCAGCGCAACTCGCGCATTCGCAGTAGGGAACTGGGAAATTAAGCTCCATTTTCTGATTCCCATACCCAAGATGGCGGCGGCAGCACCCGAGTGTCGATCTAGAGATCGGCTTCGGGGGCCGACATCGCGGGCGCGCTGGACAGGTAAGTGTCACTATTTTAAAAGTCAGCAGCTGCAGTATTTGTAGCTGCTGGCTTTTAAAAAAACAAAAAAAAACGCGGAGTCCCGGTGGACTCCCGCTTTAAGCGCTGTTGGTGTTTGTTTGTTTAACCACTTCAGCCTCGGACCAATAAACACCTTAAGGACCAGGGGTCTTTTTACAATTTCACACTGCGCTGCTTTAACTGGTAATTGCGCAGTCATGCAATATTGTACCCAAACGAAATTTGCGTCCTTTTCTTCCCACAAATAGAGCTTTCTTTTGATGGTATTTGATTGCCTCTGCGATTTTTATTTTTTGCGATATAAATGGAAAAAGAGCGAAAATTTTGAAAAAAAATGATATTTTCTTCTTTTTGTTATAAGAAAAATCGAATAAACTAAATTTTAGTCATACATTGAGGGCAAAATTTATTCAGCCACATGTCTTTAGTAAAAAAAAATGTCAATAAGCGTATATTTTTTGGTTTGCGCAAAAGTTATAGCGTCTACAAACTAGAGTACATTTTCTGGAATTTACACAGCTTTTAATTTATGACTGCCTATCTCATTTCTTGAGGTGCTAAAATGGCAGGGCAGTACAAACCCCCCCCAAATGACCCCATTTTGGAAAGTAGACACCCCAAGGAAACTGCTGATGGGTATGTTGAGCCCATTGAATATTTATTTTTTTTGTCCTAAGGGATTGAATAATGACAAAAAAAAATAAAAAATGTACAAAAAGTTGTCACTAAATGATATATTGCTCACACATGCCATGGTTATATGTGGAATTGCACCCCAAAATATATTCCGCTACTTCTCCCGAGTACGGGGATACCACATGTGTGGGACTTTTTGGGAGTCTAGTCGCGCACGGCATCCCGAAAACCAATCACCACCTTCAGGATTTCTAAGGGTGCAAATTTTTGATTTCACCCCTCACTACCTATCACAGTTTCGAAGGCCATAAAAAGCCAAAATAGCACAAAACCCCCCCAAAATGACCCCATTTTGGAAAGTAGACACCCCAAGCTATTTACTGAGAGGCATGTTGAGTCCATGGAATATTTTATATTTTGCCACAAGTTGCGGGAAAATTACAAACTTTTTTTTTTTTTTTTTTTTGCACAAAGTTGTCACTAAATGATATATTGCTCACACATGCTATGGGCATATGTGAAATGACACCCCAAAATACATTCTTCTGCTTCTCCTGAGTACAGGGATACCACATGTGTGGGACTTTTTGGGAGCCTAGCCGCGTACGGGACCCCGAAATCCAAGCACCGCCTTCAGGATTTCTAAGGGCATAATTTTTTTATTTTACTCCTCACTACCTATCACTACCTATCACAGTTTTGACGGCCATAAAATGCCAAGATGGCACAAAACCCCCCCAAATGACCCCATTTTGGAAAGTAGACACCCCAAGCTATTTGCCGAGGGCCATCTTGACACTATTGAATATTTTTTTTTTTTTTGTCCCAAGGGATTGAATAATGACAAAAAAATAAAATAATTTTTTTTACAAAAAGTTGTTACTAAATGATATATTGCTCACACATGCCATGGTTATATGTGGAATTGCACCCCAAAATATATTCAGCTACTTCTCCCGAGTATGGGGATACCACATGTGTGGGACTTTTTGGGAGTCTAGTCGCGTACGGCACCCCGAAAACCAATCACCACCTTCAGGATTTCTAAGGGTGCAAATTTTTGATTTCACCCCTCACTACCTATCACAGTTTCGAAGGCCATAAAATGCCAAAATAGCACAAAACCCCCCCAAATTACCCCATTTTGGAAAGTAGACACCCCAAGCTATTTACTGAGAGTCATGTTGTCTGAACGAAAAAAAAGAGATTGATCGGTGGGTATGCCCACCATTAGATACCTCCCTTCATCCACCCACTTCTAATGATGGACATACATGCACCATTTATATATGCCGAAGCATGGGGGCATCCTCCCGCAAAAAAGTTATGCCGCGTACATACGTTCAAACTTTTCCATGGGCAAGCCCCCTGTCGGAATTTTGACCGTATGTACGCGGCATTAGGAGCAAAATCGCTCCTCCACCCCTTATGCCCCCATGCTTCGGCATATATGCTCTTTTTTAACTGTGGTGGTGAAATCACCTCCTACAGCACTGGAGTCACGGCTTTATGTATCGTGGGAGCAAACGCTGTTGCTGTCAAGATAAATAAATCCACGCTGCAGCTGAATGGCGTACCTGCTAAGCAAATTATGGTTAACGTTAAAACAAAGTAACATCACAGGAAAACCTGACCATACCATACCTGCAAAGCAATTGCCAAAAAAAACAGTAAAAAATAAAACATTTTTTAACACAACCTGTGCCTAAAATATATATATGCCGAAGCATGGGGGCATCCTCCCGCAAAAAAGTTATGCCGCGTACATACGTTCAAACTTTTCCACGGGCAAGCCCTCCGTCGGAATTTTGACCGTATGTACGCGGCATTAGGAGCAAAATCGCTCCTCCACCCCTTATGCCCCCATGCTTCGGCATATATGCTCTTTTTTAACTGTGGTGGTGAAATCACCTCCTACAGCACTGGAGTCGCGGCTTTATGTATCGTGGGAGCAAACGCTGTTGCTGTCAAGATAAATAAATCCACGCTGCAGCTGAATGGCGTACCTGAAAACATGAAAAATGGTTAACAATAACACAGTAAACAGTAAAGTATAAAAAATTAGAGAGAAGAGAGAGAGAGAACAATAAAACGACAACTATTTTTGGTTTTTACACTTTATATTTTTTTTGTTTTTTTTATTTAACTTTTTTTTTTTATACACTTTTTTTTGAACTGTAACTGTAACGGTTCGGGTCTCTCAAAATGCGATGGCATCTTGGGAGACCCTGTGTAAGTGTGCCTAGCCTGTGAAATGCTGTACCCTACGCTAATACTTCACTAGTTCATGGTAGCGTTCAAAACACTCACCCTGACAAAGACCAGGATTGCCAGGTCAGCGTGGACAATAAGAACGGGTGTCACGCCTATATCCGCGCTTGCTACAGACACGACATCTTTTTTGGGGGGCTCGTTGGGTAGGGGTACTCGGGAGGACATAAGAATAATGCCTCTCATGCAGCCGGCTTACTGCATTTGGTTGGGAATGGTGAGGTACAGGACCCTCTGGATACAGAAGCTCTGTGACAACCTCTCTTTGGAAGAAAAGAAAGGTTAATGTCCCGCCTGAAGTTTTGTATAGCACAAAAGCATTCAGCAAAGCCAATTGAAATAAGTAAGCAGACACTTTTTTTGTACCAGCGTCTGGTCTTACGGGAAGTTAGATACGGCGCCAACATCTGGTCATTGAGGTCCACCCCTCCCATATTTTTGTTATATTCGTGGACACAGAGGGGTTTCTCCACAATACCAGTCGCCGTAGAAATTTGGACCGTCGTGTCTGCATGAAGGGAGGTAAGAACGAAAACATTCTTATTATGCCTCCACTTCATAGCGAGCAAATTATTACACCGATAGCAGGCTCTCTCCCCCAGCCTAAGACGGGAATCTACAAGCCGCTGGGGAAAGCCCCGGCGATTAGGTCGCACGGTGCCACATGCTCCAATCTGATTATCAAATAAAGGACTAAACAGTGGCACGCTGGTGTAATAGTTGTCCACGTACAAGTGGTACCCCTTTCCGAATAAGGGTGACACCAATTTCCACACTATCTTGCCAGCGCTTCCTATGTAATCAGGGCAGTTCTCCGGCTCTACGTAACTATCTTTACCCTCATAAACCATAAAGCTCCATGCATAGCCTGTGGCTCTGTCACAGCACTTATAGAGCTTGACCTCGTATCTGGTACGCTTGTTGGGAATGTACTGTTTGAATGACAAGCGACCAGTAAACTTAACCAGGGACTCATCAACGCAGACAACTTTTTGGGGAGTAAACAAGTCTGCAAAACGTTGGTTGAAGTGGTTTATGAGGGGCCGAATTTTGTAGAGCCGATCGTATTCAGGGTCTCCACGTGGACGACAAAGTTCATTGTCACTGAAGTGCAAGAACCGCAAGATCTGCTCGTATCGTTTCCTGGACATGGAGTTAGAGAACACGGGCATGTGGTCAGCCGGATGCGTGGACCAATAAGCCCGCATCCGCATGAATTTATGTGTGCCCATGTTGAGGGAAAGGCCCAGAAACGTCTTAAATTCGGAAACCGTAACTGGTTTCCAATCTCTGGCAAGAGACGGCAACTGGGGATTAGCGGCGATGCGTTGACCAGCATATAAATTGGTTTGGTCCACAATAGATCTATAGAGATCTTCTGTGAGATACAGAGAATAAAAATCGAGTGGCGTAAAATCATCTGTATCCACCTGAATACCGGGTTGGGCAGTGAATGGGGGAAGTACGGGTTCTGCAGAAGTGGTGGGCACCCAATTAGGATAGGCGAATTCTGCAGGAAGGGCACTATGGGTACGACGGGCCTGTCTTTGTCTTCTTTTTGGTGGCAGCGGGACACTACTTGTGCTTGCCACCTCGCCAGCTTGAACTGCACTTATGGGACTCGCCACGTCACCACGTGATACTGCAGTGCTGGATGTACGTCCAGGGTGTACTAGGCCGCTGGTGCTTGCCAGTTCACCAAAAGGATGAGCGGCGCTAGTACTGGCTCTATACTCCATACGAGGGACTTGCGGTTCCTGCACCTCAACAACATCAGAAAATCGGGGTCGGGTACGCCTGACGTTAGCAGGGACCTCTTCTTCGTCGTCAGAGCTATCTGACATGGAGGCGCTGTCCTCTACAGGTTCGTATTCTGAGCCTGAATCTGACAGATCAGTGTCTTCCGCTGGGCTGGGCTGGGCTTGGCAGAGGGGCAAAACGCAGGTGCTAGCAGGTATCTGGATTGATCCTGCTAACAATGCGTTTTTTTAGAACCCTAAATTGCTGGGCACGCTAGTATAGATCTGATCAGATCAGATATTGATCTGTTCGGATACTATACCACTAAGGGAGGTGTATGCTTTGCGCGTGGGTGTTAGCGGTACTGGCACTAACCTAGCACTGCCTGGGGCGACGCAGACCCTTTCTGACCCTAAAACCAAATTTATATCACCCGCCGGGTGATCAGGGGGTTAAACCTTTATTAGGTAATAAATGGCGGGTGCCCTGATGCTATAAAAAGCGAACTACCTAACCAGCGTCACCCGTAACACTTATACGGTGATCACTGGTGAAAGGGTTAACTAAGGGCAATCAGGGGTTAAAACCTTTATTGGGTATTTATATGGGGGTACCTGAAGCTTTATAAAAACCTGACGGGGAACCTAAATAACTAACTGGCTAACCAGCGTCACCAGTGACACTTATGCAGCGATCGCTGGTGAAAGGGTTAACTCTAGGGGCAATCAACCTTTATTAGGTTATATATCGGGGTACCCAACGCTATAAAAACCTGGCGTTGAACCTAAAAAAAAACTAGCTTCCTAGCGGGACCAGTGACACTATTGCAGCGATCAGAAAAACGATCGCTTAGTGACACTGGTAAAAGAGGGTGAAAGGGTTAACTGGGAGGGCAATCAAGGGGTTAAACCTTTATTGGGGGGGGGGGTAGGGGGCTACCCTGGACCTAAAGGGGCCTAACACTAGCTGCCCTGACACTTTTTACAGTCACAACTGACACTAAATGTAGTGATCAATAAATAAATGAACACTGCATTAGTGACACTGTGACTGGGGGGGGGGCGGGGGTCCGATCGGGGGGGTGATCGGGGGGTGACTGGGGTGAAATGTGTGCCTGTGTGTACCTATGTGTCAGTGGACTGTTGGTGCACTTACTTGGACGTCTTCACTCCTCGCTGTCCGGTTCAAAAAGACCGCCACGAGGAGTGTGACATCACTTCCTCCTCCTGTGTTTACATTTTCACAGGGGAGGAAGTTCGTCACTGGCCAGGAGCGATCGAGAGGGGATGGCCAGAAACCAACGGCCATCCCCTCATCGCGGATCGCTCCGGCACCGAAAGGGACCACCGTATCTAGCGGGAGGGGGTCCGATCGGACCCCCCACCCGCTAAAAGGCAGGCACGTACATCTACGTGATTGTGCCTGCCTGTGCCATTGTGTTGACGTACATTGGCAATACGGCGGTCCTGAAGTGGTTAATCAATCACATTGTATACTATAGCCCCAAAACATCACTGCTCTAGAGGAGATCTGCATGGAGGAATGGGTCAACATACCAGCAACAGTGTGTGACAACCTTGTGAAGACTTACAGAAAATGTTTGACCTCTGTCATTGCCAACAAAGGATATATAACAAAGTATTGAGATGAACTTTTGATATTGACAAAATACTTATTTTCCACCATAATTTGCAAATAAATTCTTTAAAAAATCAGACAATGTGATTGTCTGGATTTGTTTCCGCATTTTGTCTCTCATAGTTGAGGTATACCTATGATGACAATTACAGGCCTCTCTCATCTTTTCAAGTGGGAGAACTTTCACAATTGGTGGCTGACTCAATATTTTTTTGCCCCACTGTATTTGCTAAAATAGCTACTCTATAGTGCCAATATGGGGCAGACACAGCTACAGGTGAAAATGGCTCTGAACCAGAATCAAGCCATGCACAAGCACAATGGGAATTGATTTTGGTTTCTTTAAACAAATATGGATGTTTATTAACATATCTCCAGCATGGATCAATGTGTATGAGCATTATTATACAGGTGGTAGGCAGAAAAGGGTTAATGTAAACAATCTTACCAAGGTGTGTAATGTAAAAAAGTGAAGATCCTAGCGTAGACACTGGAAGATGCTTAGTTTCACATTTTTACTTGGGCCTGAATTTTAATGACTTCAAGGCTAAGGCTTCATTGGCACAGGCGATTAGCTTCGTGCCCCGAGCAGCTCAATGTTTCCCCGAATGGGGATTCACAGGTATTGCGTGCATCACCGTACCGACTTCCCAGTGGTCCCAATATGACATGCAGGTGCAGGTCCTTGAACTCGCACTGTGTGCATTCAGGGTCCTCTACCTGCATGTCATTAGGGATACTGTGTCTGTCCAGCCATGGGTCCCAATAGATCACAATGGGGAGCTGGCACAAGGATGCACACAATACCTTTGCATCCCCATGCCAGGAAAAGATGCCCCTGCACAGGGCACGGAGCCAGTTGTCTTGTGTGATTGGGCCTTAAGCTCCCCATGCATGTTGCTTACAAACTTTGTACGTTCTACGTTCTCTATGTAAAATAAAAAATCTATATAAAACTTTCCACTCATTCTGTATTCAATCATGTAGGTCCTTGCACTACTATTAGTTGTTGGTGGAGCAATTGGTTCTCAATAGTGTGTGTCTGTGTACAAATTGCAGCTTTAGCTACTGAACAAAAGCTGGTAAACCAGTACAAGGAAGTGAGTGAAGACACCTCCTGCTGGGTAGAAACAATAAACAATAAATTAAATTAAAAAAAGTGTGTGTATGTATGTGTAAAAAAAAATGTAGATGTATTTTATTGTGATTTTATGTTGTAGACCAACACAAAGTGACACATAATTGTGAAGTGGAAAAAAAAATCATATGGTTTTCAATTTTTTTTTTTTTACAAATATCTGAAAAGTGTGGTGCGCATTTGTATTCAGTCTCCTAACTAAAATCTAGTTGAGCCAATTGCCTTCAGAAGTCACCTAATTGGTAAATAAATTCCACCACCAAACAGCATCATGAAGGCCAAGGAACACACCAGACAGGTCAGGGATAAAGTTGTGGGGAAGTTTAAAGCAGGGTTAGGTTATAAAAAAAAAAAAAAAAAAAATATCCCAAGCTTTGAACATCTCACAAAGCACTCTTCAATCCAATCCGAAAACGGAAAGTGTATGGCACAACTGCAAACCTACCAAGACATGGCTGTCCACCTAAACTGACAGGCTGGGCAAGCAGAGCATTAATCAAAAGCAGAAGCAGTCAAGAGGCCCATGGTAACTCGGGAGGAGCTGCAGAGATCCACAGCTCAGGTGGGAGAATCTGTCCACAGGACAACTATTAGTCGTGCACTCCACAAATCTGGCCTTTTATGGAAGAGTGGCAAGAAGAAAGCCATTGTTGAAAAAAAAAAAAAGTCATAAGGAGTCCCGTTTGCAGTTTGCGAGAAGACACACACATATAATTGCTGGCATGTGCTACTGAAACATCTCCACCCAAAAACTGAAACACTGCTATCTGTCTGCTTATGTCTATTTAATAATTGCTGCTATGGTATATTTGCTTAACCGTCTGTAGACCTGTTCATATTACAATGCTTTATTATCTCCCTTGTCTTACCCAAAATTATGGCCTGTTAACTTTAGTGCCCTCTTGCTAGTCTGTTTCCGAAGTAAGAATTTTGCCCTGTTAACCAGCCAACATTTATTACCTCACAATTGATAATTGAAATGCACCCACCCCCATCCCTATCAGTATAAATATAAGCTTCTTTTAAGAGAAGCATTTGCAACTGGGGCTTTTTCTATAAGTGGGAGCACTTCTGACTCTGCAAATCAAAGTGCACAAAGCAAATGAACACAAGAAAATACTTTGAAAACACCACACAGACATCAGGTGACCTTGTTTAGCCCCTCCTTTTCACAGCTCTGTCCTCTATCCTTAAACTATCTCTCTTTCACCTCCCCAGCATATATATATATATATATATATCACCCTCACTGCTGCCCACTCATTATTACTGCACCTATCAACTCCTGCTAATTCTAAATCCACACACACAAAAAATCTCCAGGAACCTGGAGCATGTCCCTTCATATAAATCCCACTCCCATATTAGCGCCCTCACCCTCCTGCTTCTCCTAACCTCTATAGATATATACCTAAACACTGGGCCTCCGTCATTTAACTGTACTCCAAGCACCCATCACCCTGCACCCTCTGGCAGCAGCCGCAATCAACACAAGTTAGTTTCTATTTCTAGTCTTCCCAAGACCAGACTCCCTTTCTCTTGTGTCCTTTGGAATTCCTGCTCTGTCTGCAACAAACTCACCTCTCTCCATGACCTCTTTATTGCCAACTCATTCAATCTACTCACCATTACCGAAACCCGGCTTCACAAATTTGACACCGCGTCTTCTGCTGCCCTATCCCATGGTGGTCTTCTCTGGACTCACTCCCCCAGACGTACGGGAGGAGGTGTCGGAATCCTAGCCCCACATAACACCTTCCATGTACTTCAACCAACTCCCTCTCACTCTCCTCTTTTGAAGCACACTGAATTAGTCTTTCACTCCAGTTTCTCTAATGCCCCGTACACACGACCAGACTTTTCAACATCAAAAGTCTGACGGAATGATTCCGGCAGACTATTCGAACGTGTGTGGGCTGCAGCGGACTTTTGATTTGCAAAAGTCTGACAGACTTTAGAAATGGAACATGTTTCAAATTTTTCCGACAGAACTCTGCCGGACCCAGAAATCCGCTCGTGTGTGTGCTAGTCTGACGGACTAAAACCGACGCTAGGGCAGCTATTGGCTACTGGCTATGAACTTCCTTATTCTAGTCCAGTCATACGTCATCACGTTCGAATCCGTCGGACTTTGGTGTGATTGTGTGTGGCCAAGTCCGTTCATTCGGAAAGTCCGTCAGAACTCTGTCGAAAGTCTGCCGGACTTAAGTCCTGTCGTGTGTACGCGGCATAAGGATAACTGTGCTCTACAGGCCCCCTGGACCAGTATCAACCTTTCTTGATGACTTCCCCGCCTGGCTACCCTACTTTCTTTCTTCTGAAATCCCCACAATCATTCTGGGTGACTTCAACATTCCTATTAATACTAACACTCCTGCCACTTCCATTTAATCTGACCTCGTTTTCCCTTACCTTTGCACCTTTGCACTCCATGCAACCTCTCTAACTATCCATTCCCTCTCTCTGATCACCACCTTATTAGTTGCACTCTCTCCCTCCAACCCCCTAAAAGTTACCCGCAGAAACCTACGTCATCTCAACCCTTCTCTACCCTTAATCTAGGCTTACCTGTAGGTCAAAGTGGTTTGTAATGCCGCGTACACACGACCACTTTTCAACATCAAAAGTCAGACGGAATAATTCCGGCAGACCATTCGATCGTGTGTGGGCTGCAGCAGACTTTTGATTTGCAAAAGTCTGACAGACTTTAGAAATGGAACATGTTTCAAATTTTTCCGCCAGAACTCCGCCGGATCCAGTTCCTACCGAGAAATCCGCTCGTGTGTATGCTAGTCCGACGGACAAAAACCGACGCGAGGGCAGCTATTGGCTACTGGCTATGAACTTCCTTATTCTAGTGCAGTCGTACGTCATCACGTTCAAATCCATCGGACTTTGGTGTGATTGTGTGTGGCCAAGTCCGTTCATTCGGAAAATCCGTCAGAACTCTGTCAGAACTCCGTCGAAAGTCTGTCGGACCTTGTCCCTCAAAGTCCGGTCGTGTGTACGTGGCGTTAGGATTTACAACCACTTTAATTCATTTGCTGGTCATCTCTCGCCTTGACTACTGCAACTCCCTACTGTCTGACCTTATGTCCTGACCTAAATCCTGTATAATAATATATATATTACAGTTCCTATTTGCCTGCCAATATGTACAAAGATTCAATATGTTCCCTTCTATACACCGTTTTTAAATTGAAAAAATGAAAGGACAAATCGAATCATTCCACTATTCTTCAAAACAAAAAAGTATTAATGCCCACAGGACATGTTTATATTTAAATGATCAAAGAAAGCTGCGAATGCTAAGGAAAGGACAGCAAATTACAATAGAGGTTTACTCATTTTCCACCACTGGAGGGCACTATCCCATTGTATTTGACCTGGACATTGAATTTTTTTTATTATTATTTATTTATTGTCCTTTAGGTTAATAGGTGGAGCATGATCGAGGGAAAAAAATAAATTTTTTAGGAATGACATGATTTTTTTTTTTTATTAAGTTTTGTGTCTATTACTTTAACTTGGCACGTACACTATCTTACTGCTATAGGTGGAATATAACCTGTTTTTTATGTAGATAAATATATACTTATAGTGCCCTTATGTACTTTTATAGATGGAAGGTAAAAATAAGCTATAACCCAGCACCACTGTTATCAGACTTTCAGGAAATTAATACATACACTGATATCCATCAATAATGCAGTGCAGACAGCAGCCTTTGGGCCAAAAGTACCCTTCCCCCTTTCATTAGTTAGCCCCTATTAAGACTGCATGTGAACATGACTGAGAGGTGTTGTACACGCTCTGTCCCAGCCTATAGGGTCACGTCTGGGTGAGCCCCCCTGAGAGCAGCCAGCCTGCAGTCCTGCATATATTAGAACCTGAAATATTCTGCTGATTATCAGTCATTGTCACCAGACGCATTCCACACATCCAGCCCTATTATCCACCCTCATTAGATCATGGTTTACTAAGCCACTGTGCACAATATTAGCTATCAGATTAGCCCTCCTCCTATCTACAGCCCTGGGAACAATTCTAATTATTGGAAAAGTGGGGGAATCTCAAATGAACCATAAAAATCTATCATAAAACCTGTGTTCTTTCTTTATAATAATAAGAAAAGGTGCTTGGGAAGCAGTTACTGCTCTATAACCCATACCAAAACACTTGACGTTTCCTCAAAACACTGATTATATAAATACAAATTTTCCCTGTCTCCAAACAAATGCATTTCTAGAACCCTACTGTATGCAGAGGTGGGTAACGATATGGGACAATACTTTTCTATTGTGCATGGTTTTGGCATTGGACTACATGCTATTGCCACAGAGACTACCAAATATGAACCTAGTATTCAATGGAATGCGGTAAGATTATTCCATTATTGTCTCACCTTAGGGTTTGGTGGGGTAGTGTTATGGGCTCACGGGTATACATATTGGGAGAAATATGGACTACTGCAACTCCCTCCTCATTGACTTACCCTTACATAGGCTATTCCCTTCAGTCCATCATGAATGCTGCTGCCAGACTAATCCATCTTACCAACCATTCAGTGTTTGCTACCCCTCTCTGACAACTCCATAATTGGCTTCTGCTCACCCAATAAATAAAATTCATAACACTTATGCCGCGTACACACGACCGGACTTAGGTCCGACAGACTTTCGACGGAGTTCTGACAGTTCTGACGGACTTTCCGAATGAACGGACTTGGCCACACACAATCACACCAAAGTCCGACGGATTCGAATGTGATGACGTACGACCGGACTAGAATAAGGAAGTTCATAGCCAGTAGCCCATAGCTGCCCTCGCATCGGTTTTTGTCAGCGGAAAAATTTGAAACATGTTCCATTTCTAAAGTCTGTCAGACTTTTGCAAATCAAAAGTCCGCTGCAGCCCACACACGATCGAATAGTCTGCCGGAATCATTCCGTCAGACTTTTGATGTTGAAAAGTCTGGTCGTGTATACACGGCATAACAACAACTTACAAAGCCGTCCACAACTCTGTCCCCACCTACATCACTAAGCTTACCTTAAAATACACAAGACCTCCTGCTCTCTGGCTACCTAGTCACCACCGCCCATGCTCATCTCCACCTCTGGAATTCCTTACCCCAATCTGTCTATCTCCTACTCAAGCCACGTTTAGGCGATCCCTGAAAACATGTCAATCCCAGTAGAGAGACAATAACTCCTTCCTATACGTGCAAAGAGGCCAAGCAGGGGACACACAGAATGGTAGACATGCCATTCATAAAATCATGGCTTTTATCAGATTAGATGATCTCATCTCTTTTAAAGGAATTATTTGGGACACAGTTACTACAAAACACAGATACTGTATATCTATAAATCTGTATGTATTGTACTTCAGGGTTTCAGGAGATTACTGTGCATGTGGTAGTCCAGCTTTTGTGATTGATGGAGAACAAAGAACATGGGAAAGTCACTGGGACTAGCTGGATTCCAAGGCTGGTGAGGGTAGCTGCAAGGAGCCTTGGAGCAGTATTGCTGGATCGAATTTAAATCAGGCATGTTTCCAAGTATAGCCTCTTGCACTTCTTTTTTTGTTTCTGTCTTTACTAAACTGTAGTGGAATAATCAAGAGTCCTGTCACTACTCTATTCTTGCTGTTTACTTATAATCAGGGGTAATTTAAACCTTTATTACTAAACCAAGTTTTAAGATTTCAAGGGTGGTAATTGTTTTCTAGTACCATGCTGCAGGATGGGTTAGGATCCCAAGCCACACCACAGTATATTCTACAACTCTTTAGCATTTAAATGTTGCCCTTGAGCAATTGCACTCACCACTATACTTAGACCAACAAAGGTAGAGGTTAAAATAGAAATCCAGGCAAAGTACAGTATATTTTTACATAGTTACATTGCTCTAGCTCGGACAAATGTAACTATGAATATACCACACCTGGTTGATGCCGCTGAAAATAACTGAAGTAGCAGTGTGCATTTATTGGGTAAGTGCAAGTATTCTTCAATTAAAAAACACTTTGCATTAATTCAGAAAATGCAGATAATTCTCTGAATGCCACCTGTGCTGAGCAGCCTACCTTCTGTGTTTACATTGCAGCATGCCAGCCAAGGTATTTATAGAAAAATATTTCATGCCTGAAATTTATCTTTAAGGTTGATATAGAAAAACACCAGAAGGTACCTGTGCAAAAACGTTGTTAAAAACATTTAAAATTATATAAAAACCAGAGGCAAAACAGATGCATTTGGTCAATGATTATATTTTAAATCATACTCTAAGGCAGGGATGGTGAACCTTGGCACCACAGTGGTTTTGGAAATACATTTCCCATAATGGTCAGTTACATTGCAGAGTCCATGAGCATCATAGGAAATGTAGTTCCAAAACATCTGGGGTGCCAAGGTTATCACTGCTCTAAGGTTTAGTGGCTTTAACTTGCCCAGCGTTGAAGCTGAACTCCAGGCTAACAGCTAAATACAATGATAAAAAATACACACATACAGCCCTGGGCTGTTGTGCTGATACCACCACGTTTAGAATATTCCCCAGCACGGGTGTATATTTGTTCTTAATTTAACCGGTTTTTTATTCATTATAACCTGCCCATTTTGAGTCATACCTCTGGTCTGCTGTATATATTTTTATCTAATACATTTGTCGATTGTTTAACGGTACGTTCAGGATCGGAGTCCACTTTTGTTTTCCCCTTCCCTTCGCTCGTGGCCGGGCGGCCCGAGTGTTTTATGTCTTACTACAGGTTTGTTCACTGAAAAACCTTCGTATATGACAGCCTATTGGAGAGCTTTGGATAACTCCAGAAACTCACAGTGATTGGACGGCCACCTTGCCTATTTCCTTCGTGTCGACCGAAAGCAAAAGCAGGACGATCGTCTGGTTCCGGAATTATTCGGCCCATGTTGGTAATTTTCGGAGGATTCGCACGTACTCACACCCTCAGTGGCGTGTGAGAACGGAGTACGCATCTGTGATCCCTGCAGAGGGTTGTCTGCCAGCGCTAACGACTCCGTTGGTTTGGAGTCCATCCATTGCAGTAAGAGTCCAACTTTTTTCCGGTCTGGAAGTGATACTGGCAAAACCAGGAAGGTCTCATCAAACTTTTGAGAAGGACTGATTTCCCTATTCACAATTTTTTGGGGGCTTTAGTTAGAACCAGGATTTCTTTGTTATAAGGACTTTTTTTGATTGAATTTCTCATATGGTGTTTTTTTTTTATATATAATCTATACTGAGTTTTATTACTTTTTTCACTATAGATTTCACGTATATCTAGCGCAACTTTATGTATAACTTGTTTCTGATTTGATCCATAATTTGATATTTGATGGTTTTTAGTTGCAGCTTTTAGGTGTTGCCCCAAGCGCGATATTTTTGTTTGTTTTCTGTTTACATTTTTTCAAAGTAATTTTTTCAAATGTCAATTTTTTTATTTATTGCATTTTTGTCCAAATATGAGATCTGAGGACTTTTTGACCCCAGATGCTTTTCTCTATTACAAGGGATGTTTACATCTTGTAATAGGAATAAAAGTGATCCATATATAATATATATTTTTTTTAAACAGTGAAAAAATTAATAAAATTTAGTAAAATAAATAAGAATTTTTTTTTTTAAAGCGATCTGTCCCGACAAGCTCGCGTGCAGAAGCGAACACATACGTGAGTAGCGCCAGCATATGAAAATGGTAGGCAAACCACACGTGAGCTATCGTCACGATCGGTAGAGTGAGAGCAATAATTATAGCCTCCTCTGTAATGCAAAACATGCAACCTGTAGAAATTTTAAAACGTCGCCTATGGAGATTTTTGAGGGTAAACGTTTGATGCCATTCCGCGCAATTTTGAAGCATGTTGGGTATCAATTTACTCAGCCTAACATTATCTTTCACAATATAAAAAAAAAAAAATTGGACTAACTTTACTGTTGTCTTATTCTTTATTCAAAAAAGTGAATTTTTCCCCCAAAAAATGCGCTTTTAAGACCGCTGCGCAAATACGGTGTGGAAAAAAAGTATTGCAATGATGTCATTTTATTCTCTAGGGTGTGAGAAAAAAAACAATATATAATGTTTGGGGGTTCTAAGTAATTTTCTAGCAAAAAAAAACTGTTTTAAACATGTAAATACCTACATTCCAAAACGAGGCTGGTCCTTAAGTATTTAACTCAAATGTAGCACTTACTAATGTGTTTAGTCCATGCCAGATATGCTTTTTCAGGGCTTTTTATGCCCATTTTTATTTAAATGAGAAAGAAAAGTTCACAGCAATCAACTTCCCCCGCATGGGTTTCTTCAGCCTTCTGACTTTCTTTAAAAGCGCTGTCGCTCAGACCTCATGTCTTGGTCTTCCTGACCATATAACATAATACTCCAGTGCTCATAAACAAAGGCTGACTCTGTCAGCTCTCTGTCCATTTCCTGCCGCTCTGTCTCTCGGGCCTCTGTCTGTCCTGTCCCAGACAGCACTGTGCAGACATGCACGCCCTCTCTGCTTGCTCCCTTGCAACCACACACATAGACTCCTCGGGAGGATGAATTCCTGAACTATACTCTTGATTATTATGAACCCGGCACACACCTGTACCATCAGTGTGCCTGTTCTCTACAAAACCTGGCCCGACTGCCTTTTAACACAATGACTGTACAAAAAAGAATTTAAAAAAATGTATGAAAACTAAAACATTAATTTAAAGTAAAAATAAAAATCAGAAAAATAATAGCTAAAGAGAGTAGGGGAAGGAGTCAATAAGAGGTCTAGGCTCCTGTCCTTCAAGGCATAAGCCTTACTGACAACCAGCCTAATCCAACTAGAAGTAGTGGAATGAGACAAAGGACACCCCTTGTGGGAGCCCACAGGCAGGACTGCGTGTACCACATCTAAACAGTACTGTATAAAGAAATCTCTTTGGGATGTTTTGGACCTGATTAAGGTGGAAGTGAGAAACCACCTTGGGAACAAAAGGGGCCAGAGGCTTCAAAACTACCATGTCCCTAGGAAAAAAAGGGTTGCAAGATATGGCCGTCAGCTCCAAGACCCGTCTCAGTGAGGTGATAGCCACAATAAAAACTACCTTATGAGGGCTGCCAGGGGCTTACCCGAATGTGCTCAAAGGGAAGCTTTTGTAGAGCCAGAGCTGGTAGGATCAAGTTTAAAACCCTATTGTGAGACAGTGACAAATGAGTGGGGATGCTATGAGAGCCACCCACTGAACAATTTACCAGTAAATCAGAGGCCAGAAGTCCCTGTAGAAAATAACTAAGGCCAAAACCTGACCCTTGAATGTGCCTGAGGACAAGTGACGATCCAGCTAAGACAGGACAAGTCCTACAGAGTTGTTTCTAGGGGGAAGCTTCCATGCCTTGATCATTTGAAAAAAAAAAACTTCCAAGTGTGATGATAGACCTTTAATCAGTTTCTTAGCTTTAAGTCCCATACACATGAGCCGAATATCAGTTCAAATCAGCCTGTACAGTAGAAACGGGTTGACATGCGGACCTGTACACACAGTCTCACAACTGGCTTCTGTCGAATGAACATGCTGGAAAACAGTGGAGGCCCGCCCCCCCCGCAGTAAAAAAAAAGTAAATGTCCCTATGTGCACTGTATCCTGGCGCCGGGCGCAGTGCAATATGGGAAGCGCCACATCTATGCAATCACAAGATTGCAGACGAGGAGCTTCATTTGCCCAAAAAAAATGCTCTGTGGCACAGCCGATCGCACCACAGCTTCCAGCGCAATGGACTGGCCGGGGGCGAGGGCATAGACTCGCTCTTTGAGTTACATGGGCGGCGCTTCCGACGTCACTCAAGGAAGTGACGTTGGCACGCTGTTCTCACTTCAACCTCCCGCCTGAGAGGATCACAGGTAAGGCATGGCAATGCTTTCCAACTTATATTTAATATATTATAATATATTATAATATATATATGAAATATTCTTTTTTCAGAGGCCAATATTTCTTATTTTTGGACCGGACCCCCCTAACCTTAATTCTTTTTCTTCTTCTTCGCGGTGGCAAGATTAATTGCTATTTTCGGCAGCCCCCCCCCCGGTGGTCGGCGGCATACCAAACCCCCCCTCAACAAGATTAAAAAGTAAAACTTATTCTCAGTGGTCGGGGGCATACCGAACCCCCCCACCCCCGCTCAACAAGATTAAAAAGTAAAACTTATTCTCGGCGATCGGCGGCATACCGAACCCCCCCTTCAATAAGATTAAAAAGTAAAATGTATTCTCGGTGGTCGGTGGCATACCAATCACCCCCCACAGTTATTAATTGTGATTAATTAATTGTTAGTTTACAGCCCCCCCCCCCCACAGTCTCATTCTCTTCTGCTTAGACAGTGGTTGGTGGTTCTTGATGAACAGTGCTCATATAGTGACATGTGAATGCTGTTCTGCAGATCAATACCAGGCAAGTGTGATGAAGCACAGATATGTGCGATTTACAGGTTGCAGAATGCAGATATGTGCAATTTACAGAATGCAGATATGTGAGGTTTACAGGTTGCAGATATGTGCAATTTACAGGTTGCAGAATGCAGATATGTGCGATTTACAGAATGCAGATATGTGCGATTTACAGAATGCAGATATGTGCAATTTACAGAGTGCAGATATGTGTGATTTACAAAATGCAGATATGTGAGATTTACAGAATGCAGATATGTGAGATTTACAGAATGCAGATATGTGAGATTTACAGAATGCAGATATGTGTAATTTACAGGTTGCGGAATGCAGTTATGTGCAATTTACAGATTACAGATATGTGTGCTTTACAGATTGCCGATATGTGCAATTTACAGGTTGCTGAATGCAGTTATGTGTAATTTACAGGTTGCAGAATGCAGTTATGTGCGATTCACAGAATGCAGATATGTGTGATTTACAGGTTGCAGAATGCAGATATGTATGATTTACAGGTTGCAGAATGCAGTTATGTGCGATTTACAGGTTGCAGAATGCAGATATGTGCGATTTACACAATGCAGATATGTGTGATTTACAGAATGCAGATATGTGCAATTTACAGCTTGCTGAATGCAGTTATGTGCGATTTACAGTTTGCAGAATGCAGTTATGCGCGATTTACACAATGCAGATAGGTGCGATTTACAGGTTGCAGATATGTGCAATTTAGAGAATGCAGATATGTGCAATTTACAGGTTGCAGAAGGCAGATATGTGCGATTTACAGGTTGGAAAATGCAGTTATGTGCTGATTTACAGGTTGCAGAATGCACATATGTGTGATTTACAGGTTGCAGAAAAGGTGCCTGATGTGGTTATACACAAGATAGGCATGATTCATCTGCTTTAGTAGAGCCATGTGTATAATGTGTAGCCTGGTATATGATGTGCAGAGCACTGTGTATAATGATCAGCCTGGTATATGATGTGCAGAGCCTGGTGTATAATGTGCAGCCTGGTATATGATGTGCAGAGCCCAGTGTATAATTTACAGCCTGGTATATGATGTGCAGAGCCCAGTGTATAATTTACAGCCTGGTATATGATGTGCAGAGCCTGGTGTATAATATGCAGCCTGGTATATGATGTGCAGAGCCCTGTGTATGATGTGCAGCCTGGAAAACCAACAGTTGACTGTGAGCGCTGACTGGTGTGGTGTGGCGGGGGGGCGGTCCCCCTGTCAGTACACAATAGCTTAGCGGGGAGATCTCTGTTCTAACATTGGATAGTTGGTACAGCATGCGTCTCAATTTTTTTTAAATTTAGCCAACTGTGTTTTTAACTAATGTAATAATGGAGTCAGACCTCAGTCAGGACTTTGGCTTCAACAGCCAAGCTATCAAAGCCAGTTACCGTGAAGTGGGTTGGGAAAACAGCAGATAAGATCAGTTGGAAAGTGCCCACAGAAAAGAGTACCAAGTCCTTCGGGGGTGATTTCAGAGAAATCTGTGCAGGTTCCTGCACAGATGTCTATACAAATTGCACCCCAAAGTCACCAAAGGTAGTACAGAAACTACTTTTGGGAATCGGTGCGGCGCTGCAAATGTGGCATTGCACCGATTTGATTGCATGCCAAATCACATTAATGTGAACCTAGGCTCAACAACATAAAAAAATTCCAAAACATGAAAAACAGCGATAAAGTGAAAGTAGCACTTCCTCTTAAATGATGTTACAGTTCAAACTAGTGTCAATGTTTAGGGCCCTTCACCCTTAAAAACTATGTGCTTCACTGAAAAAAGCTTCCAAATAGTCCACAGTTTTTATCCTAAAGCAAAAAAAAAGTGCAATTCTTGAGGGCTCTTCACACTTATAAACAATGTACGCCACTGCCACACCGGTGCTCCACCACCAGCTAAAATGCTCGCTCACCTTGCAAGTGGATCTGTAAATTATTGTAATTCAAACTGGCTTTTAGGACAACAATCCTTCTATAGGTATGATGATCATCTGGTCTCATCCACAAAGTATGGCTAACCTCAGCTGGCTGTATCACCATAAACTCCACCATATATATAGAAGGAAAACGTCCGCATATAGTGTAGTATGTTCTAACAATCAGAGAAAAAATTACGGGAATTGAATAGTGTGCTAGCCTGCCAACATCCTGCATTACATTGTAGAAAAAAACATGCAACAAAGTGCATTTGGGGGATGCCCCCTTGGACTTTAAAAATTTAATAAGAGGTGGAGTAAGTGGGCACAAAGGTGGCAACTTTATTGGTATACAAAAGTCAAAATTATATTGGATATGGACACAATTCACTTAGAAAGTATAAACAATACACCAATGAATCAACATCAACAAGACATATATTTATACACCACCCAGAGCTAATAATCCAAATTACTGCTCAAAATTAATTTAGCTCAGGTATAAGATTTGTAGCATACATCCCGACATGTTTTGGAAAATCGCATTGGTACATATTTTTTCCTTCATTAGGGAAAGTTTAAAGTTGAGTATATTATTTTCTTATCTGTAACATAAATATATATGTATAATGATATTTGCATAGTAATGTGGGAAAGGCATCAGAATCTTGACTTGCAGGCTAACTCGCCACCCGGATTGAACGAGGCTTTTCATTTCAGACCGTTCCTTCCGGGATTAACCTCTGGGCTGCAAACTGAATCTCTAAGGGCTCGGTTTTCAAATAGATATTGAAATAAATATCTTAACAATTGCTATGTTACCTCATGAGTGGCTGAGTATTATGTGATTGTTAGAACATTGTAGAAAAAACATGCAACAAAGTGCATTTGGGGAATGCCCCCTTGGACTTTAACTGGCAGAAAAAAGTAATAAGAGGTGGACTATGTAAAAAAGGGCTCAAAGGTGCCAACTTTATTGGATATGGACAAAGACAAAGTCAAAATTATATTCGATATGGACACAGTTCACTTAAAAAGTATGAACAATACATCAATGAATCAACATCAACAAGACATACATATATATAATAATCCAAAATAGTGCTCAAAATTAATTGAGTTCAGGTATAAGATTTGTAGCATACATCCCGACATGTTTTGGAAAATCGCATTGGTACATATTTTTTCCTTCATCAAGGGAAGTTTACAATATCGTAAAATATGATAAACGCAACTTATTGATCACACATAAATCATCAGATGGCATTCATCATTAGCAGCGCTCATGTCATTCCTATAATGACCAAATATAATTCTTGTCCAATATAACACCAAAGGTATTAATTATAATAATAAAACTGAACACTTGGCACCTAATAGCGGTTTTAAAATAGTGAAAAAAAGTGCAGAGAAAAAGTCCAGACACAGATGGTGATATTTTATCTATCAATTGTGCACCCATCCACTGGATTCCTCCACACATGCGTTTCACACTCTCCTCTGGGATTTGCACTCACCGCAATTCTGATAATATCAGACCTTACTTAAAATATCCCGGAACTTTGCTATCCTGTGTTTTTAATTCTTCCCATCTTCCAAAGGGTTATCCACAAACGCCAAATGGAAAAAGAGAAAAGCTCCACATAGTCCAGTTCTATTTATAACTTTTATTAAAATCCCACGATGTATAAAATAAAATCAGCAAAACTTGTCCTCTTTACAGCATTGCCACAGACACCGTTCAAATTTGGCCAGATACCTTGTTGTCATGCGGTGTTCGCCACTATCTGGGAGTACAGGGGGGTGATTATACAGCTCGCTATGGGCACAGTTCACTGCTCCTCACACTGTCCTGAACCACTTCTGGTTATTCTTCTCTGTACTTTGGAATGCGCAGTGTCTGGAGGTCACTTCCGGTCGTCACTAGGCCACTCCCTGTTTTTCGTCATCACGACTTTGTCAAAGGGCGTGACCTAACGACGCAACATCCCGGTTTATATCCAATATCCGAACTATCAGGAATTAACCCCATAGTACCGTACTCCACCGTCGTCACTGTAGGTGCACACATAGCCGGCAAGTCGGGCTTCTTACCAGGTCATATTATTAACAGCATGACATCAAGTTACCAGTCATTACAGTCATAACAACAATCGATTGACCTTCAGCAGTAAAATGTCAGAAATATCACAGTAATCCCAGAAAAGTACACAAATGACAATAATAATATCACATTTATTTAAAAAAATTCATTTATAAAAAGAAACACTCATTATGGAAAAAGAAACACTCATGAAAAAGAAAAGGAAAAAAAAGAAGAAAAAAAAAGGGGGGTAGACCCAGAGAAAGAAAGTCAAAATTATACACCGCTTGTATCTATATATATATATATATATAGGTCACAACCAAAGGGGATGGATTACACTATTAATAAAGAGCATCTACATCCTTTGGGTATAAAGCGAAAAAAGGGAAAAAAATACCCCATAGAGTTCAGTAATCGCTAATGAAGCAATTTATATCCAGTTCTATATTTAACCCCTTAGGGGCCAATAGGGGGTAATGCTCCCAGCATATGCACATACAGCATTTAAGTACAAGTCTCACCATCACCAACCATCTATCCCACACTCTGGAATATTTAAGTGGACAACCTCTATGTGTATAAACCAGTTTCTTGCATGGGAGTATCATTAAAATCTTTTTTCCATCTCTGGATTGTGGGGGGTAGTGCCTGCATCCAGGTCGGAGCCACTGCCTTCTGTGCCAAGAAGAGTGTCTCATACATAAAAGTGGCCAGGAATTTGTCTATGTCTGCATCCAGCAATATGCCTAGCAGGCATAATTTTAAGTCAAGAACAACAGGGGAGCCCATTTTATCATGCAGGAAGTGGACAACCTGAAGCCAGTATGTTTGTATAATTGGACAAGTCCATAACAGGTGATAATATGTGGCAGGAGCTGAGGCACATAGAGGACATACGTGTTGGTTGAAAACGAGCCAGCCTTTGTGGCGTCAGGCAAGATCTATGAATGATATATAATTGTGTTAGTCTACCCGACATTTTAGGAGAAGCTGTTTTGGTACCCTCCAGGGTTTCTTCCCAATCTGAGTCATTAATAGCCCCAACATCAAGTTCCCACATGGACTTACCCTTTTGAGTCGGTACCATGACACTGGGAAGTCTAATAGTAGAATAGAGAGTGGAGATGAGTTTAGAAGGTTGTGTAACCATTATAATGTTCAGGACAGGGGAGGGTGTCTAGTGAGTCAGCATGATCCGTGAACTAGGTCTGTATGCATGGCAGAGTTGTAAATATCTGAACAATAGATGGTTTGGAAGGGAAAATTCATCTTTAAGTGACTGGAATGTTTTAGGCCATGAAGTGGTCACGACTTGGTGTAGGTAGATCACTCCATATGGGGCCCAAATTGCAGGGTCTGGCATATGGCTGTTAAGCCATAAAGGGGTGTGGAAGTGGATTTGACCAATGTGTCTTTTCAAGGTTAATCCCCATACACGTTAATGGTGCATAAGCATCCCGTCATTATACCGAGAGGGTCATTGCCTTGTTTTCCCCCCTTGTAGAATTGCTTGAATAGGAGTATGGGCTGGGTGCCCAGAGCCAATGCAAACCAGAGATTGATAGCGTTGTAGTTGTATTAAAGTAATAAAAATTAGACAGTTTAGAGGCTAGGTAATTATCTTGTAAGTCGGGGAGAGCGGTTCCTACCATGGAAGTAGGATTTTTAAGAAGAGGCCAAGCTAATTTGTGTCTACTATGTCCCCATACAAAAGAGTTAAAAATAGATTCCAACTTCTTAAAGAATTTTAGGGGTATATAGAGAGGGGCATGCCACATGATATATAACATCTCGGGCAGGAGTATCATCTTGATTAGACTTATATGACCCATTACTCCCAGTGGTAATTTAGCCCATGCTTGCATTTTAGCTTTAAGGTGAATAAGGATTCTAAATTAAGAGGGATATAGTCCCTAAGACATCTTGTAACCACTACTCCCAGATATTTAATTGTTGATACTCTATCTAAAGGTAAATGAGGATGTATGGGAGGTGGAGGAAAATGATCTAGGGGAAGAATTTGGGATTTATCACAGTTAATGCGTAATCCGGAGAATTTTGCCAAGTTCTCTATAATGACCAGTGCAGCTTGTAAAGACGGTCCCTGATCAGCTAAGTAAAGAATGGTGCCATCCGCATATTGGCCTATTTTTTCTAGAGTGTTACCTGTTCGAAGGCCTGATATTTTAGGTTCTGCCCTGATTAGCGATCAGTGGTTCAGCCTCCAGGGCATACAGTAGAGGGGAGAAGAGACATCCCTGATGTGTGCCCCTCTCAAGGGGAAATTGATCAGATAACCAGCCATTAACATATACCCAGTCTTTAGGTAACTGGTATAGGAGCTGGACCCATTTAATAAAGTTAGGCTTGAAACCAAATCGATGGAGGCATTCCCAGAGGTACTGCCATTCAAATTAATCAAATGACTTGGCTGCATCCAAGGACACCACCACCCGAGTTCCAGAGTTTTCATGAGAGGCCTGGATGTTCATGAACAAATGCCTGATGTTCATAGCGGTGTTTTTCCCCCGGCATAAAACCGGTTTGGTGGGGGTGGACTAGTGAGTATATGACTTTAATCAGGAAGCAAGAATTTTGGCCAGAATTTTAATGTCAAATTGCAACAAAGAAATTGGGCAGTATGAGTCAGGGAAGTGGGGATCTTTACTCGGTTTGGTGAGAACAAATGATTTGAGCTTCCTGCATAGAAGATGGGAGTATCCCCTGGTCAAAAATAACACGTGGGAGGTGACGTGGCAATCGACAATCTGTAACGTGTGGTGTGTGACGTGGCAAGTGACAAGCCGTAATGTGTGGCAGGTGATGTGGCAAGTGACAATCCTTAATGTGTGGCAAGAGATAACCCGTAATGTGTGGCAGGTGACGTGGCAAGTGACAATATGTAAGTGTGGCAGGTGATGTGGCAAGTGACAATCCGTAACATGTGGCAGGCGACGTGTCAAGTGACAATCCGTAATGTGTGGCAGACGACGTGGCAAGTGACAATCCGTAATGTGTGGCAGGTGACATGGTAAGTGACAATCCATAATGTGTGGGAGGCGACGTGTTAAGTGACAATCCGTAATGTGTGGCAGGTGACATGGCAAGTGACAATCCATGACGTGGCAAGAGACAATCTGCAACATGTGGCAGGTGACTTGGCAAGTGACAATCTGCATCTGGTGACAGGCGACATGGCAAGTGGACAATCCGCAGCGTGTGGCAGGTGACGTGGCAAGTGACATTCCGCAATGTGTGACAAGTGACAATCTGCATCTGGTGGCAGGCGATGTGGCAAGTGGACAATCCGCAACGTGTGGCAGGTGATGTGGCAAGTGACAAGCTGCATCTGGTAGCAGGCGACGGTGGCAAGTGACATGCTTGGGGTTCCTACTGATTCTGTATTATGGTGAGTTGAACTATTTAATTTTATATAACAATATAATAATTGAAATAATGTGTTTCAGTCATCCTGACACCATAACAACCATGGTGCCGTGATGATTGAAGCACCAACATCAGCCATTGCCCTGATAAATTGCCCCCAAAAAAAACGTATTTTCTGGCAGTGCCCCTCCCCGAGACTAGACTCTGGATCCGCGCCTGGGTGAGGATGAGGAATGTAAGTTTACTGTTAAGCCTCCCGGGCCCTGTGAGTCCAGCCCTGTCCTGACACATGCAGCCGCATACAGCAGGAGCGGAGAGCAGGGTGGGCGGGGCAAAATGCTCGAGCGCACCTGTGAAGGGACATCATTTTTGGCACGTGAGGAGGCTCTGGAGTCTGGACAGGAGGTAGGAAGGGAGTGGGAGACTGTCTTCGGTTTTGCACTGTTTTACTATTTTTGTGAAGAAAAATATTTGCTATATTTTTTTATTAGGATAATTTTTGCACAAAGAGAGGGGGAGTAATGCCAGGTTCAAGGGTTCAGATGTTCCTAAGACCTTAAGAATAAACTTGATCAAACTACCATTAGGGCCACTGTTCATCATTGCTGTCTTATTTCTCCCCTATTTGCCTTGTATTTACACATAAGTTTAATCAGAACAGAAATTGGTTAGAAGGCATGGAGGTCAGCAATGTGTGTCCTTCAGGGGCTTCAAACAGTATACTGCATATTTTGTTGTTCAAAATTAATATAAATGGTATAACAAATAATACCGTACTACCCTTTGTGAACAGAAGCTAACAGAGTAAATTAAATAAATAGCAGAACAAAAAGAAAACAAATAGTGTAGCGCTCTAAAAATACATGACGTGACACATATGTCAAACAACAGGTGATAAACCCAAATATTCACAACTTATACATAAACAAAGGAACATGTGCAAACATGATGAACACTGTGACAAATAATAAACGTCCAAGAAATATCAAGGTGACGCTATACAAACCCAAGTGACAATATAGTTAAAAACTTCATGTGAATGTCCAAAACGGTGAACCAGGATGTGTGGCTTAAAGTGAAGGGAACCACCACTGAAAGGCAGGAGGCTTACCGGAGGTATCTTTGTGGGTTTGTCTCAAAGAGACGAGGGTCAGATGTCCATAAATGTGATAGGGGCAATTAAAGTAGGAAGAACAAAGAGAGCTTGGCTCTCATGAATGGGGTGACATTTTCTATAAATATCTGGAGGGCTGCAGGGGAGGCTCACCCCAGACGATGTCCTTGGAGACAAAACGTGTCGGGAAGGACTCCCCTGCCGCCATTTGATTTTAAAGCTCTGATTTTTACCTGCTAAATGTAAGTCTTCTAACTTAATTACATTTATTTGCATTCAAACGGAATTACGCTATGTGGTCCTCTTTGTTCTTCCTTCTTTAATTGCCCCTACCATATTTATGGACATCTGATCATCGTCTCTGGTACTGTGACACATGGGTGTGGTAATCTGTTGTACAGTGGCATTTTGTGGGGGAGGGGGGCTGTTTGCAGGGGGGGGGCATACAACATTTTGCTATGGGGCCCTGTGATTTCTAGTTACGCCCCTGGAAGAAACTGTCACTCAATGGAAGATTTCGAAACACAAGCCAATACCCTGATTAAGAGATTTCAAGAGAAAGGCTATCAGGAGAAGAACTTAGTCAAACTGAAAACTGAAATAAAGAGAATGGACAGGAACACATTAATGGTCAAAAAAGATAAAAAAGAAGGTAACCACACCAATGTGGCTTTTATTACTGGGTTTAACACACAATATCAATCAAAAGAACGTATTATCAGAAAATACTGGCCCATCTGAAACAAGACAGAATTCTGTCCAAAATCCTACCAAAGAAATCCAGGTTCGTGTACAAAAGAGCTCCCACACTCAGAAACCATTTAGTTCATAATGATTCTCCAAGACCTGTCAAATTATTTTCAGAAATTAAGGGGTTCTGCAGATGGCAAAAATGCCTTCCATGCAGAGTAAGCAAAAAGCAACCGCAGAAAAAAGAGTCATTTAAATCTAGAGTTAACAACTGGGCATATCAAATAAGAGAGTTGATCACATGCAACAGTATCCACGTTACCTATGTCGAGTGTCCATGTCACCTCCGATATGTGGGTAAGACTACCCACTCACTATGTGTGAAGATTAGGGAGAACATCAACAAGGAAAGGGTTCCCGAAACATAGCCTTTCAAGGCATTTTATACCATAGGGATCCCACAGGACTGATATTTTATGGAATAGATCTAGTTAAGGATCATTGGAGAGGTGGCAATAAAAATATCCTCGTATCACAGAACGAGACAAGATGGATATATAGATTGGGGTCCCTGTCGCCTGGGGGCCTCAATCTCGACATCGACCTCAATTGTTTCATATCCAACTTTTGAACATAGTCCTTATTTTTCTAGATGACAGGCTTTGACCATCCCATTCAGCAAACAAATAGCAGTGGTAGGGGTGACCATCCCATACAGGAAACAACCAGCTGTGGTAGGGGTGACCCTTAAATATTATAGGCCAGTGGCAGAGACGGCTCAAGGCTTTGTGAGGCCTTAGGGAAAGCCTGGACATGAGGTCCAAACACACCCATAATGGGAAAAATAATTCAAGTGATAAAAAAATGAACTTTATAAATTGCATATATTAAGAACTTTAAAGTGCTGGTGTCAGTGCTCTCTATCTTGGTGCGGGTGTCAGTGGTATCTCAGTGCTGGTATCAGTGTTCTCTCTCGGTGCTGGTGTCAGTGTTCTCTATCTCGGTGCTGGTGTCAGTGTTCTCTATTTTGGTGCTGATGTCAGTAAGGGAGGTAGCAGCAGAAAAGCCAATCAGCAGGCAGTGCCACCGCAGCATGCAGAGCGCCCGGCCCAACATGGCTGAGGAATAGCACTGGACTGGCACTATCTCGGTGATGCTGTCAGTGCTCTCTATCTTGGGTCTGGTGTCAGTGCTCTCTATCTCGGTGCTGGTGTCAGTGTTCTCTCTCGGTGCTGGTGTCAGTGTTCTCTATTTCAGTGTTGGTGTCAGTGAGGGAGGTAGCAGCAGAGAAGCCAATTAGCAGGCAGTGCCAGCGCAGCATGCAGAGCGCCCGGCCCAACATGGCTGAGGAATAGCACTGGACTGGACTGGGACCTCCCAACCCTGCAGTGGAGCCCTGCATAGGTGGGGGTAAGGGGCTGTCAATCATAAGTTGGCACACTGGCAAAGGACTGAGCTTCCTTTGACTGTGGCACTAATTATCAGGAGGAAGGGAGCGGAGGGAATGGGACAGGGGGAGGAAATATAGGCAAGTGGCTGTGGCTGAGAGATGCTGGAGGAGCAGGGATGAGGGGTTGGCTCTGTCTGATGATAGTGGTGGCTGGCTACAGAAGGGGTTGTAGCATGGTAGATGTGCCTCTCCCTGCAGCTGGAGCCCAAAATCCCATGGCCCCCTCCCCTCACTGATTGACAGCCCAAGAGAGGGGCAGCCAGGACACCTCTTC
Source organism: Lithobates pipiens (assembly GCF_037356315.1). Taxonomy (NCBI): domain Eukaryota; kingdom Metazoa; phylum Chordata; class Amphibia; order Anura; family Ranidae; genus Lithobates; species Lithobates pipiens. The sequence goes on along the minus strand of NW_027507718.1, from coordinate 120,004,165 downwards.
AGCTCTTCTCTCCCCCCCCCTTCCATCGGCCCCAATACAGCCCTGGTGAGGCTTCCTCCCTGGCGGAACCCTCCTCTTCCCTTCTGCTTATCAGTCAGGTGTCGGATGACTCCTTTGGGTGTGCCGTGTCCTGTTGGGAAACATCGGGAGCACTTCAGTGGGGGGTGAGGGGGGATGATCTGCGGCTCTGAAGCAGCGGGAATATTTGTATTGTCATTTTGCTCCGGCTGCTGTAATGAGTCGCCTCCCCTTCTCCTCCCCCGGACAACACAGTGCTGGCCCCATCTTCTCCCCAAGACACAGCCATGGATCTGTCTTTTCTCTACACGGAGTTCACAAGCAGCTCTGCTGGCCGAGTGGCCAGAGCTCAGAGCCACCGCAGCATCATTATCAGCAGAGGTGGCTCTGCAATTAGGCAAATTAGGTCGTGAGGCCCCTGTGATTGCGAGGCCTTAGGCCACCGCCTAATTAGAGAGCCACCTCTGGCAAGTGGTCATCAACCCTGTCCTCAGGGCCCACTAACAGGCCAGGTTTGCAAGATAACTGAAATACATCACAGGTGATATAATTTGCTGCTCAGTGATTGCAGTATTCTAGTCTGCATCTCCCCAAAGTAATAGATAAAACCTGGCCTGTTAGTGGGCCCTGAGGACAGAGTTGATGACCACTTTTATAGACCCTAATAATGAAAAAGAGAAGTTTAGGAAGACATACTGGGCAAAAAGGGTAGTTGGAAAATATAGAAAGCTATCCAACTGGAATATAGTATGGTCTAATATGTGTTACTGTAATGCGTATACAGTTTTACCTTTGTAAGGCTGAGATCGGTGCATATACTATATTTTAATTACTGTAAAATGATCACCATTCAATTATATACTGTTTCCTCTGAACACTGTATACTTAATTTTAGAAAACTATTTTGAGTTTATTAGAATAATTTTTATGTTTCACCTTTACCAGTTGATATCTAAATTGTAATTGAGAGCGAGTTTGCACCCAGGGACGTTACATATTACACAATCCAAACCTGCGATTATGTGATCTCCAGTATTTTAAACCCACCTATGTGGAGTGGACCCTGCAGACCGTTCACTATAATAGACGTGAGGTGCACCAAGATGGCATGCCTCAGATGACATCCTATGATGAAACATGTAAGGTGGAGTTTGGTACGCACTCACGTTACTTCTGGTTGCAGAGTTCAGGTCCGTGGAATGCATGTCGGTCCGGAGCTCAGGGCACGCTAGCTTTATACTTAACTGAGTCTGGTCATGTTTTGCTTTTAACATTATACTATTTTTAATAAACAAACCATTTGGATTTTCACTATGAGCCCAGGTTCACACTTGTGCATTGCGAATTGAAACTGCGGTTTCACTGCACAGCTAAAAATCAGTTGTTCAGCGGTCCCTCTGCATTTTAGTTGCGGATCAGCTGCAAATTCAGAAGTAACCCCTGAAGTTCCTAATTAGAGCTGCGAATTTTGATCTGGCCAATCGCTTGTTATCCATTTGTGAGGCTGCTAATAAAAAGAGTGATTTTTGTGAACACTTCCTGGTTGTCCAGGAAGGAGTCTGTAGTGTGTTTTTGTTTGTTAGCAAAATGTGTGCTGCTCTGCCCATGATAATGCCAACAGTTGTTGGTGCAACAGCAGCAATCTTCCTGGAAGTAGAGAAGAGGAGAAGGAGGAGGAGAAGATACTGGGTTCATCCCATAATTGTAAATTGGGAGGAGAGAGGCCAGTTCATGATCCTGTATGAAGACCTCCGTGTGCATGATGATATATTTTTTAATTACACACGCATGTCAATAAATAGGTGAGTCATTTACCTGCCAAACCATTCCTTTTTTTGCATGCATATTTCCATAGTAGGGGATGTTTGAAAAAGACACAAGTCCATCAAGTGTAACCTTTGTGTGTGATTATGTCAGTTTTATATTTTGATAAATAAGTGTTGTCCCCCCCCCCCCCAAAACACATTGTCCCCAAGTTGATGGGGGCAAGGTGCTTTGTGTGTGGGGAAGGGGGGGGGATCCCACGCCGCTTTGTTGTGCAGTTTGTGACCATACAATAGTTATTGTTTAATTCAAATGCCAGTGACTAGATCTACAGTGCCTTGCAAAAGTATTCGGCCCCCTTGAACTTTTCATCCTTTTGCCACATTTCAGGCTTCAAATATAAAGATATAACATTTTTATTTTTTGTGAAGAATCACCAACAAGTGGGACACAATTGTGAAGTGGAACGAAATCTATTGGATTTTTGAAACTTTTTTAACTAATAAAAAAATGAAAAGTGGGGCGTGCAAAATTATTCGGCCCCCTTGCGTTAATACTTTGTATGCGATTTGCTGCGATTACAGCTGCAAGTCGCTTGGGGTATGTCTCTATCAGTTTTGCACATCGAGAGACTGAAATTCTTGCCCATTCTTCCTTGCAAAATAGCTTGAGCTCAGTGAGGTTGGATGGAGAGCGTTTGTGAACAGCAGTTTTCAACTCTTTCCACAGATTCTCGATTGGATTCAGGTCTGGACTTTGACTTGGCCATTCTAACACCTGGATACGTTTATTTGTGAACCATTCCTTTGTAGATTTTGCTGTATGTTTGGGATCATTGTCTTGTTGGAAGATAAATCTCCATCCCAGTTTCAGGTCTTTTGCAGACTCCAACAGGTTTTCATCCAGAATGGTCCTGTATTTGGCTGCATCCATCTTCCCCTCAATTTTAACCATCTTTCCTGTCCCTGCTGAAGAAAAGCAGGCCCAAACCATGATGCTGCCACCACCATGTTTGACAGTGGGGATGGTGTGTTGAGGGTGATGAGCTGTGTTGCTTTTACGCCAAACATATCGTTTTGCATTGTGGGCAAAAAGTTTGATTTTGGTTTCATCTGACCAGAGCACCTTCTTCCACATGTTTGGTGTGTCTCCCAGGTGGCTTGTGGCAAACTTTAGACGGGACTTTTTATGGATATCTTTGAGAAATGTCTTTCTTCTTGCCACTCTTCCATAAAGGCCAGATTTGTGCAGTGTACGACTGATTGTTGTCCTATGGACAGACTCTCCCACCTCAGCTGTAGTTCTCTGCAGTTCATCCAGAGTGATCATGGGCCTCTTGGCTGCATCTCTGATCAGTCTTCTCCTTGTCTGAGCTGAAAGTTTAGAGGGACGGCCAGGTCTTGGTAGATTTGCAGTGGTCTGATGCTCCTTCCATTTCAAAATGATCGCTTGCACAGTGCTCCTTGGGATGTTTAAAGCTTGGGAAATCTTTTTGTATCCAAATCCGGCTTTAAACTTCTCCACAACAGTATTACGGACCTGCCTGGTGTGTTCCTTGGTCTTCATGATGCTCTCTGCGCTTTCAACAGAACCCTGAGACTATCACAGAGCAGGTGCATTTATACAGAGACTTGATTACACACAGGTGGATTCTATTTAACACCATCAGTCATTTAGGACAACATTGGATCATTCAGAGATCCTCGCTGAACTTCTGGAGTGAGTTTGCTGCACTGAAAGTAAAGGGGCCGAATAATTTTGAACGCACCACTTTTCAGTTTTTTATTTGCTAAAAAAGTTTAAAATATCCAATAGATTTCGTTCCACTTCACAATTGTGTCCCACTTGTTGGTGATTCTTCAAAAAAAAAAAAAATTTTTATATCTTTATGTTTGAAGCCTGAAATGTGGCAAAAGGTTGAAAAGTTCAAGGGGGGCCGAATACTTTCGCAAGGCACTTTACTAGGCATAATCAAAGTTAAGAGGTTAGCAGATACATAGATGATATAGATGAAAACTTACAACCTCATCTCCACAATGAGTTGCAGAAAATCGAAGTCCCTGGCAAACAAATAGGGTACCCTTGGGGCTTCCCCTGAGCCATTCCTTGCTTCTTTGACGTGACGCATATATTTGCGATACGCATCACGCCTGCTACGCCACCTTGTCTGTAAGTAGTGCACTGAAAAATATAAAAAATAATAATTTTATTTGTTTGCTTTTAGGTACCTAGCAAATTCTTTTGGAAGTTTGCACTATGAATTTAAGGTTGGGAAGTCAACTATTAGTGGCATCGTTAATGAAACCTGCCTAGTCATATGGGAAGAACTGAAGGATTTGGTTATGAAGAAGCCAAAAAAAAAAACGATTGGTTGAAGATAGTGGAGCTGTTCTGGTAGCGTTGCAACTTCCCCAACTGTTTGGGAGCCATAGATGGGAAGCACATCCGCATCCTCAAGCCTCCAGCTAGTGGGAGCCAATATTTTAATTATAAGAATTTTTTTTCGTTGGTATTAATGGCAGTGGCAGACGCCAATTTTACATTTATTTATATTGATGTGGATTCTTATGGCAGCAGCTCGGATTCTAGTGTATTTTCACATTCCTCATTTGGCCGCATGCTGCGTGAGAATACACTAGACTTGCCCAATCATTCTCCCCTGCCCGGGAACAACAGAGCCTTCCCTCCCACATGTATTTGTAGGAGATGAAGCGTTTGCACTTTCAGAGCACATGCTCAGGCCTTTTTCAAGTCGCTCTCTGACAACAGAAAAAAAGAGGTGTTCAATTACAGGCTCAACAGGGCACAACGAGTAGTAGAATGTTCATTTGGTATACTATGCAATAAGTGGAGATTCTTGCATACTTCAATAAACTTCAGTATTGACCATGCTATCAGTGCTGTTAAAGCAGCCTGTGCACTGTACAACTATGTGCGTGAACGAGATGGCTATCTATTTGAGGATTCCTAGAGCCATAACATGGAGGCGGCACAGTGTAATGTTACTAGGGTCACCACTACTGGTACACATATTCGTGGTGAATTCCAAAAATTCTTTATGTCTGCAGCTGGGGAGGTGCCTTGGCAGATGAATTCTATATAATCAGAAAAGGTGTGTATTTTTTTTCATTATATTATCAGGGCTTTTACAAAATGAAAAGTGTGCTGTAACAAATGTTTTTTTATGTCATTTTGATTTGTAAAAATAAAAAAAATGTTGTTCACATTTTGTGTTGTATATTATTTAGCAAACCTAAGCGAATCTAAGATTAGTAATTAATTTAGGGATTCCTCCATCGCTGGATGACGCTGTTATGTGCCTAATGTTGAGAGCATGTGGCCTGGTATGGATTTGTGGGTGAACGCACACTATTGTATAGTAAAATAATATTAGAATTCCTAAAAATGGATAACATAAAGAAACAACAGGGCAGCATCTACAGGTAGTGAAAGGGGGGGGGGGGGGAACTTACATTTGTCAGCCTGAACTTGGGATGAGCACATGCTCCACTCTGGCAAGATGTTTCTGGCAATTTCCAGCCAAGCACTTTTTCAAGAACGTTGTCCTTATATTTAGGATGCCAGGTGTCATAAATCATTGGTTTCTCCCTCACAAATCTGATCAGCTCCTCACAATCCACAGATTCTTTCACCTGTGATGCCATTTTTCGCCCTCTTTTTGCCATGCTTGCTCTCCGGTCATCACCACAAAACACACAGGGAGGAACTGGAAGAGGGGGAGGTGTAGGAGGAGGGGAGATAATTTATGTTCACACCGCAACACAGCTGCAAATCATATGCATGCCCATAGAAGATAATTGGCTTGTAATTCGCTGCCGCAATGACCAGAAAATGCACACATTTTTTCTGCAATGCGCAGTGCGAATGCAATGCACATGTGAACTTGCCTCATTCAAATTAACTTATTTTAAAATGTCTTGCGAATTGGATGCGTTGTAAGCCGCATCTAATTCGCATACGTGTGAACGGGGGCTGAGTGTCTGTCTCTTTGGTTTATGAGCATACCCTGCGTGTTTTTGATACGGAAGCAGTGATTATTACAGCGAAAGAGATCCACCCCAGGAGGGGATGAAGGACCAGGATACCCCAGTGTTTGCCGAGCCAAGGTGGAGGTGCCTGCTCTGGATACAGCCAGTACACTCATTACATGCGTCTTATGCCACGTACACACGACCGGACTTTATAATAGTCTAGGTCTGACGGTCTTTCCGACGGACTTTCGGCAGAGTTCCGACAGACTTTCCGAATGAACGGACTTGGCCACACACAATCACACCAAAGTCCGATGGATTCAAACGTGATGACGTACATCCAGACTAGAATAAGGAAGTTCATAGCCAGTAGCCAATAGCTGCCCTAGCGTTGGTTTTTGTCCGTCGGACTAGCATACATACGGATGGATTTCTCGGTTCGGCGGAGTTCCGGAGGAAAAATTATTTCTAAAATCCACCAGATTTTTGGCAAGCAAAGGTCCGATGGAGCCCACACACGATCGAATTGTCAGACGGACTCGTTCTGTCGGACCTTTGCTGTCAAAAAGTCTGGTTGTGTGTACGCGGCATAACCCCTGTAGGTGTGCAAGAAACTGGTGAGTGGGGAACTGAAAGGGTCACTTTGGACAAGCACAAGTGACTTTATAATTTGTGATTTTTTTTTGTACTATCTAGGATTGAACTTTATTGTTGATTTTTTACCAATTTTCTCTTTGACACTTTTTGCACTGGACTTTTATTTTATTCATTTTCATTCAAATCATAACCAATTTCTCATCAATTTTACAAACATCCGACTTACAAACGACTCCTACTTACAAACGGAGGGAAACAACAGGAAGTGAGAGGAAATCTACCCCTAGGAAGGAAAATTCACTCCTGTAAGAGTTAAAATGGGAAAAAGGTGTCTCTACTGATAATTTATCACCAGTCCATGTATCCCTAATAACCCAAAATTTTCAAACTCCAATTGTCATTGGGACAGAAAGTGAGGTGAAATCTTCTAAACAGGGGCACAGACAGCAAAACAAATGTTATAAGGGTGATAACCCTTCCCTATGCTATCCAGAAAGCTTAAAAATAGATTTTTTTGGCTGAAGCTACGCGTAAAAAATTGACCTGTCCCGAGTTACAAACAGATTCAACTTAAGAACAGACCTACAGACCCTAACTTGTTTGTAACCCGGGCACTGCCTGTATATGAAATTGCACAAGTATTATATAATGTTCGGGGTGTATTACTATCCCCAGATCACTATCACCCATTGCACAATCATTTTAGGACTGGGTGTTGGAGATATGGTTATAAACAGCAAAATTAATAGAGCTACAATAGTACACCATCTAATATAGGTCACAGGTTAAGCACATTTTTTAATACAATTTCTTTGTAGAGTGACCTATTGGGGAATAACTGCTAGCCGTCTATTGCATATTCACCTGGGAGGAGTGATTGACTGTGGGGAATTGCCCTTCAGATGACAGGAAACTCTACCTACAGCGACTAATATCCACCTATTGCATACTCACCTGGGAGGAGTGATTTACTGGAGAGGATCACTCTTCAGGTGAAAGGCAGCACCACCCACCCCTTCATACATACAACCTACAACATTTAACATTAGAGCTTTAATTAAAGCATCCCAGGGGAGGCTGCAGCCTATTGAAACCTAAGCGTGGAATATAATAACATATATGTTTCTTTAAATGTAACTCTATGGCGCATCTCTGTTGTACTTACTTCCTGTGTAGTGTTTCCTGTTCCTGCTGGTTATTGTTTAATGAACATGGCTTCTATACAGTAATGTGCTGTCTTTACCATAAAACACGGATTGCGTAGGTCATCCAACAGGCTCACAGAGCCAAGGGCTTGGCTCCTTTGGAGGTAGTGTCTGCTCACCCCACCAGGAGTGGGTCTACATCTTGGACAGCTTTGTGTCATGTAGCTCCCAACGTAATTTGCATGGCGGCTTCCTGGTCTTCTACGAACACGTTTGTGTCCCATTACTGTGTTGAACCAGCTGCCCTATCTTCAGTTAATTTTGGTTTACAAGTACTGTCGGTTGACAGTGTTAAACTTTCTTTGCTCAACATTTTGCCCACCCGGGTGTGTACAGCGGTTATTTCCTACACGTATGCTGCCATGGAGTTTGTCAGGAAAACTGAAAATTTTAAAGATTAATGGGAGAGGGGTCCCATACGGGAGGAGTGGAGGCAGGGTTAACCCACACATATGCTGCCATGGAGTCTATCAGGAAAGGAAAATTACGGTATTTGATAGGAAATTTTCAGTTTTAGTGCTGTTTTTCACGTTTTTGATTTTTTTTTATGTCATTAAGTGTATAAGGGGTTGATGTCATATGAATATGATTTTGATATGAGAGATTTTCTATAATATGTTTAAGAAACAAGGATTATGTTCACTTAATACCATAGGTTGATCTTATAGTTACACAGTCAGGTTGAAAAAAGACACAAGTCCATCTATTTCAACCATAAAAAATATATTTAAATTATATATATATATATATATATATATATATATATATATATTTTTTTTTTTTTTTTTATATCAGGGCTCAAAATTTCAAGTCCTGAGCTACTAACCATGTCTCAAGGGTTACTCGCCACCAGTTGCCCCACCCAACCCTTACCCTGCTCCGCCCCTAATCACGCCATCATAAATTATCTCATGAAATTACACTTAAATGTTTTATTCAGAATTAAGTTACAAAAATAAATTTTAACAACAACTTTATCAGTTCCCCTCAGCACAGCCTCTCCAGTGCCTATCAATGCAGGCTCACCTGTGCCCATCAATGCAGCTTGACCTGTGCCCATCATTGCAGCCTCACTGTGCCCAACATTGCAGCCTCATCGTGCCCCACATTGTAGCCTCACAGTGCCCCTCATTGCAGCCTCACTTTTCCCCCATTGCAGCCTCACTTTTCCCCCATTGCAGCCTCACTTTTCCCCTATTGCAGCCTCACTTTTCCCCTATTGCAGCCTCACTTTGCCCCCATTGCAGCCTCACCGTGCCCCCATTGCAACCTTACCGTGCCCCACATTGCAGCCTTACAGTGCCCCCATTGCAGCCCTACATTGAAACTGCCTATGCTCTGTTCCCTCTCAAACAGCCCCGCCTCCTCTCAACCCTGCATCTTTATAGACAGAATGCATCCGAACTCTGGACCCGCGTTCTGTCTATTACAGGCGCAGGGTTAGGAGGAGGAGGAGGGGCTGTGTGAGAGTGAGCAGAGCGGAGACAGTTTCAATGTAAGCTGTTACAGCGTGTTTTACCGTTCCGTGATCCCGCAGCTCTCCTTTAACTCCATGCACTCTTCCACAAGGAGAAAGGCTCCCGGTAACCACCCGCCAGCGGTGCTCGCCCCCCTACTCCCAGGCAGCCCAGCTCCTTGCCAGTCCTCATTTTCCACCTGCAAAATGTGAGTTAGCGAGTGAAAAATTTGAGGGCTGTATAATATAATTAGACAATCTGTTTTAGGCAGCGCAAATACACGCCTTTTTTCAATTAGAAGTCAAATATCATACAGTACCAATTGGATCTGAACCATACGCATCTATCCAAGTCTGCTTATATCGATGCAAAACTGTATTTATTGCAGCTCTCCAAGAAGTCAAAAAGGGAGGGTTAGGAAGCTTCCACTTTCACAGTTTAGCCTGCAGTTTCCCACCTGGGTATTCTTACCTCCTTGCTGCAGTGGTTCTGCTAGATCTGTTTGTTTTATGTGTTTTTTGGCTTCTGTGCTGACCTATGGGCATCCCCTGCTATACCCTTTTATTTCCTTCCCTTTTTGGCCCACCTCATAGTTTGCTTTCCCTTTATAAAACATGCACAGTGCAGCCCACATTGCCTAGGCAATTTTCTAGTTCTCTGAGCTCCTGTTTGCCAAGTGTTTCATGTATATGTCAGACTTTTTGAGTACCGACCCCGGCTTTGTTTCTCGTTTATACTTTTCTGCCCCATGCTCTAATCTTAGCTTGTTTTCCGGATCCTTTTCTGTCTCCTGCCAGCTGTACTCTACATACGTGAGTGGTCTCCTCATCAGGTGGGCATACCTGGGGGTTGCAACCTGGTTCCAGCTTGCTGCTACTCCATCACCCCCATCAGGGGCCCTGGTGAAAAAGCAGGCTGGGTTATTTAATGTTCGAGAAATTGGTTTGGGGAAGTGATGCAATATTCGAGCTTTCACACCTGTATATTTCCTGTGGGTCTGGTCAATAGTTTGTGGTAGCAGGAAATATTTTATTGTGATTGTTTGCACAGCGAATATTCATTTATTCACTATGGAATGTGTAGACGAAACACAAAAATACATTGCTATTGCAATGCTGGGAGTGCTAGCCATATAAGAAATGGTAAAAGAGCAAAATAAAAGGAGAAATATATGGAGCAAGTATTGGCTGAGGAACAGAGCGTTTTTCCCCACATGAAATTACTGATGGAATTGAAGGAGAATAATCCTGATGACTTTAAGAACTATCTACGTATGCCAGATGACTGCTTTCAACATGTATTAGGATTGGTGTCACCACTAAATGCTAAACAAGACACAGTTTTGAGACTCCCCATAACTTCAGACCAGCGACTCATCGCAACCTTATGTTTCCTAGCCACCAGTAGGAGTTTGGAGGACCTAAAATTCAGCACACGAATCTCTGCACAGTCATTGGGACGCATAATTCCTAATAATTCATAATTCCAAATAACGAAACCTGTGAAGCCATCACAAATGTCTTGGAATATTAATATTTCAAGGTAAATTTTTTTCAAAATATTTGTTTATTGGAAATAAAACTAATTACACATAACAAATGTGGTTTAGCACCCCCCCCCCCCCGCCACACACACACACACACACACACACACACAGCCTGAGAACAGTATATTGATAGATAGTCACATTTTGCACCACGTTATGCAATAGTTCAACGGCACACATAAATTCAAACTTAAAAATAAGTTGCCCATTAAAACCAGAACAGTTTGTCAGTTGTCATTATGGAAAGACTTATTTCAATAACCAAATTATTTTAAACCTGACATAGTGAAAATGTGTGCAAAAAGAAGCATGGCATATTTTGTTTTAATGTAAACATAAACCTCAATACCCAAACATATATTACAAGGATGTGTAATGAGATTCTGCAATCCAGCTGCTTTGCGGACATTCTTGTTGTTCTAATGGAACATGCCACTGATTTTGGTGCTGAGGTTGTACTGAAGGATTGCCAAATGAGGTGTTGTACTCAGCCAAATCTGTATTCTAGGTTAATTCACCTTAGTCCTTTATTAGCTGAATTAATAATGGCTCAAGAAGTTGTTTCTGGTCATCTGACATCTTGCAAATTTTCTTAGTGGTTAGGCCACCCATATCAATTGTATTTTTATTGAAAAAAAAATTTCAGAGAGAATATACAAAGGGAAGTACAACAAATAATTGTCAGTGTCAACAATGTTACAGACAAAAGGCCAAAGAACAAGAAAAAGAAAATAAACATAAAAGATGTAATGGTTAGGCAATATCTAGTCACAGGCACATTTAAAGCATCAATTCACCCATCAACAGGGGGGACGGGGGGGAGGTAGGGAAGGATCCAATGGATGGGTAGGCCAGATACATGGGTGTCTGCAAAGGAAGCATAGCCAACCACCGGATCTGGGGTACGCTCATTTCCCGGAGGAGCCGATACCAGACTGAGGCAGCCTCGAGGAGAGAAGGCCACCCATATCACTGCATTCATCTCTCTTCTGATTAAGAGCAGCAGATGCTTGTAAAAAGAAGTTGCTCATTGAGTCTTGGTATAACCTCTTTTTCCCATTGCTTGGTGTTTTTGCTGATGCAGTAACAAAGCTTGGTGAAGTTGTATTTGCCATATCCTGTGTAACATCCTGTGTAATAAAGCAAAGTGGATGATTACAATTTGAAGATTAAAAATAGATCCTGTATTTACCAAAATATTTCTTTTAATTTTACAGTTCCTATCATAATCCAGTGAATGGAAAATAATAGCCAAGCAATTCCAGGTTCACTGGAATTTTCCAAACTGTGGAGGAGCCATAGATGGCAAATATGTAAGGATCCTGCCTCCTTTGAATTTGGGATCTTATTACTACAATTACAAGGGGTTCTTCAGTATAAGGCTTCATGCACACTGCTGCTGGTAATATTTATATTAGCAGTTGGGTGTTTTTTTCAGCTGCCTCATACTCTCCTCTGTGTTATCTTATCAGAACATGCACACAGGGTCGTTTATAGTCATTTCTAGGCACTTGAGTTTACAAAGCATTTTTTGGAAGGCGAAAGAATGCATTCAGGATGGATGTTCAGAGACATTTGAAAAGACAAATGCCTGTTTGAAAAATGGAACATTACATCTACCCACAAAAGAGGAGACAGTCGAAGGTTTGAGTTTTGTATTTGTGGCAGATGATGCATTTTCTCTGGGGGAGCATATTTTGAAATCTTTTCCCCTGAAGAATCTCTCAAGGGAAGAAAACAATCTTCAATTACAGACTATCTAGAGCAAGGCCTGTGGTTGAGAACGCTTCTGGAATCATGTCTAATTGATTTTGAATTTTTAACACGGCAATCAAATTTAGCATTCACAAAATTAATACGATTGAACATTGTTGTTGTGTATTACATAACTATTTGCGTCGTACTAGTGCCTCCTACATGTCACAATCTCATCTTGACAGGGAAAATACTGTTGCCTAAAAAAATAAAGAAAAACCAAAAAAATCAAAAACTCTTCAAACTCTTTTATATTATTAAAGTCTGTCACAACTGTGCATAAACTACTTCAGCTTGCTTCACATACTTCAGATTGCTTCATATACAAACAAGTACAAGATAGATTAATGGCTATGCAGAGCTGCAACAGAGTTTTTGGAATTAAATACAAAACATACAGGGCTATGTACCTGGAAACAAGTCCTCAACCCAAAAAACCTGGCATATTATCATTCATCGGAGCGATCGTTATGACGGAGTCGCGTGATCTTGCGTGGTTTCAGAGATGACTCGCCCTTTTACTTCTGGCGCCATCTTCACCAGCACATATTGCAGAGGCCTCTAAAGCTGCAACAAGGCATCGGCACCCAGTAAAAGGAAAGGCCACAGCTATGTCTTTTGGATAGGTGGTCACCATGGTGAAGATAGTGGAAAGAAAGGATTATGATGGCAGATTAGCAAATTATCCAAAGGCAAATACCAGAAAAGACACATTTTTGCAAAAGGTGGTGGAGTCCCTGTACAGCAAGCATGATGTACAACGTTCCAGGGACCAGCTAAAGAAAATGTGGTCAGACCTAAAGCTGAGAGAGCAAAAACAACTTCACAGAATCCACAAAATCATTAAAAAGGGTAATTAAAATGTATTATTTAATTATGGTGCAATTATTTCTGAGTCAGAATATTTTTAATTAGAGGCATTGCTTCATAAATGCTATCATGCATTCAGTTGCTTGTTTCCTGGATTCATATGTTCTCATTTGTTCAGACCACACTTGGTGGGTAATGTCTGGAAACATTTCCCTATCTCTACATGTCCTACCTCCTTTTGCATAATATAACTTTTTGGCATGTTTTTCTTTGTATTATTGTGATTTAAAATTGGATATTGCTATGGATTTATTATTATTATTATTTTAAATACAGAGAGACAAAGGTTTGGTATGGGGGTATTGGGGTAGCTGTTCACGCTAACCTCCTATAACTAACCCAAACCAACAAATAATGTTTGGACTATACCGGTACTTTTTGTATAAAGAAACGAGAAAAAATAATAAATAACATTTACTAATGTTTAATAAATACAAAAAAAGGAAAAGAACAATACACAAAACATCATTATTAAAATCATGGTCCACCCCAGAGCATTTAGCATTTACAGATACTCAAAGAAGAGTTCAGTTCTGGTGGTGTACAAAGGTCTCCTCTACTAGTTTCGCGGAACATCCGCTTCTTCAGGAGGATATCTATATGAATTATAATGAACAATATACAGACTATTAGCAATCAGCCAGTTAATATATAGAGAAAATGGAAACATCATTTGAACAATAAATATGCATGATCCCATTTCTGGAACCCCTCTTGTGACTTCCCCCTTCGGCGGACATGTGCTCCTCCTGGCTTGGGATGGGATTGTTTCTCTCCCATAGCTTGCAGGGGTAGAATGGTGACGTCCGGATTTCCGGTGTCTTTTCTTCATTCTCCCCTGCGCACTTCCGCTGTAGTGTTATGTTACACTGCACTTGCGCAGTGTGGAGGCGATGACTGCGTGACGTCAGATGCCGTTGACTTCCCGCCGGCGGGCGTGCCTGGCGTGGCGCATGTCGGGGAGCCCATATAACAGCGGTCATTTAGCTGTGTTGGGCAGGTCAAAACGGATGTCTCCTGTGGCTGTAAGATATATTTGACATCTATCAGGTAAATACCCCTTGAGAGACCTAATCTTAGATCTACTAATTTACCACTATTACTTTATGAACTGGTTATTTTTTTTATAAATGTATTTATAGATGGAATAGTGCCATGTCCCTTACTGATATATCGATCGATCCACTCACTATCTTGTGCTATTGAATCCCATTGAGCTATATATACTGCTATCGGATATATATATACATATATGATAATTGGTAAGTCTTGGCTATATGGCAAAAAAAAATTTTTTTTGTCCCCATCCTTCCCCTTTCCCTCCCCCTTCCTCCCTCCCTTTACCTTGTTTTTTTTTTCTTCTTGCCATTGATTGGGTATTTATTTTATTTTATTTTATTTTCTTTACCAGAGCTATTCTAACCAATCCCCCATGTCCGTCGTAGGGGAAAAAATAGGAGTCCGTCTACCTGTTACTTCTTTAACTTTGTTTTTCTTTGAATTTTGGGTGAGTTGATCTCCTTATTTTCCCTTATGTGATCATGCATATTTATCGTTCAAATGATGTTTCCATTTTCTCTATATATTAACTGGCTGATTGCTAATGGTCTGTATATTGTTCATTATAATTCATATAGATATCCTCCTGAAGAAGCGGATGTTCCGCGAAACTAGTAGAGGAGACCTTTGTACGCCACCAGAATTGAACTCTTCTTTGAGTATCTGTAAATGCCAAATGCTCTGGGGTGTACCATGATTTTAATAATGATGTTTTGTGTATTGTTCTTTTCCTTTTTTTGTATTTATTAAACATAAGTAAATTTTATTTATTATTTTTTCTCGTCTCTTTATACAAAAAGTACCGGTATAGTCCAAACAGTATTTGTTGGTTTGGGTTGGTTATAGGAGGTTAGCGTGAATGGCTACCCCAATACCCCCATACCAAACCTTTTGATTTCTAAAATTTGTGGATGATGGTACTTGGTATTCTTATGCCGCGTACACACGAGCGGACTTTTTAACATCCAAAGTCCGAAGGACTGAGTCCGTCAGACTATCCGATCGTGTGTGGGCTGCAACGGACTTTTGACTCGCCAAAGTCCGAAGGACTTTAGAATATGGAACATG
This sequence comes from Lithobates pipiens, assembly GCF_037356315.1. Taxonomy (NCBI): domain Eukaryota; kingdom Metazoa; phylum Chordata; class Amphibia; order Anura; family Ranidae; genus Lithobates; species Lithobates pipiens. The sequence continues at coordinate 119,988,834 of NW_027507718.1, read as the reverse complement.
CTTCAAATTTTTCCGAAGGAACTCCGCCGGACCCGGTCCCCTTCGAAAAATCCGCTCGTGTGTATGCTACTCCGACGGACTAAAACCGACGCTAGGGCAGCTATTGGCTACTGGCTATGAACTTCCTTATTCGAGCCGAGTCGTACGTCATCACGTTCGAATCCGTCGGAGTTTAGTGTGATCGTGTGTGGCCAAGTCCGCTCAGCCGAAAAGTCTGTCAGAACTCCGTCGGAATTCCAGCAGAACTCCGACGGAACTCCTTCGGAAGTCTGTCGGACATAAGTCCTCTCATATGTACGGGGCTTTAGACTTACCAGAGGCGATACTCGTAACTTTTTGAACAGAGAGACAAAGGAAATCTGCTTTGACTTCTGTTCCTGAGACTGAAGAGTGTGATGATGTCATTCCACTGCAAGATAACAGCAGAGATGCCCTAGCTTTACCAACAGCTGAACGTGATTTGAAGTTACAAGATCCTATAGCATTGTCTGGGGAGATTACTAGCAGCACAGGCAGCGGCGGCTGGGAGTCATTTTTTTGGGGGTAACATCCCCCCCAGTAGGTCGGTCAGTTGGGTTTGGTGCACTTACCCCATCTATGGTGGCCAGCGCTTCTCCCAGGCTTCACCGGCGGCTTCCCTTGCTCTATGGCAGCAATGGCTTTCCCTACCCCTGCTCTCCACGGGTATTGCGGCGGTTTCTGTTTCCTCCCTCCTCGGCGGCCAATCGGGACTCTTCTCTTTTCGGCCAAAAGGAAAATGGGTCTCAGACCTGCTTCTGATTGGCTGGATTGAGGATCAGTGTTTCAACAATGAATATTAATTCACTGTTGTAACATCTGGGTGGTCTCCCGGCGCAATGCTCTGTGCCAAGAGCCCATCCTATTTTGAAGCCTATTAGAGCCTCTGGCTCTAATCAGATGCTTCAAAAAAACACCCTCGCCGCTGTAATTCACAATCCCGGTGTCCTGAAAAGGCCTGTCAAAATAGTGGATGTGGCTAGAGCATGGGGTGGTGGCTGTGGATAGAGGGAGCGGTGCTCCGGCATCCCTAATGAACAAGCTGCTACTGAGCACCGGTATGTCTGTAAAAACATATAGTACATGCACATAACTTTGATTTTTTGCAGCTTTATTGAGCCCAGGTTCACACTAATGAGATCTTAGACATTGCATGTGATGTGATTCGCACCCACACTGCAGGTACCGATCGCATGCAATGTCTGTGAAATGTGAGTTCAGCCATACAGTTGTATTAAATTTGCAGGAAAAAAAAGTGCAGGGACTTTTTTCCCCCGCACTGAAGTGGATCGCATTGGGTGTTCTCACCTATGTGATCCGATTCCTCTGCGAGTTCACAGTTCGCACTCCAATCTGTGAACCGACCTGGGGGTGTCATTAACAATATATTGACACCTGCAGTGGTTACATAGTTAAGTCAGGTTGAAAAAAAAAGACACAAGTCCATCTAGTTCAACCATAAATAAATAAAATAAATTAAAAAAATATCATACAATCCCATATACCCAATACAATACCCACAGTTGATCTAGAGGAAGGCAACCCCCCCCCCCCCCCCCCCAGAAAAGCAGGATCTAATTTGCTACAGCAGGGGAAAAAATCCTTCCTGAACCCAGAGAGACAATCAGAATCCTTTTTTGGGGTTGTTGAGTCTTTTAGAGTGTTATATGTTTTATGATAAGTGGCCTTTATTTTTTAAAGTACACTGTATTGAAGTTTGCACTTGCCATTTGTCACTTTTGGATGAGAACAAACTTTACAATAAATCATTGCAAGCTCTGTTTTGGAAACAAAAATCTGTGATAACTTTAACAAAGATATACATATCTAACAAACGTGAGTACACCCCTCACATTTTTGTAAATATTTTATTCTATCTTTTAATGTGACAACACTGAAGAAATTACACTTTGCTACAATGTAAAGTAGTGAGTGTAAAGCTTGTATAACAGTGTCAATTTGCTGCCCCCTCAAAATAACTCAACACACAGCCATTAATGTCTAATGGCTGTCAACAAAAGTAAGTACACCCTAAGTGAAAATGTTCCCTCCCTGGTGTCAAGAGACTCGTTGGTGTTAGAAGGCCTCAGGTGTGAATGGGGAGCAGTTGTGTTAAATTTTGTGCTATTGCTCTCACTCTTTCATACTGGTCACTGGAAATTCAACATGGCACCTCATGGCAAAGAACTCTCTGAGGATCTGAAAAAAGGAATTGTTGCTCTGCTTAAAGATGGCCAAGACCCTGAAACTGAGCTGCAGCGCAGTGGCCAAGACCATACGGCTGTTTAACAGGTTCCACTCAGAACAGGCCTCGCCATGGTCGACCAAAGAAGTTCAGTGCACATGCTCAGCGTCATCCAGAGGTTGTCTTGGGAAATGGACTTATAAGTGCCGCCAACATTGCTGCAGAGGTTGAAAGGGTGGAGGGAGTTAGAACATTGTACCTCATCTATAACATTCCTCTGTTGGGATTCTCTTTTTCATTTCATGTCCAATGTAACCATCACACTGTTGCATATACTTGTTGTATTCAATTTCTCTATCAATAAAACATTTGTAAAAGAAAGAGTAGGAGTTAGCCTGTCAATGCTCAGACCACATGCCACACACTGCATCAAACTGGTCTGCATGGCTGTCGTCCCAAAAGGAAGCCTCTTCTAAAGATGATGCACAAAAAAGCGTGCAAACAGTTTTCTGAAGACAAGCAGACTAAGGATATGGATTACTGCGACAATGTCCTGTGGTCAGATGACACCAAGATAAACTTATATGGTTTAGATGATGTCAAGCATGTTTCGCGGTAACCAGGTGAGGAGTACAAAGACAAGTGTGTCTTGCCTACATTCAAGCATGGTGGTGGGAGTGTCATGGTCTGGGGCTGCATGAGTGCTGCTGGCACCGGGGAGCTACAGTTCAGGGAACCATGAATGCCAACATGTACTGTGACATACTGAAGCAGAGCATGATACCCTCCCTTCGGAGACTGGGCCGCAGAGCAGCATTCCAGCATGATAATGACCCCAAACACACCTCCAAGACAACCACTGCCTTGCTAAAGAAGCTGAGGATAAAGATGATGGACTGGCCAAGCATGTCTTCAGACCTAAACCCTATTGAGCATCTGTGGGGCATCCTTAAATGGAAGGTGGAGGAGTGCAAGATCTCTGACATCCACCAGCTGAGTGGAAGAGGACTCCAAGTGGCAACCTGTGAAGCTCTGGTGAACTCCATGCCCAATAGGGTTAAGGCAGTGCTGGAAAATAATGGTGGCCACACCAAATATTGACACTTAGGGCCAATTTGGACATTTTCATTTAGGGGGTGTACTCACTTTTGTTGCCAGCAGTTTAGACATTATTGACTGTGTGTTGCATTATTTTGAGGGGACAGCAAATTTACACCGTTATACAAGCTGTACACTCACTACTTTACATTGTAGCAAAGTGTAATTTCTTCAGTGTTGTCACATGAAAAGATATAATAAAATATTTCCAAAAATGCGATGGGTGCACTCACTTTTGTGAGATACTGTATATCTTTGTTAAAGTTATCACAGATTTTTACTGTATGTATCTCAGTATTTTGTAATAATACGTTTGCAAAACAATAGCATTATGTAAACTAATTTTGAAATTTAAAAGTTTCTAATATGTAGCATGTTGCTGGATGTTTTATTATGGCAGCATTTGGTGTTTTTTTTGTTAGATTATCTTTCTCATGCTGTGTTTGCTCATGAATTTACTCATGTTTTGGAGGATAGTTGTTGATTTTAAGAATGAACGTTCGTGCAAAGGAACTAAACTGTATGGTACTTCTTTGTGTCATGCACATTAGAAACACAATTTTTTTGCCACCCGAAAGTCATATTCATTTGACTATTTTCGTTCGTACGGCAAAAAATTTCCAAACTTTTCCTTTGTTTTTTTTGGCTAAATTAACATCACAACCAATTAACTATTAGTGACCACTGGGTCGACAAACGAACAAACTATCCAAATGATGATTTTTGATCGATATTTTGTATAGTGTATGGCCAGCATTAGACTTGTTGGGAACCCCAGGTAAGCATTCTACAAGGGCTCACTACCACAAAATCCTGACTTCCAGCAAATTTTCCTCCTTCCATAGAAGAATGAATAAAACAAGAATAACTTCAGGTGCTTAGCAGCTACCACATCTTCCATAACACCCAGTAACATAAGTGCCGGTAGGGTAAGGTCACAAATATCTTTCAGAGCATCAACAACCGACTCCTAAAGAGGATTGATGAGAGGGTACAAGCCACATCGTGTGTATGAACATACCAGCTGAAGAATTACATCTCCTACACGAGACACACAGTGGGGGCCCTGTGAAGAAATTTCAATTGTAAATTCGTCTTTAGCAGAAATCATGGTGGTGATATATGTAGCTATTCTGTCCTGCTCAGAGAGTTCCAAAATATCTCCCTGCCACCTCTCAAAATTCTGGTTCGGTTTAAAAGCAAGGGCTACAAATAGTCAGAAATAGAGGGTCAGGTGTCTTAAAAAGATGAGGGAGCAATGGGTTTCCCCAGAGGCAGAGATGGGGCGAGAAGGTGCATTTTACTTGATAAACCACCCTGGGTTGTGTCTACACTCGGATCGCCGTTCACATAGTACAGATGAGTTTGGGGTCCTTGAGATGCAAAGCTGCTTAAATGCTCTTTCACACTTGTAATTTTGATGTGACTTTAAAAGCAATGCCTGTGTAATCTTGAGGTATATGGACCTCAAATTGCATCAAAGTTGGACCAAAGTAGTGCAAGGACTACTTTGAATGCTGCGACTTAAAGTTGCACAAATATGAATGGTATTCATTGGAAATCATGGGGTACGACTTGTCATACGACTGCAGTCCCAAGTCGCACAAGTGTGTAAGGGGCCTAAGACTGCATAAGAAGAATTGCTGCCTCAAGAGCTGTAACTAGCACAGATGACCAGTCGTAGAGTTGAATATTCCCTGAGCCATGGACTACAGTCGTCCCAGCTAGTCTAGGGGTCTTCCCTGCCCACAGGAATGATACTACAATTCTATCCAATTTGACAAAAATGGCTTTCTGTATAGGAACTGGGGTGTTTCTAAAGACAGAGGAATTTATGTAAAAAGACCAAATTCACTCTACCACCCAGAGTGGGGGGGGGGGCCTCCAGGTCTTTCTAAATAGCTTCCTTTCCACTAACCCACACCCCCAGATAAGTAAATTCCTCAATCCATTGAAATGGCATGTTTATGGCAGAACCAAGTCCCGAGGCATGAAGTGAGAAAAGTCCATTTATTTATCCCAGTTGATGCGAATTCCAGAATAGTATCCAAAGTGATCTATAATTTCTAACACTTTTCCTATAAGGGTCCCACTTTGATTCTTCTCACCCTAGGATCTTGGCAAATGGGAATTGCAAGTTCTAATGCCAACACAGATAGACCTGGGAAAGTAGACAGCCCTGTCTTAACCCATCCCAAGGGGGTTAAAAGAGTACCACTGACATGTACTCCGTCTGTAGGACTTGCATATAGCGCCTTAGCCAAAACAGTCCAGAACCGGCCACTCTGCCATCCCCATAAAACTTAGAGTGGCTTGTGTCCCAGTTCCGAATATGGCTCATTGTCACCAATAGGAGGCACCATGTGCAAGATGCATGGAGAGAGCCAGTGGAAAAAGGTAATTTCAAACAAGCCCCTTCCAGACAATAAATGTGGTGTGGGTCACCCAGTAAAACTGGGGGTACTAAACTTGAATTGTAATAGGTGCAAAATGGGTCAGATAGCCTTTCAAGACACATTCCAGAGTAATCAGAATAGGCCCCAACAGTAATAACAAAGACCTCGCTAAGGAGGCAAAACAAAAGACCCAGACCATACCCAGATAAGGAGGCCATATCAGGATTACAAGTAGCATTAGTCCTCCAAGGTAGCTGTCAGGGTGATCCAGGATAGTCCAGTGTAAGAAGAACAGTAGAAGAACCCTAAGGATCAAGTTCTGCAGATAGTGTCTTCCGGTGATGTGAAGAATCATACCCTCCTGGTTGCATGCCTCTCTAAGCAAGAGATCTCTATCTCTGAAGTTTAAAAATTAAGGTACAAGGGAAGCCACTGATGGGCCTTGAGCAAGAGGAATGCTTTGTGCTCTTTCTACAGCAAAGAATTGTGAAAACATAGCTCTTGGCAAGAGTGTTTTAGGCAAGTTTTCTGTAACTGAGATTTGGTCAGTACCTTTAGAGCCTTTTGGTATGCCCAGAATATGTAGATTGTTGCACTGGTTGTGATTTTCAGCATTTTCAGCTGTAGACTGCAAGTACTTCACTTTAACCTTTAGAGTATGGAGATTGGCAGTATGGTTCCACTGTACATCCTAAACAGGGGAGACCTGGTGTTCCACCTCCGTGATATGTTCACAAAAGTTATTAAAATCCCTCCAGATCAGTCCAAGTGCTGTCAGTACATGGTCTATTTTACACCTCAGTGTAGTTTGACAGCTGGTTATTGCTTGCGTCAGCGTGGTGAAGTTTGGAATGTCTGACGGGGCAGGCTCCAGCTCTTCCGCCTGTGTAGCCATGCTGTTGGTAATGATGGAGTGATCTCCTGCTAGTTCCAGTGTATTTGCAGGATTGCCAATGCAGCGCTTCTGTCTCTGGTGATAACCCCTGCTGTCTTGAATTGCAGCCATTATGCCCATAAAATGCAGCCACTGTGCCCATCATATGCAGCCTCTGTGCCATCATATGCAGCCTCTGTGCCATCATATGCAGCCTCTGTGCCATCATATGCAGCCTCTGTGCCATCATATGCAGCCTCTGTGCCCGTCATATGTAACCTCTGTGCCTGTCATATGCAGCTTCTGTGCCCATCATATGCAGCATCTGTTCATCATATGCAGCCTTTGTGCCTGCCATATGCAGCCACTGTGACCCCCCCCCCCCCCCCGCGCCTGCCACCAGACCGACACTTACACCATCTGGGTGCTGGCGGTGATCTGTGGGACGGGCAGGCGATGGCTCCTGCATCCTCCATGGTTCCCTTGTGTCTCCTCCTCCATTCCCCTAGACATCCAATAGGGATGTCTGTGCCTTCAGCCAATCAGGTGACGGGTATTAGACCCACGCTCCCTGATTGGTGGAAAGGCGGTTCAGTGTTAGCAAAAGCAAATATTCACTTGCTTTGCCAACACACCTGGGTGAGCTCGTAGCACAATGCTCTTCACCACAAATCCCCCTTCTTTGAAGGCTCTATTCAGGTGCTTCAAAAATACCCCCCCACTGCTGGAATTCAATCGCACAGTGTCCGAAAAGGGGCCACGTGCTTGATTAGGGGGTGGTTACAGTGGACACGCATAGATTCATGAAATGCATGGATCTATAGTAGAGCCTCCCGATTAAACATCTGCTCCTGGCAACACCCCCCCCCCCCCCCACGTTTGAAGCATAGTTACTCACAACCATAGGGGAGCATTTAACAGTTGACTCTAGGCAACATATATAGGAAACTGTAATAGCAAACAGAATAGCAAAGACCAAGATTGCTAGCTGTCAAGCAATAGAAGTTTACATTACATCCATCCAATGGGACCATATAGAAACCAGTGTGGAATGCACAGAAATTAAGTCACCGAAACCAGGGAGTCGGCCATGAACACTAATGGATAGGCAGGTTTGCATTCCATGCTGGTTTCTCTGGACTTGCTGGTGGCCACCGGATGTGTTATAGATCTCTCTTCACTCCATCAGCCCATGGATATAGTGCAAGGACGTCAGGAGGGACCACTTTGGCACTTCAACTACCAGATGAGCCTATTTTAAACTGATATCTTGTGAGTGTTTTGTATAGTTGTTTTTAAAGCGTTTTACATTAATACTACACTCAGATGGCGCTTCCTGCTTTTCCCTTTTTTCTCAGATACAAGAAGTCAAGTCGTCTCAACATATTTACCAAACTTATCAGGGATACAATAAGACAACACATACAGTAGTTGGCATATACCAAAGACAAGGAACAGACGAGACCAACGAATACGTTTGCTGACTGCTTGTATACAGCTTTGCATACACTACAGGATCTAAATCAGCAAAACCAAGGGGCCTTATGGCTCAAGAGAAATTATACCAAAAATCAGTCAGTGTAATTATAACTGATGAAACTGACGAAATACAGAAATATAAGGAAACATGTATGCTGGCATATCTAACACTTATGCATCATTCAGGAGGAGTCTGGTAACAGCAGATCTTTGTCCTTAAGAAGGTCCATAATAATCACCTTGCACATAGAAGGTAGGCTATCAGTGCCCAGTGCCTTGTAGTTTGGAAAACTGGTAACTGCCAATTCCAGCTCTCCAAGCATTATTGGCGAATCAAGTAAAGAAGGGAAGGCAATGAGATAGATCTAGGATTTGCTGCAGTTCAGTACCTGTGCAGAGAGCTTTGCAAGTGCATAGGTCTTGAAAAGGGGTTTAAAGGTTTCAAGGATGCCATCAGAGTTAGTGTGGGTTTGGCCAGGGCTATCTTTTATATCTCCAACGTGGAAATCAGATGACTGGGAGCGAGCATTGTTGGCGAAATGTCTACGAGCCTGTTCTCCCACCACCCAGGAAAGGCTTTTTTGAAGGAATTGTTCATGTTGCGCCCCTTTAAAAACTGTTGTAGTGCAATCTGCATTTATAGTCAGCAGGATTGATTATTTGGAGTTGGGTCTGTGACTGTTACTAGCTTCAACCTCCTGAACAGCTCCACTAGCTGCTTCATCTCCATCATGGTTTTAATGGTACTAATCTCTTTAGTGAGACCAGAAAGGTATCCCAAATTATATAAGTTGTGATACAATAGCAGCATTTATGTAAATAAAAGAAGAGACGCCAGGAGGCACCAATCGATGAGAGGCCCTATATGTCACCACCAGTCGCGATGTTGGCAGCAAATTTTGATTTTGTTTTAGTCTTAGTCTTTTGACAAAAACTGCATTTTTGTTTTATTCACATTTTAGTCATCTGCAGTTGTTTTAGTTGTATTTAGTCGACTAAATCTCCAGTACATTTTAGTCAACTAAAACTCATTTAGTTGTCTAAAATCTAACAGGTTTTAGTTAAATTGTAATGAATTATTAAAACATTTCTCTACAGTTTCCAAACTCATATACTCATGCAGTGAAAAATCGAATGTTATTCTTTATGGTATTAAGGTTTGATCAAACGTGCACTACAGACACATATTTATTTACAGGAGTATTGCTTTTGTAGCGGTCAAATAAAAAAAAAACTTGCGCGATGATGTCACCATGCAGTGCACTTTTACAAAAACTTTAACAGTTCAAGAAACTGAACATAACACAACAAAACATTTCAGCAGCTACAAGCACACTGCACAGGCACTGTATAGCATAATAAACCAATACTCAAGGGTAATGCTTATTTCTACAATAAGAATCCATTTACTATCAGCTTATTATTTCAACATTTCTAATTCTCAGATACATGCAAAGAAAAAGTGCACAGTCTACAATCATGCCATTAGTGTGGATTAAAACAAACACCCCCAATGTAAGGCTGCTCTTTTTGACAGTTATTGATTTATTTTTCTTTCATTAGTGTAATATTTATCTCTATTGTCAATGCTGAGAGCAGTGATGTAAATAACTCAGTTAAAATAAACTGAGTTACTTAACGCAGTTACTTTAGAGGGTAACAAGTAATCTAACTGATTACTCTTCCCCTCATGGTAACGCCATTCCCATTACTTGGGCGGTGTTACCGCAATTACATCCTGTCTGAGAGAGAGAGAGAGAGAGAGAGAGAGAGAGAGAGAGAGAGAGAATGCAGGGAGGCGGGCGGACACTGAAAAATGAAGTCAGCTGACCAGCTTCATTTTGAACGTGACTCCAGGTAGACGGGACTAGCGAAGGAAGTGAATATCGCCGCCTCCATCGGCGAGATTGACACCTCGGGAGCCCTGTCGCCTGGTATAGATTTAAAGGGGAACCCCTACGGCGAAAAAACGGTGTGGGGGTCACCTCAAAGTCCATAGCAGACCCTTATCTGAGCATGCAGCCCAGCTGGTCAGGAAAGGGGGTGGAGACGAGCGAGTGCCCCCCCTGAACCATACAGGCCGTGTGCCCTCAACATGGGGGGGTGCTTTGGGGAAGGGGGGCCCTGCGGCTCCCCCACCCCAAAGCACCTTGTCCCCATGTTGATGAGGACAAGGGCCTCTTCCCGACAACCCTGGCCGTTGGTTGTCGGGGTCTGCGGGCAGGGGGCTTATCAGAATCCGGGAGCCCCCTTTAATAAGGGGGCCCCCAGATTCCAGCCCCCTTCCCTATGTGAATGAGTATGGGGTACGATGTACCCCTACCCATTCACCTGGGGAAAAAGTGTTAATAAAAAAAACACAGGCTTTTAAAGTACTTTATTAGACAGCTCCGGGGGTCTTCTTCCGACTTCGGGGGTTTTCTCGCCGGGCTCCTCCGCTATCTTCTGCTCTTTTACAGCTAGCTCTTTTACTAGCGGAGGAGCCTGGCTTTCTCCTTCATCGTTGCCGCCGTCCGGGGGTCTTCTTCCGACTTCGGGGGGGTCTTGTCCCGCTCTTTACTTCTTCTGCCGGGCCTCCGCTATCTTCTTACAGCTCTTTTACTAGTGTTGGCCCGGTCTTGTCGATTGTTGCTGTCGCCATGGTGGTGGCGACTTATATAGGCATAAGGGGCGGGGTTACCGGGTGATATTACATGGTGACCCTGTCCCTTATGATGTCAAAGTCCCTTATGCCTAAATAAGTTTCCGCACAACGCGTCCCTGCCATTATGGCTGGAGAGAGCGTTGTGTCAACATCGGAAGGAAGAAGAAGGCAACGGTGATAGCAACAAAACCGGGCCACCGCTAGTAAAAGAGCTGTAAGAAGATAGTGGCAGAAGAAGCGAAGATCGGGACAAGACCCCCGAAGTCGGATTAAGACCCCTGGACGGCAGCGGCAATGGAGAAAGCCGGCCTCTTCCGCTAGTAAAAGAGCTAGTGGTAAAAGAGCAGAAGATAGCAGAGGAGCCCGGCGAGAAGATCCCCGAAGTCTGAAGAAGACCCCCGGACGGCAGCAGCGACGGAGAAAGCCGGCCTCTTCTGCTAGTAAAAGAGCTAGCGGTAAAAGAGTAGAAGACAGCAGAGGAGCCCGGCGAGAAGACCCCCAAAGTCGGAAGAAGACCCCCGGAGTTGTCTAATAAAGTACATTAAAAACATGTGTTGTGTTTTTTTATTAACACATTTTTCCCCAGGTGAATGGGTAGGGGTACATCGTACCCCATACTCATTCACATAGGGTAGGGGGTCGGAATCTGGATGCCCCCTTATTAAAGGGGGCTCCCGGATTCTGATAAGCCCCCCCACCCACAGACTCCGACAACCAATGGACAGGGTTGTCGGGAAGAGGCCCTTGTCCTCATCAACATGGGGACAAGGTGGTTTGGGGTGGGGGGGCTGCAGGGCCCCCCTTCCCCAAACCCCCCCACGTGGAGGGCACGCAACCTGGTATGGTCCAGGAGGGGGGGCGCTCGCTCGTCCCCACCCCTTTTCCTGACCGCCTGGGCTGCGTGCTCGGATAAGGGTCTGCTATGGACTTTGGGGGGACCCCCATGCCATTTTTGCAGCGTAGGGTGTTACCCTTTAAATAATAGAAAAATTAGGGACAAGGGAGTCCCATGAAAGCAAAAAAAGGGAAGAATCAACCATGGTTTTTGATACAGAATAAAAAATTGGCTTTATTGAAACGTAGGGGGAAGGGCCACATACACAATATAACTAGTGCATGCAAAAAGGGAATATAGTAAATCCTATTTAACACTATATATCTCTCTAAATATAACAATCCATAAAAATATGCTGTAGCATTATAAGATTAAAAATGCAGGGTCTTTCCACAGGAAAAAAAAACACACACCATGTATCCATTATACCCCAGATGAAAGTGACGGCATAATTCAGTGCATAATTAACTCATTTGTAATGTGGGTTTACATATATCCACACACAGAAATAGTTACACAAGTACCCAAGTACTAATTTTAGGATTAGAATCCACTTCCAGAGATGGCCTCCATAGACATTACTCTTCCAGAGAAAAAATATACATATATGTTTCTTGTGCAAAGATAGCAATATTATTATCAAAGAAGCATAGTCTCAGAGTTCTGTGTAAAGCATCCAAGCATTTAAATAGATTTGGAAACAGTTGCATTTCTATTTATAAAGAATGTATCCAAATGTATGCAGCAGCTTTTCACAGTGTCTAATTCCTTTCAGACACACATCTCACACTGAATGTATCCAGCTGCATAGTGCCTTTTTATAGTGTCAAAGTTCTTTCAGACACACATCTCATACCATGAGCTCAGGTTAAAACAGACAGAGCACTTAATAGATTCACCGCTTATGTCAGTCAAACAGTAAAAGGGGTATTTATTAAGGGGGGTAAAAGGGGGGGTTATTGATAAGCAAAAGGGCTGCCCAGCTGGGCTCTCACCACTCCAATCGCTAGTCCTCAGGTTTGTTATCTCACTGCTGTTACTGCTTATCAGCTCTGTTCACAAGCAATTCCAACATAGCTCACATAGCTGCTGAACTCAGTGGAGAGCTTCTCCAGTCCTTCCACGTGATCAGCAGTCACATGACCGGTCAGGTCTGTTGAACAAAAAGCGAAGGAGACTGGATCACTTTGCTTTCAATGGAGTGGATTGTAAAAATGTAGGATCAAATGCCAGTCCTAAAGGGATTCATCCCTTTCATTGCTGGGTTGAAATGTGCGCTAAGTGCATGCAGAGTGACCCCGCATGACATGCGTTAACGTTTCATACACCTCTGTGCACTTCCTCAGAACTAATTGGCATGGAAAACAGTCTTTCTTTAAGTAATGGACAATGTCCAATCACATTTGTCCATGCCAAAGGTTTGCCTTCTGCCATCTAGTGGTCAGGTTAAATAATGCAAGGCATTTAAAAAGAAAGGGAAAAAAGGTGCAAGATATATATCAATGGAGTCCCTTCGCTGGTATTAAAGGATGGGGATGGGCTAAAACAAAGAAGCCCTAATACCCCCAACCATAACCCCAACGTGAGGATAATGTACACATAACCATTAACATCTCTTCATAGCATGGAATGGTCCTATTAAAGTATATCTAGAAATTCCTTCCCATATCAAAAGGGGAGAGAAAGAAGAACTACATAGTATGGGATGGTCATGGGGGGAGAAGGGGAAAAGGGAGGGGAAAAAGGGTAGGCTGAGGGAGAGGGGGAAGGGAAAACAACTTATCAAGAACCAATTAGAGATAAGAATATGCAGACAATTGTAAAAGCCTGAGCTAAGAGGTTAAACCCAATCTTATAGTAAATACCATGAGGGCATCAAATCAAGCACCCATAATAGACTCAGTTCGTGGATTGAGGCCTTTTGGCTGGAGGGTGGCAAGCTTAAAACCCAACTTTTTTCTTTACGCAAAAGTACGTTATACTTCGGTCTGATAGCGAAAGGGCAAAAAAGCTCTTTACCATAAGACCTGCAGTCTTGCCCTGATGGAATTTCATAAAATGTTGGGCGACAGGTGTCTCTTCCTTCAGCCTGATACTTTTTAAATGTTCCCCAAATCTCACATGTAGCTGTCTTTTCATTTTGCCTACATACAATTTATGACATGGGCATTCCAAAACGTACAGAATTTTTGTTGTGGAGCAGCTAATAAAATACTTAATCTCGAACTCTTGGCTATTATCCAAGTTCCTAAAAGTCTTTGACCGATCCACATATTTACTTGTGCCACAGTGGCCACATGGAAACATTCCGTTGACCCTAGGCTGGTCAGTGAGCCAACTTCTAGATTGTGGTCGCACAAACTCAGACTGCACCAATATGTCATTGAGATTTTGTGCTCGTTTTGTTCTCCTACGACCTGCCCAGAGTCAACGGCTCGCATCAGGACAGGCCAGTGCTTACTTAGAGCTTAATTGAATATACCTGGTGCCACTGGGCTCCATATGGGGTAATAAATCTCACTGGCTCCATAGTATCCGTTTGTATCTTTTTCTGGGAGAGTAGTAGTTCTGATCGCTTCTTTTGACCTGCAATGCTCTTGGCTTGCTTTAGAGTGCAATGGGGATATCCCCTCTCCCTGAATTGCTGATACCGTTGTCTGAATTTGGATTGATAGTCTTCATCTTTTGAACAATTTTGCCAGATTCTCATAAACTGTCCATCCGGTATACCCCATATCAATGACTTGGGGTGATGACTATCAGCTTGCAGTAGTGTGTTGGCTGCTGTCTCCTTCCTAAAGGCGCTAGTAGTCAATTTCCCATACACAAGTCGGATGGAGAGATCCAGGAAGGACAGCTGATGAGAATCAACGACGTACATTAAATGTATTTTTCCGAGTATTGTTCTCAAGTTCAACTATGAACATATCCAGTTCAGCAGGAGTCCCCACCCACACCAGCAGGACATCTTCGATGTACCTCAGCCAGGAACGTGCATGACTGAGTTACATTGGCGAAGCATACACTACCTCCTCCTCCCAGTAGCCCAGATGCAAACACGCATAGGCTGGTGCCCACGGGGCCCCCATAGATGTTCCCCGGAGTTGCTGGTAATATGCCCCAGAGAACTGGAAAAAATTGTGATTGAGTGAAAGTTCCAAAAGCTCTATCACAAATTCATTCTGGGCTCCCATCTCTGGAAAATGTTTGTCCAAAAAATAGTAAACTGCCAAGATGCCCCACTGGGGAATTGATGTATAAAGTGACTCAACATCTATCCCCCACGAGGAGGGCATCAGCAGGGAATTCAAGAGCATCTATTTCAGCCAAAACATTGCCCATGTCTCGTACATAGGAGGTTAAGGACAAGACCATCTCCTTGAGCAGAGTATCGATATACTTCCAGACACGTTCCAGGGGTCCCCGTATGGCCGATACTATGGGTTTTCCCAGAGGTGTTTGTTTATTCTTATGTATTTTGGGAATTATGTAAAATGTCGGCTTATTAAAGTCAACAACTTTCAAAAATTCATGTTCTTTCTTGGAAATCAAATGTGCCTCAAATGCCCATTGTAATTTTTCATTGATAAGTACAACTAGGGACTGGAAGGGGGCATAATGTATTTTTTTTTAGGTAGATTCATCACTTAGGAGGCGTCGTACCTCCTCTTTGTACAAATCAACAGAGAGGAGGATGATATTGCCACCTTTATCACTCTTTTTAACGATCACCTGATCCGTTTCACTCAGTTCTTTTAATGCCCTTCTTTCTTCAAGGGTAAGGTTATCATCAGTAGAGGACTCCCAGTTCAATTTGTTGAGATTTTCCTCGAACAAGTCGAGGAATACCCAACCATTTATTTTTCCAGAATGGTGGCATTTTAGTGGAACGTATTCTCATTTTAGGATCCCATCCCAGTACATCTGAGGTTTCATCCTCTTCGAAGGATATATTTCCTTCCTCTAATAGTGACACCAAGGCCTCATTTTCTCTAGAACTCACAGTTGGATCACTTATAGTAGTTTTTTCAGAATAGATCACCTTGAAGTAAACCTTCCTTAAAAAAAAGGCAAAGATCTTTATATACTCCAAAGTGGTCCATATTCGTGGTTGACGAGAAGGATAGGCCTTTACTGAGTAGATCAAGATGGTGTTTCTCAAGCTGGAAATCGGAGAGATTAATAATTTTAAGGTCTTCAGTGGCACTTTTTAACAGATTCATCTAGCGGGGGCGTCTCTGACTCCTGGTGTTCCTCAGCTTTGACCTGACTGAATCTCCCTGTTGACTTCCTCTGCCTTGACTCCCTCCGCCTCCTATTGTCCCTTGTTTGCCTAACTTTAGGATACCCCATAGACTGGGGAGGTTCCGACTTGTCCAGCAAGTTTTTGTCTGAAAAAGGACACGTCATGTCTTGTTTCGTCTTCACTTGCAGATGACTGTGTCCCTATATCTGTATCGGATCTTGACGGGAATCGACGATTCCGCGATCGACTCCTACTTCCCCTCATAGTGAGATCAAAGATTTCCCCCTTAGCCCAGTCTTCTATGTCACGCTTGAATTTATTTTGTTTAGTGGCTTTAAAAAAAATTTGTGTCCTGTCTATTTCCTTCTTTAAAATATTGAACCTATCAAAATCCGTATTGTCTTTTAGGGGTTCAAGTTTCTGACTAGTCTCACGTATCTGGGTTTGTAAGGAAGTCAGTTGATCCTTTTCCTCCTCCGCAATTAGCCTCATAATTTCCAGGCCATGACTAATGCACTGTTTTTTCCACTTAATGAGGAATTGTTCAGTATGAAGGTGGGCAGCCGGTACGACCCTCTCTCTCAAACCTCGGGGGATGATCCCCCTTTCTATATAGGATTCAAGTGACAGTATGTCCCATTTCCTATTCAATGATTTTATAATCAGTTTTTTATGTTCTTTGAAAAGGGGTTTAAGGTCATCGTGTGGCGGCTGCTCAGCTTCCCCAGAATTTCCCTCAAATGTGTCTTTAATCTCTGCGTCAAAATCAGCCCCTGGAATATAGGCCATTCCCTACGAAGAGATTTATATAACAACCAAAGCAACTCCTAAAAGCTACTTATAGCCTGTGTGCATATTCACAAACAGGAGCTGAGTTTGGGCCAAAAAAAATGCCAAAAGCTCCTAAACTCGAGTTTAGGAGCCGCTTGTGTAGACTAGAGCACATGAAGCCTAATTAGGCCAAAAATAAAATGTGTCTGTTACTGAATTGGGGCTTGACAGTATTACTAGTCCACCCAGTCTGTTGATGACTTCCGCCTCCCAATGCTTTTGAGGAACATATTGTGGCCAAAGCCTTTATTTTGTCCCATTTTTTTCCTGTAGAAAGACACTGCATTTTTAATCTTATAATGCTGCAGCATATTTTTATGGATTGTTATATTTAGAGAGATATATAGTGTAAAATAGGATTTACTATATTCCCTTTTTGTATACACTAGTTATATTGTATATGTGGCCCTTCCCCCTACTTTTCAATAAAGCCAATTTTTTACTTTGTATCAAAAGCTGTGGTTGATTCTTCCCTTTTTTGCTTTCATGGGACTCCCATGTTCCTAATTTTTCTATTACATAGTGCATTTTGCTTATGTGGTAGGTATCCCGTCTTATTTGACGAATCGGCTGATATTCTATCTAGGTGAAGGTGGATTCTAGGACAATTTTTATTTTTTTGTTCCCCTTTAAATCCATACCAGGAGACGGGGCTCACAAGGTGTCAATCTCGCCGATGGAGGTGACGACATTCACTTCCTTCGCTAGTCCCGTCTATAGAATATAAAAAAAAAAGTCACAGTTACTTTGCTGAGTAACTAATTACTTTTCCAATGTAGTAACCAAGTTACTAACCCAATTACTTTTTGGGAGAAGTAATTTGTAACGTAACTAATTACTTTTTTAAAGTAAGATGACCAACACTGGCTGAGAGAGGAGTTGATAAAAAGTGGTGGTTGTTATAGTTCCACATATTAATAGCATTTGTTGTAGCATGCGCATTTTTCCTATGAATTTAAATTGACAATTAAAAAACTGTTGTTGAAAATATTGATTGTTTCTATTGCAATAAGCACAACCCACAAGTATTAGTTATGCTTCTTATGGTAGAAATAGAAATACCTGGGGAATAAAACACTTCTATTTGTTTCTAAACATTTTAAGAAAAGCACTTTGTGCCAACATGACACTTGCCGTTTTCTGCCAGCCTCTAGAGAGGTCACCTGTGACACTGAATACCCTTCTCTGTTTGTGGGGCAATGTGGATTTTCTTTTTCTTTTTTAAGCTATTGCTGAATATTCTCATCCACCACATCAACAAGTGTTTCACAGACAGTAGGGTTGACAAAACAAGCAGCTGCAAGTGGCGAGAACACATCAGTTGGATCTAAGAATGAAGCGAAACGCTGGTTAGATTCCCTTTCATTTTCTGTGCAACTGTAGCAAAGTCTTGGTAGATAGTGTTCTGTTTAAAGTCCACAAGGTGGCTGAGTAGATCAAAGAGGGCACGGACATGGAGTCACTCTGGAGGGTTTTGTGTTCTGCAAAAGGCAGCAGTAGGTCATGCAATTATATGAACTTTTGCCATTCACTGTAATGCTCCACAGTGCTCTGGACAGTGGTCTAAGGAGGCCTGTAATGCTACACAGTGCTTTAAATGGTGGCTGCAATGCTACACACAGTGCTCTGGACAGTGGTCTGAGCTGAGGAGGCCTGTAATGCTGCACAGTGCTGTGGATGGTGGTTTGAGGAGGCCTGTAATACTGTGCACAGTGCTCTGTGCTCTAATGTTGCACGGTGGTCTGAAATACTGCACAGTGCTTTAAATGGTGGCTGTAATGCTACACAGTGCTCTGGATGGTGGTCTGCGCTAAGGAGGTCTGTAATACTGCACAGTGCTCTATACGGGTGGCTGCAATGCTACACACAGTGCTCTGGATGGTGGTCTGAGCTAAGGAGGGCTGTAATGCTGCGCACAGTGCTCTACACAATGGCTGTAATGTTGCACAGTGCTCTTAACGCTGCTCTGAGGAGGCCTGTAATGCTGCTCACAGCGTTCTGGATGGTGGCTGTAATGATGCACAGTGCTCTGGTTGGTGGTCTGAGGAGGAGTGTAATGCACAGTGCTCTGGATGCCGGTGGTCAGAGGAGGCATATAATGCACACACAGTGCTCTGGACAGACGGTGGTCTGTTAGGAAGCCTCAGGCCTGCAATTGTAATGTACACACTGAGTGCTCTCTGCTCTCGATGGTCGTTGTTGTGAGTGGGACACTTGTAGGGAAGCTGCACAGCGCTGCTCTGGACAGTCGTCTGAGGAAGAGGAGGCCTGTAATCCTTGCTGGATGCACAGTGCTGCAACTACTGCTAAGCAAGGCACACCATGCTACGGACTCAACTCGCTTGATTGCTGGGAACGGAAGCAGGTGGAGCTCTATGGAAACCAGAAGTTCGGAGGGTAAACGTCCCTGCCTTACATTTTCGTTTTGTTTGTTAGTTAACAAAAATGGAATTGATTTGCACCATACTTTTCGTTTACATCACTGTAAAAAAGCAAAATGTTGAAGAAAATGGGTTGCAAACTCACATTTAATATAGGATAGAATTTTTTTTTTTTTTTTTTTATCAAATAACTTTTTATTCGTTTCGTACAATGCAATACACTTCATGCACTTCATTGCAGCATTAGAATAACAAGAAAAGGAAAAGTAACAAGTAATCAATGCTTATCGACCTGCGGAGCATAGCCACCTGGAGCAGGTACCAACCAGGCCAAGTAGTCTCATCCGCAGTCGTTAGGATCTTCACTGAGAATCAATAAACTAATCCTCAGAACTCTGTTTCCAGTGAAAGATCCCATGCTGAGTTAACAGGTATCAACTCACGGTACTACATACTTGTACAAAACATTATCAAATATATTCTCCAGAAAGAGAGGGAGAAGAAAGAAGGAAGAGAAAGAAAGCGAGAGACGGGAAAGAGGGGAAGGGAGGGGGGAAGGGGATAGGGGAGGGTAGTCACCATGGGTATTCCATGCGCCTGATCATGTCCGGTCCTCCCGGAGGTTCCAGGGATTCCGCACCACATCATGCGCCTCCAACCGGTCCTGCATCCCGGCGGTCATCTTTTCCATCAGCTCCACGTCTCTAATTCTGGCGTGGAGGGCACTTGGGGTAGGAGGTTGTGTCTTTTTCCAATGAAGGGCAACAAGACAGCACGTGACTGTCAAGATGTGTCGGGATCGTTTTTTGGGGGATTTTGACAATTTAGGAAAGGGGGCGCCAAGCAAAAAGGTTTTGGGGGTCAGGTCCATCTGCTGGTCTAGGACACAAGCCAAGAGGCGATGAACCTCTTTCCAAAAAGGAACTATATGGGTGCACTGCCAAAAAATGTGTAAGAGGGTGCCCTTGTGCTCCAAGCATTGCCAGCATCTGTCAGGTGTGGAAGGGTAGATGGCGTGAAGAACGTCTGGGGTCATGTACCAAAAAAATAAGATTTTGTATGCATTTTCCCGGTAGAGTGTACATATGGAGCTTTTGGAAGCCTGTGACCATATCACCCGCCACTGTTCCTCCGTAAGCACCTCACCTAGCGCCTCTTCCCATTTGAGCATGTATGCATGTTTGCCTTTAGAACCCATAGGGAATGCATTAATTACTAGAATTACGTTTTCAAATGAGGAAGGCGGAGAGAAGCGTAGGTCGGAGGATATGGTCTGGGCAAAGTGACGGATTTGCAAGTAACTGTAAAATCCCTGATGAGAGAGGTCGAATTTGGATTGAAGATCAGCGTAGGACAGCAGCCTCCGCGATCTGGGGTCCACCAGGGCCCCCAGATGGAAGAGGTTCCGGGAAGACCAGGGGTGTGACATCTGATAGGTTAAACTATCTGGCACCTTGGGGTTGCATATAAAGGAGGTCAGGAGCGACTTATCTGAGGTCAAGCCATACATTTTTGAGAGTTTATGCTAGAGACGTTGCAAATGGGACATGGATCCCAATAGGCGGGGCTGGGGGATCGATGTCGCCGCACTCCAGAGCATACTGTTAGGGTGAGTCGGGGCCAACCATAGCTTCTCGATTTCCATCCATCGCTTATAAGATCTCTGGGTAAACCAGGAAGCAACCGCGCGGAGCTGGAATGCTTGGTAGTACTTAACGAGATCGGGGAACGTTAGACCCCCGTCTGAACGGGAGGCAGTCATTACTGAGCGAGGTATTCTGTGGCGTTTATAGTTCCACGTAAATTAGAGCAGGTCTGTTTGTAGTCTTTTCAGGTGTGGATAAGGTATGGGGATGGGGAGGGTCTGGAAGAGATAAAAGGAGCTTTGGGAGAATTGTCATTTTCACCAAGGCTATCCTACCGAGGAGAGAAATTTGGTGTTTCCGCCATTGCGAGATTAGTTGCCTAATAGCTCCGTATAGTGGCGGGTAGTTTGCTTGATATAGGGAGGCGAAAGTTGGGGTGATGTTTATCCCCAGATATCTCAAGGAGGTAGACTTCCAATTGTAGGGGAAATTGGATCGTGGATGATCCACCTCCATGGGCGGGATATTAACTGGGAGGGCCTCCGACTTTGAGGCGTTAATTTTGTAACCCGATAGGGCGCTATAGCGGTCCAGCTCCATATGTAGATTGGGCAAGGAGATCCTGGGTTGGGTCAGGGTAAGGATAACATCCTCCGCAAATAATGAGATCTTAAATTCGTTACCCCTAACCGGAATTCCCCTAATAGCCTGATTCCGTCTAATGGACACCGCCAGGGGCTTTACACAGAGGGCAAATAATAAGGTTGACAGTGGGCATCCTTGGCGTGTGCCACTGGAGACAGAAAAGGTCGAAGAGGTGGCGAAGGGGGGTCTTTACTTGAGAGGATGGGTTAGAGTAAAGATGACGTATGGCCCGCAAGAATGGTCCCCCTATCCCTATGTGGGTCAACGCGGCAAACAGGAAGGGCCACCCCATTCTGTCAAAAGCCTTTTCTGCGTCCAGACCCAAGAGCAAGGACGGCACGCCCTCCCTATTCGCCACGTCGATCAGGTCTATTACTTTCCTGGTGTTATCTCCAGCCTGGCGGAGAGGGACAAAACCCACCTGGTCCTTGTGGTTAAGGGAGGGGAGGACCATGTTGAGTCGCAGGGACAGCAATTTTGTGAAGATTTTCAAGTCTGCGTTCAGGAGCGCTATGGGCCTATAATTGGCGCAAAGGATGGGATCTTTATCTGGCTTAGGGATCAGGGTGAGGAAGGAACGTTGCATATCCGAGGGGACGGGGGTGTTCTGTAAGAAAGCGTTAAAGAGTTTACTCATGTGCGGGAGTAGGAGAGGTAGAAATGCTTTATAGTATTCGTAGGGTAGGCCATCTGGACCCGGGGATTTATGCGCTGGGAGGGACTTAATGGTCAGTTCTATCTCTTCTTCCATGATGGGCATGTTTAAAGAAGCTAGGTCTGATTCTCGAATACGAGGGATGCCGCTGTCTGATAGGTACTGCTGCATACGATGTGAGAGCTCAGCCGGTAGGGGATCTCTGGGGATGTCAGGGCTATTATACAGCTCCACGTAGAAACCCGCAAACGTGTCAACGACATCTTTAGGATGGGAAACAACATTGTTGGATTTATTTTTGATCTGGTGTGGAGTGGACAGGAGGGTTTTGTCTCTAAGTTTCCTTGCTAAGAGGGAGTGCGCTTTAATGCCCCTGTCATAATATGTCTGTTTTATCCGAAGAAGAGCTTTTTCTACCCGGCGGAGTGCCAAGTCACCGAGCGCCATACGTAGGTTTGTGATTTTTTTTTGAGGAGTTTCAGGGATGGAGAGGTTTGTAGTTTCTGTTCTAACTGTATGAGCTTCCTCTCTGTATTTAATTTGGTGGCCGCGACGTCCCTCTTTATGGCTGATGAAAGTGCCATGCATTTACCTCGTATGACCGCCTTGTGGGCCTCCCACAGAGTGGGGAGGGTAACATCTGGGGTCATATTTTCTGTAAAATAGTGGTTCAAAGTCGAAACTAATTCCGATTGGGAAGGAAGGTGTTGTAGGAGGAAAGTGTTCAGTTTCCAATTATAGGGCCGAACTACAGGAGAGCCCAGGTCCAGGGAAAGTAGGATCGGGGCATGGTCCGATCATGAGATCGGCAGGATAAGGGCACTGCGCGTCGCTCTCAGTGTAGTGTTATTAGTAAAGAAGTAGTCGATGAGGGAGTGCATCTGGTGGGGGGCTGAGTAATACGTATATTGCCAGTCCCCCGGGTGGAGGGCCCGCCCCGTGTCGAAGAGTGCATAATGTTGGGTAAGTTGCCGAAAGAGTTTTGAATCCCTGAGGGCTTTGACTGAGGGCGTACGGGTCGTCGCCACTAGGCGGTCCGCCGTAGCCGAGTGAGCTAGGTTAAAGTCTCTGCCCACCACCAGATAGCCATGATCGGCTTTGAAGAGACGTGATAGGACTCTAGAGAGAAAGCTATGCTGATGGACATTTGGAGCATTCAGGGTGCACAGGGTAATCGGTTGAGACTGCCACGTACCCTTAAAGCGGAGGTCCACCCTAAAGTGGACCTTCCGCTCATTGGAACCCTCCCCCCCTCCGGCGCCACAATTGGCACCTTTCAGGGGTGGGGGGGGGGTGCGGGTACCTGTACAGTACAGGTATCTGCACCCACTTCCGGCGTAGATTCTGCAGAAGGTACGCCCCTTTCCGCAGAATCTACGCCCCTTTCCGAAGGTCCCCCGCTGCCTGCTGGGAAACACACGGATCCCAGAGACAGCGGGGACCATCCTTATTGCGCAGCGCGACTTGCGCATGCGCAGTAGGGAACCGGGAAATGAAGCCGAAAGGCTCCACTTCCTGATTCCCATACCCAAGATGGAGGCGGTGTAAAGAACGATAGCAAGATAGACTCCATTTTGTATTAGATTTTATGTGTTACATGACAACTCTTGAATTCAGATATGAGTTTAAGTTGAAACTCACACATGTTTAAAGTGTTATCTATAGAAATGTTCTCGAGGTCGTTTTTACATATATATTAAGACTGTGGAGTTTGACTTAGCTCAGGCTTACGTTTGTTTTAGATAAGATAACGACATCTGTTCAAGAATACATATATTTTGTAGTAAAGATGATGTAAAATTTTGGCTCATGGCATCAGCTAATAAGTAAAATATTGACTGAAGCTATTTCTTCTGTATACGTGTAACACTTCAGAAACTCCTCCTTTGTTATCTCAAGGCTGCATAAAAGTACCATTTGGGCCTTGTCTAAAGCCAGATAATCATAAAGTGAACGGTTGCACACCAGTCTCCTGTGTCACTTATTGATATCTCCGGGCCTGGGGGTCTACGGAAGTCTTCCTGCATTACCTGAACCTATCTGGGTGGTCCTAGAAGCTGAATTTCCCTACAACTGGGGGCCTCGTCCGGGTTAGAAAAAAACAGATAAGCAAAGGTCAGCTGAAGGGTAAGTTTTTAATTTGTCTTTATTGACAAAATATTCCTTACCCCAGCTCTGATTTAATGCTTTTTTAGACCCGTAAATTAGTAGGGGATAGGATCACGCCAGAGGTTAATATTGGAGGGTTTTTGGGAAATCCACAAAGATAAGCAGTACTGCATACACATATATAGATACATTTCTTTTGGGAAGAAATATGAGAAGGTTAATGAGGAAATAGACTCCGGTGACCCCAAAATCTTTTGCTTTTTCTTTCTATCGCTTAGGAATTATAAGATTATCTGTTGTGTGGGTCAGAAGGCTGCGTGGTAAAACAGTCGGCTCCCACTGTCAATATGGGTCAGAAACAAGGTAAAGAAGATCCTCCCCCTCTTCCCAACCCAGGAGAAACATGTAAAGATTTTGTAGCTAGAGTTTGTGGTACTAATTATGAATTTATAGTCCCATGGGTTTCAAATTTAGCGGGATGGACCGAAACCATGCACAGTGTAGACCCCTTTTCCCGGAATGGTAACAATGATCATTTTCATATGGATATGATTAAAGGATTGTGTTTAGGAGATAAGAGAACTTTCCCTTGGTACCCTGGGGATCCTCAATGGGATATGGATTATATGGAAAAGGGAGGGGAGAACTGGTTAAAATACGCCCCATATTGGTTTGAGAGGGAAAATAAGAAACAGAAAAAGCCCACCAAATGTCTAAGTAAGGAAGATTATGACCAGAAACATAGAGAAGAAGCCGATAAAAAGAGAGTTTTCCCTGACCCAACAGCCCCATCTCTGCCAATAGTCAGTCATCCTCCACCCGCATATGTACATGTCTATCCAAGTTTAGCAAAGGAAGATATTGATCTTCTGGCTGGACATTATGCAACCAGACAACGACAGGTCCCTCCCGCTCCACAACCACAACAGCAGATCTTTCCTGCTCCACAACAAGATAGACAGCACCCACAGAGGAGAGAAGCGAGAGCCCAAGTCCAGGTAGCTGAACCAGAAGATCAGGGAGCTATAGGAGAGGTAGTTTCACCACCTGGCCAAGAGCAGGAGGAAGAACAGGAAAACGCTGATAGGGATAGAATATTCAGTCCCCCTAAAACAAAGAGTGGAGCTGTATATTGTAACCCTAATCTTCAAGCGCCTTTCATGACCATTGGAAATGAAATATTGAAAAAGGCAATAGACATTGAGGACATTGACAGGATAGTAAAGCATTGCCCCAAACCAACCGCCTCTGCAGGAGGTACTTTAACTTACTTAAAAAAGGCCTGTAAGGGTAGAAATTACACACAGGAAGATATGCGTCTTATCATTGATGGCATCATAGGACACACCAGTTCCTGCAACTGGGCAAATGTTGCAACTATAAACACTATTGACACTAGAAATGCGGGAACATATGGGTTAAACACAGTACCAGGTAGGGACACCATGTGGACGGAATTAGAGACTGAAATGATGAGAGTATTTAAAAATAAAAGTTCCCTCCCTACTGCCATAGCATGCAAACAAAAGTCAGGAGAGACTGTAGTTGAGTTCTGGAAAAGGTTTCATGAAAATTGGACAACAGAAGCTGGATTAGCTACAACTACTGATGTGGGAGCTTTGTTTATTCAAACTTATATGAATAATCTAAAACCCCAGTTCGCCTTGGTGGTCAAACAGATGATATCGGAATGGACCACACAGACGATTGACCAATTTCAGGAAACTTTAATACAGAAAGAAGCAGCAGGGTGTTTCGATGTAATACAAGAGAAAGCAGTGAGTACCCATTATTAGGGTGGAGTGCAAGCCCAGCCTCCCCAAGTTAATGGTGGACAATGGGACGGTGGAAATAGAGGTAGAGGCAGAGGAAGAGGAAAAACAAGAGGGGAAGGGCATGGTTTTTCCAGACCCCCCCAGCAGTCACGCACATGTTGTTTTAACTGTGGACAGGAGGGGCACTGGAGAAATCAATGTCCTTATGAATGGAATGACCCGAATACTCAAGATCAAGATCAAATGCATACACAGGGACCCCAATCTAGCCAACAGAATCAAGTTGCCCCAAAACAACAGGGTTCCCGATTCCCTATACAGTGGAATCAACAACAACTGAAATGAAGCTGCCCAGAAGGTAGTATCCCAGCATTTCCCTTGATCTCACACTCTTACAATGAGCAACCAATTGTGACCTTATATGTTAAATATAGGCCTGTTCCGTTTTTAACCGATTCAGGAGCGACTCGGAGCACCCTCAGTGAGGACTACTACAGAGGTGAGACCAAAATTGCTGATCCTTCTATGGGAATTAATGGGATACTTACCAAAACATACAAAACACCGCCTTTACCAGTAAGTGATGTTGAAGGGGAAGGTGCAACAGTCTTGCATCATTGTTTCAGGATTATACCAAAATGTCCCGTGAACCTCTTGGGAAGAGATTTGATGGGAAGATTGGGTATAACACTGAAAATGACCACTGAAGGAGGGGTCTTCGTACACTCCAAGGTAATACCAATATATTACACTGAGGATAGTGATCTCCCTCCACCAGATGATCCGGTATGGTCTAAAAGCTCCTTGGATGTAGGTCTTATTTCTTGTACCCCATACAAGGCAACTTTAAAATCGTGGGCACAGCCGGTTTATCACAAACAATACCCCATTTCAAAAGAAAAAGAGGAAGGAGTTGCTCCAATGGTAGAAAGGTTCCTGCAGCAAGGAATTCTTAAAGAGATACTCTCACCCTACAACACCCCCATTAACCCAGTAAAGAAGCCGGATGGCTCTTACAGGTTTGTACAAGACCTCAGAGCTATAAACAACCTAGTGGTACCCATTGCTCCCATAGTGCCTGACGTGCCATCACTCCTAACCTCCATACCATCCGATGCAGAGTATTTTTCGGTCATTGACCTTTGTAATGCATTTTTTTCAGTTTCTGTTGACGAAGAGACACAACCTATCTTCTCGTTCAATTTCAGAAATAGGCAAATGACGTGGTGTCGAATGCCAATGGGATATGTAGACTCCCCTGTAGTATATACAGTGGCCCTCCAAGCAACCCTGCGGTCCTGGGCACCCCGCCATGGTTCCGTCCTACTTCAATATGTTGATGATTTGTTGTTGTGTAGTCCAAGCCAGAAAGCATGTAAAAATGATGGTTTAGATCTGTTACATTGGTTAGCAGACAATGGTCACAAGGTTTCTAAGAAAAAGCTACAATGGTGTCAGGAAACTGTTGAATACCTTGGTTTTGTACTCTCCAAAGGAGAAAGGAAAATCAGTCACAAGAGAGCTGAGGCTCTTGTGGGTCTGCCCCGCCCACTTACTAAGAAGGACATGCTATCCTTTCTTGGTATGATTGGTTACTGCCGCCAATGGATACCTGATTGTTCCTACTATGATAATCTCCTGAGGCAAGCCACAGGTACTGACATGCCAGATTGTGTGAAATGGAATGATGAAATGTACAATGCTTTTGTGTATCTTAAAACTGCAATGGTCACAGCTCCTGGACTTGGACTACCTGAATATGGGAAAATGTTTCACTTGTTTGCAATTGACAATTGTAAAACTTTGGCGGGGGTCCTGGCCCAGGAGCATGGGGGCAAACTCCACCCTATTGCGTTTTTTTCAAAGGTTGTGCCTATGCCGGTACAGGGCATGCCCGCATGTCTCAGAGCTCTTGCGTCGTGTGCCATGGTTGTGGAATTGGCTACATCATTCACTCTAGGACATGCCACCACACTGCATACCACTCACAATGTATCCATTCTACTAAAAAACATCCATACCCAGCACATGTCAGCCCAGAGGCTGAGCGGTTATGAAGTCATTTTACTTTCTAACCCAAAACTTGAGATAAAATATGCCTCTCCCACTTCTGGCCCAGTTCCAATCCTGAATGCCTTGCTAGGCTTGAAAGGTGAAGAAGATGAGGTAGTGCCTCAACATGAATGCATGGACCTCATTCACCAAGACACATCCCCGAGACCAGACATGTCTTCCACTGCTCTCCTTGGAGCACAGAATGTCTTCGTGGATGGGTCTTGTTCAAGACCAAATGATAATACATACCATGCAGGGTATGCTGTTGTTCAGCTGCCTGATAAAATACTGGAAGCAAACCCTGTCCCATTCCAATCAGCACAAGCTGCAGAACTTATAGCTCTTACTAGAGCTTGTCAGCTTTTTGAAGGGCAGGATGTCAACATTTACACAGACTCCAAGTACGCTTACGGCGTTGCACACGATTTTGGAGTTATATGGAAGAGGCGGGGCTACATAGCAGCAGATGGTAAATCCATCTCACACTCCACGCTTGTCACAAGTTTGCTAGAAGCTATACAATTGCCAAGGTCCATAGCTATATTACACTGTAGGGCACATACAGGGCAACAGGATGACATAGCCAAAGGCAACGCCTTAGCTGACAAAGCAGCAAGAGAAGCAGCATTCACACAGCCTGCAAACACACAAATGCCATTACTCTCACCAGAAATTCCTCTTTTGGATCAAACATTGCGTGATCTCCAAGCATATGCCACAGACCAAGACATCCAGCAATGGAACTCAATAGGTGTGCAGACAAGCCCAGAAACTGACCTTGTCTGCCAAGAGGGGAGACCATGTATCCCTGTAGCCAGCGCACCCATTTTTATTTCACAATACCATGGGATAGGTCACAGAGGGTGGAAAGTCACATGTGAACTTTTGGATAAGGATTTTTACATTCCAGGTCTTCCCTCTCTTGTAAAGGCATATGTTTCCAGATG
Organism: Lithobates pipiens; assembly: GCF_037356315.1. NCBI lineage: Eukaryota > Metazoa > Chordata > Amphibia > Anura > Ranidae > Lithobates > Lithobates pipiens. Next base: position 119,960,075 of record NW_027507718.1, on the reverse strand, counting down.
CATCACATGCATTCGGAATAACCCTAGGAACCCTCACAAAGTAAAACATGAACATCTGATATATCCATCTACACCATTCACTCACCTGCAGATAGATTTTACACACATGCCCAAACTAGGTAAAAGACAAGAATACTTGCTCGTAATTTTGGACGTATTTTCAAGATGGTTAGAGATATTTGTAACTACAAAGGAAGATGCACAAACAGTAGTGAGGATTCTGATACAAGAAATTATTCCAAGGTGGGGTTGCCCACTACAGATCAACTCTGACAATGGTCCTGCATTTGTGGCCAAAGTTTGTCAAGACCTGGTAAAAACACTGAAAATAGAATGGAAGTTTCATATTCCTTATCACCCCCAGAGTTCAGGTATAGTGGAAAGGATGAACAGAACCATTAAGGATAAGATCAGGAGGCCACTGGAGGTACGTATGCAAATTGGAAGAAGGTCCTCCCAGCTGTACTAGCCGAGATAAGAATGACACCCTCTAAAAAGACAGGATACTCTCCTTTTGAAGTCTTAATGGGTAGGCCATTCCCCACCCCATGGGCCAGACAGCCACTTATGTTAGAAAGAGGGGACCTAGATCTTATTCAGGAAGAATATGTAAAAAAACTTATTGAAACTTTGGATCAAGTTGAAAGGAACGTTGCTCGCACCTCTCCTTCTTCACAGGAACCTACACACCCTTTTCAGGTGGGTGACACCGTGGTGGTCCAGCAATTGAAACGCACCAAGAAACAGGAGTATCCCTTTGGACCCCCAACCACAGTGATCGCAGTTACCCGCACAGCTATTCTGGTAGAGGGACAACAGGCCTGGATTCATGCAAGTCGTGTAAAGAAGGTCAACCAGGACCCTAAGAAGCAAGGCAAAGACAAAGATAAAGCACAGAGAAGTTAAGCAGATAGTCAAGACTCTGAACAAGATGACTTTGCTTATTTCACCACTGACTTCTGGGAAGGCCTTGTGCCTCTTATGTTGGGCTGCCCTGATTGTGTTCCTGCCAACTTTGCTGATAACTAACTGTATTTATCATCCTGAAGATTTGGGACCCATAAAGAGTATTTGTGGAGCCTCTAACACTCTACAACAGAATAATATGAATAATACACATGACAGACACAAGAGAAATGAATACTCAGAAAGTTTTACCGATAAAATGTTATTATTGAAGTTTAAATATAGCTATGCCCAGAAGTCTGGATTTGAAAAATGTTGGATATGTAGTAAACTCCATCCTAGCACTGCTAGGATCCCCTTAATGGCAGTACCTCTAAACTTCACCCCTCTCCTTAATGGCACTCCTCCTGTCGTTCTTACAAATGTTACAAGAATGCTTTCAAATAATACCCTTACTTTCCAAATTATTGGTAGAAGTCATTTCCCAGACTGGTGTTTTAGGTTGGGAAACTCCACAAACGGAGCTGAAGTTTGCCAACAAGCTAAAATTAACTTTTCAATGACATCAATTGAAAGTCCTTTCTTTCACACTTCAGAACCTGCCCTAAACACTTTCTTAGCTCCAGTTCCAGTTCCACAGTAGGACAATTATTGTCGAGTTTAACCTTTTCCAGTCTTTCTGATGAAATGATGACAATATTCAACAAACGATCTTTAGCTCTAGGAAACAGTATTTATATTTGTTGTGGAAAAATCTGTCACCCTTGGATCCCCACTGAACCCCAAGGATGGTGTTATCTCGCAGCCCTAGTCCCCATCATGGGCGTAGTAGGAGATAGCAAGGGAAGACACCTCCTTGAAGCTAGCATGCATCCTAGGTACCCCCTCAAACACCGCAATAAAAGGGAGTTATTTCTTGAAAAAGATATGGCATGGGCTTGGTTCCCCTCATGGACTGGGTGGGGAATAGACTTCATGAAAAGGTTGAATAGATACACTGGAATCATTGATGAAGTAATGGAAAAGAATTCTGAGGATATTACTAAATTAAATATAGAAACTAGGGCAATTAGAAAACAATTAGAACTACACGAGTTAGCCATAGAAAGCATGAGTGCTGCTTTAACAGGGATATGTGAAAACACAGAAGATTATGAGTGTTGTACCTGGTTTCATAACACAAATATTGAGGTACCGGATTACTATGATATAATTGCACAACACCGGAAAGAAGTAAGCAAATTACAAGATGAAGCTAGAAACATTGCTAAGACATGGGATCCTTTTGCAAACCTAAGTTCTGGAATAGGAATACTTACATGGTTAAAAAGTGCTGCCATAACTATAACTATGATTATTCTTTTTGTTTTGTTCCTATATGCCTGTTATAAGCTTATAATGTGCATAATTGTTAAGGCATCCCGAACCCCTGATTCTGCTGCTGCAAATAGAGTTCATCTTAGTATGTATTATGATAGAAGAAAGATTACATAACTGTGAAAGGTAGTGAGTCATATAAATGTCTCAAAGAGGGGAACTGTAAAGAACGATAGCAAGATAGACTCCATTTTGTATTAGATTTTATGTGTTACATGACAACTCTTGAATTCAGATATGAGTTTAAGTTGAAACTCACACATGTTTAAAGTGTTATCTATAGAAATGTTCTCGAGGTCATTTTTACATATATATTAAGACTGTGGAGTTTGACTTAGCTCAGGCTTACGTTTGTTTTAGATAAGATAACGACATCTGTTCAAGAATACATATATTTTGTAGTAAAGATGATGTAAAATTTTGGCTCATGGCATCAGCTAATAAGTAAAATATTGACTGAAGCTATTTCTTCTGTATACGTGTAACACTTCAGAAACTCCTCCTTTGTTATCTCAAGACTGCATAAAAGTACCATTTGGGCCTTGTCTAAAGCCAGATAATCATAAAGTGAACGGTTGCACACCAGTCTCCTGTGTCACTTATTGATATCTCCGGGCCTGGGGGTCTACGGAAGTCTTCTTGCATTACCTGAACCTATCTGGGTGGTCCTAGAAGCTGAATTTCCCTACAGGCGGCAGCACCCGAGAGACGATCGAGAGATCGACTTCGGGTGCCGACATCGCGGGCGCGCTGGGCGGGTGTCATTATTTTAAAAGTCAGCAGCTGCAGTATTTGTAGCTGCTGGCTTTAACCACTTCAGCTCCGGACCAATAAACACCTTAAGGACCAGAGGTCTTTTTGCAATTTCGCACTGCGCTGCTTTAACTGGTAATTGCGCGGTCATGCAATATTGCACCCAAACGAAATTTGCGTCCTTTTCTTCCCACAAATAGAGCTTTCTTTTGATGGTATTTGATTGCCTCTGCGATTTTTTTTTTTTGCGATATAAATGGAAAAAGAGCGAAAATTTTGAAAAAAAAAGATATTTTCTTCTTTTTGTTATAAGAAAAATCGAATAAACTAAATTTTAGTCATACATTGAGGGCAAAATTTATTCAGCCACATGTCTTTAGTAAAAAAAATGTCAATAAGCGTATATTTTTTGGTTTGCGCAAAAGTTATAGCGTCTACAAACTAGAGTACATTTTCTGGAATTTACACAGCTTTTAATTTATGACTGCCGATCTCATTTCTTGAGGTGCTAAAATGGCAGGGCAGTACAAATCCCCCCCAAATGACCCCATTTTGGAAAGTAGACACCCCAAGGAAATTGCTGATGGGTATGTTGAGCCCATTGAATATTTATTTTTTTTGTCCTAAGGGATTGAATAAATGACAAAAAAAAAAAAAAATTTTTTTTACAAAAAGTTGTCACTAAATGATATATTGCTCACACATGCCATGGTTATATGTGAAATGACACCCCAAAATACATTCTGCTGCTTCTCCCGAGTACGGGGATACCACATGTGTGGGACTTTTTGGGAGTCTAGTCGCGCACGGCACCCCGAAAACCAATCACCACCTTCAGGATTTCTAAGGGTGCAAATTTTTGATTTAACTCCTCACTACCTATCACAGTTTCGAAGGCCATAAAATGCCAAAATAGCACAAAACCCCCCCAAATGACCCCATTTTGGAAAGTAGACACCCCAAGCTATTTACTGAGAGGCATGTTGAGTCCATGGAATATTTTATATTTTGCCAAAAGTTGCGGGAATATTACAAACTTTTTTTTTTTTTGCACAAAGTTGTCACTAAATGATATATTGCTCACACATGCTATGGGCAGAAGTCAAATTACACCCCAAAATAAATTCTGCTGCTTCTCCCGAGTACGGGGATACCACATGTGGGGGACTTTTTGGGAGCCTAGTTAACTAGCTACCTAGCGACACTAGCGACACTGATGCAGCGTTCAGAAAAATTATCGCTTAGTGACACTGGCAAAAGGGGGTGAAAGGGTTAACTAGCGGAAATCAGGGGGTTAAAACCATTATTGGGTAGTATATCGGGGTACCTAGCGCTATAAAAACCTGGCGGTGAACCTAAAAAAATAACTAGCTACCTAGCGACTGTAGCGACACTAATGCAGCGATCAGAAAAACGATCGCTTAGTGACACTGGCAAAAGGGGGTGAAAGGGTTAACTAGCGGCAATCAGGGGGTTAAAAACATTATTGGGTAGTATATCGGGGTACCTAGCGATATAAAAACCTGGCGGTGAACCTAAAAAAATAACTAGCTACCTAGCGACACATGCAGCGATCAGAAAAATGATCGCTTAGTGACACTGGCAAAAGGGGGTGAAAGGGTTAACTAGCGGCAATCAGGGGGTTAAAAACATTATTGGGTAGTATATCGGGGTACCTAGCGCTATAAAAACCTGGCGGTGAACCTAAAAAAATAACTAGCTACCTAGCGACTGTAGCGACACTAATGCAGCGATCAGAAAAACGATCGCTTAGTGACACTGGCAAAAGGGGGTGAAAGGGTTAACTAGCGGCAATCAGGGGGTTAAAAACATTATTGGGTAGTATATCGGGGTACCTAGCGATATAAAAACCTGGCGGTGAACCTAAAAAAATAACTAGCTACCTAGCGACACTAGCGACACATGCAGCGATCAGAAAAATGATCGCTTAGTGACACTGGCAAAAGGGGGTGAAAGGGTTAACTCTAGGGGCAATCAGGGGGTAAATCTTTATTGGGGGGTGATAGGGGGCTACCCTGGACCTAACACTAACTGTCCTGACAGTTTTTACTATCACAACTGACACTGAATGCATTGATCAGTAAAGAAATGATCAATGCAATCAGTGACACTGTGACTGGGGGGGGAGGGGGGGCGGGGGGGGATCGGGGGGCGATCGGGGGGGGATCGGGGGGGTTTGTGTGCCTGTGTGTACCTACATGTCAGTGTAGTGTTCGTGCAGACTTACTTTTACTCTTCTCCTCGTAGTCCGGTCAAAAAGACCGCCCCGAGGAGAATGACATCACTTCCTCCTTCCTGTGTAAACAATACACAGGGGAGGAAGCTTCTCATTGGCCAGGAGCGATCCAGAGGGGGTGGCCGAAAACGAACGGCCATCCCCTCATCACGGAGCGCTCCTGGACCGAATCGGACCGCCGTAACCAGCGGGAGGGGGTCCGATGGGACCCCCCACCCGCTGGAAGGCAATCACGTAGATGTACGTGATTATGCCTGCCTGTGCCATTGTGCTGACGTACAATGGCAATACGGCGGTCCTCAAGTGGTTAAAAAAAAAAAAAAAAAAAAAACGGCGGACTCCCGCTTTAAGTATCAGGAAGCCCCCCCGAGGGTTGCTGTAGTGGTCAATATGAGTAAATGGAGCGCCGTGTCGGATCAGGATAGCCACCCCTGCTCTCTTATGGGACCCCAAGGATAAATAAGCGAGCGGAAAGTGTCTGAAAGCGAAGGCAAAGGATCCCCCTTTATCAAAATGCGTCTCCTGGACAAGGATAATGTCAGCTCCTGACTGCCTAAATTCCCTTAGCGCCAGATGCCGTTTCCTGTTTGAATTTAAGACATGGACATTCAGGGATAGGATCTTAGCCATCAGTCAGGTCATGTGGGGGGGGGGGTATGTAAACGGAATCTTACCCGGTAGCGACATCCAGTGATGACCCACAGGAACCAGGAGTGCGCTTGCCCCAGCGGGAGGACCCAACATCTACGTCTCCGGAACCTACAGACTACAAGATGGTGACAAATGGAAAAGGAGAGGGGGGGAGAGGAAGGGAGAGAAAAGAAGAGGATGTTAGAGCAGCAAGAGAGAAATCTTATAGCAAACATGGATCTGTAACAGAGCAAGGCATACAGCATTACTTGACCCTGAGTGGGGCAATCACTCAGGTCTACACGGATTCCCAGGGGGCCACCAGACCCAGGGCCCGAGGCCTGGGCCGGGCGGCCGCATGGGAGTCCAGTTCTCCTCATTCGGTACTGAGAAATGGATAAATGAGTATGGACTGAAGAGAACCGAAAAATAATAATTGTAACAGTAAGTGCAAAGAGGAGCCTAGGGCCCCAGGTACACCACTTGTGTACTCGGGAAGGAGTGGGAGTCGTGAGAGCGAAAGGGAACCCACTCTTTCGAGTCTCCCAAATGCCAGCCTAAAAGCAGGAAATCAATGATAAGGCACCAGGGGGGAAGGGGGGGGGAAGAGAAATAACGGGGACCAGTAGCAATGTAACGTCCAGGCACCAGTCAACCAAAAAGGACAGTGGACCTTTCTCCCTATAGCCACAAGGGCGGAGGGGGTCAACAAATAAGAAAAAGAAACACAAAGAAAAAATTGGGGCTAGGAGTGTCAGCCATGTCCTTGTCGATTAGACTTTTTAGGCGCATCCCGGTTTCTGGGTCGTTGTCGAGATGGAACCTTCTGCCACAGCGTTGGTGGTGTAAGCGGGGTAGCCACAAGGTCCCAATTGGGGAGCAGGGGAGGGTGGATGCCCAAATCCTCACAGAAGGCATGTAGATCTTCTGGGTACCGCAGGGAGGCTGATTTGCCATGATGTTTGGCGGTGAGGCTGAATGGGAAACCCCAACGATAGGGAATGTTGGCTTCTTGCAAGGTACGGAGCAACGGCTGGAGGAGTCTGCGTTTTTTCAGGGTGATCCAGGAGAGGTCCGGAAAAAGTTGCACTGGAACCTCCCGGAAGGTCACCAACCGGGCCAGGCGGGCCTGCCGCATTATGTCCTCTTTAAGGTGAAAACGAGTTAACTCTACAGATGATGTCCCTGGGGCTGGAGTTAGCATTTTTTGGGCGCAGGGCCCTATGGGCTCTGTCTATCTCGATAAACTTGGTGGTGGGTCCCCCTAGGAGAGTGTTGAATACTTCCTGCAGGATAATCTGAATGTCCTCCAGGCCATTAGCCTCCGGGATCCCCCGCACCCTAATGTTATGCCTGCGCCCTCTGTTATCCAAGTCCTCCACATGACGTTGCATATCTCTCAGTAACAGATGGTGATCAGCCCCTCGTGTTTGGGTCCTGTGGACCGCTATCTTGGTTTTCTAAATCTCCTCCTCAGTCATCTCCACTCGGTCCGCAAAATGCTTGAGGCTAGAGTGGAGCATTTGTATTTCCGCTCTGCACGTAGATTTGACATCGTCGATCAATTTCTTAAAGTCCTCTTTAGTGGATATCACTTGCAAATATAATTGCCACTGTGGGTGTAGAGGTGGGGGACATGACTCCCCAGGGTCGGCCCTCTCTGGGTGGAGGCGGGGTGGCAAGGGCCCGGGACCCGCGGGCCCGTCGGCGTGCATTGGAGAAGCGGGCTCAGAGGGGGAGTCTCACATACCTGCCCACTCGGATGCAGGAGCTGGGGGAGTTGGCTGATTCCGTCCCCCTCCTACTCGTGGGGGGAAAGCTGAGGGGCCCCTGTAGTGTGCAGAGGAGGTTGGGGATCCACACTGATAATGTGGGGGGCTGGGAGCCCGTGAAGGAGCCAACCTTTGGGCTTTAGGTGGCGGTGACTGGGTGTCGGGGTCCTGGTGGGGCCCTCCCTTCCTCCCGGGCTTCTGGTATGTCCAGGACAGTGGCTCCTCAGGTGGGGGCAGGGCAGGGAAGTCCATAATGTCCAGGGAGGAGGGAGACCCCAAGGATATGGCAGGGATAAAGGGGTCCGAAGCAGCCTGGGGAGTGCCTCTGAGCACTGCGTGTCTGGTGGGGGGGGGGGACCTCTCCCTGAGTACTTCGGGCCTAGTCCCGCCGGCCCCCGGTTCTGATCGTCCCCGCAGGGATCCCTCTGCCGGTTGCCCAGTCCACAGGTGAATGGGGGGGGCTGTTGATCTGGGTGCTGACCCCCAATGAGAGCGTGCTGACTTGACCCCAGTAGGAGTGTGGCTGAGGCGATGGGGGCGGCGTGGTAGGCCTCAGGCCTAGCTGGGCGACCTGAAGTGCGGCCGGAACTGGGGGCTGACTCACCGCACCGGATGTTGCGGGGGCCGAGGCTGTCCCCTGCGTTGTTTTATCCCCCTCGGGTCCGGACTGGGGACTGGTCTGCAGGCTGCGGGCCAGGGAAGAGGCCCGGTGGTTGCAGCCGGCGCCATCTTGGAGGATCCGCCGGCCAGGAGCTCCGTCGTCGGGAAAAAGGAGTGGAGGTCCGTCGTGGAGCCCGGCGGGACAGCGGAGGGTCCCCTGGTGATGGATGAGCGGGTAGCCCTGGATCTACCCATTGGATGGCGGCGGATGGTCCCCGTTAAGCGGAAGCTGGTGGGAGAGCGAGGGAATTAGACTGACATCAAGGTCGGCTTCCTCTCACGCCCCCGAGGATAGAATTTTTTGATGTGCCAAGGTCAATGTGAGAAAGCGAGTTATGTGCTTTAGAATAGTACTTAAAGGAGGAGCTTCAGTCATATTGTGTTTACTAAAAGTCAGCTACAAAAGCTGTAGCTGCTGACCGTTAATTAACAGACACTTACCTGCCCCAGGATCCAGCCATGTGCTCACCCGAACGATTCTTTCCACTGGTGTTCTGTCCCCGGCTTCTCAACTGTGGGCACCCATCTGTGACAGCTTGCAGCTTAGCTTCACAGCTGGGCGACCACTGCACATGTGCGAGCCAAGCTGGGCTTTGTAAATAGTCTGTTTTCTGGGACCCCCCCCCCCCCCTCAAAAAATAAATAATATATATTTATTATTTTAAAAAAAATATTATATATATATATATAATATTTATTTTTAATAGCAGAACCTCCTCTTTTGAGTGGAGCTCCGCTTTAAACTGAATTTCTGCAAAATGTGCACTAGAGGTCATGTAAACCTAATTCCTTGCAGAGTTTACAAAGAGTTAAAGGATCATTGAGAATCACATTAGGAGAGAGAAGCTTATCTAGAGAATAATTAAGAATGCTATTATAGCCCCTCACTACCAAGATTGGAAACAGGAGTAGATTTACTACATAGTACCCCAGGTGAGTAAGGGTGGGGAGGAAGATGCACGTTAGCTATACATATGATGGAACAGCCTGAAGGACTTGGCTTTAGAAGCGAAGGTCTGGGAAGAATGAAAGAACTCATCCAAAATCCGATTTTGCTGTGGGCACCTTTGTTTTCTTCTTGCTAGGAAGAGTGAGCTCTTTCCGCCCACAAATTCCTCAATAAAGTGTCTAACTAAAGATGTCCAAGGACGCTCAAAGGGGTTCTACGTTAAACCAAATTTTTTTTCAGACAATTCTCATAGACTGTCTTTGCAGACCAGTTCTGCAGCCAAAGAAACCTGCATAGGTTTGCTGGGAGCGGGAGGGGCAACATGGACTGTCCTAACAGCTTTGTTTGGCGCTGTCATAGAACCTATGGTCTTCATTAATGGAAGCATGTGTATTTTACAGAACAATTAAGATAGAGACATTAAAAACCACACAGTAATGAATGGGACGTTTACCCAAACATTCAAGGATGATGCTTCAATCACTGTCACCTAAACATTCATCAGGAAGATTGATCGCTTTATAAATATATCCCAAAGGGTATTTAATAAGGGCTCTATTGTAGTCTGGGCTTTTTTTGTAGCCACCTACCTACTTTTGATGAATAATCACACAACTTTACCTTCTGCCTACGTATCTTGAGTAACCTAGCATTAAAAAGCAGACCTATAAAAAAATAAAATCCATGGTTTGGGGCTGTCATCCTGTATAAAAACCATTGGTTTCTTTGGGTGCTCAATAGGGAGTATATCATAAAACAGGTGCTTCGCCATTTTTTAGTGATTTTTATTACAGCAGATTAATATAAAAATAGCATAAACATCAAAAGGACTGCATACATTGATCAAATAAATTAGCAGACACTTAGCCTGTCAATCAACATAAATTAACAGATTATTCAACCTGAAACCCCCAACCCTTTTCTTGTAATTAAAATATAATTAAAATGATAACCTATTAATTAACTTGCAATCCATAATCTTAACACTATCTTGCTTTAACAACATTCGAAAGGTTGATCGACATCTGAGATTTTAACCACAGTCATCTTAATAGCAGCAATTAAGTGTACCTGTTGCTATAAGCAAGATTTCTGTCTATCTATGCCTAGCCTTTATGCCTAGCCTAAGGCTTGGCAGTACATGATGCAAAAAAAAAAAAAAAAAAAAACTTTTGTTCAAGTAACCACTATTATCAGAAGATCAGAAAAGCTGCGCCATAAAAATGAATGCATTAATGTCCAGGATCCCAAAAAGTCCCAGAAAAATATTGCTTAAATGATCACAGGGAAAAAAAATAAAATAAAAAAAATACTGAAGCCACTGCAGTGCACATGCATGAACTCCAAAAAGTGCCCAATCACCGTAGATGTAAGTTGTGCTTACCAGATGGCAAGCATTAAAGGCAGTTGGCTAAACCCAGCCTAGGGCCTTTAAGCTTGCAGATATCCACAACTCAAATGGGAACCAGGTACAACTGTACACTACGTCCCACTGTTATCAGTGAGACACCTGTCAGTCTACGGGACACTAATTCCATTAGCTTTTTCCATTGTTTTCTACTTAGACTGATCTCTTGAAGTACTTGTTGGTAAAAGGGAGACAGTCGCATGCAAATAGGAAGGCTGCTACCATAATACAAGTTTTCCTGTGAACACCAATACAATTAGGAAGAATAGACTGGTTTGTTTCTTCTCTCCAGGACCTGTAGCTGCTGCTTCATTGGGAATTAACTATTGCACAAAGCCTAAATGAAAACAAGAAACATCCCTGGTTCTCTCTGAGGCCACTCATGATAGGCTGGCAGAGGTGAACTGATGATCAAGTACTAGGGCTTCCACTTTTCCTGCTTTGGGAACCCTGCAAGATTTATTTATTTTTGTTACTGAAAGACAGTCATGTAGACTTTTTTCTAGTTTGCAGACACATGCAGGTGGCATCTCTGGTTCATTAACTTCAGAGACCAACTCATGTTTGTCTGAGTCAACTGAGGAATATTACATGCTAGGACTGCCATATTTTGCCTGCAGCTTGTGACCACCTTTATGATTTTCATTTTGTTTTTGCATGTACATCCTAACAAGAACGTAGCACTTTATTATGTACATTAATTTGTACATGTCAAGAAAAAAAATAAAAATAAAAAATAAAAAAACTATAGGGATATTATAATTTTTTTGTCTGTTAGAACAGCAACACTAGCGCCTCCTATCACAAATCACTCAAGTTAGCATGGTTTACACTTTGAGGGGGAGCAACTTATTTGTAATCAAATATTTATTTATAATATATCCATAGCGCGAGGTCCACTTAACGCATCCTAACAATAGACTAAAAAAGGTATATGTTGTTCCATATACATATCTTGACATGTTCTCTTCAATTTCAAATCTGGACTTTTATTTTATTTTTTTAACAGATTTATTTTTAACTAAAGAAGTTGTATATGCTTAGATTGTAGCAAGAAAGATTGTGGAATCACTTTAAGAAATTCCTGGGTTTAACAGCAGATACCAATGTTAGGACCATACCATAGCCCACCATTCCACTATGTAGCCTCTACCATGTCTGTTCATGAATCACTGCTGGACTCAAATCTAGACTTTACACTGGGGCAGTGACATATTTTTTTAGCAACTAAAAAGTTTTAAGTTGGTTATTAGATTTACCCAGCTCAAACATTCAAAATATATAATAACACACACACACACACACACACACACCCCTTAAAAAAAAAAAAAAAATTATATATATATATATATATATATATATATATATATATATATATATATATATATATATATATATATATATATATATATTTTTTTTTTTTTTTTTTTTTTTTTTTTTTTACACACACACGCACACACACAAATACAAATCTTAACTGCAGGAAGAGTGAGTATTTAGGAGATAGTAGCACTCAAACACAACAGATTTTATTTTATAAAAACAAATCTTTATTTCAGTAAATTCAATCCATTTATTACATAAGTAGCATTTTCAAACACAGGGGCTTTTTTTTTTAAACATAGTTTAAATGCAAATTAAGTGCTACAACCTGTAGCAACCAATCAGCCTTTAGTAGCAAAATATGCAGAATAAAACCAATGTGTCATTTGCACCACATTATTAAAAAAACAAAATATACTATATTTTAGTTCACCCATGTGTAAACACTTACTAGTAAGGCTATGGGTTAATAGAAACTTATCAGGACTGAAATATGGCATATGCCGTTGCCGACTGGGGAAAACAAACTTTTCAATTTTTTGGTACTCGGCAAGTCATGCAACTAAAGAAGTACGAGTATTAACATGCCCAATAGTTTTCTAAGGGTCAAAGTCTCAGCAAGTATTAGGTTGACAGCCCTGGAGCATGCGCTTTCATAAATAAGTCAACAATAGTAGCTCTCGTATTCCCCATTCTGATATTTCCTCTGGAAGAGCATATGCAAGACACAAACTTTCATGTCTCTTCAAGTGTCATGTCCAAAATCTGCATTTGTTAATACAGTAGTATTCACTTATTACTAAATATAATTAGACTAAACTGGCCGTAAATCTGCCTGTTATGGCAATCACAATTTTAATTTAAGTCATCTTACTGTGAACTTGTCCATTCAGTACTGTGGAGAATTTTTATAGAAGAAAACAATAGTGTACAATCTAATGGTAAATAAAATTTAGATGGTTAAGAAATATTAGTTGAAATTTATTTTTTTTCAACAGAAATAACAATACACACATACACACATACATACATATATATATATGTGTTCTGACCCTGAATTCATCTGCGGTGATGGGCTAAAAAATAAAATAAAAAATCTGAAAGAATGGCTGAATATATATACAGACAAACCCCCTACTGTAAACCCCCTTACAGTAGGGAAGAGTAGCAGCATAGACATGCTGGACAAAACCGTATTAAAATCCCCACAAGAACTGATCGTCCAAAATGCAAAGTGCAATAACACATGCTTGGCCAATAAAAGTTTGTCATATAATCGTTCTAATAAATTATCGGCTGGATCTGAAGCCTGCCAGACAACCACTTGCTGCAACAAAAATGCTAGATCATTAAACAAACCATTACCAAGGTGCAAAAGTCAAGATCTTTTGATTAAGGGGACTTTTATTAAATCGCAGTCAACATTTGTGTCAAAAATATATACGATACATTTAATATCCTATTTTTCTTACATTGCTTCCGATACATTCGGCATGATGGGACAGGGGACAGAGTTTATTTAAATAAAAGCTCCAGGAAATAACTTTGGAAAAGACAGAAGATAAGTAATGCTTTAGTTATGCTTATCTCCATACTATCTTTTTCAGCTTTTCAAAAACCTACCATTACCTTAGATTAGGTACCTTCTGGATTTCAGTGGAATTATTTTACACAAAAGCATCCCCACTGAGCTCCTCTGCAGCAGCGGATATCTAAAATATCAGCAGGAACTAGAAGCCTAATGCACAGGGACCAGAAGCAATGAGTCAAAGGTACTGTTGCGCTAACATCAGGGTGTTCAGAGAGCATGTCTTGGGAAGGTCAGCACACTATATTAAGGAAGTTTACCTTCTCCAGTCCTTTAAAGAAAAAAAAAAAAAAAAAAAAAAAAAATCTAGAAATAAATATTTTTTGGAAAGCTTTTCTAAAACCTAAAAACAAATTTAAGTTTACACCAGCGCTCCAGGCCATAGCAAGTACAGAAAATACTGGTCCCCATAGACAGAATGGGAAAAGCAGTGTAACCACAAAGGGACAAGAAATGTATTCTTTGGAGAATTATCAGGTGAAACAAAAAAAAAAGAAAAAAAAAGAAGAGAAAAACAAAAAGGGAACAAAGCCTGAAATATTAATAACATCTAGGGCAGGAATCTTCAAACTACAGCACTCCAGTTGTTGCGGGACTACATATCCCATGAGGCAATGTAAAACTCTGACATTCACAGACATGACTAGGCATGATGGGAAATGTAGTTCCTGAACAACTGGAGGGCCGTAGTTTGAAAACCCCTGATCTAGGGTCTGGTAAGCTGGTAAGGTTCTGGTAAACATATTCAAATTTTGGTTTTGGGTTTAATTATGCTTTAACTGCAAGGTTGCATGACCTCCTAGCTCAGCTGTGAATTCAGCACTGCTAAAACTACATGTTAGGGAAGGACCTAATCATAGATCCATATTATTCTGTTTGAACAGAACTGATTTCACTGAGCCCACTGTCCTCCTATGGAAGGTAACGGGCTGAAAGCTTTAGGGCTGGTTCACACCAGATACTTTCCAGTGCTTTTTGTAAACTGCATCCAAGTTTTTGACAGGTATTCCAATAGCCCTACTTTGCACCAATTCAGTCTGTTCCAGTGCCTTCAACAAAAGTATAACCTGTAGCATTCCCCTCATCTGAAATGCATCAAAATGCGTTTAAATGCTCATCACACCAGAATGCACATTGTCCTAATGAAAATTAAAGATTTTTCAAGTATCAAATAAAAAAAAAAAAAATAAATAAAATGCACTGGGATGCATTAAAAAGGTGTAAAACAAAAAACACAAAAAAAAGCATGCAAATGTATATGTAAAAACGTATCTGAAATGCTAAAATTGTGGTGTGTGTGTGTGTGTACAAGCCCCTGAACAGTCCTTTGTGAGTAAGGGAAATAATTCAGATCTTCCTGGAGTACTTCTTCAATGAAATGGAAATACGTATTATGTTTATTTATTATAATAATAATTTTTATCATTTATTTAGAAAAAGGTTGGCATGCTTTGAAATGTTCCCTGGTAGAAACATACCTTTCTAATTAGCATATATCACCAGTAAAAGGAGATTTATAATCCAACAAATAAAAGGTTTGTTACATTAAGGCTGCTTTCACAATGAGGTGCTTTGCAGACGCTAAAGTGCTAAAAATAGTGCCTGCAAAGCACCCTAAAACACTATCTCCAGTGTGAAAGCCCCGAGGGCTTTCACACTGCAGTCGTGCGCTTGCAAGGTGGTCAAAAAAGTCCTGCAAGCTGCATCTTTGGAGCGCTGTATTTACCGTACCTAAAGCGCACCTTCCCATTGAAAACAATGGGGCAGCGCTGCAAACCCGCCGGGAGGTTTTAACCCTTTTTTTTTAAAAACTGCCCCCTAGCGGCCGCATAGCGCCGCTAAAACAACAGTAACATGCCGCTAAATATAGAGCTGCTTTACCGCCAGCGTGCACAACGCCCTAGTGTGAAAGTAGCCTTACCGTTTTACCATCAAGAAACACTACTCATCCCCACTCTTGTGTCATTAAAATATCCATGGCAATTCTTTTCTTCTTCGTTACATTTCCCTTTAAATTTAAATTTAAATAATTTCCATTGAAGAGTGCTGGTATCCCAAACTGAAATATCACCATTGGTGAAGGAAGACCCTAATTATGTTTCTCACTACAAACAAAAGGCTCAGTCTTAATGAAGAATTTTGTTTAGGAAGAAGCCCCCAGGTACTGGTGAAAATACAGACCAAACAGGCTGGTGACAAGTTGGCAGACAGAGACCCACCAGGCCAAAAAACTGAAGAGGCCACGAAAGAAAATGGAAGAGAAGATATCTCGAAAAGCACTGAGCGCGCCTATTATGTGCTCCACAGCAATCTGAACATCCTCCGTGTCCTCTTCTTCTTCTTCAGAGGATACCATGGAAGGTGGAGGAGAGGAATCTACCAAAGGTGTAAACCCAGCTTCCTCTGGGTATAGTCCCCAGGAATAGCCACCTGGAAAAATAGATATTTGAACTTATTAGATAAGACTCAAGTTTGACAAGTCAAAATGTTGGAGAACAAAATGATAAATGACATACAGTATACAGTTTGAGCCCAAAAGTTGTATCCAAAATGGGCTTTCGTTACAATCCAGAAACCAAAACAAACACCCCAAGAAAACATAGATCTTTCACTGATGCTGGCAAATAGGTAAAGGCAAGACTTGCACAGTGTTGCCCTTTTGTCTTGGCCTTGAGAAAAGGCCATGTATTATGACACCTTATTGAAAACGGGAAGCACAGGTTTAAAGAAAAAAAAAAAAAAGCCCCAAGACCTCAGTACTCTCTAAAAGACTAGATTAAGATATAAAAAAAAAAAAACAAAAAAACAAAAAAAAAAAAAACACACACATGTAGTTCCAGAATAAATTACAGCGTAATATTTCCACTACAAATGGTTACAGACAATAGTGGGCAATCTGTCCGCCAGTCCCAGCTGAGCAGGCGGGTGGCTGGTCCGTGTCCGCTCCATTTATGCAGACTGGATACAAACACAGCCTTCTCTGCTCTATGGCCAGTTGGATGTAAATTGACTGGCTGTCTGCTTACACCCGACTGCCAACCGATCCACATCTGTCGGTTTTTAGCAGACAGGACTGGATCTGACTGGATATGGGTGGGTGTCAATGGACACATGTCCATTAGTATTCACCTCTCCATAGAGGAAACTGGAGGGTCAGTCTAAAAACTGACCCAAATCGGTCCGTCTGTGTGAAAGGGCCCATACTGTTCAGTAATACTTACCCATTGTTTTCATCAAGAGAATGCATTGAAGGGTAAGAATAATAGGAGCCAAATACTGAAGAGCTACAACAGTAAGGTAGCAGAAGATACGAGAAATCTGTGTAAAAAAAAATTATTTGGTGTTAGACTGGAAAGCACGTTTTTTGAAAGAAAAACATTACACGTTTAAATGGGCCATTGTGTTTTTTTTTTATTGCTAGTGCAGAGAATGTGTATGTAAAACTGTTAATAAACAAGATTTAGTGGTTGGGCATGCATTTGCTAGCCAAATGTGGTCGCCTATTTAAAACCAATAAAAGTGTGCAGACACCAATAAATGTCCGACAGGTGTTCTAATCCCTCTACTCCATCCAAAAAAAAAAAAAAAAAAAAAAAGAAGGGGGAGGGGGAAGTTTTGACCTTAGTTACCCTTTAAACCTACTTCTCACCTCACTCTTTAGCCATTTCTAAAAAAATAAGATTACATTTTTTTCAGTATCATAAAAATGAATATTCCAAACATTTTAAATGGGACACATTCTAGAATAAAAATTCTGTTTTTATTTACAGTAAAACCATTAAATACACACAAAAACAAAAAAAACACACCACACCCTTAAAAGGAATTCCCGGCATGGTACATTTTTACATAGTTACACCTGGCCGATGCCCCTTGAAACTGGAAATTACTGACGTAGACACCGCTACTTTAGTAATCTCCACTTGCTTCCAGGTCCCATGCTGAGCAGCCGTCCTGATGCATTGTGAACACAGGAGGTTGGCCACTCAGCATGAGTGCCAGTCAGAGAATGCTTATGCAAAAAAAAGAGGGGGGAGGGTGGGACTTTAGATGAGGTGTGTGGGGTAGAGCCAGACAAAACCATATACACATGTAAAAAATTATATTCTTTATTAGACCAAAGATAGGGCATGGATCAATCCATATAAATGCATAATAGCACATTGGCATATAAAATAGAAAGTATCAACATACATATTGAGGATAGTCACCAACATGACACAAAGTAAATATTGAACATCACAGTCCCCCAAATGGAATAGACATAACATTATATCAGGGTGGAAAAGCAATAAAACCATCTAGAATCAAATATGAGATGGATGCATCAAAATAAGCTCAACAACGTTTCATGCATCCACATACAAAAAAAGGGGATAAAAATCACAATATAGTTTGATAGAACCACAGACTGGGGGGGGGAGTAATTATTAAGGATGCTGATGAACAGATAAACAGCTGTAATTGTCTCTACTCCCTTGAGCTGATTTGGTTCAGCTTGTTCTGCAGCCGACAGGTTGGTCGGTGTTTTGTTTGCATGGGAGCTGCGATGCACGCTGCATGCCTTCTCTCTCCCCTCCTTCCCACACATTATGGGGGTGGGGGATTGGGCGGGCAGCTTCACTGTGCATCTGCGCTACACCCCCCGCGTCATGCGTGTGATGCCCAGTGGGCATCCCTTCACGCAGGTGTGTGCTATTTCAGCTTGGCTGACACATGGTGAGTAGGTCTGGCTGCTGCTGTTCTGTCTGTCCTTTGTTGTCATGCCAGTGTGACGCTGGATGTGACCCTGGCCACTGTGCTCACCCTGCAGTTCCCCTTCAGTGACCGTTTCTCAGCAGCCCCACGCTGCACTCCATTTTTGGTTCCTATCCCATCAGGACCTACATGGGTAAATACATAGCAAGCTCTTGGCTTCTTTTTAATTCCTCTATAACAAGCATCATTACTTTTTCTTTACTCTAGCTTTCATTATTTTCTCCTGATTTCAGGAATCCCATCTCCTCTTCCATATTTTCACTATATGGACACCTTATTTTTTCACTCTGTTCACCTTGATAATATGCTCCACAATACACTTCTATACCATGGTGATGGGTCTACTCTATATGACATTTCTTTTTAATTTAATTTTTTATACCGATATGTTAACAAACCACTTACTTTATTGTATACAATATAGAAAACCCCATCCACAGGTACATCAAGATTTTTCCATACACACTTTTTGGGGGACTGCGTGTGTGCTCCTGGTTCATGCTCGGGTCCCTTCCTCAACTCCCGTGCTGGAGATATTTATGTGGCTGACCTCCGGCAGGTGGTATCGTATGGTCTCAGTATCAGTTCTTATGTGAACACTTTCAGTTATGGCCATTTATCTGTTCATCATCCTCCTTAATCCCTTCACCCCCCTCAGTCTGTGGTTATATCAAACTATAATGGTGATTTTTATCCCCTTTTTAGTATATGGATGCACTCGCTCAAGGTGAGTGGATAGAAGTCCATGAAACGTTGTCAAGCTTATTTTGATGCATCCATCTCATATTTATGATTCTAGATGGTTTTATTGCTTTACCACCCTGATATAATGTTATGTCTACTCCATTTGGGGGACTGTGATGTACAATATTTACTTTGTGTCATGTTGGCGACTATCCTCAATATGTATGTTGATAGTTTGTATTTTATATGCCAATGTGCTATTATGCATTTATGTGGGTTGATCCATGCCCTATCTTTGGTCTAAGAATATCATTTTTTACATATGTATATTGTTTTATCTGGCTCTACCCCACGCACCTCATCTAGAGTCCCCCCCTCCCTTTTTTGCATAAGCAACCAGGGATGGAGGCACAATATTCCCCGTTGCATCTCATTCAAAGTCCCATACATTTCCTTTTTTCTTTGAGTCAGAGAATGCTTTGCATTTTTTTTTTTTTTATGAATGTAGAGCATTCTCTGATTGGATAAGGGGGAGGGGGGGGGGGGAAGCAGCGGTTTATACATTCATTGAAAACACATTAGAAAAAAAAACAAAATAATGATGCGTTATCCAAAGCCTCTAGATATTAAATGTACATATCTTCAAGCTATCAAATTATCTAGTGCTTCCTACGTACTTTACGCTGGATCTCCAACATAGATATACGACCCGCTTCCCTCTTCATCTGCTCCACCCAACAATCAGCCAGTCCCAGGTAGGCCTGCAAATGGTAGCGGGTCAAGGAGAGACGGAGGAGGCAAAAAAACACGATGATCCACAGACGGAGAGTGTTGTACGTGGAGTCAGACATACTGGGAATAAGGCATAACAATCAGACTCTGCAATAATGCAAACATGCATTACCCCATTAGGACTAGGATAATGAATCAATATCCTACATCACAAAAAAAAACAAAAAAAAAACAAACACACACACACACGATAAACTATATTACAATATGCAAAGTTAATAGGGAGATATTTTTCAGGCAACATTGCATGAACGACAACATTATCTTATACCAGCATTCTATTTTAAAAATATCTAGATGACGCATTTCATAGTATACCAGCTTCATAAGCCTAGTGTAGGTATTTAAGGTAAAAAAAAAACAGGCGTTCAGTTACTAGTCTAACCTTGTGAAAAATAAAATGGTCCTAAAGGCTCAAGGTTTTTTACCTTCATGCATTCTATGCATGGAGGTAAAAAAAACTAAAAAAAAAAAACTTCCGTATCCAGCTCCCCTTCATTCCTTCCTTATACTTACCCGAGTACCATCTCGATCTAGCAATGTGCACGAGAGCAGGTCTCCCTCTCTCCCAGGTGTTTCTCTCCTCATTGGCTCACATAGCAGTGAGCCATTGGTTCCTGCTGCTGTCAATCACAGCCAGTGAGCCAATGAGGAGAGAGCAGGAAGTGGGGCTGAGCCATGCTCTGTGTGTGAATGAACATACAGGAGCACGGCTTCGGAAGCGAGGCTGCTCAAGTGCCCCCATAATAAGAGGACTGCTACTGGAAGCACTCATCGGGGGGCGGGGGAGCCAGGATCGCCGATGCGGGACCCAAAAAGAAGAGACAATCAGGGCTGCTCTGTGCAAAACCATTACACAGAGCATGTTTAACATGTTTGTTAAAAAAAATAAAAATAAAAAAATAAATAAAAAAAGAAAGGTTTCACAGATTTTATTCTATATAGATTATTTATAGAATATCTTTATATGAGTGAATGAATGTCTCTATATGACCGTAAATACCTACGCTGTCCTAACGAAGAAAGTATACCTTGAAAACGTATCAACAAGGGTCTTTGATTAATAGCAAGGTGGTAGAAGAGGATGTCTCTAGGCTTGAATATTGTATTTAAAGCGGGACTGCACTGCGGAAAAAAACATTAAAAGCCAGCAGCTACAAATACTGCAGCTGCTGACTTTTAATAAATGGACACTCACCTGTCCCGGGGTCCAGCGATGCCGGCAGACGAGACCGATCGATCGCTCGGATCTTGGCTGCTGCCGCCACCATTCTAGGTGAGGGAATCAGGAAGTGAAGCGAAGCAGCTTCACTTTCCGGTTCCCTACTGCGCATGCGCGAGTCGCGCAGCGCAATAGGAATTGTCCACGCTGTCTCTGGGACCCGTGTGTATCCCAGCAGACAGCGCGCAGGGACAGGAAGAGGCATAAACTCCCGTGTGTGTCTATGCCCAGAAGTGGGTGTAAATACCTGGTGCCAATTGTGACACCGGAGGGGGGGGGGTGGGGGAGGGTTCCGATCAGCAGAAGTTCCACTTTAGGGTGGAACCCCGCTTTAACCACTTAAGGACCGCCGCATGCCATTGTACGTCATTACAATGGCATGTACAGGCACAAGCACGTACATGTACGTGCTTGCCTTCCAGCGGGTGAGGGGTCCGATCGGACCCCCTCCCGCTGGATGCAGCGGTCCAGTTCGCTTCAGGAGCGATCCGGGATGAGGGGATGGCCATCCCCTCTCGATCGCTCCTAGCGAATGAGAAGCTTCCTCCCACTGTGTATTGTATACACAGGCAGGGAGGAAGTGATGTCATTCTCCTCGGGGCGGTCTTATTGACCGGACTACGGGGAGAGGACACAGTAAGTCTGCACCAAACACTACACTGACACTAAATAACACATAGGCACACAAACCCCCCCCCCCCCCCCCCATCACCCCCCCGATGTCCCCCCGCCCCCCCTCCCCCCCAGTCACAGTGTCACTGATTGCAGTGATCATTTATTTACTGATCACTGCATTCAGTGTCAGTTGTAAAAGTAAAAACGGTCAGGGCAGTTAGTGTTAGGTCCAGGGTAGCCCCCTACCACCCCCCAATAAAGATTTAACCCCCTGATTGCCCTTAGAGTTAACCCTTTCACCCCCTTTTGCCAGTGTCACTAAGCGATCATTTTTCTGATCACTGCATTAGTGTCGCTAGGTAGCTAGTTATTTTTTTTAGGTTCACCGCCAGGTTTTTATAGCGCAAGTTACCCCGATATACTACCCAATAATGGTTTTAACCCCGATTGCCCCTAGTTAACCCTTTCACCAGCGATCACAGTATAAGTGTCACTGGTGACGCTGGTTAGCCAGTTAGTTATTTAGGTTCCCCGTCAGGTTTTTATATAGCGCCAGGGACCCCCATATACTACCTAATAAAATTGTAACCCCCTGATTGCCCCTAGTTAACCCTTTCACCAGTGATCACTGTATAAGTGTTACAGGTGACTCTGGTTAGTTAGTTTGCTTTTTATAACATCAGGGCACCCACCATTTATTACCCAATAAAGGTTTAACCCCCTGATCACCCGGCGGGTGATATCAATTAGGGTTTAGGGTCGGGGTCTGCATCGCCCCAGGCAGCGCTAGGTTAGTGCCAGTACCGCTAACACCCACGTGCAAAGCATAAACCTCCCGTAGTGGTATAGAATCTGAACAGATCAATATCTGATCTGATCAGATCTATACTAGCGTTCCCAGCAGTTTAGGGTTCCAAAAAAATGCATTGTTAGCAGGATCAGCCCAGATACCTGCTAGCACCTGCGTTTTGCCCCTCCGCCCAGCCCACCCAAGTGCAGTATCGATCGAACACTGTCACTTACAAAACACTAAACACATAACTACAGCGATCGCAGAGTCAGGCCTGATCCCTGCGATCGCTAACAGTTTTTTTTGGTAGCGTTTTATATTTAAATCCAGAAGGCAGTGCTTGGTTTTCGGGGGCCAGTACGTGGCTAGGCTCCCAAAAAGTCCCCCATATGTGGTATCCCCGTACTCGGGAGAAGCAGCAGAATTTGTGCAAAAAAAAAGAAATATTTCATGGACTCAACATGCCTTGTGGGCAATATATAATTTAGTGACAACTTTTTGTAAACTTTTTTTTTTTTTTTTGTGTCATTATTCAATCACTTGGGACAAAAAAAAAAAAAAAAAAAAAATATTCAATGGGTTCAACATGCCTCTCAGAAATTTCCTTGGGGTGTCTACTTTCCAAAAATGGGCTCATTTTGGGGGGGGTTTGTACTGCCCTGCCATTTTAGCACCTCAAGAAATGAGATAGGCAGTCATAAATTAAAAGCTGTGTAAATTCCAGAAAATGTACTCTAGTTTGTAGACGCTATAACTTTTGCGCAAACCAAAAAATATACGCTTATTGACATTTTTTTACTAAAGACATGTGGCTGAATACATTTTGCCCTAAATGTATGACTAAAATTTAGTTTATTCGATTTTTCTTATAACAAAAAGTAGAAAATATTTTTTTTTCTCAAAATTTTCGGTCTTTTTCCAT
The DNA here is from genome assembly GCF_037356315.1 of Lithobates pipiens. NCBI lineage: Eukaryota > Metazoa > Chordata > Amphibia > Anura > Ranidae > Lithobates > Lithobates pipiens. Next base: position 119,936,669 of record NW_027507718.1, on the reverse strand, counting down.
TTATATCGCAAAAAATAAAAATAAAAAATAAAAAAATCGCAGAGGCAATCAAATACCACCAAAAGAAAGCTCTATTTGTGGGAAGAAAAGGACGCAAATTTAGTTTGGGTACAACATTGCATGACCGCGCAATTACCAGTTAAAGCAGTGCGAAATTGTAAAAAGACCTCTGGTCCTTAGGCTGTTAATTGGTTAATGTAATGCACATATGTATCCAATTCTTCTTTTTATATATATATATATATATATATATATATATATATATATATATATATATATATATATATATATATAAGTTTTTAAACTATTGTAGGCAATATAGAAATTATGTAATTTTTACTTCTGTGGTCTTTAGATTTCCTGAAAAATTCTGTTAGCTTTTACAAAATGTACTATAGTCTTCTTGGGGAAGGTAATATGTGAGTGGTTTATATTAAATCACATCTGTTCACTTCCTTTAAATACTCAGTCAATTGACAAAATGATAAAAATGTTCCTTTCCAAAAAGTCATAATAAAATACATAAACCTACCATTCTCTAAAGATGCGGTACAGACTAAGGTGGCTGGCTGGCTCAGTAAAGTCAAAGAGGGCTTTTTGTAATGGGGTGATATGGTGTGTTTGCATAGTATTTATTTTTGGCATGTGCACAGTGGTGCTGATCTTAAAGAGGAAGTAAACCCTGATGGGTTTACTTCCTCATTTTTCCCTGCAAAGGTAAAGCATAATGGACTACTACGCATCGCATAGTAGCTCATTATGTGTCACTTACCTGACACAGGAGCCAGCGAAGTCACCGCTGTCCCCTGTAGTCCGCCGCATCCATCTTGCTGGTGGCGTCTCGCAGCTCCGACGAATGACAGCGGCGAAGCCGCGATGACGTCACTCCCGCGCATGCGCACGGGAGTCGCGTCTCGCAGCTCCGCCGCTGCCATTCGGCGAAGCCGCGATGACGTCACTCCCGCGCATGCGCACGGGAGTCGACAAATTAGGCAAATCCATTCTTGGACTTGCCGCATTTAGTGCGCCTGCGCGCCGCTGTCTACGGCGCATGCGCCGTAGACAGCGGTGCCCATTTTCGGGCAAATATCTCCTAAACCATATAGGTTTAGGAGATATTGCTTGGACCTACAGGTAAGCCTTAATCTAGGCTTACCTGTAGGTCAAAGGGGTTTGAAAGGGTTTACTTCCTCTTTAATATATTGGCAAATTATCAATATTCAGCAATTCGAAGAGCATACAATGCAAAGAGGACAGTAAAAAATATTGTTACACTATATATAAATAAAATTATGTATCACAGTATTTTAACAACCTGTAAAACATCTATTAACCACTTTCAGACCGGACCAATTTGCTGGTCAAAGACCAGACCACTTTTTGCGATTCGGCACTGCGTCGCTTTAACTAACAATTGCGCGGTCGTGCGACGTGGCTCCCAAACAAAATTAACGTCCTTTTTTCCCCACAAATAGAGCTTTCTTTTGGTGGTATTTGATCACCCCTGCGGTTTTTATTTTTTGCGCTATAAACAAAAATAGAGCGATAATTTTGAAAAAAAAACGCATTATTTTTTACTTTTTGTAATAAATATCCCCCAAAAAATATATAAAAAAACATTTTTTTCCCTCAGCTTAGGCCGATACGTATTCTTCTACATATTTATGGTAAAAAAAAAAAAAAAAAAAAAAATCGCAATAAGCGATTATTGATTGGTTTGCGCAAAAGTTATAGCGTTTACAAAATAGGGATAGTTTTATAGCATTTTTATTAATAATTTTTTATTATTTTTTTTTTTTACTAGTAATGGCGGCGATCTGCGATTTTTATTGTGACTGCGACATTGTGGGGGACCCATCGGACATTTTGCAGTGATTCCTGTGTAAATGACACTGGCAGTGAAAGGGTTAACCAGTGGGTGGCAGTGTAGGGGTTAAGTGTTCCTAGGGGTGTGTTACGCTTTCATTTAGTGTACACTGATCTCTGCTCCAATCACATGGAGCAGAGATCAGCGTCACTAGTTGCTAGGCAGAATGAAAAATTTTTGTTTATACAGCATTTCCTCCATTCGGCAGCTCCGTGAGACGATCGCGGGGATGCCCGCGGCGATCGAGTCCGCGGGTCCCGCGACCGGACTCACGGGGGTCCCGACCAGCGCGGGAGCGCGCCGCCGGCGGCGCGCTCCCGATGGCACGGCGGCAATGAATATTGGACGTACATGTACGCCAATATGCCTGCCCGTGCCATTCTGTCGACGTACATCGTCGTGCGCTGGTCGGGAAGTGGTTAAACATATTTTTAGGATCTTACATACAATAAAAACACACTTCTAAGTAAATGTTCTTTTTGCAACTCACAGCTGAACAGACTCTTTTCCCATTGGTGCATTTAAGAGGAAGTCTCTGGTGATTGGCCGAATCCACAAAACCACAACAAAGACAGGAGGCAAAAAGCTGGCATGAAGTAAAGTCCTGCATGGAATACAAAATGGGGATCAATTATGCGACCAGAACACAAGAAAAATAGAACACTGTCATTGATCATAAAAAAATTCTCGTTATAGAGAAACAGCACTTATAAACTGAGTAAAGCTGAATGGTTACAAAACACAGGACATTGACTTCAGCAATTATTTACAGCCTTGGCCAAAAGTTGAGAATTACACAAATATTAAATTTTTACAAAGTCTGCATATACCCCAGAATGTTTTTTTTTTTCTTTTTTGTTTCACAAATGTTATTGAGTGAACAGAAAAAATGATTTCAAAGTCCCTCTTTTGCCATGAAAATGAACCTAATCTTATATAAAAAAACAAACCACATTGTTACTGCATTTGTGAAGAAGGTTCAGGGCATCAAAGAAAGTCCAGCAAGCACCAGGACTGTCTCCTACAGTTTATTCAGCTCTGGGATCAGGGCACCACCAGTGCAGAGCTTGCTAAGAAATGGCAGCAGGCAGGTGTGAGTGCATCTGGTGAAGACTTTTGGAGGAGGATGGCCCGGTGTCAAGAAGGGCAGCAAAGAAGCCACTTCTCTCCAGGGACAGACTGAAAATCTACAAAAAGGTACAGGGATCTGAGGGCTGGGGTAAAGTCATTTTCTCTGATGATTGTTTGGCCTTTGACACTTATGAAATGCTTATAATTATACTTCCGTATACCAAAAGTAACATCTGACAAAGATCTTAAAAAAAAAAAAAAAAAAAAAAAAAAAAAACCAACACACACACACACACACACACACACACACACACACACACACACACACACTGAAGCAGAAGACTGAAAATTAATATTTGTCATTCTCAAAACTTTTTGCCACGGCTGTATATGATTGAATTTTGGATTTTTATAAGAGTGCTTTTTCAATATTTTCATTTTTTTTACATGGAGATCATAACTTACTGTAGTATTGGTCTATCTGCAGCCATTTTAAGAGCATCAAGGTGAGTCTGAGCCAAACGAAGGCCAGGAAATGTCAGACAGGCACCAAGGAAAGAGCAAAGTGCCACCAAGGCAATTTTGAAGGCAAGTTTAATGAAAGGAGTCCTGAGGGGCAAAAAAAAAAAAAAAAAAAACAGAGTATTATAATTTGTTTTACTAGTTTACAACCACTGAAGCAGTGTAACTATTGTGCATGAAAGGTGCTCAAAGTGGATGTAGACCCTAAACCTGTATGACTTGCTAGAGCACTGTGCACACATCGTAAAGAAATGCCATGTTTTATTCCATAAAATACTTATTTTCATCCCGTATTTGCCTCTTAACCACTTTCAGACCGGACCAATTTGCTGGTCAAAGACCAGACCACTTTTTGCGATTCGGCACTGCGTCGCTTTAACTGACAATTGCGCGGTCGTGCGACGTGGCTCCCAAACAAAATTAACGTCCTTTTTTTCCCACAAATAGAGCTTTCTTTTGGTGGTATTTGATCACCCCTGCGGTTTTTTTTTTTTGCGCTATAAACAAAAATAGAGCGATAATTTTGAAAAAAACGCATTATTTTTTACTTTTTGTAATAATAAATATCCCCCAAAAATATATAAAAAAACATTTTTTTCCCTCAGTTTAGGCCGATACGCATTCTTCTACATATTTGTGGTAAAAAAAAAAAAAAAAAAAAAAAAAAAAAAAATCGCAATAAGCGATTGATTGGTTTGCGCAAAAGTTATAGCGTTTACAAAATAGGGATAGTTTTATAGCATTTTTATTAATAATTTTTTATTATTTTTTTTTTTTACTAGTAATGGCGGCGATCTGCGATTTTTATTGTGACTGCGACATTGTGGGGGACCCATCGGACATTTTTGACACATTTTTGGGACCATTGTCATTTATACAGTAATCACTGCTATATAAATGCAGCGATTCCTGTGTAAATGACACTGGCAGTGAAAGGGTTAACCAGTGGGTGGCAGTGTAGGGGTTAAGTGTTCCTAGGGATGTGTTACTAACTGTGGGGGGGTTGGGCTGTCATTTAGTGTACACTGATCTCTGCTCCAATCACATGGAGCAGAGATCAGCGTCACTAGTTGCTAGGCAGAATGGGAAAATGTTGTTTATACAGCATTTCCTCCATTCGGCCGCTCCATGAGACGATCGCGGGGATGCCTGCGGCGATCGAGTCCGCGGGTCCCGCGACCGGACTCACGGGGGTCTCGACCAGCGCGGGTGCGCCCCCCCGATGGCACGGCGGCAACGAATATTGGACGTACATGTACGCCAATATGCCTGCCCGTGCCATTCTGTCGACGTACATCGTCGTGCGCTGGTCGGGAAGTGGTTAAGCCTCGTACACACGGTACAAAAATAAGAAGGGGATTGTAGTTTGACAGGCCATTGTCCAAAGTTCTTACCGTTGGTATGCACCTTTCAACAATTGTTTTCCAATTGTCGGCCAACAAATGTTGCACGATCCGACTTTGGCATGCAACTTGTGCTCTGATGATCTTGAGGGGGGAACGTCACGTCAAATTTTAAATTAAAAACCGGTATGGGTTCCCTACCAAGGGCATACCAGGCCCTTCGGTGGTATGGATTCTAAGGAGAACCCCCCTACGCCCAAAAAAATAAAACGGTGTGGGGGTCCCCCCAAAATCCATACCAGACCCTTATCTGAGCATGCAGCCTGGCCGGTCAGGAAAGGGGGTGGGGGGGGTCGGGAAGAGGCCCTTGTCCTCATCAACATGGGCACCCTAAAGCACCTTGTCCCCATGTTGATGGGCACAAGTGTCTCTTCCCAACAACCCTGGCCGTTGGTTGTCGAGGTCTGCGGACGGGGGACTTATCGGAATCTGGGAGTCCCCTTTAATAAGAGGGCCCCCAGATCCCAGCCCCCCACCCTATGTGAATGAGTATGGGGTACATAGTATGACGTCACCGCCCAGGCATGATGGGGTGGTGACGTCATAAGGGACGGGGTCACCGGATGACATCACCTGGTAACCACACCCCATGCCTATATAAATCTTTGCGCACACGGCATTACTGCGGGAGAGAGCGTAGTGTCAACATCGGAAAAACAGAAGAGGGAAGAAGACGACTAGGGAGAAGACCGGGCCAATGCCAGTAAAAGAGCTGGAAGAAGATAGCGGAGGAGCCCGGCAGAAGAGGCCTGGAAAGCACGGAGAAGTCAGAAGAGACCCCCAAAAGGGGAGCTCCCGGATTCCAATTAGCACCCCCACAAACCGACAACCAACAGCCAGGAAAAAAAAATAATTATTTAAATCGCTCATCCCATCCCCTTTCCTGACCGCCCGGGCTGCGTGCTCGGATAAGGGTCTGGTATGGATTTTGGGGGGACCCCCATGCAGTTTTTCAGCGTAGGGGTTCCCCTTAAAATCCATACCCCTCTCAAGATTCATACCAAACAGTTCCTGGTATTGGCGGGGATCCAAGTCAGATCCCTGTTCATTGAAGTCGGATGGATGTAGGACAAATGTAAGAACAATGTAGGACCAATGTCGCAGAGCAAAGTAGGATGAAAGTCGTACTACTGTGGTGTAGTATAGTGTAAACCCAGCCTCAAGCTGGGTTCATACTACACTACAGTAGTACGACTTTCATCCTACTTTGCTCTGCAACATCAGTCCTACATCCACCCGACTTTCATGAACAGGATATGACTTTGATCCAACTTTTCAGATAGTTTTAATTGGTTAAAGGACAAGTTGTACTAACTCAATGGGAGGGGCTACAGCAGGGGGCAGGAAATAACATAATGTCGGATTCCAAAGTCGGATGGTTAGGACAAGGATCCGACTTTGATCCTACTTCAATGATAGTCAATGGGCTGAAGTAGGATCAAAACCCTCCCAATGTCGGAGCGTTTGTCGTACCAGTGTGAACCCTGCCTAAAACCTAGAAGCCGATTGGTTACTGTGCACAGCTGCACCAGATTCTGTATGCACCAGTTTTACTAACTCTGCCCCAGTCACTGTAGCATATGCTGCAGTTCACTGTTCAGGATTGGTTCCTAATAAGGATAGTGTTACATGTCTACAGAATGTGTGTTGGCTCAGCGGCTTGTTTCTCCAACTGGTGCATGTGACAGGGTGCCGATGCAGAAGCATACAGTTGTCATCCTATAACAGAACATGCTTTCAAGGCAAGATAAGCAGGTATTCTTTAATAAAAGCTGCAGATTTAAAAGGTTTGAAAATCATCATTTGAGGTGATCTTATTTAAGATTTTGGTGATTTGGTTTAGATCTACATGAAAGCAATTCAGATGTAGACCTAGAATGCCTAATGCTTTAATAAATAACACTGAACTGTGTATAGTTTTAGTTAACCTCCCTGGCAGTTTTCTTGAGTGTGGCTCGGGGTTAAATTTCAGCACCATTAGCGGTAACCCCGAGCCACACTCGGGATTGCATTGCAGGATCCTGGTGCAGTGTACTTCCCTTGTCCCCAAGATCCTGCGATCTCCCCCCGCTATGTCCGTGGGCTCTGTCCTTTGTCCGATGCCTCTCCGTGCCAGGCTCCATTACCTGCGAGCGGCACGGCGCACGGGGGCAGAGCCAGGCACAAAATTCTTTACAGATTATATTACTGTAAGAAATCATTTTACATCCCTTTTGTCCCCAGTGCTTTGTCCAGTGCCCTGCATGCCGTTTTAGATTATATATACTGTTCTTTCTGCCTGGAAACTGGAGATTGTCCATAGCAACCAAAAAAAGTGTTCCTTTATTTCAAAAGTGGTTTTAGACCAGCTAGAAAACAGCGCTAGTAAATTAGAACACTTTCAGAATTGTGTTTGTGTTTCAAACGTTATCATACCCGGGATGTCTACTAGACTCTTGTTTGGACAGATTTAAGTGAGTTATTGCTAAAAATTAGAGGCCTACAATATAAAAACACCAAATTTCTATGCAAAATAATTGAAATCTGACATAATCATACCACCAGGGAGGTTAAAGCTTTGCGAACAGAACAGATACTTACGACACCTGCCAGCCCTGCTGCTTCATTAAAAGTTCCAGATTGTGACAGACACTGTTCAGACCTGTAAAGAAAGTACATAGTGTATGAAGTAGATGACTTATATAAGAAACACCTATAATGAAACAAGTAAGCTATTTGGGTAACTTTAAATTATAAAAGCTAAAAAAAGGAGAGCAAAAGTGGTCAATGATACCGATTTAATATATGTGTGATTGATGCATGGGCTTCAGGATGCAGTTTATTATACGTCTATATCTATTTTTTTTTTTTAAATTAGCATTATACACTCACAAATACGCAATGCTTTCTTTTATATTTAAGAGCTGAAGATTAAGCTTGGCTAGTCTTCAGCTTATTCCCAAAGATTCTTTGCTGTTGCATGGACAAAGCTTTAATCTGCATCTTAGTCTTCGGTCACACTAAATCATAGTTTGAAATCATGCGACTTTACCTTCATGCGGTTTCAAAGTCCCATTACAGTGCAACTTGGAAGACATCTGTGCAACTTTATGCACAAATGTCTATGCAAGTCGCACCTGAACTTACAAAAAGTAGTGCAGGAACTACTTTCAAAAATCAGTGGATCGGAGTCGCACCAATTTGACTGCTTCCGTTGCAGACAATAGGGTGTGACTTGTCATGGGAATAAATGGTTCCAAATCGCATGACAAGTCACACGGGTCAGGGACTTAAATTTGCTTTTATTTTTTATTTGGTAACACTGCACAAGTAATGTTGAGTTGTTGCCCATAGTGTGTGGAAAATTACATGAGCTGATGTTTCATAGCACATTAGAAACATTACAAGTGAGGAACTGGACCATAAAAATAACAGGCTAAAGGGTTTAAGCAAGTGACTAATCATGCTTCGGAGATAATAACAATGCTTTTTTTTTTTTTTGTGCAAGACAAATATAAATAGGTGCTTAGGCTCACCTGATTCCAGTCCAAACTCTAGATACTCTTCCCTCACAATCATTACCATCATGGCAATGATAAGAAATAAGAAAGAAAACGTCAGACAGACAGAACGCTCTCCTCCTTCTTCAGAGCGGAAGTAATGCTTCATCATGGTCATAAGGACTTTACTGAATGACTCAAGATAAGGACAACATGACTTGAGAGATACAAACATCATCCTTAAAAAGAAACTTACTTTTACATTTTTAGGGCTCATGCACACTGCAGCTCAAAGAAGTGGCTCCTACAGGCCTTTGAGCTCTTTTTTTTCTGCTTGGAAACTCCCCCCCATGTTAGCCAATGTGTCCATGCACACTATGGCTTTTCAGGCATATGCGCCTACAGGCAGAAAACCCCCCCCACCAAACTTGCATTTTTGAGAGGAGCTAGTGCCCCAAAGAGCTCAAAAATGTTTGTTCCAGCTTTTTGTTTTGTTTATACAGTGGCTATGAAAATACGATCTAAGCGGGTCTGTAAAAAAAAAAAATAAATTTGTGGGAACCACAAGCTCTCATCTCCTATAGTCAGTCCCATCCCTCACTGGTTAGAACACGCACATAGGGAACACAGGTAACCCCTTGATCGCCCCCTAGTGTTAACCCCCCTCCCTGCCAGTGACATTTACACAGTAATTGGTGCATCTTTATAGCACTGATCTTTTGACAAAAATGTGTCAAAAGTGTCCAATATGTCCACCACAATGTCACAGTCCCGATATAAATGTTTTTATATATATATATATATATATATATATATATATATATATATATATATATATATATATATATATATATATATATATATATATATATATCTCTCTCTATCTCCTATTTTCTAGACGCTATAACTTTTGCACAAACCAATCATTATGCACCTTTTGCGATTTTTATTACCAAACATATGTAGAAGAATACATATCGGCCTAAACTGAGGGGGAAAAAAAACAAACCAACAAACAAACACACACACAAACCACAGGTTGAACTTGGCAATAAATACAAACTTGGATTTGGGCGTTTGGTTAAAGCTGAACCCTTACTTCCAGTCTTACAAAGGACCCTCTCCTAAACTGAAATTGCTTACTCCAATTTCACTGCACGCAAGTTCTCATAGTGTGCATTGGAAGCTGCAGCAATTCAGATAAAGCCTGGCTGCAGGACAGCCAGAATCATCAAGCTCTTTTATCCCCAGCCTGCCTGACTGTCCCTAGCCTCCCCCTTTCAATCATGGAAATTTTGCATCAAATGCAGAATGTCTGGGAATGACCCCTCACCTATCAAAGAGACATTTCCACTGAGGACTCTTGAAAAGAAATGTGGGAAGGGAAGAACCAGAGATGGCAAATTTTAAGCAGGATAAGCTTCAGGAGGGAGAGGGAGAGACTAACATATACAAGTCCACTCATTTTAGACACTAAGTTTTCCCCAATTCCTATATTTCTGTGTCATAAGGATACATGGAGAAAATTACAGTTATCAGACACCATAGAACCCCAATGTTCACTTCATTTTGCGCATCTACGAAGCAGTAGTATCCCTCAGTAAACAGGTAGATGATGGTTGAATACAAAGAAAAGTCGATAAACCACTGATACTCCAGGAAATAGCGAAGTACTGCAAATAAAACAGAGCATAAATTAAAATTATGGAAATTATACAGTAAACACTGCGTTTGTCTCTACTAAACATACTGCAAGGAAGCAGTTTCATTATTCATCCTAACGATAGACTGTCACCTTAACCATGCAGGACAAAGCAACGGCTTTTTTTTCCAAGGGGATCCCTTAATGCCCATATACTCACAGCTCCTCATATTCTCTGACAAAAATACCTGGCACTCCCAGGTATGTGAGAGCATGCAACATGCTCCCCTGTGGCATTGCCCAAGACTAGCAGCAAACTGCAGACTGTCACAACTTGGGGGAGCAATATCACCGCTCTCTGGATCAATGGCAAAGTCAATTTCAACATAGGCTGTGAAGCAACAAGAAGCTGTAAGGTAGAGCAGGCAAGGTGAGAATATGGGAGGGTGCCCTTTGTAGAGACACTGGCACTTTGCCCTGCTTGGGCAAAGGGACAGTGGGCTCCATTAACAGAATGAGCTAGCCTGAGATATTTAGATGTCAGGACACATTTTGCCTAAATATTGCATGCGATTCTGAAATGGTCAATTCACTAGACCATTTTGCTGTATTTACAGAGAAACGCTGAAAGTGCTGGTTAAGCAAAAGGTGTTAAAATTCAGTCACAGAAGGAAATAATTAAATGCATGTGGAAATTAAGTAGTGGGTGAGGCATGTGGTATGTGTACTGTACTAAGGAGCAGGCGGCTGCTACATCCTTGACTACCGCTGACAACTGAGGAGAAAAAAATAAAATAAAAATAAAAAAAAGGTGAACACCCCCCTCCCAATCCTTACCACTCCGTGGGGTCTGGCATGGATTTGAAGGGGGGACCCCACACCGTCCCCCCTGCAAAATCCATACCAGACCCTTAGCCAAACATGCAGCCCGGCAGGTCAGGAAAGGGAGAGGGATGGGCGAGCCCCCTCCAAACCATACTAGGCCACATGCCCTCAACATTGGGGGTATGCTTTGGAGCAAACCAGTGACCCCGCCCCTTAGTTATTTAAGAGCCGTCAGACGTGAGCGGAGAGATAGAGATAGAGATAGAGATAGAGATAGAGATAGAGATAGAGATAGAGATAGAGATAGAGATAGAGATAGAGATAGAGATAGAGATAGAGATAGAGATAGAGATAGAGATAGAGATAGAGATAGAGATAGAGATAGAGATAGAGATAGAGATAGAGATAGAGATAGAGATAGAGATAGAGATAGAGATAGAGATAGAGATAGAGATAGAGATAGAGATAGAGATAGAGATAGAGATAGAGATAGAGATAGAGATAGAGATAGAGATAGAGATAGAGATAGAGATAGAGATAGAGATAGAGATAGAGATAGAGATAGAGATAGAGATAGAGATAGAGATAGAGATAGAGATAGAGATAGAGATAGAGATAGAGATAGAGATAGAGATAGAGATAGAGATAGAGATAGAGATAGAGATAGAGATAGAGATAGAGATAGAGATAGAGATAGAGATAGAGATAGAGATAGAGATAGAGATAGAGATAGAGATAGAGATAGAGATAGAGATAGAGATAGAGATAGAGATAGAGATAGAGATAGAGATAGAGATAGAGATAGAGATAGAGATAGAGATAGAGATAGAGATAGAGATAGAGATAGAGATAGAGATAGAGATAGAGATAGAGATAGAGATAGAGATAGAGATAGAGATAGAGATAGAGATAGAGATAGAGATAGAGATAGAGATAGAGATAGAGATAGAGATAGAGATAGAGATAGAGATAGAGATAGAGATAGAGATAGAGATAGAGATAGAGATAGAGATAGAGATAGAGATAGAGATAGAGATAGAGATAGAGATAGAGATAGAGATAGAGATAGAGATAGAGATAGAGATAGAGATAGAGATAGAGATAGAGATAGAGATAGAGATAGAGATAGAGATAGAGATAGAGATAGAGATAGAGATAGAGATAGAGATAGAGATAGAGATAGAGATAGAGATAGAGATAGAGATAGAGATAGAGATAGAGATAGAGATAGAGATAGAGATAGAGATAGAGATAGAGATAGAGATAGAGATAGAGATAGAGATAGAGATAGAGATAGAGATAGAGATAGAGATAGAGATAGAGATAGAGATAGAGATAGAGATAGAGATAGAGATAGAGATAGAGATAGAGATAGAGATAGAGATAGAGATAGAGATAGAGATAGAGATAGAGATAGAGATAGAGATAGAGATAGAGATAGAGATAGAGATAGAGATAGAGATAGAGATAGAGATAGAGATAGAGATAGAGATAGAGATAGAGATAGAGATAGAGATAGAGATAGAGATAGAGATAGAGATAGAGATAGAGATAGAGATAGAGATAGAGATAGAGATAGAGATAGAGATAGAGATAGAGATAGAGATAGAGATAGAGATAGAGATAGAGATAGAGATAGAGATAGAGATAGAGATAGAGATAGAGATAGAGATAGAGATAGAGATAGAGATAGAGATAGAGATAGAGATAGAGATAGAGATAGAGATAGAGATAGAGATAGAGATAGAGATAGAGATAGAGATAGAGATAGAGATAGAGATAGAGATAGAGATAGAGATAGAGATAGAGATAGAGATAGAGATAGAGATAGAGATAGAGATAGAGATAGAGATAGAGATAGAGATAGAGATAGAGATAGAGATAGAGATAGAGATAGAGATAGAGATAGAGATAGAGATAGAGATAGAGATAGAGATAGAGATAGAGATAGAGATAGAGATAGAGATAGAGATAGAGATAGAGATAGAGATAGAGATAGAGATAGAGATAGAGATAGAGATAGAGATAGAGATAGAGATAGAGATAGAGATAGAGATAGAGATAGAGATAGAGATAGAGATAGAGATAGAGATAGAGATAGAGATAGAGATAGAGATAGAGATAGAGATAGAGATAGAGATAGAGATAGAGATAGAGATAGAGATAGAGATAGAGATAGAGATAGAGATAGAGATAGAGATAGAGATAGAGATAGAGATAGAGATAGAGATAGAGATAGAGATAGAGATAGAGATAGAGATAGAGATAGAGATAGAGATAGAGATAGAGATAGAGATAGAGATAGAGATAGAGATAGAGATAGAGATAGAGATAGAGATAGAGATAGAGATAGAGATAGAGATAGAGATAGAGATAGAGATAGAGATAGAGATAGAGATAGAGATAGAGATAGAGATAGAGATAGAGATAGAGATAGAGAGATAGAGTCTATCAGGTTTTGTTTGCCATTCTGCTCCTATTATTGTGAGGTGGTGTCAGAAGAACAGAAAATTATGCAAAGCCTCTTCAACATTGGCAGTAACAAAAACCGTTTTTCTAGCAGATAGGAAACTTTAACCTCTTTTTGTTGCCGTCTTTATCTTCAAGCCCCAGAAACATCCATCCCCTTTCTTAAAGCCGATGAGAGAGAGAGGAGTACTATTCTATGATCTTGTGCTCAAAAAGCATTTCAGTATAAACAAACTAAATAAGTAGTTGGGCATCAGACATACAAAAAAAACAAAAAAAACAAAGTGTTTGATTTGCTCTAGTTAAAGAGGTTGTAAACCTCCATTTTCAAGTTGTACCTATAGGCAAGCCTACAATAAGGCTTAGCTATATGGACAGTAAATATCTCCTAAACGTGCGCAGTTTAGGAGATATTTACTTTGTACTGCGCCGATAATGTCATCGGTGCATGCGCTGTGAAGAAACGGCCCGCCGTGCTGTTTCTTCACTAGCGAGTGCCGTGACTGGGGGCTCCCATCCACATGCGTGGGAGTGACATCACGCGACTCAGGCCAGTCACATAGCCAGATCAGAGGCCCTGGAAGAAAGAGGGGTGAACATGAATGTGACCTCCAGCGGGGACAGCGTGGGCTTAGTTTGCAGGTAAGTGTCACATTATGCTTTTACTTTGCAGGGAACAAAAAAGGAAGTAAAATCCATCAGGGTTTCCTTCCTCTTTAACCACTTAAGCCCTGGACCAACTTGCAGTCAAAGGATCAAGCCCCTTTTTGCGATTGGGCACTGCGATGCTTTAACTGACAATTGTGCGGTCGTGCGATGTGACTCCCAAACAAAATTAGCATCCTTTTTCCCCCCCACAAATAGAGCTTTCTTTTGGTGGCATTTGATCACCTCTGCGATTTTTTTCATTTTTTGCGCTATAAACAAAAATAGAGCAACAATTAAAAAAAAAAAAAAAAAAAAAAAAAAATGCAATATTTTTTACTTTTTGCTATAGTAAATATCCCCCCCCCCCCCCACCCCCCAAAAAAAAAAAAAAAAAAAAAAAAAGTTCTCCTCAGTTTAGGCCGATACGTATTCTTCTACATTTTTTTTCGCAGTTAGCAATTGCTGATTGGTTTGTGCAAAAGTTATACAAAATAGGGGATAGTTTACACAGACCTCTCCTCGTTCTTCAGCTCTGTGACCCGATCACGGGACACCAGCGGCGATCGGGTCCACTGGTCCCGCGGCCACGGAGCTCAGGACCCATGGCTGGGCATTTAAAGAGCAATGTGCTGGTACGTGCTTGTGCCCAGCTGTGCCATTCTGCCAACGTATATGTGCAGGAGGCGGTCCTTAAGTGGTTAAGGGAAACATCGATTTTATTTTATCTTTTTCAGCATGTACAGTACATTTTAAAAACACTTGTCACCCATTGTTTATTTTGTTACAGCTTTACATTTTAGGCTTAAAAAAATAAAAAATAAAAAAAACACATTACCGAGGGCATCAACAGTAGTGATTGGCTGAACATCCAAGTGCAAGTTTGGCTGAACATCCAAGTGCAAGTCTATGTCTCTTGGCACGGTCAGGGGTTTCTCTTCTGCCATCCCATTAACTCTTCTAGAATAAAAAAATAAAAAAAACCACACACACAGTAACATTCTTGTCCTTTTTTAGCAGCTCTTCCCTTCAAACTTTCACAGGAGAAGTGCAAAGTATAACTGTATTTACTGCAATAATTGAAGGAATAGTCCAGTTACATAAAAGTTAAATGAAGTCTCTACGCATGTGGTACTTTAAGTTTAAAATCAATGGAGCCACAAACCTGTAACCACAGCAAGTAATTAGCGGCATTGATTTTTAGTTAGGGTGTATCAAACATTCAAGAAGATCCTCTTTCTGACTATCAAGGTACACCAATGCAGTGATATTTTTGGACATCTACAGACCTCATGGACTTGGCAAAAGTGATTGCTCCAATGTTTAGCAACTGTTGGTACATCAGCAAGAAGTAATTGAAAAGTTGAATGCTGGTCTTTAAAGGTAAGGATCTAAAAGAATGGAGAGGTTGATTCTGGAAAAGAGTTCAAGTTTTGGACCCCCAAATGCTGTCTTGCAGCAGACACCATTTCTGGTTATCTTCCAAGCAGATAATCTCCCCATCTGGACAAACCTGACCCAGCATATGGCAGCAAGTCCTGAAGCGGGAAAAATAAAATAACCCCCCCCCCCCCCCACACAAACCTTAGTTAGACTTACCGGTAATGGTATTTCTATAAGTCTTTCAGGACAGGACCTGGAGAGAGCGCAGCTCCACCCACTTCCCAGAAAACACTGCAGTCATTTATTTAAAGCCTAGACACTTCCACCATGGCCTCAGTCGTTGTTGAGTACCTCCAGCCATGCTGAAATTGTATAAGCAATAACACCATATTTGGAGGGTCATCGGTACGGTCCCAAAAGACTCGTAGAAACACAGTTACCGGTAAGCCTAACTAAGGTTTTCTCACCTCATCTTTCAGGACAGCACCTATAGATAACCGAGTACTTACTCCTAGGGTGGGACCACTGTCTGCAGGACCTGTCTGTCAAACGACTGCTCTGCTGCAGAGAGCAGATTCATCCTATAGTGACGAGTGAAGGTGGAATAACTCGTCCATGTGGCCGCCTTGCAGATTCGCCCTGGTGAAGCCCCAGCTCGTTCCACCCAGGATGTTGCTACAGGCCGAAATAAATGGGTCACTACCCATATGGTGGGGGTGGGGTGTTCTACTTCCACATCCTTATAAGCTTTGTGGATAGGCATCCGAGACCACTTTCCAAATCGTGCTTTTAGAAGCTCCGTAACCCTTTACGAGACCCAGAAAACAAAACAAATAGAGAATTTGACTTTCTAAATTCTCTTGTAACCTCCAGTTAGCATAAAATGCATCGCTTTACGTCCAGACTATGAAATTCTCTCCTCTTAGTTGGCATGTTGGAAATGGACAGAACGTTGGCAGAATTAGCTCTTGGGATCTGTGAAAAACTGAAGCAACCTTCAGAAAAAAAACCCGGGGTCTATCCTCTGTACTACCCAATCTGGGAAAGCTGTCAAGAAAGTCTCAATGATAGATAGATTGATTGCCTGAAGTTCACTTACCCTTCTAGCCGAAGTGACTTATCAGCAGTGACAGTTTTAATGGCCAAAATTTTATTGTGGCTTTGTCTGGTGGTTCGAAAAGGTCTTCTAGTCAGACCCTGCAAAATAACTGATAAATCCCATTTGGGGATAAACTTAAATGGAACCGGCCTAGCCCTAGCTAGTGCCTTGAAAAACCGAAGTATCAAAAGGGTCTAGAGATAACCCTTCTCTCTAGAAACAGTGACAGTGCCCCTACTTGAACTTTTAAAAGGTAATGGCTGCCAAACCCTTCTCCATTGTGTCATGGAGAAATTCGAGAACGGAAATGTCCTCCTGTGGAGAGCAACTTTTTGACATACACCAGGAGTTAACTCTTCCACGTTTTAAAATAAAATAACCCTTGTGACCTTCTTCCTGCTTTTTAGCAGGATACAAAACTAAACCTTCAGGGAAACCCTTTCTCCTCAGGATCTGCTCCTCATAATCCAGGCTGCCAGCCTGAGTTGACCTACATCGGGATGCAGAAGGGGACCCTGAGTCAGCAGGTCCCTCTGAACCTGAAGCAACCAATGGTGATCTACTGCTAGCTTTAATAGAATTGAAAACCAAGCTCTCTTGGGCCAATACGGAGCTACTAGAATCAGGGTCATATTATCTCCCTGTAATTTTCTCAGCACTAAAGGGATCATCTGCACATGCGGGGGGGGGGGGGGGAGGCGTAACACAAGCGGAAGGTCCAGCGCTGAGCTGATGCGTCCAGACTGGCTGCTTGGTCTTGCCTGTTCAGGGAAAAGTAAACTGGAACTTTTGCATTTGCTTGGGATGCAAACAGGTCTACCCTGGGAGCACTATCTGCCTACTATCCTCTGAAAAATCTCTGTACTTAAGATTTTATTCAGATTCTAGCAACCTTCTTCTACTTAAAGAAGTCTGCTATCTGGTTTAGGCTACCCTTCGGGTGTATTGTTGTTGGGGATGCCATGTTGTCTTCTGCCCATGTCAGAATCTGTAAGGCCAAGGTTAGAAGACACTTGCTTCTTGTGCCCCCTTGCCTTGAGATGTATGCCACCGCCGTGGCGTTGTCTGACAACACCTGGATGTGTTGGTCCTTGACAATCTCTTTGAAGGACCCAGAGCAATGGCCCTTAGTTCCCTCCAGTTGGAGGGCCTTCTGGATTCCTCCACTGTCCTGGACCCTTGGGCCATCCTGTTCTCCAGATGTGCCCCCCACCCCCAGGAGCTCGCATCTGTTAAAGCTTTTGCTTCCTCGATGACTCAGCTGAGGCATCTGCCATATAATCTACTGCCTTTCGTAGGCCTGGGAGGGTATCCAGCAAATCTTTGCGAGAGGTCCCTGCCTCAATATGGCCTTTTAGTTGTTCCAACCAGTGTTCTAAATTCCTGGCTACCACTGTTGATGCCATTGCTGGTTTGAGATTTTTAAATAAGGCTTGGGATTCTATGCTAGCCAAAGAATAAGCGCTCTTGTCCATAGTGTCCTGTCTTTCAAGACACCCATGTCCGCAAAAGCTAAGTCAATGTTACGTGATGCTTGCAAGAAAGCTGCGTCAAATGTAGTTTCCAAACTTACGTGCAATCTTCTATGGTCTTTAAAAGGTCGTCTACCTCTTCCAAAGACAACCTGTAACGGGAGGAAGATACCTCTTTTTTCCTCACCTTCCGCCTCGTCTGACCCTGAAGACCCACTTTTCTTCTCCTCCACCGACTCACTAACCACTGTCCGAGCTAGAGGATGTGTAAGGGCAGGGTGGAGATTACATACATAGCTGAATGACTCAGAGGAGGTACACACTGTCCCTCTCTGCTAGTAGAGATAAACTCATCTGGATTTTTAACCTGCAGAGCAGTAAACATGTGCAGTTCTTAGCAAGGCCCAGCAGGTTCTGGAAATGTCCTGTACTGCAAGTTTTTTTGTAAATTTAGACAGAAAATCAAAATAGATTATACATTTGCACGCATAAATAGAACTGACCAAAAACTGTTAGAGTTTCCTTTTAAGTCTGTTGTCACACACAGTAAATGCTTTTCCTTCATTACAATGTTTCCCCCCCCCCCCCCCATAATCCCTGTAGCTGTTAATGAACCCCTATATGGTTAACGTTATTTAAACGACAGAGCTCAGATCATTCTACAGGGTTACCTGGCAGCATTTTTCAATTTTTGAGTGTGCTCTGATGTTTTGGAAATCATTGGGTCTTTGAACCCGTTATGCAGTGGGTACATACACCCAGTCTTTCCTTTTTGGGTACAAAGTCTCAATTACCGTGGGCTTATTTGTAGGACATACCCTGAACAGGAAAACACAGGAGGCTGCCCCAGCATATCATTCAATGCCTAGCTTAGGTTTTGCTTCCTTTTAAGAAGTGGAATTTAGGCGATGCGACCTTTGTGTGTGCTACTATTTCAACACCTACTATTTTTCTGATTAAAACCTCCCATCTTCCTCCGTGAAGAAGGCTTACCAGCGAAAGCATTTGGATCTTTCATTCATCCTAAGCAAGTTAATTTTGGATAGTCGGAACTCCAATTGTTTGCTCCCAGGGTAGTGATGTGTTTGACTTAGCAGTATTTGCATACTTACCGCTGGGTTGAATTTTCTGAGAGGGTTGAATTTTGTTTGCCAATTGCTTTGTTTTGCTATGTTTTTTGCTGATTTTAAATGATATTGTGCTTGTTGCAACCAGTTTTGTCTTTTTAATGAAAACCAAGGCACTATGGCACAAAGCTAGGATGAAAATAAAAGCCATATTTATGGATTTTTTAATGTTTCTTTGAGAGAATATCCACCTAAAAAGTGCCATATACTGTGCCATCCAGGGTATCCATGAACACAGAACAACAAAATGTACATAAAAGGATACGTTGGTGAATACTGAATACTTCCTTGGACATGTTTACTACAGTGCCTTGAAAACTATTCATACACCTTGAAATTTTCCACATTTTTTCATGTTACAACCAAAAACGTAAATGTACTTTATTGGGATTTTATGTGATAGACCAACACAAAGTGGCACATAATTGTGAAATGGAAGGAAAATGATAAATGGTTTTCCAAACTTTTTTATAAATAAATATCTTTTGTATCAATTGACCCTTGCTTTTTAGATTGTAAGATCTAACGAGCAGGGCCATCTGATTCCTCTTGTACCAAATTTTAATGGAACTGTAATGTCTGTCCTCATGTTATAAAGCGCTGCGCAAACAGTTGGCGCTATATAAAACCTGTATAATAAATAATAATCTGAAAAGTGTGGCGTGCATTTGTATTTAGCCCCCTTTACTCTGATACCCCTAATGGAAATGGAGCCAATTGCCTTCAGAAGTCACCCAATTAGTAGAGTCCACCTTTGTGCAATTTAATCTCAGTATATATACACATACACACACACACACACACACACACACACACCCCTTTTCTGTGAAGCCCTCAGGAGGTTTGTTAGAGAACCTTAATGAACAAACAGGCCATGAAGGCAAAAGAACACACCAGACAGGTCAGGGATAAAGGTGTAGAGAAGTTGAAAGCAGGGTTAGGGTATAAAATAAATAAATATTCCAAGCTTTGAACATCTCACAAAGCACGGTTCAATCCATCATCCAAAAATAGAAAGAGGAAGGCACAACTGCAAACCTACCAAGACATGGCCGTCCACCTAAACTGACAGCCCAGGAAAGGAGAGCATTAATCAGATAAGCAGCCAAGGGGGCCATGGTAGGTCTGGAGGAGCTGCAGAGAGTCACAGCTCAGGTGGGAGAACCTGTCCGCAGGAGAACTATTAGTCGCGCACTACACAAATGGCCTTTATGGAAGAGTGGCAAGAAGAAAGTCATTGTTGAAAGAAAGCCATAAGAAATCCCATTTGTGCAAAGCCATGCGGCAACACAGCAAACCTGTGAAAGAAGGTGGTGTTCTGGTCAGGGTGAGATATGGGGGGGGGGAATTCAAGGGGTATGATTACTTTTTCAAGGCACTGCAAATGACTAAGTAGTGATAAACATCAAGATCCAGACATAGACTTTACAAATGAAGGTTGTTCTCTTTGGAAGACATAGTAGATGGCCTCACCTTTCTCTCTTGGCTTTGGGTTTCTGCTTCCCAGCAAGTGCTCGCAGTTCATCCTCAGTTGGGTGTTTGAAACGAAACAAGCTATTTAAAATAAAAACAAAAGAAAATCATTGGGACAGTATTAAAGAACTATACTGTACACAATCTCTGTGCCAATATTAGTAAAACAATAATACTATAGTGCTTGAAGGAAGCTTTAGCAGCCATTGCAGATACTGAAATATTTTAATGGGATGTGGACAATATTACAACAAAAGCCTAAAATATCAGTCTCACATGGCATTCCTAAAAGAATAACAGAAAAGATCCCTAAAAACTATTACTGGAGACTAAGTTTTGGGGATTTTCATGCAAATTTTTCATTGTTTTGGTGAAACAAAAAATAAAGTGTTCCCAGCATCATTATTGAAAACCTATTGCAACACATAGTACCTCTTAAGTTACATAAAGTTAAAAAAGGACGCACCAATTAAAAAATAAAAATAAAAAAAAACCCACAACAACCCTTTAGAATCTGCAGAAAAGTAAACTCACCTTCCATTACAGAGGATCCATCGTGCAAAAGAGTAGTGGGGGGACACTCTCTGCATGATACTGGCCACCAATAAAGTGACCACCAACTGTATTCCCATCACAGCCTACAGAGAAAGATGAAATAGCAGAATAATCAATGAATAGCCTCTGGTTATACAAGGGAGAAAGTACTATTTTAGCACAGCACATATAGGACATGAGATAACTATAGAACTAAAATACAGTATAGTGGGTGTGTGTGTGTTACACACAAAAGTATTTAACCTCTCAAGCAGCCTTTGCCTATTGCATTACAACTGCATTTTGCTCCATTTCTCATTCACACCAGCTGCACCGTCATAATTTTTGCTACATTATTTAGAAGTGTTAATAGTATCTCCATGCAACTGCTAATGTGGGTCTTTTCACACGTGCCAAAATGCATGGTACCGCACGATTTTAAAAGAGGGTTATTTTCTATGTTTCTCATGCATAGGGCAGCCCACTGACATCTTTTGCACAGAGGGGCCCCGAATCTGCTCTTCTGTGGTCCCTCTGCGGCTCTCTCAGCTCCTTCCTGCATTAGATAACCCCCTGGGAGAAGCGCTCTCCTGGGGGGGGGGGATACCTTGTGCGCGTGCTCCCAAGTCCAGCATTTGCCACCCATTGACGCCGCATTCAGGACTCTGGCCCCGCCCCCGGCAGAGGCGTCAATGGATTTTATTGACAGCAGCGGCTCCCAATCTATCCAATCAACAGCCGAGAACCCCCAGCCTAGAGACAGCGCTCCCCCGTGGATGAAATGCCAAGGGCTCCAGTAAGTAAAATGGGGGGGGGGGGTTTGGTGAGCAATCACTGCGAGTTGTTTTTTCACCTTAATGCATAGGATGCATTAAGGTGAATAAACACTTACCTTTACAACCCCTTTAAAGGATCACAAGTGCTTTAGGTGCAGTAACCTATAGCTACCAATCAGAATTGATCTTGACTGCAATACCAGCAAACTGGTTGCTATAGGTTACAGTCAGGCGGTTTAAGATCCTAGTCCATACGCACCTAAACAAGTAAGCGGTCAATCTACTGAGCCAACCATAAGCGGCTGAGGCATTCCTTTTGCCCATGGGCAGGGAATGCCCTGGCCGCAGATGACCCAGTACAGTGACAGTGACAGCTTCCTGATGGGCTTGATCAGGTGGGTTTGGATTAGGATCTTAACACACCTGAAATCATCGCTAGTTACAGCACTTAAAAATAGACCTTTGCATTGGAAATGGACTGATATTCATGTTTTCACTCTATATTGTTTAAGGCTGGGTTCACACTGCTGCGGCTAGGAGACCCGGATGTGATTCGCACCGCACAGCAGTGCAAATCACATCCGATCTCTGTGCGATGCGAGTTCAGCCATACAGATAGTATGGCTGAATTCGCATCGCACCCGCCCCAAACTCACACAGGACCCTTTTTTTGGTCTGCAGCAGAATCGGATCGCATGGGTGTTCACACCCTGCGATCCGATTCCTGTCCGCGTTTGCAGATCGCACTGCGATATGCAAACTGATCTGGGGGTGTCATTAACGTTTCACTGACACTCCCAGCAGTTCGCATAGGGCAGTGTGAACTGCCGCCGGGAGGCATGCGATGCGGGAACCCGCCGCGGATTCGCGGCATTCCCGCATCGCTTCAGTGTGAACCCAGCCTAAAACTGAATAAAACAGATTTAACATAAAAAATAAAAAAATAAATAAAAAATAAATAAAATAAAAAAGGGGTTTAGTGATAAGAGGTAATCTTTTTTGTTGCAATGTGTGTTGCTGCAAGGCTGTAAACAGGCAGCAGTTGTACACTGGTGCAAAGAACCAAGAACATAACCTACAAGAAAACATCTACTACATTCGTGGTCAACTTTGTTGATATAGCCCCCCCAGAGCGACCTTTAAGATCAAAGGGCTTCACAGAAAATTCTGTGAATATTCAGTCACAGAGGAAGCAGACACACAACAGCATATAGTCAGAGACTGCGGGCACGATACAGGAGATGGTCAGAGACTGCGGATAGGGATGAGCTGAGGCGTGTTCGCATGGAACACGTGCAGAGCCCACCAGGAAGTGAGCGCAGCGCTGCGCTAATCACAGGCAGTGAGACATTGCCTCGATGTGCAGCTGCAGAGATCGGGCAATGTCTCACTGCCTGTGATTAGCGCAGCGCTGCGCTCACTTCCTGGCGGGCTCTGCACGTTTTCCATGCGAACACGCCTGAGCTCATCCCTGACTGCGGACACGATACAGGAGACGGTCAGAGACTGCAGATAGGGATGAGCTCAGGCGTGTTTGCATGGAACACGTGCAGAGCCCGCCAGGAAGTCGGAGCTAATCACAGGCAGTGAGACATTGCCCCGATGTGCGGCTGCAGAGATCGGGCAATGTCTAACTGCCTGTGATTAGCGAAGCGCTGCGCCCACTTCCTGGCGGGCTCTGCACGTGTTCCATGCGAACACGCCTGAGCTCATCCCTAACTGGGGACACGATACAGGAAACGGTCAGAGACTGCGGACACGATACAGGAGACGGTCAGAGACTGCGGACACGATACAGGAGACGGTCAGAGACTGTATAAATGCTATAGGAGTTATTAGACTGGGGATATGTTTTAGGAGACATAAAACATGAGACTGCACTACTATAGCAGGGCAATTGGGAAGACAGATTAGTGTCACACAAACAGTGCTAAATGGCTGCATGGGGCCCACGGATCACAGGTTGTGCACCAGGAATCTACTATCATTAGTATTAGAGTCTCACACTGCAAATAATTCTCCACCGATTTCAACCTACACCTTTATATCTATAACATTACCTAAGCAACCCCATCCTACACTAAGATTCGCCATGTAATGTTTTAGCATGTACTTGCAGAAGTTAACTCATTGTAAAGTACCCAGCAAGTAAACCGCACAACACACATGATATAAGGACAAAGCCTGTATGAAGCAATTGCTCACCATGTTGATGTGTATTCCCAGACCCTGCTTTGAATTATAATTCACGTTTCCTAAGCCATGTGATGACAGAACAGCTGCAGGAAGGGCAGTGTGCTGTCCCTTTAAGGAAGTTAGAACCACTTTTATCGTCTCAGCCACTCAGGAGACGAATTAGCTTTGTGTGACAATTCTAGCACCAATGGTAGGTCGGAATGGACTAGAGAAGGCGGTACCTTTGTTATTTATATTCACTCAGTGATTCCGGGTAGAGTGAGGTCATGCGTGAAGCATGCTGGGATTTGTAGGATGTGTAGTGATGAGTTCTGATGAGTTCTGATTTGGGAACGCGGCTTGAGCTTTTAGTTCGCTCTCTGTGTGCTGGTCTTCATGGTTCATTTAGTTTTATGTGTTTGGGATGTTATATAGTTTTAACACTTCGGGAGGGAGGGAAAGTGATATATTATGGTACAAAAGAGAGCTCCACACTTGTCCTACCTGAACCATGAAGAGTTAAAGGTGACCTTCACTCAAAAGTTGAAGTTTGCTACAATCGAATCCCTCCATCCACTTAAAAAAAAAAAAAAAAGCTAACCTCTGTATGTTTTATTTATGTATTTTATTTATATTTTCATTTATATATATATATATATATATATATATATATATATATATATATATATATATATATATATAATATCCTTTTAGTTACCCTTTTTTTGTCTTTTTATCTGTCCACGCTCCTGACACTAATCGTAATAGGTGGAAAATTGGCAGAAATTAACCAAAAATGACCAAGCCATTTTTTGCGATACGGCACTGCGTTGCTTTAATTGACAACTACGCGGTCGAACCTAAAAACTGATGTCCTTTTTTTCCCCCACAAATAGAGCTTTGTTTTGGTGGTATTTAATCACCTCTGCGGTTTTTAATGGCGTGTAATGGCGGTAATCAGCGACTTATAGCGGACTTATAGCGGGACTGATATTGCCACAGACTGACCAGACAATAAGCGACACTATACAGTGATTAGTGCTAAAAAAATGCACCGTCACTGTACTAATGACACTAGCTGGGAAGGTGAGAAGAAAAAGACCTACGACTAAAGCTAAAAATGGGACTTTATATGAGGCAATAATAGTATATACAGTGGTGTGAAAAAGTGTTTGCCCCCTTCCTCATTTCCTGTTCCTTTGCATGTTTGTCACACTTAAGTGTTTCGGAACATCAAACCAATTTAAACAATAGTCAAGGACAACACAAGTAAACACAAAATGCAATTTGTAAATGAAGGTGTTTATTATTAAAGGTGAAAAAAAATCCAAACCATCATGGCCCTGTGTGAAAAAGTGATTGCCCCCCTTGTTAAAACATACTATAACTGTGGTTGTCCACACCTGAGTTCAATTTCTCTAGCCACACCCAGGCCTGATTATTGCCACACCTGTTCACAATCAAGGCATCACTTAAATAGGAGCTGCTTGACACAGTAAGGTCCACCAGAAGATCCTTAAAAGCTACACATCATGCCGAGACCCAAAGAAATTCAGGAACAATTGAGAAAGAAAGTAATTGAGATCTATCAGTCTGGAAAGGGTTATAAAGCCATTTCCAAAGCTTTGGGAATCCAGCGAACCACAGTGAGAGCCATTATCCACAAATGGCGAAGACATGGAACAGTGGTGAACCTTCCCAGGAGTGGCCGGCCGCCCAAAATGACCCCAAGAGCGCAGCGACGACTCATCCAAGAGGTCACAAAAGACCCCACAACAACGTCCAAGGAACTGCAGGCCTCACTTGCCTCAGTTAAGGTCAGCGTTCATGCCTCCACCATCAGGAAAAGACTGGGCAAAAATGGCCTGCATGGCAGAGTTCCAAGGAGAAAACCACTGCTGAGCAAAAAGAACATCAAAGCTCGTCTCAATTTCTCCACAACACATCTTGATGATCCCCAAGACTTTTGGGACAACATTCTGTGGACCGATGAGACAAAAGTGGAACTCTTTGGAAGGTGTGTGTCCAAGTATATCTGGCGTAGAAGGAACACTGCATTTCATAAAAAGAACATTATACCAACAGTAAAATATGGTGGTGGTAGTGTGATGGTCTGGGGCTGTTTTGCTGCTTCAGGACCTGGAAGACTTGCCGTGATAAAAGGAACTATGAATTCTGCTGTCTACCAAGAGATCCTGAAGGAGAATGTCCGACCATCTGTTGGTGTACTCAAGCTGAAACCAACTTGGGTTCTGCAGCAGGACAATGATCCTAAACACACCAGCAAGTCCACCACCGAATGGCTGAAGAAAAACAAAATGAAGACTTTGGAGTGGCCTAGCCAAAGTCCTGACCTGAATCCTATTGAGATGTTGTGGTATGACCTTAAAAAGGCCGTTCATGCTCGAAAACCCTCTAATGTAACTGAATTAGGACAATTCTGCAAAGATGAGTGGGCCAAAATTCCTCCAGGACGCTGTAAAAGCCTCATTGCACGTTATCGCAAACGCTTGGTTGCAGTTGTTGCTGCTAAGGGTGGCCCAACCAGTTATTAGGTTTAGGGGGCAATCACTTTTTCACACAGGGCCATGATGGTTTGGATTTTTTTTCACCTTTAATAATAAACACCTTCATTTACAAATTGCATTTTGTGTTTACTTGTGTTGTCCTTGACTATTGTTTAAATTGGTTTGATGTTCCGAAACACTTAAGTGTGACAAACATGCAAAGGAACAGGAAATGAGGAAGGGGGCAAACACTTTTTCACACCACTGTACCTCCATCCCCAATAATTGTTTATACAAGAGGAAACTATTTGGGACTTTATGTGAAGCACATTACTATTTGAACAAATCAATCAATGTAGAACATTGCCATTTGTTAACAAATCGGTGTACATATAGAATTAATAGAAAATGAATAAAATATTACAATATGATAATAGGTTTCAATAAGTGAAGTCTGAACAATTCATGGTAAACAACAATTGTCTCGACATGGATAATATACATAATAATAAATCTTAGGTATGTAGACCGGAGTTGTAATGGTAGCATATAAACATAATCACAAAGATAGATTGGTACATTATAATAGACTATAATATAGTAAGATGTTGGATGTGGAAACTGTGACGTAGCATCATGAAAAAAGCTCTACACGTTTCGTGGTTACAATAACACTCATCAGGAGCAGATGCATAATTTGGGGGTATCTATAATAGAAGAGCCAAGAACATACGATGGTAAAAACAAGAGTTTATAGAGCATAGAAGAGAGAGGGGAAACATAAAAGGTCCCAAACACTCTCACCTATCTGTAGTATATGGGTACAACTGTTGATAATAGCAATGGTAGAGGGCACAGATGGTGTACACAACACCTCCGAAAAATGGCATTTCCTGCTCATGTGATTGCCTAAAGCCCCATACACACGATCAGAAATTCTGCCAGCAAAAGTCAGATGTGAGCTTATGGTCAGAAATTCCGACCGTGGACCCAGTTTGGTGAGACGGGGGAGTGGCCGGACGTGAGTTGGAGCGGCATGTGAGCGTGTGAGAGGATGTGAGCAGCCTGTCTCCATGCTCTCCCCCTGTGATGGATGTGCTGGTGTGTGCTGATTGAGAAGGCGGAGTGTGCTGAGGACGCGGAGACTAACTGAGAATTACAGAGGATTGCCGGAACTCCCCGGGAACTGCCGAGAATCACAGAGGATTGCCGAATGCGGAATGAGGGCCAAACGCTCACTGTGGGATACCGCGAGAAGACGAGCATGCAGAGTGTCTAGCGCTGGGTCCTGGGGGCTCGGGTGTAGCCGGGGAGGGACACCTCCCTGGAGTGTGTGGGGTACTGGAAGGTGGAAAGCATCGGACATATGCTCTGCATACTCGGCAGTAAGGTGGAGGCAGACCGGATCAAGAGTATAGGAGCGAAAGGTCTGAGTAATCTGGGTGTACAAGTTTTGTGACAGTTTGTTCAGCCTATTTGATAATCCCTTAGCTAAGATTCTGACATCTGAGCAGAACAAAGATATCGGTCTGTATGAGGCTACATCCAATGGGTCCTTTCCTTTCCTTCCTTGGGCATCATGATGATAGTTGCTTCCATCATCAAGGCGGGCAGTTTCCCCTCCTCCGCTGCACCCCTTAATGTTCTAAGCAGCTCTGGGAGCAAAATCTCTCCATGTTTATCCGTCTCCACCGGGAGACCATCTGGCCCTGGGGATTCTTTGTTAGCCATCCCATACACTGCCTGTTGTAATTCTCCTAAAGTTATTGGGGCCTCCTTTTCCTCTTGGGTAAGAGTCGTTCCTCTTCAATATATCCAACATCTCTACAAAAGACATATTTGAGGCCATAAATCTCCTCCGGGATAGTGATGTTTCTGGCTTCGGGCTTTCCTCGTCCTCCTCATTACTGGAATAGCACGCACCTGCTGTGTCTCCACCATGTGCTCTCCCCACTGCTCCGAAAGAGAAGTGGTGGGGAATAGACTAGAAAGAACGTCAAGGGCGGGCAGAGTCTCACGCATGCGCAATGTATATAAAACGTAACATGTGTACGTACGATCTGTGAGCGGAGGAAGGAGGAACTGAAGCGCCGATCGTTCGAACAAAGGTATCATTTTAACTTGGTACATCACTAGCCTATACTGCTTATAGATTGAGGCTTATATTGGGACAAGATTAGGAGAATTTAGCCTGACATTAGGGTTTGTCTTGTGTTGTGTCTTGCAGAGAATATGGATCCCTTCAAGGAGCCACATTTTCTGGGCCTATTCATTGATATGCTCAGGGAGCTGCCCTGCCTGTGGAAGATGAACCACCCCTTTTTTACGGACCTAAGAAAGGGGAAGGCAGCGCTGGAGAAACTGCTTGCTTTGGTGAAGACGATGGTCCCCACGGCAGACATCACTTATGTGAAGGCCAAAATTGGTGGCCTGAGAAATACATATCTGAGGGTGAGCAAGAAGGGCCGGGAGTCCATGAGATCAGGAGATGCAGATGACATTTATGTCCCCAGGATGTTGTACTAAGACAGGCTGCATTTTCTGTCAGACCCGAGGGAACTCAGGCCACCACTCTACCATCTTACTTCAAAGGCTTCCTTTCCCCCTAGTTGAGGCTTCCGATGTCCAACCTGGGCCTTCCAGGCAGCAACATGTGGAGGGGGCCCAGCTTGAGTCAGGTATAGCAGTGGTCCCCAACCTTTTTGGCACCGGGGACCGGCATTGTGGATGAAAATTATGGCAAGGCCCGGGGGAGTGGGCGCATGGGGGACGATGGCTTTTCGCGGCCAATTTTGTCAGGAAATGGCTGGTGTTAGCACTTCATCACAACACCATGGTTAATATGGTGTCAGGATGATTGAAGTGCATCATTTTTATTATTATACTGTAATATAAAATGAAATAGTTCAACTCACCATAATGCAGAATCTGTCACTAGATGCAGCTTGTCACTTGCTACCAGCTTGCCACGTTGCCTATCACCAGATTTCCACATGCCACCAGATGCAGACTGCCACATGCCATCAGATGCAGACTGACACATGCCACAGTCACATGTCACCAGATGCAGATTGCCACAGTTCAATGCCACCAGATTGCCACGTCACCAGATGCAGATTGCCACAGACACATGCCACCAGATGCAGATTGCCACAGTCACTTGCCACATGCCACCAGATGCAGATTGCCACAGTCACTTGCCACGTGCCACCAGATGCAGATTGCCACATGTCACAAGCCACATGCCACCAGATGCAGATTGCTACAGTCACTTGCCACATGCCACCAGATGCAGATTGCCACAGTCACTTGCCACATGCCACCAGATGCAGATTGCCACAGTCACTTGCCACGTGCCACCAGATGCAGATTGCCACCGTCACTTGCCACCTGCCATCAGATACAGATTGCCACAGGTCACCAACCACATGCCACCAGATGCAGATTGCCACATGTCACCAGATACAGATTGCCACAGTCACTTGCCACCAGATGCGCATTTCCACAGACACATGCCACCAGATGCAGATTGCCACAGTCACTTGCCACATGCCACCAGATGCGCATTGCCACAGTCACATGTCACCAGATGCAGATTGCCACAGTTCAATGCCACCAGATTGCCACGTCACCAGATGCAGATTACCACAGACACATGCCACCAAGATGCAGATTGCCACAGTCACTTGCCACATGCCACCAGATGCAGATTGCCACAGTCACTTGCCACGTGCCACCAGATGCAGATTGCCACATGTCACCACCAGCCACATGCCACCAGATGCAGATTGCCACATGTCACCAGATACAGATTTCCACAGTCACTTGCCACCAGATGCGCATTGCCACAGACACATGCCACCAGATGCAGCTTGCCACAGTCACTTGCCACATGCCACCAGATGCGCATTGCCACAGACACATGCCACCAGATGCAGATTGCCACATGTCACCAGATGCAGATTGCCACAGTCACTTGCCACATGCCACCAGATGCGGATTGCCACAGACACATGCCACCAGATGCAGATTGCCACAGACACATGCCACCAGATGCAGCTTGCCACAGTCACTTGCCACATGCCACCAGATGCGCATTGCCACAGACACATGCCACCAGATGCAGATTGCCACATGTCACCAGATGCAGATTGCCACAGTCACTTGCCACATGCCACCAGATGCGGATTGCCACAGACACATGCCACCAGATGCAGATTGCCACAGACACATGCCACCAGATGCAGATTGCCACAGTCACTTGCCACATGCCACCAGATGCGCATTGCCACAGACACATGCCACCAGATGCAGATTGCCACATGTCACCAGATGCAGATTGCCACAGTCACTTGCCACATGCCACCAGATGCGGATTGCCACAGACACATGCCACCAGATGCAGATTGCCACAGTCACTTGCCACATGCCACCAGATGCGCATTGCCACAGACACATGCCACCAGATGCAGATTGCCACATGTCACCAGATGCAGATTGCCACAGTCACTTGCCACATGCCACCAGATGCGGATTGCCACAGACACATGCCACCAGATGCAGATTGCCACAGACACATGCCACCAGATGCAGATTGCCACAGTCACTTGCCACATGCCACCAGATGCAGATTGCCACAGACACATGCCACTAGATGCAGCATCTTAAATGCAAATTGTCACTAAGCACAGAGGCAGTGCAGGGGAGT
The DNA here is from genome assembly GCF_037356315.1 of Lithobates pipiens. Lineage (NCBI taxonomy): Eukaryota > Metazoa > Chordata > Amphibia > Anura > Ranidae > Lithobates > Lithobates pipiens. The sequence continues at coordinate 119,905,492 of NW_027507718.1, read as the reverse complement.
GGAGTGGTGAGTTCCGCGTAAAAGAGAACAGAGGAGTTGCGGGGCGGGCTGTGAGAGATGATGTAATCTCTCTTCTCCCCCGCTTCACCTCCAACAGTATACTGGCCGGGCTGTGTGGGCAGAACAGCGGTGATGTGGGCAGAACAGCGGTGATGTGGGCGGAACAGCGGTAATGTGGGCGGGCGGTGGGAGATGATGTCATCTCTCTGCTCGCCTGCTTTACCCCCAGCAGTGTAGCGGCAGGGCTGTGTGGGCGGAAGTGCGGTGATCGTTCTGCTCACCGCCGCCGCATCTCAGTGCACACTTCGCGGCCCGGCTGCAAACGGGCTACGGCCTGGTAGCGGGCCACGGCCCGGGGGTTGGAGACCCCTGAGGTATAGCATTGTTCAACATATTTCTTGTCGTACATTTAATGATGTTAACTAGATGTTATTATTGATCAGTAAGTTCTGATTTAACAAAGTGTTTTACATATCAATAGACAGTAGTGACCAAAAATGATTGGGACAAGAATGAAAAATGCTGGGATCAGAATGATAGTCTGTTCTATTTATTAACATTCAATTTGCAACAGTCATGAGCTGAAAATGATATGATTGATGAACAAAAAGCTAAAACTATGTCCCATTTTCATACACAGGAAAGTCTCAGCTGGGAGGAGGCGGTGGCAAGTGGCAGCCGGGAGGAGGCTTTGGCAAGTGGCAGCGGGCAGGTCGACCATCGCCCTCCTCCTCCACCTCCTGCCACAACTACAAGAGCAGAGCCACAGCCTGGAAGGAAGCCTGGAGGGAAGTGCCTAAGGAAGACCAGAGAGTGATGGCCTGGGTTCAGTCTGGTCTGACAAAAGAGGCAGGCTCTTGTATGACCACAGCCTGGGGACATAGATGTCATCTGCTCTTCCTGATCCCTTGGACTTCTGGATCAGACTATTCTCCCTTAGATATGGACTCCTCAGGCCACCAATTTTGCATTTAAATAATTAATGTCTGCCCTGGGGGCCAAAGACTTTGCCAAATTGGCCAGTTTCTCTAGCATTGCCTTCCTGTTTATTTGATTATGACACCTAATTAAGTTTTATTTGGCTAAAGAAATACTTCCTATGTGTTTTACTTCAAAAATGACAGTTTATTTGTGAGTAGGCAGATACATTTCAAAAATACAAAGTCATATTAACAAGGGACACCAACACCAAACAACCTCCTTGAGATTAAAAAATAAAACAATAAAATAAAAAGATAATAATGGTGTTGTGGTAAGTTAACACACAAAACACACCAAAAAAATTACGAAGATGACCAAAATGTAAAAAAATAAAAAATCAAGAAATAAGTTTGAGAAGGCTGTGTGAATATGAGCAGCAAAACAACTTAATTCTTCTAGCATTATAAATAAAAAGAGAATGCGCTGCATTAAACAATTTTTAACATTGCAGCATGATGAATGTGCTATATCCATTATGAACGCTAGTTTTACCTGACCGAGCACTTCCGTCTCAGAATTTATTCTGAGCATGTGTGGTACTTTGTCCGTCGGACTAGGCTACAGACAATCAGAATTTATGTGATCGGATCATGTTGTTGGAAAATTTGAGATCCAACTCTCAAACTTTGTGGGTCGGAAATTCAGACGGAAAAAGTCTGATGGAGCCCACACACAATCGGATTTTCCGACAACATGATCCAATTGCACATTTTCCGTCGGAAAATCTGACCGTGTGTACAAGACATAAGCCTGAACGACCCTGATGGGTAGTACTGATGGGCACTGATAGATGGCACTGATTGGCAGCACTGATGAGGAGGCACTGGCAGACATTACTGATGAGCACTGAGTGGCATCTTCAATGGGCAGTGATTGGCACCTTTAATGGGCACTGATTGCCATCCCTGGTGGTCATGGGTGGGCATCCTTGGTGGGTCTGCACTGATAATCAATGCGCTGATTATCAGCGCAGACCCCCCCCCTGTCAGGAGAGTAGCAGATTGGCTCTCCTCTACCCATACCTTGTCAGCATGAATAGAGGAAAAGTCGATAAACGGCACTTCCTGGTTATGATTAGGGATGAGCTTCGAGTTCAAGTCGAACTCGTGTTCGACTCGAACATTGCCTGTTCGCCAAACAGCGAACAATTTGCGGTGTTCGCGGCAAATTCGAAAAGCCGCGGAACACCTTGTAAAAGTCTATGAGAGAAATCTAAAGTGCTAATTTTAAAGGCTTATATGCAAGTTATTGTCATAAAAAGTGTTTGGGGACCTGGGTCTTGCCCCAGGGGCATGTATCAATGCAAAAAATACTTTTAAAAACTGCAGTTTTTTCAGGTGCAGTGATTTTAATAATGCTTAAAGTGAAACAATAAAAGTGTAATATTCCTTTAAATTTCGTATCTGGAGGGTGTGTATAGTATGCCTGTAAAGGGGCGCATGTTTCCCGTGCTTAAAATTGTCCCTGCACAAAGTGTCATTTCTGCAGGAAAAAAAGTAATTTAAAAGCACTCGCGGCTATAATGAATTGTCAGCTCCCCATAATACAGAGAACAGTCATTGATAAAAAAAAAAAGCGCGGGGTTCCCCCCAAATTCAATTACCAGGCCCTTCAGGTCTGGTATGGATTTTAAGGGGAACTCCACACCAAATAAAAAAAAATGGTGTGGAGTTCCCCCAAAAATCCATACCAGACACTTTATCCGAGCACGCAACCTGGCAGGCCGCAGGAAAAGAGGGGGGGGGGGGCTAGAGAGCAGCCCCTAACCCCTCCTGAACCATGTCCTCAACATTGGGAGCATGCTTTGGGGGTTTGTGACCCCTCAAAGCACCATGTCCCCATGTTGATGGGGACAAGGACCTCATCCCCACAACCCTGGCCGGTGGTTGTGGGGGTCTGGGGGCGGGGGGCTTATCAGAATCTGGAAGCCCCCTTTAACAAGGGGACCCCCAGATCTTGGCCCCCTGTTTGAAATGGTAAGGGGGTACAAAAGTACCCCTACCATTTCACAAAGAAAGTGTAAAAAATTGTTAAAAAACACACACACACACCTTTGGGAAAAGTCCTTTATTAAAACAAAAAAAAAAAAGATTCCAGCGGTGGTAATCCACTCTTGCTATCCAGTGATGGCTGATCTTTTCTCCGGGGTCCAGCGATGTGGGTCCAGCTATGGGTGATCTCTCCCGATGGTCCAGCCCAGCGCATCCATCCTGTCTCCACTGGAGACACTGCGGGAATCCCGGCAGCCTGACAGGTTTTAGCTGAGGAGGATGGGGCCATCCGTCACTGACCCCTCCCCCCTCTGACACAAGGGGAAACCCAGGCTTCCCCAGTGATGCATGGGGGACCCCACCCCCTCTGATGTAATGCAGGTTTCCGTTACATCAGAGGGGGGCGGAGTCAACCGCACGTCACTGGGGTAAAGGTTTCCCCTTGTGTCAGAGGGGGCAGGGTCAGATGACAGGTGGCCCTGTCCTCCTCAGCTAAAACCTGTCAGGCTGCCAGGATTCCTGCAGTGTCTCCGGTGGAGACAGGGTGGATGCGCTCCGCTGGACCATCAGGAGAGATCCCCTATCGCTGGGCCCGCATCGCTGGACTTCAAAGAAGAGATCAGCCAGCGCTGGATACCAAGAGTGGATTACCACCACTGGAATCTTTTTTTTATTTTTAATAAAGGACTTTTTCCAATGGTGTGTGTGTGTTTTTTAACAATTTTTTACACTTTCTTTGTAAAATGGTAGGGGCGGGATCTGGGGGTCCCCTTGTTAAAGGTTGCTTCCAGATTCTGATAAGCCCCCCGCCCGCAGACCCCCACAACCACCGGCCAGAGTTGTGCGGATGAGGTCCTTGTCCCCATCAACATGTATCAATGCTTTGTCGGTATTCAGACTTAGAACCATTTCTTCTTCACTTCATATTTATGAAGGAAGAACCTGCAACAACCTGTTTGATAAGATCTTACTAAAAATCGGCGTTATAGGTTGAAAATTTGCACAATGAGATTTGCCTTTTTTATTTTTTAGGGACAAATGTAATGTATGAATGCATCATGGGTGTCCTCTAAGGAAGTCAATGAAAAGGGTACACATCGTATGTGATATGTAGGGATGGGCTGAAAATTTTTAGAGGTAAGTGAGACTATTGAGGTCAGAGGATATACTGCGCAGTAGGGTCTTGATAATTTTCTGAATATCTTCTGGAGTAACTGGAATGTTTAAGAGCGTGGCATCCTGCCGTTTCAGTTTTAGGATGTGTCTAGCAGCAAGATAATCAATAATTTTAGGGATAAGAGTATCAGTTGAATCGCTATAAGCAGGTCTTGTGTGGTTATAGCAACCTGACAAAAAAAAAGAATTGGTTACTCATGTTGGACTTGGCTAACTTGATTTTTGTATTAAGTTTTTGACAGAAATGTATAGTGGAACTGGCCAAATTGGACAGACTAAACTAAAATTTACTAAACTTTGTATGGGGTATATTATGGGCCTAGAACTACACTGAAAGGTAATTTGGTCACAGATGCCTAGTGACATGGAAACAGAAGATGAAACAATTGCATGTTAAAAAGCCTAGCACATACTTCAACATACTGCTATTACAGCTACTCTTGTTATTGCTGTTCGCGTGGAGGAGAATGATACAAAACAAAAAAAAGGAATGCAATTATACTGCAGGAAGTCTTGAAGCCATAACCTTTACAAATGTGTTAATCCAAATTTACCACATATGGCCACTAGGTGACAGCCACAGACTTTATATTCAAGCAGTAAAGAACACCATAAGTCAAAAAATTCAGTAATAAATATACTATAAGGATAATACTCACATGTAGCCTCATTTAGTTTTTTTCATGCAGTATTTAATAAAAATAGCTAGCAATCAAATGAAATAATAAAGTAAGGGCCTACTTGCAATATGAGACTTTTTGTGTATTTTCTGGACCACACTAGCCATGACAGCCTGAGTGACCTGGGCTAAAAGAAGATTTACCACTACACAACATCTACCAACAAATTCCAAACACTTGGAGGTGCGGAGATGCACTGGACACTATGCTTCATTAGTTATGGCATTGTCCAAAGCTACAGCCATTTTGGGATGGTTTACTCACAACAAAATAAACATCTTACCCACTGATTGTTTGTTACATCTGACCGAGAGACCCAAAGTTAAGTACAAAACCTCACTAACCACCCATCTTCTTAATCTACGAAAGTATGTATCCCTCTTTTATGGAAGTCCCTCGTGCCCTCCAAGGCTATGTGGTTTGCTAAGGTAAACAACATCATGACTATGGAAGACCTTACTTCTACACTGCACAACTCGAAGGAGATATTCAGATCGACATGGTGGTCCTGGTGTTATTTTACAACTGCAGATGCATACTTAAGAACCATGTCACAACACACCACTTCTCTATTTTAATTACATTTGCCCCTAGGTTGCTCAAACCTCAGCACTCAACTTGTTCCAACCATGTCCCCCTTCCCCTTTTACAGCTCCAGGGAGAGTAGCTATTCTAAAGCAGAGAGCACCTTGACTCTTTGTATGTAGCTTACTTGTTCCACTTTTTTCTCATAATATATTCTGTCCACTATTACCCCTTCTTCGGCTTTTACCTGACTTTTGCCTAACCACAAGGCCCCCAATTTGCACATAGCAATCCACTAACCTGCTTTCCTTCCATGTCTTTATATATATATATTGATTGGACCCTGGCCAAAACTTTTCTTGGGGCCCCCCCATGCAGTTTTGCTCTCCACCTGCTCTGAGACATATAATAAATAGCAGCTAGACTCAAAATCAGTTTACTGAATCAGATCAGGCAGCTATTGCAATTGGTTGCCAGAGGTTACAGTGTATCATTACAGCTCACTGACTGGTTGCTAGAGGTTGCAGCACACATTATGGTTCACTGATTAGTTACTAGAGGTTACAGCACATGCTTTCTGCTTGTTGATTGGTTGCTAGAGATTACTGTGTATATGACCTCAGGGGGGCATGATATACATATCAATGCCGCCGGCCACTGCTATTTACATATGAATACTGCCGCTATTTACATATGAATGCTGGTAGGGTCTGCAGGTGAGTCATCTGTACACAACAATAGGGCAGAGCTGGTCAGCATTAGTAGCAGCACTTCACACTGAGATATGGGGACACAGCACAGGACAAAAATTTCAAGGGACAAGGGAATTTAAACTGGGATAGTTGGCAAGTATGAGGCAGCTGCTTTGGGACCCACAACAATGACAGGGCCCAGGGCAGCTGCCCCTTTTGCCCTGCCTTAAAAACGGCCCTGCTTCCACGGAGTGTAGGGATTGAAATGGTGATTTGTCTTGATTAAACTGATTAAAGAACGTCACTTATCAATCAAAAATAAAAATCAGCACCTACAAGTACTTAGATACTGACTTTTATGCCGCGTACACATGATCAAACAATCCGGTGGAAAAGTCTGGCGAACTCAAGTCCGCTGGACAATCCCCCCGTGTGTAGCCTCCGGCGGACTTTTTTTACCCAAAAGTACGGCGGACTTAGAAAGTAGTTTTGCACTCCAATCTTCCCATCGGACTTGCATTTCGGCGGACAATCCGGCCGTTGGTATGCCAGTCCGCCGTACTTTTGAAATGAGCGGACTTTTCCCGCGCGGAGAAAAGTCCACTCATTTTGAGCGCGTCTCCAGGTAGATGGGGCCAGCGAAGGAGGCGTCGCTGGCCCCGTCACCTGGTGTGGACTTAAAGGGGAACCCCCAATGCCGAAAAAAACGGCGTGGGGGTCCCCCCAGGTCCACATCAGACCCTTGTCCCAGCACGCTACCCGGCCGGCCAGGAAAGGGGGGGACGAGCGAGCGGCCCCCCTCCTGAGCCGTACCCTGCTGAGACGTGCTCAAAATGAGCGAACTTTCCTCCGCGTGTGTGGGCGAGTCCGTTCATTTCAAAAGTACGGCGGATAGTCCGGCGGACTTAGTACGCCGTATTAGTCCGCCGAAAAAGTGCCGTGTGTGGGCAAGTAGCCCGTTCGGAAAGTCCGGCGGACAGTCCAGCGGGAAGTCCGCCGGATAGTCAGCTACGTGTGTACGCGGCATTAGAAAAACACATACTTGGCAGCTCATTAAGTGCAGCACAGTTTTCCTAGCACCCAAAGTCACAACACCTTTTCTTTTTCCTGCACTGCCACCTTGGACTTGGTAGCCTGCTGTTGGTAGCCACCACTGTGCATGCTCAAGGCTGGTAGACTATAAGGAGACCATCCTAAAACCTCCTGGGATGTGTGATAGGTATTCCAGGAGGTTGTGGACAGTCCCAAGGCTACTTTGCCCTTGCTTAAGCAAGAAGAAAGGAAGTAGAAGCCAACACTAACGAAAAAATCCTGCAAGTGTGCAACAATCTAAAGGGAGGATGAGAATGGATGTTGACGTTAGGAATTTGGTTTTATTTTTGGCTGAAGGTCCACCTTAAAGTTACCTTTTAAGTGCTTCTGTTAGTTGCCACTGCTTGCTTGGAGATTGCCACATACTAGCAAATGTGTATTTTAGATTGATGTACAATCCTTTCTTGGTTTCTGCTTCCTTTTGAAAAGAGGACACAAAGAAGAGTTGTAATAAGGTATAGTGATGATGTATAGTGCAGTAACCCATACCAACCAGAAATGTCAAGTCAGCTGGACCTGTAAACTGAAATCTGATTGTTTGCTATGGGTTGCCAGCCCCTGCATATGTTGCCATTTGTCCTCTATATAAAATAAGCCAGAAAGTGAAGAGATATCTGGTCTGTTAGAGACACTAGGACATTCTCTGACTGCCTTATTATTGTTGCTATGGCAATGTTACTACAGTGAAGGGAAGGTTGCAATATGGTACCCAATGTTGGGGGTGGGAGGGAGGTTAAAGGGCAGATTATTTACTAATAATTACAAGGAAAATGCTGATATGTCTTAACATTATCAATGCATAATGTTTAATATATCTGGATAAGAAGCCGTCCCCAGATGTCAAGCAATCAGATTCTACAATGTATTATGTTTAGATGGAAATGTACAGAAATCTTAAATGTGTTCAGAATGCATGCATAGGTTGAATGTGGTCATAAAATGTGCTTATGAATCTAAAAAAGAACTGATAAGAGGAAACTGGAAAATGTTGGTTAAATTGCTAAGTAGCTGCTATTATCAAATGTGAATGGCTGTCCCTTTCTTCATTGTTTTTTTTACCAATGATGTATATTTTTTGCATTTTTTCCTTTTTTTTTTCAGTGGCGCATTAAAAAATTGCCATTTAATACATGCACAATGCTTTGTACCAAACACATCATTTTAGTATCAATATAAATGGAACAAATAGAATAAGATTTGTACTTTTTATTTACAGCAGGGACCCACAGCTAGAGTCAATGAGTCAGACACAGGGGCGTGTACTCAATGTAGGCCCACAGTGCTCCCATACAGTTCTTACGTCGGAGATCAGCAAAGGTCCGCTTATGCATCCTTCTTTTTTAACACCCCCTGGATAGCTGTAATGTGGAGGTCTCTGTGGCATGTGGTTAGTACCCTGCTGTTCTGCATAAGAATATCCTGTAATCTGTAATGGGACACAATCCAGAACTATTGTTACACTGTAGAATTGTTGTGTATAGAATAATCTAAATGTATAATCAGTAGATGTAGGCTTATTTGATAAGGCAATGTGCAGAAACACCTAATAACCAATCAGACTTTAGCTTACAGCACGTTACATTTAGATTAGCTGTAAGTAACTGCACAAAGCATTAGCATCTGACAAAGGTAGAATAGCTCCCTTGAATTGCTGTTCCTTTTATCTGTATACTGCATGTTGCTGTATAAAAGATCATGGAGCAGTTCTGCAAGTTATGTTTTATTAGGAAAGAAGGAAATCCACCGCTCCAGGCTGATCCACTGAAAAACTAGCCGATCTTCCTCCAAACAGATAGGGGTCCCAGGTGCAGGCTAATTGCACTAGCCAAATGGAAAAGAACAGAAGGACTCTGGATAGCCACACTCCGGATCAGATAGCGTGAATTGTGCCTTTATTGTTTCCACTAAAAAACTTTCACATCATAGCTATGAGTAAGCGCTAATTTTAGCGTGAAACGCGTCAGTTTTGGTCTATATTCTTTTTCCCTTTGATGTTGTGACTTGTATGATGTGAAGGTTTTTTAGTGGAAACAATAAAGGCATAATTCACTCTATCTGATCCGGAGTGCGGCTATTCAGAGTCCTGCTGTTCTTTTCCTATGCTTTATTAGGGTATACTTTTCTGTTAGTGCACATAATGCCATATTGCATGCAGTAGGTGGCAGTGAAATTTTCTATATAAAGGGTTGGCAAACTGTCAATCACGATCTTTTCATCACCTGCGTCCAGATGACTGGTAGACCGCGATGTGAGCTTGCCAACCCTTCATCCCAGAGCATCAGAGGGCATTGCACAGGGACTACTTTTAAAGTTGTTAATGAGCTGGAGCTGGCACAGGAGGGAGCAGACTGCTACAAAGGGAGCAGGGGCCTTATAAGCAGATGCCTCCTCTGTAGCGCCATCTCCTGTCCGGGGTGGAGTGATACCAACTGCACTCTGCCTCTTATTTTTCCTAGTTGTCTCAAGAGCGATATCAGCAGTAGTTGCAAGAGGAAAAGAAGAGGTCTTCAGGTCAGGTTATTACACAACCAAAACACTGAGCATAATAACTTCTAGCAATGGGCATATTAGCACCTATAAAAGCGTAAAAGTGATTGTAAAGTCTTGTTAAAAAATAAAAATAATAATAAAAAATAACAAATATGTTATACTTAGGGTCCATTCACACAGGGGCAACACGACTTTGAGCGAGACTTTGGGAGGCAACTTGGACACGACTTGAGTATGAATCACAGCACGACTTGAGGCAACTTACAAGGCAACTTGAAGTTGCTTCCAGGACAGGGGACTTTACCAGTGGCCAATCACATAATAATCAGCTCTGTGGGAGGGAGGGGTTTGCCTAGAAAACTATTTTTACTTCCTGGACAGTTGCTTCAGTTAAGACAGGGGATCAGACTTGGAGGCAACTTCTATTGAAATCAATGGGTACAAGTTGCCTAGAAGTCGGATTGAAGTAGTACAGGAACCTTTTCTGAAGTCAGAGCAACTTCAGTGGTGTACATTAAGACGGCTCTCATTCACTTACATTGATTTTATCATGTTGCGCGACTTGAGGCAACTTGGGGCGACTTCAAGTCGGATCCAAAGTTGCTCCTGTGTGAATGGACTCTAAAGCCTCATACACACGGTCGGACTTTGTACAAACGTTTCCGTGGACTTTTGTACAAAGGGCGTGGTGCACAAGTTTGTATTGCATACACACGGTCGGACTTTTTGACAACAAACACGAACGTAGTGACGTCACAACGTACTGACGCCACTTCAAAAAGAGGACGTTCAATGACTCCAGTGCCACCTTTGGTCAACTTCTGTATTGTAGTCTGATCTTTTGCATTGGTTCTGAGCATGCGTGTTTGCACCTTGTACAAAAGTCCGATGCTTTTGCGTACACACGGTCGGACTTTGCTCCATCGGACTTTTGTTGCCAGAAAGTTTGTCCGTTCGCACAGCCAACAAAAGTCAGATGAAAACAGAAAAAGTTTGTCCGATGGAGCATACACACAGTCGGATGTTGCTCCAAAACAGCTAATTTGCATGTTTGTTGTCAAAAAGTCCGACCGTGTGTACGAGCCTTTAGAGTAATTTTAGCAGTAGACCTCCTCTGTAAATCTAAAGTGGTAACCTGTAAATGATTTTAAAGGCTTTTAGAAATGTATGTATTTTGTTGCTGATGCACGTTTGTGCACACAATTTTAAAGCATGTCGTGTTTGGTATCCATAAGATTGTCTTTTTTATTTCATAAAAAAATTGGGCAATTGTGTTTTAGTGCATTAAAATTAAAAAAAGTGTTTTTTTTTGTCCAAAAAAATAGCGTTTGAAAAATCACTGTGCAATAATGTGTGAAAATAAAATTGCACCCACCATTTTCAATTTAATTTTCTTGCAAAAAAAAAATATTTTTTCATGTAAACAAAACGTGTCAGGAAGGGCTTTGTCTTGAAGTGGTTAGAAGAGTGAGTGATGTGTGACATATGTTTCTAATGTTGTGCATAAAATGTCAGGAGAGTTCAAAACACCCCTTTTTGGAAAAGTAGACACCCCAAGCTATTTGCTGATAGGCATGTTGAGACCATGGAATATTTTATATTTTGCCAAAAGTTTCTAGAAAATTACAAACTTTTTTTATTAGATTTTTTTGCACAAAGTTGTCACTAAATGATATATTGCGCAAAAATGCCATGGGCATATGTGGAATTACACCCCAAAATACATTGTGCTGCTTCTTCTGGGTATGGGGATACCATATGTGTGAGACTTTTTGGAAGCCTAGCCGCGTACGGGACCCCGAAAACCAATCAGCGCCTTCAGGCTTTCTAAGCCCTTGTACACACAGAATCTGTCGGAATGAGTCTTATCGGACCGTGTCGTCAGATAATCCGACTGTGTGTGGTATGCATCGGACTGATTCCGTCCGAATCTCCGTCCGACCCAATTTTCCAACATGTTGGAAATATTTCCCGACCAACTGGGCTGGACGGACCTAATCCGATCATGTGTAGAGCATTTTCATCAGACCAAGTGCCACGCATGCTCAGGTCAGATTCCTACATCAAAGCTATTGGCTACTAGCCTGAATGTAGTCCCATCGTAACGAAATTACGTCATCACGTTCTGAAAGATCAGATTTTTCGCCAACTTGGCCCGACCGTGTGTATGCAACAGTTTCGGACAAGATCAGACGGACAAAATCTGACGGGCAAAAACGGATTTGGTTGTGGAAATCTCCGACCGTGTGTACAGGGGCTTAGTGTGTAAAATGGTGATTTTACTTCCTCACTACCTATCACAGTTTCGGAGGCCATGAAATGTAAATATAGCACAAAACCCCCCCAAATGACCCCATTTTGGAAAGTAGACAATTCAAGCTATTTGCTGAGAAGCATTTTGTGTCCATGGAATATTTTATATTTTGCCACAAGTTTTCGGGAAATGTAAAAAAAAATTAGTTTTTTACACAAAGTTGTCATTAAATATATATTGTTCAAACATGGCATGGTTATATGTAGAATTACATGTCCAAGATACATTCTGCTGCTTCTCCTGAGTATGGGGATACCACATGTGTGAGACGTGTTTGGAACCTAGCTGCGCACAGGACCGCAAAAAACAATCACTGCCTTCAGGATTTCTAAAGGCGTAAAATTTAGATTTTACTCCTCAATACCTATCACACCTATCAAAGTAGACACCTCTAGGTATTTGATAAGATGCATGGTGAGTATTTTGCAGCTCTCATTTGTTTGACATTTGTTTGAAGAAAATAACATTTTTATATTTTATTTTTTTAAATTTTCAAAACTTTATGACAAAAAGTGAGATCTGCAAAATACTCAACATGCCTCTCAGCAAATAGCTTGAGGTGTCTACTTTCCAAAATGGGGACATTTGGGGGGGGGGGGGGGGGTTGTGCTATCTGGGCATTTCATATCCTCCGAAACTGTGATAGGGTGTAAAGAAGTGAAATCACCATTTTACGCCCTTAGAAAGCCTAAAGGTGGTGACTGGTTTTCAGGGTCCTGTATACGACTAAAGTATGAATTAAGCTGTGGCGCTAAAACCTTTTCTAACAAATATCCTGGTGTCAAAAAGGTGTGTAGAGATCTAATCAGTGTAATAAATAGATGGCCCTGTTTATTGCCCCGGAAAATAATATAAATAAATACTGTGAATTGATGTGAAATGTGTGGTCTCCTGAGGACCACCTTATAGGTGGTACCTACCAAATATTATATATATACTTCTTATAAATGCGTGTTGTGTAGAAAGGACAATTTTTCTTGTTGGCATGCAACTCAAAAAGTACACATGTGTTATAACCAAAGAATAGTGAAAATATTTCATAAAAATGTAAATAAATAAACCATATATGCTAAGTGAGAGAGATCATATGCAAACCACAAGCCACTATATTAGTGGTCTGTAAACTGTGCTCTATATTATGAGTCCCAAGAGTGACAGTCCAAGAACAGCAAAAACAAAAAGAATTCTTTCAATGCCCAAACAAACTTTTTCAAATCGCATCACACAGTTGCTCGAAAAAACGCATAAAGTCTCTTCAAGTAAAAAGGGTAGACCAAAGTGACTAGTGCAGAAAGGTTAGGAACAATCTTCTCCGGTGCGCCACTCAGTGTCAGAGAAATAATTGCGCTCACCAGACAGAGAACCCTGAAAGGGTTAGCCGAGCAGTCACAGTATAAGCCACTGTGCAGCTTTCCTTGGGCTCTGCTCCTGCTGTGCTGGGGGAATGTTCGCCCTTTTACTTCCGCAAATAGTCCGTTTAGCAAGTGCATGAGGGAGGAAACAGAAGTACAACCATAGTGCAACACTGTTTGTTAACGATTTATTTATCTAAAATCCAAACTACTCACAATATTTCATAAAACAATTTGCCTTTGAAATGGCTGCGCTGGCGTTGCTGCCTGTATAGCAGTATGAGGTGCACGTCCTAGGCCACGCCCTACGCGTTTCGTCAGAGCGACGTCATCTGGAGCGGCCATGTTGGTGCACCTTATCGCTTATGTAGGGTGCAGCGCTCCACTGCGCTTGCGCGAAGGATCCGCGCCATTTTAACTGTGGGAATGCCCTGACTGTGCCGCTACGGATCCTACTGCGTGCTGTGTGTTCCCTCATAACAGCACAGACACGGAGAAAAGTCCGTATTTTCATCTCCCCTGCGGGCATAGGGCATGATAAACTGTTGTATTGTTATATTAAACTATGGAGCACTGCAACCCACATATTTAATCCAGGCACTTAGAACAAAAACAGGCAATAAAAGAAACTAATAAAATACAAAATACACACAAATATATAAATAAAAACGGTATGTATGTAATCTACTAACAGACTATCCCATACTTATGACACTTTCAGAACTCCTAAAATACCTGATTTGTTCTATTTTTAAAAACATTAAAATTAAGAATTAATCTGTTGCAGACACTTTCCTAGGAAATGAATATAATTATAGCATTTTAGTGGACACAGAATCAGGAAGAAGGAAAATTAAATGAAACAAACTAAAAACCTGTGTGTGTGTGTATATATACACACACATCTTTACACTCACCTATGTGTATAAGGTTGCAAACAATAATGAAAATATATTATATAAAAAATTATAAAAATTATTATGAGAAATTTATAATGCAAACTCATTCAGTCAATCAATTAACTGAAATCAATGGGAATGGGATAAGGTAATATGTAACCACAGTTGGAAATAGGTTTATGTGGGAAGCATATTGTAAAAGAGTACCGGTATGTTTCCTTTTTTTTGGGAAATGCTTACTCCCAAGGGTGAAGAAAAGGACAAAGGAATATATGCATATAAATCCCTCATTGGGGGGTGATGCGTCATAATCAATCTATTGTAGGCTCAACATTTTTTGTATTTTTGTATTTTTTTCGTATTTTTTTTGTATATATATGTATACTGCCCCCAATAGGGGATATGTGTATAATCCATTATTTAGGCCCCCAATTATACTATTAGGCGCCAAAGCTTTAGGTGGATCTTTTTTATATAATACTACAAATTATTATTCAATAGATTAGAAGGAGCCTCGTATAATGCTTAATATGATGTTTGATTTCTATTGTATTTAATCCTATCTCAAAAGGTGTATGGTCAAACTATAAAGAAGGGGAAATTGAACACATTCAGAAATTGGTCAGAAAGCAATTCAGATCCAGCTCCACATTCATTCCCTGTGGTTGAAGGGTGTCTAAGTCATATATCCATTTGGTCTCATTTTTAGATATTTTAATTGTTTTGTCCTCTCCTCTCCAGTGGGCCCTTATTTTATCAATTCCATAGAACACCATCTGCCCTGGATCACGGTTATGGAAGTCCCTAAAGTGTCTGGAGACACTATGTTTGGGATACCCTTTTTTGATGTTCCTAATGTGTTCTCCGATTCTGGTTTGGAGTTCTCTCGTGGTTCGCCCTACATATTGCTTGGAACAGGGGCACTCAATAATATAGGTGACATGAGTGCTTTTACACGTGATGAGCTCATTTATTCTGTATTCTCTTTTGTTTGAGGATGACTGGAAAGTAGTTCTCTTTTTTTCTGTTCTCTTACTATTCCTGCAAGGGAGGCATTTGCCACATTTGAAAAAACCTTTTAAATTGCCTGCTACTTTTATTTGTCTTGGGGGATCAATGGTATTTTTAACTAATTTATTTCTCAGTGTGGGTGCCCTTCTGTAAATAAACAGAGGTTTTTTTGGTAGGATGTCTTTGAGTGTACAGTCCGCTTTCAGGATAGGCCAATGTTTTTTGATAATGGATTCCACATCTCTGTGTTGCCTATTGTACCCTGTGAGGAAGGCAGTTGGTAAATTGTTAACCTTTTCTCGTCTTTTATCTTCCAGTAGTTTGTTCCGTTCCATTTGTTTTATTTCGTTTTTCAACTTGCGTAAACCGTTTTCATCATATCCCTTATTTTTGAATCTTTCAATAATTATTTCCGCCTGTTGTTCATAATCAATGCTTCTGCTGCAATTTCTATATAATCGCATCAGCTGGCCCTTAGGTATATTCCCCAGCCACTTAGCATGATGGCAGCTGTTTGTGGGGATGTAGCCATTGCGGTCCGTGGGTTTAAAAAAGGTGCGTGTACCCAACCTGTTGCCTTCCTTGTATATTTGTAAATCTAAGTAGTCCACACTGCAGTTATTATAATTACCAGTGAATTTTATGTTGTAAATGTTGTTATTGATCTCATTAAAGAACTCCTGTAATTGTTCCGTTGTACCTCCCCATACAATGACGATATCATCTATATATCGACGGTACATTTTAAGGTTCTTCCTGTGTACGCCATAAATTTGCTCTTCCTCCCATCTGTTGAGAAACAGGTTCGCTACGCTTGGGGCATATTTAGCCCCCATGGCTACGCCTTTGGTCTGATTATAGTATGTTCCTTTATACCAAAAGTAGTTGTGATTCATTGCCATCTTTAAACCTTCAATCAGATATTTAATTTGCTCTTGTTTTAGGTCAGACAACTGCTGCAATGCCCACTCAACACTACTGAGCCCATCATCCTGTTCGATATTAGTGTATAATGATTCCACGTCGATGGTGACCAATAGATCGCTCTCTTCGATCGTCAAGCCTCCTAATTCCCCTATCAGTTGTTTGCTGTCACGCAGATAGGATTTTCCTCTAGTTACCAGTGGTTGTAAAAAACCATCAATGTAGGCCCCTAGTCTGGAGAACAGGGAGTCAATCCCACTTATAATTGGTCGCCCTGGTGGGTTGTTCTGGTTCTTATGAATTTTGGGGACATAGTATATGATAGGAGTTTTAGGTGCCTTCTGCACCAAATATCTGGACTCCTTTCTATTCAAGATACCGAGGGTTTTCCCCTTATCAACATACTTTTTGAGTTTCTTTTCATACTCAGCTTTGGGGTTTTTCTTCAATTTCTTGTAGGTATTAGGAATATTGAGTAGATTCTCCATTTCTTTCTCATAATCTTGCTTGTTTAGAATTACCAAGCCCCCTCCCTTGTCAGCTGGTCTGATGACTATACCCTTCTGCTTCTCTATTTGTTTGATGGTTTCCCATATATTTTTTCCTTTAGTTCTTTTTATTTTTAAATTCTTCAGGTCATTCTCCACCATCTTCTTAAAGACTTTTATATTCTCATCCTGTGTTACCTTGGGGTTAAATGTAGAGTTGTTCCTCAACTGGGAATGTTTGTAAGTAGTATTGTCATTGTCCCTTGCGTTTGACTTTGCTATGCCGAAAAATTTTTTGATATTAAGTTTTCGCACGAATTTTTGGAGATCAATGTAGGTCTCAAATTTGTCAAGGCCCCTATCAGGGGCAAATTTCAACCCCATATCCAAGACCCTGAGTTCCTCTTCTGTAAATTCAATCTGACTGAGATTATAGATACCTTCCCCTAATATTCTCTTCTTCTTTTTCTGGAGGCCTCCTCTCTTCCCTCTTGTGCGTTTTCTGTTTGCCAATCCGGTGGTCTGTACGGTTCTTCCCTTCTCTGTTGCCAAGGACGCTCGTAGTCTCCTTGGTTTCTCCTTGAATTGTCTTGTCTGGTCCACCTTGGATTCCAACCTCCATTTCTGTAGGGACCCCGTTGTTGGTTCCTTCCTGGGTACCGGAAGGGTCTCGCTTCTCTCCGTGGATCGTATTGAATATCTGGTATTCTGGGTGGCCTGCGTTCCTGTCCCCTGTGAAAAAAATCCCTATCGTATCTTCTATAGGGGGTATGTTGGGGATATCCCCTCAGAGGCGAGTACCTGTTGGAATGCCTTGGGATATTAGGCGTATAGGGAGTGCGGTTGCCCCAGTATCTATTCTGGGTTTGTTCTTCAAAATTTCTATTTTCTGATCTTCTGTAAGCTGGCTCCCTCATGCACTTGCTAAACGGACTATTTGCGGAAGTAAAAGGGCGAACATTCCCCCAGCACAGCAGGAGCAGAGCCCAAGGAAAGCTGCACAGTGGCTTATACTGTGACTGCTCGGCTAACCCTTTCAGGGTTCTCTGTCTGGTGAGCGCAATTATTTCTCTGACACTGAGTGGCGCACCGGAGAAGATTGTTCCTAACCTTTCTGCACTAGTCACTTTGGTCTACCCTTTTTACTTGAAGAGACTTTATGCGTTTTTTCGAGCAACTGTGTGATGCGATTTGAAAAAGTTTGTTTGGGCATTGAAAGAATTCTTTTTGTTTTTGCTGTTCTTGGACTGTCACTCTTGGGACTCATAATATAGAGCACAGTTTACAGACCACTAATATAGTGGCTTGTGGTTTGCATATGATCTCTCTCACTTAGCATATATGGTTTATTTATTTACATTTTTATGAAATATTTTCACTATTCTTTGGTTATAACACATGTGTACTTTTTGAGTTGCATGCCAACAAGAAAAATTGTCCTTTCTACACAACACGCATTTATAAGAAGTATATATATAATATTTGGTAGGTACCACCTATAAGGTGGTCCTCAGGAGACCACACATTTCACATCAATTCACAGTATTTATTTATATTATTTTCCGGGGCAATAAACAGGGCCATCTATTTATTACACTGATTAGATCTCTACACACCTTTTTGACACCAGGATATTTGTTAGAAAAGGTTTTAGCGCCACAGCTTAATTCATACTTTATCTCTGACCTACTCCTTTATTTTAAGGGGTAGATTCTAAGCACAGGCAGCTTCAACCTCTCGAGTTTACTTTTTATCTTATTCTTATTTTCACCTGTTTTTCTTTCAGTTTTGCAGTGTATAGGCATTATATCTGTCCATAGCGCAATCTTATTTACCTATTTTCCTGTATACGACTAGGCTAACCAAAAAGTCTCACACATGTGGTGTCCCCATACTCAAGAGAAGCAGCAGAATGTTTTTTGGGGTGTAATTTCACATATGCCCTTGGTATGTTTGAGCAATATATCATTAAAAGACAACTTTGTGCAAAAAAAAAAAAGTTTGTCATTTTCCCGCAACTTGCTGCAAAATATAAAATATTCCATGGACTCAACATGCCCCTCAGCAAAGCGCTCAGGGTGTCTACTTTCCAAAATGGGGTCATGAGGGGGGGGGGGGGGGGTTGTGCTATCTTGCCATTTTATGGCCTTTGAAACTTTGATAGGTAGTGAGGAGTGAAATCAAAAATGTACGCCCTTTTCTGAAAATTCTGAAGATGGGGTTTTCGGGGTCCTGTACACAGCTAGGTTCCCAAAAAGTTCCACACATGTGTATTCCTCATACTCAGGAAAAGCAGCAGAATGTATTTTTGGGTGTAATTCCACATATAACCATGGCACCTGTGAGCAATATATCATTTAGTGACAACTTTGTGTAATTTTTTTTTTTGTCATGTTTCAGTCACTTGTGACAAAAAAAAAAAAAATATTCAATGGGCTCAACATGCCTCTCAGCAATTTACTTGGGGTGTCTACTTTCCAAAATGGGGTCATTGGGGGGGTGGGAGGGGGTTGTACTGCCCTGCCATTTTAGCACTAATGAGATAGGCAGTCATAAACTAAAAGCTGCGTAAATTCCAGAAAATATATCCTAGTTTGTAGACGCTATAACTTTTGCACAAACCAATAAATATACTCTTTTAGACATTTTTTTGTTACCAAAGACATGTAGCTGAATACATTTTGGCCTAAATGTATGACTAAAATAGAGTTTATTGGATTTTTTTTATAAGAAAAGTAGAAAATATCTTTTTTTCCCCAAATTATTGGTCTTTTTCCATTTATATCACAAAAAATAAAAATCGAAGAGGCAATCAAATACCATGAAAAGAAAGCTCTATTTGTGGGAAACAAGGACGCAAATTTCATTTGGTTACAGCATTGCATGACGATGCAATTACCATTTAAAATCAGTGCAGTGCCAAATTGTAAAAAGTGCTCTGGCCTTTGAGGGGCCAATTCTTCCGGGGCTGAAGTGATTAAACCACCCATGATCTACAAATGCTAAAATCTGAGATCTGTTCTAAAGAGATTATACGGTGTATATGCATTTTAACATGTAAGGCAATATTTCCTAGACTGGTAGAGGTTGTGTTCAGTTCTTTGTCTCCTTTGGGGAGAGTTCCTTAATGTGAAAATGTTCTGGAATCTCAAATAGTGTAGATTAATTATGTAATACAGTAAGCGTTGACAAAAATGTAACAATATATAACAAATTAAACCCTGTACAGCCATTGTGACATTACACAAATACAATTAACAATAAATTCTAAACATATACATTTCCATTTGTTGTAGCGGAATAAAAAAAAAAAAATAGAAATGAATTTTACATAATTTTGAAATGTTATGTCGTAAGTTCTGAATAACCATTCTTTCTTTTGCTTTGGGAATCCATATATCAATTTCTCCAATGAAAGTGTCCATGATAGGTGTGAATATACATCAAAGTCAACAGCCAGCAGGCACATTTGGTATCATCTGGGGGTTGGGTGGGAAATGAATTATAATAAGGAGAAAAATTACTGTGACACATCAAGCCTACATACTCTTCAGATTAATAGATTATATATTCAGTATTGATATATTTTGTCAATGTTCATCACTCTTCTTTTTATTGTGTCATCGTTTTAATAATCAGTGCACACCCTTCCCATCCCCTGCATGAAAGATGTAGCAGACAGTGGGTGACAGCAGGCCCTTCTTTGGGGACAGTCCCTCTCTTGAGTGAATCTAAGAGGTGCTGGGAGCTGAATGCCCTGTTTGTTCTCAGGCTCCTGGAAGAGAGGAGGGTTGAGGGGAGGAAGGGCAGGTGCACAACAAGAGGCGTCTGCAAATAAGGGAGGCGGGGGAGAGATTAGAGCAGAAAGGGAAATGACAGAGGATGTGGAATAAATGCATAGAAGAGCGTGTTCAGCACAGGGGGGAGAGAGATTGACTGGGAGACAGGCAGTGGCAGGGAAAGACAGGGGGCATAAGCAGTATGGAGTCATGGGTAAACATACTTTGCAGCTTCTTATAGAGTAATACAGGCCTAATAAAACCTGATCCGCATGGAAGAAATACATATTCATTTATATTATATTCTTTTACATTTTAGAGACTAGATAACAAAGTGTGTTTTAAATATACATCCGGTGTTTTTGAAATGACAAGACAAAGAGGTGTATTTTATGTGTATACCTAATATGTTTAGCATTAAATGCAAAATGCACTTTTTATTTTATTTTTTGCATCCTACTTTTCATAGTGTATAGTTATTTAGATATTAACCCCCCCCCCCCCCCAAACATATTTAATATGCCTGTAACATGTTTGTTCTGTACGTTCCAAGTTTATGTTGGTGGCCATAAATTGGCTGGCAAAAAAGAATTACCCTACTCATAATGACTGCAGATTATGTTTCAATCAGACATCATATCAACTGACAATGAAATAAATCCATGAAATTTCTAAATTGCTCAAAGCCAGTGCTTTAACCATTGATCGCTTGTTGAAAGCTGTAAAGAAGACAGTGATGTATTCAATTAGCTTTTGAATGGCAAACTGACCCAGCTAGAGTCAATCTTTTGTTATCACTTTTTGTGATGCTGTCATACCCACCCCTTGCCAATTTTAGTCAAGTCATTGTGTTGAAGTACATTATTTTTCTATCATAGTGTGTAGTATCACAGTAAAAATGGTAATGTGCTGATAACCAGAAATGTTACCATTACATATAATTTCTAAGTGTTTCCAATCCTTTCAAGACCCATATGACATGATCATTTACATTGTTTGCTGTGTGTTTTTTGTTTAAGAGAGTTATCATAACAAGTATTTAAATGCTTGTTAAATGCCCAAGGGGACACAGTGTACAATACATGTGTCTCCATTTCAATCTGACCAGTGGTTAGGAAATAACATTTTACATTGTTCTTATTGTGAGGGCTGACTTTAGCTTCTCCCCAGGCTGAAGCCCAAATTATGGATGTTCCTATGTTGCAGCTGGCGCTCCCACCCTCTGTACAATCTGCACCCTCCATGTAACATTACAACCCTGTCTATGCTTCATTTGCTACTTTTTTTTTTTTAACTTCTTTATTTTTTATTTTTTAACTTCTTTATTTTTATTAAATTTTCAACCACTTGTATAACAACAAAAAGGATGTACATAGCACACTAAAACCATCATCTCAATCGAGACTAAGAAAAAAAAAGAAAAAAAAAAGAAGAAAAAAAGAGCTATTCACATCATTCAAGTTATTGCACCCCTGCCCTTAAACCAACCCAATACTCCCAACCTAACCCACCCCCACAATACACACTGCTCACGCCGAACACTCCAGCCAAGAAATACTTCACTGGTTAGGAGAGGAAGGGAGACAACGGGGACAAGAGGGGGGAGGGGGGCGACGGAACGCCCCCCCGGGGGGTGAACCCAGGGGGCAGGTCAACGGGGGGAAGCAGGACAACCCGCAACCCGTAATTTGCTACCTTACTTGTACATACACTAACTTAACTGAGCCTAAAACTACCTCCCAGACAACTGTTATAAACTATAATGTTGTCAGCTTGTTTTTTGAATGACAACAGCTGCAGAGGAGCATAGTGTCGTAGATGACGTAGGCTTGTGTTTTTGTGAATGACAGCACTTCTCTGCCGTCAGCTTGATAGTCTTTCTCATCCAAAATAGTAGGAGAGTCTGGGCTCAGTCAAGATAGTGTTTTATGTACATGTAAGGGAGCAAAGGTGGCACAGAGCTGCACGATTTAGAAGGTGAGCTGGAAGCTTGCAGATCAGGGGTAGCTGTCATTTAGAACTGCCGTCTCCTTCACCCTGTGTTGTCAGATAGCAGTGGGGCCGAAGCACAGATTTAAATGAGGACAAGAACTATGCGCAGGGGGATTTAACAAACATTTTATACTTGTGGTGATACTTCTTGTTTAAGCCTTTCATGCCTTTATAAACATTCTTTTAAAATTCACTCACTAGTATTTCTTTTTTAAGGGTGGCTATCTATCAGTGCAGTCTCTAATAGAGCCACCCTTACAAACAAACACACCTCAGACCAGGGATACAGCCTGATGTGCTGACATTCTGTGTGCGACATGCAGGGCCATCTTTAGCGCAGGGCAAACAGGGAACCTGCCCTGGGCCCAATATTTGTAGGGAGGCACACGCTACCCATGAATTGGGGCCCCGATGATGGCTTTGCAGAGTGCACAGAGGACACAGGAGGCTGTATTCCTGATCTAGCCAGCAGAGAGGGGGCAGGGCCGGGAGCTCCACTGACGTGCTGACCCTGCCCCACGTAGCCTAAACAAATGAAATAAGGCAGAAAAAAATAACATGGTTTGTTCTTAGTTATTAATTTTGCAAGCAGGTAATTTTTCTCCTTCACTGATGTGTGCTGAGTCGGCACTAATAGGTGGCACTAATGAGCACTGATAGGTGGCACTGATGGGCACTGATGAGGCAGCACTGGTGGACACTAAAGAGGAGGCATTAATGAGGCTGCACTGATAGGTGGCACAGAAGGGCACTGATAGGCGGCACTAATAGCTGGCACTGATGAGCTCTGAGAGGTGGCACTGAATGGCAACACTGAGAGGTGACACTGATGGGCACTGATAGGTGCACTGAGAGATGACATTGATGAGGAGGCACTAATCTAATTGGCACTGATTGGTAGCACTGATGGGCACTGATTGGCAATGCTGGTGGGCACTGATTGACAGCACTGGTGGGTACTGTTGGGACTGCACTTATAATTAGGACATTGATATCCAGTGCCCTGAAAATCAGTGTAGATGTCCCTTTAACAGAAGCCACTTATTGGCTTTTCTCTTATCATGCTGGCTTCTGTTTACATTGTGATCAGCTGTCATTGGACACATCTGATCATGTGGTAAATGCCACTGTAATTGGTCCTTTACCCCGATCCGTGATCAGCTGAGTCCAAAGGAGTGTGCCGCATGGGGGTGCGGACAGCATGATCATGGGAGGACATCATATGACGGACTCCCGACAAAGTAAGCCCGCACTGTAGCTGAGTGACTACAAACACATACAAAATATAGTGGGGGTTTCTCAAATTTGACTGCTAAGGTTCAAATACATATAACCCTTGTAGCCTTAAAGTGGTTCTAAAGGCTAGACAACTTTTTACCTTAATACATTCCCTGTATTAACCTCTTACCCCCGATATGGTGCATATACAGTATCTCACAAAAGTGAGAACACCCCTCACATTTTTGTAAATATTTATCTTTTCATGTGACAACACTGAAGAAATGACACTTTTCTACAATGTAAAGTAGTGAGTGTACAGCATGTATAACAGTGTAAATTTGCTGCTCCCTCAAAATAACTCAACACGCAGCCATTAATGTCTAAACCGCTGGCAACAAAAGTGAGTACACCCCTAAATGAAAAAGTCCAAATTGGGCCCAATTAGCTATTTTCCCTCCTCGGCGTCATGCGACTCATTTGTGTTACAAGGTCTCATGTGTGAATGGGGAAACAGGTGTGTTACATCTGGTGTTATCGCTCTCACTCTCTCATGCTGCTCACTGGAAGTTAACAAAAACTTGTCACCGTCCTCATCTATAGCTGGCTATCGCAGTAAGTGCCATTGGAAGGCTAAAACAGGTAACAACAAAGTCTGGGGAATGCCCAGGAAAAAGACAAAGCCTACTTACCACCAGCTCACAGACAACCAAATTGACCTGTCTAATGGTATGCGTTAAAAACAGGGGTTTAGTCCGCACGCATTTGCAAACGCATGCGTGAGCCACAGAGCCACATCACGGCACCCTGCTGCTTACTGTGATAGCCAGCTATAGATGAGGGCGGTGGCAAGTTTTTGTTATCACGTGTGTGTTTGTATTGGTCCAGCAACGCACCAACACCTTTGCAGCCATGGTGCTATCGCTGCATGTTTGGTGTGCTCCTTTACCTTTAAGGAGGGGTGGGCTCCCCTTCAGCCCACCTGCTCTCATCTATCCAGTGGAATGCATGTGCCTCCACTGTGGGGACACTCATATTTTAGTGTTAGGATTACAGATACCAGGGTGCCGTTACGTGGCTCCGTGGCTCACGCATGTGTTTGCAAATATGTGCGGACTAAACCCCTGTTTTTAACGGATACTGTTAGACAGGTCAATTTGGTTGTCTGCGAGCTGGTGGTAAGTAGGCTTTGGTTTTTTCCTGGGCATTCCCCAGAGTTTGTTGTTCACTGGAAGTTAAACATGGCACCTTGTGGCAAAGAACTCTGAGAATCTGAAAAAAAGATTTGTTTCTCTACATAAGGATGGCCTAGACCAGTGATGGCGAACCTTGGCACCCCAGATGTTTTGGAACTACATTTCCCATGATGCTCATACACTCTGCAGTGTAGTTGATCATCATGGGAAATGTAGTTCCAAAACATCTGGGGTGCCAAGGTTCGCCATCACTGGCCTAGACTATAAGAAGATTGCCAAGACCCTGAAACTGAGCTGCAGCATGGTGGCCAAGAACATGCAGCAGTTTAACAGGACAGGTTCCACTCAGAACAGGCCTTGGCATGGTCGACAAAAGAAATGCAAGTGCTCAGTGTCATATCCAGAGGTTGTCTTTGGAAAATAGACAAATGAGTGCTTCCAGCATTGCTGCAGAGTTTGAAGGGGTGAGGGGCCTGTCAGTGCTCAGACCATGCTCCGCACAATGCAACAAATTGTCTGCATGGTTGTTGTCCCAGAAGGAAGCCTCTTCTAAAGATGATGCACAAGAAAGCCCGCAGTTTGCTGAAGAGACCAAGATAAACTTACAGTGATACCTTGGTTCACAAACTTAATTTGTGAAGTGACTCGTTGCAAACCGAATTGGTTGTGAACAGAGGCAAATTTTCCCATAGGGTTCAATGTAAATCAGGTTAATAAATTCTGAACTTTTTTTAGAAAATTATGAAATGTATGTACAAAAAAGGTATTTTAAACATGTATTACATACAGTCTTTTACATTAAGCTGACCTCTTTCATGTGTACATCTAAAAATAAAAATAAAAAATAAAACTATAGCTCCTCTTTAGTCCTTGTTTGAAACAAATCAATTTAAATGACTAATCTAGGGGCCAGAAAACAGCACTGTGCATCCAGGAAAATATAATTTGAGGACATGATAAAGTTGTAAAATTCACCCTAATGGTAGTCATGGGGCAGAAACCCCTATCTGAGTGGGCAGGTTTACTGCTCTTCTCAATATGAACCTGTCAGAGCAGGGAAGATGGCCACAGCTTGTGTTCATGAACCAAAGCAGAGTTGGTGAACTGGAACAGATTTTTGTGAACTCTTCTGTTCATGAACCAAGTTGTTCGTGAACAAAAGTGCTCGTGAACCGAGGTATCACTGTATTTGGTTCAGATGAAGTCAAGCGTGTGT
The DNA here is from genome assembly GCF_037356315.1 of Lithobates pipiens. Classification (NCBI taxonomy): domain Eukaryota; kingdom Metazoa; phylum Chordata; class Amphibia; order Anura; family Ranidae; genus Lithobates; species Lithobates pipiens. The sequence goes on along the minus strand of NW_027507718.1, from coordinate 119,879,476 downwards.
GGCGGCAACCAAGTGAGGAGTACAATCCTACAGTCAAACATGGTGGTGGGATTGTCATGTTCTGAGGCTGCGTGAGTGCTGCCAGCACTGGGGAGCTACAGTTCATTGAGGGAACCATGAATGCCAACGTACTGTGACATACTGAAGCAGAGCATGATCCCCTCTCTTCAGGGACTAGACCACAGGGCAGTATTCCAACATAACGACCCCAAATACACCTCCAAGATGACCACTGCATTTCTAAATAAGCTGAGGGTAAGGCCCCTTTCACACTTGTACGACTTGTCCTACGATTTGGGACTGCAAAGTAGCATAACAAGTCGTTCCCCATGATTTCCAAAGACAAACATTCATATTAGTACGACCTCAAGTCGTGCCGACTTCAGAGTAGTCTCTGCACTACTTTCGTCGGACTTTGATACAAGTTACTGTGAGGGGTTAGCTCGGTAGCGGGTGTGTGTGACCCCCTGGATGGGTTCACAACACAAAGTCAGGCACAGCAGACAGCGGTGTAGGTTCAAAAAACAAAAGATCCGGTTTATTTCTGCTGCATGCAGTGATACATAAACAGCCAAACAAAATAAAACAGGAAAATAAATCCTGGTCAGCTTGACCTCTAACTACACACGTAGACTCCCTGTCTAACAACTGGGTGCAGCCTTGTGCTGCCCCAGTCCCTGTCCCTGTCTCTATTGTAGGGGTTTGCCACACAGGCGTTAACTCACCGCACAGAACAGATCTCAGACTCCCCAGTCTATACACACAAAACTGGTTCCAGGATGGAGCATCTCCCTATGCATGCTGGGGTTTTTTGTAGAGGTCTTAATGAGCCCACTTACTTCAGCTGGGCTCATTAACTCTTCCCCTCTAATTGTAAAAGTCTGCATAAAGCCTGAATCTAGGACACACATATTTCCCATCCTGAATACAACCAGGTGATTTTACCTGCGTGCTGCCACATACCCCCCCCTCTTGTTTCAACCTTGGGGTTGTAACACAAGCAGCCAGACACGCATGTATCCGAGACAAAGCATCCACATTCCCCATTTTAACACCAGGGCGATGCTTAACTGTAAAGTTAAATTCCTGTAGGGCCAGGAACCACCTATTTACCCTTCTATTGGTCTCCTTGTTTTGAGCCATCCACTTTAAAGGAACGTGATCAGTCACCAGGTCAAAGTGCCTACCTAGCAGATAGTACCGAAGGGAATCTAGAGCCCACTTCACTGCTAAACATTCCTTCTCAATCGTGGAGTGATTTACCTCATGGGACTTCAACTTCCTGCTGAGGTAAATGACTGGGTGCTCTTCCCCGTTCCAGACCTGGGATAACACTGCTCCTAACCCAACGTCTGATGCATCAGTTTGTACAACAAAGTCCTTAGAGAAGTCTGGTGAGTACAACACTGGCTGGCTACATAAGGCTGTTTTTAAGGACTGAAATGCTTCCTCAGCCTCTGGGGACCATTTAACCATGACAGACTCTTTCCCTTTTGTCAGGTTGGTGAGGGGCACAGCCTGAGAAGCAAAATGGGGAATGAATCGTCGATAATAGCCAGCGATTCCCAGAAAGGCTCGTACCTGTTTCTTGCTGTTGGGACGTGGCCAACTCTGTATGGCCTCGACTTTATTGACTTGGGGTTTTATCACCCCCCTCCCAATAGTGTACCCAAGATATTTGGCCTCCTCCTGTCCAATGGTACACTTCTTTGGATTGGCCGTAAACCCAGCTTCCCGGATAGAGTCTAGGACTGCTTGTACTTTTGGCAAATGTGAGACCCAGTCTGTGCTATGGATAATCACATCATCCAGGTAAGCTGCAGCATATTTCTGATGGGGCCTCAGAATCTTATCCATTTTCCGCTGGAATGTTGCCGGTGCATTCTGTAACCCAAACGGCATTCTCTTATATTGGAATGCCCCATCTGAGGTTACAAACGCAGTTTTCTCCTTGGCCGACTCGGCCAGGGGAATTTGCCAATACCCTTTGGTGAGATCAAGAGTTGTCATATATCGGGCTGTTCCCAGCCGGTCAATCAACTCATCTATACGTGGCATGGGGTAGGTGTCAAATTTTGTAACTTTATTTAATTGTCTAAAATCGTTACAAAACCGCCAGCTCCCATCAGGTTTGGGCACTAGTACAATAGGACTGGACCAGTCACTCTGGGACTCCTCTATCACACCCAATTCCAGCATCCTTTGAACCTCCCCACGTATTGCCTCCCGTCGGGCCTCTGGTATTCTATAAGGTTTTAGTTTTACCCTTTCTCCTGGCGGGGTGATAATGTCATGCTCTACGCCAGATGTTTGTCCCGGAAGCTCAGAGAAAATCTCTTTGTTACGAAGTACAAACTCTTTAACCTCCTGTTGTTGGGGTTTCGATAAGGTGTCTGCTATTCCAACCTCAGGAACTAAGCAATCAGGCTGTACTTGTGACAAAGTCTCTGCGACTAGGGATTCCCTATCCCTCCAGGCTTTCAGCAGATTGACGTGATAGATCTGCTCCGGCTTTCGCCTTCCTGGCTGTCTAACCCTGTAGTTCACCTCACTAATTTTTTCAATTACTTCATATGGACCTTGCCATTTGGCCAGAAATTTGCTTTCAACCGTAGGGACTAGCACCAAGACCCTATCCCCGGGGAAAAAGTACGGGTCTTGGCCCCACGGTTGTACACTCTCTGCTGTGCTAACTGCGCTTGGGTCAAATGTTCCTTTACAATTGGCATTACCTGTGCAATTCTATCTTGCATCAGGGCGACGTGCTCAATCACACTCCTGTGAGGAGAACTCTCATTTTCCCAAGTTTCCTTGGCGATATCCAGCAGCCCTCTTGGGTGTCTCCCATAGAGCAACTCGAAGGGTGAGAAACCCGTAGAGGATTGGGGTACCTCCCTAATGGCAAACATCAGATAGGGTATTAGACAATCCCAATTCTTTCCATCTCTATCCACCACCTTCTTTAACATTTGTTTTAGGGTTTTGTTGAATCTTTCAACCAACCCATCTGTTTGGGGGTGATACACAGATGTACGCAATTGCTTCACTTTGTACAACTTGCATAATTCTTTCATAACCCGGGACATAAAGGGTGTACCTTGGTCCGTAAGCAGTTCCTTACAAATACCCACGCGGCTAAAAACAAGGGATAGCTCTTTGGCTATGGTTTTGGCCGAGGTATTTCGGAGAGGAATTGCTTCCGGATAACGGGTGGCATAGTCCAATATAACCAAAATGTACTGATGCCCCCTAGCAGACTTCATTATCGGACCTACCAAATCCATTGCGATCCTCTCAAAGGGGACCTCAATGATAGGAAGAGGTACCAGTGGGTTACGGAAATGTGGCATAGGTGCCGACTTCTGACACACAGGGCAGGAGGAACAATACTTTTCTATTTCCTTCATGACCCCAGGCCAATAGAATCTCTGCAATACCCTCTCTCTGGTTTTCTCTGTCCCCAGATGACCTCCCAGAATGTGTCCATGAGCCAATTCTAACACCAACTCCCTGTAAGGTTTGGGCACCACAAGTTGCTCAATGGTTTCTTCTGCCCTTTGAGCCACTCGATACAGCAGGTCCCTTTCCATAGTGAAGTAAGGATAAGGGCAAGTCTTATCTGGGTTCACTAACTCGCCATCTATTTTCACCACATTTTCCCGTGCCTTTATTAGGGTGGGGTCTTTTAACTGTTCTGTGGCAAAATTTTCCCTGTGAACCTCAAGATCCGAAAACTCCACAGACGGCATGTTTTCAACTGAGGATGTTGGCTCCTCCCCAGTTTCTCGAGTTTCCCCCGCCAATACCGACAAGGGAAATTCAGGAGAGTCCTCACCACTCCCAGAGGAATTCTGGTCATCTTCCTGGTCTATAGGGGCACCAGTGGGGGGCTCAAGACAATCCCAGAGTTCCCAGAATTTTGGAAAATCCCTTCCCACAATAGCATCATGTGGTAAGTGAGACACTAACCCCACCTGATGAGAGAGGTTACCTTTGGGGGTCTCAAAAAACACTGAAGTTACAGGATACTCTCGGGTGTCCCCATGCACACAAATAACAGCCACCCTGTTCTTCCCAGAGACCTCTGTAGTAACTAATTCAGCTTTTATCAATGTTACCAGGCTACCTGAAACTAGCAACACATCAACATGTCTACCATTAATACACATTTTACATAAATGTCTCTCAGGTCCCCGAATGGCAGTGCATGCAACTGTCGCAAACAGCGACTGACGTCTCTCCCTTATAAAGTCACATTGCATAGGCTCATCCACAACTGGGCAATTGGCTGCAATATGTCCCTCTTGCCGGCAGCGGTAGCAAATAATTTTTTTCGCTGCCTCTTGCAGCATGGGCTTCCTGGGCTGCTCCCGCCAGACCTTAGGTAGAACTCCCACCCTCTCACTCTCTCCACCCTCACCCCTTGGAGTCATCTTACCCGCCACTGGGGATGATCTGGTCTTAGGGGGGAAAGTCCGTGAGTCCCTGGAAGAGGTGGTCAAGTTCTCTGTAGCCAAGTACCTCTCAACCAGATCCACAAGTTTATCTGCATTTTCTGGGTCTCCATGGCTTACCCATTTTTGGATGGCAGTAGGAAGAGCTCTCAGGAAACGATCCATAACCACACGTTCCACAATGTTTGGTGCGGTCAAAATCTCTGGCTGCAGCCACTTCCTGCTCAGGTGAATGAGATCATACATTTGAGACCTGGGAGGTTTTCCAACCTGAAAAGTCCAGTTATGCACACGCTGAGCCCGGACTGCCAGGGTGACACCCAGCCGTGCCAATATTTCTGCTTTTAGCACCACATAGTCTTTTGCTTGGTCAGGCTCTAGGTCATAATAAGCTTTCTGCGATTCCCCAGTTAACAGAGGGGCCACCAGTCCAGCCCATTGCTCCTTAGGCCACTTTTCCCTTTCAGCAGTCCTTTCAAATGTGGTCAAAAACACCTCCTGATCATCCTCTCCAGTCATTTTTGTCAGTAAACGGCTCACACCAAAGGATGCGGTATTATTGTACCCACTTGCTTCATTGGTCTGCGGACGTTGCTGTATCAATGTCTCTATTTGCTGTTGAAAATTCTGCTCTTGCTTCTGCAACAGGTCTATGAAGCGGGCTTCAGATCGCTGCTGGGCTTGTTGCTGAGCTTCCAAACTCTGCTGCAAAGTTGCATTTGTCTGCTGCTGATTTGCATTTGCCTGCTGCTGGGCTTGTTGAGCTGCAAGGCTCTTTTGTAAAGCTGCATTTGTTTGCTGCTGATTTGCATTTGCTTGCTGCTGGTTTGCATTTGCTAGAGCCAGCTGTCTCAGTATCTCCTCCATTGCTTTAAAAAAAATTGAAAAAAAAACTTGCCAAAATTCTCCACCAACTGTGAGGGGTTAGCTCGGTAGCGGGTGTGTGTGACCCCCTGGATGGGTTCACAACACAAAGTCAGGCACAGCAGACAGCGGTGTAGGTTCAAAAAACAAAAGATCCGGTTTATTTCTGCTACATGCAGTGATACATAAACAGCCAAACAAAATAAAACAGGAAAATAAATCCTGGTCAGCTTGACCTCTAACTACACACGTAGACTCCCTGTCTAACAACTGGGTGCAGCCTTGTGCTGCCCCAGTCCCTGTCCCTGTCTCTATTGTAGGGGTTTGCCACACAGGCGTTAACTCACCACACAGAACAGATCTCAGACTCCCCAGTCTATACACACAAAACTGGTTCCAGGATGGAGCATCTCCCTATGCATGCTGGGGTTTTTTGTAGAGGTCTTAATGAGCCCACTTACTTCAGCTGGGCTCATTAACTCTTCCCCTCTAATTGTAAAAGTCTGCATAAAGCCTGAATCTAGGACACACATATTTCCCATCCTGAATACAACCAGGTGATTTTACCTGCGTGCTGCCACATTACACAGTCATTCCCTGAAATCAAGCAAAAAACACGTCAAAATCGTGGCTGCGAAATCGAGGCAAAATTGCGCAACTTTGTAGTCGCTATAGTGTGAAAGGGGCCTAAAGGTGATTGACTGGCCAAGAATGTCTCCAGACCTAAACCCTATTGAGCATCTATGGGGCATCCTCAAATGGAAGTTGGACTCCATGCCCAAGAAGGTTAAGGCAGTGCTGGAAAATAATGTTGGCCATACAATATATTGACACTTTGGGCTCAATTTGGACATTTTCACATAGGGGTGTACTCACTTTTGTTGCCAGCGGTTTAGACATTAATAGCTGTGTGTTGAGTTATTTTGAGGGGACAGCAAATTTACACTGTTATACAAACTGTACACTCATTACTTTACATTGTAGCGAAGTGTCATTACTTCAGTGTTGTCACATGAAAATGTAGCAAGGTCCAAGGCCTCCTCCAGTCTAATGAGAACCTTTAGAGCAGGGGTCTCAAACTGGTAGCCCTCCAGCTGTTGCAAAACTACAAATCCCATGAGGCATTGCAAGGCTGACAGTAACAAGCATGACTTCCACAGGCAGAGGCAGCTGGAGGGCCGCCAGTTTTTAGACCCCTGCTTTAGAGCCAAGAACTGCTGACATCCTTCTGTATGTGGTGGGTTGTAAGGCATAGTGGGTGTAATGCAAGGTAGATTCATTGGGCGCCAGACACTTCTTGAATGCAAAGAGATTTTTTATTTCTCTTGAACAGAACTTTGGGAGAGAGGATTAGGGCCAGGACACCCTTAGGTAGTTGCAATGTTAACTAACAGACTCTGAGACTTCTACAAGTAGACAGCCATGCAGGGAAAGGCATCCAGCAAGACACCACATTTGCATGTGTAGGAGTGCTGCCTCCTATGGCAACAGTCTTTAACAGTTTCTTACACAAGGTTACGTCACAGTGACGTCACTTCCACTACAATCACTTCAACCCACTGAGCTCCCAGTCTCTCTCTCACTAGACTAGACGATTCACTGCCACTGAATCCCTTGAGCTCTTCCAATCTTCACAGTAGTATCTTCCTCAAGCGTCACCCCCGCTTCTCTGCTGGGTCTCTAGGTTCGCACTCCAGATACTTATCAAGCTTCACCACACTGGCCTGTTTGGTCCCTGGCTTGACACACAAGGCTACTCTGCAAGCGTCACCTCCACTGGCTGGGTCCCTGGCTTGATGCCCGCTGAAGTTTTCAGATTCTTCACTGTTGGTTGGTGAGAATAAGGCTCTGGTAATTGTTTCAGCTACTCACTGTGGTCCCTTGTAATAAAGCGAATTGTCCCTTAGTGGCAACAGTTTCCCCTCTACCTCCGACCATGAGAGGTTCTCTGGCCGGCAGAACCGGCACTTCTGGTTGGACTGCAAGCCGCAATCCCAACTCAGCGCAGCTCTCTTACTTCTGGATAGGCCCTGAAGAAACCTTTCCGTCTTTGGAGATTAAATCTTTTTTGCCTCTAGACGTAAAGAGTGCCCCTTACTCCTCTGTGATGACCTTAAAGTGAATAACTCAACGTCAATTAACTATATGGACCACTTATTTATTTGCACATGTGCATCATATCCCTCCTTAATCTCCTCTTCTCAAGAGAGAATAAATTCAGTTCCTCCTAATCTTTCCTTATAGCTGAGCACTTTCTCCAGTTCCCTGATATCCTTTTTGAGAACTGATAACAAAAATTGAACAGCATATTGCAGATGAGGTCTTACTAATGATTTGTACAGGGGAATAATAATATATCTCTCTCTGCAGTCCATACCTTAATACAAGTAAGGACTGCTCACTTTGGAAACCACAGCTTGGCATTGCATGCTATTATTGATCTTATGATCTACCAAAACCCCCAGATCCTTCTCCATTATGGATTCCCCCAGTTGTACTCCCCCTAGTATGTATGATGCATGCATATTCTTAGCCGCCAAGTGCATAACTTTACATTTATCAACATTAAACCTCATTTGCCACTTAGTTGCCAAATTAGACAGTGCATTGAGGTCAGCTTGTAAATTGAAGACATCCTGTAAAGATGTTAATCCACTGCAAAGGTGTCATCTGCTAAAACAGAAATGGTACTTTTAATCCCAGAACCTATATCCGTGATGACGAACCTATGGCACATGTGCCACAGCTGGCACGCAGAGCCCTCTCTGTGGGCACACAGAAGCTCCGGGCACACAAATGCTCCTCGCGCCCAGTGCCCCCACATTGTCCCGGCACCACCTACCTCCTCTGGATCACATACAGCACTTTGACTCAGCGGACAACTCTTTGGAGAATGGACTGTGGGACTGACTCACAGACTGGCAGGAAGGGTGGGCAATTACCTCCCTCGGCTGGGAAATGAACAGCCAATTAATTGACTGGCGCAGGAGGAGAAGTGGGTGTTTGTTTGCCTGGAAGTCACCTGTGTGCAGCTGCTTCATTCCATTGGTGAGAAAGCCCGGAGATGAGGCTGGCGCGGCCGGTTGAGCTGCGTGATGAGCTGCGTCACATGAGCATGTTCTGTGCTATGGTGATAGCAGAAGAGGTGTGTATGGGCAAAGGGTGCAAGACAGGCTACATGAGTGTCACTGCACCACTGCCGTACCACAACAGTGGGGGGAGGGGGTGGTGAGTTGCAGAGGGGGAACCAGATGTGTGATGGAGTATGCCATGAGTTGCATGAAGGGGTGTGATGCATGGTGAGGAGGTGTGCTATGAGTTACATGGTGATGTAGCTCACTGATGTGATGTGGCTGGACAACAGAGAGGTGTGAGCTGATGGCCAATACACAATATGTGCTAGACAGTTACAGTGTGATGGAGATGTGCGTTGTGCTGCACGGTGATGGATGTTGGGACTTTGAAATAAAAAGTTGGTTTTATGTTGCAGTTTGGGCACTTGGGCTCAAAAAGGTTTGCCATCACTGCCCTGTAGCATTTATAAAGATATTAAAAAGTAAGGGTCCTAACACTGAACCTTGGGGTACACCACTGATAAGCTTAAACCATTCAGAGTAAGAATGATTAACCATTACTCTCTGAATTCTGTCTTTTAGTTAGCTTTTTATCTCATTTACAAACTGATCTTTCCAAGCCTGTAGACTTTACCTTAAACATTAGCCGTGAGTGGGGAACTGTGTCAAACGCTTTTCCAAAATCATAGTATACCATGTCCACAGACACTTCTCTGTCCAAGTTTTACTTACCGCCTCAAAAAAAGAAATCAGGTTTGTTTGACAACTTCTGTCTTTTATGAATCCATGCTGTTTGTTGTTTACATTTTTTTTTCAGCAAGAACCCATCTATGTGGTCTTTTATTAAACTCTCCAGTATCTTCCCGACTATAGAAGTTAAGCTAACAGGTCTATAATAACTTGGTAAAGACTTTGATCCCTTTTTAAATATAGGCACCACATTGGTCCTACGGCAGTCCAGTGGTACCATTCCAGTCATTAATGAGTCCCTAAAAATGAGAAACAATGGCTTTGAAATGACAGAACTCAATTCTTTTAGGATCCGTGGGTGGATGTCATCTGGTCCTGGTGCGTTATCCACGTTTATTCACCTTTATTCTGTCTAAATATTTCTGGACTATATCACTTTTGAGCCATTGTGAATCATTTAGAGCTGTGCCAATACCACCCGCATTATGGGCATGAGCTCTCCCATGCTCCTTTGTATACACAGAGCTGAAGAAAGTATTTAATAAATTAGCCTTCTCTTTGTCCCCAGTCACCCACTCTAGATTATTTTGTAAAGGGCCTACATGCTCAAACCTGATATTTTTACTATTAATATATTTGAAGAATTTTTTTCCTACTATCTTTTGCAATCTGTTGTTCGTTTAGAATTTTTGTGTCCTTGATTTCCTTTTTACATATCCTGTTATATTCTTTGTAGCATTTAAACGATGATAGTGTTCCTTCATTTTTATATTTTTTAAAAGTTATTTTCTTATTATTTATAGCTATTTTAACTCTGACCGTGAGCCACCTAGGTTTTATTTTTAGCCTTTTAAACATATTGTCCATGGAAATATACTTTGCAGTGAGTTGGTATACAGTCTTTTTGAATAATTCCCATTTCTGTTCTGTGTCCATTGATGCCAATATTGCCTCCAAGTCAAATGCCCCATACGCACGATTCGAAAATCAAACGACAGATCATCAGACTTTTTTTGCTTACTAGTCACAAGTAGAAATTGAATAGGTTACTAAAGTCCCGAAAATTCTTGTACAACAGAAGAAAAAAAATCTGAAGTGATGCCATCTGTTGTAGTGTATTTGTATTGTATTTTCAGATGGCAACTGTACGGACTAAACAAAAATCGTATGATCTGGTATCATACAAGGAAAATTTTCACGCTTGTCCGATGAACTGTCATGATCAGCTCTCGAAAGCTCTGTACTAACGATCCGATTATCTTACGATCGCGGCAAAAGCTGTATTTTTCGTCCGATTTTCAGGTCCTGTGTATGGGCCATTAGTCTTGAAGAGTAGCCCTCATCCTTGGAAAATTTGCTCTCTTAAAATTGTGTTTTTATCTTTCCTGTATGTGTTTGTTGCTTACAGCTAACATTAAATGAAATGTTATGTTAATGTTATGGTCACTGCTACCCAGATGTTCTTTTATATGAATATTGGTAATAAGCTCTGCATGTTTTGAGATTCCCAGGCCCAGCAGAGCATCATTCCTAGCCGGGGCCTCAATAAACTGGACCATAAAATTGTCTTGTAATAGGTTTATAAATAGGTTTAATAAATGTAGATGTAATAGGTTTAAAATTTTTTGCCCTTTAACTGTCCCAGCAGTGCCATTACTACGGGTAGTTAAAATCCCCATCATTATTATATCTGCCCCAGCCCTTACAGCCCTTTCTATCTGTGCAAGAAGCTGAGCAAACTCCAATGATGACCTTTGTAATACATATACCCATGTACAGTTCCACCCATAATGCTTCAGACTCATCACACTCTCCATCAACTAGGTCCTCTTTCACACTCGCTTTGAGGTCACATCTTACATAGAGATAGCCACCGCTCCTCCATTTTACCTTGTCTTACTGAAAGAGAGCTTAGCCAGGAATAATAATAGCCCAGTCATGTATATATTATACAATTTTCTTATTCAATTTCCTTTACATTTACCTGCAACTATGTAGTGCAAGGGCCTGTCTGATTACAAACATATTGAATGGTTTGGTATGATTTTGGTAAATCTACAGGGAAATTGTACAAGAAAGTTATATAATGAATGGCCAGCCTTACTTCCAAAGGGAAATCATGTCTAAAGAGATGTAAACACGTTAGAGCCCTGCAGGTGCAGCAACTGACTGATAATTATAAAACCACTCCCATACATGTTCTCTCTACACATGGACATAAACAAACTATTTTTTCTGAATAGCAAAAAGTAGGAATCTGCAAAGTTTGTTGAAATCCTGGCAATTTACATTGATCGCCCGGAGGGGAATGTACTGTATAAATGTCACTGGCAGGGAAGGGGTTAACACTAGGGGGCAATCAAGGGGATAAATGTGTTGCTAGGGAGTGATTCTAACTGTGGGGGAGGGGACTGATGGGGGAGGTGACTGATCGGTGTTCCTCTGTACTGGGAACAGACGATCAGTCTCCTCTCCTCTGACAGAACGTGGATCTGTGTGTTTAGACACACAGATCCACATCCCTGCTCTGTGACCGGACATTGCTGCTGCGAGGCATGCGCATTGGCTCCGGAGTGATCCGGGCCGGTGCGCGCACCTCCTAGAGCCCGGGAAGCCGTGGACGTCATATGATGATGAGAAAATTAAGTTCAATGCTTCCAAGCATGCATCAAATTATTTCTGAGCGTAGGAATTTTGCGGAATTTGTGCAGACAATCAGAATTTCTGATTGGAACTTTTTCCGCCCGAAAAATAGAGAACCTGCCCCCAATCTTTTGCTGGCTGGAATTCTGCCAGCAAAAGTCCAATGGAGCATACACATGGTTGGAATTTCTGACCAAAAGCTCACATCCGATTTTTGCTGGCAGAATTTCTGATCGTGTGTATGGGGCTTAACTCTTCGTATTGCATAGGTGGTAAGTGTGCTGATACACAGGACATTATCTTTTTGTGCCCTATGATGTTAAAATAGATGCAAAGGGTCACTTTTTATTCACATTAGTATGGTAAACCATTCCCATTGATGTGTAATAGCAGCAATAACATATCTTCTTCCATTTAAAGTAGTTTTAAAGTCAGAAGTATTGTATGCATTAAGATAAAAAAAACCTTTAGTGTGCAGCAGCCCTCCTAATACTTATCTGAGCCCATCTCGATCCAGTGATGTTTCTCGAGAGTCTTGACAACCTCCTGATAGGCTGAGACAGCAGTGGTGTGCCATTGGCTCCCACTGCTGTCAATCAAAGTCAGGGAGCCAATAAGGAGAGAGAGGGGGTGGGGCCAAACCATGGCGTGTGTCTGAATGGAGACACATTCAGGGTGCCCTCATAGCAGGCTGCATGCTGTGCTGGCACTCGGCAGGAAGAAAGGGCCAGGAGTGCCGGTGAGGAACCTGAGAAAAGGAGGATCTGGGCTGCTCTGTAAAAAACCACTGCAAAAGCAGTTAAAGAGGGATTCCACCTACAAAATAAATATTAAAAGCCAGCAGCTACAAATACTACAGCTGCTGACTTTTAATAAATGGACACTCACCTGTCGGCTCTCGGCTGCTGCCGCCGCCACCATTCTAGGTGAGGGAATCAGGAAGTGAAGTGAATCAGCTTCACTTCCCGGTTCCCTACTGTGCATGCGCGAGTCGCGCAGCGCAATAGGAATTGTCCGCACTGTCACTGGGACCCGTGTGTGTCCCAGCAGACAGCGCGGCAGGACAGGAAATTACATAGACTCCCATGGGAGTCTATGCCCGGAAGTGGGTGTAAATACCTGTCTTTGACAGGTATCTCCACCCCCCTCCCCCCTGTAAGGTGCCAATTGTGACACCGGAGGGGGGGAGGGTTCCGATCAGCGGAAGTTCCACTTTAGGGTGGAACCCCGCTTTAAGTATTACATGTTTATTATTTTTAAATTAAAAATAATGAGACTTTAGTATCACTTTAAGGGAGAGGTATTATGTGTTCTGTTGGCGTATCCGCTTGGGATACCAGAAACTCATTATTATTGCGGGTGATGTCAATAGTTATTTAGATGGTACACCACATACCCACAATTTGTCTACAGTTTCCTGTAGGCAATTGAAAACTCATCTCAGTAAATTGATTAAGGGAGTCCAATCTGTTGATCTTTGCAGTTGTATCATTCCTTTAGTAATCCCCTCATGTTTCCATTTGTCAGTCAAATCTATTACGTATCTAGAGAACTGTCTGACCACTTTCCACTCATAACCGGTGGTCTCTTTTGAGCTTGTGGCCCTTCCCCAGTGCAAAAACAACTGTGGAAGCTGAACCCCTATTGGCTGACATTGCTTATGACCCAAGAATATATCATAGAGCTCATTGAGCAGTTCTTTGTTGATAACTCTATATAATTACATTTAGATTTACAAAGGGTTCAGAGGGTGCGTGTATCTGCGGTATACACGTCTCTCACTTAGCCAAACCCAAAACTTGCCTATATGAATCAATGGGAAAGGGACCTGAACCTTACATTTGATCTGACTGAGTGGCAGGACATAGCTCAAATTTTTATCTAAAATCTCCATCAATACAACTCTAATAGAAGCTAATTACAAAACACTCCTGCGCTGGTACCTGGTTCTGAATAGGGTAGCTAAAATGCATTCCACTTCGTCAAATTGTTTCTGACGTTTTGGCCAGTTGGGGACAATGCACCATATTTGGTGACAATGCCCCCTTGTGACTAGATTCTGGATCAGAATATTTAATCTTATAAACTCGGTGACGGGGGTGAACATTCGCAGATCTCCAAAAGCAGCTCTTTTTCACAAACTGCCTGATGAAGTGCACAGAAAATCTGTGAAATTGATCACTTTTATATTGCTGGCAGTGAGGATTACAATTGCTAGGCATTGGAAACAGTCAATTATTCCTCTCAATTACGTTAAAGGAAACTCAATTGGATCATGGTTAATGATAAGCTCACTCATATACTCTGTAATAATTCCAATAAATTGATAAGATATGGGACCCGTGGATCAGTTATATCTCGACTCCCTAATGAACTCCGGGTTCACTCTGTTCTTCTTCTCCTTCTTCTTCTTCTTCTTGTTCTTCTTCTTCTTCTTCTTATTCTCCTGCCTCTTCATCTTCTTTTTCCTCATTATTTCCCTCTTTTTCTGCTATCTACATGTATGGTACATTTGGTTGTCTAGGGAGCCTCAAACAGTTGTGTGCCCTACATTAGTTTCAGGGATTAATGCCAGGATTCCCCCGTGGCTCCTTACCCATTACTTTCACCCTCCCTCCATCTTTTCCCTATACCATGCCCTTGTTCCTGCTCTCCATCATCCATCATACATAGTTGTGCTCCTGACTTCCGATGAGAAGCAATTGGTTCCATCACTACTCAGGATTACTTTTTTTTTTGGTCTTGTTTTTGATGATGATGGATAGTACAGTCAACCCTCGGAGGTTAACCTGAGATTATTTTTGCCTAAAAAATGCTTGTTTCATGCAATGTTGGATGACAGTTATCTTTTTTGGTCATACTTTTCATGCCTTTGTTTTACAACCTGAGAATTGGCTTTGTTTCAATGATACTTTTCTTACTACCAGATTTTTTTCTTTTCTAAAAATATTGACATAAATTTACAATGGGAAAAGTCCTACTGAAAAATGCTGTCCTTGACCTGAAAATTGGATTTCACAGAAGGAATATATTATTGCATTTGTTTTGAGAGGATTGTTGTTTATATTGCAATTGTATACATAATTGTTTATACACATAAGAGACGATGTGGAGCTGTTTTTCAATGAACATTTGCATACTGTATTGGATAAGACTATTATAATATTAATTGTTTAACATGTTTTATGGTTTGTATTAAGACTAGGACATTATTTACTTTAAGTTTTGGTAGATGATACGTAAGTATGATTGGAAAAATCAAGGTTTTATTTTATTGAGTTAAATTAGATGGACCCAACTAACCCGAACCTTCCATTGTCTGATGCTATTAATAATTTCATATACATAATGTACTTTCAGACATATGCCTTCTGCTATTGAAGGGCTAACCTTACCTTGCCAATGTCATAGTTATATAGTTTCCTCCCTATGCTGGAATCACCATTGAGGTATTTATATATCGCTATTATATCTCCTCTCAAGCGCCTTTTCTCCAGGGAGAATAAGTTTAATGTTTGTAGTTGTTCCTCGTAACTGGGATCCTCCAGTCCCCTTATTAAAGTGGATGTAAACCCTCACATATACCCAGTGAAGTGAACAGCCTCAGATGATACACAGGGATGAAACAAATCTCCCTACATATTAGTTCCCCATCTGTTGTTCTGTGGCTGTAATTTTGTTTTGCCAACCCATTTCCCAAGGGTTTAGTTATTATGGTTATAGCACCCTCTAACTTTCACTCACTGCTGGCTTTCGCTTACTTGGATCCCTCCCCCCGCCACCTAGTTTAAAAGCCCCTTTAGCCATCTTCTCCTCCAACAGAGCTGCACCCTCCCCATTAAGGTGCAGTCCGGCCCTACCATAGAGCCGGTAACCGAATGAGAAGTGAACCATGTTCTTCAGGAGCCCAAAACCCTCTTTGCACCAATTACTCAGCCACTTGTTAAGTTCCCTAAGCTGCCTCTCTGGTGTGGCTCGAAGTACAGGCATTATCTCTGAGAATATCACCTTGGAAGTCCTTCTCTTCAATATAGCCCCTAAGTCCTTGAAATATTTTTTTTAGGATTCTCCACCTTCCTCTAACTTTGTCATTGGTACCAACGTTTACCATGACAGCTGGGTCCTCCTCAGCCCCACTCAAAAGTCTGTCCATTCTAATGGTCATAGGAGTTTACAACCATTAGACAGTGTTTAAAAATAACTTTTTTATCTGAAATACAGACCCTGGGGAAATAAAATAAAAAATATAATTTTTCCACTCATCCAAACTAAATAGCATAGATGAAGGAATCTCCCCTGCTGGCTATTGTATTCTGACAGCCAGGATTTGTGGCTGTCAGAGTATTGGAACAATGTCAGCATCTGATTGGATGTAGTCACTGTTCAACCAACAATTTTCCACCTGGCTCTTTCAACAAAAGTCAGGTGGTTCTGCTGGCAGAGCCACCCAAGGCTGGGATTTGGCCCAAATCAGCAGCAATCTTGCTGAATTTCAAGATATGCATGGCAGACTTTACTTGCAAAAAAGGAATTCCTCCCTGGTTAACCCCTCTTTTCATAAAGATGTAATGTGATATGACTAGATCTAGATAAAATAGGCAATTCTTTAAATTGAATGAGAGGACACTCTTGTGTTAGGTGTGATGTTAATGAAGAAATATGGTTCTTTATTTGCCACACACCTAACCAACCCTTGGATTCTCGTATATTTAAACAGAAACTGATCTGATTATTTTCAACTTCATCTTCACTTCACATCTATCAAATACAGCATATATGTTAACATCAACACCTGAGGCTAGTCTGGGTTTTTCTATAATTGGTGTGAGCTACTGAATTACTGGCAAATCATGCAGCCCCACTCTTGGCAGCCTGTGATAGTCTTTTAAAAGCTGGCAGCTGCTGCAGTTGGATGGTACACCAAGTGGTAATTATGCTTAGGGCAGTATGCATCCAGGGAAGAAGGCCCAAAACGCAAAAAATATGCATTCTGGGCATTATTCCCTGGGAGCATACTCCCCTGAATTTAAGTTCCCCGTGTGTACCATCTAGCCACAGCAGCTGTCAGCCTCAGGCTGCATGGCATGCCTGTACCTTCTACCTGCACCTAAATGCCGAAGCCTCACGCACCACGTCTAAACACTCAGTGTGCATGAGGCTTAAAATATAAATCTTAGATTTTGAGTTTTGGAACCAATCCACAATACTGTCTTGTGATATATTTCAAGGTCAGGAAGGCCAATTCCCCCTTCTTGCTTAGATGTACATAAAATGTCATATCATATTTACTCTCATCTTTAACCACCCACTATCGCTGAAGTAAAACGGTCCATGGTAGTGCTTCCTCTTTTGGCTGGCCATTTTTAATTCCTTTTTTTAATGTAAAAGTCATCAGAAAATCAGATATGTTATTTATCAATAGCCACTTGAAAGTCTGAAGGTGCTCTTGGTTTTAGGGCCCCTCTTTGTGGCTAAGCATAAAAAAATTCTCAATCATGTTTATATGTGAAGGAGTAGCAGAATGTATTCTTGTGTGTGATTGTAAGTTTGCCCATACTGTATGTGGGAAATATAACATTGTGAAAAATATCCAATTTCCTTTCTTAATAAAAAAAAACATTTTGGCAAAAAAAATTGTTTTTTTAAATACTCACCATGCCTCTTACCAAACACCTTGGAGAGCTGTTTGTACAATCCTGGAGGCAAGACCCAGAAGAGAATGTTCAGCCGTCATACTCATCCACCAATCTAGGCAACAAGGAAGCTGTCTGTTCCATACTGTGAATGGGTCCTCCAGTCTCTCTAGCCACAACAGGCCACGCAACTCAAGGGATTACAGGCTTTTGTTACACCTGCTGGGATGGCTTGAGAGCACCTCTTCCCATATTAATATGTGAGTAAATATTTATTATATATTATATTTATTGATATATTTTTAATTGTTTATTGAAATTAATTTTTATGCTTAATCACATCAGTACAGTGCACTGTGCTTCTTTCATTGTGCTTCAGAGCCTAGGCGAGTACCTGTCTCTCTTGCTGTGCTGACATCCGGGGTGCCAAAAGATACCACTGTGCCAGTAATCTTTATATGTGGGGCTATTCATATATCTTTTTCATACATTCTGATAGGTGTCATGTTTTTTTTTGTTCTGTGTTTCTAGGGTGGAATTTGTGCCCTTAACCACTTGTCTACAGGGCACTTACACCCCCTTCCTGCTCAGACCATTTTTCAGCTTTCAATGCTGTCGCAGTTTGATTGACAATTGCGCGGTCTCGCTACACTGTACCCAAATGAATTTTTTTATCATTTTCTTCACACAAATAGAGCTTTCTTTTGGTGGTATTTAATCCCTGCTGGGTTTTTTATTTTTTACAAAAAAAAGACGAAAAACTTTGAAAAAAAAAATGTTTTACTTAGTTTCTGTCAGTAAATTCTGTAAATAAGTAATTTTTCTCCTTCACTGATGTGCGCTGATGAGGCAGCACTGATGGACACTGGTGGGCATTGATGTGGTGGCCCTTTTGGGCACTGCTGAGGTGGCACTTATGGGTACTGTTTAGGTGGCACTGATGGGGAAGCAATAATATGCTGCACTTATGGGCACTGATAGGCGCCACTGATGGGTATTGATAGGCAGCACTGATAGGTGGCACTGAAGGGCAAAGATAGGTGGCACTGATTGGCACTGATAGGCGGCACTGGTGGGCACTGATAGGTGGTACGGATAAGCGACACTGATGGGCATTTATGGGTGGCACTGATGGGTGACACTGATGGGCATTGATGGACAGCAGTGATGGGCATTGATGGGCAACATTGATAGGTGGCACTGATAGCCAGCATTGACTAGCATCATTAGTGGGCATTGATTGGTGGCACTTGTGGGAGATGGTGGGCACCAATTGCTGGCACTGGTGGGCAATGGTGCACACTAATTGCTGGCACTGATTGGTGACATGGTGGCACTATATTGTAATCAGTGCACTGATGATCAGTCATTTGCTGGTGGGCGGGTGGCAAGTAGTTAAAGGCCAAGTTCACTTTTTAGAAAAAAAAAATTTTTTTATCATTTCAAAAGCCTGCAGAGCATTGCACGGCAGATTGTGGGTGCCAGGCTCCTGCAAACACTTATTATAGCTTTTAGCCCATTCCTGTGTATGAGCTTACTGTTTCAAAGCTGTAGCAAGTGTCAATGAACTATGAGAGTGCACATCAGCACTCTTACAGCCCATTGAGAACTACAATTATAACAATTTTGCAGCACTAGTGAAAACATTTCTACAAGGCTACAGAAATCAATGACTGTTAGTGCTCATAAATCTATGAACAAAAATAATGATCATATATATAGTAATAATGCCTGTGAAAAGAGTCCATATAGTGCAAAAACTTAAAAGTTGTGATCATATATGATAAGACTGAATCTATTAGAAAAATGATAGTCCTTTAAGATATGAATAGATGTGAAAGACAGCCACCACCATTTGCAGGAAGGCTTACCAGAACAAATGGATCCAAATGGGCATATGTCCAATGAGTCACCAAAGCTTGCGGTGTAAACACCAGAGGATGGGTCATCCGCATGTATGATTTAAGTGAAGATGAGAGATGCTTCCATATACTGAAAAGGGCTCCGACCGGGCTCCGTTTAGATAGACCGGTGTCCACAAGTCTCGATGGGATGTGTCTTTAACCTTGTAACATGCAGTATAACCGAGAAGGAAACAGAAAACTTTGCATAGTGTAAACCCGAAGGTATACTAAGTTTTAGGTAAAAAAAATTAGGAACACTCACATTTGGGAAGAATAAAATAAGTGCTTGTAATCATGAATAAAAGCAATGCAATGACATCAGCAGAGCTCGTACCGACGCTTACAGAGACATCATCTTCTTACATGATTTTAGATTGAGAATTACAAGCCATTTGCCGCTGTGGGCGATGGGACTTGTATTTCATTCATACACAGATCACTGTAAATTAATGACACGATGTGTGTTGTCGCAGGGAGGGATTGGGAGGTGCGGGTAGGTGCTCTTTAGTAACATGCTACACCCTAAATATGGGTGTAACATGTTACTAAAGGTGAACTTATCCTTTTCTTTCTATTTCTATACTACATATCTGTCGTGTCTTTCCCCGGACATCTGTAGAGCTTCAGCTTACACTATATGGTGTCATCCCCATCCCATACTCAGAAGTTGCATACAGCTTATATATTAACTACTTGCCAACCAGTCGCCGCAGTTTTACTGCGGCAGAATGGCACAGCTGGACGAAACGATGTTACCTTACATTGCTTCGTCTTTTGGCCCGGAGCCGATGCGAGTGCCCGGCGGGCGCGATGACCGCTAATCAACCACGATCGCTCATGACAAAGCAAGAACCGGAATCTGTGTGTGTAAACACAAATCCCGGTTCTTTCAGGGGAGAGGAGACAGATCGTATGTTCATACAAAGTATGAACAGCGATCTCTCTCTCTCTTCCCCTATTCAGTCAAATCCCCCTACAGCTAGCCCTTCCCTGCCAGTGACATTTATACAGTAATCAGTGCATTTTTATAGCACTGATCGCTATATATTTGTCAATGGTCCCAAAATGTGTCAAAAGTGTCCAATTTGTCCACTGCAATATCGCAGTCCCGATAAAAATCTTGGATCGCCACCATTACTAGTAAAAACATAAAATAATAAAAATGCCATAAATCTATCCCCTATTTTGTAGATGCTATAACTTTTGCGCAAACCAATCAATATATGCTTGTTGCGGTTTTTTTTTTACCAAAAATATGTAGAAGAATAACATATCGGCCTAAACTGAGGAAAAAATTAGTTTTTTTGAAAAAAAATGAAAAAAAGATATTGTGTTTTTTTTCAAAATTGTCTCTCTTCTTTTGTTTATAGCACAAAAAATAAAAAGATGATCAAATACTACCAGGGCCGTACCACAAAAAATGGCCTAGTCATTGAGCAGCCAAATTTTCCAGGGCTGAAGTGATTAAACACACTTGCCAGCTAGTCTGCTCTAAACTATGAGAATCTCCATGTCTGAACATATGCAGCAATGTATAAATTAAGGGCAGATATGTGTGAAGGGACCCCATTTCTCCTTAATCACACATTAGATGCTTTCAACTGCCATTGTGCTTTTGCTGGGCTTTATAATGTGTTCCTGCACCTTTTTAGAAGAAATGGGCTCCCTCCAGGTGTTCCTCCCCTTAATTTATCCATTGCTATATATGCTCCAATATGGAGACTCTCAAAGATTAGAGTTAGGAGCACACTATACAGAGGGGCTTTGATAAGGCAGTGTGGCTTCCACATATAGTGCCTTGAAAAAAGTATTCATACCCCTTGAAATTTTCCACATTTTGTCATGTTACAACCAAAAACATAAATGTATTTTACAAAGTTGCACATAATTGT
The DNA here is from genome assembly GCF_037356315.1 of Lithobates pipiens. Taxonomy (NCBI): domain Eukaryota; kingdom Metazoa; phylum Chordata; class Amphibia; order Anura; family Ranidae; genus Lithobates; species Lithobates pipiens. Next base: position 119,858,322 of record NW_027507718.1, on the reverse strand, counting down.
GAAGTGGAAGGAAAATGATAAAGGGTTTTCAAGTCAATACTTTGTAGAACCGCCTTTTGCTGCAATTACAGCTGCAAGTCTTTTGGGGATGTCTCTACCAGCCTTGCAAATCTAGAGAGCACAATTTTTGCCCATTCTTCTTTGCAAAATAGCTCAAGCTCTGTCAGATTGGATGGAGAGGGTCTGTGAACAGCAATTTTCAAGTCTTGCCATGGATTCTCAATTCTAACACCTAAATATGCTTTGATCTACACCAATGTACTATAGCTCTGGCTGTATGTTTAGGGTCGTTGTCCTACTGGAAGGTGAACCTCCACCCAAGTCTCAAGTCTTCGGCAGACTTAAACAGATTTTCTTCTAAGATTGTCCTGTATTTGGCTCCATCCATCTTCCCATTAACTCTGACCAGCTTCCCTGCCCCTGCTGAAGAAAAACATCCCCACAACATGATGCTGCCACCACCATGTTTCACGATGGAGATTGTGTTCGGGGTGATGTGCAGTTAGTTTTCTGCCACACATAGAGCTTTGCTTTTAGGCCAAAAAGGTAAATTTTGGCCTCATTGGACCAGAGGACCTTTCTCCACAGTTTGCTGTGTCCCCATATGCCTTCACGCAAACTGCAAATGGGACTTCTTATGGCTTTATTTTAAAAATGGCTTTCATCTTGCCACTCTTCTATAAAGACCAGATTTGTGGAGTGCATGACTAATAGTTGTCCTGTGGACAGATTCTGCCACCTGAGCTGTGGATCTCTGCAGCTCAACCAGAGCTACCATGGGCTGCTTGGCTGCTTCTCTGATTGACACTCTCCTTGCCTGGCCTGTCAGTTTAGGTGGCCATATCTTAGTAGGTTTGCAGTTGGGCCATAGTCTTTCCATTTTTAGATGATGGATTGAACAGTGCCCTGTGAGATGTTCAAATCTTGGGATATTTTTTTTTATAACCTAACCCTATTTTAAACTTCTCTGCAACTTTATCCCTGACCTGTCTAGTGTGTACCTTGGCCTTCATGAGGCTGTTTGTTCACTAAGGTCCTCTAACAAACCTCTGAGGGCTTCACAGAACAGCTGTATGTATACTGAGATAAAATTACACACAGGTAGACTCTATTTACTAATTAGGTAACTTCTGAAGGCAATTGGTTCCACTAGATTTTAATTATGAGTATCAGAGTAAAGGGGGCTGAATACAAACGCACGCCACACTTTTCACATAAAATTTCACAAAAACAATTTTGAAAACCATTTATAATTTTCCTTCCATTTCACAATTATGTGACACTTTGTTTTGGTCTATCATATAAAATCCCAATAAAATACATTTATGTTTTTGGTTGTAACATGACAAAATGTGAAAAATTTCAAGCGGTGTGAATACTTTTTCAAGGCACTGTATATTAGCAAATGTTGTACAACTACAACTCTTGTTAGACAGTGTAATTTTGTTTTGTTTTTTTCTTGCAGGCTTGCTGGTACGTGTGCTGGGAAATACATTTTGACAACTGAGTTGCTGAATGTTCTTCCTTATAACAAGTAGTGCCTCGGCATATGCTTTCTATTTGGATTATAATTAAGAAAGCTGCAGAGTTGAAAAAGATGGAACACAACTTTTGGAACAACGAAAAACCAACTCCCCCTCCTCCGCCCACTGGGGGAAAAAAATCTCTGTATACATACATATATACTTTTAGCTAATCATGTGGCAAGCAGGTTCTTTGCTTTTCTACTCTGGTGTTGGTGGTCCTCAATGAAGCAGCACCATTTTTTTCAGCATCGCACTATGAGCTCAGGCCCATGTCATAATATAGTTTGAGGGTTGTGTCCGTGGAAGCCTGGGCACATGGGAACATCGGGAAGTGGGTTGAATGATACTCTGCAATCTAAAGAGTAGCACTGGAGGATGGAGTGAAGTGTCTACAAAGCCAGAGAAAAGGTGAGTATTGCAGCAAAAGCTGTAGTTTTTATTTTGAGAGCTCTTAGGCAATTTCATATTTACATTTTGTGCTTCAAAACTTATATGAGATTTTAGATTTGACATAACTTCATGGAAGCTGGCCGCTGGAGAGATCATGTGACCGGACTGGAGCGCTCTCAGCATAGGTAAGTATAGCCATCTTTGCTTTACAGGGTAGTTAAAATAGGGTTTAAAATGGAGGCGGGAGCAGGTTTAGTTATTATTTGACTGGAATTCTGCTGCCAAGATGTAAGACAATGAAAGGCAATTAGACTTATGGATTGAATAAATAAGGCAAAAAGAAATACACAAAATGCTGTAGCGTAAAGCAATCAGATAATTCATAATAAAGATGTGATTGCTTGATATGCTGGCCTATAGCCAACTTAGCCCCTATTACAGATATTAACCATTTCAATTAACTACATTTTAGCATAAAAATACATACCTCTGTTCTTTCCAGATACCCAACTGGGCATAGTGAATGGTTATAAAAGAAAGGAATCCTGGTAGTAGTTTACAAATAATGCCTTGTTTTACTAGCCTAGCTAATCTGAATAACAAATAGTGTATTTATTGTTGCTTTTGGTATACTGTCTCTTTACAACTTTTTCCCCGCGTCTAGACCAGATGCTTCTCTGCAGTTAATTAGCTTGTTAATTGGAGTTTTTATGTACTAGCTACTAGTGGGTTTATGGCCCATTCCCACTATTTGATTAATGTTGCTTTTAAATGAAAGCACTAAGCCGTACAGCAATATGTGTTAACATCTCTTTACAGTCTTAAGGTCATCCTTCACAAGTCTTACATGGCTAATGACATCTGTGCTTTAGCCCAAATGATGCTTTTCATTGCGGTCTGCTTTTTTGCAGCAGTGATTGATACACTAAATCTCAAGCTGGTCATACAGTTAGGGCCCTGTTCACACAGGGAGGTTGATTTATTAAAGGCAAATATACTTTGCACTACAAGTTCACTTTTTGCGAGTTCACTTTAAGTGCATTCGCTCTGGATCTGCTGGTTTCTATCATCCAATCATGTATAAACAAAAATACTGTTTTTTATATTCTTTGCATGTGATTGAGTTTTCTTTTCAAAGTCAAGTTTTACCTTATTTACTAATCTCTGGAGCAGTGCACAGTATATTTGCTTTTAGTAAATCCACACCATAGCGTGTTTGCATATGGCAACGCACTGTGTAGGTGTGCTGCTATTAGCTTTAAATGACATGTCAACACCTCCACACAACACCTTGTTCCAACAGTACACCACAGCGCATGAAGTGAACAAAAAGAGTGGGAGTGATTTCTCCTGCATTGGAGCTTATTCAAAGCAAGTAGGCTGCAGTGATTCAGCATGCCATAATACACAATAAACCATGTTGCAGCACCAGCTATACTGTAATGTAATGTACTGTGAAGGGGGCCATAGTTTTTTTTCACTAGTGTTGCTAGTGATGATTATGGAATTGGCATATAGCAATTCTTACTAATTGGAAGGGGTTGAGGCTTGCAGTCTTCAAACATTTTAAAATCAGTTTTCTCAGTGTTGTCTTCTACATATGTAAAGGCATGATCCTTTCTTTGTGCGCTTTATATGCTAAAACCCAAATTTGTTGTTATGGCAGCACCAGGGGAACCATGATTGTTTCAAGGCAGGCAGATCAAGTAGGCAGCTCTTTTTATGAAATCTGTATGTCTGTAGTTGACCTCATTCTTTAGTTGAGCAATTAGAAAGCATCAAAACCATGATAAATCAGCTTTTATTTCAGGCGGTTAAAGAGTTAAGACCAGAGTAAAACCTTTAATCCTTCTGGAGAGTCAGGTTGAAGTTTTATCAGTAGTTCAGACCCCTTCAAATCCTGAAATCACTTGTAAGCTGCAGCTTCTTTCACTCGCATGTCATATGGATGAGCGCTCACGTGGTGGGAGGTCCAGGATGGATTAACATGACAGGGAAATTCAGGCAGCCTACAGAGGAGGCATGTTCTGTCCTTTCAGATACTGTAAATCTTCTGAAATCCATATGTATTTAACAAGGTTTTTTTTTTAAATGATTACAATTATCCTATGCAAACACATTTATGTAATGTCAAACCATTTTCATAACACTTTCTATAACTCTATAGCTTATCCCTAGGTTTCTTGTTCACCTGTCAACCTCTTTTAAATCCTGATTTCTACTTTTCCAGCAGCTGCAGCTGCTGCCCATAATTCCTTTGATTTACTATCTACAGCTATTTTAATAAGTTGTCAAAACAAATCAAATCAGGTGTATGTATAGTAATTCGTAAGATTTCATTTTCACTGGCTGTAGTGGAGAAACCGAGATTAAAGGATTACATCTAGGTATTAGTGACCAACTCACAAAATACACAGAACTGACCCAGATCAAACCCATTAGGATGACCCTACAAATTGCACAGGTCAAAAAGTGATTCAAAGTGTTCATCAAGTATATTATGTTTCCCTCATTCCTGGTGAATTTCCTAGCCTTCCTTCTACTTTTAACTTAAAGGTGTAATTTATTTTAAGGCCCAGTGACATCAGTCAGCTTTGTAGCATATCTATGGCATAATGGATTATTGGTATAGGTTGTTCTTGTATACATATGTGTAGCGGGTGCCCCGTGGCCCCACACTTCTCTCCAGCCGCCGGACTTTACGCACACAGGCACTGATTGGCTCTAACAGAGGAGAGTGTGCTTGTCAGCTCCTGTGGGGGAGAATCTTTCCTCCCTCTCCTCCTCACTCACAGTGTGACAGAGCGGCGCTCGCAGAGGACACAGCTGCCTGACCTAATCCCTCCCCTGCTTGCTCATTGGCAGGGGGAGGAAACCAATGGGACATTTAGTCCCTAGCACAAGGAGCCCCACTGTAATTTCTGGGAGCAATACTACAGAGGCCAGCATGCTCTAGGAGCAGAGAAGTAATGGAGATAAGAGGGTGCCTGGGATCTGGCAGAGACACCACGAGGCAAGGGAGAAGACCGGACCTAGGGTAGAGGTGTTGCCTCCCAGTCAGCCTGTGCTTCGTTACAAGCATCCACGGCTGGCCAGGGACATCATGCCTGAGAGGGGATCTCAGGCGCATCTCCAGAGGAACCTGTACTGACAGCATAACGTTTTTTCAGTTGTAAGGTAGCTAGTTGGGTTACCTGAAGAGCCTGCCTGTTCCAGGACATTTCACTTAGGCCTTTCCTGCAGGATTGGTGAGCGGGCACTTGCCCATTTTCATGGAAACAGAGACACTGCATACAGACAACGTTACTTATCTTGCCCACACTTGTCAGAACTTGGGTCACACTTACCCCCTGTTGAGCAGTCACAGTGTCCACCTTCTTACTCGTATATTGCCAGTATACTGTAATTGTACTCTACCAAGCAGGACATTTAAGTGCACCAACTAAAGTGGCTAGCTGAAGATTAAAGGCCTTCTCCTCCAAGGAACTGAAGTTACTGGTGCCATATGGGCATGCACACACATACTCAGGCCTCAGTATATGTAGTGCATGAGCGGTGTAGTCTGACTTGGGAGTAACGCCATTGACCACTGAACTAGGTGCAGTGTTTATAGTTTGTGGGCCTGTGGTGTCAGGGGAGAGAAGAGAGAGGTCTGACATAAGAAAGGGTAATTCCTCTGCTCTCTTCCTGCCTGGACTCATAGAGCCCAATTTAAGTAGAGTGTTGACCAATCCGTTATAGTGTTTGGCATCTTGTGATCTCTCATTTTTAAAGTGTTTTGCCTCTGCTCTCTGGGTTATTCGCTGTTGAGGAATCCCCTGAGAGCAGCCTGATAATACCATTGAGTTTATTGCTCTTGGTTCTCAGTCGTTACTATACAATTAATTTACTTGAGCTATACTTGCCTGCTGTTCAGATATACTGCTACTGTTTGTTACCCCTTCAAAGAAACTTCACAGTAAAGACAATTTCTGTTTTTATTATAAAGTGTGTCTTTCATTGGTGTTATTGCTCTAACATTCTCACCAGGTGTGCCAGAGGGGCTGAGACGGTTCTTGGGGTTGGGAGGTAGAGTACGGAACCAAATATACCAAGCGACTCCTGCAGAGGTAGCGCTACATAAATAATTATATTATGGCTGTAACTGAATCAATCCTCCTCACTAAAGTGGATAACTTGGCTTTAATGATATGGTTTAAACTTTTATATGGTAAAATATGTGCTATTTTATGAGTAGCCATCCTCCTCTGTATGTATGTACATTTTTTATTTAAATGTTTGGACTTGGTTGAGAACCATTGCAGTGCGGTAGTTTGTAATTATGGTTGCATGATCTAGTTTCTTGGAGACTCTGCTAACTCACCCAAGACAAGTCTTTAAAATCACAAATAGTTTCTTTAGTTCTGACAGTTTTTGGACCTGTAGGCTCAGTATTTCAACCCCTGTATATAACATTTTGACCATTGAAGCATGGTATCTAGCCAAATATTTTGGAAAGATTTGTTTTAAAAAGAACATACTGAATTCAAACAGACTATCACTAAGAACAAGAAGGACAAGGAGTTGTTGAAACTCACGTACAAATGAAAGGATCCATTTGTGGGAGAAATATTTGGAAGAAGAAATGATCCCTTAGGGTTTGAGAATACAAATCATATATTAAAGACATGTCTTCACAGTTTAAAGGAAATTGGAGCCACATCTACAAATCTGTGCCAGGAACATGATGCTCTGTGAAAACCATCTATATAACAACAAATGGGTCTTTGAAATATTCATGGCAATAGAACCCCTTAGACCAGGGATGTCCAAACTTTTTTCAAAGAGGGCCAGATTTGATGAACTGAACATGCGCGAGGGCCGACCATTTTGCCTGACATTCTTTGAACCATTAAAATTCGGTCTAAGCGTGTCCATCCGAGCACTAATACACGGCCCAACAAGAATTCTCTTGCCTTTGTGGCTGTGTGTGGTGAATAGATGAACTCAAGGGTATTATTTGGATACACCGTATTTATTGGCGTATAACACGCACCTTCACTTTAAGAGGGAAGCTTCAGGAAAAAAAAAATTAAAATTTTAAATAAAGAACTGTGAAGCAAAACAAGGGTCAGTGTCTATCTGCAGACCCACAATTGCTAGGAATGCAGCGCTCACCATTGCTAGGAATGCAGCGCCCACCATTGCCAGGGATGCACCCACCATTGCCAGGGAATTCACCCACCATTGCCAGGGAATTCACCCACCATTGCCGGGAATTCACTCACCATTGCCGGGAATTCAGGGATTCACTCACCATTGCCGGGAATGCAGCCACCATTGCCGGGAATTTCACCCACCATTGCCAGGAATTTCACCCACCATTGCCAGGAATGCACCCGCCATTGCCAGGGATTCACCCGCCATTGCCAGGGATTCACCCGCCAATGCCAGGAATTCACTCACCATTGCCAGGAATGCTGCCACCATTGCCGGGAATGCAGCCACCAGTGCCGGGAATGCAGCCACCATTGCCGGGAATGCAGCCACCATTGCCGGGAATGCAGCCACCATTGCCAGGAATGCAGCCACCATTGCCAGGAATTTCACCCACCATTGCCAGGAATTTCACCCACCATTGCCAGGAATGCAGCCACCATTGCTAGGAATGCAGCGCCCACCATTGCCAGGGATGCACCCACTATTACCAGGGAATTCACCCACCATTGCCAGGGAATTCACCCACCATTGCCAGGGAATTCACCCACCATTGCCAGGGAATTCACCCACCATTGCCGGGAATGCAACCACCATTGCCAGGGAATGCAACCACCATTGCCAGGGAATGCAACCACCATTGCCAGGAATGCAGCCACCATTGCCAGGAATGCAGCCACCATTGCCAGGGATTCACCCACCATTGCCAGGGATTCACCCACCATTGCCGGGAATGCAGCCACCATTGCCAGGAATGCAGCCACCATTGCCGGGAATGCAGCCACCATTGCCGGGAATGCAGCCACCATTGCCGGGAATGCAGCCACCATTGCCAGGGATTCACCCGCCATTGCCGGGAATTCACTCACCATTGCTGGGAATGCAGCCACCATTGCCAGGAATGCACTCACCATTGCCAGGAATGCTGCCACCATTGCCAGGAATGCAGCCACCATTGCCAGGTATTTCACCCACCATTGCCAGGAATTTCACCCACCATTGCCAGGAATGCTGCCACCATTGCCGGGAATGCAGCCACCATTGCCGGGAATGCAGCCACCATTGCCGGGAATGCAGCCACCATTGCCGGGAATGCTGCCACCATTGCCAGGAATGCTGCCACCATTGCCGGGAATGCAGCCACCATTGCCAGGAATGCAGCCACCATTGCCAGGTATTTCACCCACCATTGCCGGGAATGCTGCCACCATTGCCGGGAATGCTGCCACCATTGCCGGGAATGCAGCCACAATTGCCAGGAATTTCACCCACCATTGCTAGGAATTCACTCACCATTGCCAGGAATGCAGCTACCATTACCATCAGTGCAGCCATGGAGGGCAGGACGAGCGCCAAAGACATCTTACAGGAGAATCTCCTGTTTACACAACGGCCTCTTTAAGAGAAAGTCCCGCCTCCTTTGATGGACAGTACAGTCATCCAATGGCAGAGACGGGACTTCCTATTACAGCTGCCGTGTAAACAGGAAATTCTCCTCCTGTGTGCACAGCACTCGTCCCGTCTCCTCCCTCCGAGGCAGCCGGACTATATATCTTTTGTGGCCCCGGCACTGGGAGATCGCCGGGGGCCACAAAAGATATATGTATTTAAACAACCAGGCGGGCCGTTCAAAACCAGACCGCGGGCCGCGATTGGCCCGCGGGCCGGACTTTGGACATGCCTGCCTTAGACAGATTCTATGTTATCAGATAAAAGAATTGGATATACAACAGTTCATTGAAAAATTCAGTCTGTACATGGGAAAATGTTTAATTAGTGTGGAGAGGGCATGTTTGGTAAGACATATGCATGTGGTACATATGCACAACAGACATGTTGTAAATAGTCACACTACAATGCAAGGGAGTAGTGTTTTTGATGTGAATCAGTTACACAGGCTACACCCAGTACTCAAGGTTATAGACATAAAGGACTTAAGGAAAGATTGGAAGGACTGGCTCTAAAAAAAGTACATACAATCCAATAAAAATAAATAATGCAGTTTTTAATGAGGAGCAAGATATGAACATAATCAGTGTAAGCACAGATATGAATGATCAACAGAAAGCTACTGGTTTTACACAGAATGGTAATGTGTGAAACGATTGTAAGCATACTTTTATGGGTAAGCACCCTTGACTGTATGCATGTACGTATTTATTCCCATTATTTGTCTTGTAGAGAAGTAACGCAGTTGTTTTAATTTTTGTTAGTATTGGTCTAGCTAAGAGACTTGATTTTGTCGATAGATCTGGGAAATGTTTACTGTCCTGTTCCAATGGCCAATTCTTTACAGAGTTTTCGGAAATTTGTGGTTCTGAATCGTCAGCTACAGTTTACCTCTCTTTCAGTTTGACTGCCTTTTGCTCCTCAAACTTTGTAGGTGTTTTTGATCAGTGATCGCCATTCTGAAAGAGAAGAGACTGCATATTTATTACTATTGAGTCAACATTCTTCTGATGACGAGAGACAAAGAGTTTTCTTTCTCAGAGACCAATTTTAGATCTGCCGTCAATCCTTTGGATTGGGAGAAAAGCCAGTTGATGACTTTCTGTAGCTTAGAATGAGTTAACACCAGAACAGTGGTTTCTCTTCTAGCAGCTCCATGCTTCTCTATTGCAACTCAAGGTCTATTGCACACAGCGAATGTGTGCCTAGGTTTGCCATGCAGGGCCTAATGCTTCTTTGCTGCATGAAGTGCCCCCTTGCCTCTCTGTTGCCAAGCTGGGCCTCATGCCTCCCTATTGCATGCAGAACCTCAATGCCTCTTTAATGCAGAGCATTATCCCCCCTTGCATGCAGGGTCTACATGCAACTCTTCTGTCATGTGGGGCTTCATGCCCTTCTACAGTATGCAGAGACCCCAGGCCTCCATATTACCATACCGGGCCTCATGCCTCATTGCATGCAATGTCCCCATGCTTCTCTGTTTGCAGGCAGGCCTTCATGCCTCGCTCATGCCTGCAGTGCCCCTATGCCTCTTTATTGCCATACAGGGCCTTATGCTTCCCTACTGCATACAGCACCTGCACATCTCTCTAATGTCATTCAGGGGGTTAAGCATTCCTTTTATCGCAGTGCCTCAATGCCACTCTGTTGCCACATAAGAACTTATGGCCTCCACTGGATGCAGCTCTTCTATTACAGTTTATGTTAATGCCTCATTTTCCCACATATGCCTTCTTGTGCTTACCTGTTGCATAGAGTACCTTCATGCCTCTTTATTGCCACACAGTATTTCATACCCTCCAATTGTACACAGCAACTACATATGTCTTTACTGCCACATGGAGCCTAATGCCTCTTTATTGCATGTGGTACATCTCTATTTCAATGCAGATGTATTTTTCTCTTTGTCACGAACAGTGCCTCCATTGCAATACAGGGCCTCATAGCTTTCTTTTGCATGCAGGAACTCTCTTCCTTATTATGATATGAAGGGCTTCATGTCTTCCTGTTGTCATGCAGGCTCTTACGTCTCTCTGTTTCCATACAGTAGCTTATGCCTCTCTGTTGGCAGACAGCACCCTCTGCAACCCTTCTTCCTTTTGGCCATGCCATGCCCCACTCTATTCTTTCAACTGTCTAACTGAAACCCCTCCCCTAATGCCATGGTCCCCTCCATGTCCCTCCTCCCCCGTTCTGTCTCCAAGCCTTTTCCATACCTCATCAATTCCTACTACTACCCCTCTCCCTATTGTCTCTACGATTCAGCCCCTCCCTTTCTCCTACCTCACCTTTCTTCCTCCACCCCACTGCTATTTTCAAATTCCTCTAACCCTCGCTCTCCTAGGCCCATTCTATATCTATGCCATTGCCCTTCACCCCACCCCCCCCCCCCCAAATCATCTCCATCCTTGCTCTGAAAACCTTTTCCATCCCTCCACCTAGCCCTTTCCATCGCTGTTATTGCCTCTCCCCTTTCCCACCTGGATTTCCCTGTTCTACTTTTACTGACTTTATCCTCCATTTCCAAAATCCCAACGCCAATCCCCTGCCTCCCTCCATTTCACCTTTAATTCACCTTCAATCCTAACATTTTCCTCCTTCCCTTCTTTATTGTCCATTCCTCCCAAAATGCAAACCCTCCTCCCCATTAATTTATACCCTATTGCACTCTAGAACCCATTTTCCGTTCTGCCAGCCCTTTCAGACAGTCCATTAGTGCCTTTGTCAGGCGTATCCACAGCACAACAGTGCGCTCTGTATTACTACTCATGTACCAGTGGCACTACTTAAGAAGGAATCTGAGACTGTGGAGTCTGCATATGTTATTTGCACCTATGGCTTCCTTGCACATAAATTGTACAAAAAAAGAAAATATCTACCAAAAGTGAAAAAGCGATTTAAGGGAGCTCATAACTTCCTGTAATGAGCTGACATTTGAAATCCAGAGGGGTTTTATAAGCCTTGCCCAGGTTCCCCTGAGAACTACAAACTACATACCTCTCCCTAAGTTATGGATATAAGAAGAAGGTGTTCTGTAGTCCCAATAAGAAATGCGTATCCTAGGGCAGTGATGGCGAACCTTGGCACCCCAGATGTTTTGGAACTACATTTCCCATGATGCTCATGCACTCTGTAGTGTAGTTGAGCATCATGGGAAATGTAGTTCCAAAACATCTGGAGTGCCAAGGTTCGCCATCACTGTCCTAGGGTGACAACATTCACTTCTATAGATACAGAGCAGCGAGTGTTGTCACCCTACAAAAGGGATTGTGTTATTGGCAGGATTACTAGGTGAAAACAAGGGGATTTGTTACTGCCCTTCAGTCTTGCCTCCACTTGCCTTTGCATCACTTTGGCAACCAGCTGACCAGTCAGTGATTGTTTCAGTATCTCCTGCAGGTCAATTTGAGTTGATTATATTTTTAGGTCTATTCTGAGAACAGTGCAAAGGGTGACGACCTAAAGCGTTTCAGCTTACTATACTCAGCAATCAAGTGATTTTTAGGTGTGTGTGTGTGTGTGTGTGTGTCTATAGACAATTTACTTTCACACATGCCTACTCCAATGGTACATTTTTACTCTTTAACAACCAGGCAACATTGTGCAACATATAGACAATATTGTTTACTTCATTTTATACCTAAGGGATGATAATCATTAAACTGTCTACACTACATTATTTGCAGTGATTATGTACTCCTTTAAATTCACTATGTAGTGTGGATGGATATTTAATGGAATTAAATGGATTTTTTAGATATTTCCATAGCTTTGGGATTGTTGTTAAAATGCATCATGGTGCTTCTTTTTTTTTTTGTAAAATTTGAAAATCTACATAACTCACATAACACAGCAGTGCATTGCAATGGGGTATAGTTTCTTGGAACACATTGCGCAAAATTGCAACGTATCCTGTTTTTTTAACAGACACCAACATAGTGCATTGGTATGAACAGAGTCAATAGGACATAACGCAAATTGCCTTACCTATATGTTGGGCCTGGTGTGACTGAGCCTACTGTTAATCCTGAAAGCATTTTAATGTGCATTGTGCTAAGGCAGACCATTAATTTGAATGCGCTACTAATGCAAAAAAAATCACACCAAAAATGCATGTACTATTTTCTCTAACGCAATGCACTGCAACACAATGTAGTGTGTTGAGCCCTCTTTACGCATACTGTGGTCACCTGCATTTTATCACACAGGATAAATGCTGGTCACGGCTAGGACATACAGAAAACAATTGTCTTGTATGTGTCCTCTTCACACTGCGACCCAGCCCAGAGGTGTGGTGCAGTGAGCTGCAATAAAATGTGAACATGCTGCATTTTAACGCAGTGCACAGGAAGGCATAGCATATCACTTTATAGCAGAGCAATGTACCGCGCTGCTGTGTAGTGGCACGAATGAAGCGTCACTTAGTGCAAGTCAAATAAAATTGGCACAAAATAGGGAACTGTGATGCACTGAATTGCCAGTTCACTGCAGTCTGCATACTACATCACTGTGGTTTAGTGTGCAGGCAGTGGAAACAGGTCCTTAGTATCCATTTTGGTGTGCTGCAATTTATGTACGTTGGTGAGGTGCGCTGTTAATTAAGCATGGCTCTTCTGAAGCCACAAGAGGCTTGCTTTTATTAGTGGAAACCAAGGATGGATTGGTATCAAATATAATTCTAAGAAGAGTACCTGATGGTTCTGATTATCTAGGGTTGGCTCATTCCTTTAAAACCTGATACATCTAAATGAGGTTATGTGGCAAATGAAATGCTGGTAAGGCACTTTTTTACAGCTAACGTTTTTTATCTTTCAGCCCCCCTAATATTTACCTGAGCCCCATAAAGATCCAGCGATGAGCCTCAGCTCTCCTGGGTCTCTCCTGCCTTATTGGGTGAGACAGCAGAGCTAGCCATTGGCTCTCATTACTGTCAATCACAGCCAGTGAGTCAATGAGGAGAGGGAGGGGCAGGACCAGGCCACACTCCATGTGTAAATGGACACACAGACCAGCAGCTCTGGGAGCGAGTCTGCTCAGGTACCCCATAGCAAGGTGCAGGAGGAAGGAGCCAGGGGACCTAGCAGGGAACCAGAGAAGAGGAGGATTGGGGCTGCTATGTGCAAACCCAGGTAACCACACAACCTGTGTAATGTATATGAATTTTAATGGAGTTTGGTGGCCTTCCTAGCCAGGTCACATTCAATACATCATCCTTTTAGTCCTTGTTTCCTTGTAAAATGTTTGTATGTGGTAAGCCGTCTGTATCTGGCATAGCAAATCAGTTCCCACATTACTAGTACCTATTATTGCATATGGAACTTGAACAAAAATTGACAAACCATGCAGACTTTCATAGTGGAAACTTTGCCTGCCACAAGAGTCTCCCTATATGCCAAGAGGCATCTCACTGCTCCTTTTGTATTTTACATAATGTGAAATTAATGGAAAATTAGCAGGTTGAGGGAGAGCCCCATAATGTCTGACTTGCAGTTGTCCTAGAAATTCCTCTACCCCTGTGAGTGCTGCACATTGTGTCCAACAGTGGCACGGTGGCCCCGTTCATTCTGGATGAGTATTGCATTCCTAAAGCAATAAATAGCGTCGCTTGTGCATGTACAAACTATGGTTTTCATTCATGACTGCTTGCTTAATGTTGTGAAGCTGTGAATGGCTCACAGCTATCACATGGTACCCAGCTACCTGTACTATATGATTAGCTGTAGTCAATCACAGCATGTCAACAGTAACTAAGCTGTCATGAATGTTAAGCCATTCATGACAGTTAAAACTATTGCTTATAACAGTGAACTTTACTGTAATAAGTCATAACAGTGTAAAACCGTGTAAAAAAGCAATCCCTGATAACCCCCCTCTATGGTGTAACTGGTGACACTGAGTTACTCTGACAAGTTGTAAAAAATAAAGTGGTAGAAAAAGAAGAAGTTATTTAATTTTTTTATTTTATTTTACATACTGTCATTAGTCAGTATCCCTGATCTCCGCCACACCCGTCATATGATGACATTGTACTGCACTGGTGACAGTATGTAAAATATAAACCCTGCAAATTTTATTTAATTTCTTCATTTTCCAAATAATCCACATCCACCATTTTTGTTTATATCATAAAAAAACCCAGTGGTGATCAAATGGCCCCAAAAGAAAGCTCTATTTGCGTGAAAACAAATTATACAGATTTCATTTGCGTACAGTGTTGCAAGTGGTTAAAGAGATTTCAGGAGGGTGATTCAAATCATCAGTATGTATCCCAAAAGAACATGCTAGTTTTAAATAAACAGTTTATTTGTTATTTTACTTTGAATAATACTTGAACTTCAGAAAGATACCAAAAAATTAACTCAGCGTTTTGCTCAATAGGCCTTTGTTTTCATTGCTTTATTTAATGATATAATCATATCTAGCAGACATAACCCAAACATCATCTTCTGAAGCAAAAATATACCTGCCCACAGTTCTGTTTGGCCCGAGCAGTGTAGTTTTTGGATATTTCAAAGGGATAGTAGCCTATAATTTTATAGGCAAATGCTGTGAGCCAGGTTTATACTCTGTCACAATTTTTTTACACCTTTGCTACTTGTAATGATCGATGACCAAAGGCGCCACATTGCATATCTTGCTCATTAAGTCTTCTATGCTTATTCCTTCTTATCTGCCGTCAACAGTATTGTTGTTCATCAATTTCTCTTCAGCTTCGGCTTTGATATTTTCATCCTGTTGGAAACAAAGTTTTGTGGTGAGTAGTATCATGCTGATGTTGTTACAAATATTAACTATACACTTACTATATGTTTTTTAGTTGCCTTACTGTCATGTTCATGTTTTTCCTTTTCGTACAGTGAGGACCTGACCTCAAACAAGCATGCAGATGGGGACTTATAACGTTTCCTGAATTTTCTAATCTGCAGATTAGTGACTCTCCTGCCCCTCCTTCTCCTGATGCCTGTCATGGAGGTCCTGGGAACCCAGGAGGAACAGGTAAGCCCTGGACACATGGAGGAGTTGGGTTGTAACTTCCCAGCAGTGTAGAAGTTATTGGGTAGCTTAACCCTACCCTTTGTGTGCTCCTTGAGGGTAGGAACTGATGTGAGTGTGCAATGTACAGGGATAGGGACAATTGTAGACACTCAATCAGGTTGAACTGGATGGACTGGTGTCTTTATTCAACCTTACTAACTATTTAACTATGTAACACCTATCCGAATCACTTTTTGCTAGAAAGCCAGCAGCTGGGAGCAAAATGGTAAACCAACTCCTGGCTGCTATAGCTGCTAGAAGTCTGTTTAAATGGCAGTATTGTGGCACTGTAATAGGTCAGCAGCAGCAAAATCAAAACTTGTTTTGTACTTTTGGATAGACTTGGAAAGAGCAAGTACTTCTGTTAATACTGGTGTTTGTGACCCTTTTAGGGAGATTTTTTCTCACTTCCTGTCTCTGTGACAACAGGACAAGAAAATAATGGGCAAAAAAAACACAGACAGTATCCCCACTAAAGAGATGTTCCATAATTTTCTGTCCCATCAAGAAGTGAGGGAAATTCTAAGGGGTCACAGACAGTCATAAAAACTTGACAGAGATTCTATATCTTCTGCACTCTGTTCAAAAATATATATATAAAAAAAACTTGTTTGGATTGGTCACTAAATATTTTATCCTCGAAAAAAAAAAATCCATATACATTTATTACCTAATGGCCCTGTAATCTATTTTTTATGAAATAGTTACTTTCTGTGTTTTTCTGCCTCCTCCTTGTAGACCCCCCCCCCCCCCCCATTTCCACTTGTTTTGAACAACCAGTGCGTGTTAGTTGTGGTCATGTGCACTGGACATTACACACTACAAATGCCATAGTCCATCCCATAGCCCTTCTCGGTAGTACACAAAAGTAGGAACATGGAGAACGCAACCACCATCTAACAGGAAGTTGGATCACAGCAGGAGATTGGAGATTTAGAGGCTGAAAACAATAGACGGTTACTTTTTTGAGTTGAGGATACATACTTGAATAGAATTCATAGTTTAATGTCACTACCTGACCAGTTATGAAGAACATCTTATTTTGATTGATTTCCAGCAAAGGGCTGTAATGAATATATAAATACAGTATCTTAAAATCATTCGTGAAATATTAAATAAAATGGTAAAACCGCAGCACCCATATACTGCATAATAATGCATGCATTGTTTCAATAATCTGGCATAATAAAATCTGTGTAAAATTCTAGTTTGGTTTTAATGATGGTTGTTGTGCAAGCTTTGGCAATACATTCATGCACAGTTGGCTCCTGCAGATTTAACGTCATGCACTCACATGCAGGCAGATTGTAGCAGCATTAATACGTGTTCTGTTTAATATATACTGCTAAGTACTCTCTTAATTTAATAAATTAATAATTTAAATATTTTGTTATTGCATAACATAAGAACTGTCAGTATTCAAACATAACCAGGTTTGAATTTAAAAAAAAATGCAAAAAAAAAGTTATTACATTATTTTATAAGTAAAGTAAAATGACAGCACAGGTCAGTTGAGTTGCCAATGTGTATTCATTTGGTAACTCCCTTATTTTATTCATTATAACATTCCTATACATACAACAGTTATGCGGCAAGGGAATATGCACTTGAAATATGCTTTTATAATTATGGGGCCTTCCCAAGTAAGGTATGCATGTGTGCATAGAAGAGCCAGGGTTCTGTGAAATTTGGCATCACCAGTATCCCTGTTACATGTAAAATATCTCCTAATATATGATTTGATTAGATTGTGAGCTATCATAGCTGTAAACAGGCATCAGTGTATGATCGATTCTGCAGTGGATTGAATTCTTGATTGAGCAATCCAAAGTTACATAGTAGGTGAGGTTGAAAAAAGTCCATCAAGTCCAACCTATGTGTGTGATTATATGTCAGTATAACCCTGTATATCCCTGTATGTTGTGGACGTTCTAATATCTAATAGTTTCTTGAAACTATTGATGCCCCTCGCTGAGACCACTGTCTGTGGAAGGGAATTCTACATCCTTGCTGCTCTTACAGTAAAGAACCCTCTACATAGTTTAAGGTTAAACCTCTTTTCTTCTAATTTTAATAAGTGACCAACGAGTCTTGTTAAACTCCCTTCCGCAAAAAAGTTTTATCTCTATTGTGGGGTCACCAGTTCGGTATTTGTAAACTGAAATCATATCCCCTCTCAAGCATCTCTTCTCCAGAGAGAATAAGCTCAGTGCTTGCACCCTTTCCTCATAACTAAAATTCTCCAGACCCTTTATTAGCTTTGTTGCCCTTCTTTGTACTTGGTCCATTTCCAGTACATCCTTTCTGAGGACTGGTGCCCAGGACTGGACAGCATACTCTAGGTGCTGCCGGACGAGAGTCTTGTAGAGTGGAAGAATTATCATTTCATCTCTGGAATTAATCTCCTTTTTAATGCATGTCAATATTCTGTTTGCTTTGTTAGCAGCAGCTTGGCATTGCAGGCCATTGCTGAGCCTAGCATCTACTAGGACCCCCATGTCCTTTTCTATCCTAGATTCTCCCAGAGGTTCTCCCCTCAGTGTATAGATTGCATTCATATTTTTTCCACCCAAATGCATTATTTTACATTTTTCTACATAGAACCTACCACAATTGTTATGATCTCACTTACACAGATCACTGGTGAATTTGACCTACATATTTAAAAATGGTGAAAGGGGGCTAACCACGGTACTCTGATTTCTCAATTATTGTTCTATGAGCCCATTTGCCACTGTACACCTCTTTTCCTAAACTCATCACAATTCTCTATTTGCAAATGAATGACCCCCAATAGCCAATAGTCCTAATAGCCGCACTTGCATTTCCAAGTGGGACAGAGACCTTAGAAGTACCAGAGACAAGGAAGACTGGTCACAGATCTGGTCCACTGTGACTACCTATTCCATCAATACACTCACAGTTTAATCAGCTTTCAAAACAGTCTCGAAGTGGTACTACATAGTCCTTTCCCATTTGGCACATCTCCACCCATCCTCTCCTGACACCTGTTTTCAAAGCTGCTCTGTTCCTGGATATGCCATCCACACATGGCAGACATGTCCTATGCTCTCTAGATTTTGTTCTTAAACTTTTACAATCCTATCTAGCTTGTCCTTCTCCTAGAGACTGATGGCATGTCTGCTACACTTGAAGCCCCTGGACCTCACAAGCTATCAATTTAAATTGGCAACGTATGTAATAATGGTGGAAAAACAAACTATAACAAGAGCATGGAAACAACAATTTGTCCCCTTTACAGTCCACTATATTTTATCAATAGAAAGCTTACCAACATATTCCTGATAAGCAATGATTCCAAGAGCATTGGCGCGTTTACCTGGCAGTCTTCATTTAACATCGGGTGGAACCCTTCTTACCGTTTTTCCAGTGGTGGGAGTTCCTGTTTGGGGTTATTCCCTCAAGAGTGCCTGTTTGATCCATATACTATACAGTACATGTCTCCATCGAATCTGGTAAGAGGGAACACTCTACCATTTTGACTGTATTTTTAAGATTCATTCTGGATTATCCAAGAAAGACCTTTTCACTTTATTCTGAACTCTAATGGACTTTCCATAGATATTTATTATTCACTTTGGACTTTTATGTTTTGGTTTTGTTCACATTCAATTTTACACTGCCTGTTTTACCTTATCAGGTTGATACGTTATTCACTTGCATACCTAGCACCACACTTTTGTCTTTTATACTCTTAGACATGCATAAGAAATTCCTAAAAATGTGGACCCCATTGTTTCAATACGCCCACCCTTCTATGCCTGTAGCCAGTTATATACACTGCTATAGACATTAAGGCCCCTGGATTCTGGCTGGGGTGTCTCTGATATTCTTTCCTCTTCTCTTTTTTCCTTTCTCTTTCTTCACTTTTTTTTCACCCCCATTCTCTTCAGCTATCTTGCTGTGGAGACCCTTATTTAAATACTTCCCTGCTTTCTGTAAGATGGACCCAGCTTCCGCATCAAACCTATGAGCGTCCCTTGCTTTGTTATTGACACTCAGTCCATGTTTTTCCATACACTACTATAAACATTTATTGTTTTGCTAACAGGTATTTTGGTGTAGATATTGTTCTGCCCTTTAATTAAGCCGGCCAGTTCAGCAGGGACCAGACCAAAATACGAACCATATATATGCAGGATCGATCAACTTGGGTACAACCAGCCTGTTGCATTGTACATGCAATTATTGCTAGTGGCTCCCTTGCCGCTAGAACACAATGGCTCCATAGGAGGGATTCCCCCACCAACACTGACTTTGTTGATGGGAGGATCAAGCAATTTTCTTTTTTCAACCATGAGTTGCAGAAAAGAAAATCCCTCCATCTATGGCCGGATTTACTCTAATTTAATTTTATTTTTGATGGATATTGGATATTGTTTTGAAAATCAATGATATATTGATCTTGCAAATACATCTACATGAGGTTATGATCTATGACCTTTAAAATCTTTCATAATAGTTATTGAAAGAGAGTGGTGAAAAGGACTATTCAGATGACAACATTCTCGGTGCTGCCTCTCCTCTACACTTTTTGAGTGTTTTATATGAATTGCAACGCTATTGCTACAGTATGACAGGGCACCGATAAGAGCTATATTGTAAATATCACACTTTTATTATTTATGAGAAATCTATTGTCAATACACTGCTGTGAATGAGTCTTGTGATCTTCCGTAGTATGAATATGAACAACAACCAT
The DNA here is from genome assembly GCF_037356315.1 of Lithobates pipiens. Lineage (NCBI taxonomy): Eukaryota > Metazoa > Chordata > Amphibia > Anura > Ranidae > Lithobates > Lithobates pipiens. The sequence continues at coordinate 119,838,003 of NW_027507718.1, read as the reverse complement.
CTTGTTTTTAATTAGGACTACATTTGTATAACTGAATCAGACTGCATCAAAGTTTATTTAAGGCAGGCCATACATGGTGCAAAAGAAATTTGCACAATTCCCCCCGTCAACACAGACAGTGCTGACAGGGGAATCCCTCCTGCCGAGCAATTGTCTGCTCCTGTGAAAGTGATTATCGCTAGCAGCTATAGCAGGCGCTCACGATAATCAGAAGACTGGTTGTACTCAAGTCGATCAACTTGGTACATTCAGCCTGCCCATTAACAGTTCAAATCTGTCTAAACCGGCTGAGATTCAAACCGTGTATGGCTCGCCTAAGTCTATCTGTCTGTTATGAAAATCCAGCACTTGTACCATTATCTTCTTCCACTAGATAGCACTATAACCTGCTTTACTGAATTTGCAGTTATACAGCTTAAAGTATACTTCCATTGTTCCATATTTATTCCATAGTTTATTCCATCTTTATACCATAGTGATTTCATACCAAGGTATTTTAACTACTAATGTATAATGAGTATATACATCTGCACAGTCATTATCAGCTATAAGATTCCTTAATAGCTCAAGACTGCAAAATCAGCCGTAATGCTGTATAATTCCCTTATGCTGTAAACACATATATGGAGAGTACAATACTGCGCATGAACAGGACTGCAAAACGAACGTCATGGCTCTGCCTCTGCCTCTGCAGGAGACATGGACCTCATCAGTGAATGGTGAGGGGTTTCAACTACGACACAGGACAAGCTTTAACAGAGAGAATACCGCTGAACATACTGTGAGGGAATTTCCTTAGGAGCCAGTTGAAATGTGAGCTGTTGGTGACACTGTCAGCACCCTCCTTCCCAACATCTTTCAATCTGAAAGAACTGGGTAGAAAATTATCAGCAGAACAGCAGCCACATCCAATCAGATGCAGCCGCTGTTCAAGTATTCTGACAGCCATGAGTGCCAGATAGTAGAATAACATATGCCATCCATGTTGTGAAATATCAGGGGCATTTGAAAGAACACTATTTTCCACGGACAAACATTCTGAGATCTGGGACTGAAAGAAATCACAAAAAAAGCTTTTTAATAGCTCACAGGTTGTAGGAACAGAAATTAATATACCTGTCTTGATGATACATAGAAAAATTCAAACTATGTATACTGCCTGATATATTATTATTTTCAGACCTTTTACACTATTAGCTAGGAAAGGAGAAAACGAAATACATTTTTACTGTACCCCATGTGATCCAGTGGTCTTCAACTACAGACATACTAAAGGAGGATGTATTGACTGTAGACAAACCTGTGAAGGTTTCTTCACAGTAAGAGCTGTGGAAATGTGGAATAGACTCCCTGCAGAGGTGGTTCTGGCCAGCTCAGTGGATTGCTTTAAGAAAGGCCTGGATTATTTCCTAAGTGTACATAATATAACTGGGTACTAACATTTATATGGAAAGTTGATCCGGGGAAAATCCGATTGCCTCTCGGGGGATCAGGAAGGAATTTTTTCCCCTGCTTTAGCAAATTGGATCATGCTCTGCTGGGGTTTTTTGCCTTCCTCTGGATCAACTGTGGGTATATGGGCTTATATGATATTTATTTTATATATATATATATATATATATATATATATATATATATTTTTTTTTTTTTTTTTGTGGTTGAACTGGATGGACTTGTGTCTTTTTTCAACCTGACTAACTATGTAACTATATGTAATGTTGAAAGCTGGAAACCTCCTGCTCAAGACAGTCATAGACTGAGAAAAAGATGTATGAAATGATTAGAGAACACTGCCATCTTGCAAATTAATGCCCTGCTCCCACTACTTGGGTCTTCAAAGAACCACCAATACCAAAGAGCTGCACATTGAGTACCAGGATGCTATAAATTCATTATATTCTCAATTTATTTGTGAACTGATCATTTCTGACAAGCATTGATAAAAAAATACACGATATAAATATGCTTAATTTATCCTTATCTAGTATAAATTACACTGCCTCCCTTTTAGACAAGCCTAGGTTTGATTTTTTTAACCACTTGGGTACCGCGCTATTGCCGAATGACGGCATTAGCGCGGACCTAGATTTCCGGGACTACGTCTATTGACGTCGTCCCAGTTACGAGCGGCCTGCGCGCCCCCCGAGGGGCGCGCGCGGCGCGCTCTGTGATCGGCGAGTCCGTGAGACTCGCCTGATCACCGATCCGTGTAAGGGGTCGATCCCGACCCCTTTTCACGTGATCAGCTGTCAGCCAATGACAGCTGATCATGTGATAGAACGGAGCCGGTAATCGGCTATTATTCCTCCTCGCGCTGACAGCGCGAGGAGAAAAAAAAAAAGCCGATCACCGGCGGCCGTGATCGGGACATCAGTCCCGATCACGGCCAGCAATGCAAGGCACCACATGCCACCTGCCAGTGCCCACCTGCCTCCCGCAGTGCCATCCTGAAGTATAACTAAAAGTAAGTGCCCCCCGTCTGTGCCCATAGTGCCCACAGTGCCACCCACAGTGCCACCCACAGTGCCACCCCACAGTGCCACCCACAGTGCCACCCAATCTGCCTCAAAGGTGCTGCACCCCAGTGCCGCCCATCAGTGCCCAGCAGTGCCGCCCATCAGTGCCCAGCAGTGCCGCCCATCAGTGCCCAGCAGTGCCACCTATCAGAGCCACCTATCAGTGCCACCTATCAGTGCCCATCAGTCCCATCTATCTGTGGTACCTATCAGTGCCCATCCGTGCCACCCATCCGTGCCACTTATCCGTGCCACCCATCCGTGCCATCTTATCTGTGCCCATCTTTGCCCATCAGTGCCGCCTTATCTGTGCCCATTGGTGCCGCCTTATCTGTGCCTATTAGTGCCGCCTTAACTATGCCTATCAGTGCCCACCAGTGCAGCCTATCAGTGCCCACCAATGCAGCCCATCAGTGCCCACCAATGCAGCCCATCAGTGTCCACCAATGCAGCCTATCAGTGCCGCCTTATCAGCGCACTTCAATGAAGGAGAAAAATGACCCATTTGCAAAATTTTATAACAAACTATTAAAACATGATTTTTTTTTTTTGCATCTTTTTTTGTTTGTTTAGCAAAAAATAAAACTCCGAGCTGTAACTAAATACCACCAAAAGAAAGCTCTATTTGTGGGAAAAAAATGATAAAAATTTCATTTGGGTACAGTGTTGTATGCCCGCGCAATTGTCATTCAAAGTGCATCAGCGCTGAAAGCTGAAAATTGGTCTGGGACTGAGGGGGGTTTAAGTGCCCAGTAAGCAAGTGGTTAAAGAAGTAGATACTTAACATTCTTTGCTACTTTTCAATTCAAAATTTTACAGAAGCCAGTTGAACAGGAGATTAAAGGTATTGTAAAGTCAGAAGGTTTTTTATCTTAATGCATTCTATGTATTAAAGAGGGATTCCACCAAAAAAAAAATATTAAAAGCCAGCAGCTATAAATACTACAGCTGCTGACATTTAATAAATGGACACTCACCTGTCCCGGGTTCCAGCGATGCCGGCAGCCGAGGCCGATCGATCGCTCGGCCCTCGGCTGCTGCCGCCACCATTCTAGGTGAGGGAATCAGGAAGTGAAGCGAATCGGCTTCACTTCCTGGTTCCCTACTGCGCATGCGCGAGTCGTGCAGCGCAATAGGAATTCTCTGCGCTGTCTCTGAGACCCGTGTGTGTCCCAGCAGAGAGCGCGGCAGGACAGGAAATGGCGTAGACTCCCACGGGAGTCTATGCCCGGAAGTGGGTGTAAATACCTGTCTTTGACAGGTATCTCCACCCCCCCTCCCCCCTGAAAGGTGCCAATTGTGACACCGGAGGGGGGGAGGGTTCCGATTAGTGGAGGTTCCACTTTAGGGTGGAACCCCGCTTTAAGATAAAAAGCGTTCTGTGTGCAGCAGCCGACCCCTCAGCCCCTCTAATACCTACCTGAGGTCTCTCTCTGTCCAGCAATGTCCACAAGTGTCTCAGCTGTCCTAGATTCTCCCACCTGATTGGCTGAGACACAGCAGCGGCACCATTGGCTTCTGCTGCTGTCAATCAGCTAGCCAATCAGGGGAGAGAGGGGCAGGGCTTCGTGTCTGAATGGACACGGGGAGCTGTGACTCAGGTCAGGTGCCCCCATAGCAAGCTGCTTGCTATGGGCACACTCAACAGGAGGGAGGGGCCAGGATCTCAGGAGAGAGACCTGAGAAGAGGAGGATCTGGGCTGCTCTGTACAAATCCACTGCAACAGAGCAGGTAAGTATGACATGTCTGTTACTTTAATAGGAAGAAAAACAAGAGTTTACAATCACTTTAAGGGAAGCATTCTATTAGGCACATCTGTTTTGATGACTTTAAAAGGTACAAGTTTAAAATAAAATTTTCAGTGATTTTCAAAGGCTAAAGGTGCGATTTTAAAATCATTTTGTGATGATTTCCTTCAACCTCCAGGCATAGGATTCTCATCATCCTGGCGAGGCTAATCAAGATTGCCAAAGATCATAAACCTGGAAGATGCTGGCAAGTAGATGTTGGAGCTAACGACGGAGCTTGCAGACATTGCATCACTGGAGTGAGGGGGAGTATATCTCTGATTTATGTAGCCTATGAGTTCAATATCTGGATAAAAAGAATTTACAGAATTTACTTTTTTGTTTCTGTGTTGATGTAGCATTCTCCCTTGTGTACTGATCTGATAATTCATGTTCTTGGAAATATAGCATATAATGTTCATTTTTTTAAATCCCTTTGGGCTTTTGCACTAACAATAGGCAGCATACACAATTACTCAATGGGGGAGAAAATAGACTGGAATATATGTATAAGGTCCATCTGACTTGTACAGCTCGGCCTAAGGGAGCTGCTAAGTTATCTGGTAACAATAAGATCAAGTTTACTACTGTAAAATCAACGATGAGAACACAACAGAAAAAAACAGCCTACCATAGTCAATTTTTAAATAGTAATGGAAACCACAATTAGAAAAAAATGAATAGGAATCAAAGTTATTGCAATGCCTGCACTTAAGTGTGCAGGAAAGGGTTACAGTGAATCAGCTGAACTGAATAAGTGTCATCAACCTTGTAGAAAGGGAAATGCCTGGTAATACACCATGTAGGTATAATCAACAGGAAGGATTTAACTGAAAGTATCATCTGTCAAGATGATAGTGAGTAGTTTATGTTCAGACTACTTAACCCAGGGTGGACTGGAAGGTACCCCAGAAAAAACTCAGATCCGAAATCTGAGGGCCACAAGCTAATAACCCAGCTTTGTCCACCAACAGGCACAACTCCAATCTTCTATCATCTTTCCAGATCATATTGGGAAATACTGTTGTCCATTTTGGGCTCAGATACACTCAAATTAATTGACATAATTAAGAATTTCAAAGTTTAACAAATCATGTACAGTATATCATAGCAGTCTATCTAGAATGTATGGATAGTTTACATTTCTCTTTATTACTATGGACCAATCTCTTTATAATATGGGAATGTTCATATGTGAACACTCCCGGAATTTATTTACATAACGTGCTATCCATGCTACCATGCTTGGAATGATTGAATATCTCCTGTGATCTTGTGGGACCCCCTACCCAGACAATGAAGATAGTGCATGCAAAACTGGTATTTGATGATTTTTAATAGAACAATTGGACCTATTTAACACTCATCTCAACTTTATATATGGAGGTTATATTCTTTGTCTTCTTGATACTTTTTGATCTGTTATAGATGCATATGGGAGCATGGATTTAAGGAGGAGGTATTCATACATGTTCAAGGTTCATGAGCACAATGTTTTATTCATCTTTTAATGTGTATACTAATAAAAATTTACACGTTTTAATATATTAGCAGTCAATTACTTTGTTTATACTTTAAAAGTCGCACAATGCTCCTTTTGATACAATAACAATAACCTAAGAATGGTTCTAACTCTTCTAAATTTTACAGAAATATAATGGATTTTATTGTAGTCAGGTTCCCCAATAGAAAGATTTTGCACAATTTCTTGCAACACATGCAAGCTAGGAGATTCTTCTCAATAGAGACATAGGGGTTGATTTACTAAATGCAAATAGGCTACTCGCTTTGCAAGGAAATTGTCCTTTTATTTAGTGAATGTGGTAAAAATTCATTACTAGTTGACTCCCATTATGCTCTGCCTGGAGCGTGCACTGGATTTCCTGCTCACATTACACACTATAGAGTGCAGACTGAAGTGCCAGTAGCCTGCATATGCTAATAAAGATAAGTGCCCCATTATCATGGGAATAAGTGTTCCCTCCTCTTTTGTTTTTCTCAACTCAAAATTTTGGAATTTCCCTTGCTTTCAGTCCTGCTGACAATGGTCACCTCATGACAAACAGTGTAAACACAGACAACATTTAAAACATATAAGGGTTTCTAGTCCCACCCCACTCTTTTCAAACTAAATAAGACATATTTATTTAAAGTGTATCTAAACCCAAAAGGAAAAAGATAATATATTACAGCTTACCAATCCTTGAAGTGCTTAAAACCACTGCCACCCCCCTCCTCCTACCTATGCTGTAAAGTGCTAGAAAAAAAAGGTCTGTGTAAATACCCTTTTTCAGTCTGGTTTGATCTGGTCACGTGATGCAGAAGTTCCAGCTCCCCTGTATCATGGAACGCTGCTGTAGGGGAGAGGGGTGAGCATCAACAACGGATGGACAAAGGAAGCAGCTGACGTCATGGCTCATGGAATTCAACCCTGTTGCTGAGTGCTCCATGACACAAGAGAGCCAAAGCTTTTGCATCATGTTTTTGGACAGAAGCAGATTGAAAAAGGGTATTTAGATTTCTCTTTTTTACCAGCACTATACAGCATAGGTACAAGGAGGTTTTAGCATACTCATATGCAGGCTTTACCGCAATATGTATATATGCATTGTAGTTTGCAAATGGTTTATCTGGATTATGGCTGAAGATACTAGCCTTAACCCCATATTTTGTTTTTCAGCTGGTGGCTGGCTTGCTCTTAAAAGCATTCTGAGCGGCTCATTTGCCATTGGAATGCTTTCAGAAGCGGCAGGAGGGGATGTCTCTCCCCCGCTCTTGCTGCTAGCAGGTGTCTCACGGGCTTACTGTTTCTGCAAGTTCCCCCAAGAAATGATCCAATGGTGCAGGTCACACAGGCGATCAAAGAGTAGATCTGCTTTGATGGCCTCTATGGCCTTGGCGGGCTCATGCCGTCACTTTGGGTCCAGGGTGGAAGTAAACAATTTTTTTTTAAAGGAAAAGATCAAAAAAATGTTTTTTTGTATCTTGTGCCTTTAAAGGTAAAGAAGAGATTTTGGGTCTTTATGACCCCAGATCTCTTCATAAAGAGGACCTGTCATCCTTATTTGTATTACAAGGGATGTTTACATTCCTTGTAAAATAAATAAAAGTGATAAACAAACAAAAAAAAAAAATCAAAGGGACAGTGTAAAAACAAAGTAAATAAGAAAAAAATTAACATTTGCAATTTTAAGGAGTAACATATTAGGTATCTACTCTGCATAACATCAGCCATCATATTATGCAAGAAAATGGGGTGCATGAACATATATATACTGGCAGGATCTCCAGGTCAAAGTAAAAAAGGGTCAAAAAGCATCAAAAAATAAAATGAATGCAGACAACACATTTAAGGATTGTTGCATTACATTCTTTTGTAATGTTTGAATTTAGATACATTTTTTGTACATACTATAACGTTTAATGGTTTCCCCACACATCTATAAGTTCCTCTTGCCTATAGCTAGGTTGTATATAAAAAAGTTCTATATATCTCTTGATACTCATCACCCTAATATGTAATGTGTGCGGTTGTATTGGGGCCAAAAGGACAAGACTGTCCATCAGAGCTGCCTTTAGTGGAGTACAATGGAATCTACATTCAGTAAAAGACCACTGAGTGCTTGAGAGGCTGGTGGTACCGTTTTCTTCCATTACTAATGATACAGAACCAAATCTTGATGCCAGCTATGTAGGTTACATATGTAACAGTAAAAACAAGTCTGGAAATGCAAAACAATTGCATAAAACACCAGGTAAATCAAAGGTTATATGGCTGTCCCTTCCACCACAGGCCCTTTCTAATGACTTTAATAAAATCTGAACGATTAATTGAACATATTCTACAATGAAAACATCACAGGATTCAAAAAGAAACTGACCTAATTGTGTCTACAGCATTTTTGTAAGTAAATGACTGTTGTAGTGCTAAAAAGGGCCATCACTGGAATTTTACTCAAAGCAAAGCTAAACCTTCCTCCAAAAGAGATGCAGTTGGCATTAAGCAGAGCAGGACGGAATGTGTTCTCATATACAGCTCATCTGATATATCACATGCATATGCCTTCCATCTTGCCATATCTTTATAATATTTCATAGTCATAATAGCAAGGAGAACACTGTATGATAATGTTGCATGCATCAATAGAGGACGTGTCTGCGAAAAATGCTCCAACAATGGATTTCTGACTATACATCTCCGCTAATGTGATATATAAACACACAATGGCAGTGTGTTCATGTTTTATGCAGCTTTTACTCTGTATTATTCAGGGTTGGATAGTTTCTAGGTCAGTTGGGGGCTGTGGGCATTGAAGGGTCTTTAGTTCTACAGAGTATAAATCTTTTGCTTCTACCCCAGGGGAGGAGGATGGGGGGGAGGGGGGGCACGCCACTTTATGTCATGCTGGAAATTTACTGGGTTACGCACAGACAAGCTAAGATGTTCACTGGCCCTTTCTTTTGCAGAATAAGTCAGATGTTTCATCCCTGCAGATTTTTAAAGGGGAGAATGAAATGACAATCTTTACAATCATTAAGTGGAAAATCATATATGTCAATTTAAGTCTAAACATCCTAAAACATACATTGAAATATATATATATATATATTGGTGACTTTGGAATGGCGTGCTTTCTTGTGAAAGGTTGGAAAGGGCAAGGTTTGGAATACCAGTTGCTGCCCAACCACATCATACACAGTGCTTAGCATGGTTGCCTAGGAAATAATGTTAATTGGTGAGTATTTTGGCATGGACACCTATTTAGACAAGCTTTAGAATGTAAATGTTAACATAAAAATTCAAAGCTATTTTTAAGACCTGTCAGGATTTACTTTGGCTGTCTGTGTCTCATGGGGGAGAATTAACTTCAACTTCTGTATATAGACACAAGTAAGTGTGTGTGCACCAAGTATTTTAGCTTTATTTCTTACCTCACTTTCAGTCCCGTGACAATAGGGAGGAAGAGAGGAAAATAGAGAGTGAACTGGGGACACAAAATGCAAAAAAAAAATAAATAAAAATAAATAAAACAAAGGCTGACATAAGTTCTAGCCCTTCCTCACTCTACAAGAAATATGGTAGTGACTCAATTGATGTCAATTAAAACACATGCCCAGGAAGATTCACCAGCTGCTGCGTTATAAATGTGTTCCTTTTCTTTATATTATTCGCATAGCAAAGTTTTTTTCGCCCCTTGCTTAGATCAAACAAAAAAGTTCTTGTACACAAAAATACTAGGCCTTCGCAACCTAGAATTTCACTGTAGAAAACAGTTTTGAGTCTGTGCTATTCTATTGCATCAAGGTAGCATCTTTTCTTGACAGCATGGAGCAGCTCCTGGTCCTTCCCCATCCTCAGTGCTGCACCCGGGCAGGGACATCCTGAAAATTGGAAAGGAAGGACAAATCCTGGTGGAGCCCCATTTATCCTCACATCCCCAGTATTTTTTCCTGAAGCAGGAGGACTGGTAGATGGGGACACTGAGTCAGATGTGCTGCTGGTGGGACAGCACACCTCCAGCCGAGAGGAGCCAAGAGCAGCTGGGGGTGATCACCACCCTCGGGAGCCAAGCCAGGTGGTGGGCAATAAGTGAGATTACACTGAGTGGCCAGAAGAGGGATAGAGAGAGCGGAGGGATGACCTCCCTTACTGGTCTCATGATCCTGCACCCCTCCCTAAGGTACAACTTATGAAGGAGAATTTGTTTTATCTCTGTGTATCACCTGAGGCCAGTCACTTCACTGGGTATAAGTAAAGTTTTACAACCAAAAGTAGGAACCAACCTAATAAGTTTGCTAATGCACTGTGTATCAATAACAATTGCCCTTTTTTAAATAAAATACTGTGATCACCTTATTTCATGCTTTATTGAATTTCATGGTTGGATTTTTTTATTCTTTAACTCTAGTAACTAAATAATTCCTACTCTTTTAGTATATTAGCACCATCTGTGTTTATAATAGACAGGATAAACATTGATTGTTCAAGTTCAAGTTATTTTAGTATTGGATATAATGAGATAAAGTTAAAATTTATTTTAGGCTTTCATTTCTATCTGTAACTCCTTTTGAGAGATATTTCCTCACTTTCCTGTCCCTGTGGCGCTCTTACAAAAAGTGGGGTGTCATTGTCACTGGGACAGGAAAGCATAGACAGCAGAAACATTTTCAGAAGTTCTAACTCATCCTCGTTCTACTAAAAATGTGCGTCATGATATTTATTTATTGATTTATTTATTTTGTATTACTTATTATTACATTGCCTTCACATTTTGTTGGATAAAGCTTCATACATATGATCAGATTTTCAGACGACCGTTCGTCCGTTTTTTATTGCATGCTAGTCTAATGCCAAAAGTGAAGAGGCTACTCACCATACGAAAATTCTCGTACGACAGAATACAACTTTAGAAGTCACGTCATGTGTTGAATAGTTTTGTATGTATTCTTTTGTTTCTGAGCATGCGTAGTCTTGCTCTTGCAATTTTTTTGGGACGAAAATCGTACTAATCAAATGAAAATACAGCTTTTGTCAGACTAAAAATCGTAATTGGATGTTGAAAGCACAATACTAACGATTTGAAAATCAGCAGATCGTTAGTTGAATGAAATTTTACTTCCAATTTTCGTATTGTTTGTACGGGCCTTAAGCCTATATAGTAAGTACTCAAGGAGTTAGATTCTAGTGTCAGTGAATGTACAATGCTCTTGTATCAGTGTGTGAATAATGCTATAATGCCTGAAGGAAGCAGCATAACCAGTGTTCCAGAATTACGCCATTCTGTGTCTCTTGATGTATAATTAAGAAAAAAGCATTTGTATTTTGATTTCAAAATTAACTATATTCACTAACTACATCTATGTATTACAACACAAATTATCTTATCAAACACCTCCTTGCATCCGTTTCTAGAAATAGAGCATAACCTCTACGTTCCAGTAGTACCCACTGCCAATATTAACTACATTCGCAACCACGGTATAACCAAATGACATAACCAAATATGATGTTCTCCTGTGCTTGATCGTAATCTGTGGTCGGCATGAAGAGCCAATCACGGCGGCTCTTTACCACATAATCAGCTGTGTCCAATCACAGCTGATCATGGATGTAAACAGGATCACATCAGACACTTTTGACACTATTTTGGGACCATTGTCATTTGTACAGCGATCAGTTTAAAAAAATGCACTGATTACTGTGTAAATGACACTGGCAGGGAAGGGGTTAGACACTAGGGGGCGATCAAGGGGTTAAGTGTGTCCTAGGGAGTGATTCCGCTGTAGGGGGATGGGCTACAACTCCCATGACAGCGATCACTGCTCCCGATGACAGGGAGCAGTGATCTCTGTCATGTCACAAGGCAGAAAGGGGGAAATGCCTTGTTTACACGCTAGTCCCGCCAATTAAAGGGGACATACCATACAGGTACACCCATTTGCCCACCACTGCCACTGTGTGACTTATATTGGCATGCAGTGGTTGGCAAGTGGTTAAGCCCTCACTGACATCTGCAGCTGCAGCCACTGTGGAGTAACTCATTCACACAGATCATAACAGAGAAAATAAGGCTGATTAACCAAAGGAGTTTTTTCTACACTTGATAAAAATTAACTTTAATTATCCAATTATGTGGAAAGCAAATTCCTGTTTACTTATTTTATCATCACATGGTTGGGTATTCAATGTGAACAGATATGTGTTTTTACATGACTGGATAACTGAATGTTCAAATGCCTTTTAGAAAATAGGCCTTATAGAAATCAGGTTGCAGTCCATTTCTAAAATTTACAGCACCTGCTGTTTACATTTAAAGGCTGGCAGTCCCTGCTACTTGATGATTAGTTGTGATTTCAGGGCCTCTGCTGTAAATTGTGAGGCTGAATTGCTCCACAGTTCCTGCAGCTAGTGAGCTTAGTGTAGGCTTATTTTAAAGCATGTGTACTGACTGTAAATACTTTAAAGTATATGTGAGCCCTAACAATGGTCAAATACCTGTTTGTCATGTCAAAAATTCAGGGTTATCCTGTATTCTTTTCACTCTGCCTGTGTTATCTCAAGGAACCTAATCATCTCTCCCAGTCCTTACACTGGACTACGGAACATTCCCTCTCTGTATTTCTGAGATGAGGAAACAAGAATTCTGTCGTTTATAAAAAAAATAACTCGGCAGGGCTGACATCATTTCTTGAGTGCATTTAAAGCAGATTATTGTGTATTTTTTTTACTTGAATGATGAATTTTTTTTTTGTTTTCACTTTAATGTCCATTCACTTTAACCACTACAGATCCGCGCTATTGCCAAATGACGGCATTAGCGCGGACCTACATTTCCGGGACTACGTCTATTGACGTGGTCCCGGTTACGAGCGGCCTGCGCGCCACCTGAGGGGCGCGCGCGGCGCGCTCTGTGATCGGCGAGTCCGTGAGACTCGCCTGATCACCGATCCGTGTAAGGGGTCGATCCCGACCCCTTATCACGTGATCAGCTGTCAGCCAATGACAGCTGATCATGTGATAGAACGGAGCCGGTAATCGGCTATTATTCCTCCTCGCGCTGACAGCGCGAGGAGAGAAAAAAAAAGCCGATCGCCGGCGGCCGTGATCGGGACATCAGTCCCGATCACGGCCATCAATACAAGGGACCACCTGCCACCTGCCTGTGCCCACCTGCCTCCCGCAGTGCCATCCTGAAATAAAATAAAAGCAAAAGTAAGTGCCCCCCGTCAGTGCCCCCCGTCAGTGCCCATAGTGCCCACAGTGCCACCCACAGTGCCACCCACAGTGCCACCCACAGTGCCACCCCACAGTGCCACCCACAGTGCCACCCAATCTGCCTCAAAGGTGCTGCACCCCAGTGCCGCCCATCAGTGCCCAGCAGTGCCGCCCATCTGTGCCCAGCAGTGCCGCCCATCAGTGCCCAGCAGTGCCACCTATCAGAGCCACCTATCAGTGCCACCTATCAGTGCCCATCAGTCCCATCTATCTGTGGTACCTATCAGTGCCCATCCGTGCCACCCATCCGTGCCACTTATCCGTGCCACCCATCCGTGCCATCTTATCTGTGCCCATCTTTGCCCATCAGTGCCGCCTTATCTGTGCCCATCGGTGCCGCCTTATCTGTGCCTATTAGTGCCGCCTTAACTATGCCTATCAGTGCCCACTGGTGCAGCCTATCAGTGCCCACCAATGCAGCCCATCAGTGCCCACCAATGCAGCCCATCAGTGCCCACCAATGCAGCCTATCAGTGCCGCCTAATCAGCGCACTTCAATGAAGGAGAAAAATGACCCGTTTGCAAAATTTTATAACAAACTATTAAAACATGATTTTTTTTTTTTTTTTTGCATCTTTTTTTGTTTGTTTAGCAAAAAATAAAACTCCGAGCTGTAACTAAATACCACCAAAAGAAAGCTCTATTTGTGGGAAAAAAATGATAAAAATTTCATTTGGGTACAGTGTTGTATGACCGCGTAATTGTCACTCAAAGTGCATCAGCGCTGAAAGCTGAAAATTGGTCTGGGACTGAGGGGGGTTTAAGTGCCCAGTAAGCAAGTGGTTAATGTCCATAGCCTGGTCCCAGGTTCTCTGTAAAGTAATAAAAATAAGCCAGAAGCATTGTAACAGGTGCCATATGGAGCCTGCTCAAGGCTCGTTCATGTTTCCTTGTCATCTCAGTCTAGCTCTTCAGAAACAGTCAGCTATTTCCTCTATGAGGCACATCAAGAAGCCACCATTCTCCTCTTACAGCTTTGAGTAACCCCCCCCCCCCATCATATATTTTCGGAAAACACAAGGCCTTTCGAATTTGTAGCATTTAAAGCAGTTCTACACACACTTTTCAATATTAATGCCATTGTTTTTAATATCCTTTAAATATGCCCAATGCTCATTTATTTTTAATTATTTTCCTCCTACCTTTAGTTATCTGCTGGGGTTTGTGGTCCTACTAATCTTTCCCTGCGGCTATGGGCGGGGTTTCTGCGGGTATCAGCATAATTTCTGCTGATCTCCGCACTGTCTCCTGGGATCTCGTGTAATTCATCCCAGGAGTCAGTGCACCTAGACGAAGTGAAATCTCACGTGAACGGGGGGGGTGGTAACTTACTAAGACACCACCCGTTGTCATGGCAACATTTAGGATTACGCCACTCGTAGCTGTAGCCACTGAGCATGCGCGGGAACCAGCAAGGAATGCTGGTTCCTCCAAATCAGTGCAGAACCGCTTTAAAGATGGTGCTACTGATTTTTTTATGTCTCCTGATAGTTGTGCAAATGTTTATCAAATCTATATTTTTAATTAAAAATACACTAAAACCAGTGGAGAGAAACACATGTGAGGGATGGTTAAATCATAGAAAGTGTTCATGTCTTTGATGGTGAAGATGAACTGTAATGGCTGGGACTATCTTAGAAATGTCCTATTTAGTATTGGATTGAATAGGGAAGGGTTCAAAAACTTTGATGTTTTTATTGTTGCCTTTGTCCCCACTTTGGCAATGTACACTCTCTATTTATCAAGTGGTACCAGTATTACCAAGACAGAAGGTGATGAGAACTGGAAACAGAAAAAGAGGAGTCATCTTCCACCAGGGACACCCGTTGCAGTGACAACTTTCACTTCCTGTTGTATCTTTGTGACCGGAGATGATGAGAAATTCTTAAAGAAAAACATTTTGACTATGTATGCATAGTATTGCTGTGCTGTATGGTACACGCTACAGTTTTTTTTTTTTTTTAGGTTTTATTTAGGATTTATCTATGCTGTAAGAAATATAAAGGCTTATATTATTGTTGAGCTCTTTATTTTATTATTGCTTGCCTGGCTGTCTCTGTCTTTGAATACTTTTAGCATACGTAACCTGAAAGTAGTATGCAGCAAAGGAAGCCATGACAGTAAGGCAACTAGCATTTTCAGAAATAAAGGTCAGCAATGGCAGCCCCTTGTTTCTTTCAATGCATTTTTTCAAGGGTGGTTTAACATTACATCGCATAGTATCACAGCATGCACACAATTATTGCAGCTAATTTGTGTATGCTGGGTTGCAGCTCAATGACTGTACCACATTACTGTACGTTACCATATGCTGTGTTAGAAAAAAAAAGGGTCAGGTCCAATTTTCAGGGTGCTGGGGTGAATTGTCAGCTCATTCAAAATAAATGGGCTACCTAATGCAACTTACATCAATGTACAGTATAACACATCAGCTCATGTAGAATATCTGAAAATATTGCACAATTTCTATATATTTTTTAGTTGGCTTACCTGAAAAAGAACTGAAAAGTGCTGAAAACCTCACAAAGGAGTTTTCTAAAAATAAAAATGAAATCCAGCCATTCAGTCTTTTCTACTCCATTGGGCTTGTGTGTCCATGTTTTTTTAGTCAATAAACTTCATTTTAAACCACTTCGGTCTCATTGTTTACTTTGAATTGCTTCTTTCATGGCTGGTGTATGTTCTTTACCTGAATATCTCTATGATTTGACAGTTCATGGTCATAGTATGAAATCAAGATTCAAGTCTTGCTGAATAATCCTAGCACAAATCATATTTCTATATTATGACTCTATATTTGAAGTTATGTAGATTGAGAGAGCCATATTTGTTGAATTCTTGGCAGTTTCTTTTGTGGTATCTTTATTTCTTTCCAGCAGTTCAGCAAAGTGACCCGTTGCTGTTGCATCGAGGCAGGTGTTCATCTGGAGGTAAGCATAAAAAAAATATTAAGACTAGCACAGTTGAGAATTTTCATTTCCCTGAAATTTTTGCAAAAAGTGGGAAATTAGTTTGCTTAGAGTCAACAGAAAAGACAAAATTAAGGTGGTCTTTTGGAGACCAATGGACATTAAAGCCAGTATGAAACTCCTGTGCTGCAGTTTGGTTGCAGTGCAGGTGTAGTCGCAGTTTCCCACAGAATTTCTATTAGAATGCACGCTTTTGGTCCATTTTCTGAAAGCACACCAAAAGTCCTGCATGCTGCATATTTGATGTGATTTCTGAAAATGCACCAAAAATGCCCAATCTTACAGAAAGTCTATGGGAAACTATGGATTAACCGCAAGAAAACCGCGAGCACACCTGCACTGTGGCAAAACTGCAGATCAGAAGTTTGAAACTGACCTAAGAGTCCTGAAGGTTACAAAAGCTACTACTAACTATCCTGAACCTGTTCTAAAAATGCCTCCTTATTGGGCTCATTATTTCACCAAAAGAAATATCAACCTAGAAAAGTAACAAAAATGCATGCCATAGATCACAAATAAGAATAAATTATACAAAAATGGGAAAGATCACAAATGTAAAGAAAACTATACACCAAACTACCAAAAATATACTCCCACCCTATCAAATAAATATATGCGAATGAGGCATAATCTTATGTCCACTGACAGGTAAAGTGAATAACATTTATTATTTTGCTACAATGTCACCTGGAAGTTGGTGAGATAAATTAGGCAGAAAGTGCACATGTCCCTGAAAATGATTTGTTGAAAGCAGAAGAAAATGTGCAAGCATAATGATTTAAGTGACTTGAGGGCCAAATTGTAGACCACTGGGTCAGAGCATCTACAAAACTGCAGCTTTTGTGGGATGTTCTTGGTCTCCAGCTTCAAGCTTCCAAAAGTGATCCAGGGTAGGAAAACTGGCAAACCGGTGACAGGGTAGGCAGCCAAGGCTCATTGATGCACATAGCAAGCCAAGGCTGGCCTGTGTAGTCTGATCCACTAGAAGAGCTACTGTACACTGGTTCCAAAAAAAAGGTGCAAGAACACACAGTGCATCGCAGTTTATTGCCTATGGGGCTGCATGGCCACAGACCAGTCCGGGTGCCCATGCTGACCTTTTCCCACAGCCAAAAGTACCGTTAATGCACACGTGAGCATCAGAAATGGACCTTGGAGAAATTGAAGAAGTTGGTCTGGCCTAATGAATTCAAGAATGGTTTGAGGAACACAACAGTGAGCTGGAGGTGTTGACCTGACCTCCAAATTCTCCAGATCTCAATCCAATCCAGCATCTGTGGGATGTGCTAGAAAACCAAATTTGATCCATGGAGGCCCCACACCAAAACTCACAGGACTTAAAGCGGCTGTATACCCCTTTAGCACATTTGTACCTATAGGTAAGCCTATAATAAGGCTTACCTGTAGGTAATATAAATATCTACTAAACCTAACTGTCAGATGGTTTGCTGCTCTCTACATCTACCAAAAATATGTTTTTGGAGGACTGGTCCTTTATGCGCAACACTGTCTAATATGGTCGTCTGAGAATAAATGATAATCCTAACAATGATGGTGATAAACAATATTTTTATTATCATTATTTTATTTTAGTGCTTTATACTTTTTTGGTAAAAGCAGAAAATGATTTTAATGTCAGTGTGGTGTATCAATTAGTAAGTGGTAATGAGAATGTAATAATTTGGCATAAGCAAGGTGATTTTGGCAAAATTGATCTTACAGTCAAATAACCATTTATGCCTTTGAAGAAATTTCATGGCTGACTCTCAGTATTACTCTGGGATGAGATCTGTGCTTGGATTCCTGGTTTTCAACAGGAGAATCTTCATAAACGATCACAGTGGGACATTTTGGAGTATCCAGGGCAAATAAGAAGCCAATGGCTAACTCAGTCAACCAGACTCCACCTATATATAACACATCACTTTTGGATTGAATGACCTATTAAAAAATAGAACCCTAACCGTATAAGCTATTGTCCATAGTTTTTCTTCCTCTGGGATGCTGTTTTTCTATTTTCTCTTAATCATACACATGTTCTTAATTTTGTTTGTTTCATAAATTTGGGGAATTTGCTGTTGTAAAGAGGGCCATACTTTGGCATAACAGATTATTTTGTAATTGATGCTTGTGTACTCTACTAGCTAATCTTTACATACTGCTACACCTAGAAAGGCCAAATGCCTATCCAGCAATGGATTTATGAATATACTTATTTATCTCTGTTTATGTGTATTTATATGTTTTACCATCCGTGTGCTACATTTGTCTAACAGTGATATTCCCTGTTGGAGGGTTCCTAATCTGAACTCAGTTTATTGTCCTCAGATTAGGGAAAGGATGCAATTGTGCATAAGAATGATAACTACAACAGCCAGCTCTGCACAAAGATTTATCTTTGACAGACATTGCAGAAAGAGTTCTGTGCCCCCACCTCACCTCTACCCCCACTCCTTCAACCTTGCTCATCGTGAGAAAGTGTTGAGGACATGTCATAGGGAAACAAGACTCTTTTCAAATTCATATTAATTTATCCATGCACTCTGGCAGAGCTGCAAGGAGCCCAGAGACCAAGGGAAAGGGGGGTCTGCAGAGCCAACATTAGGAAGAGAAAGGATGATGGGGGTAAGTGGGGAGAGGTATGAATAGGATCTCAGACACAATAATGACATTCATAGTTGGATTGAGCAGACACAATAAGAGAGTTCTGTGTGTGCTGGGTGGACAAAATGGCTCCATCCCAATCTTTTTTTCTTCCCTTCATTATATAATAGACATGCTCTGTGTGTCGTCCTCTCTAAACAGTGAATGAGACTCATGTTTGTGTAACTGTCAGAGGGATAGAGATAGAAGATGTTGGTGTAGAGAAGAGCTGCCTGCTTTGTCTTTCAACATTGGACTTGCAAACAGATAGTTGCTGTGATCAATCCACCCCCCCCCCCCCCCCCTAAAAAAAGAAACAACAAAACTGCTGCAGTTTTAATCCATGGAAAGATATTAACTCATATGGCCTATAGATGTCTAAAAAGTAGCTCATTTGGGGCTAGTATTAAGATTAGATCTAATAATTAATAGAATGTGAAGAACTATGGCAATTTATTTGCAAAGTGCATTAATCCACAGTAACCATTAGGATTAATCTAATTGGATATGATGACCTACTGCTCTTTGCATATTATATATTCTACTTGAACATAATTTGCTAAATAATCCAGCACGATTGTGCTTTTTTGTATGTTTGTATGTGAGTATAATATACTGTATATTTGCCTGTTTTTGTGTATTTGTGTCTGGGGAGGTTGTGTGAATATATCTACCGGTATATACAATTCCTTAAGGTTTATCATTTCTAGCTATTATAGAAGTTATTAAAGCAGAATGTGACATTTTTGAAAGTATCTCTGTACATTTCGGACTAGCAGATTTAAAAACCCCAAGCATATCCTAGCAAGATGAAAACATCATACCACATAGTAAGGAATAATTCATTATATTTAAATAACCCATAGACTTTACTGCTTGCTATCTTATTCTTGAACTATCTTTATTTTGTCATTTATGTGCAGATCTGTTTCCCATATAGATAGTCTTAAAATTATTAACATTTATGTATACCCTTTGTTTAAAATGTTGAATAGATTCATGGGAAGGATTCTTGTCAAGTTCAGCTTTTAGTCAAAGAATGTTTGGTGGAGTGGTGCCGACAGGGCCACCCACTGACCAAATTTTATCTGGTTCCTTAGAAAAATTGCTCAGTGTATGGCAAGCTTAAAGTGGTTGTAAACCCTTCAAACCACTTTGACCTACAGGTAAGCCTAGATTAAGGCTTACCTGTAGGTCCAAGAAATATCTCCTAAACCTATATGGTTTAGGAGATATTTGCCCGAAAACAGGCACCGCTGTTGCAGGCACAGGCGCACTGAGCGCGGCATTCTCAACGACAGAGCTGCCGCGCGTGTCGGCTCCCGTGCGCATGCGCGGGAGTGACATCATTGCGGCTTCGCCGAATGACAGCGGCGGAGCTGCGAGACCCCACCAAGAAGATGGATGCGGCGGACTACAGGGGACAGCGGCGGCTTCGCTGGCTCCTGTGTCAGGTAAGTGACACATAATGGGCTACTATGCAATGCATAGTAGCCCATTATGCTTTGCCTTTGCAGGGAATGAAAGAGGAAGTAAACTCATCAGGGTTTACTTCCTCTTTAAGGCTGACAGTACATTAAGCAATTTTCTTTCCTTCAACCCGTGGTTGCTCAGCACTAAATGTGTTGATGGGAGAATCTCTCCTGCTGTGCTATTGTATTCTAACAGCGGGAGGTTTCCCCACCATCAAAGTACAATGATTACTGCTGCTGGCTACAGCCGGCAGCAGTAATTGCATAAAAAAAAACCGGACAAAATGGTTATACAGAAGTCTATTGACTTTGTTCAATCAGCTTGCCCTTAGATGGATCAAAATTTGTCTGGTTCCTGCTGAACCAGAAAAATTTTGACCCATCTATGGGTGGTTTAAGAGGGGCATTTTCCTTGTCCTTTTCAGATATTTCTTATCACTTTTTGTTATGTTTCTGTCATGTTTCTGGGTCATGACATAACATTTTCTTGGAACACAGATCACAAAAAAAAAAATGGCTGCTGTTAAACCCTTCCTTACGCTGCTTGAACCTGAAAAAAAAAAAGGTTTAGCTATCCATAGCGTTTAACCAAAGTGAACCAGGACTACAGATGAGGCTGGAAGCTTAGTAATAGTTTTCTTTGCAGTGACAACATTTTTTTTTTTTAATCAGGCAATTTGTATTAAACAGATTTTACAGTTTATAACACAACTTAGAAAAATCACTTCCAAAGAACAAGTGGAAGCAAAAAAAAGACATGCAAAATAAAAGAAAATACAAAGTTTAATTATATCATATGACTCCAAGATCATGCCGACAATTTTATTTTTTAAATGATCTTTTCTTGCGTTCGTGTTACGTGACTTTATGCTTTTTTATAGGTTGCGTTTGAGCTATCGAATAAGATTGGATTATGTTAATGAGACGTTGCACGTTCAGGCTGATGAAATATGCAAATATCTTACATGTAATCATGTTTATGATGGCATAGTGTAACATAGGATTCTCCCTGTAATCTCTCTTATAGTGGAAAGTGAACGTTTCCTATAATTTTACCACTTTAAGGCACTATACAATGGGGGACATAACAGGACATGTTTCTAATGTGTGCCTTCTGTCAATTGGCCAATCGACTCTTGTTCAGGGGGCCTGGGTGAAAAATTTGTGGCTGAACAGTGACTGCATCTAATCAAATGCAGCCACTGTTCTGATATTTCGAGAGCCGCAGGTGTTGGCTGTCAGAAAACAATAGCCTGCTGGGGAGATTAGTCCTACCATGTTGTTTGGCGTGGAAGAAGGAAAGAACAAATGAAATCTATGTGTATATGGTCTTAAGTCTACAGGAATGTAGCGCACATTATCTGAGCAGCAATCTGTCTCGCGTACACTGTTGCCAACCGGAAACGTGTATAAAGGCAGGATGCAGCAATCTGAGAACTACTTACAACTCCCAATGTTCTTTCTTCAAAGTGGGTGCGAAAGACAAACTGAAGAACATTGCTGCACAAGTCTCACCAGAGGGTTTCACACCTTTCTATCCTGTAACAACAAAGTGCTTCTTCCAGCAAGGGCCAGAGGAGGGAACCCAGCAGGTTGTAAAGAACAGGCCTTTTTAATGTAAATAGACCAACATCATCATAATTAGTGGGGTGAATTAGAAAACTACAATAAAGAAAGCTGCTAGAGAAACAAGGATTACACTGGGAATTGTCTGCAGTTAATTAACAATGTCATCTTGTTTAACGCACTGCAAAACCACTCTGCTTTTATTGCACACTCATTATAAGGTAATCAAATTTACTTACAACCTGTCAGTGAAAGGGACTTGGCTAGAAATGGGAAAAAGACAGCACTGGATAATATCCAGCCACATAAAATAATAATAAAAAAAATGACATCTGCTCTTGAAGTGCTTCCTAGTTTTGGCAGTGATGTGAAGAGCTGAATTGGGTGCCAGCTAGATTTTATTTGTAAGGAAAATAAAATGAGTGTTAATGGACAGATGATCACTTTAAAGTAGGCTAAAAAGATATTAGAGATGCCTTTAGCACAAGGTAAAAGACCTGAAGTTGGGTCACAATTGAGGTCAATATATATGCTGAAAAAGAAAATGAAGCTGCATATTGCCATTGATAAGGGACACAGACTGTGTATATATTAGTGATGTGAGCCAGGCTGACCTCAGCGGGGTGAGATGTCGTTTGGGCGTGAGAAAAACTCTGAGACCCTTTTCACAGCTGTTCAGAGCGTCCCATTGAAGCTACGGAGAGCAGAGTTAACCGTCTCCCCTCCCTACCTCTTCCCATTCATTCCGCAAACCCCCTTTGAGAGCTCCTTAAAAATATACCTCATTACTCAGTGCCGGTTGTATTCAGGATCCCACAGTGCTCCTGGTATCTTAGCGATCCCCTGCTGCTTCCCTGTGTTTTCTAATTCTATTTTTTGGAGGGGATTGGATAGTTCAGCTAGAAATGCATCATATGACATTTAGTTATCTTCTTTTTTTTTTATATAAAGGATTGACTTTATAGTATAAGAGTGAAAACAATTATTTTCATAATATAACTAGTGAAAATATTATTTGGAATATTAATGTCATTAGTGCAATGATGGCAAAAAGCTGCCTTTTTTAAATTCAACATAATGCACTTTAAGCTTAAATAATATTCATCATTACTAATCGTATAATGTTGCAAGCTGGTATAGCTAATAGGTACAGACTGCAGTCAGGGGTCTCTGGCTTCCTATAGACCAGTATTTACTGGTTCATAGTTCTCCATTCAGGAATGGATTAGAATGATTTTGAAATATAAAGTACTTAAAATACTTTTTTTATTAAATAAAAAAAATGTATGGAATGTATTCTGGCAATTTTGCGTGTGCATTTTTTTGTTTGCCTACAACAAATAGTGAAATTGGTGCCGATAACTAATAGGATCATTATAATTTTGTTGAAACTGCACAAACCTGATAGCTAGACTTGAATAACTTGTGCGCAGTAGCTAGCTATATATAAATGAGCACATAGATGAGGCATGCAGTCACATGACAACAATGTGCAAAGATTGAAGGTTGTAAAATCTACATATTGAAATACCAATATAAAATATTGGGTGTACTACTTTGTGCTATTTATGGATCTTTAAAGTAATGTATCCTACTTTTATCCTAGTATAAAATGTATTTATTTAAGAAGTTCGGGAATTGGAAAAATAAATAATTATACTAATTTTGGACCTTGGACTGATGCCGCATCTGTCCCCTGCCATCTCTAAGACCGAGTGATCAAACACTGCTGATTGCTCTGCCACTGGCTCTCTGCTCTGCCCCTCCTGCACTCACTGGAGTCTCGGACTGTGGAAGGGATAAAATCGTCTGGCTCATTCTCCCAGTGGCTCGCTGAACCAGCTGCCTGTCCAGGCATCTGGGTGCATCCCGACATTAAAGTCAGTATTGACCCAGAGCCTAGACCGGCTAAGTGATGTCATCTGACAGTGGACTGTGGCCTGCTTTTGGCTGAAAACAAGTCATAGAAGTGTAAAACAAAGTCCAGTAGTTCTGGATCTATTGCAATGCCAGACTGTGAATAAAAAACAGCCCTTGCATATAAAATACACCAGCTTATTTCTTTGTACGTAGGCAAAGTTTGCAAAGTCAATGGCACAATACTGTGTATTCATTGTGCTCTGATGGCAGGGAAATCTCCCACTGTCATAATACAATAGCATGGCGGGAAAGATTCTCCTATCAACACTAAATGCGTTGATATAGGAACTGAGCAATGTTCTTTCCTTCAACCCACAGTTATAGAAAAGAAGATTGCTTAAGGCAGGCCATGAACGGTTCAAATCTCAGCCGGTTCAGCAGTAACTGGACGAGATTTAAAGCATGTATGGGCAGGCTGAATGTACCAAGATGATGACTCTATCAACTTAGGTACAGCCAACATGCTGGGTTTTACCTGCGATTATCGCTAGCAGCTGCTATAGCCGCTAGCAATAATAACTGTCTTCTATCGGGAGAAGACGATGGCACAGCAGGAGGGATTCCAGCATCAGTACTGTCTGCGTTGATGGAGGAATTAAGCAAATTTCTTTCCTGCAACCTACGGTTGCAGGATAGAAATTTGGTTTGTGAATGGCCGGCCTTAGGCTCAGCCCTTGCATATAAAGCACACCAGCTTACGTCTTTGCACATAAGCAAAGATTGCAAGGTCAATGGCACAGTACAGTTAATAGAATCTCAGCCTAGATCAGTCCAGGGGCAATGTAACATAGTTTGCTGCCTTGGGTTGTCTAATGCCGCGTACACACGAGCGGACTGTATGGCATACATAGTTCGTCATACAATCCGATGGACAGTCCGTCGTACTTTCCACTGAACGGACTTGACCACACATGGATGCACAAACAGTCCGTCGAAAGCTTGCGCGATGACGTGTACAGCACGTACGACGGGACTAGAAATAGGAAGTCCAAGACACAGCAAAGCACCCTTCCGCCGTGTAAATCCTTTCTGGGCATGCGCCATTCTTAGTCCGTCGAACTAGCATACTGACGACCGTACTGTCCGCTGAAACCAAAGTACGACGGACAGAATTTCGAAAAAACCGAAATACTTAGTACGCCGTACTGTACGCTGAAAAAGTCCGCTGAAGCCCACACACGAGCGGATTGTCCGCTGAAATGTGTTTCGACGGACTAAGTACGCCATACAGTCCGCTCGTGTGTGTACGCGGCATTAGATGACTTAAGGTCTATGCTTGCTAATCCATAAATAACCTCAGATTTAGTAGCCCTTGCCAATTGCCATGATTTTCAGCCTATTTATCTGGGCTTGAACCCATAAAACTGAATGCCACTACAGACTATTTTTACAATGTAACACACTGTCCAAGGGACAGAAAAAAACATTTTGTGCCAGCACATGATAGATTAAATGTATGAGCACAGCATCACCTTATTTACAAAGCTCAGTGGACATTTTATTTGCTAAGTGAAAAATCTCTACTTCTTTAGTAAATCAGCAGCATTGGTTGGGAAACTTCAAAGGCCAAAGTAAAGATGTGATGTGTTGCCAAAATCATGATATATCTTTCTGTGTTTTCCATTTTTCAGAAAATCAAGCCACATTTAGCTAGTATTTTTCATTAGATGTGTTGGTTTCATAGTTATGACACTGAACCTCAAAGTAACTGCTAAAATCACAGAAAAGCAAACCTATTTTCTAAAGTTCTGCAATCAATGATGTGTCTGTTGTAGGCGTTGTAGGGGTAGTCAACCTTTTGGGCCTAGTGTGATGAAAATTTTATGTAAGAATTTGAGAGAGCCAGATGCAGAAAATTGGTGTTTAGTGGTTTTATTTATAATACCTCAGTACCTGCTCCCACTATACCCCTTACCTCCTCTGAGGCTGCTTCAGTTACTCTGCTAGAACTCTAATGTATTGGGCAGAAAACCATTGTAGCAATTGATGGCTAATTAAAACTGCAGGATCCCAGTGGGTCTTGCATGCTATCTGACAGTGGTATGCCAAAGGTTGCTGACTTCTAGTCTAACGTATAATGCTATTTTATTGCATGTACTACAAAATGCAGAAGCTATTGACAATGATGAAATTTTGGTTTGGATTAAGATTTGATATTGTCTATATCTTTGTAATACTGGCATTATTTATGCATTCACTAGATGATGTATTTAGTATTAGCAGGAAAGGAATATAAGAGACTGCATAAGTAACTATACACTGGGACTTATTGCATGCTACATAGTTTACATAGTAGGTGAGGTTGAAAAAGGACACAAGTCCATCAAGTCCAACCTATGTGTGTGATGCTAAATGATGAAGAAAGAAATAAACCAAGACAGTGTTTTTATGCCGTGTTTTCTGGAAAGCAGATGAGCATGTCCACCCACAGATTACAAGAAGCAACAGTGCATTCCTACCCATAGAACATAGGGTTATGTTCTAGGAAAAAAAGAGAAGCAATGAATGAACATGTGAGCTTTATCAGCTACATCACCACACGCCTTTCCTGGCATTTTTTTTAAAAACACTGTATAGTAGATAATAGTGTACACTGAAGTTCTCAATATGACATGTATTGCTTAGATTAAATAAAAAGGTGTTTTGTATAAGTCATTACTTTTGATTAATAAATATTAAATACGTAGGCCATGTCCTCCAATAACCTTGAAAATGCATTTCCGATTGAACAGAGGACACAGAAATATTTGATTCCCCCCCCCCCCCCCGCCCCCCATAATAGTAATTCCCAGTGAATTAGTCGTCTTTGCAAAACATTTAAACATTTTAGAAGAAAAAGGTAGAAATGAACCCACTGTTCAAAGAAGCCAACAATGTATAGGCATACCCCACTTTTTAGTACACAATGGGGTTTATTTACTAAAGCTGGAAAATGCAAAATCAGACTCACTTCTACATAGAAACCAATGAGCTTCTAACCCCAGATTGTTCAATTAAGCTTTGGTAATAAAACCTGGAAGCTCATTGGTTTCTATGCAGAAGTGAGCCTGATTTTGCACTTTCCAGCTTTAGTAAATAAACCCCATTGTGTACTTAAAAGTGGGGTATGCCTGTATTTCTTTTATTTTCCCAGTCCGAAAAATGTCAAAGGGAAACAACTGTCTAAAATGCCTTCACGTTTGTATTTCTCCTTTTTTTATACAACACTTTTGACAGAGATTGTATTTTTATGAAAACACTGGCTTAAAGAGGTTTATTTTGTTTTTATGACATTCGTATGACTACTAAGTTTAAAATATTTGAAATATTGATGTGCTTGCAGTCCATAGCCATGCTTTGTAAATAACATTACCAAAATGGTTTCAGCACTACTACTTAATGGCAGAATACAGGCTTTGACATGCCATCCTCCTGATCTTTCTCCCTGACCTTTCCCCAATGCCATGATATATATTTTTTGACAAAAGAGAGGGGATTACACACCTTTTAATGCTGTGTTCTGCAAAGAAGGTTAGGCAGTGGGCCGCCAGCCAGTAACTGTCAGTAGGCATTAGGGGGATATGAGTTTTCCCATCCTGGGATGTTTTGTGCATGAGTGCGTCAAGCCTACAGTTAACACCCCCTCTTCCTCAGTGTCCCTGACGCCCCTTAAGATGGGAAAAATATGAACGGACCAGACACATGCACCAGAGAATTCAATCGTGCCCAGGGAGAAACTTCTATTTTTCTTCCCCGTGTCCCTCCCGTGTGTGTGTGTATATGTATGTATATATATATATATATATATATATATATATATATATATATATATATATATATATATATATATATATATACTATCCATATATATTTATATTTAGCTTTATTTTAAGTACATATGAATATAGAATGGGCGATCTAATAATTTTATACTCAATTTACATTTTACATCTAAAAAGAGCGCAGTTTATGTATATTGCTATTTTCTGTTTATGTCCTGTTTATTCACCACCCAGCGGTATTTCAATGTTCTCTTTCAGATCTCAGACTGACAATCTCACATTTATCTTTGGTAGCTTTGATCCTGCTTCTTTTTTTTTTTTTGCAGCTCTGTCCAGATCAATCACTTAAAAAAAAAAGTGACTAACTTTTTCTCTAACTGCCATCTGTCATCTTACTATGTGACTAAAGTGTAAGCTCATTAGATTGTCCATTCTCCTTTCAGGAATCATAAAGGCACAGTCAGATATTGTCTTAAAATATTTCCTATGCTCCTCTCCAGGCCATACTGAACAGCATTTTGTGTAAGTAGTATCTATTCAAAGTCGCCCTAATGCACCTAATGCACAAAGAGACTCTGTGCAATAAAAATTCTACTGGTCACCCTAAATCACAACCATTAATATAACATCACACACTGCACAAAATCACAATTGCCTTTAGGAAAAAGTAACAGTGAATATACCTTAAAGGACATCTTTTTTTAGATATTAAAAAAAGTTATTTAAGAATAGAAAAATATTTCAGACATAAAGAAATATTTCATTCAATATTTGAATATATTCAAATCTTAACATCCATAATTAACATTCAGAAAAAGATCTTAGTATTTCATGTAGTACCAGAATGTGGCAGTAGGTAATAATGGCTTCTAATTTGCCTTTGATATGTGACATGCAAAATGGTTTTCTATTAAAGCATACTTAAACCCAAAGAAAAAAATTAGATAAGATAAGATATTGCAGCTTATCAGTCCTAATGCAGCCATTGCAATAGCTGCATTCGTTTTTAATTTTTATGCTTGTTTTTCTTTGTTTTCACCAAGTAGTCCTGAAAATAATACACGTTTTGCACTGCATCTATGGAGGGCTCCATGGCTCCATGGTTGTCACACCGGCTGGATATCCCTGTCGTCATCTCCTTTACATAAAGGGTGGGGGATTAGTAGTTTACAAAAGAAAGATAACACTGTGAGGTTTATTTACTAAAGCTGGAAAGTGCAAAATCAGGCTCACTTCTGCAAAAAAACAAAAACAAAACATGCAGCTTGTTCAATTAAGCTTTGGCAATAAAACCTGGAAGCTGATTGGTTTCTATGCAGAAGTGAGCCTGATTTTGCACCCTCCAGCTTTAGTAAAAAAAAAAAAAAAACTATTTGTGCTTCCTGTTCAGCTCACAGGACGTGACAAGGACACTGCATTTCTGGCAAGATCAACAGATATTTTCTGTACTGTACTTGCTGAAAATGTTCTTAGCCCGAAAAAAGAAAACAAATCCACCCTCCACATCTAAGGGCTGGAAGGCTGCAATATATTATATCCCAATGTTGTAAAGCGCTGCGTAAACTGTCGGCGCTATATAAATCCTGTATAATAATAATAATAATATTACATTTTTGTGTTTGGTTTTAGTATTTTTTAATTTGAAATTTATTTATTTAATTTTAAATTTTTAAGTATCAGCTGATGGTGGAAATGTTGTGGTATTAAAATCAGTTCAGTTTATTTGTATTTTTTGTTGAAAACTTTGTAGTGGTTTGGGAAAGATAAGACAACTGGCAGAAGTAGGTAAAAGCTTTTTTGATCAGTTGCAAACAAAGATGATAAAAATGGTGTACCTTTATTAGCTAACTAATACTGACTACAGTTTTTGCTTGCCGTACACTTGGAGACCCTCCAGCCAAAACAACAGAATTTTTTTATATTTTAGTGATTTTCCATTGTCTAAGGTATAGTTGACATACAAGATACTGGTTCCATGTTAGTGTGTTTTTTAAATACAAAAGGTACTATATTGTACAGTGCTAAACATAAACTCTTTGGGAGGGTTCATATTGTTGCAATATGCATTGTGATAAGGCACCCCCAAGTGTGTTGTATGTGTTGAACATACCCAAGGGAGGTTTAAAATGTATTAAATTGCTTCCTGCAAAACAAATGAATGTTTCAGTAGGGTCTGTAGGGCTAAATTTAAATACTTGTGTGACTTTCTGCAGTCTATCTATTTATCAGGTTCCAGGGAATGGTAAGAGTGTCTTGTTAAGGAATCTCATAATTGTACCTACTTCCTGCACCTCTGGGTTTGATCATCTTAATGAGAATCTAGCACTCAACCACTGAAGGCTATATTTGGTAATGTTAGCGTCTTTGTCCATGGGGTTCTGTTTGCCATAGGACTGCTTCTTTTATAGGGGAATTCAAAGGCAACTAAAGCAGGTCAAATGCAGGTCAAATGCATTGAATTCTGAATAGTCTCAGAAGCATCGAAGCCTGTCTACACTAATCCTTACACACATATGAAACTCAGTAATGGTGTGAGATTGATGCAGTAGATTATTCTTCGCTCTTCTTGCTTTACATAGAGTTTATTTATAAAAATGTTGCAGACAGAATCCATTGGGGTTTATTTTTTTAAATTTTTTTTTGCAAGGCACCTTTTTTTATTTTTTATTATTTGATATAGACATAAAAGGTGGAGGTGTGAACCATTGCTTTGTGTCAGCAGCAGAACACTACCTGCTCCTTTATTTATTTTTCTATTTTCAAAATGTACAATTAGCATAGTGAATGTTTTCTTAACTTAGTGAATAAGGTAAAGCTCCCACATGATTGGATTTTCAAAGTAAATGAAATTTCTTCTTAGTGACTAAGTACGCACGACCGGATTTTCTGACAGGAATTATGTGATGACAGGCTGTTGGTGGAAAATCCAACCGTTTGTACACTCCGTCAGGCAATTGTTGGCCAACTTTCCATGGACAAATGTTGGATGGCAGGCTTTAAATTTTTCCGTGATTAAATGTCTGTTGTTGGAATTTCCGAGCGTGTGTCCATCGGACAAAAATCCAAAGCACAAGCACGCTTGCTCAGAAGCAAGGACGAGCCAGAAGCGGCTGGTCTTGTAAACTAGTGTTCGTAATTGAGAATTAACATTCGTGACACGGCAAATTATGAAATCTCAAAATGCAGTGCACATTCTCTTCTTCTTTAATGGGATAATAATGAAGTTGCTTTGGTGGTGATACTGTTGGAGTTATGGCAAAAGAATTTTCAAAGGCTTTTTTTTCTAGGATATCTAGAATAATATTATTATGCTTTTATTTTATTTTTTTGGTGCAAGTTACCACAACACCATTATCCCGTAGTTTTTAAGAGCAAAGATACAACTATGTTGGTGTCCCTTGTTAATTTTACATTGTATTTTTTAAAATGTAACTGCCTACTCCCAAACTGTCACACATAGGTTGGACTTGATGGTCTTTTTTCGACTACATCTACTATGTAACTATGTAACTATGTCATTTAAAGTAAAACACATAGCCAAGCATTGTTCTCAACAATTTTTTTTACTGTGCATTAAAAAAAGAAAACAAATAAAATTAGACATGCTATCTGCCAATAGAACTTAACCAAAAAGTGCATTCTATGCATCCAAAAATATAGAAAATATAACTAATCAAATCATTATTATTCAACCAAAAAATAATTAAAAGTCTCATGCATGTGTCCTGATTCTTAACATAGGGGGTCACCAATGCCAAGAGTTAGTGAAATCAGGGGTCCGTCATTGGGAGATAATTCCTAAAATCATCCGGATTATTCTCCTGGAGCTCCCACAGCAATGGCATATGACATAATTGGTCACGATTAATAAAGCAACCAATTTTTGGTTCAAGAAATCCTTCTCCTCCTGTTCCTGGACTGAACTTGGGTCAAAGAAATTACTCCAAGGCCAATAATAAATAACACGTTATCACCTCTGATTCCACAACATGGCTGGTTGATGAACGGCCGAAAAGTGCAAACTGAAAAGTGCAAAATAAAAAGTGCTAAATGAAAATCTTGAATCAACATTCATCAAACTTCTACTAACATGAAATTAGCAGAAGGAGCACAAAGGTTAGCGTCTGACAATTGAACTTTCTCTTTTTTGGCTCGTAGTACGTCTAGTATGTCACTACGTTCATGTTTGTTGGCCGACAATTGTGTACTGTTTGTATGCAAGATGAAATCCAGGCACGCGCCTTCGGACAAAAGTTTGAGGTGAAATTCGATTGTGTGTACAAGGCTTAAGCCTAATATACAGAAATTTTGCAAGATGTATACACAATTTTGAAAGCTAACATTCACTTTGCTAAGTGAACAATCTCTGCTCCTTTAGTAAATCAATGGCCAATGGTGATCTTGCTACAGGAGGCAATCTCTGCTCCTTTAGTAAATCAATGGCCAATGGTGATCTTGCTACAGGAGGCTATGGGTAAGAATACCCAATCCCTGTGATGATAGTGGTCTAATGAAGTATTATTTCTCCTTTCTCCTTATTAGTTGCGGTCTTAAACTTAGACAAAATTGTTACAAAAAAATTGACCAGACAGGCTCTGTATTGCAGATGAGACATGCTATGGCATGCTTTCACATGTGCAAGATATGCTAATGGAGATTCACTTTCTGTAAAACAATACAGGGATTTTATACCCTGGCTGCACAGATGGACCAATATTGTATTCAATATGAGTGTGAGCATACATAAGCACTGACCCATAAAAGCAGATTCAATAGAAGTATTCCATGCAGTGTGTGTGAAAACTGCTCTTTATAAATAATACAGAGTATATTTTTATCAATTACTTTTTTTTAGACATTGAGATAAAAGGCATGTTTACTAAAGAAGTTGAGAATATTCATTGGATAAAACGTGTTATCCAGTTATCCAGTTATGTGAAATACAAATGTTTACTTTGTTCCGCACATGATTGGGCATTCAAAGTTAAATCTTAGCTTTATTATCTGTTGTTTTTTGGATCAAGCCTTTTATTTAATGAATTCTTTTGGATTCACATATGCGATATTATATTATGCTTCGAATGGTAAATATTTGGGATATTTTGGAATTAAAGTATTAAAAAAAAAATGCAAGAAGACAAAACTGATGCCTCCCCCAAAATGCAATAAGACAAAGTTGATGTCCAAATCAACAATGTAGCATTGGCCTTATTCTCTGGTATTCATTTTTAGTATTTCACAGCACTTTGTTTTGGTAATTATGGTAATATATCCTGTCTCCAAGCAGGATTCTTCAAATTCATTTTGATCATCTGAGTATAGCAGGTTTGGATTTACCGAGTCCAATAATTAGCATCTTTTTTTAAAATGTTACAGTATGTTCTTTCTTTTGTATAAACAGTATACAGTATGTTCATTTTAATATAGCCATGTTGAATTGTGAATTACAGAAATTACATCAGAAATTTACATAAATATATGTAAAATAAACTCTACATTTTATACTGA
This sequence comes from Lithobates pipiens, assembly GCF_037356315.1. Lineage (NCBI taxonomy): Eukaryota > Metazoa > Chordata > Amphibia > Anura > Ranidae > Lithobates > Lithobates pipiens. The sequence goes on along the minus strand of NW_027507718.1, from coordinate 119,805,084 downwards.
TCATTGACATTAGTCTTTAGCATTAGTAATGCCATACCTAATAATGTCACACCTGCAAAAAGAGGCATTTAAAAAAAAAAAAAATCTAGAGAGCTTCAGTAAATCTGTATATCTTTGAAATGTATATATATATATTTTTTAAACTATATATATATATATATATATATATATATATATATATATATATATATATATATATATATATATATATATATATATATATATATATATAAGTATATATGAATACCTATTGTTGTGGGCCTGTCTGCTGACAAAATTGTGTATAATCTATAATTATTATTACTATTTTTTGACCAGCAAACAAACAAAAAAAATGCTTGTGTCTAACATTTTTTTCTTCTTCAAGGAAAAGTGCCAACATTTAGAATAAAATCATTGATGGCACTGTAATGTGCAGTGTGCAATGAGTGTTCACAAATTAGATAAAGTAAGTGATTTTGCTGAGCTTTTCGTAGTTTTGATTAACGTTATAATATGGGTCATAACATGAGTAACATGTGACAGATTTGCTTTAAAAATGCATATTTATGCTTTAACTTGTGAACACAGCAGTGCGTCTTTTGAAATAATCTTAGTAACAGAACTGTTTCTTAAAGGAGACTTATGAAAAAAAAAAAAACTAGAGGCTGCCATTGTTGAGATTTTCTTCTGAATATGCTAATTGTCTGAATAGAGAAAGATCACATATCTTAGTGAACAAGGCACATCTACTGAATTCATAAATATGTGCTAGAGAAATTAATAAAACAAGTTCTTTTGCTTGCCTAAAGCAGAATAGCTTATTAAAACATAAAATAACTCTGCAGCACTTTTTTTTTACTACTGGATGTCTTCAGTCTGATGGCCAGCATCATTCAACCCACTTCGTCTGAGCCCAGGTCATCTTGGACCTGTCCTGGCTTGTGAATGAACAGTGAAAGCAGCACAGTGATAAGCTCCTCTCTGCTTTCTTTTCCTGACAGCATTCTTGTCAGCACATGCACTGATTGGCTTCCTGTACTGCTTTCTTTCACACTCCAACCCTGCTGTACAGGGACTGAAAGACACTAATACCAGGTCAAATTTATTTACTTACGCTGTTTGAATTTACAAAATACATTTAATAATGTAGTAAAGATTTACAGAACTACATTTATTTGTATATGTTATATCTGCCTGGAGGCCGGCTTAAAAAAAAACTAGACATTTGCTTGCATTTGATTGGATGACTTAAGTGGACATAATATTGCTTTATTCATTATGGTAAACCAACAGCCATGATAAACCCTGCTGTGCGCTGACATTACAGAGTGGTCAAGTCTTGGGAAAGATTCCAGCCATAAAGAAGCCTGGACTGGCAGCTGGCTCAGCCTCTCGGTGAGCCGCTGAGAGCCTGAGCCAGCTGTTCCCACCGCCTGCACAGCCCAGCGCTCCAGTGAGCGCTGGAGGGGAAGAGCAGTGATTGATAGTCACTGACTCTCTGCAGCCTGAAGACTGAGAGCTGAGCAATCAATGGTATTTGTATGCTTAGTTCTTGGTCTGGAGGCGGTGGGGGATAAATGCAGCATGGGACCGATGCTGCATTCACCTAGGTGAGTATAAATTTTTTTTTTGCAGGAATCTCAAAAGTCTCTTTTAATAATACATTAGTGAGAGAGAGACTTAACCAATGTGAGACAGGGAAGTGTAATGAAATTTGACACATTTTGAAAGGTTAGAGGACTGGCGCTTGGATCTGTAAATGTTGATAGATTTTTTTTACCTAATACTAAGTGTTTGGGGTATTTAAAATGTTGGCTGAAAATTGGAAATATAGTGGCTTATTGGGTTTAAGGTTGAATATGCTGTTTAGAGAAGATATGAAGAAGGTCTATAATAAGAATGTAATTGAAAAAGTGAAGGAAAGATATAAGATTTGTTTCTAGTGACTTGGGAAATTGTGGTAATAAGAAATTGTTTTATAGGGGATCAACGGTTGAGGGGAGGGGGGGGGATGTTTTATACATGTTGCAGTGTATGCAGAAACTGGCCAGATTTGCACTGTGTATGGGCAGGCTGAATGTACCAAGTTGATCGATCAACTTGGGTACAACTAGCATGCCAGGTTTTACCCGCTATTATCGCTAGAGGCTACTATAGCTGCTGGCAATAATCGATGCCTTCTCCGTGAGCTGATTTTCTTTTTATTATATGCATACTTGCTTCAAGTTAGTTAGGGCATAAGGTCAAAATAACAGCCAGAAGATTAGCATTTTCAAAAGAAGGTTAGCAATTTAGCCCTCAGTATTCCTCTTATGCGGCGTCACATGATCGGAATTCTCGTCAGAAAAAGCTCTGATGGTTTTCCAGTCGGAATTCCCACGGGAATTCCACTCAAACTGTCTTGCCTACACACGGTCACACCAAATTCCGACTGCACAGTGACGTACAACACGTACGACGGGACTAGAAAAAGGAAATTCAATACCTAGTAGTCAATAGCTTCCATCTCCTAGTTGAATCTGTGCATGCGTGAGTTTTTTGCGTGTCAGAATTGCATACACATGATCGGAATTTCCAATAGAAAGTTTTTCCATCTGTAAAATTGAAAACATGCTATCAAATTTTTGCTGGCGGGAATTTGGCCAGCTAAATTCCGATGGAGCATACACACGGTCGCATTTTCTGATGAAAAGCTCTCATCTGTCTTTTTCTGTCCGAAATTCCGATCGTGTGTACGTGGCATTAGGAAAGTTTTATTTTAGGGTATATTGAACCACCATGGTATTTACAGTATAACATGGGCGGCACAGTGGTGTAGTGGTTAGCACTCTCGTCTAGCAGTAAAAAGGGTCGCTGGCTCGAATCCCAACCACAACACTACCTGCCTGGAGTTTGCATGCTCTCTCTGTGCCTGTGTGGGTTTCCTCCGGGTACTCTGGTTTCCTCCCACACTCCAAAGATATGCAGCTAGGTTAACTGACTTCTGTCCAAAATTAGCCCTAGTATATAAATGGGGACTGTGGACTCCTTGAGGGTAGGGACCAATGTGAGTGTGCAATGTACAGGGAAAGGAACAATTGTAGACACTCACTCAGGTTGAACTGGATGGACTGGTGTCTTTATTCAACCTCACTAACTATGTAACTATAACATGGTATCAGATTTATACTACAAGGTGTATAATGGAATAATTAGGGCACTCAGCACATAGACTAGCCTTGGATAAACATGTGCATGTCTGAAGACTGAAGAGTTTGGAATATATCACCTTGAAAGCATGGTACACTCTAATGTTGCAGTTAAAACATATTTGGTAGGAGAAATGCTATTCCTTCTTATCTTTTTATTTGTGTAATATGGGATATTTGTCAGGATGAAGGGGTGTTCTAGAGGCTGTTCATATTTCTTATTATCTCCTCTGCCTTACAAAGTCTCACTGCTGCTGGGGAGAATAGCAAACAAAATATAATATTTAATAGCAGCCTAGATGACAGCCTCTAATTCTTTGATGGAATAGGCATAAAATAAATCTGATGCTTTATACATACTTAGCCCTGTCAGATGCCATTATTCTTTATTGCGAGCGAAAACTTGGAAAAAAAAATCCTTAATTTCGGAATTCTTATATGGGAGCTGACACTTAAGACTATTTATTGTTACTCTGGTTCTATGATCTAAATTGCATATGAGCATCTTATGCTTCCTACAATTTAGAACATCCAGGACCAGCCTTCAAGGCAACCTTCACATGCCAGGAGTGATGCCTTTGCTGGAGGCTCTGTCACTGTGATTGACTTGCCTGTTATCACACATGGATTTTCTTTCCATATGCCAAGAGGTTTCAGCTACAAATAACCAGTGTGACAGAAGAAGCAATTCTGTACATCAGCCCTACCGTAACAATGCAACAAGGTGTACTGCTACCTGTAAACTTTGTACATTTCATATTAGCACTCTGATAAAACTGGTCAAATAAGTGTTTTTGCTGCGGCCAGCAGCAATTAAAAAAAATCGACTGCCATAGGTGTGCGCACGGGGTGTGCCAGGTGGGCCTGGGCACACCCTAATTACCCCATGTGGTGCTGATACCCCCTGCTGCTGACCACATTGTATTTACTATAGTTCAGTTTGTGAATGAACAGTAAGCCACCTAGCACAGGACATGTCCCATTCATTCACTGATCAGTGCATCCAAGGCTGCAGAGAAAGGGGCTAGGGAATCTCTCTCCTCAGTCTCTTTCTAAAAAAGAGACATCAGGGGTCCATTCAGACCCCTGATATTTCACAAAAGCCCCCCATTGGGGGGGGGGGGGGGGGCAAAAAATGATAAAAAAATGATATTGTAAAAAATCATGCAAAATATAATTGTAAGAAATAGAACAATATAATAAAAATAAAAACACAATCTACTGCTCTTCTGACACCATCCATGTTTTAATACATTTAAAAATGTTTGGTTACATTTATAACAGTGTATGTATATATATATATATATATATATATATATATACACACACACACATACATCCATGTGTATTTGAGCTCTGGGGTGCATACCCTAATGCAAAAGGCTGCGCACACCTATGTCTAATGCTATCAGCTGAGAATAGTCAGAGTTATTAACCGCTTGCCGTCATCACACCGCCATGATGGCATAATGGCTCCCCTGCGTAAATTGCCATAGCTGTACTGAGGAGCCGATGCGCATGCCACTGTCGGCCGTGATGTCCACCAGGCACACGCAATTGCTTCTGACAGAGCCAGAACGAGGATCTGTGTGTGTAAACCTTGTGTTCCTTGTAAATAAGAACACTGATCAGTCTCCTCCCCCAGGAAGTCCCATCCCCCCCACATTTAGAACACACTGAGTGAATTTAACCCCTTGGCCGCCCCCTCGTGTTAACCCCTTCCCTAACAGTGACATTTATACAGTAATCAGTGGCTATTTATAGCTCTGATCGCTGTATAAATGTCAGTGGTCCCAAAAAAGTGTTAAAAGTGTTCAATCTGTCCGCCGCAATAAAAATTAAAATTGCAGATCGCCGCCATTACTAATAAAACATAATAATAAAAATTGCATAAATCTATCCCCTATTTTGTAGACGCTATAACTTTTGCGCAACCAATCAATATACGATTATTGTGATTTTTTTTAACAGAAATATGTAGAAGATTACATATCTGCCTAAACAGAGGAAAACATTTTTATATATTTTTTTTTTAATTAGGGGATATTTAATATAGCAAAAAGTAAAAAATATTGTGTTTTTTTCAAAATCGTCGCTCTTTTGTTGTTCAAAACATAAAAACCGCAGAGGTTATCAAATACCACCAAAAGAAAGCTCTATTTGTGGGAAAAAAAGGACGTCAATTTTGTTTGGGTACATCATTGCACGACTGTGTAATTGTCACTTAAATCGACGCAGTGCCATATCGTAAAAAAATGGCCTGGTCGGGAAGGGGCTAAATCCTTCCAGGGTTGAAGTTGTTAAAGACATTTTCTCATTGTTTGCTACCCAAGATGTATAATTATTTTTCAATATTGGTTTACTTGCCTACCATCACAGTTTTTCTCATAGATTGTTAAAAAAAATCCCCTGTCTGTACTGACCTAAAGCAAATGATTCATATTTATTGTAATCAATGAGAATATGTGGTTGATTTACTATAGCAATAGGAGCAGGGCTCAAGTCCTGCGGGAACTCACGGGAACGGAGTTCCTGTACTTTTTCCACAACAGGAACTCAGTTCCCGTTAGCAGCCGTGTCCTGCAAGACTTGGAAGTATGCGAGCTGTGTGGCAGGTGCTACACCAGCAGCCGCTGATACAGCTTGCAATAGTAAGTGCCGCACACCTGACCATTCAGGCATTGCCAGTAGGGGCCCCATGACAGCTTCCGCTTCATCTACCTGTCAATCACAGCTAGTTGACGGGTAGATCAGGTCCCTGCTAAGAGATTGTATTTAGTTTGACCTCTCGTGATGCGCTTCTCCCCGCCAGCCCCTCCTGATTTTCTGTTTCCTCATCTCCCCCTCCCCCAGTCTCCTGCATACTTGCTCTGTGCGTCCCGCTGAATTCCCCCCTCCTCTATCTTCAGTGCCATATGATGAGAGAACCCAGAGGAGGAGCACAGCTATTCTGCTCATGCAGGGAGAGAGGTGAGCTGAGGGAGGAACATCAGTTTGGGGTGGTAAGCTGGGCACAATACCTGGCAAAGTTTAATGCCAGGAGGGAAGTTTATGTGGAAATATGTGAAGGGTTGGAATAGCAGTGAGTGTGTTGGAGCCCTGCAGAGTTTACAGCATTCTGTCCAGATAATGTGCAGTTAATTTAGGACTTTTCCGTTTAACCCTGTGTTATCCAAAATCTGTTCAATGAAAAGTGTAAACTCACCACATAAACACTCTATATACAAAATAAAATTCCCCAATAAAGATCAGAACATGATGTTCACATTTGCATGGAAGCACAATTGAATGAATGCTGATTATTCAGAGAATTACTGTATTTATGTTTATTGAGGATTTTTTTATTTTTTTTTATGTACTAACAGTTAAGCTTCATACACACAATGCGAAAATTGGATGAAAAATACCACTTTTGAAGCGTTCGTGCATATGAGCCTATCATTTTTATTTTTTTTGGTGGGGGAGTGGATCTTGGGTGGGAGTTCCCACACTTTTTTTCCCAGGACTTGACCCCTGAATAGGAGCTTTTCACCAAAGTGTACATTCACTTTGCAAAGGGAATGTTACTGAATAAGGTAAAACTGTGTTCACTTTAGATGCCCAATCATGTGCTAGAAAATTAAACCTTATTTTTAAATTTCCCTTCCAAATTGTTGAGTACGCAAGGTGAACACAGCATCAACTTATTGACTGACATTTACTTTGCAACGTGAGCATATACTTTGCTAGGTGAGCAGCTCTTATTTGTTTACTGAATCAATATGGAATTATTTGCCATGCATATAATGAACCTGCATATGGCATTCAATATAAGCAAGAAGCAATGCACAAAGTGCAATATCCTTCAATTACCAGGCAGAAGTCATCTTAGCATGTGATAATATCAAAGGAAATCTAAAATTGCACTAAAGAAAATTCCTATTGTGCAATTGATATATCAATTTGAATTCTAAGAACAAATATGGCCCTGAATTATGATGGCACTCTGATAATTCTTTGCAACGCTATGGAATTGCAACTCTGTGGGTTAAATTAACCGCTTCAGCCCCAGAAGATTTTACCCCCTTTCTGACCAGAGCACTTTTTACGATTCAACACTGCGACGCTTTAACTAAAAATTGCACAGTCGTGCGACATTGCAACCAAACAAAATTGACGTCCTTTTTTTCCCACAAATAGAGCTTTCTTTTGGTGGTATTTGATCATCTCTGCATTTTCTATTTTTTGCGCTATAAACAAAAAATAGTGACAATTTTGAAAATAAAGCAATATTTTTTACTTTTTGCTATAATAATTATCCCCCTCAAAAAAATATAAAAAAAATATTTTTTTTCCTCAGTTAAAGCGGGAGTAAACCCGCTGACCTTTTTATTTTTTTACACCTGTAAGGGAAAAGGCATAATGAGCTAATATGCACCGCATACTTTTAATTTAAACATTTTTTTGTATATGATGGCCCACTTTTGGGAAGTCTTGCCTGTTGGGACAGGACACATTGAAATAATATGAGTAGGCTGTTGAGGTGTAAATATACAATATAATAGTACAACAATAAAAATGAGTAATTCTTGGAATATTTGGAAAATGACCCATTTAGCCAGGCAGATTCAAATTTTTTCTCAGTAGTTCCCTTGTTTATATCACAGCCCCCTTACTCATACCATGCTAGAATATACAGTATTGGTCTCACCTCCAGGATTTAAACAAAGCCAACCTATTACAGATAGCTGGTGTTGCCAGGAGACTACGTTTGTTAATAATGAACTGTAGAAAATTAATGACACTTTCTCTAGCAGCTATTTTAAGCAAGATGCTCCAGCCATGCCTGATAAGGATAGAATTGTACTAAAGGAAAGATCTTTAATACGCAGATATCTTTACACCTCAGATGCATCTAGTTTGTCTTTTTTGGCATCTCTGCCAGCCCAAACGAAACACTGGATGGAAGATAACCCATAGGTACTAATTAATTCAGACAATTATGTTAGCTATGATATAAATGAAAAAAAAAATATTGTCAGAAGTCTGGCCATTAGGCACACGATGAGGATAATATGATAGATGTATACATAATTACCATCTTATCGATTGGTTTGAAGGCACAATAGTGTTAAGGGGAAATAATTAAAACAGCAGTATATTGGGTATTAATCTATTAAGAACCCTAATCTCTTTAGTACAGGACTATTCATAAATCAATGGAAGTATTAGTAATAACTAAAACTATTCTGACATTTTAGAACCAACCACAAAAACAATGAAGTTGCGCTACCACCTGGATTGGACATTTAATAAATTTACTTACCTTACTCATCAAATTCTAATCCTTTTTCTGGGATTACCCTAGAGAAGGGTTTCTCAACCTGGGTTCCTCCAGGGGATGCTAGGGGTTCCTTCAGCATTGGGCAATTTCTGCCTCTCAGAGAAGTTCCCACTGACACCATTGATCTTTTTATCTATCTGTAAGGAGGTAATTCTTCCCAATGACCATAAGTGTAAAGGACCATTCTTCCCATTGACCATCACACTAATGTATCATGGGCTGTAGATTTCAAATGCAGAGGTTCCCTGAGAACGGAGAACTATTTCAAGGGTTACTCTGTGTTGCAAAGGTTGAGAAAGGCTGCCCTAGAGCCTTGGGTTGGTATCCTCAGATTACATCAAGCAGCCTAAACTGATTAGAATATGCCATTTTTGTTGTTTTGGATACAGGGGAGAGGGATTATAACCCCAGTCAATTTTTATTGTAGTCTGTGCCTCCGTTAAAGAGATTCACCCTCTCTGTTTGTCCTGTTTACCATTATCATTAAAGGTAAAAGAAAATCCCAAATTTTGGGTTGTCCCCAGAAAAGTAAGAGACTCAAAATCTTCCAATGAGGTCACTGGTTCTTGTGACCTGGGGATCCCCAAAAAATTCCCTTAATTTGCAGGGATTTCCTCTCACTTCTCACTTCTTTGTTTATGGGACAGGAAGTGAAGTGAAATCTCCATAATGGGACACAGATGGTGAAAAAAAAAATCTGACATGGGTTATGATCCTCCATTGCTCTATTCAAAATGAAAAAAAAAAGAAAAAAAAGTTTTGCCTACAGTTCTACTTTAAGAGCTGAATTTCCCTTAAGTGTCGTACACACGATCGGATTTTCCAACGGGAAATGTGTGATGACAGGCTGTTGGCGGAAAATCCGACAGTGTGTATGCTCCATCGGAGCAAATGTGGGATGCCAAGTTTTAAAATTCTCCCCTGACAATGTGTGTGGTCCGTCGGACAAAAGTCCAAAGTACAAACACGCATGCTCGGAAGCAAGGACGAGCCAGAAGCGGTCATGCAGTGTATTCTCTTCTTCTTTAATGGGATAATAATGAAGCTGCTTTGCTGGTAATACTGATGAAGTTATTGCAAATTAATTTTCAAAGGCTTTTTTTTTCTAGTGATGTCAAGAATAATATTTATTTATTTAGTTATTTTTGGGCAAGTTACCAAAACACCATTATCCTGTAGTTTTTAAGACCAAAGATACAACCATGTTGGTGGCCCTTGTCAATTTTACATTGTGTTTTTTTTACATGTAACTTCCTACTTCCAAACTGTCATTTGAAGTAAAACACATAGTCAAGTATTATTCTACACATTTTTTGTTTACTGTGCATTAAAAAAAGAAAACAAATATAATTAGACATGATATCTGTAAGTAGAACTTAACCAAAAAGTGCATTCTATGCATCCAAAAATTTAGAAAATATACCAAATCAAATCATTATTCTACCAAAAAAATAACATCAAAGCAATAACTCCAAGGCCAATAATAAATAACACGTTATCTCCTCCGATTCTGCAACATGTCTGGTTGACGAACGGCCATTCAGAAACGAACTGAAAAGCACGAAATGAAAAAGGCAAAAAGCACGAATCAACACTCACCAAACTTCTACTAAAACAAAATTAGCAGAAGGAACCCAAAGGGGGGCGCTAAAGAGCTGAAAAACCATGTAGTACGTCACTATGTTTGTGATTGTTGGCCAACAATTGTGTGCCATGTGTATGCAAGACAAGTTTGGACCAACGCCCTTTGGACAAAAGTCCACGGTTTTGGTGGCCAACAATCCGATCATGTGTACAAGGCTTTACTGGTTCTTGTAGACAGAAAGCTACCTAACCTCCCTTTTCAGGATCCCATCTTTTGCACAGAACATTTTCTTGTTCTGGTCTTAACCTGGCTTAAAACATTGTAAAGGGGTGTTAATAAATTTGCATGAGATGCAATTTCATTGATCATTACAAAAACATGTGTGGCCAAAAGCTATGTTGGAAAAGGTTGCTACTTTCCCTCTTGCTTCCTACAAAAGGTGGCCTACTTTGCCTAATAGCCAATTTTGGCTATGTATACACTGTGGTATATAGCCAAATTGGTAAATTCTGGGGGTTTAGTGCCTAATCTGAACTTCCAATTTGTTCAGGCTGCAATTAAAACCGCAGTAAAACTTACACTCCCAAGTGATGTGGTAATTTCACCTCCATATGCATTTGTGTTCCAGTATGGGATTAAGTGGGAGGGTAATCTGGTTCCCATGTATGGACCAATTATTTCTAGCTTGGAGCTAAAATAAAATGCACCTACATTACTACAAGTTAATTGGTTTGTGCTCAACGAAGGCAAACAATACTGCCAATAGTCATTGAAGAGTGAGTTTATGATGGACATCAATATTGTATCCGCTAGATTTAAAACAAACCTGTGTTCAGGATATGCTGAGGCTAAATCAGTAGAAAGTTACTCAAGTTGGTGTTTTCCAACAGCAAAGGTGCACTCATATGCAGTCAAATATATTCTGCCATTGATCACTAATGTGGTCAGCCTAAACAGAATTAAAGTGCGCAATAATACAATGCTGGAATCATTATATTGTATCTGCTAGTGTGCAAAGCTAACCAACAACCATTACCCTACTACAAGGGGAAAAAAAATGGGCCTCATTTATCCATGTCTGCAGTAATATGAACTGTCTGTATCTTCCCATGGTGATTTTAAAATTACATTTGGATAATGAAAATTTAAATCTGACTGGATATTGTGAGACAATATAGATACTTTTTTTTTAAATATCTTGAGTCTTGAAACGTTTTTTCCCCCCTTGTGTTTACAGCTTCCCTTTAAATAAATGGCATGGCTGGTTTTATTAAGAATTTCATAATGCACAAAATGGTGCAAAGCGCTGTTATTAGTATATTTGCTTTCAGCACTAAGAGATCCATTCTGCTAGTTTCCCTTTGTCTGTGTCAAAATGTGTCCTTTCTGGTATGTTTACCTTGTTTTTTTTAGCACTATTTCCTAAAACTACTTCGGCGATCCATTTACATACAGGGAACATCCAAATGTAACCACTTCAGCCCTGGAAGATTTTACCCCCTTAATGACCAGAGCAATTTTTGCGATACAGCACTGCATCGTTTTAATTGACAATTGCGCGGTTGTGCGACGCTGTACCCACACAAAATTTAGGTCCTTTTTTCCCACAAATAGAGCTTTTGTTTGATGGTATTTGATCACCTCTGCGGTTTTTATTTTTTGCGCTATAAACAAAAAAAGAGCGGCGATTTTGAAAAAAACACAATTATTTTACTTTTTGCTGTATTAAATATCCCCAAATAAAAAAAAAAAATGATATATAAAAATGTTTTCCTCTGTTTAGGCCGGTAATCTTCTACATATTTTTTGTAAAAAAAATTGCAATAAGTGCAAATTGATTGGTTTGCGCAAAAGTTATAGCGTCAACAAAATAGGGGATAGATTTGTGGCATTTTTATTATTATTTTTTTTTATATTAGTAATGACGGCAATCTGAGTTTTTATCAGGATTGCGGCGGACAGATTGGACACTTTTGACACTATTTTGGGACCATTTATACAGCGATCAGAGCTAAAAAGAGCCACGGATTACTGTTTAAATGTCACTGACAGGGAACGGGTTAAATAGTAGGGTGGGATCAAGGGGTTAAGTGTGCTCCCTCAGCGTGTTCTTACTGTAGGGGGGATGGGCTACCACTGACATGACAGAGATCACTGTTCCCGATGACAGGGAACAGAAGATCTTAGTCACGTTACTAGGCAGTACAGGGAAATGCCTTGTTTAGATTTCCCCGTTCTGCCTCTCCTCGCCGTATTTGCGGGCCACCAGCAGATATTGAGTCCACAGGACCCACGCACGCGCCCGCGCTATCCTGCTTTTGTGAACTGACGTACAGGTCAGTTTGCGTAGAAGTGTCATTATGCTGACGTATATCGTGCAAGTCGGTCGGCAAGCAGTTAAAAAAATGTCATAGTTGTAAAGGTCTCAGGTGCCATATTTTATACATATATATTTTATCATATGTATCAAGGTCAGTGGACATTTACTTTGCAAAATCGTATCATTTTCTTTAGTAAATCAACTCACTAGAGTTATTACTTTACTGTAAGTATACATACTCACAAGACACTGACAGGTTACAGCCCAACTCCAAGGGCATTAATGTCTCCATACTGCAATGGTTAAATGCTCGTTTGGGTCTCTTGAATGAGAAAAACAGTTTAACTTACCTGATCCTCTGCTTCCTGGGCAGACCATGCTCCACTGTGCTCTAGTGGTACACTATTGCCTGGCGTCCTTACATCCAGTGCAGGGCTATTGACCCTATGTTGGTCTTGATGATGTCAGAGGACCTGTCACTGCCAGAGCATAGTGAAGAGAAGGCTGTAGTGACTTGTCTTACAGTGCAGAGGAACCTGCAGAAGCGGAGGATCGGGTAAGTAAAATATTTTTCTTGTTCCCCTAGTCCACTGCCATGGGTAAACAAGCATTTACCCCTGACAGAGCAGGGTCAGCCCCATTGCAAGGGAGGATTTTCCCTGGAGTTCAGGTGTAAACTATCACTAGTTATGTCTAGTTGCTATGTAATGGCTAACAGGTCCCAGTATCACATTGTTAGATTTATTGACTGATGCATGCACACAACCTACATAAACCAATGCTCACAAAGGGTTAGCGGTCTGCTGACGTTGCTTTAGCACTTTGTATTCCTTTGTAATATAAGGTCAATAGAGGTCTTATGTGGTTCACTATAGCCTATTAGAAGTTGAAGTAAGGAGACAGGCACGGAAGGGACACAACAGAATAGTGTTTCAATAAAATGGGAAAGATAGGTAACACATAATTAGTCACAACTTGGGCTTTAATATTTTTCCTGTTACAAGTCATAATAAAAAATACCAAAATTAAACTTCTGCTCGACCACTGATTTCACTAGCCCTCCCCTTGATCCACTTTTTAGATACGTTAGTGACTGCTGGATAAAGCAAATTTTATGTTATAATTTGGAGCAGAGGTGTTAAGTAATCACTGGCCCGCAGCTCTGCTTAGCAATGGGTTTGGATAATTGTAATCAGTCAAGTGCTCTTTATGGTTTAGATTGGGTAGCTCAAAGTAGCAATTGGGAAAAAAAATCCATACTTTCAATTAAATTGTAGTGGTCCATGTTGTTGTTGGTATTGTCAGAGATGGTTTTGCAATTGCTGTCAGAGGTAGTGGAGAGGCGATGCAGGACCTGTACCTCTTGGCCTGGATAAACCAGCCAGAAGCTGGGAGCAGAGGCTAGCTTGATAATTTCATGCAAATTTTATCTTTTAATGGGTCTAAAAGCATGTCTACTGAGTAGTCATCTCTTTCTTCAGCATGGATGATAAGCTTGTCAATCTGGAAATGAGAAAGCAAGCAGCTTGCTAGTCTATGTGTGAGTCCATAGTTACCCTGTACTCTATCTTGTGCAACTGCACTGGAACTTTAATCACAGTTGTCCTCTTCATTATCATCATTATAATGGCATGCTGGTGTTTCTACTAGACAGGAGTCAGTCTAATTTTCATGCTGCCGCATCATCCACATCTGCTGTTCCTCCTAAATGCAATGTTATCAACCCTACTCTGTTTTTGTTTCCATGTGTCTCTTATGGGGGGGGGGGGGGGGGGGTTCCTGGTTCCAGATTCTTGGTGGCAAATGAATGATGGCTGTAGGGTGGATGATGTGTATAAAAAGAAGGATGATGGTGGGAATGAGGATCAGCGCTAATATTAGATGGACCTATCTTCTCACCCTTAAATGTTGTCTCTTACTCAACACACAAAAAAGCTGTTTGTTAAATGTATTGTGTGATTTTGCAAGAACAATGGGTAGGAGGTTTCACAAAAATAGCAATGCGCAAAAACATGGGGGCTATTCCTGCCTCAGCAGAGTAGCTACTGTTCATTTTTCTTTATTTTATTTTTTTGTCAGTAGTAAACAAACTCTAATGGTATGTTCATCACTGTGTTATAGCATAGCCCACAAAAAGTAGGAAATAAGGCATGCTAAGGCCTTTCACTTTGCAAGAAAAGAAATTGCAGATCTTTGGAATCTAAAGATTTTTGAACTATAAATAAGAAAAGCATTATACCCTAAGGCTGGCCGTACACACAGCAAATTTCTTTCCCACAACCATGGGTGGGAAGTTATCCCGGCCAGGAGAAGACAATGATTATTGCTAGCGGTTAAAGCAGCCACTTGCGATAATCAGAAGCAAATCCAGCAGGCTGGTTGTACCCAAGTTGTACATTCAGCCTGCCCACTAATGGTTCAAAAACCTTTAACCTGCTGAACTGGCCGATATTCCAACTGTGTATGGTCAGCCTAACTCAGCATCAGTCATTCAGTCACTCCCATTTTAAACTACATCCTTACTATGAAACCTGGCAACTAAAAGACCATAAAAATGTACCCTGCCTAAAATCTGCTTTGCCTATGTAAAACTGTTAACTCTGCAACAGAATTAGCAAATATGTATCAGTGACTTTATTGTAAACTGAGCTGAAAGTGACAATAACAATGATAGCAATTGTAGTAAAATATAGCATTATGAAAATGACAAGTAGTAGTAAAGGCGCTGAGCAACGCTGGTCTAACAAACCGCAGATGCACTGAGGATTATAATGCAAGAGAAAGAATTTACATCCAAGATAAATAACGAAAAAGAATTGGGATTGAAATTCCCAAAGCGAAAAAAATAATAATGGAATGCACCTGTGTGACCCTTGAAAATTTAGCCTTGTGAAAGAAGAGCTTAGATGTTCAGATTCCTCTGCAACTGATGGAATAGAGAATGCGCCTGCAGTGCTTCTATATGGTAGGGGAAGCAATGAGTATAATGATATGCAACCTTCTGATTGGCTTAAGGAAAAGAACACGTGAGAAAGGGTGGGACAACCACGTGTCAACCCAACCTAAAAATTGATGTTTTGGAGCAAGCTGGTCCCAAACCAGGTAAATCAAACTGGTTATTTCTAATAGCTTTGCTCTTGATTGTGAGACATCATGCATTACACTTTAGTACATGCTGTGCTACATCACAAAAGCAAAGTACTTTACAACAGTGGTCATCAACCCTGTCCTCAGGGCCCACTAACAGGCCAGGATTTATATATTACCTTGGGGAGATGCAGACTAGAATACTGCAAACACTGAGCAGCAAGTGATATCACCTGTGATGTATTTCAGTTATCTTGCAAACCTGGCCTGTTCGTGGGCCCTGAGGACAGAGTTGATGACCACTGCTTTACAATAGCTTTTATATCTTGTTTCCAACAATAAACAGAACCATATATGCACAATTCTTGACACATTCGAGCTAATGGAATTTACCCATTGTAAGTTTGTGAATTCGTTTTAGCATATTAAAACAAAATGGCCCCATGTATTATGTAATGCAAAGAAGAACCCCAGTAAATTGTAGAACATGTGGTAGCAATTGCTAGTTTTTAATGTAATAAACATGCACCCTTATTTCTGTTTCTGTAATATTAGTTAAATAATACATACAGATATTTTACAATCAAAAAACAAGTAAAAAGATATAAGATAATGTACCAATTAATGATACCAGTTAAAGTAAGGTCCCTCGCGTTACATAATCACTTGCTAAGAAGCAATATTTCATATGTATCAGTTGCTATTGCAGAATGCAGATATACATTTATTTGGCATGTCCATAATTTTGTCTATTACCACGTTCCATTTGCTGATGAGGTTTCTTGTAATTGTCTGGATTTCAGTGTAGAGGAAAGAATCGGTTCATACGTTCGGTTGTCTAGCTTTATGAAATTAGTATACTCATACAGCTAGGTAACCAAAGACATAAACCGGCTCAAAACCAGGAGTTTCCCAGGGATCCAGGACTTGGGATGTAATATGCCATGAACAGCTTTTGAGAGACTCTATAGTGATAAGTACAAATGCCTTTACAATGCACCTTCTATGCTTTATGTCCATCCTAATTTGAAACAGCTCACATATGAGGGTTTCTGAGCAGCCATCTAAGACTGAACAGGCCTAGAAAGAAACATGCACACAACTGTTAAATGTATTTTGCATGCACTCCTTACAATTGTGAGATATGGCACCATTTTGTTTTGGAAAATGTTGAAAGTCCTGTCTGATGTAGGTGAATACTTTCCTGGAAAGAGTCTTCCTGTTTACTTAATGCTCATAGAATGAGAGTACCACCCTCTGATTTAGAAATCATCTTATGTGATCAATTGAGCTTTAGACACTGGACATTTTTCATATGATGTCCCCAAATTCAATTATGCAGTGTTTCAGATTTAATGTGCCAGGTGAACACAATTCACCAACAAATGAGTAGTTTGAGGAGGTTTTAGGTCCACATACTATGTAAGTGTTCTTAAGTTTTGTTGTTCTAACAAACCAAATCTGGATTCACATTTGTGAGCATTCTTGATCTAAAACAGTGTTTCTCAACTCCAGTCCCTAAGGTGCCCCAACAGGTTTTGTTTTCGGGATTTCCCTCACATTGGAACAGCTGTGGTAATGACTAAGGCAGTAAAATTGATCAAATCACCTGTGCAAAACAATGGAAATCCTGAAAACATGATCTGTTGTGCCGCCTTGAGACCTGGAGTTGAGACACTGATCTAGAACACTAATAGTGTAATTTTCATTATCATTATCAGTTACGGACATTCGTAAAGGAATGTTGCTAGCACTTGCATCAATGCATAACTTCCCCCCATACATTATAGAAAAACACAAGATAGCAATTCCTACTGTATTGTATGACAATTTCATGTTCATGACTGGAAACATACAAAAGAAGGTGCCGACTGGATCCCTAATCACTACTTGCCCCCTTGATAAGTTGGCACCAGCATTAAAACCCTTCTGTGCTTCATTCACATAATCCTGTACGTTTTGCTCATTACAAAGCACTGAAGATTTTTTAGCCTGTGAGCGATTGGATTATGCCTGCATACCCAAATACTATTTGATGTCTATGCATAGCTGAGGACTTTAACCACTCGTCGTTTTACATCGCTAATTTGAAGAGGAATATTGTTGTTATGGCAGCAGCTAGCTGCCATAACCCCGGTGTCGTCTTCTTCAGCGGGCGGTCCGCTTCAAGATAAGAGTCATCTCTGCGGCGGATTCACCGCAAGATCACTTTTATTGCTCTCCGGTGCCCTCCGCGATTACCGGAGCCGCTGACAGCGGCAAAGGGCGATTCGCATCTGTTCCCTAGCTTAGCATGGAGACGAGTGAGGGGAAGATAGCCCCCACCTGTCTCCTTATCAGTGCAGGGCGGAAGCGACGTCAAAATGTCACTTCCGCCCATAGCTCTTAAAGGGACTTTTTAAAAAAAAAATTATTGCATTTTAGTGTAAATATGAGATCTGAGTTTTTTTTTACCTCAGATCTCATATTTAAGAGGTCCTATCATGCTTTTATTCTAATACAAGGGATGTTTACATTAGGAATAAAAGTGACACATTTTTTTTTTAAAAGAACAGTGTAAAAATGAAAAATAAAAGGTAAAATAAATAAGAAAAAAAAAGTCCCACGAGCTTGCACGCAGCAGCGAACGCTTACGTGAGTAGCGCCCACATATGAAAACGGTGTTCAAACCACACATGTGAGGTATCACTGCAATTGTTAGAGCAATAATTATATCCCTAGACTTCCTCTATAACTCAAAACATGCAACCTGTAAAATTGAAGTGAATTTTTACCAAAAAAAGTGCACTTACAAGACCGCTATATAATGTGTGACAAAAAGTATTGCAATGACTGGCATTTTATTCTCTAGGGTGTTGGGGAAAAAAATAAAAATAAATTTTATATATATATAATATATAATAATATATCTATATATATAATGTTTGGGGGTTCTAATGAATTTCCTAGCAAAAAAAACAGTTTTTAACTTATAAACACTAAATCTCAGAAAAATGCTCAGTCCTTGGGTGGTTAACCACCATCGGTGATATAGACACACATTTCAATGTAAAATACACAAAAAATAAAAAAAAGTTCTAACACTTGGGCTTGGAATCACTGGATACAAAACTGTTTTCTTACCGACTGAGAATCATATATCACTACAGCTGAAAATATATAAATAGAGGAAAACAACTATATAGATTACAGAGATACTGGTACTGTTGGTGGAAAGATTAACTATCAACAAAAATAATCCAACCTAGATGACAATATCTTGGCCTTAAGAATGATCTGGTGATGTTTGTGAATATCCATAGGCATTTGTTATTGATCAATCCTGCAAATTTTAGCCAGAATGGGGAAAAGATCATATTATAGCTTTAGATTTTACTTAAAGCATGCACAAGTATTGCATGGAATAAACAGAAATGTCAGACCATGCATATCTGAGGCAAGGCCTACTAGGACTCCTGATGGTAGCAGCCCACTGATGACTAAAAACTAATACAGTATTAAAAAAAAAATATGCAAAATGCATTTAATACAGGGCATTTTCTCTAGTGTTTTGGAATGCTACAAAAAAGATGGTTTAATGCATCAAAAGGGAGAGCTCAGAGCACATTCCTGGCACTCTGTGTGCTTCCTGTGGTGTATTGCAGAAAGTCAGTATTAAACCTCATTCCCTAGTACAGCCAAGTGCTTGCGGAAGTGTTTCTATTGTATTGTGCTGCATTAAGATGAACATGAACTGTAGCATCTGCAGGGACTGAGATTGAACTCCACGTTCACATGAATCGCTTGCCTCATTGAGCTCCAAGAGTCCGAACACAAATGTTGGAGACCTAATTTAGAAAGGTTTTCACTTCTCAGAAATGCCCACTTGACCCAGCAAAGTTTTCTTTTCCCTAAAATGTTCAAATATTAAAAAAGGAACAAGGTAAACTAAATGCCAAATTCTGTATATGGACAATAAATAAGAAGGTCTTTGGCCCAGTGCAACTGGCTAATACCATTCATAACATAATTTTCTCACACATATCTTTCTTTTGCTTTCCAACCATATTTAATGTCTTGGTGATTCTCTTTTCAGTTGGTTGTCTATTCATTTCACATTCCTCTCCCTCTTAATTGTCTCATATCCATTCTTTTTTTCTAATTCCCTGCTTCCAAACACTTGTGCTTCTGTTGACCTGACCTTTAGACACTGAAACTCTCTATACTCTGGGACAACATAGTGAGATTTGTCATACTGCATTAGGTAGATAGATAGATAGATAGATAGATCTTGTACGAAATAAGTTTAGTCACGTAAAATACATTCTGCTCAATTTTCAAATGCTCAGATATTGCACTTTATTCCATTGCAACGCATGAAAATATATTAAAAAGCAATTCTATTAAATTTTGTTACCATAAGAGGTTCAGATTCAAACATAGCAATTTTTTTAAACCAATGCTTAGCGCACTATAAAAATAAATGAATATATGATAAAATAAATACACAAAATAAATGGTATGGTATTCAAGGAATCTACAAGCCTATATTTAGTAACATACACAACATACTGACAGTTCATACCTTAATAACAAAAAAACAAATAGTAGGTCTAAATAGGCAGGAAAAGAAATGAGGTAATAAATACCTTTTTGAAGAAGTATTTAAAGTTGTTGATAAGTTGCATGTAGAGCACGATATAAGAGACGAGGGTGAAACTCCATGAATGTGGCTTCATTTGGAAAACTAGAATGACCCTGGGAAATTATCACTCCTACTCCTTCCCCCACTCCCCTAACATTAACATAGACCCCCCAACCCCCTCCTTCTTTTTGTGCATTAATTCAAGAGAAGGGGCATGGTCAATTTGGTCCATTCTGGGAACATCTCCACTCTTCATATAAGTGATAAGACTCTTGCCAGAAGATTAGATGAAGGTCTTCTCCCTCTCCATAGTTTTGGGATCTGGGAAAGCCTGGGATTGAAAAGAGGTTTTGGGAATAATGCTGAACTGAGTCAAACAAGTGAAAAGGCCACATCCTGAGTAGGGTAACCCAGACAGGCTAGAGGTCATTCCACCAACAGTGTGTCATGATTTTACCACACCATGCATGCTTCCCTATTCATCTGAAAGTAGGGATGTGAGACAGTTTGTGTGTGTTTGTGGATTAATAAAAGAGGTTACAAAAGTATATAAATTGTTTATACATTGGTCCCTAAGTTTCGATCATGCCATTCCACAGATCCTGCACAATAATAGCGCAGTCTAACAGAGTCTATAGGAATACAGCAGCACTGCTCTACCTGGCTTATATGGTGTTTGTTTTCTACTATCATACTTTACTATTAACTTTACTATGCTTAGTTTTTTACTACACCATACCTTTTTGATCCTAATGTAAGAACAGCTGACATTTAAAAAATGATATTGTTTATTATCAATTGATGTTTCATGCTCTTGTAGACATGCAAATATTTTCTTTGCCTTGATAATTTAAATGCAAAACCATGCAAGACACTTGAAATTTAAATTCTAACAAAAACATTGTGAAATACATTGAATACCCTATGATTTACAACAATAAATCTTAACCCTCTACTACACATTTTTTTTGTAGTTCTGCTGATCACTGATGTTAGTTTCCTTTTGTTTGAAGTTCTTGATTTTAAGCTGCTACTTCTGGGCAAAATCCTGATTCTGGTAACCATGGTAACAGTCTGGGAATCCTATCAAGTTGAATGCTGACAAATTTTGCATGCTATTGTTCTTGCCTCATTTTGGTGCAAATACTGGGGACAAATAAAGCATGCAACATGAAAAAGATGGTTGCTTGACTTATTACCCATCTTATATATGTGCTAGCCATACTACAAAAAATGCAGTTCTTTACAAATATGCCATTAGAATAAAAAAAAAATGGATTGCTGATATCATAAAATTCATAATATTATGGAAAATTCCTCCGGGAAGGTGTGTTTTGTTATAATGAAAGATTATTCAAAATTGTCTTATAAAAGCATGGCACTTTTTTATAGATTACTGCTGGCTTTAATTTGTAGAATAACAGAATTTGTCATTCATGGGAAAAAAAATATCTTGAACAGCTTTGGGAATATAACTAAAACAGGGGTTTTGAATTCTTTCTTAGGTTCACTTAATAATTTGTTACATAGAACCTAGTTTACATTTTTATGGTTATTATAAGAGTGGGTTGACAGTTCTGTTTAATATCTCCACTCTTCCTTACTGCTACTTTTAATTTAATAAGTAAGAAACCTTTATCGGATCCTCTTGGTTAGTTTGGGTGTGCGTTAAAGGGCCAATCAGATTTAGTTCCATTTGAATAGAAACCCTATTTCAAATTTAAATGAACACAGGTTTGCCAGGATGGTGGTATGGTTCAGTTTAACAAATCATCCTATCTGGGTGTCATTCTTTCCCTTGTGAGACTAAAGGGACTTTACCTGCTGAGTGACGTATAAATTATGCAAGAATGATATGAACCCATTACCGCTAAAAACACCCAACTGAGTTAAGCAGATGAGGATTGTTATTAATATTTTTGCTACTATCATTATTATGACTATTATTTCCTCTTATCCAAATTGAAACCCTAACTGTACACAGCTTTGTTGGTCTACAGCACAATATTTTCATCCTAGATTGTGACTTTACTTTAATTCAAAAGTCTGCATGTAATCAATTGAATACTGGCATGAACACATCAATCAGATGAAAGCTGTGGCAGATTAGTAATGGTGTTTCCATAAAATATCCAATCAGATAAACAGATTTAAAAAAAAAAAAAACATATTGGATATTTAATGGAAACATAGATTCCATGGTTTACTGCATACTTAGTAAAACCCCCTATATTTGGCAGTTCTTGAAGCCACAGATAGGAGCCTAGACTGGCCACTATTGCAGGCATAATATGCCAGTTTATTGCATATAGTCTAACACTGTCCATATTGTTTGTATTGTATCTTTTTTTTTCCTCAGGATTATTAGAACTGAGTAAAAAGAGGTTAATATACAATAAAAACATTTTTACATATATGATAATTTCCCAGAATTTAGACTGCAATCAATCATATTGACAAATCAGATTTTAAGTAAATAAAAATCAAACTGAAATCTTTTTTGCTATATTCTGTATGTCTCTGTGGAAAAAGCTGGCATAATTAAAATAACTCAGCATCCCAATTAATGCCTCGTAGACGTGTAGCGGAAGGCTAAAGGGTCTGATCGTACATTTCTGGATAAACAGATTCCACCATGTCTGATAAAGCCAGCTACAATGTTTAAAGGAAACCTGCCATGTCAAATTCTTTTTTTAAATGTTATTTCTAATAATGATTCTTCTTGAAAATGTTTCATCATGGGAATTAGCTTGCATATATATATGTATTGCTGAAATTGGCGTCCCAGCGAATTACAGCTTTGGATTTAATTTCAGAACTATGGTTGCAAGAGAAAAAGCCATACCTAAATAAACCAAGATCACAATATTTGAAAGAATGTCTGAGCAAAATAAAAAAGGGAATAGGAAAGAAGGAAGAGCAATGCATCAAAGTAACAATTTCCTTTACATCGCCTCAAAGCACACTGTGGGAGGGAGTGGATTTAGCCTGCTAAGTAGAATCAGCTATGTTTCACTGCATCAAACAGTAATGCATTACATGTCTAGGAGAAGGAAATGTTTAGAGGTAAACATATGTGTATGCTCTGCGCAGTGATAAACAATGGCAGTACGTCCAACTGGGTATATGCAGATGAGATATTTTACCTACAGAAGAGGATTTGCATGAACATGATAAGAAGGCTTCCTAGCATTGTTTAACATCAGTAAAATATACCTACCTTCTTAAAAGGAAAGCTACAGATTGTTGATTTACTAAAGGAGTAAGGGAGGTTTACTTTGCAAAGTGAATGCTCACCTAGCTTAGTTAATAAGGGAAAGCTTTAAATATGAAATTGTGTGCAAAAGAATAAAAACAAAACAAAAAAACAAGCACCTGATTGAAGAATTGAAGAGAACGTAGCTTCACCTTCAAGTGAACATTGGCTTTTGCAAAGCAAATCCCCTAGAGGTTAGCAGTGGTGCACACTGATTGTGATTTTGGGAGCATTCACTCTTCTGCACTTTAGGTCCGCTTTCCATTGTTATGGTGGAATGAATCTCCCCAGTGTGTTTTTGTGTGGTGCATTTATACAATTCTTGCTTATCAGTTTAGTTGTAGTTTCTACAAGAATAAATTGCACAGCATGAAATTTACAGCGTATGCTTGATTCACTAAAAGAAACAGAGAGTGTGCACTTTGCAAAGCGAATGTTCACTTAGCTCAGTCAATCATTCAATCATGTGCAAGTAAAAATGTTTTGTGGTTTTTACTTGCCGTGCCCATGATTAGGCATTCATAGTGAACACAGTTACATCATGTTTACTAAGCTTAGTGAACATTTGCTTTGCAGAGTGGGCATTTATTTTCTTAAGTAAACAATCTCTACTGCTTTAATAAATCCATCCATATATGCATGTTTTATATACATGGCTCATATGGAAATGTTGCACACTATACAGAATGCACACTATACAGTATGAATGAATGAATGAATGAAATACTTATATAGCGCACAATGCGAACTGAATCGCCTCTAGGCGCTGTGGCGAGCTTTGATCATCTGCTAAAAGAGGAAGGTCTCTTATTGTAATACATATACATGTATTACAATATTTGCTATGGCATTGGGTTTTTATAAACACATTCTGTGAGTGAGAGAAGGGGCTGTGGCTTCAGAAATCGAACATTGCATATCTGAAATTAATATCATGTAAAACAATAGAACCTACTAAACTTGCAATATTTATGCAAATGTAATTATTATGTTAACTCTCACATGACGTGAACCTGAATTCTAAACAACACTGAAAAAAAACCTTTGTCTACCTCTTAAATAGGTATAATTTAGCTGGAGTGGCTCTATTATTTTTGTTATTTATTGTTACTTTTACGTAATTGGGTATTTAGAGTGATCGCTATAAATTATTATGTTCATTGGATTTATTGTGTCACTACAGCAGTTTTTAGAATATAGCAATCGCTAATGCATAAAGTACAGAGGATATGAAATTCAAATTTTTTTAGAAAAGCATTAGGATTTTAGAATGCAGTGAACGGCCTTCATAAGGACGAATGCCACTAACCATGGCAACCAATCAAATTCTACCTGCAATTTTTCAGTTAGCAAATGGAAGTTGACACTTGACCCCATTATTTTTCCTTGGGTTCACTTTTTCTAAGTGATCTCAAGTATTGTGAACAATATCACTGACATAATTGTGTTCACTTACTTACCATATTATAATAAGCAAACAGTAATTTGTTAACAAAATCATAACTTTCTCAAGCCTACAGAACCCATGTGTGATTTACTGAAGGGATTACATATACTAGGCTATGTAATTCAAATGCTACAAGAAAGTTGAATTTGTTTGTGAGACTAGAAACAGTGTTTTATAAAGGTCCAATTTAAATTATTTTTCTAAACAAATACATAAATACTGTATATATACTATATATACATGCTGTAACTTAAAGTGTTACTAAACCCACAACAGTAAAATCAGTCTGTATATGCAGCATAGCATTCTTGTTATACTTACTGTGGAACTTAAGGGGTTAATCCTCTGCATTGTGTAAAAAGGCTCTTTGATACTGAATGCACAGATCCTCCCCCCTGCACTGTCTATCTGGGGAAAGGCTAGCTAACACAGGAAGGTTAGCCGACTTGCACATGCACAGTTGTGTCTTTCACACTGAGGCGCTTTACAGGCACTACAGCGCTAAAAATTAGCGCCTGTAAAGCGCCGCTGCTGTCTCTCCAGTTTGAAAGCTTGAGTGCTTTCATACTGGAGCGATGCGCTTGCAGGGCGTTAAAAAAACTCCTGCAAGCAGCATCTTTGAAGCAGTGTATACACTGCTCCTAAACCGCTCCTGCCCATTGAAATTAATGGGCAGCGCGGCTATACCGCCGGCATAGCACTGCCGCAGCAGCGCTTTAGGGGGGTTTTACCTTTTCTCGGCTGCTAGTGGGGGTAAAAGCGCCCCGCTAGGGGCCCAATAGCACTTCAAAATTGATGGTAAAGCGCCGCTAAAAATAGCGGCGCTTTAATGCCAACACACCCACCATCCCAGTGTGAAAGGGGCCTTATGCTGGAGAGAACATTTACTTGTTCTCAAAGCTAGCCATGTCACATGATATTGACATCACACATGTGGGCGTGTATACAGGCTGTAGTGGAAATCTCCTCCTACCTGAACTCTCAGCACTGGAGAAACTGTTAAGTTTATCATGTAACCGTGGTATACAGATCAGCCAAAAAGGTATATAGTGGCAGTATTTTAATGTAAAAAGAAGATTTATAAGCTGTGGGCACTGTGGGGGGGGGGGGGGGGTGGATTAACTATTTTAATATTAATGGGTTTAGTAACCTAATGTAGCGTTCATACACCAAGTGTTGGCTATTAAAAAAATGTGAACTAGTGAAGGCAAATGTGTCAAGTGTTAAACAGAATAAAGCAGTACAGAATTAATTTATTTTCATTTATATATTTGTGCTGCCAGTGCAAAACATTCTATAATTTTGGGTTCAAAGTGGGGAAGACAAAGACAGTAATAAAAACTAGACAGGCATTATACAGTAATCCTTTCCTAATCTATACATAACAATAAATAGCAGTTTTTGGTGGAATTTCCAAAGTCCCTTGCAACCCCCTCCCCCATCCATAACCCCATAGCCGTATGGGGGTGCCTGGACCTTGTCAAAAATGCCCGCCACCCTCCTCCGTTCCTAGAAGCCATACTATAACTTCCATCAATGAAAAGCGCTCTATGACTGGAGAATGGGCTGATGAATGAAAGGTCAATCCCCTCCATTCATAGATATATAGATATATTAACCCTCCACCATCGGAAAGAATATTGCTGCAGGGGTATGGGGGGGGGGGGGGTAGAGGACTTTGGATTTCAACTAAGAGCACAGCCAGCAGTACAAGGGACATTTCCCATCTAAAGTTCTGTCCCTTGTGTTTTTTCATATTTAACTAAACTTAGACTTTCAATGTCTGACAGATGACAGCAGCAGGTGTGTCAAGCGATGCTGATATCTCTCTATACCTGGACACTGTACTTACTATTTCTAAAGTGCCATTGTCCATGCTTAATTTAATAATGCCTATGACAATTCTGAGATTTCTCACATACATGTAAAAATCTGCATTTTGTTTGCTAGAACACAAAAATATTTATTTTCTGAAGCAAAGGCCCTGGAGAATAAAATGGTGTTCTTTGCACTTTTTTTGTCCCATGAAATGTGCGCAGTTTTAAAATGCAAATTTTCTGGTAAAAATACATTTTAATGAACTTCAGTGCACATAAATACTGTAAAATAAATAAGATGATGTTATGCCGAGTAAATAGATACCTAACAAGTCACGCTTTAAAATTGCGCACACCCATGGAATGATGACAAACTATGGTACATGAAATTATCCATAGGCAATGCTTTAACCACTTCAATACTGGGCATTTCAACCCCTCCTGTCCAGGCCAATTTTCAGCTTTCAGTGCTGTCACACTTTGAATGGCAATTGCGTGGTTATGCAACACTGTACCTAAATTAAATCTTTATATTTTTTGAGACAGATAGAGCTTTCTTTTGGTAGCATTTAATCACTATTGGGGTTTGTATTTTTTGCTAAACAAACAAAAAAAAGACAGAAAATGTTAAAAAAAAAACTAAATTTTCTTAGTGTCTGTTATAAAATGTTGCAAATACGTAATATTTCTTCTCCAAAGGACACAGTGGTCACAGAGCCTGCCCAATGAACATGTGGGAGACGTGTTCTGGGAGGACATCTATGGACGCCCTTCTAGTACAGGAGAGCCATGCTGTAGCCATCTCTTGGCTATGGCACGGCATTGAAGTAGTTAAAGGCCTTTACAGGTTACCAGTTAAGAGTTAAACAGGAGGTCTGGCACTAGAATTATTGCTCCCATCGATGTTTGCAGCAATACTTCTCATGTGTGATGCAATCACTGTTTATATACTGTATGCTGTATTTTTCATTCAACTTTAACACCACCTCCAGCTAAAACTTGAACAAAATTGAAAAGGGATGAAACCTCAGAAAGGCAGCCCAATGGCCAACTTAAAGTGACACTAAAGGTTCGATTATTTAAAAAAAAAACAAACAAACGTGTCATACTTACCTCCACTGTGCAGCTCGTTTTCCACAGAGTGGCCCCGATCCTCGTCTTCTGGGGTCACTCATTGGCTGTCTCGGCTCCTCCCCGCTTCTGATAACCCCCTCTGGGAAATGCTCTCCCAACGGGGTTACCTTGCAGGCACGCTCCAGTGTCCTGTAGTCAGCGTCCATAGACGCCGACTACAGGACTCGGCCCCACCCCCTGGCCCTTGTGTCATTGGAGTTGATTGACAGCAGCACGAGCCAATGGCTGTGAAGAGCCGAGAAGAGTCGAGCAAAGAAAGAGTGCGTTCATGACGTGGGACTTTTCAGGGCTCAGGTAAGTAAAAGGGGGGGGGGCTAGGGGGCCAGTAATTGTAAGATTTTTTTTACCTTAATGCCTAGGGTGCATTAAAGTGAAAAAACATGACCAACATGAAGGTTCATGGAAAGAACCTTTACAACGCCTTTAAAGGGGTTTTCTGCCAGCCCCCTTATTTTAAGCTGTCATCCTGCACAGTGTAATTGTTTATTAAAATTGAAGCCTCTAAATAACTTCTTGTGAAGTATCTTTAGGCCGGTCATGGGACTCCCGGACACTCTAATATTCCGTTTCAGGGCTACAACAGGAGGAGCCGAGCTTTCCCTCTGACATCAGCCGGGAATCACGTGACCGCCGAGCTGGCTGCTCGGCTCCTTCCGCTGTAGCCCTGGATTAACAGAGCGGCCTGGAGTCACGTGACTGGCCTGAAGATACTTCAAAAAAAGTTATTTAGAGGTTTCGATTCTAACAAACAATTACACAGTGCAGGGTGGAAGCTTAAAAGAGAGGGGCTGGAAGTTATTTGTTAAAAATGTTAGTGTGTGACTAACAGCGGAGGGCATAGACAGAGACACAGATTCCCGAGCTGACAGGCAGGGTTTTTAGATTTACAAACACTCTAAGTAGCATATGTAGCAGGCTGACAACACTACTACAGTGACTTAGCATTGTCAGCCTGAAACAGGAAGTGCTGTTACTGGCATGAACGTCAAGTAAGACACTTTGCAATAGATTCACAATAAATCAATTGCTTAAGAAATCTGTATATATAGTGGGGCATAACGTCAAACATACTGAAAAAGAGATTTAGTGTTTGCATACCTTTTACTACAATTTAATAACATTCAGTTTGCTATACCACCACGTATCATAACATATCACCACGGCAATTTCTTATCCCATAAAATACTGTGTTCACTATTTTTATCCTTTGTTGGATCTCGCTGCTTCTGATCTCCTGCAGCCACTACCTGTCTATAACTTTACATGCACTCACTCCAGCAACTGCTTCATAACTTTCTCATGGTGGGATTCTTGATAGCGATAACAGTTGGACAAGCTTGCACAACGAGCGTTGGCACAGCCGCTGTTGATCTCTACAGGAAGCCTGTATGACAAAGTGACAATGCAGGTGAACAAGTCAGAGACAGTGATAAAGTGTTGTCACCTTACAATAGGAAATGTGTAAACAAGGACATTCATTGTTGGATCACCAGCTATTATTTTCATGAAAGAAGCTGCTTTAAAAATATTGAACATGCCTTTTGAAATTACTTTAACATGTTAAAAGGGATATAAGGGATTGTGTTTACATGCATTTTGTAGGCTAATTGATTCCTAATATTTGAAAGGAATTCTTTGATTATTATATAAATCATCTCTTTTAATATTAGTTATTTGTAATTATTTTAAATATATTCTTTAATTAATATATGACTTATCAATTTTAATGGGTTCTGTGTTCAGTGAGTTGCCATTTTCTACACCAATTTAATTTACAACAAATAAAGTTTTTTTTCATAGCCTTTTCAATCATTAAATGTAAAAATCAGGAAACGCAAGGTTGAACTATATCCATGACAACTGCATGCTGATGATAGTCTCACTTTTTACAGTGTCTACTGATGTCTTTGACATTTTCATCTGCTTGCTATTTTTGCATGATTTGCATCACATATGCCCCCTAGGGGCACTACTGTGCAAAAGTTTTTTTTTAAAGACACCATGAAAACATCATATACGTTTTTAGGAGAATAGTTACAAAAATAAGCTAAACCCAAAAAAATCTGCAATAAGCCACAAAGAAGTTCACTAAATGTGTATATATCAGCTATATAATGGTGACTCAGTCCTTTTATTTTTTTCTTGTGAAAATTATTCTTATTATTTTTCAATTACAATACAATGCAGAGACTGCATGTCAAAGAAAAAAACATAACAACTACATACAGCTGTGATATGCAAGAAAAAACAAGAAAACAAAAAAAAGGGGGAAAAAACGACAACAACAAAAGCTGAAAATTCACTTGTGACCTGTACAGGTCACAGGTGAAATTTTACCTTTTTTTTGTTGTTTTTCTCCCTTTTTTTTCTCCACATCCCATGAGAAATCAAGGGTATACACCCACCTCACCCATAATACAGCAAGATAACATATAAAAATAAGGATACCCTACATCTCCTCAAAAAAAACGTAGGAACTGTGATTTTTTAAGCTTTTTACTTTATAAAAAAAAGTGCTGCTATTGCAATCACGCAGCAGCAGAAAATAAGCAGTTTTGGTACCTTATGTTTTAAGTGATACTCCAAGCAAAACAAATAGTTAATTTGGGATAAAGTGGGAAGGGTTGGAACCTCTGTGTGGTTTTCACTTACTTTTTTTGTGGTGTCTGAGGCAGGAAGTGGGAAATTTCCTCAATTTTCCAGCAGGGACATCAATAAAAACCTGCTTCTATGTTTTATTCATAATTCTACTGTACATTAACTGAATTAGATCAGCATTCAACTTCAATAAATACAGCTAAATAGACCTGTAACTATCATAGTTATATCTCACTTGCTCCTTTATTATGACACTCCAAATTGTTATTATTGTTACATTTTAGTGTAGTAAGAAAAAGTTAGATTGCTTATGTCTCTGAAAAGTATCCTGAAAAATAGAATTTTAATATGTTTTGGATAAAAAAAATTGCAGCTAATATTGCTGATGGATACATTAGATCCAAATTATTCAGTACTGCACTTCTGGCCAGCAATTTTCTTCTGGTTCTCTTCCCTCTTACTTTGAACTTGAGTAAATACATTGCATTTAAACAGTCAAAGTACCCAGGTTAGTGATTTTCTAGTGATGTTGGCTAACCAGCCAGTTACACGAATCTGATTGCATCATATTTGTCATTTGACATACCGACACAGCATGAACACACACATGCACACAGATAGATATGCACATACACGTGATTAAAAATGTAACAAAATTCAGATTGAAAGCATGACTAGATTAGTGTGTGCATGCATGTAAAAGGTGTGAGGCCTTATCAAGTTTCATTTAGAGAGAGAAAGTCTGAAAGGAAACAGCTTCCATTGTTATATAATTGTAATCCTAAAGTGCTTTGGAATGCTGCCATGTATTACATGTGTGTTTGTAATATAAAGGTTTTAAATGCATAGTAAAAAAAAGGATGGTTTTAGAACTTAGAAACTCAGAAACTGGCCCCCAAACACATCTATCACTGGTTCATGCACTGAACTGATAGATGAACATTACACAGGTGTTTTTTGTTGTAATGTAATAATAAAATCAGTCTGGATAGAGACATTTTTATTAGTTATTTGTAAACTTCAGATGCAGATCAATGTCAGTAGGTCCCACCACATGCATCCTATATCCAGTTAATGGACTGACTTTTCGTCAATGGCAGCATGGATTTACAAAGTACAAAGAAATCCCATAATACAACACCACTTCCTTTAATAATATCACGTGTAACACTTGTTAATGCCAAAAAAGAAGCTTAGGAGTCCACACAATCAAACTGGAGTTATGTACTAAAAAATAATTTGTATGCTGTTATATAATGGTAGAAAATATAACAGAAAACAAGCCAATTGTAATGGGCAGAGTCACAGTAACCCATACTAGTGAAAACTAGTTTTATTTGAATGTATTGCTAAATGCTGGTTAGATGTTGTGGGCACCTGCACATTTCTGTTTACCTTGAATTTTGCTTTACTCATTATTATGAATACTAAAAGTTACCTTATCTTAATTGTACAGTATAAGACATGGGACTGTGGGTTATATGCAGGCTTCCTTCAGGTGTTTGGACACTGACAAAAAATGTTGCTAGGGCACACTCTATGGCACACTCATATAGCGCCACCTACTTAGTAAGACTCTAGTTTTTTGCTAGTGCACTTAGGTGATGGACCTCTTTTTCCTTTGGAGAAGTATTTTTCTTTTTAAGCCATTCTTTTGTTCTTCAGACTTTTTTTATCTGCTTATTGTCCTGGACTATCTAGCAGTTTTCGGTTCAGAAACCCTTT
The DNA here is from genome assembly GCF_037356315.1 of Lithobates pipiens. Classification (NCBI taxonomy): domain Eukaryota; kingdom Metazoa; phylum Chordata; class Amphibia; order Anura; family Ranidae; genus Lithobates; species Lithobates pipiens. The sequence goes on along the minus strand of NW_027507718.1, from coordinate 119,772,998 downwards.
TTAGTGTTTACCTTGGGGACACTATGTGGACCCCACTCTAGTTAGGGCCAGCCTGTATAGTTTGCTTTGAGCACTGTATCCCGTGTTAAAGGCTCACCTTGACACCTTGTTGCAACAGGCGTAGTCAGCCTAAGTGTATTATTCGGGATCCTAGGCCCTGAAGATCCATTTGGGGTGTTCCCACCATATTGGGTGCAACCTGGACCCTTAACAGGCCCAACAATTTGGACAAGGTAAGACAGAGTTTTCCTTTCATTTGAACTGTTCCTTGCTATACACAACAGCTGCCTAGATGTTATTCACTCACATTTGTTACTCTCATTTATACTTGTCTCTGATCCCTTTGGCGCTATACTTTTTTACACTTAATTTTACATTTCAGTGACTTTTCCCATCCGCGCTTTGTCTTAGGATGGTGATCATGGTTGCAACATGTCTGCTGACACACTTCCACCCACCATAATAGAAGAAAACATCCACACTACATTTGCTGCACTTTATGCCGCCTTCTACAGGAACATGGCCAGAACCTGGGTTAAAGCTATGCTTTGCTGTTTGTGCCATACTAAATTTCTCAAAGTATTTGTTACCCCAACATTTTATACTTCTGATATTTGTTGATGGTACCATGCACTTGTATTAAAAACGATCCTGTCCTCTTTGTATTGTGTGAAATACTTGGTGATTCTGCCAGTCCCCCTGCTTTCATATTTCAAACTGACCACACCAAAGCATGGAAGCACATCCCAACATGGTCAGTTTGCCTGTTTGCTTTCTATTTGGGAGCACAACCTGCCCTTATTCAGACTTGTGCTGACACACCAACCTGCAAGCTAATCACTTGGAAGATCAGTGTCTTGCAGTTTCTCTGCCTCCTGCTGACCCCCCCCCCCCCCCCCCCCCGCAGTCTCAATCCCCACCTCTCCAAAGCCTCTTGTGTAGCTGAGAACAGAAGTCCTGTGACCACTTATAAATAAAGGAAAAATAAAGATATTCTAAATTATATATATTATACACACATATTTTGCCTTGCATTTTCATTATTTCTATTTTCTATTTTCTATTCTATTGGGCTAGGTTCACATATACTTTAAGTGTAAAAATATATAACAAAACTATTAGAGGTCTATAATGACTCATGTATTTTTAAACTGTATTAGTTCAAATACTCATCTTTTGCTTTTTTCAAGTAATTCATTAGATTTTGGTGGCCAGCATGTTTTGACTGACTTTTGCCACTTGATGGCACTCAACTGTTGTATGACTGAACCTTTCCAACTATGGCACATTTCCACCTCAATCAATAAATGCAAAAAAAAAATGATATATTTATACATAAGCAAAACAATCTGGTCTATCATCATAATTTTTAAGGAAATATACTAGTCAGGCCTTGCTTCCTTATTTTAACAGATCATGTTTGGAAGAAAGCTTAAATTTGATTGGTTACTATAAGCAGTAACTAAAAAGTTCTTGTCCATTAGTTTTGACGAACGAGGACTGGTTGTAGATCACATATCCTAATTTAATCTTATCATATAAGATCCCTTGTATGAAGTTGTACATTTAAATAATATTGTAATATGCAAAGAATAAGCTACTTTGATCTCTGGCATAAAAAACCCTGTTTGCCAACTACTTATCTACTCATTTTTTACAGTAATTGTAAATGCTTTTTTTTTATTTTGCTTTTTTTTTTAATAACAAACGGGTTTATACTAACCTGCTGTGTGCAATGGATCCTCCTGTTTCCTCGAGGCACTGCGGGTCCTCCTCTTTTGTGAGTGCCCCCATAGAAAGTCGCACATGCGGGCACTCGTGCGGGCTCGCTCCCGAGCCTCTCTCTCTACGTCTATAGACACAGACAGTGGGACTTGGCCCTGTCCCCTGCTCCCCCGTCACTGACTTTGATTGGTGATACTACTACCTAAACATTTTTTCCCTTAATGCGAGGAATGCATTAAGGGAAAAAATGTTTAAGCTTTATAACCACTTTAAATAAACACCACTACAGTGATGAACATATTAACATATGCAAACATGTTAATAGTGACTCCTGTCAATATTGCACTATAGCACCAATTTAATTTGTTTCAAAACATGCTCTTTATGCATATAAGGGAAGTTTTAAGGAGTTATATGGTCACAGCATACATTTTCAATTTATAACACCAGCATTGTAATAATAATAATACAAACAATAGTTATTATTGATAATTCAATGCAAGCTAACTTCAAAAATCTCTTTTCAAGTTTTGAATTCTGCCTGTCTGCTGGCCATCTCTTTCCACAACTTCCTGGATTCCCGGCAAGCTTTGCAGCTTCTCCTCTGCGCTTTACTTTCCGTTTCTAAGGACTACATATCCCATGGTACCTTGCTGTCTGCAAGCAGTAATTCCTGTAATTGATTTCTGAGCTGTCCCGCCTCCTGAAACTCCTCCCCTCAGCACCTCTGTAGTTCACAAGGCAGGCTATGTGAAATGTGTGACACAGCAGCGCCTATTCACAGAACATTTATGTCACAGAATTCAAGGAAGAAATCTGTGAGGATCTTCACAAAGTAAGTTTACAAACTTCAAGATTGTTCAGATTATTAGATGTAGGCTGTAAATAATTGAAAATACGAAAAAATTTAAATACGATGTGGAAATTAATATGTAGATATTAAATATAGCTATAGATATGCTTTAAAATCAACAGGTGATCTACTGGCCTGCATGCATTTCAAATACTTGGTCAAGTTAGGGTAAATAAATAAATAAATTAGCCCCAATGTCTTTGTAACAACATCTTCAATGTTAGGAAAATAGGACATTACACACCAATGACATTAGATCACGCTCAACTTTGTTAGACCTGGACAAAGCACACTGTAGACCCACCTAGAACCACCCCCCCCATAACATGTTACCCTAATATGGGCTTGAGTGAAATGAGGGGCAGTCCTAGATGGGGCTGCAGTATGCTTTTTCTGGGACTAATAAAGTTAGATATGTTCTGACATCATCAATGTGCAATGTCCTGCTTTTCTAATGAGTTCATCCAGCACTGGGCTGCCTTTCGGCAACACTTAGGCTTCCAGATGAAAGGATTTTCATACAACCTTGATGCAGTGGTATCTATTTGCATGACCACCACTGTTAACATCAGTTTCAGTTTGTTTATTAGCCAGTTCCTCCCTATGGCAAAATGACAGCCAGGGGGACTTTCAGCCTTCTGAGTGGATGTCATATGAAGTCCTCCCAGAAGGCACCTCTCGCAAGGTAACCTCCACCGGACACAGCTGATGACTAATCACTATACCAGCCCACTGCCAGTACCATGTGATTACTGTGAACAATCACAGCAGATCACATGACAATGGTAAACAATGGATAGTTTCCTTTATGCCATCCATTGTATACAATTGCATTTCTAGCTTTGTTTGGTCACAGTGATCACATTGTACAGACAGGACACATTACTCCCCATCTGTACCATGTGATTAGCATTGGCCAATCACAGCTAATCACAACAAAAGACACTAAATGAATCTGTTTCATTCAGTAAAAATGGTTGTTTATACCAATGAAATTTATTGGTATAAGCAATCATAATGTGTAAAACAAATTCTGTTCATTTTCCCAGAGTAGTACAGTGTTAATATGGTAACAATATATTGCTCTGATCACAGTGTGTTAAAAAAAAAAAAAGAAAAGAAAGAAAAAATGTAAAAAGAAACAAAAAAGAAAATTAAACATTTATTTTTTTACATACTGTCACCAGTCAGTGTCTCTGATCACCACAACACCAGTTATATAATGCTGCACTGCACTGGTGACAGTATGTAAAAAAAAATTGTGACTTTTTTTTTCAATTACTTAATTTTCCAAAAAATTTTGACAACAAGTTACAACTTCAAAATACCTTCAACTCTCTACTTTTCAAAAAGGGCTCATTTGAGGGGGTATTTGGTGTTTTTTGGGCCTCAAGAAATAAGATAGGTTGTCAGTATATCAGAATTAATCAATTATATATTATATATATATATATATATATATATATATATATATATATATATATATATATATATATATATATATATATATATATATACTGTATATATACCATAGTTTGTGGATTACTGAATTTTCAACACTGATTTGGGTTATTTTGACCAAGGAAATGTAGCAAAATATATTTGGCCTACATTTATGAAGAAACATTATTTATTTGTAAAAAACTCAAGCTAAGAAAAACAAGTGTTTTTTTTTTCTAAATCTTCAGTCTTTTTTAGTTTATTTAGCAAAAAAAAAACTAAAAAACTCAGTGGTGAATAAATACCACCAAAAAAAAACATCTATATGTTTGAAAAAAAGATTAAAAAAATTCTTATGGACACGTTGTACACGTTGGACGTGTTGCATGACCATGCAATTGTCATTCAAAGTGTGACAGCACTGAATGATGAAAATTAGCCTGAGCAGGAAGTAAAAGTGGGGTAAAAGTGCCCAGTATTAAAGTGGTTAAAAGAAACCTGTATGAAGAAAATACAAAATGCAAATTCCTTAGGGCCGGGTTCACAGCTGAATCACACAGGAACGCGCTCCGTGTTTCTGTGCGATTCCTATGCAACTTTCAACCCATTCATTTGAATAGGTTAAAATTGCACTGGATTGCATGTACTGCTTTTCAAAAACACACTGCACTGGATCACATGGTACTGCGGTACCATGTGATCTAGTGTAGGCAATTGCACTGTGGAGGTTATTTACAAAAGGCAAATCCTCTTTGCACTGAAAGTGCACCTGGAAGTGCAGTGGCTCTAAATCTAAGGGATAGATCTGAAATGAGAGGAAGCTCTGCTGATTTTATCATCCAATCATGTGCAAGCTAAAATGCTGTTTTTTATTTTACTTGCATGTCCCCCTCGGATCTACAGCGACTTTACTTCCAAGTACACTTTCAGTGCAATTTCAAGTGCACTTGTAGTACAGTGCAGTGCAGTGCACTTGTAGTACAAAGTGGATTTGCCTTCAGTAAATAACCTCCTGTATTTGTGATCCGCATTTGGGGTGTCATTAGCATTATTTTGACACCCGTAGAAGATGGCACACCTAGTACATTTTGAATGTGGTGTGGGAAATATGCACTGAATGTAGGTTTCCCGCACTGCATTCTGGTGTGAATAAGCCCTAAAATCATCAATTTAATGCTTTCCAAAACAGTTACATTGAAGGCATGTTGTGATTGATAACTGTCACAGGTGTTTGTTCTCCCAACTGAATTGTCAAACAATCACATGACTGGTGTCATAACTGATCACATGTGCAGCACCAAGGCAACTCCAGATCCAACACAAAGGCTAAGATGGCTGCTTCTTGGCTGTAAAGGATAGGAGGGGTTAGTTCCACTTTAACACTTCCGTAAATGCTTGTTTCCTGGCTGTCAACCTAAACCAATGGCGTACATACAGTGTTTTTTTTAAGGCACTGACCTGCATAAAGTAAACACATTAGGAGTTCAGTCTACACCTTTTTTATCTGCATGCTTGTTCCGGGTCTGTGACTTGCAAAGTATCAAAACTAGTAAATTATTATTCTTAGAAGACGGTCAGCAATGGCAGTCCATCTCAGCGTGGCAGTGTGGTGCGTTTTGAAAACTATAACATATCCATTATTTTCTATGTATTTGTGAGTTGGGAGGCCCATCGAAGTCAGTGGCAGTGCATCAAAATGCATATAATATACATTTTAGTGTGTTCGTAACAAGCACTAACAACCACTATCCACTCCAAATTCTAAATTCAAAAATAAGATGCTAAACATGTCAAATCTCATTGAATATCTGTAAAGAGCACAACACTGAATGACAACACCTTCTTGCCCTTTGTGGTAGTAAGTCTCATCACAGCATGTCCACTGTTCTGCATACTTAGTGTTATCTTAAAGCTAAACTCTGGGATAAGTAAATACTGTCTAAACACAATAGGCATTTGTATTCTTACTTGAGTCTTGATGCGCTTTGTGTATTTCTTCTAGATCTCTATGAAAAAACCTTGTCTTTGTGCAGGTGTGTCCTGTGACAACGACCAATCACTGCTGCTCTCTCTACATACAGCACAATAGAGATTTCACTTCTTCTTTTACAAGAAACCTTGGGTTTGCATTGCAAGGACATTTGGTGCACCAAAAAGTTGATCTGTTGTTATTGTTTAGAAATATATTTAAACTAAGGTTCTCGGACAGATTTTCCAATCTAGTGTTAAACAACTACACCTTGTGCGTCAGACAAAAAATCAGAAACATTTACTGACAATAGTTAGAAATAAAAACTATATTAACCTTCTTATATTGGAATGGGCAACCTTAGGACACAAATCGTAGTTGTGTTACAAGGCAATACATGTATGAAGCACTGATAAGTAACTGTAACAGCCAGCTATTACTTATGCTACAATACATTCTACCTCAGGGTGACAATACAGCCATCATATTGCCATCGCAGATTAGATTTGTGGACAAGCCTATTTAGCTTTGTTGTATATTTTGTTACTCTCCTGATCCTAGTACTGAGCAAGGACTGTCTCCTTGTATTGCTTCCATCTCTGAGTTTGAGCTCTGCTGTACAGTAAACTGGTAAAAAGACGGAGATTGGTAAAGAGATTCCCTGGTAGCTGGTGAAACAACACCCCCTAGTGTTTATAACGCTCAATCATCCAGTTACCAGCGCTAAAAATAAATAAACTTTTAACACTTCCTATACAAAAAAAAATTAAAGATTCAAGACCAAATAATTTTTTTTTTAGTCCAAAATATTGTTGCAGTGAAATTCAGTTTATTTATAATGCACTCTGAAGAATGAAATAATATCTATTATTCTTCAATCTCAAGGGTGTTTCTGGATGAATAGCATTCCAGATTGTCAAAGTCTTTGTGTAAATATGTCTGTCATCTCTCCTAGTGGGTATGTGTGTGTCTGTATTTATCCAGGGCTGCATCTCCACCAAAATGTTAGGAATTTGTTTCATAGTAGAAATTGAAGAATCCTTAGTTTCGTACAATACTTCAAGAAAAGTTGTTTATTCAACAGAAAGATAATAAAAAACAGGATTCACATAATGACAGCTGGTAACATATGGTAAGGTGAAGGCTTCAAATGGAAGAAGAGGTATCAGATGTTACATTCTCCTCCATTGTGTAGGGTTCCTTCCCTCTCTTCCTAACTAGCCATTCAACCCTCTTGGATTCTTATACTTTTTCATAATGTTATGTCAGCATTTCACTAGCGTAACACCCATTCTTGCATATATGCTTATATTGTTTTAGTCTATAGTTAAGTTAAATAACTCCACCCATTGTCCTGACATAGTAACTTAGAATAGAAATACCTACACAGCAAAATTACTTTTCTCTGTATTCTGTCAGTAAGCTTCAGAAACTAACACTACAATTACATTATTACATTCATGTGTTTCATATATTTTTCAGAAACTTCTATCACTTAAAATAGTAGTAAACTCAAAATCTCTAATACAATCCTAAAAGTCTTTATCTTTGAGTACTTTTCATTACATGCCCTTTGCCATAGTGGAAAAGGAGGCTTACCAGAACTTATTGAAAACTTATAGAAAGTGAGTCATAAAGCATTTTTTTAAATGTGATCCAAGTTCCTGCAAACTCAGAGGGAATTCCCCTCTTCCAATAAGTCTCTCATTTTTAACTCAACTTGATCCTGAATTTAAAGATGGCAGCTCCCACAGAGTTTGCAGTAACCTGGATTACATAAAAATACCATATTGACATTTAGTGATTTGTGCTTCAGTGAATGAGTGAACTAAATAATCTGTTTGCCCAAACATTGCAGCAAACCTCTTGCTGTGCAGGAAGTCATTCATTAGTGCAAAAATTAAAGCGTAACTCCACTTTTGTTGAGAAAAAACACATTCCCCCCTCGGTGATCTATGTACATTGCAAGGATTATAATAACCTTTGGTGCAGATTCCTACCTTTTGTTATTCTTGAGAAATCCATGTGTGTTTGTCTGTGACTCTGTACTGAGTGGGTCTAATGGGAGTGGTTTCATAATTAACTGAAATCTGCGGGGCCTTTAGACAAACTCCTATTGAAAGTATCTCTTCAGAAATTAATTTTTTTGTTGCAGGGGAGGCTTGAAATCTGACTTGTATCCTAGGCAGACTTCTGGGAAAATTGGTGAGCCAATCACACAAGCAGGAAATTATGTTTCTGGGGAGAGGTCAGTACACACTCTGTGTACAGAACAGCTTCAGGTAGCCATATTGCATTGCATTCTCTGAATATTACAGTGGCTGCAGATTGAAAAGGAAAGGTCATTTTTAATAACATTCAATTACAAAATGATTAGTGTCACGATTATATGTGCTATATTATTTTTTCTTTATTTGCTATTTTATCCAGCGAAAGTGGAGTTACCCTTTAAAGGCAGCCTCCTACTTTGGGCTGTGGTTGATAGGATGCCAGTGGTCCCATTAAGCTAAATTTAAGCAGTGGGGCCTGGGATAAGGCCATATTTGGTCTTACAGCCAATTTCCAAGGTGCTATGCAATGATCATCCCCCTGGAAAGGTACCCTCTTCAAGCTGACTGCAGCATGTGCCCAGCTCTCAATGCCCTTTGTTTGACAATCCCTTTGCTAATTTCCTTAAAAATGGGAAAAATGTATTTGCAGGACTTAAATAGGGTTCAGGGAATGTTTTCAATTTCTGAATTTTTATTTAATTGTTCAGAAATTGTCCCTCAAACCAAACTCAGGCACATTTAGCTCATCACTACTTAAAGCGGTTCTGCACCTAAAAAAAAAATATTAAAAGCCAGCAGCTACTAATATTGCAGCTGCTAACTTTTAATAAAATCACACTTACCTGTCCCAGGGTCCAGCGATGTCGGCGGCAGATGACGAGCGATCGCTCGTCTCGCTGCTGCCCCCGCCGCCATCCTCTGTCAGGGAATCGGGAAGTGAAGCATTATAGCTTCACTGCCCGGTTCCCTACTGCGCATGCGCGAGTCGCGCTGCACGTCTCTTATGGTCCCCCGCTGTGTCTCTGGGAACTGTGTGTTTCCCAGAACACAACGGGGGGGGGGGGGGGGGCGTCTGCGGGGGTCTGCGGCGGTCTGCCCGGAAGTGGGTGCAGATACCTGGATTATCCAGGTAACTGCACCCCCCTCCCCCCTGAAAGGTGCCGATTGTGGCACCAGAGGGGGGGGGAGGGATCAGATTAGCAGAACTTCTCCTTTAGGGTGAAGAACCGCTTTAACAAAGTGGTCCTAATGAAAGAACTCAATTTTACCTTAGGATTTATCAATAGCTGACATGTTTTTGATGGTTTGGTTGCCTAACCGCCAAATCACAAGTAATAGAGGAACTGTGTCAATGGCACCTCAAAAATATTGTCAAGAACAAGGAGCCACCTGGATTTATTTCAAGAGACAATTTACGGTAACTGAAGGTAAAAAATAAATAAAAAAATATAGCTGGTTGGACTCAGCCATTAAAATATATAGTTTGAAATTAGCTATTGCTGTACCTCTTCAAATATTACTCTGGTTACTTTAATTATTTGTAGGAAACAGTATTTATATAAGAAACAAAGTCCGATCCCTAAATGGGAGTCTCCACTGGCTCTGCTCTTATGTGTTTTGTGTGTTGTGTAGATCTCTGTTATTCCCATAGGCTGGGCATGTGAAAAATGTATTCCCTTCTCTGCTGAGGTGAGCTGAGTAAAAATAATATATTTTTGAGCTGGTGTATAGGCCACCTTCTTTCCAGCTTTGTGGAAGAAAATAAACATGTAATATAGACAGAGGGGGCAGCACTAAATGCTAGCAATATGGCCAAGTAATGAATTTAATTACACCTTATATAGCAGAAGAACCAGGAACCATATTAAGCGTGAAAAAAAAACACCCTTAATGAGATTATGCAAGAATCCCAAAGAACCCTTATCCTACCAATGGATATTATACACAAATAACATCCCCTAATACCCAGTATCTCTGAGTTTGAAAAATGCCATTAAGAGATTACAATGTATGCCTTGTATTTATTGTATTTCATTATTTATATATACTATAATTTTATTTCATATTATTTATTGCTATTATTTTGTTTTACTTTAAATCAGGACTATTTTTGCAAGGACATAACCATAAGTAATCTATGTAACTTACAATGGGAATAGTTATACCCATTTAGCGATAAGCATAATTGTGAATGACCGGTTGTAAATATTCTAACATACCAGAAGGTGCACAAAGGCTCAATAATTGATCTAGAGGCTGGCAATACAGCTTGAATGGCCTACTATTTTACTCAACATCTATCTATCTATCTATCTATCTATCTATCTATCTATCTATCTATCTATCTTTATTGTCTAGTATGGGTCCTCTTTTTTAGAATGGAACACACTACTAAGTCAAGAAAATTAGACAGAGAGAGAGAGAAACATCAAGACTGTACAATGCTGAGCAGAAAATTGAGGTCTACTCAAGACTTAACTCCACCTCTCGGAAAATCTATTAGTCAGTACACCCAATGATCTTGGAATGTTTTTGCGCATACACATCTTAGCTTTTACTTCATAAGGCAAAGAGCAATATGCAAAGTGCAGTCCAGCAACCAATCAGCAATATTTTTGATACTCAGACTGATCTAAACCAATTAAAGATAAAACCTGATTGGTTACCATGGGTTACTGTACATCATTGGTCTTTACATCGCCTTGGTAATAGGGTGACCGTAGCCAGGTAGAGTTTAGAGCTGCCTAAAAATATATACATTAGATATACCTTTTATGAACAAGCACTGTATCAGAAATATCATCATTGACAATGGCTAACAACCATCGCTTGAGGATTGTAAAGGTGATATTCCATCCATTGTACATGCAAATTTTATACGACTGTTGGTAACTGAATTCCGCTAACGTATTTTCTTATCTACTAGGGAAGGCAGCATGTTGCAAACATGATTATTTTGGTAATTAACACACTGCCCCTCCACCACCACCATCACCACAAACACACACACACCACCCCTACCTTTCATCTTTCTTTAACAGAACCATTTTAGATGTGTAAACAGAAATGGTGAATCCAATGGATGAAAAAATATTAGGTGAACAAGGGTGGCCATTTTAAAAAAAGTAAAAACACACCTTCCAAATTTCTAAACCACTAAACCACTAAACAGACGCACACAAACATTAATTTGTAAATAATTTTTGTACATAATGTGTGTGTGTGTGTGTGTGTGTGTGTGTGTGTGTGTGTGTGTGTATATATATATATATATATATATATATATATATATATATCTATATATCTATATATCTATGTATATATAAATTCAATAGAAGTGTAGTATTCAATCTGTGATGTGTAGTATTATGTATTCTATGGTTTTAGAAAAGCAAATTAGAGCTGACGTTTCCTTAAAATCATGGGATTTGATTAACCATTGTTGGAAAATTAGCATTTTGCCGCAAAAGCAGTTCATCTTAACTCGCAACATTAATTGTAGGCCAAATGAACAAGAATATAGTGACACGCACCAGTTAAAAAACATTCCCATGTATACACGTGGATGTTTCACTGAAACTGTAGTCAATTTAATACCATGCATATGCTTCCCATAGGATATTCATACTCCTCTACTGTCCTTGCAACATAGATGACTGGATAAACAAGAATTCTATTGTATGCATAATAATATTGCTGGTAAAGATAGTTGTGTGTCTAAGTGCTTATATTGCAGTTGAATATGTCAATTAATGTCACTTACTCTCCTAATGCTATAAGCCTAAACTATGTGCAGTTACAACAAGAAATGATCAAAAGGAAATATATAAAGATTATTTTTTGTTGTTGCAAATTATGTCCACCTCTGTGATCATACAATACACTATATACATAGGCATGTCTTGTGGATATACCAACTAAAATATATTAGATAATACACTAATATGAATACAGAAACAAATGAGTGTTCCATAAATGTGCAAGTCAGCAATAAGACATACAGGAGCAAGAACCACACCTGCACAATATCGAAGAACATTTGAACTCAGACTCAAGCCTTACCGTATGTGGATCAGGAAATGTCCCTGTGCTCTTAACCTAGGAGAGATCAGACCAAATGTAAAGCTTTTTGTTAATATAAAATTACAGGGACACCTATAGCACAATTAATCATTAATAGTATAACAAATTAAAATCCACAAAACACACCAACACATTTGTCTATAACTATATTTGAAAACCTTCTTAAATAAGTCTTCCATTGATAAGCAAAACATGCTACATTAATTCGTGAATGTAGCAGGGATGTTTTTTCTGAGCTTCAAACGTATACAATTGTTTTTTTAAGTAGTGGTGTGGATAATTTCATTACCCCAACACTGCATGCATTATTTAGGCCCTATAAATTGTCACATACTTTTCATCCTTCTGTAGTATAACAGCTGAAACATGCTACATTATCTATATATCTAGCTCTAACAATGTTATAATGCCTTATCCCTCTAATTACGTAGGTATGTATTTATACATAGAAGGGTAAAGTGTGTGAGATTATATATAAAAAATCATAAAATCATATGTTCACTTACTGTATGTTATTATGCTAAATAAAAAATTAAAGCAGAAGTAGTGGCTTTTACTAATATGCTTTTTGAATGTAATTTTGCTCAGCCACATTTACAAATTCTTTATGTAGCAGACGGTTAACTGAATATTTACTCGATATTTCAGAAAATTATGTATAGAGATGTGCATTTAAATAGAAGTAAAACTTAAAGAGAAAGAACCCTTTGATATAATAATTGTAAATAAAAGCTGTACTTACTGCAGACGCCCAACTAAGCAAATTCACAGATTAGAGAAAAAAAGGTTTTAAAAAGTTAAGTCTAAAAAAACACATCCTTTGTTTTCCCTGTTTTAAGCAAGGCCTCATTAATTAATTTCACACTGTAGGTTCTTCGTTTTTTTCCCACAGACAAAAAAAAAAAAAATAATCAGCCCAAATAGAGAGGGGGATTCAAAATCAAGTTCAGTTTGTCCAATTAGCATGACAATGATGTCTGAGGGGTTAGAGGTCTCTTGAGGCAGAGGGTCTGCAATGAATAGGCTGGACTCTACGGTACTCAGGGCATTTTCCCAGGCTTCACAACAATCTCACAACTGTTTGTCTTGCATGGTAAACGTTTTATTATGAAGTTTGTCTTCCAATAACGGGAAGAATGGATCATTAGTGTAGAGGCAAGACCCCCAAAAAAAGCAGTGGGTGGAAACATATAGTCTGTGCAAGGCGACACGATAGTGAAAAAAATTATATGTGCGTGTGTGTGTGTATACATGTGTGTATATGTATGTATATGTATATATATATATATATATATATATTTATAAAATCAGTTACATTAAGTCATTGCATTAATCCTGATTACCTAAAGGAGCAATTTGGGTATTTCAGTTGAACAGAGGCTAAGGTGATGATTACACCTAGCTCCAAAAACAAGTTATATAGGAAAACAAATAAAAAAAGGACATATATTCTAACACTTACTTGCAAACACAGGCTTCAAGGCGCCATCATTTGATGTTGTGGATAAGGACCATTAAAAAAATATCAACAGAAAACTATTTCTTGGAAGATGATAAAAGTCCAAGCACATGCTTGTCTGTGTGTTCCAGGCTTAGACATATCCTTTGTATAGGCTGGAGATGAGTGAGCTGGTACCCAGTCTGGTACATAGGGAGAATCTCTGAGGGGGGAGGGAGACAGGCCCCTCTGTTAACTTAGTTGTAATAATTTGATGTCTTGCACTTATTTTCTCACGGTTCACACAAGAGATGTCTGGGATTCAATCGTGCCAGTCAGATTCAGTCCAAGCTGTTGCAGACGTGTGTAGAAATCCTAAGAGAGGTTCCCATTCATTGTCCAGAGTGCATTGATATCTATTGTGTGGGCTCTGCATGATCTATTTTGCTTTTTATTCACGCCTTTTAGTTACCCCCCACTCAACAGCATAAGAATAACTTATGAGATCCCATTTAACTCCGGGAGACAGAACGAGAGCGCGATAACAATATTAGCAGTAGCTGTAGCAGCCACGAACATATAAGAACATCCATTAAACTTGGAGATAGTGTGGACTTCAGCAGCACAGACCAGGAGCTGTAGATACAAGTTCCTCCTTCATTTTAGCACTCATCTTCTGTTATGGAGTGGCTTATAAAAAAGAAGATGCTCTGAGAACAAACAACAGATCCTACAAATTCCAGTCTGGCATTATTTCAAGCTGGATGAAGGAGAAAACAGCAGAACAGAAGGAGTGCTTGTGGTATTGGCAAGAATGACCTGCATCCCTCAGGAATTAGATGAGATCTTAGCAGAGGATGCTGTGACCCTCCTCGAGGTCTATCTCCAGGGTCAGATAGTTCTGCTCCATGGCTCATGTTCAGAGAAGACAGTTGTAAGATAAAAGTCCAAAGGAGAAGACCAAGGTGCTGAGGAAGGTGTTGTCAGATGTTGGGAATAAAGTGAGATGTTGCCAATGCAGTCAGATGTTATGTTACAAAGGCGAGATGCAAGGTGTGTAAGAAGGTGCTGTGAATGCAGAGAAACAGAGCAGGAAGGTGCTGTGGGGTACTGGAATTCTTGTGACATGCTGGGATTGCACAGTGCAGTGTGTGCGGTGGGGGTGGGGCAGTGAGATGCTGAGATTGCATTGAGGATTTAGGTGAGGGGTTGGAAGAGTACTGACAGGTCCAAAATGAAGTGATGACTTGAGAGTGCTTTAAGATGTTGGTAGTGAAATGCTGACAGTGCATGGCCATGACAAAACAGAGAGTGATGTAAATATTGTGAGAGGGAATCCAGCACTGCATAGGGATAAGGAAATACAAGAGGGTTGTCAACATCATTGTTTGGGGTAATAAGAATGGTCTGGGAGAGCTGTCAGACGTAGACTGAGCAGAGATGAATGAGTTAGCTCATTTGCATGCCATGAGTTTGGTGCTGAGACAGTATACCAGAAGCAAAGCTATACATGTTCAGTGAGGAGCATGCAGGTCTCTTCTAGGGCATCATGTGCTAGAATAATCGGGAAATGGAAGTGCTATTGGCAGTGTGGTGAATGCAGTGAGCAGCGTGTTGGTGTGTGTAAAATGCGGTCTGAGAGATGTTGACATAGATACGATGGAGTATGTAGATGTAGAGAAAAGATGCTATGTACAAGGGATGCTCGATGAACGTACGATGCGGTGAAAAGGATGCTGGCGTTGAATGAGATGCTGTCTAAGCAGTGAGGTTCTGCACGATGCTGCCAGTTCGATAGGATGCTGGAAGACGCGAGCAGTGGACTGACATCTCATCCACACAGGAGATCTACAAGCTGAGTTCTATTAACCCTCTCCCACCCACATGCATCACCCCCCAAGCCCTGGAAGGGCAGGCTTCTTGGTTCCCTGCCCCTTAGCCAGTCTCCCTATATGAACTCCCAAAGCCAGCTCTCCATACCTTACTGGGATAATCTGCACATCCATTTTGGAAAGTTTCTCCTACTTGCCTACACGCAGTGCTGCGTCCTGACGTCAAACCCCAGGATAGGTCAGCTGGATACACATTTTAATGCATTTTACTTCTCACAGGGAGGTGGCATCCTCATTAACCTGTCCACTGTGTGTATTTAACTGGAAAGAGGATAAATTGGGATTTATAGAGATATATTCCAAGTCTCGGTACACTAGTGTTCTGCTGAACGTGTTAAACATTCCCATTTTCTTTTTTCTTTTTTTTCTTTGTGTGGACATTTATTTTAGATCACCTGCTATATAGTGGCAATAATCTTGAGAAAAAAAGTAAAGAATTTATATATATATATATATATATATATATATATATATATATATATATATATATATATATATTTATATACCAGCTCCAAATATTGCAGGAAGCACTCACCCAGTAGATGCAGATAATGTAGGTGCACAGCAGATATAGCCCAGCCCAGGCTCACGTGTATATAAAAAAGCAAAGTCCAATCTGCAGCTCTTTATCCTTTAGTTTTAATCTGCGTAATGCTTTCATCAGTACAATAGTTTCAGATCCCACAAGGATCCTTCAGCAGGTTTGTATAGATTGGACTTTGCTGCAGATTAGACTTTGTTTTTATATATATACTGTATGTGTGTGTATGTGTGAGTGTGTGTGTGTGCGCAGAAGTATACACAGATGTACATATATTTCTAGGTAGGTAGATTTATGGATGTGTGTGTAAATATGTATGTGCATTATAAATATGTGTACATATATGGGTATATATGTATGTAAGTGTGTAGACATAAATTAGTATATATATATATATATATATATATATATATATATATATATATATATATATATATATATATATATATATATACACAGACACATACACACACATACATCTCCACATTCATTTCTATATTTAGCCTTTTATTAGTATTATATATGTAATACATATATTTCATTCATACATTTTTGGCTTGCTGAGCCTCAATAATCTTCTTTTAATCAAATAACAAGTGTTAGCAAAATCTCATCTGATTTTAAGCAATGATAGCAATGGTATTGCTACTTTAGTCAGTAGAATTATGAGGGATTATAAAATTGTGAATCTGATTCCTCCATAGTATGGATGTCTAGTGTGACATGGACAAATTCATATAGACAGGAGCTGTTTAGATCTCTTCAGATACAGAGCTTACACAATCTTAAGTAAGGATCCTTTGTGTTAGGGTATATTGGCCTTCTTCTTGCATGTATAGGTTTCTATTTACCTCTGTGTTGGATATGTAATGAAAGACACCACAGAATATGGCACAAAATACTAATGTGGCATCCTCTGTTATATGTAGAATGTTTAGAATGGTATATTTGTCTGGAGATGGCAACCCTGCCAAAAAAATATTCATCACCTGAATTTGTGAATATAAACCTAATTACTTAGGTACAGATCAGGAGTATCTATCTATCTATCTATCTATCTATCTATCTATCTATCTATCTATCTATCTATCTATCTGGCTGTCTTCACAGATTAATGCATTGTTGCAATACCTACTGTTAAACCTATGCATACATACCTTGTACACTGCATATAGTATGTTGAAATTCTGTATACCCCATTTTTCCGAGAAACACACACATTTTAAACTTCAGATGTGTCACTTATAAAATCAGAGACTCAAATGAAAAAAAAAATTTGAGAGTTCCCTGTCAATTGCATTACTTAATTTTAATTTAAGCTTTGGTTTTGTTCAAATAATAGATTGCTGGTTATTTTATACCACTCATCATCAACTAATAAGCATTGCCTGTAATGTATTCATAGGTGCCAGTATGGCAGTCTTCTTGCCCCACTTCCCTACAAGTCACCTCTTATTAGTTACATCATCATCTGTACATAACATAGTGATCTAGAGTACAGCTGTTCAACACCTTCAGTTCTCAGATATTCATTTATTTAGCTTCTGAACATGACTATTGTATTAATCGTTAACATGTACAATGACATATAAGAAGGATGATGAAAAATGAATCTTTTTACTATCTTATTACAATTCCATTAGCATAGATTGGTGTATCTTGTTTTGTTTAATCTGGATTAAAGCAATATAAGATCCTATTATGCTATTGTTGGTCAGAACAAAATACCTGTAAAATACTTAGCCAGTATTAAATCAGGTATTTCCTTTATTCACTGTAAACAACAATTTCTGAGCCTAATTTGTCTTTGACCATTGTCCCCAGCATTACAAAACCTGCCATACTGTGCCCCATGTCCAGCCACCTCCCAGTTTGGTGGGGAATGGTTAATCTTGCCAGCCATGACATGCAAATTGTTCAGACTGCTGCCTGTCTGGCTGGCTACACCACGTGACTTTATTATACAAGGATCACCACCTGATTTGCATAGATATTCTGTACTGTATAAATTATTCAGCAGGATTTGCAAGATTTTCCTCATTAGGGTCCAGGGAGAATGCTGCAGAGAGGAGTTAAACTATAATAGTAAAAAAAACAAAGTAATAACAAAATATCTGATCTCCATATGATACCAAACATATGTGGTAAAAAAGCATATTTTTAGTAGAATTAGCACACATACATATGTGTTTATTAGAGAATATTAGCGAAGGTGTGTTGTGTTTTCCAGCATTGGCCATTTTATTTCAGTTTTTTTTTTTTTGTAGGAATAATAATGTCCATTAATATAACTATCACTAATTCAACAGTGCCAAAGAAGGAGGAGTATAGCCCATGGTGTGTGTATTTCAGCATTAGAACATATTTATTGTTGAGTGAATGTAAAAGGTAGAAAAACAGCATTATGTGGTGCATATTATTATTATCATGTCCTTCTTTACAAACTTAAAACACACTTGCAATTTTAGATGTAATATAGTGCATGCATTATAACTATGTAATTTAAATATAGAAATAAAAATATAAGACATTTATATATACCCATTACATAACATATTCTTTCAAGAAATATACTGCAGAGGTTGTATATTAGCTATATGGTTGCTCACTGTAGATCACAGTATTTTCAGATTCCAATACTGGACAGCAGGAAACCTATCACATTCCTAACCGTCAATAAACTTTCATACATTATGAGCAATATAACCTTTTTATAATTAAAATGCTAAAATTTATGAAGCGTATGTTATATGATGAAATGCATGAATGCTTTAAATACTGTGATCAGGACCTCTAAAAGATGTTATAAGGTTATATAAGCATCTTCTACATATATACTGTACACACACAGTATATATATATATATATATATATATATATATATATATATATATGCAGACATTATAGACACTTTACCTGCTAAAAAATAAATCTATTCACCTAGTGTGATGAATATACCATATCTCTCTATATATTCCTAAATACCTGGGCAGATGCAATGCCATATATCTGTAAAATGAATAAATATGCTGCTATTAGTTGCTAAAATGTTATCTATCTATCTATCTATCTATCTATCTATCTATCTATATATCTATATATATATATATAGATATATATATAGATATTTATTTGATATATTATATATTAATGTTGCATCTTGAAATTATTTACTGCTGATTATGAACATTTTTATGTCATATACTTATTGTCATATTCTGATGATGCAGATTTAAAAGGATGTGTCTATAGCAGTTTGCGGACTGCTAAGGAGTACTAATACAGGCATACCCCACTTTTAAGTACACAATGGGGTTTATTTACTAAAGCTGGAAAGTGCAAAATCAGGCTCACTTCTGCATAGAAACCAATGAGCTTCTAACCCCAGCTTGTTCAATTAAACGATGGTAATAAAACCTGGAAACTCATTGGTTTCTAGGCAGAAGTGAGCCTGATTTTGCACTTTCCACCTTTGGTAAATAAACCCCCATTGTGTACTTAAAATGGGGTATGCCTATACTTTGCTACAGAGCAAAGTATACCCTTGTCTTTGAATATTTTAACATATGCCCATTCTGCCCAATCTATGCAGCTAGTAGGCACTAGGCAGAATACAGGGTATCAGAAAGTGACAGAATTTTAAGATAATCTTCCACCAGTCATTTATTCTGAATAAACAACTGTAAAAGTAAAAGTTTTATTCCCTTTTGGTGATTTATTTCAATAAAGTATTTTTCTGCATCTGTAAATTCTGATAGTTATATTGAACTGTACCAATCTTTGTTTCTTGCAAACCTTACAGAAGGACGTTATATATATGCAGATAAATAAGACAGTTAATAAAGTGTATATTTAACTATTCATTGTAGAAAACTATTTAAAGTTAGCTTCTTAAGTTTGTAAGATACCTTTCTCATAAGTGACATCAGGTTTGAATAAACTGCTTAGCTTTATGTGTATAGAATATATCACAGCTGGTTATTTCAATTAAAGTATACAAGTTATCTTGCAGCAACGAGTTTATCATTGATACAGCTGTTCACATACCCACACTTTGTTCTTATTTAATTACTTTATACTATTCGTTATTAAAGATATTATCTGATTATATTACATTCTTTTTTTTATTCTAATATTGGATAGCTCTCAGTTGATATGATATACATGAAGTCAAACCATTGTTATAGGTAAATACATACATATTAACAATAATGTTAAATTTTTTATTATTCTAATGATATTGTGTTTGAATAGATTTAAATATGTTACACAGAATAGTGCTAGACCAGATGCCTATCACAGTTAAAACAACTATTTTGTTAAATTCAGGTAAAAATGTGTACACAGGAATGTGATTTTCTAAAGGTAAGCTTAAATAGTGAACTTTTTTTTAATCAAATCTTACCAAACTACCACAGTTATACATTTTCCAGCCTTGTAATGTATAAACATTTAGTAATTTTCCAATTTTCGAGGAAATATTAACATATATATTATATACAGGCATTCTGCAAGGCTGAATCCATAATATTTTGTTCATATATGCACAAAAATACACCTGGAACAAGCATAATATTGCTATTGTTCTTATTTACTAGGCTTATTACCAGTAAGCTAGCATAACAGTTGCCATTTATTAATATTGGTAAATGTGATGTTTAAATTTGATTGTTATTATTAGTATTCATTTTTGTAGGTTAAAAATGTCATGCTTTGCCTGTGTGAGTTTTTTTTAAAACTAAAAACACATATCTATCTTGTTGTTAGGGTTATTATTTTTTTGGTTTTTATTGGTATTATTATTAATAATAATATGAATATTTTAAAAGCATGATGTTGCTAAGATCATTGAGATCAGAAGTTATATACCTTTTTGGAATACACATTAACAGAATAACACTATCTATCTTCAAAATACAATGAATTCCTACAGTAATGCCTGTGTCTGCCAATTAAAAAAATATGTTTTGGGTCTTAAGCCATTTACTAATTAGATAAAATAAGTTCTTAGTCTATATATGCAAAGTATATAGGATTTTTTACATTACCTTTTCAGGTGGATTTAAAGTATGTTTTCCTATATTTTATATGAAAATTATAATGAGTACATAAGAG
Organism: Lithobates pipiens; assembly: GCF_037356315.1. Taxonomy (NCBI): domain Eukaryota; kingdom Metazoa; phylum Chordata; class Amphibia; order Anura; family Ranidae; genus Lithobates; species Lithobates pipiens. Next base: position 119,751,891 of record NW_027507718.1, on the reverse strand, counting down.
TACTCTTATCATTTTTGAAAATTCTCGTTAATCAGTGAATCATTTTTATGCATAATACTTTTACATGCCTTTAGACCATATTACAAATCTTTTTAATTTTTAAGTGTGTATTATAATAATAATAATAATAATGATACTAATAATAATTGTTAACCTTGATAGCTATGGTGAAAAGTTATTATTCCAGTAAAAGATTAAACTATGATAAAAAATAGATAAAAAGATGAAATTACTATTTACACCGCATTAGGAAATAATACCCAGTAGTCCAATGCTCATAAACAGAATAAGAAAAAACACCTTTTAAATACAGTCATTTCATACACTCCCCCAGTAGATAAAACATGAAATTGCTATATACACCCAGTTAAGATGTAAAACATTGCATTCTAATACTCATTACCAGAATAGGAACAAATGCCTTTTAAATATAGTCTTTTCCTACAGCAATATATGTTTCTGTCACCAAGAAAATATGTATTTTATGTTCTACAGCTCAAAAAAACAAATACAGTGACTTGTTTCCTGTAATATTGAAATTCAGTATTTGACTAGAGCTATTTTTTTTATATATTCTGTGAAACTGTTTGGAAATGTATAAAGATACATTTTTATATTTCCCATATCATTGAGTCTATACTAAAGAGGTTGTATTTAGCCTGAGCATTGTCCAGTGGAGTTGGGTTATATATAAATCTTTTTATATGTCAAACCTAAATTTCAGTAAACATCTAAAAGTACTCCTTAACAATTCCAGTGTACCGTATACATATTTGTGAACTAATAAGAATAATGTTCTTTGATAAAATATAGACATATATTAAATGTCATTATAACACAGTTTCCCCTTTATATTTTTTATGGTTGAATTGGATGGACTTGTGTCTTTTTTCAACCTGACTAACTATGTAACTATGTATAATAACAATAATCATAATAATAATTATTATTATAATATTTAAAGAGTATCTATTTCAAGTTACAATTAAACACATATATCTCGTATGTTCTGTCCAGAATAAGTGAAACAAAAAAAAAGCCCAATAATATGATTTGGTGTTCTTACCATGGATGCACTAGTCTGGAAAATATCCACACAAAATAAAAAAAAAACTATAATGAAGCTGATTAAATATCTAAACTAAACACAGGGTAGGGTTTTAAATGACTCCTTTAGTAAATCAGCTCTTTAGTATTGATACACTCTGGATTTAAACATACCTCGACTACAGAGTTTTTACTCTATGCCCTGTATACTCAAGTAAAGGCTGAAGGTTTGCTCAGAGGGGCACTTAAAGAGACCCTGTTGCAATGTTAAAAAAATAAATTCAGTAGCATCCAGGTATTAAAGAGATTTTTATACACCTCTGCTTCTCAGGCAGTGTGTTAAATCTTCATTCTTTTGCAGAGCTATGAGGGCTGCTGTTATTCAACATTTGCAGGAGTGTAGGGTAGTGTGCCCCCCCCCCCCCAACAGAGACTGTGGTTTCTCCCTACAGGACACAATAGTGATGTAGGGGGCAGCAAGAAGAGCAGAGTACCCAACAGGGGACCAGATATCTGACATAACTGGTAGTGGCGGATACCACCTGAAACTCGTAGCTTTGCAAGAAAGTGAAGGTTTAACACTACCCTCTGGGTAAGGTGGGCAGTACATTTTTGTTACAGAGTTGTGCCGTTTTTATATTTATAACATAGTTACAGGGTCTTTTTAAGACACCCACATAGTTCCAATTTTAGCATGATCAGCTGAGAATTGTCATGTCTGTGGGTAGCATCAGGAAAAGCTAGCTGTTTGTAAGCTAGCCAACGTAAGACTGGCTCTAGCTGTATCTTCCCCCTCTGTCCAAGAAATTAACAAGCACAATAATATACTGTATGTGTCTGGCTGTAATCCTCAGACAATTTGTTTTATTTTGATTTCTAAAAGAACCTGCAATGGTTACTTTATCTAATGTAACTGCTGATACATAACCAGATTCTTCATGTAATTTGAAGACGGTGGCTGAATGATAGTATTAGTATGCAGCTTTAATCATTTGGGGTTCATCAGTTATTGTCACAAACTAGTATTTGTATATATCTTGTAGATGACTTACATATTTGAAAAATCAGCACGTGATCGTATGCGCTAAAATATATCTTAAATTCCTGTCTGCAGAGAATGATTTTGAAACATAGTGTAACATAATTTTGACAGACAACATTTCATTTATTGGCAATGATAGTTTTTCTTCTATGATTATTGTTCGTATTTATCAAGCAAGTTTTGAATCCTCCAAAAAATCCTCCTATGTATCACCCATTGGCTACCATGCCACTTTAGCAGGCACCCACAACCTGTAATCTTCAGAGGAAAAAACATCAGTGGCATTGAATCTTATGCCACGTACACACGATCGGAATTCCGGCCAGAAAAAGACCGATGAGAGCTTTTCATCGGAAAATGTGACCGTGTGTATGCTCCATCGGAATTTAGCTGTCCGAATTTCCTCCAGCCAAAAGTTGATAGCATGTTCTCAGTTTTCCCAACGGAAAAGCTTTCTATCGGAAATTACGATCGCGTGCATGCAATTACTACACGCCAAAAATCACGCATGCTCAGATTCAACTACCAGACGGAAGCTATTGGCTACTGGCTATTGAATGTCCTTTTTCTAGTCCCGTCATACGTGTTGTACGGCATCGCGTTCTAAACGATCGGAATTTGGTGTGACTGTGTGTAGGCAAGACAGCTTGAGCGGAATTCCATCGGGAAAACCATCAGACCTTTTTCTGACGAGAATTACGATCGTGTGTACGTGGCATTATAAATTTGTAAAATTTGTGAAATTGTGTGGCTTTTGGAAGGTTGAATCACATCCAACCATTAAAACTGTGTCTAATTTAAAAAAAAATTGTAGACTCTTGGCAAATTTTGAATCTTGTACAACATAAAGAATGTGCACTGTCCTATGTTAATCCTGGGTCATGAAGTAGCTGAGTGCATTTTCCTCTCTGCCCTGAATGAGCATTGCCAATTGGTGCAACAATTTTTTCGGGTACACAACAGAAATCCCAGGGCAATCAGTAAACTGCTGACATCACCTTTGGCTAACAGATCAATGAAATATTTTCCCTACTGGAATCATCACTGCCTCCATAGCATAAACATGGATGCTCAGCTAAGCCTGCTGTGTATGTTTAGGTAACAGTCAGTCAACAGACAGTTCTGAGGGGAGTTGAATCATGTCAGCACATCATACTGCTCTCGGACATTTCTAAGCTCCATTGACAAAGGAAGGCTGACTGGACCTGGGTTCTGCTTTTTTTAAAGGTTCTGTGTAACTAGTATGTGGCTAAAAGTATACCCAAATCAGAACTATTTGGAGACAGAGTAAAGAATGATTAAAGCGAAATTTCAGGATTTAAAAACATATAATACCCTTACAGTGGAACCCCCTGCCACGCAAGGGTTAAAAGAGAAGAATGGTCAAATCTTTTTTAGCCATACTTTTCTTGTGGGTCACAGGAGCTTACTCTTTTTCTCCTGTGACCCAAAGTCAGCTGATAGCAAGCTGTTACCCACTATCAACTACCTCATGTAGAGCCCCTCCAGGCTGTGGAAGAATCCTGACAATATTGTTGGGATCCACTCAGATGTCTGATTGACAGCTGGCCTCACCTCACAGCGCATGGCTGAGAGCTGGAGCCAGCTGGGCCCCGTCCCTCCCCAGCCCATTGCTCCAATGAGCACCAGAAGAGCAGAGGGGAGAGCAGTGAATGACAGTCACTGCTCTTTGCTCAGAGCAGACCATTCGCTGAGTGATCATTGGTGATGTGATTGCTCAGTTCTTGGTCTTAAAGCTGACATGGGACAGCTGCAGCATCACAACATTTGTTTTTCGGAGAACCCCATATTTCTCCCTTAACCACATGCTGACCGGTGCACGCCGATGTACATTGGCAGAATGGCACTGACAGGCAAATGAGTACATCCATTGCGTCCCTTTAAATTTTCCGCTGTGCCATTGCGTGCCCCGCCGCCGGTCGGGACCTCCATGAGTCCAATCACGGGTCCCGCAGACTCGATCGCCATGGGGATAACCGCGATCGTTTCACAGGGAGGAAGAACAGGGAGATGCTAATATAAACAAGACTCTCCCCCTTCTGCCTAGTGACAGTGTCACTGATCTCTGTTCTCTGTGACTGAAGCAGAGATCAGTGACATGTCTTACACAGCCACGCCCCCCCACAGTTAGAAACACTCCTCAGGGCTCACTTAACCCCTACACTGCCATCTAGTGGTTAACCCCTTCACTGCCAGTGTCATTTACACAAGAATCAGTGCATTTGTATAGCACTGATTTCTGTATAAATGACATTGGTCCCAAAAATGTGTCAAAAATGTCCGATGTGTTTGCCATAATGTCGTAGTCATGATAAAAATTGATGATCGCCGCCATTACTAGTAAAAAAAAATTATTAATAAAAATGCTATAAAACTATCCCCTATTTTGCAAATGCTAAAACGTTTGCGCAAACCAATCAATAATCGCTTATTGCAATTTTTTTTACCAAAAATATGTAGAAGAATACGTATCGGCCTAAACTGAGGAAAAATATGTTTTTTTATTCATTTTTGGAGGATATTTATAATAGCAAAATTTGTTTATAGCACAAAAAATTAAAACTGCAGGACATCATAGTTACATAGTTACATAGTTAGTCAGGTTGAAAAAAGACACAAGTCCATCCAGTTCAACCAAAAAAAATAAAATAAAAATAAATATAATAAAATATACTATACATATATATACACATATACATACACATACACATACATACATACATATACATATATATATATATATATATATATACACATACACATATATATATATATATATATATATATATATATATATATATATATATACATACATACATATACACACATACACATATACATACATACATACACACATACATACACATACACATACATACACACATACATATACCAGCCCATATACCCAAATCTATACCCACAGTTGATCCAGAGGAAGGCAAAAAACCCCAGCAGAGCATGATCCAATTTGCTAAAGCAGGGGAAAAAATTCCTTCCTGATCCCCCGAGAGGCAATCAGATTTTCCCCGGATCAACTTTACCTATAAATTTTAGTACCCAGTTATATTACGTACACTTAGGAAATAATCCAGGCCTTTCTTAAAGCAATCCACTGAGCTGGCCATAACCACCTCTGCAGGGAGTCTATTCCACATTTTCACAGCTCTTACTGTGAAGAAACCTTTCCGTATTTGGAGATGAAATCTCTTCTCCTCTAGACGTAAAGAGTGCCCCCTTGTCCTCTTTGTTGACTTTAAAGTGAATAACTCGACACCAAGTTCCCTATATGGACCCCTTATATATTTGTACATGTTGATCAAATCCCCCCTTAATCTCCTCTTATCAAGAGTGAATAAATTCAGTTCCTCTAATCTTTCCTCATAGCTGAGTTGCTCCATGCCTCTTATCAGTTTGGTTGCCCTTCTCTGCACTTTCTCCAGTTCCCCGATATCCTTTTTGAGAACTGGTGCCCAAAACTGAATGGCATATTCCAGATGAGGTCTTACTAATGATTTGAACAGGGGCAAAATGATATCTCTCTCTCTGGAGTACATACCTCTCTTAATACAAGAAAGGACTTTGCTCGCTTTGGAAACCGCAGCTTGGCATTGCATGCTATTATTGAGCTTATGATCTACCAAAACCCCCAGATCCTTCTCCACTATGGATTCCCCCAGTTGTACTCCCCCTAGCGTGTATGATGCATGCATATTCTTAGCCCCCAAGTGCATAACCTTACATTTCTCAACATTAAACCTCATCTGCCACATAGTCGTCCAATTAGACAGAGCACTGAGGTCTGCTTGTAAATTGGTGACATCCTGTAAGGACGTTATTGCACCACATAGCTTTGTGTCATCTGCAAAGACGGAAATGTTACTCTTGATCCCAGACCCAATATCATTTATAAAGATATTAAAAAGTAAGGGTCCCAGCACTGAACCTTGGGGTACACCACTCATAACCTTAGACCATTCAGAGTAAGAATCATTAACCACTACTCTCTGAATTCTGTCTTTTAGCCAGTTTTCTATCCATCTACAAACTGATGTTTCCAAACCTGTAGACTTTACCTTACACATGAGCCGTGTGTGCGGAACATCAATTTTGTTTGGGAGCCATGTCGCACAACCGCACAATTGTTGGTTAAAGTGACGCAGTGCCGAATCGCAAAAAGTGCTCTGGTCTTTGGCCTGCAAAATGGTCCAGGGCTTAAGTGGTTAACTGGTCATGAAGTCTAGTGGTAGAGAAATATACTGTAATACATATTCCTCACTCTCTCTGCAGCTGGTGCTATTCTCCTCTCTCCGAAGCTTTAGAGAATGCTAAAAAGAAGAGGTCTCTCTTCCACATTGTGGTGGAAGCCTGCAAGCGTAAGGAAAAGGGTAAATCTTCCAGCTTATTCCTCTACCCCTAGACTTAATCGACAGTTAAATGATAAGTTCACATTTGGAACATATTACATTTTCCATACATTTTTAGGGTGGAAAATGTAGCGTGCTTCAGCATCTGTAGTCTTCCCTCCCCCCCCACTTCCTCCTACCTGTGACAGCAGGCAGGGGCATTTGCTCCCCATACTCACTGTTGCAATTTGAAACAGCGAGCTACGAGCAGACAACTATGCTGAGAGTCTGCAGGAGCCTGCGATTGCACCTGCAATTAGCTAATAACGGGTGCAATGCTCTGTAGGCTCCTTAAAAAATAGAATATAAATGTATAAATTTACCTGCAAAAAAAATGGGTATTTATTTATTTATTTATTTATTTTTAAAGGCAATCACTGGAGGAGAGAGGAGACTGAGGACATGCTTCCTCCAATCTTCAACACATTAATGATATAATCTTAGCCGTAGGCAGTCACTAGACTGGAAGTCAAAAGTTTATTTTAATGACAAAAAAGTAGAGCTTTTTTGAAAAATGATATTATTGCCATGTTGTGACATGTCAGGAATTTATTCATGCATGTAATGTTACTGAAAGGTACAATTTAAGATGGCACTTTAAGATGACTAGTTTTAATCCTTATACTGTTAATATTAGTAAATAGGTAAATAGGTGCTCTTATCTGCATGCCTGAGCTAAGGGTAAAGTAAGTAAATACTACATGAATCATCTGCCCTTAATCAAAATGTCCAAGGCGAGAAATGCTAGGATGTGTTTTTCTGCGTGATTTCTTAGCAAAATAAAGAATGGAGACATGAATTGATGGGGGAGTTAGCTTTCATTATCAAAAATGTATTCAATTACATTTTTGGTTTGTGTTGCTCAAATGCAGTGTAGTTCTACTTTAGGGTGCTCACCATTATGCCTGGATGCTGAGATTTTCTGATGGGAAAAGCTAGCACCCACCCCTAACATATTTATCTTGGCCTGTGCGGCAGCCTATCATAGTCAGGCAGCCTATCATAGTCATAGACCAATTAGAATGTGATGGAGGTGGTAGGGTTCATGCAAACTGAAACATTACCAGGTAGTATTAGAGCCGTCAGATAACTGATCTCCTTTTCAGATGACAAGTGACAAAGGGGAACATGGACCTATCGTCACTGGAGAAGACCAAACTAGGAGGTATGTTTGCTATAAAGTGAAATAACGCTCTACATACTTGCACAGTTTAGCAAGTGCTCCTGTAACACCATCACTTTTATGGTGATGTGTTTTATATACTGTACTATCAGTCTATTAAACTTTTTCCAAAACAAGCAGTCATAGGTTTTACTCAAGATTCAGAAACCCCTCCCGACTTTTGAAAATAAGTCAACTAGAATAAACATTTTTTAAATTTCCCTTTACTGGGATTGGATCTTTGAAGCTAATAAAATTTTTCTGTGGCAGCATAAAGCTTGCACCTTTTATAGATAATCCCTATTGCCCAGAATTAATACTGCAAATCACTGATAAGAACGGACTGTTTTAATCTTTTATTCTTTGGGGGCTTTCTTTAAACGTAGAACTAACAGAGAAATTGTTAAATAACCTCTGGTGCATCTGACAGTCATACATGAGCCATCTTAATGTTTGCCTGATCAAAGAGGCACATTACACATTCATATACTCATGTGAAAACTCCCCTCTGCCTATACTTAGTAGTAAATAATTATACATAGCTACTCTAAGGTTGTAAAGTTTCTGGAGTGCATTCTTCCATGGGCATCTTGGAACTTTTTGCATTTTGTATTACTGTTTGTGTATTTAAAAAGCTTAATACAACACCAATTCCTAAAACATTGGAGCTCTTTGTAAAATCTAGAAACCAGAATGCAATGATTTGCAAATCTCATAAGCCCATGTTTTAGTCACAATAGGAAATAGAAAACACGTCAAATGTTTAAACTGAGAAAATGTACCATTTAAAGAAAAAAATAAGGTAATTTTGAAATTGATGGCAGCAACAAGTCTCAAAAAAGTCGGGACAGGGCAACAAAAAAAGCTGGCAAAAAAGTAAGCGGTACTAACAAGGAAGAGCTGGAAAAACATTTTGCAACTAATCAGGTTAATTGGCAACAGGTCAGTAACACGATTGGGTATAAACAGTACATCTTAGAGAGTCAGAGTTTCTCAGAAGTAAAGATGGGCAAAGGTTCATTAATCTGTGAAAAATTGCATCTACAAATTGTTAAAATTTTTGTAAACCCATTTTATTAAGTCTATGCCAGACCCTCTATTAGAGCCTAGCATAGCACACTGTGTTAGTCTTTTATTAAAACAAGTTTTCTAAATACCTGTTTAGAGCTGTCTTCAGGCCGCTCACATGACTTGTGGCCGCTGTATACCTCCGATACATGGATACTGCTGGAGGAACTGAGATCTCCCTCTGACGTCAGCTGGGGAGGTCACATGGCTGCTCAGATACTTCTGCAGTAGTCCTGGAAATTGGCTGAGAGTCATGTGACCGGCCTGAAGAGCACTCTAAACAGGCATTTAGAAGCCTCATTTTTATAAAAGAATACTACAGTGTGGCGTGCCAGGCTCTAATAGAGGGGCTGGCAGTGACCATTGTGAATTTTTTATTTTACTAATAGCGGCAGCGGTGAGGGGGGATAGGGGCAGGGGGGAAACACAGACACAACTGACAGGCAGGGAGGAGGGGATGAGGGGAAAAGAGGAGAGCTGAGAGCAGGGCTGCGGATGATGCAGGGGCATACTCTGACCACGGTGGTCAGGGCTCAGCAACCCTGATTATCGTGGTCAGGGGAATACAGGAAATGGCAGGTTTTTGTTACAGTGGGGGCAGATTACATAGCACAAGCAGTGTGCTGTTTAATCTGCATTAAGGGACCAGGATATCAATTTTTTGGGGGGGTTAACAAACACTTGAACCTCCCTAGCGGTATTCCCAAGTGTGGCTCGGGGGTTGATTTTTATTACCAAAAGCGGTAACCTGGTACAGGTTACTTACCTGGTCCCCAGGATCCTGTGATGTCCTCCCGCTGTGTCCTCCACCAGATCCTCTGCCCAGTGTATTACTTTTCTGGGCTTCCTTCCCTGCAAGCGTTGCGACGCATGGGGACAAAGCCCGGCGGCAAATTAAAAAAAAGTACAAAACACATAATACACTGTAATCTGTAGATTACATTACTGTATAAAATCATTTCACATTAGTTTTGTCCCTAGTGCTTTGTCCAGTGCCCTACCTGCACTTTTATATTATATATACTGTTCTTTCTGCCTGGAAACGTGAGAACATCCATGACATCCAAAAAACTTCCATTTATGTCAAAAGCGGATTTAGACTAGCTAGAAAACAGCAATAGTTAAGTAGAATCACTTGCAGAATTGAGCGATAGTAATTCGTGGGGAAATTCGTTACCAGACAGTGAAAGTGGCGTCTGCAAATTTCAGTGTTTTTGATTTGATTACATTATTGAATACAATTTATTATTATTATTATATTATTTTTTATAATTATTTATAGTTATTTATTATATTATCACCCTCCCTTCTAGATTGTAAGCTCTAACGAGCAGGGCCCTCTGATCCCTCCTGTATTGATTTGTATTGTAAGTGTACTGTCTGCCCTCATATTGTAAAGCGCTGTGCACACTGTTGGCGCTATATAAATCCTGAATAATAATAATATTAAAATTTAAGATTTCGCATTTCAAACTTTATCATACCTGGGGTGTCTAGACTCTTGTTTGGACGTATTTAAGTGAGTTATTCCTAAGAATTACAGGCCTACAATATAAAACGCCAAATTTCCATGCAAAACAATGTACCACCTTGACATTCAGAAATCAGACATAATCATACCACCAGGGAGGTTAAGCAGTTTCTGAATAATGTTCCCCAATGTAAGATTGCAACGATTTAATATACATCATCATCTGCAGTACCTAATATCATCAAAAGATTCTGAGAATCTTAAGAAATCTCTGTGCGCACGGGACAAGGCCATATTGGATGCCCGTGCTTTTCAGGCCCTCGGACAGCACTGCATTTAAAACAGGCATGATTCTGTTATGGGCATTACTGCATAGGCTCAGAGATACTTTCAAAAATCACTGTCTGTGAACACAGTTGACCTTGCCATTCAAAAAATGGAAGGTAAGGTTCTATTATGCAAAGAAGAAGCCATAGCCGAACATGATCCAGAAATGCTGCCATCTTCTCTGGGCCAAAGCTCATTTAAAATGGTCCTTTGCAAAGTGGAAAACTGTTCTGTGGCAGACAAATCAAAATTTGACAATTTTTTGGAGAACCATGAGCGCCATGTCCTCCGGACTAAAGAGGAGAGGGACTTTCCTACTTGTTCTTGGTGCTCAGGTCAAAAGTCTCCATCTCTTTTGGTATAGGGGTGCATTAGGGTAGGGGTGCCCAACCTGCTGAGCTCTCTGATGTGGATTGTCACCTGCTCTGGGATAGTAGGTCGGCAAGCCCAGATTGTGGGTTCCTGAAACGCCAACCCAGAGTGTTGAGAATGGAGGCTGCAGTAGAGAGCAGAGCGAATGCTTCCTGTCATAGGCGTAGTGATACCAAATGCACTCCACCAGAGACAACAACAGCGAGACCTGCAGGGTAATTCCTGAAGTAAAGATTGCTTAACCACTTAAGGACTGAGCCTCTTTCTGAGATTTATTGTTTACAAGTTAAAAACATTTTTTTTTGCTAGAAAATTACTTAGAACCCTCAAACATTATATATAGTTTTTTCTAGCACCCTAGAGAATAAAATGGCGGTCATTGCAATACTTTCTGTCACACCGTATTTGTGCAGCAGTCTTACAAGTGAATTTTTTTGGAAAAAATACACTTTTTTCAATTAAAATTAAAGTTAGCCCAATTTTTTTATATTGTGAAAGATAATATTACGCCGAGTAAATTGATACCCAACATGTAACACTTCAAAATTGTGCCCAGTGGAATGGCGACAAACTTTTACCCTTAAAAATGTCCATAGGAGATGTTTAAAAAATTCTACAGGTTGCATGTTTTGAATTACATAGGGGGTTCTGAGCTAGAATTATTGCTCTTGCTCTAATGATCATGGCGTTACCTCACATGTGTGGTTTGAACACCGTTTTTATATGCGTTCGCTTCTGTACGCGAGCCCGGCTGAAAGGGCAGCGTTTAAAAAATGTTTTTTTTCTTATTTATTTTAAAAAAATTATTGCGTCAATTTTATTCCTAAAATATGTAAACATCCCTTGTAATAGAAAAAAAGCATGACAGGACCTCTCGATTATGAGAGCTGGGGTCAAAAAGACCTCAGATCTCATATTTACACTAAAATGTAATAAAAAAAATGTTGTTTAAAAAAAAATGTCTCCTTAACAGCTATGGCTGCCCAAGTGACATTTTGACTCAATGGTATGGAGATGGGTGGGGGCTATCTTCCCCTCACTCGTCTCCATACCTAACAGGGAGTGTGGCAGGAGGGAGGCCTCTCCCGCCACCGATACAAGTGACGTTGTGGCTTATGCGGTAGAGACCACTTTTATCTGAAAGCGGACCACCCGCTGAATAAGAGGATACTGGGGTTATGGTAGCTAGCTGCCGCCATAACAATGATATCCCTCTTCAAAGTACCAGCGTATAACGATGGCGGGAGGTCCATAAGTGGTTAAAGGTCAGCTTTTATTATTAAAATCACATAGCAATGGGCAGATCTGTTCTGTTCTGCACTGGTTACTCTGTGCTGCTTTCCAATCTACAAAAAATAACAGAAGGGGATCCGATCCACCCAAACGGAAGGGGACGGATCCCCTTCTGTTATTTTTAGAACAGTCCTGTCATCTACCCACTCTACTCATTGTGGCCTGTGACTGGTTATCAAGTCACTTAAGTGGCCCTCGTTCTTCAAAAGGTGGGCACACCTGCATTTGTTTATATGGAATGGCAGCTTGCACATCTGCAAAGGCACCATCAATGCTGAAAGGTATCTCCAGGTTTTACAGGTTCCAGAAACTGGTCTCCTAAGTTCCCAGATATTTACAGAGTGTTGGTAAAAGAAGACGATATGCCACACCGTGGTAAATATGGCCCAGTCCCAACTTTTTTGAGAAGTGATGGTGCCATTAACTTCAAAATTATACAGTGTTTATAATTGAAACTGTATGGATCCACGAAGAGCAGGTAGGGTGAGACACTGAGTTACTTCTTTGATCATTTAGCTGTTTTTGGAATTGGCTCAGATATTTAGCTCTATTCAACAGGTTCTGAATAAAATCCGATAAGGAGTGTAATAACACTCATTCCACTTTTAAAGTGAACTTTTGGTGAAAAACAAGGCTTTTCTTGTACACACTTCGGACCCTGAGTAAAATCTCAGTGTTAAATGAAGAAAAAAAAAACAAACAAGAAGAAAAGATAGATATACTTACCTTACACCTCTTAATTTTTTTCAGATAGCTGCATTTTTACTTGGGAGGGGGAATGTAATGTAGCCCTGGAAGTCAGCATTCATTTCTAAAATGCTGTACTTTTTTATTAGCTTCTTCTTAATCTGACTGAGGATTTGAAGTAAACAGAAAAAACAAACTACCTTCATGATATACAAGCAAGTTCATTTAAAAAGTGTGCAGACTTGATATCAGCTACTAAAAGCTGTTTTATGGTAATTAGAAAAGTGCATCTTCACATGACTGATATTTGAAAAAAATGTATTAAAGCTTCCTGCTTGAATAAGTTGTGTCATACTTTAAAAAAAAAAAAAAAAAAAAACAATTTTAGCAATAAAAGAGTCTGTCCAGAAAAAGTGGTTACTTGTCAATTTGTATTGAGCCAACTGGCCTTTTTTAGTGGTATCTTCTGTATAGTATTATTATTATTTAAGGTACTTATATAGCGATGTCAATGTACGCAGCGCTTTACATATACATTGTACATTCACATCGGTCCCTACCCTCAAGGAGCTTACAAGGAGCTTACAATCTAAGGTCTCTAATGCTGCATACACACGTCCGGACTTTTCAACAGCAAAGGTCCGACGGAACGAATCCGTCTGACAATTCAATCGTGTGTGGGCTCCATTGGACCTTTGCTGTCCAAAGATCTGACGGACTTTAGAAATAGAACATGTTTCAAATTTCTCCGCCGGAACTCCACCGGACCCAGTTCCTATGGAGAAATCCGCTCGTCTGTATGCTAGTCCGATGGACGAAAACCGATGCTAGAGCAGCTATTGGCTACTGGCTATGAACTTCCTTATTATAGTCCGGTTGTACGTCATCACGTTCGAATCCGTCGCACTTTGGTGTGATTGTGTGTGGCCAAGTCCGTTCATTCTATTCTGCCAGAAAGTCCGGTCGTCTGTACGTGGCATAACTCACATTCATATACCAGGGCAAATTTAGACAGAAGCCAATTAACTTACCATCATATCTATAGAGTGTGGAAGGAAACCAGAGTACCTGGAGGAAACCCGCGCAGGCACAGGGAGAACATGTAAACTTCAGGCAGGTAGTGTGGTGGTTGGGATTCGAACCAGCGACCCTTCTTACTGCATATTATAATATTTCTCTAAATTCCTTTACTAGAACCCTCAATTGATCACTATGGTAAATGTTATAACACAGTGCTAAATATGTTAAAGATACAGAATACCATACAGAGATATTTTGGACAACTGTACACCTTTTGTTTGAGGAAGGCCCTTTTCTGTTCTAGCAAGAAAGTATCCGTGTGCACAAAGCCAGGTCTGTAAAGATATGGTTTGACAAGTGTGATGTAACTCGAGTTGCTTGCACAGAACCCTGACCTTAACCCTAGTGAACATCTTTGGGATGAAGTGAAACACAGAATTTGAAGCAGGTCTTCTCGCCCAGCATCAGTACCTGACTTCAGAAAGCTCAATTACCTGAATGGACACAAATTCCTATGGACACACTCCAGAGTTTTGTGAAAACTAAAACTCAAAAAAGCAGAGGCTGCTATAATAGCAAAGGGGGAACTCGCTCCATATTAATGTCCATGGATTTGGAATGGGATATTCAACAAGCTCATATAACTGTGATGGGCAGTTGTCCACAATGGTTTTCCATATAGTGTAATAATCGTTAAACACATCTTTTGAGTAATAAGTAAAACCCAATTGACCTTTTTCATTCATATTTTTATTCAGAAAATTCTACTATGTTTTGTAGTTCTCTTAATTTGACATTGTGTGACGTTTCTGCATGCCTTTAGTCCAGTGACTGTGTGTTCATTTAAACAACCTTTATATTTGAAAAGGAAATTTACATATAATTTGGTATGAATCCATGTTTGCTGGGATTGTGTAAAAATATATTTAGATATGTTTTATCACCTAATCAACAGTTAGACCTGAAATTGCAACTCCAGCTAAAATGCTTCTTTTTTGGTATTGTTATCCCAGTTTTCAGTCTATCTCCAAGATTCCATAGAAAGTTAAAATGATCTCTCCAATAAGGACACAGACAACAATTAAGGCATTCTTTGTTACAGAGTGGGGAAGGGTTAGAATTTTTGTCTTGTTTTATTGTTGTCTGTACACCAGTTGGGGATATTCCCTTACAGCAGAGATAATGTGACCAAGGGCCTTGGCTTTCACAAATCTGGCTTTGAAGGACACGCAAAACAGAATTTTGTTTAAAGGTAATTAATATAGTGTTTCTTTCACTCCTAATTTATTTATTTCAGCAAGACTATTAACTTAGCTAAATAATACCATTTGAGAGCAGGTTTACTTTGAGTAATATACAAATGTTATCACGTGTGAAGTGATGTATAGCAATGTTGTAACAAACAAAACTGTTAGTACCCTGTATTTTGTTTTACACAATCAAATCTTGATTTTAAATGAAATAAGCACTATTAACTTTTTCCTATATACATCGTGGATACTATGGACCATCTGTGAGAAGATAGCAGAGAGGAGGCTTGGAACACGCCATGTTGTAGCCCTGGAGAGGCTAAAAAGCAGTTTCCTGACGAGTCATGGCAGCACACACACACTGGGTTGTGACTCTGCCCCCACAACCTGACAGGATTGGCTAACTATAAATTTGAAGGCAAAGGCACCCCGCCTCATTCTCTTTTTTATCCTCACCTGACAAGATTGAAGTTGAACTTGACACCTCTTACCACATTCGCCCCACCAGGTTAAGCCTCTGCTGGTTGGAAGTCCCTCCTGTTCAGTCTCTTCTCGGACAGGAACCCCAATCTGGTGGTCTTGAGTGCACTTCATCTGGCATATACAAGCTTTAAATATTTAAATATAATTTGCTGCAATGATCTAATACCTTGTTCTTTCTGCATTTCAGGTACTGTCTTTTTGTTATTTTTTTCTTTAACTTTGGCATGATGGGCTCTATAGTTTCCCAGGAGGCTGTGCCTCTCCATCATGGCGGCTGCATCCATTTGGGCGCTCTGCGCATGTGCAGGAGGAAATGTGGTGTCCAATCTGGTAGTTTCACCCTTTTTAAATATGGCGCGGGTGCTGCCCCATCGCGGCGGTGTCATTTCCAGTGCAACGGCGGTGCCAGTTTTAAAAATCTTGGATTTTCTGACAGTTTTGCTGTCAGCCACAGATGAACACTATCCGTTGGATTCTGTGATCCCTGCTGCCAGCCCAGTCTCAAGTAAGCCCCAGCTCGCACCTTGTGATCCTGCAGACATTAATGCTTTTCTATCTATGCTTCCTTATCAACCTTTCTGTTCTAGATACTATACCTGCTCACTGTCATGGAGACCACTGCCCAAGCAGACCACCCTCAACTTGTAAGGTAAGAGATGTCTCTTACTATAGTAAGTAATTAAGAAGAAAAAGAGTGTATGACCACTAATGCTGAATTTTTTTGGGCAGCCCATCCAAGTCAAGATCAGTGAGTTCCAGTCATCAAGGTCGCTCAAGCCATGCCTCAAGCCATAGGAGGTCTAGGAGGAGCCGCTCAAGATCTTCATCTCGTCATTGCCATTCACGGCATAGTCGCTCACATCAGAGGAGGTCATAACTGTCCCGTCACAGCAGCTATCACACCTGCCCTGCAGGAAACGCTTGCTGGGTCTGCAGAGCTCCAGCTTGGCCAGGCAAATTAGCCTGCTGCACATGCTTTAACAAGGCTACCAGGGAGAAAGAGTCGGACTCAAAGGAGGTAACCGATCTCATCAGGGAATCTGTTCGGGAAACTATCCTGGAGACATCAGCTCCTGAGACAGACAGAGCAGGTCCAAGCCTGTCTTCTGTAGCTCCCACTCCTTCTGTGGATCTGGAGTCATCTTCAGAGACCGAAGACCCAGAGATGTCTACTGGTTTTGACTTTACTCTGGTCGAGCCCTTCGTAAGATCAGTGAAGGAGGCCAAAGGGTGGGAGGAAGCTAAGGAAGCTCCCCGTAAAATCCGGAAGTATTTTCCCAATCTAAAGAAAGAGACTTCTCTTTCATAGAAGAATCGGAGGACCTCATTAAAGATGAGTGGGAAAGATCAGATAAAAGGTCTAACCTCAATAATAGACTGGCAAAACTTTATCTCCTGAAGGAGCCTAATGTGAATCCACTGATTCATCCACCTGTTGTTGATGCCTCTTTGATGCATCTCACAAGGCATGTCACCTTACCAATAGAGGACGCACTAACCTTCCGTGATGTACTAGATTGGAAAATTGACCTAGACTTGAAAAAAGCGCACTGCACGGAGGGAGGAGCTTGTAGGCCAGCAGTCGCTGCAGCAGCAGTCGGCAAGGTGATTTCCAGGTGGTCTGCCAACATAGAGAAATCTATTCGTGAGGGGGCCGACCAAGAGAAGATCATTAGTTCCCTTCAAGAGCTGAAGCTGGCAGGTGACTTTCTGGCTGAATCCTCAGTTAATATCATCAGATCTTCTGCAAGGGCTATGCTGGCATCAGTCATGGCAAGGAGAGCCCTATGGCTCAAACCATGGGTAGCGGAAGCTGGTCAAGATTCCTTATGACGGAGTTAATCTTTTCGGTTTGACAGGTCAATCTCTAAAGTGACTGGAGGAAAATCATGATTGATCCTGTCTGACAGGAGACCTAAACCACAAAAGAGTCCTTTCTACAAACATAACCTTCCGGAAAAGTACAGAGAGGCAAAGACATATAGGCCAGGGAGAGAGTTCAAAAGAACCTGGAGGAATCCTTTTTGAGGCTCCAATAATCCAAGGCCACCCAGACAGGGGAACACCAGAAATCTTTTTGAGAGTACGCCCATCCTTCCTGTGAGAGTGGGAGCCAGGCTCAAGGAATTTGAACAGGTTTGGATGGACCACATAGAAGATGCATGGACACTTTTCATAATAAAACATGGGCACAGATGGAAGTTCATAGGTGGTCTACCAAGAAATCACTTTCAATCAACCAGGTTACCGTCATTCCCAGAAAAGAGAAAGGTACTGCTCAAATATGTGCTACAGTTAGTACAAAAGGGAGCAATCCTGGAGGTTCCAACATCCCAAAGAGGGTTGGGTTATTACTCCCCCCTATTTCTGGTAAAAAAAAAAAAACTTGAGATCTGCGTCCCGTGATGGATCTAAAGAGTCTAAACAGAAAAATACAGATCGAGGCCTTCAAGATGGAAAACCTCCAGTCAATTCTGTTGGCAATAAACTTAGGAGACCGGATGCTATCCATAGACTTATTGGACGCTTACCTACATGTGCCTATTCACCCTGCTTTTCAGAGATAGCTACATTTTTCAATTGATCACCAGCACTTCCAATTTCAGTGCCTACTGTTCGGCATCGCTTCTGCACCCAGGACCTTTACCAAAACCCTAAAGGGAGAAAGGCCTGAGGCTGCATCACTATCTGGATGACATTCTACTCCTAGCAGACAGTCGAGAAACCTTGATTTATCATCACAACATAGTAATTGCCGCACTCCAGAATTTCGATTGGTTGATCAACTGGAAATGAGCAACCTGCAGCGAACTCAGAACATGGTCTTCCTATCGAACAAGGTCCAATTACTGGAGAAGGTAGATCCATTAATTTGGAAGTTCAGGAGGGTGATGACATCAGCATTCCTTCCAGCCAGAGCCTGTTTGAGCGTTCTGAGTTCCATGTCATCCACTCTGCCAATGATCTAATGGGCACTGCAAACCTAATTTCTCAATCAGTGGGATGCAGCATCAATGCTTCAGACAATCTCCATTTGTAGGATGCAGGTCTTCAACCTCAGGAAGCACAGACCCATAGTTCCCCCAGAACCAGAAGTGATCACTTCAAATGCCAGCCAGGAAGGATGGGGGGCTCACTACCGGAACCAAGCAGCCCAGGGTCCATAACAATTTCAGGCGCAAGGCTGGGTGTCAAATATTCTGGAGCTCAGAGCAGCTTTTCAGGCCCTACTAGCCCTCAGATCATCCTTGAATGGGAAAAGTGCCCTAATCCAAATGCACAACAAGGTTGCGTACATTCAGAGGCGGGGCACCAGAAGCAAGACATTACTGGAGGAAGTTTGACCCATCTTGGAGTGGGATCAACTGTTCCTGACAGACCTACGAGCTGTGTATGTTCCGACAACTCAGAACCTTCTAGCCAATTGTTTGAGCAGGGAATTCCTGTCGAACAACGAGTAATTTCTGAACAACCAAGTCTTCAGTCTCCTGACCAAAATCTGGGGAACTCCGGATATCAACCTGGCCACAACACCAAGTGCCAGTGGTTCCTGTCAGCCTTTGCATCAGAAGAAGTAGACTGCCTTCTTCACCCATGGAACTTTCTTCTGGGGTACATATTCCCACTGACTCCGCTAATTGCAAAGTTCCTTTCCAGACTCAGGAAGTCCTCAGCATTATTAATAACAGCAATTCCATTCTGGCCAAGGAGACAGTGGTTCACGACATTGCTGCAGCTCAGTGTAGAAGATCCACTGCCTCTTTCTGTGACTCAGGATCTGCTTTACCATGGGCAGTTCTTCCATCCGACTCCGGAGAGATTACAGTACACCTAATGGCATGGAAGTTGGGAGGAATAGGCTCCTAGAACAGGGCTGTTCCCAGGAAGTTGTTTCTACCTTGCTTCAGGCTAGGAAGAGTACCACCAACGCCACTTAAGACAAAATATAAGGGAGATTCTCATCCATGGCTCAACAAAATAACTGGGATCCATTATCTCCAGAGGCACTGATTGTAGAATTTCTTCAAACAGGTCTAAATAAAGGTTTACGTTCAAGTACCCTGAAGGTGCAGGTGTCAGCCTTATCTGCAAAGACGGGCTTCAGATGGGCATCTCATCCCCTTCTGATAAAGTTTATGAGGGCATATGTGAAAATAAGACCTCCAAGAAGGCCAACATTTCCAGCATGGAACTTATCAGTAGTCTTGAACGCACTTTCAAATTCTCCCTTTCATCCAGCTGACTCTATCTCTCTGTGGAACTTAACGGTGAAATTAACTTTTCTCATCGCCATCACTTTAGCAAAGAAAGTATCAGAGATGATCACAGAACCCAACATGGTATTTTACCCATCTGGGTAAAATACCATGTAGGGTAGTATTGAAACCTTCAGACCACCTTACGCCGAAGGTGGCAACATCTTTTCATTACAGTCAGAAGATCAATCTTCCAGTCTTCTCTGACGATCAGGGTCAACCCCATGCCCTGGATGTAAAATCTTCCACTAGCAACTATCTGACAGCTACAGTCTCCTTTAGGAAAACAAACAATTAGGAAAACAAACAATCTTTTGGAGATTCCTCATGGGAGTAGGAAAGGTCATATGGTGTCATCTCGCACCATAGCATCATAGCTTATCAAGTCAATCAAAAAAACCTACGGCATTCAAAATCTACCAATACCTGTAGGCGTTAGAGCTCACTGAACAAAGGCAGTGTCAGCTTCATGGGCAGCATATTGCAGGATTGCCCTGAAACAATCTGCAGGGCAGTGACCCGGTCCTCCAGTCACACTTTCATGTCTCACTATAGGGTGGACTTATTATTGCAGTAGATTTCAGAAGATCTGTTATTTGGGCCAATTCTACTGCTATTTGATTTAATAAATGTTACTTTTTTTCCTTGTACCCACCCAACTGGGAAGTTATTTCCCAGTGTGTGTGCTGCCATGATGCGTCAGGAAAATGGAAAATTGTATACTCACCTTTCTGACGTATCTTCATGGAAGCACACAGCATACCAACCTTCTTTAAGTGATAGCTTTGACTTCAAATTTATAGTTAACCAATCCTGTCAGGTTGTGGGGGCGTAGTCACAACCCAGTGTGTGTGCTGCCATGAAGATGCATCAGGAAAGGAAAATTACGGAAAGGTGAGTATACAATTTTTTGTTTTCTGACCCTACTTAGCTATAGTGGTCACATTACTTCAGGTGAGATTACTCCTGGAGGGGGGAGCACCTGCAGTGATTAATTTGTCTTCACCAACTGTGAGCATGAGAGGAGTGGATGGAGTCAAAGACACTAGTGTGTGAAACCCGATTTATGTGGAGAAAGACATTTCTTCTATGCTTGCATGGACACATTTTTCACTTTATCTGGATTTTATAATTCTATATACACTTACCTATTTGATTTTGGTGACACAAGTTAATGTTGTTCGATTTAACTGTGTATGATTTTTTATTATCCTTTATTATCTTTCTTTGTTTAATATCATTGCATGTTGCATTTAATAATTGTGGTAGTTTTCATAGTTTAGTGCTGCACATTTGACTTGATTAATATCTTTGCTGCACAACTATGGAATTGTGATGAGTGTCAGCTGCTTTTCAATATGGTTTTCTTTTAGTTTTCACATTTTTAGTAGTAGTGCTTAGGTTTTTTGTTTTATATTATTAGAGCTGATCAAAAAAATGTATTCCTATTTAACTATATGTTTATCTATTTTTGTTTTTGTTTTACAGGTTTTCAACTGATGTCCAATGCAGACTAAAGGTCACACCTTGATCTACATATGGAGGAAATAGTGAATACAATGTAACAATACATTGTTACACTATATTATTACTTTATTACAGACTATCTGCAAGTGCAATTTTACAGAGTGGTAGCTCATGTAATATAATACACATCAATTGCAGGCTGTCATTTTGACAGTCAGCAAATGCCGGCATCAGCAGCAGGGGAAGTGGAGGCAGGGGAGAGGAGCTAAACATAGGAGATACATCCTAGAAACATTGTTGACATATTTTAGGATGTATATCCTATGTGTAAAATCCTCATGTGCTTAAACTATAATGGACAGGCTATGGGCATTCAAATATTTACATATTCCTAATAAGCAGCAGTTTAGCTTTAAAGCAAGCTCTTGATGACCTCTATAGCTGCAGACACTGTGGAACAATTCATTTTTATAATTCACAGCAGAAACGCTGTTACCTTGGTTTTCAGCATCAGCTCCCCCTGCTCTCCCTCCTGGCAATGACTTGGCGGCCTTCCAGATTTCTAATCTCTAAAGCAGGGGTGCTCAACCAGTGGCCTGGGGGCCACATGTGGCCCGCGGAGCCCTCTGAAGTGGCCCACAACCTCCTTCTGTGGGATGGCAGATTGGCAAGCCCAGATCACTGGTTGCAGACTCGCCCTCCCAGAGCATCTGTGTTGTTAATGAAGCCAGCAAAGCAAGCAGCTGTGGAGCAGAGCTGTATAAGCTGATG
Organism: Lithobates pipiens; assembly: GCF_037356315.1. Taxonomy (NCBI): domain Eukaryota; kingdom Metazoa; phylum Chordata; class Amphibia; order Anura; family Ranidae; genus Lithobates; species Lithobates pipiens. The sequence continues at coordinate 119,729,751 of NW_027507718.1, read as the reverse complement.
CTTCATGTATAGCGCCATCTCTTAACACAGGCGGAGTGATACCAAATGCATGCTGCCGGGGACAGCAACAGCAGGCGATACCTGAATGGAAGACTGTTATTAAAGGTCAGGTTATTACTAAAATTGCAGTGTATGTATGGGCATATCTGCGCGGTGGTTACTGGGCTGCTTTCAAACTGATCCTTAGGTGCAGTGCACCTTCAGGCTACCTGCACTGAGGCATAGACTTCTGTTATTACCTGTGGGTTTGGTGAGCTTTCAGAAAGTGCACCACACCTGCCGGCTCTAATAAAAGTTTATGGCAAAGTATGGCTAACCCACAAGAAAGACACAGGTGCACTGCGCTGTATTAGTGTGAAAGGCCCCTTCCACACAATTGGTACAACTCAATCGGACCCTCCATTCACCTCTATGAAATGGCAGATGTAAACAGATTTGCGTCCTTACACCCGCCTACCTCCAATCTGATTCGCTAAAAAAAATCCCCTTCCGTCCGGGCGGATCGGATCAGAGGAGTAGAGTGGGGTGTGTCTGTGTCCGTGTCCGCTCTGCATGGACCTGTCATCCGCTTGCTCTGCTCATTGTGGCCCGCGACCGGTTACCAAGTTGCTTAAGTGGCCCTCGCTCTTCAAAAGGCTCTTCAAAAGGTTGGCACCCCTGCTCTAAAGTAATCAGAGCAGGTTCACAGTAAGGCCAGATTTAATTTTTATAAATATTAGAATTTTATGGACTAATCACACTTCTACTTTAAACCTGGCTGAACTTGGGCCAGCCATGCACTGTGAATTTTCACAGAAGTTTTTGTATTTTAGATGGCTGCTGGAATTGTTGGTTTAAACGGCACTCACAATGGATGCAAGCCTTTCAGGCTGGGAAGTCCTAGGTATCCGCTTGGACGTCATGCCTGTGAGATCATCTGAATGGAACTCAGCTAGACAATGTCATGGCTGGGGTACACATCAAAAATCAGGGAGGAACCAGAGGCCTTGCAGTCCTCAGAGTGGAGGGTTGGATTCAGGTTTGGGAAGAACTCTATATTCCAACCTGACCACTGTGCGCATCTCTGGTGGGTAAAATCTGCAGAATGTTATATAAAGTATTGAAATCTCCATCAAAAATTTGCAAATTATGCTATTACTATCTGTATGGCTGCAGTCGCATCGCACAGACATTGTATGTGATTTTCAGTGCAGATGCGATCTCACGCCACGCACTGGTGTGAACTGGGCCTTAAAGAGAGCTTACCACAAAGCAAATCGCTTGCAGAATTTAGTTCTGATGGAGGCAGTCATTTGTTAATGCATGCAACATGTTTGTGGCTGAGCGTGCACACTGAGTCACTGCCTTGGACTTGAGAGCTGAGCGTGCACACTGAGTCACTGCCTTGGACTTGAGAGCTGAGTGTGCACACTGAGACACTACCTTGGACTTGAGAGCTGAGAGTGCACACTGAGTCACTTCCTTGGACTTGAGAGCTGAGCGTGCACACTGATTCACTGCCTTGGACTTGAGAGCTGAGCGTGCAAACTGAGACACTGCCTTGAACTTGAGAGCAGAGCATGTACACTGAGACACTGCCTTGGACTTGAGAGCTGAGCATGCACACTGAGTCACTGCCTTGGACTTGAGAGCTGAGCGTGCACCCTGAATCACTGCCTTGGACTTGAGAGCTGAGCGTGTACACTGAGTCACTGCCTTGGACTTGAGAGCTGAGCGTGCAAACTGAGACACTGCACACTGAGTCACTGCCTTGAAGTTTGCATACAGCATGAGTATCAGAATCCCTTCTTCTATCAGAACCTAACCATACACACACGTGTTTTGCATCATGTTGATGTCTCTTTAAACTGAATATTTTATTTATGCTTTTCATTAAAAAAAAGGGGGAAATTCCCTTTACAAATAAAATTCTCTCATACAGGTACTAGATGTAGGGATGAGCCGAACCCCCCTGTTCGGTTCGCACCAGAACCTGCGAACAGACCTAAACTTCGTGTGAACTTTAGAACCCTATTAAAGTCTATGGGACTCGAACGTTCACAATCTAAAGTGCTCATTTTAAAGGGTAATATGCAGGTTACTGTCCTAAAAAGTTTTTGGGGACCCAGGTCCTGCCCCAGGGGACATGGATCAATGCAAAAAGAAGTTTTAAAAACTGCAGTTTTTTCAGGAGCAGTGATTTTAATAATGATTAAAGTGAAACAATAAAAGTGTAATATTCCTTTAAATTTCGTAGCTGGGGGGTATCTATAGTATGCCTGTGAAGAGGCGCATGTTTCTGGGGCTTAGAACTGTCCCTGCACAAAGTGTCATTTGTGCAGGAAAAAAAGTCTTTTAAAATCACTTGCGGCTAAATTATCGGCTCCCCGTAATACAGAGAACACTCAATGAGTGTTCTCTGTATTAGCCGACAATTCATTCATTCATTGATAAAAAAAAAAAAAAGCGTGGGGGTTCCCCTAAATTCAATTACCAGGCCCTTCAGGTCTGACATGGATATTAAGGGGAACCCCGTGTCAAATTTAAAAAAAAATTGATGTGGGGTCCCCCTAAATATCCATACCAGACCCTTCAGGTCTGATATGGATATTAAGGGGAACCCCGCATCAAATTTTTAAAAAAAATTGACGTGGGGGTCCCCCTAAAAATCCATATCAGACCCTTTATCTGAGCACGCAACCTGGCAGGCTGCAGGAAAAGAGGGGGGGACGAGAGAGCGCCCCCCCTCCCTCCTGAACCATACCAGGCCACATACCCTCAACATTGGGAGGATGCTTTGGGGGTCTGTGACCCCTCAAAGCACCTTGTCCCCATGTTGATGAGGACAAGGGCCTCATCCTCACAACCCTGGCCGTTGGTTGTGAGGGTCTGCGGGCGGGGGACTTATCAGAATCTGGAAGCCCCCTTTAGCAAGGGGACCCCCAGATCCCGGCCCCCCCTGTTTGAAATGGTAAGGGGGTACAAAAGTACCCGTACCATTTCACAAAGAAAGTGTCAAAATGGTTAAATAAGACAAACACGCTTTTGAAAAATTCCTTTATTAAAAATGAAAACAATAAAAAAAAGATTCCAGCGGTGCTAATCCACTCTTGCTATCCCCTGGCTTCCCTCTCCAGCGTCAGAGGGGCGGGGTCAGGTGACGGGTGGCCCCGCCCTCCTAATATAAGAAACGTCAGCGCTGGGATCTCTGCAGTGTCTCCGCAGTGGAGACAGAAGACGGATGCATGGACAGCGCTGGACTGAGAGATCCTCCGTCGCTGGATATGATCATCCATCGCGGGACCCCGGAGATCCGTCGCTGGATAGCAAGAGTGGATTAGCATCGCTGGAATCTTTTTTTTATTTTTAATAAAGGAATTTTTCAAAAGTGTGTTTGTCTTATTTAACCATTTTGACACTTTCTTTGTGAAATGGTAGGGGTACTTTTGTACCCCCTTACCATTTCAAACAGGGGGGGCCGGGATCTGGGGGTCCCCTTGTTAAAGGGGGCTTCCAGATTCTGATAAGCCCCCCGCCCGCAGACCCTCACAACCACTGGCCAGGGTTGTGAGGATGAGGCCCTTGTCCTCATCAACATGGGGACAAGGTGCTTTGAGGGGTCACAGACCCCCAAAGCATCCTCCCAATGTTGAGGGTATGTGGCCTGGTATGGTTCAGGAGGGAGGGGGGCCACTCTCTCGTCCCCCCTCTTTTCCTGCGGCCTGCCAGGTTGCGTGCTCGGATAAAGGGTCTGATATGGATTTTTAGGGGGACCCCCACGTCAATTTTTTTTTTAATTTGATGCGGGGTTCCCCTTAATATCCATATCAGACCTGAAGGGTCTGGTATGGATATTTAGGGGGACCCCCACGTCAATTTTTTTTAAAATTGGAAACGGGGTTCCCCTTAATATCCATGTCAGACCTGAAGGGCCTGGTAATTGAATTTAGGGGAACCCCCACGCTTTTTTTTTTTTTTTAATCAATGAATGAATGAATTGTCGGCTAATACAGAGAACACTCATTGAGTGTTCTCTGTATTACGGAGACCCGACAATTTAGCCGCAAGTGATTTTAAAAGACTTTTTTTCCTGCACAAATGACACTTTGTGCAGGGACAGTTCTAAGCACCAGAAACATGCGCCCCTTCACAGACATACTATAGATACCCCCCAGCTACGAAATTTAAAGGAATATTACACTTTTATTGTTTCACTTTAATCATTATTAAAATCACTGCTCCTGAAAAAACTGCAGTTTTTAAAACTTTTTTTTGCATTGATCCATGTCCCCTGGGGCAGGACCCTGGTCCCCAAACACTTTTTAGGACAGTAACCTGCATATTATATTTATGTAAATTGCACAAATATTCGTTGAATGTTCTGTACAGCTATTATTGTTAAATCTAAATAAAGTTTGGTTTAAAAAAAAAGTGCAAAAAAAGTACAAATTATGTGTGTATATAAGTGACATTTATCAAAAAACAACTCATATGTTACCCAAAACAGCTCATATATTGCACACAAATAAATTGTTTAATATTAAAAGAAAGTCCAAAAGTATAAATAGTCCCAAGTGTAGAAACACATAAATCTCAGTAGTGCAAAATCCTTCTTCTTCAATGAAAGTGTGCTCTCGTCTTAGCCCTTGTACACACAGTCGGAGATTCCTACGGAATGTGTCCGATCGGACCGTATTGTCAGATAATCCGACTGTGTGTGGTCTCCATCGGACTGTTTCCGTCGGAATATCCGACGGACCAAGTTTTCCAACTTGTTATAAAATTTTCCGACAACATGCTCCGATCGGACATACTCCAATCATGTGTAGCCTACTCTGACGGACAAAGTGCCACGCTTGCTCAGATCAAATTCCTAGACCAAAGCTATTGGCTACTAGCCTGAACGTAGTCCCGTCGTAACGAAATAACGTCATCACATTATGTACAATCGGATTTTCCGACAACTTTGTCTGACCGTGTGTATGCAACAGTTTCGGACAAAATCCATCGGATAAAATCCATCGGACAAAATTCAACGGATTTGGTTGTCAGAATGTCCGACCGTGTGTACAAGGGCTTACATGTTTCATCAAGAATGTCGTCAGCAGCAAGCATGGATTGTTTTTCCACTTGGAGAAAACTATTTGATTGAAGAATTATGAATTTGCACTACTAAGATTTATGGTTTTGCACTACTGGAATTTGTACCTTTGGACATTATTTGAATATTTTTCAACAATGTATTTGTGTGCAATTTTAAATCCTTTTCGAAGATTTCCTTCCTTTTTTCTGCGACAGCAGTTAAAGGGAAATTTTTCCAATGGTGCACAAACAGCGCAAAATATTGCAAACAGCCCATTCTATCCCAAACTAAAAAACAGTTCTTGCTAAACATCAATTTTAACCCATTATCTAGCAAGGTACAATTATAAACATCTTGTTACCAAAGGGTTAAAAGAAGCAGCTCACTGCAGCAGCAGAGCCACCCAATCACTTTTACATTACAGTAAATGTGGTGCAATATTCCCCCCTTCCCCCCATGATGCCACAAGGGATGGAGAGTGGGGGAAGCTACATTCATTCTCCAAACTCCCAGGGACGAATGTCATTACCTCTTACTTACGGGTTCAGAGCTGTCATTGCCTGGGTTGATTAGCTGCAGTGGAAGGCGAAAGGAAACATTAGGGGGCATGTCTTCTGCCTTTGCTATTGCATAGTGTACAACTACATAGAATAAAAAAATGTAAAAAAAGGAAAGCACCCGCATTGCCCCAAGCACACACCCAAATACAAACAAATACGCAGGGCACAAACATGTATGTTAACAGTAATTGCATCACATAATGGGGATATAGCAGTGAAAGCGGGAGTGAGAGCAATAATTCTAGGGCAATCATTCATGGTTAACCAGCTTTTTTCTGTTTTACAGGTGAGCACAATTTTAAGGCTTGACATGTGTGAATTCTATTTACTCAGCACAACCTTATCTTTTATATTTACCAAAAATTGGGTATTATATTGCATTTGTGTGTATTCAATTCCGAAGGGCTTTTGCTTTCAGAAAATTTTGAAATGTTGTGAGTTTAAACTAATTTTCTAGCAAAGAAATGCAGATTTTAATATGTTTGTGACCCAGTAGAAAAGTGGTAAAGTGGTTGTAAAGCTATTTTTTTCCTAATTAAAATAATAAACACGTTATACGTACCTGCTCTGTGCAATAGTATTTCGCAGAACTGCCCCGAACTTCCTCTTTTGATGTCCCATGCCAGCACTGTCTGCTCCTGCTCTTCTGTATCTGCCATAGATAAATAAATAAATCATGTGCTGCACTATTCCCTTAATGATCTGCTGAACTTGCAGCAAAAACCTAAAAAACTAAATTGCTATCTAAAGTGATCTGCCTGTAAAATCAAATACAATAATATAATAATAATAATATATAAGTGACTAAAGTCATCATTTAGCTTTCAACATCATATAGCATGAATAGGCTTGTGCAATTCGTTTCGTAACGAATCGGAATTCGGGCGAATTTTGCATCTTTCGGACATTCGGATGCATCCGAATGTCCGAATAAAAAAATAACAAATTACAACGAATACGAAAGAAATATAAAACGAATGAATTCGAATGAATTCGACATGGTTCGAAATTATTTCAACCGCATTCGAAATTATTTCAACATGATTCGACATTATTTCAACTGCATTCGAAATGACCAAGTGACCCCGAGATACATGGCCCTAAATTCGGGTCACAAAATATTTTTGAATGCGGTTGAAATAATGTTGAATCATGTTGAAATCATTTCGAATGCATTCGAAATGATTTCAACATGATTCGACATTATTTCAACTGCATTCGAAATGATTTCAACATGATTCAACATTATTTCAACCGCATTCGAAAATATTTTGTGACCCGAATTTAGGGCCATGTATCTCGGGGTCACTTGGTGCTAGACACTTCAAATTTGGGGTTTCTAGCTATAAGTGACCCCGAGATATGTGGCCTCAAAATCGGATCGCAAAATGTCATTCTCTGCTCTATTAACTAATAACATTTTGCGACCCGATTTTGGGGCCACATATCTCGGGGTCACTTATAGCTAGAAACCCCAATTTTGTATGCAAACACAATAGTACTAGCACTACAACATATCCAAATTTGGAGTTTCTAGCACCAAGTGACCCCGAGATACATGGCCCTAAAGTCGGGTCACAAAATATTTTCGAATGTGGTTGAAATAATGTCGAATCATGTTGAAATCATTTCGAATCCGGTAGAAATATTTTCGAATTTTGTTGAAATATTTTCGAATGTGGCCGATTTTTCGAATTCGGTAGAAAACTAAACGAAATCCGAAAACGAATTTAAGGAAGTTAACGAATATAACTAAACAAAATTAATGAATTAACGAATTAAAACGAAACGAAACTAAACAAATTTTTTCCTTTTGCACATGTCTAAGCGTGAACATACACACATTTCATAAAATATAAATATCATTACAAAAATGATCCATAAAGTGCTCAAGTGCATATAAGTCTGTGATACTCTGACCACTCAGGATCAGTTTTCAGTGTCCTTAAAACAGCAATAATAAACGTGACTTGATAGTCACCCCCCATCAAATCATTCCCTGCATCTATTACCTTTTGTACCACCACCCCCCCCCCCCTTTAGAATGTAAGCTGTACGAGCAGGGCCCCCCTGTCCCTTCTGTATTGAACTGTATCGTAATTATGCTGCCCCCCTATACATTGTAAAGCGATGCGTAAACTGTTGGCGCTATATAAATCCTGTATAATTATAATAATAATAGGTGACTGTGAATATAGCGATCTGCAGAAGTGATTACACTCAGAGCGTGTGACCTTGCAATTAAGTTTAGTCAATTCACGCTTATGTATCATCAAAACGGATTCCAGGTCAGGTTGCAAGGTCCAAACACTGCTCAAAGATATAGCCTCCTCACATATAAATATCAAAAAGAAACTCCATAGTGTGATACCATTTTAAAAGATTTTATTTACTTCAAAAAAGCCCTATTATAGGGTACTCACATGGGTCTGGTGCGTTAGTGCACCGCTCTATAGCATGCCTTAATAGCGCCAAGCCGGGGATGAGACCGTGTGCTCCTACTCCATAAGGTAGACCAGCTGTCTCCTGCACCATCCAGTCTCCTCCCCTACACATGTTGATACGAGGGAAATGTTGTATCTTCATCAGGGGTTATAGGGGAACTTTGATTTGGTAGCTCGCAAGACTTTTACTATTCTTCTGTATAAGCATTTGCTATGGGGCAGATGTGTGGGCACACTCCTGAGACTGGCTATGTGGGCCCATTTGCACTCACAGCATGGCACAACCCCTAACCCTGCCCCTTGCTCTCTGCACAGAGGATTAGATTGACAACAGCTAGAGCCAATGGCTCCAAATGCTATCTCTAAGCCTGTGAGAAGAGAGAGCTGTGCTTCCACTCTCAGGCATAGCACTGGATCTCATGCCCGTGCAGTAATGCCACTGCAGGGCACTCTCTCTTCCTGACAGGTTGCCATAGAAATGGCAGAAGTTCCCACCCCATTGCTATAGGAACCTGTCAATCAAGACATCCCGTTAGCATAATTTCCTGTCCAGAAATCTCGCAAGATTTCAGTATTAGGCTATTCCTGTGGGCTCCTGGGTTAAACGACGCTGATTTCCCAGGAGACCATGGGAATCGCCTAGTGACATCATGGCCTAGGCAGGCAGAGCCGGAAGCGCTCCATGCTACATGGAAAAAAAGGTATTTAGAAAAAAAAATTTACTATTTTAAATATAGAACAGGATGGGCAATGGATTGATCCCAAATTAAAAATACGGGTGGAACTCTGCTTTAAGCTGCCTTATGAGTTCTAAGAGCAAAGCATATGGTCATTTTGAAATTGACCTTTTGGAAATATGCCTTTTGCGAGTGAAGCAATCAGTGATACTTGTCAAATTATATATTTTTGTTTTTTTAAAACAGAATCTTAATCAGACCTGGCATCAAATATATCTATATGTTAAGTGCATGCAGGGGGAGTAATACGTGAGTGTAATGCTTACATGTTTTTATTACCTTTGGAAAAGATCATAGTACTCCCCCAAAGCCTTTTCATCTTCTTTAACATCATCTAAGATATGTCATATGCCTGCATCCCCCGCTATGTGCTGAAGTCCCATCTGCAGACCCCTACAGGACACAGTAATGATATAGGGATATCAGATGTAACTACAGCTCATGAGAAAGGACGTAGGCATCTAATACACAAGTCTAAATAACGGCAAAGCGTTATACATACTGTAAAATAAAGTGTGCCTGCATTCTTAGCATTGTTTCGTCATGGAAGGTGGGAGTTGGAATGAGCTCATACACTTGGCTGTGAAGATTCTGCTGATGGCTTAAGGCAACAAAGTAATTTTATTGCAACATGAAAGGCACCAAAAAAAGCATATTTCGGTGTTCAGTGCACCTTGTAAAATTTGGACCACAATATAAGCTTTGGCATATCAATTAATGGATCACGTTTGCTGGGTATGTGAAGATCTGCACACCCATATGAACCCACCGGAGAAGAGGGCCAGTTATTAAATTAAGTTAGTAAATTCCCCCTGCTCTCGTGCATTAACTTTTAGTAAATCAAGCCCATCATGTTCTTTCTTAAATCATTTCTCCGTCATCTGATCTTTGTATTATTTAAATCGGCTTTTTTGGAGCTCATATTGGTTTTGGCTGCAGATTGTACATATGAACTGTGGATGTTTTATGTGTACCTGATTAAAACAAACTTTTACATGAATAAAAAGAGAAAAGGAAAAAAGGGTCAGTTCTGGTGTAGTAAGTCTTAACTCCTCAAAATAACACTGTATGGGAGGAATTGTACTCATTGTTTTTCTCTTTTTTCATGTTCAATTGGCTGTTCCCTGTCTTATGTGGCAGTGGTGTAGGGGAAGTGAATCTATCTACTACGAACTGAGAAACTCCACATCTGATCTATGAAGGTTGGAATAAACCATTTCTCCTTGTACCATCCCCAATAATAGAAGCCCATTCGGACACTTGCTTCGACTACTGTTTCAAAAACAAAATTATAATAACATTAAAACATGGATTATTTTAGTACTTATAATAAATTGGTAAGAAAAAGGGCTTTAAATGATCTTTTTTTGGTTATAAAACTGAAAATTTGGATGTTTAATATACTTTGTTGTTTTACTTGTAATATCAACACACATGTGAAACAACTCAGTTAAAACATATCTTAACTTTTGATTTAAAAGACCAATTAAATACCCACAGAAGAGGTGTCCATAAATAATAAAATGTTTCGCTTTTGTTACCAGTTTCATGTTTCTTTGCTCTTAGTACCAGGTCCCTGACCATTTTATCAGTGCCTCTCTATGACTTGACGTGGGTTGTGGATAGGAAACACGTCAAGCTCCTGGAAATGTATATATATAGGAAAGACACATATGAGAGAGATAAAAAACCTGCACGCCACGAGAATAAATTATATTATATGGAGAATAAATTATATTATATGGAGAATAAATTATATTATATGGAGAATAAATTATATTATATGGAGAATAAATTATATTATATGGAGAATAAATTATATTATATGGAAAGGTTTTCCCCAATGTGGCTTTAAAACAGCACGAGATGTCCTGTGTATCTCGGCGGCGCCCGGTAGTTCTTGGCCACCTTTGGCCCTTCTCGCGGTTTTCGGCTGCCTTCAGCCACCTTCGGCCGTTCTCTGTTGCTTTCGGCCAGCCTTCGGCAGTTCTCACCCGCCTTCGGCCGTTCTCGTCTGCTCTCGGCCGCTCTCGGCCTTTCTCGCAGTTTTCGGCCACCGAGAACGGCCGAAGGCTGGCCGAAAGCCGCCGAGAATGGCCGAAAGCCACGAGAAGGGCCGAAGGCGGCTGAAAGCCGCCCAGGGCTCAAAAATCGCACAACAAATTGGGGAGGATCGGCGTATAACACGCACCCGCGATTTTCCCCTGATTTTAAGGGGAAAAAAGTGTGTGTTATATGCCGATAAATACGGTAGCTTGAATATTCAAAAACATTACATGATGTCTGCCAACAAGGTGCTGGCGTGATGTGAAAAAAGTGAATATATATGTATGTGTATTACTTTTAGGTTTGCATACACCTTAGTTCAACTTCCAACTGCATGTTCCCCCACAAATAACCCCCCTCCCCCAGGAGCTCCTTAATATACTTTTTCAAAATATACTTACAGTTTGACAATGTCTTCTGGCTGGTGACACACACACCTGGTCCTCTTCTTCTCTTGGTGTTCTCCAGTGGTGGCTGGTCCTTGGAGAAGCGGAAAGCGATGCTGATACAATGACCCCAACACCACTCTCTGCATCAATACACTGTTAATAAAGATTGCTGTGGTAATGCCATCAAATTATGAGGCCTGTATGACCTGCATTCCTTAGTATGTTCTTTGGACATCATTCAGCCTGGAAGGCTGAAGACAATGCATGCCAAAGAAAGAGTAATGTGGGGGACAGCTTCAGATTGAAGGCGACTATTGCAACCTCAGCTTGCTTTTTTTATTTTGCTCAGAGATTATTGCCCTGAGTTGTTATTTAAACACAAGGTAAAAAAGGTGTATGCACTATTATTTATCACCATTACCATGAACTAATTCACACTTCAGTGTTTTTATTTGTTGATTAAATTTACCACTCTGTGTATTCTTAAATTTATTGCTAGTGAGGTACAGGATGTAGTTAAGCTGTGCTGTTACCCACCAGTGCATGAAAAGCTTTATATTTAATGTGTCTGCAGTTTATAATTGTGTGCTAATTACTATGCAGATGAGATGCATCTATCCGTATTAATCGTGGAAAGGCTGGAGGATAAAAAAAATTATGTGAGGAATGTGAGGGAGGTGGGAATCCAATGGAACATACTAAACTAGTTCCCTCCTGGGATATTTCAAATCCAGTTCATTTTATACAGCACAATGATGACCAGTGATCCCTGACATCTTGTTTATGCTGTGTTTGCATAAGAAAATAGCCATTTGTCATAGATCTCCATGCAATGTTAAAATGACCTTGACCAAGCAAAGTAATGCAAATTATAAAACCATATTTCTTTTAATAGAAGTCTCAGAAGTTCTTAAAGTATATATAAATCCAATCACTAAAATCACATCTAAGACTTTACACGTTATATAATTTCAAAAGCAATTCATAATATTCATAATTTTGAATTTCTCATTTAAATATAAATTGACGACCCTGCCATGAAGGTCCTTTTTTTAAGCACTTCCTTTTATAGGGTGACAACACTATGTATTTCGTCTTCCAATTGTTCCTTTACATTGTTACCCTGTTGTCATACAGGCTTCCTATGGCCACCACAGGTTGCCATGTTGATGCACATTGCATAGGCATACAGGAGACCAGCATCACGGATATACAACAAGGGATCCAAAGAGGTCCAAACATTATTTTTTTTAAAGTTGTTTATAATACACAGTGCTTTGGCAAACTAAATGTAATTTGCTATTTATAAAAAATAATAATTCCTGTGTCGCTTAGTAAACATTTGTGAGAACATTTATGGAATGGAATGATTAGGAAAACTGTGTAGCACATAATAAGACATGTTGCCCATTGTTTTATTATAGAGCTTAGAAAATAAATGCAAATGTAATTCATGAAAGTTTCTGCATCATGGGTGTAGCTAAATGCCTCCAAAGCTCAATGCAAAAGTTGGACCAGGTTATTGGGATGCTTCCAAGTTATTAATAACATTGGCCATACACACAAATAATACACACACCTGTTATATGAATGAAAGTCACTACTATCTGCTAAACAAATAATAGCACATGATACACATGCTGAAATCAGAACCAAAGCCATGTCTTGTAGGGCTGAAATCTAGTTGGGGCTTATGTATGAAAAATAGGATTTTTATAACAGCTTACAAAATCCTTTTCTTGGAGTACATCACAGGACACAGGGCCACAGCATTTACTGTATGGGTTATATAGGCACCTCTAGGTGATGGACACTGACACATACTAGACAGGAAGTTCAGCCCCCAATATAACCCCTCCCCTTACTGGGAGTACCTCAGTTTTGTAGCAAAGCAATATACATGTATTAGAAGAGGGGAGGGACCTTCTGTGTCCCGTGATGTACTCAAAGAAAAGGATTTTACAGGTAAGCTGTTATAAAAATCCTATTTTCTTTTTTGTTTATCATGGGACACAGAGCCACAGTATTTATGGAATGGGATGTCCCAGAGCAATGCTATTTGAGGGGAGGGAGACACAAACAAAAAGTGGTGCAATCAGACCTGAAGACCTTATACTGTTGCCTGCAGCACACTGCACCCATAGGCGATATCCTCATGTCTTCTCACATCCCCCTGATAGAATCTGGTGAAGGTATGGACTGAAGACCAAGTTGTGGCCTTGCAGATTTGAGCCATGGGGGCCTGGTAATGCACTGCCCATGAAGCACTAACCGCCCTGGTGAAGTGCACTTTGATTTGAAAAGGTGGAACTTTCCTCTTCAAACCATAAGCTTGAATAATTACTTGCCAAGTCCCCTTAGCAATAGTAGATTTTGATGCTGCCTGTCCTTTTCTAGGACCTTCAGGCAACACAAACAAAACATCAATTTTCCGAACCTGAGCAGTCGCCTCCAAATAGATTTTGACCGCTCTCACTACATCCAGAGAATGTAGTGACTTTTCTTCCGTAGAACAGGGTTCTGGAAAAAATTAAGGCAGAACAATATCCTGGTTTAGATGAAAACCTGAAACCACCTTCGGTAGAAAGCTAGGATGAGGACACAATACTACTCTATCCTTGTGAATGATTAAATATGGCTCTTTACAAGAACGAGCTGCCAATTCTGATACTCTTCTTGCAGAGGAAATGGCTACCAGAAAAAAATAGCTTCCTTGTCAAAAGGACCAAGGGAATATGTCGTATTGACTCTAAAGGCTGTTTCTGTAATGCCAACAGAACTAAATTCAAGTCCCAAGGGTTCAGGGGTACTCTAATGCCACGTACACATGACCGGACTTTCTGGCAGACTAGGTCCGACGGTCTTCCCGGTGGCCTTTCGGAGGAGTTCTGACGGACTTTCCGAATGAACGGACTTGGCCACACACAATCACACCAAAGTCCGACAGATTCGAACGTAATGACGTATGACCAGACTATAATAAGGAACTTCATAACCAGTAGCCAATAGCTGCCCTAGCGTCGGTTTTCGTCTGTCGGACTAGCATACAGACGAGCGGATTTCTCCATAGGAACTGGGTCCAGAGGAGTTCCGGTGGAAAAATTTGAAACATGTTCTATTTTTAAAGTCCGTCAGATTTTTGGACAGAAAGGGTCCGATGGAGCCCACACACGATTGAATTGTCCAACGGATTCGTTCCGTCGGACCTTTGCAGTCAGGTTTGCGTATTGAAAAACCTTGACATCGGACGATTCGCTGGGGAGCTATAGATAAACTCCAGACATACAGGGAGATCGGATAGCCACTTTCTACGGTGATCGAGAGGAGAAGTAGGACGTACGATGGTTTCCGGAATCGTTTCGATCTAGGCTGGTTACTTCCGAATGATCCGCATCTATCCATGCGTCTAGTAGCACACCGGAACGGATTACATGCAAAAGAACCGTGCAGAGGGCTGTCTGCTCGCGCTAACGACTCCGTTGATTTGGAGTCCACCCATTGCGGTAAGAGTCAAACCTTTTTCAGCTCTGGATTTGTAAGAAGATTACACTGAATTCGTAAAAAGGATCGATTTCCCTATTCATTGGTTTCTCTTGGGAATAGAGAGTCCCTGATTACAAAGACTCCTTTTTTCTTGATTGAACTTTACACAGGATGTTTTTTTGATTTGTAATCTTAGTGATTTGTATTAGGTTTTTCACTTTTATTTTCATGTATTTTTAGCGCAACTTTATATATAATTTTTTCTGATTTTATCCATACTTTGATATTAGATGGTTTTTAGTTGCAGCTTTCAGGTTTACCCCAAGCGCGATATTTTTGTTTTGTTTGTTTTCACAGTAGCCAATAGCTGCCCTAGCGTCGGTTTTCGTCTGTCGGACTAGCATACAGACGAGCGGATTTCTCCATAGGAACTGGGTCCAGAGGAGTTCCGGTGGAAAAATTTGAAACATGTTCTATTTTTAAAGTCCTTCCGATTTTTGGACAGAAAGGGTCCGATGGAGCCCACACACGATTGAATTGTCCAACGGATTCGTTCCGTCGGACCTTTGCAGTCGAAAAGTCTGGTCGTGTGTAGGCGGCATAACCGGTGGATTAAGCCACGTTATCCCCTGCATAAAGCTTCGGACGAAAGAATGCGAAGGAAGGGGACATTGAAACATTACCGATAAGGCCGAGACCTGGCCCTTAATAGTACGAAAGGCTAGAATGTGGGTTTCAATAGCCAAACCATTAAATATAGCATTTTTAAGGTAGGATGGAACACTGGTCCCTACGATAGCAGGTCTGGACGTACTGGTAGGGTCCATGGGGGCCCTATCGCCATCTTTACTATTTTTGCATGCCAAGATCTTCTGGGCCATGCTGGGGACACCAGGAGCACCCTCTTGATCCTGCGAAGAAGCCGTGGTGGCAGCAGAATAGGTGGGAATGCATAAATCTGTGAGAACTGATCCCGTGGGGTCACCAACGCATCTGTCCTGCATGCTAGTGGATCCCTTGTTCTTGACACAAAGTTGTTGATCTTGTTGTTGAACCTGGATGCAAACAGATCTATGTCCGGGATCCCCCATCTTTGGCATATATCCAGGAAGATGTCAGGGTGAAGAGACCATTCCCCTGGGAAAAACTGCTGGCGACTTAAGTAGTTCACCTGCCAGTTCTCTACCCCTGGAATGAAGATTGCCGATATGCCCAGCACATGCTTTTCTGCCCAGGTTAAGATCTGGTTTACCTCTCCCTGGGCTGCACGACTTCTGGTGCCCCCTTGGTGATTGATATAAACCACTGCTGTGGCATTATCAGATTGGATCCTGACAGGACAACCCTGCAACCTGAATGTGCAGGCTTTTAGGGCTAAGTACGCTGCCCGAATCTCTAGAATGTGGATGGGTAATGGTAGAATGGTGGATGGTAGGCAGATCTCCAGGGGAAGCCACCAGAAGGGAGAAGCGAGGGTCAGAATGGTAGAACTGGTAGCATGTCACATATGTCAGGGGCCGGAAGTTTGCTTCATTCAAGGTGCCCGGCCTCAGCTAGAATGGCCAGCTAGTCTGATTCCCATCTCCAGCGGCGAGCAGCGGTGAGCACTACAACACACCTCCTGCTCTACAGCCGGATTGATATGTGTGACATGCCACCGGTTCTACCATTCTGACCCTTGCTTCTCCCTTCTGGAGGCTTCCACTGGAGATCTGGCTACCCCCTTTAGGATTTAAAGTTTGATTACACCGTCGATGTTAACCCGTTGTCATCTGGAGTCCTTTGTGGTATCGTAAAAAAAATTCACAGTACATCAACAATGGCAATGGGTTTTTATATTGCTTTTATAGATTGTCATCATCCTCTCACCATTTGACAGTTGTGTTTTTTATTTTTTGTGCATTTAATAAACTAACTTTTTAAACATACTAATTTGCATAGTTATTCAAGCTGGTCCCATAGAGCGCTGCATTTGTTCTATATGTTCTTTTGTCTACCCCTTCCAATGGTTGGCAGCCACACTGTGTCTCATCTTTCTTTTATATCCATGATATGCATATTTCTTAAAAGAAGTCTTCTCTAGGTTAAGGACCGAACCTAGGTATTCGAGGTAGTTGACTGTGGTGACCAAGCTTTGGTCTAAGCGGGTTACAGACCGGTCTATTAAGAGCAGGTCGTCTAGGTTAGCTATAATCTTTATAATCTGACCTGAGGAGGGGCCAGGAGCTTTGTAAACACCCGAGGTGCAGTAGCTGGACTGAAAGGTAGAGCTACAAACTGAAAATTACGTTTTTCCACTTCGAAACGCAGATATTTCTGATGAGCAGAGAAAATAGGTACATGCAGGTATGCATCCTTGATGTCTATTGATACCAGAAGTTCTCCTCCTTGTAGGATGGAGACTACTGATTTTGAATAAAACCCCAACCCCTGCTCTTCCATGGGAACCACTATGATTACTTTTTGCGACAAAAGTTGTTCCAACGCTTGAAAGAGAGACTTCTTTTTCTCTGGGTCTTTGGGAACATTTGATCTGAGGAAACGAGGAGATGGAAATTTTCAGAACTCTTGTTTGTAACCTAGAGTTATTGTGGAGACCACCCATCTGTCCTGAAAATCCTCCTGCCAGACCTTTGAGAACTGTAGCAGTCTTTCCCCATAAAGAGGCTTTAGCGTTCTGTCTTGTAGATTTCCTTCCCCATGACTTCTTTTGTCCCTGGGGTTGACTCTGAGTTTTACCTCTTGAACCTGATGGTGGAGGTCGTAGCAACTGCCTGGAGAAAGAGCCAGTTTAAACGAGGGACATTTACTCCTTTTCTTAACTGGCAAAAGGGTAATTTTCCCACTCTTTTAGATATAATTGTCCAAATCATCCCCAAACAGCCTTACACCGCAAAAGGGAAAACCAGCCAGGAGATTTTTGCATGGGGCTTCAGCTGACCAATTTTTCAACCATAAGATTCTACGCATATGCACCAACCCAAGCGTAAGGAGTGAGGTCTGAAGGATAGAATCTCTGATTGCGTCACTGCAAAACACAAAGCCACTGGCGGCAAAAATGTTTATCTTTGTGATCCCACTCAGAATAAATAAGCTTTTCCAGCAATAAATGAACAGGGAAAGCATGCACAGCTTGAGGAGGCCTCAGTGAACCGAAAGAAGAAGTGGGCTTTTCAACCAACTTTATAGGTAACTTAAATGTGGAGCGGACCATTTCAGTAAGAGAATGCACCAGCAATTTCTCAGCCTGTGAAACTGAAGAGGGTCCTTCCCCACTTGATTTCTCAGAAGAGGAGTCATCATTCTCTTCCCGGTCCCCTGATGGGGATTTGTCTCCCCTTTCCCAGTGTTTCTCTGAGGGTCCTGGGTGGTAGAAGGGGACCTAATGCGTTTTAAGGCCACTAATCTCTCCTCTATTCCACTCATGGCTGAGGAAAAAAAACCTCAGTAATATATACAAGGGCTGAAATGCCAGAAGCAGTTGCAGCCCCTAATCCCGATGGCTCACTCTGACCAGCCTCCCTAGGTCTTTCAGGGGGAGATGGTGTTGTAGAGGGGGGGTCCTCAGAGCCTGAGGGAGATCCCTTAGAGCCCCTATTTTTCAGGGTATTTGTACTTCCCCTTCTTCTCATAGTGTTAAGCACAAATGAAGAGGGACTACCAGTAATGCACCCAATGCTGACCATGAGACCCAGGTACCAATCAATCCGGCCTTGAAAAGACACTTTGAATGGATCCGGTTGCATGGCTTGCCCCAGCAAAGATTTCTCCAGCAGAGCTCAGCACAGCACATCTTTGGTCGAGATCAACACCTTAGACACTGACGAAAAAACTGAGGTACTCCCAGTAAGGGGAGGGGTTATATAGGGAGCTAAACTTCCTGTCTAGTGTGTGCCAGTGTCCATCACTTAGAGGTGTCTATATATAACCCATTCAGTAAATACTGTGCCTCTGTGTCCCGTGATGTATGAAAAAGAAAGTGTTCTAACGGGAAATGTTCTGCTTAACCACTTTCAGACCGGACCATTTTGCTGGTAAATGACCAGAGGTCTTTTTACACTTTGGCACTGCGCTGCTTTAACTGGTAATTGCGCGGTCATGCAATGTTGTACCCAAACAAAATTTGCGTCCTTTTCTTCCCACAAATAGAGCTTTCTTTTGATGGTATTTGATTGCCTCTGCGATTTTTATTTTTTGCGATATAAACGTAAAAAGACCGCAAATTTTGAAAAAAAATGATATTTTCTACTTTTTGTTATTAGAAAAATCCAATAAACTCAATTTTAGTCATACATTTAGGCCAAAATGTATTCAGCCACATGTCTTTGGTAAAAAAAAAGTCAATAATTGTATATTTATTGGTTTGCGCAAAAGTTGTCACATCTACAAACTAAGGTACGTTTTCTGGAATTTACGCAGCTTTTAGTTTACGACTGCCTATCTCATTTCTTGAGGTGCTAAAATGGCAGGGCAGTACAAAACCCCCCCAAATGACCCCATTTTGGAAAGTAGACCCCCTAAGGAAATTGATAAGAGGCATGTTGAGCCCATTGAATATTTTATTTTTTTGCCTCAAGCGATTGAATAATGACAAAAAAAAAATTTTTTTTTTTTTTTTACACAAAGTTGTCACTAAATGATATATTGCTCACACATGCTATGGGCGTATGTGAAATGACACCCCAAAATAAATTCTGCTGCTTCTCCTGAGTACGGGGATACCACATATGTGGGACTTTTTGGGAGCCTAGCCGCGTACGGGGCCCCGAAAACCAAGCACCGCCTTCAGGCTTTCTAAGGGCGTAAATTTTTGAGTTCACTTCTCACTACCTATTACAGTTTTGAAGGCCATAAAATGCCAAGATGGCACAAAACCCCCACAAATGACCCCATTTTAGAAAGTAGACACCCCAAGCTATTTGCTGAGAGGCATGTTGAGTTCATGGAATATTTTATATTTTGCCACAAGTTGCGGGAAAATTACAAACTTTTTTTTTTTTTTTTTTTTTTTCACAAAGTTGTCACTAAATGATATATTGCTCACACATGCCATGGGCATATGTGAAATGACACCCCAAAATAAATTCTGCTGCTTCTCCTGAGTACGGGGATACCACATATGTGGGACTTTTTGGGAGCCTAGCCGCGTACGGGGCCCCGAAAACCAAGCACCGCCTTCAGGCTTTCTAAGGGCGTAAATATTTGACTTCACTCCTCACTACCTATTACAGTTTTGAAGGCCATAAAATGCCAAGATGGCACAAAACCCCCACAAATGACCCCATTTTAGAAAGTAGACACCCCAAGCTATTTGCTGAGAGGCATGTTGAGTCCATGGAATATTTTATATTTTGCCACAAGTTGCGGGAAAATTACAAACCTTTTTTTTTTTTTTTTTTTTTTCACAAAGTTGTCACTAAATGATATATTGCTCACGCATGCCATGGGCATATGTGAAATGACACCCCAAAATAAATTCTGCTGCTTCTCCTGAGTACGGGGATACCACATATGTGGGACTTTTTGGGAGCCTAGCCGCGTACGGGGCCCCGAAAACCAAGCACCGCCTTCAGGCTTTCTAAGGGCGTTACAGTTTTGAAGGCCATAAAATGCCAAGATGGCACAAACCCCCCCCAAATGACCCCATTTTGGAAAGTAGACACCCCTAAATTTAGGGGTACACTAGTGAGACTAGGTAATAAATGGCGGGTGCCCTGAAACTATAAAAAAATAACTAACCAACCAGCGTCACCTGTAACAGTTATATGGTGATCACTGGTGAAAGGGTTAACTAGGGGGCAATCAGGGGGCTTTATGCGGTAGTATATGGGGGTCCCTGGCGCTATAAAAAGCTGCGGCGAACCTAAATACCTACTTGCCTAACTAGCGTCACCTGTGACACTAATACAGCGATCAGAAAAACGATCGCTTATTAGGCTGGGTTCACACTGGAGCGATGCGGGAACGCCACGAATGCGCGGCGGGTTCCCGCATCGCATGCCTCCCGGCGGCAGTTCACACTGCCCTATGCGAACTGCTGGGAGTGTCAGTGAAATGTTACTGACACCCCCAGATCAGTTCGCATATCGCAGTGCGATCTGCAAACTCGGATCGCATGGTGTGAACACCCATGCGATCCGATTCTGCTGCGGGCCAAAAAAAGGGTCCCGTGCGAATTTGCGGCGGGTGCGGCGGGTGTGGCGGGTGCGGCGAATGGCTGAACTCGAATCGCACAGAGATCGGATGTGATTTGCACTGCAGTGCGAATCACATCCGTTCTCAAACCGCTGCAATCTGAACCCAGCCTTAGTGACACTGGCGACGGGGGGTGATCACGGGGTTAAACCTTTATTGGGGGGGTTAGGGGGGTACCTTAGAACTAAAGGGGGCTAACCCTAACTGCCCTAACAGTTATTAGTCACAAATGACACCCGCCGGGTGATCAGGGGGTTAAACCTTTATTAGGTAATAAATGGCGGGTGCCCTGAAACTATAAAAAAATAACTAACCAACCAGCGTCACCTGTAACAGTTATATGGTGATCACTGGTGAAAGGGTTAACTAGGGGGCAATCAGGGGGCTTTATGCGGTAGTATATGGGGGTCCCTGGCGCTATAAAAAGCTGCGGCGAACCTAAATACCTACCTGCCTAACTAGCGTCACCTGGGACACTAATACGGCGATCAGAAAAATGATCGCTTATTAGGCTGGGTTCACACTGGAGCGATGCGGAAACGCCGCGAATCCGCGGCGGGTTCCCGCATCGCATGCCTCCCGGCGGCAGTTCACACTGCCCTATGCGAACTGCTGGGAGTGTCAGTGAAATGTTACTGACACCCCCAGATCAGTTCGCATATCGCAGTGCGATCTGCAAACTCGGATCGCATGGTGTGAACACCCATGCGATCCGATTCTGCTGCGGGCCAAAAAAAGGGTCCCGTGCGAATTTGCGGCGGGTGCGGCGGGTGTGGCGGGTGCGGCGGGTGCGGCGAATGGCTGAACTCGAATCGCACAGAGATCGGATGTGATTTGCACTGCAGTGCGGTGCGAATCACATTCGTTCTCATAAACCGCTGCAATGTGAACCCAGCCTTAGTGACACTGGCGACGGGGGGTGATCACGGGGTTAAACCTTTATTGGGGGGGTTAGGGGGGTACATTAGAACTAAAGGGGGCTAACTCTAACTGCCCTAACAGTTATTACAGTCACAAATGACACCAATGCAAAAAAAAAAAAAAAAAAAAAAAAAATGACATTGGTGTCACTGTGACTGGGGGGCAGGGGTAATTGGGGGGGTGATCGGGGGGTAAAGGGGGGGTGTGAGTGTGCCTGGCATGTTCTACTGTGTGTGGGATGTGTTGGTGCAACTCACTGATCCGCTCTCCTCCGTGTCGGAACGAAAAATACCGACACGGAGGAGAGAATACATCACTTCCTCTCCTGTGTTTACATTACAGGAGAGGAAGTGATGTCACCGGGGATTTCTATTCGTCGGGAGCGATCGCGAGGGGGTGGCCATGAATGAATGGCCGTCCCCTCGTCCGGGATCGCTCCCGAACGAAAACCGACCGCCGCAGGCACCGGGCGGGGGCCCGATCGGGCCCCCGACCCGCGGGAGGCAAATCACGTACATGTACGTGCTTATGCCTGCCCGTGCCATTCTGCCGACGTACATCGGCGTTAGGCGGTCGGCAAGTGGTTAAGCACCCAGTCAGAATACTTGGTCCACTCCCAAAACATAGACTGTACAAATATCAGGCCATGGACCGTAAAAATATTTCAGTTTAAAGTGGAAGTAAACCCATCGATTTAAACAGTTAAAAAAAAAAGGCATGCCGGTGTTCTGCCTAATACAATCCGCCCATCAAATGCTGTCCGCTCCGTACTGCGCATGCGCAGTACGGAGCAGCCGAAGCTTCGGAAAAACTCCGAAGTTGAACGGCGCCTGCGCCGTGAGTGGAGGAGGTAGCCCCACTATCCAAGCGGACATAGGGTTAAGAATTTTAGAGGGCCCCTCGCGGGCGAGCTTCGCTCGCCACGCTTCGGGCTCGGCCTCGCTCCGCTCGGCTCTTTTTTATTATAACTCTATGTCCACTTGGATAGTGGGGATAGAACCTGGACTCACGGCGCAGGCGCCGTTCGTCCTCGGCAATTTTCGGAATCTGTGTTCCTGTGTACTGCGCATGCGCAGTACGCAGGGGACAGCATCTGATGGGGGACACTATTTTACAAGACACCGGGAATGCTAACTGCACAAACTATCAAACCATCCAATGGCTGGTGTCCTAACGAATCACATGTGCAGCACCATAGCAGTTGAAGATTAAACAGAGGCAAAGATGGCAGCTTCCTTGGCTGATAACGATAGGGGGAGTTTACTTCCACTTTAAAGAAGATTGGTTTCTAGGGTCAACAAGAAATTTTCTTATTGTTAAGTGATTGCTAGGTGATTTCAGCAAAATAAATTTTACTACCAGTCAAATTTCATAGAAGTATAAATCTTCTGTTTTGTTCATTGAACTGCTTAGATAAAATGATCGTGAAAAAATGTTTTTGTTTTTTTTCTATTTAGAAAGTGCCTTTAGCAGAGTCCCGGGCCCCCAGAGGCCTAATAGTGACCTCAAGAGTTAGGGAGAGCTGACCTCCTTCCTTGTAAAGTGGGTCACCAGGCATGGTGGGTGTAATGTAAGATGAAATGATGGGTGCCAGTCACTTTTTAAATGCGAACAAGAGATGTATTGTCTCTTAACAAGAACTGAGAGAGAGTGGGTTAGGGCCAGGACACCCGTAGGTAGATGCAATGTTAATTGGCAGACTCCGAAACACTATAGGAAGACAGCTATACAGGGAAAGGTCTCCAGGCGGATGCCACATCTGTATAGGTAGGACCACTGTCTCCTATGGCACTGAACTTGTAACAGTCACTAAATATAGTTGTATCTAACTTGGTAAAACAGAACAGTCCATTTGTTATCTCACAGTATCCCACTGTAGGTCTTCAATCACTGAGCCCCCAGTCTCTCACTAGACTTCCAGATCACAGTCGTCACCGGATCTCCTGAGCTCTTCCACAGCTATCCCACTGTATACTTCTCAAGCGCCACCCCTGCTAACCTGCTGGGTCCCTGGCTTGGCACTCGCTGAAGCTTACCCACTTCTTCACCATCCCCGGCTGGTGAGAAGACTGCTCTGGTATTTGATCAAGCTTAACTTACTTTAGTAAGCGACTGCTTCCCCTTTACCTCTGACCACAACTGGTTCCCCATCCGGCAGAACCTTCACAACTCGGTTGAACTCCAATCCTGTAATCCCAACCCTACACTGCTTCTCCTGCTCCAGGCCTCAGGCAGCCTAGCAGCTAAGTGTCCCCAGGATAGGCCCCAGGCTTCCAGCCTGCTTCCCCTTTACCTCTGACCACAACTGGTTCCCCGCCCGGCAGGACCTTCACAACTCGGTTGAACTCCAATCCAGTAATCCCAACCCTACGCTGCTTCTCCTGCTCCAGGCCTCAGGCAGCCTAGCAGCTAAGTGTCCCCAGGATAGGCCCCAGGCTTCCAGCCTAGCTGCTGGGACAAAATAACACATATCCACCCAGGCAGCCATCCACGTGGGACAGCACCCCTATCACCTGACTCCACCCTAATAAATATGCTCTCCCAGCAGGCCAAAGGACTAAAGAAACCCCTGATTATTGGCTGAGACACCCCATCCATTCATGATCTGTCCTTGCTATGCCCTTACCGATCTAATGTCACCAGCCACTATGCCACCTAGTGATAGAAGAGAAAACTGCACCAACTCCGGAATTAGGGGCAAATCAGTGGATCTCCTAACAATTAGCCAGGGCAATTACTACCTGGCAAACTAAATTTGTTAGCAACACTGCCTAAACACCAGGATGCTACATGCGTGGTCTTAGGGTACTTTAGTCCTTTTCATGTAATGTTCTTTGCATTTATTTGTTTATTTCTTTGTTTATTTGATTGCTATTTACTGTATGTACCTTTGCTTCACAGCTTATTTATAGTTTACTTTTTTTTTGCAGTCTATATTTTCTGACCCTGAAAAATACATAAATAACAATGCTAATGATGGACCATTTTTTGGGACAATGTTGTACAAGAATGGGTCCAGGATAATTAACAGGAGCTTCTTTAATGCTAAGGATTCATTAGGAGCTTCTGTAAATCCCAAGCTGGCCAATACATTTAAAAAAGTATATGAAAGGCAATTTTATTTTAGTTATGGGTAGATTGGGGAAGGTTTAGACTCTCTACCAAATTGTGTTGCTGTCTGTGTCACCACTGGGGAGATTCGCCATCTCTATTTGTCCTGGTGACCACTTTCACCAAGCCTGAAAGTGAAGGGAAATTCAAAAATGTTGAGTTGTCACTAGTGCAAGTAATGAGGGAAAATATTCCAGTGGGGATATCTGTTTATGTGACAACTGTGAAAAAGTGAAAATCAATTCATATTGAAAATATTTCCTCTCCATTCCATTTGTTCCCAGGACACAAAGTGAAGGCAAATCTCTCCAGCAGGACAGAGGCAGCAAAAATAATCTGAAAGGGGTTTTTATACTTCCCTAATTTAGTGAAAACTAAAAAAAGTTTTGATTTTAGATTTCTTATTCTCCATTTGACAATTTTGCCAAAAATGTTGAAATTTTGCTGCAGTCTTCTGTTTTTTGATCCAAGATTTTTCGAAAAACAAAAAAAACATTGTTACTTATTGGCACAGTTTTTAGACATACATTTTTTAGTGGTTGTTTCTTGTACTTTCTTTATTGCTATGCCATTGTTCAGCACAAATAGTCCTATGCGTCAGCTATTTAAAAAGTGCTAACTGAATTTAGTATGACAGTAGGATCTGATTTTAACCTCCCTGGCAGTATGATTATTTCAGATTTTTGATGCTCAAAGAGGTACAATTCTTTTGCATAGAAATTTGGCGTTTTATATTGTAGGCCTGTAATTCTTAGGAATAACACACTTAAATCTGTCCAAACAAGAGTCTAGTAGACATCTCGGGTATGATAAAGTTTGAAACACGAAATCATAAATTATAATATCATAAATAACTATAAATAATTATATCAGATAATAATATAATAATAATAAAAAATATTCAATAATGTAATCAGATTAAAAACACTGAAATTTGTTCACTTGCAAAATTGGCGCTGTCATTACTTTCAGTGTTTGTTGACAAATTTCCCCACAAATCGCTATCGCTCAATTCTGCAAGTGATTCTAATTTACTATCGCTATTTTCTAGCTGGTCTAAAACCGCTTTTGATGTAAAAGGACATTTTTGGTTGCTATGGACAATCTCCAGTTTCCAGGCAGAAAGAACACTATTTATAATATAAAACCGCATGTAGGGCACTGAACAAACCACTAGGGACGTGAAATTATTTCATACAATAATGTAATCTGTAAGATTACAGTGTACTGTATGTATAGTGTGTGTTTCACTTTTTGAATTTGGGGCCGTTCTCCGTCCCCTTGTGTCGCAACGCTCGCAGGGAACGGATCTTGGCTCTGTGATGAATCGAGCAGAGACACAGCTGTGGCACATTGCGGGGAGACAACACAGAATCCTGGGGACAAGGTAAGTAAGCTGTACCTGGATCCTGCGATGTGATCTCGAGTCAGGCTCGGGGGTTACCGCTTTTGGTACTGAAAATCCACCCCGAGCCACACTTGGGAATACTGTCAGGAAGGTTAATGTTTCCAAATATGGGCCAATACAATTTGCACTGGGAATGAATATGCTTGGAATTGTTTCCATCGAATGGGCAGACAGGGAGTAACTGTAAATTGTAGTTTACTATAAAAGTGTAAAATTAGAAGAAATAATTCAAAACAGTTTAGTATGACAAAGAACATGCATATACTGCGGAATAATTCAAAACAGACTATGAAAGTTGCATACATATGGACTCTTCACAGCCATGTCTCTGTGGCTCAGTCATGATAACGTGTCTGTATAGCATAGTCTCAGACTCTTTAACAGGGAGCCTAGCTGAAAATCACAACTTCAGTAAAGCAGTTCAGAACTTGCAACTATCACCATAAGGAACATCACTCTCAGTGAAGTCCAGAGCAACTCAGGTACCATAGGCAAACAGCTGAAGGGATCCAAGGCCCAAAGGGCCATCCTATTAGAACTGGAGTACTCTGGTAGCAGATGGAGCGGGGGGGTGGGGGCTCTCCACATTAGCTGGGTCTTTGGGAGAAGCTGTGAACTATAAGGGGTCCTTCCCCGCATGCTGGTTCTGACAGTGAAGGTCCTCCCACCTGGCTGCAGATCACTAGCCCAGCTACCTCTCCTTCAAAAGGTGTGACCTCTCTATGCTACTGAGCAATGTAAGAAAAGAAAAGAGAAAAGTGTTTTCCTTGGGCATGTTCATGAATCTTGGGAGTTAAGGGAAATTGAGTTAAAGGGGCCTACACCTGCATTTGAGCATGGTGAATAAACAGGCATTCTGTTACATACTGTTACATACCACACTTTAAAGCTCTGCCTAACATCTCTTTTATCAATCCTAGATTCTTAATGATAAATATAAACTTTTTTGTTCTCTCTTACAGCAGTGGAAAACATGAAAAATCTGAAAACTGAACTTTCTCTTCCCGCCTACATTCATTTATCTCAGTGTTCTTGTTGCTTGCTAGATTTGTATCTTCAAATGGGCTTTCTAGTAAAAAAAAAAGATGCATATCTCTGTCTCTAGCATGTTCTCTCTTTCTCCATCTAATTGTTTAGTTTAAAATATGACTTGCTTAAGGTATTTAATAGATATTCAACACTACTGAGCATTTGAATCTTCAGTGCTTTTGTACAGGATTTAAATAGACATGCAGTTCTCTACCCAATGTAGGAATTGTGTGGGAGACGATTAAACCAGTGAATAGGGGTCATGCACATGTAGAAGAATTATAGCATGCCATTGATCCTACTGTTTATACAATATTTTTCAAAAGATATCCTACAACTTCATAAACCAGGGGTAGGCAACCTTTTGAGCACAGTGCGCCGAAAAGTGTTTTAAAAAGAAATTGAGTGTGCTGATTTTATAACAAATAAATGTTCCCCCTTTATCATCTGTCCCACTGTAACACTGAACTTATCTTCGCATCTGCCCCACCACTGTAACCCCCTTTTTCATCTGCCCCACCACTGTAACCCCCTGCTCATGTGTTCCACCGATGTACCTCCTTTCTCCTCTGCACCCCTCTACTCCTCTGCCCCACCTCTGTAACCTCCTGCTCATCTCTCCCGCCAATGTACCTCCTTTTACCTCTACCCCAACACCGAACCTCCCCGCTCATCTTTCCCACCACTGTAACTGCCTTCTCATCTGGCTCAACACTGAAACCCCCCTGCTCATCTGCCCAATCAATGTACTCCTTTTCTCATCTTCCCCACCACTGTACCTCCTGCACATCTGCCCCACCATTGTACCCCCTTGCTATTCTGTCCCACCACTATAAACCCCCTGCTCATCTGCCCCTCAATGTACTTCTTTTCTCATCTGCCCCACCACTGTACCTCCCTGCACATCTTCTCTACCGCCATATCCTCATGCTCTTCTGTCTCACTACTGAATCACCTTCTCATCTATCCTAACACTGAACCCATCTGCTCCTCTGCCGCACCACTGTAACCCGCTTTCTCATCTGCCCCACCAATGTACCTCCAGCACATCTGTCTCACCTCTGTACCCCCATGCTCTCTTGCCCCACCACCGTTCCCCCTGATCTCCTGTCCCACCACTGTAACCCCCTGCTCATTAGCCCCACCAATACATTTCCTTTCACATCTGCTCCACTGCTCTACCCCCCTGCTTTTCTGCCCTAACACTGAACCTCCCTGCTCATCTGGCCCATCACTCTACCCTCCTGCTCTTCTTTTCCCACTGCTGAACCACCTTTTCATCTCTTGCACCACTGTTCCTCCCTGCACATCTGCCCCACCGCTGTACGCTTCTGCTTTTCTGTTCCACCTCTGAACCCCTCCTGCTCATTTTCCCCATCGCTGTACCTTGCTGCTCATCTGCTCCCTGCTGTACCCTCTTCTCATCTATGATATGCGTGATATGCAGAGTGGTGAAAAGAATTAAGAAGTATTTCTCACAGAAAAGTTTTGCTATACACATGCTTATGCCCTTTGTGTGTATTGGAACAAAACAAAAAAGTGAGGAAAAAAGCAAATTGGACATAAAGTCACACAAAACTCCAAAAATGGGCTGGTCAAAATTCTTGGCACCCTTAATTTAGTATTTGGTTACACACCCTTTGGAAAAAATAACTGAAATCAGTCGCTTCCTATAACCATCAATAAGCTTCTTACACCTCTCACCTGGAATTTTGGACCACTCTTCCTTTGCAAACTGCTCCAGGTCTTTCTTATTGGAAGGGCGCCTTTTCCCAACAGAAACTTTAAGATCTCTCCACAGGTGGTCAATGGGATTTAGATCTGGACTGAATTGCTGGCCACTTTAGAACTCTGCAGCGCTTTGTTGCCATTCATTTCTGGGTGCTTTTTGACGTATGTTTGGAGTCATTGTCCTGCTGGAAGGCCCAAGATCTTGGACGCAAACCCAGCTTTCTGACACTGGGCTCTAACAGCGTGACCCAAAATCCTTTGGTAATCCTCAGATTTCACAATGCCTTGTACACATTCAAGGCACCCAGTGCCAGAGACAGCAAAACAACCCCAAAACATCATTAAACCTCCACCATATTTCACTGTAGGTAATTTTCTTTGTAGATTACGGTTAGGGGGAAAACACTGCGCTATAGTTTGGTATATGTAGAAAAAGGCCTCAACAGCCAAAACAGCAGCCAACACCAAAAACAAACAAAGTTCAGCAAATAAAGTAATAAAAACAGTGTAGCGCTTCAATAATAATAAATGTGATCAACATGAATTATAAAGATAATCATATAACAGAGATCATATAAATATAAATGCCTGGAGAAAAAAAGTCCAAAATTGGGCGCACATTCCACAATGTAGCTAGCACGGGGGTGACCGAACCGTCACAGAAGAGGAAGGAAATGCCCTAGGCGAATGTATTCATGTAAATCTGCTTGACTGTAAACATCAGGGAAAGTAGATAAATACTTCTTACCAACTCAGTTGGACTCACACAGTCGTATGACAGTTGAGTCTAGAAGGCTTGAGGTCACAATCTGGGACCAAGGAGTATAAGGAGGGAGGTCTGTTGAGCTGATGGAGGAGCTCCAAACGGCTGTATGCCCAATAATGTATCCTTCAGATGGACCGTCAAGGTTGTTTGTAGTCCAGCTCAGACGCGGCCCGTTGCACTGATACTCCAATCTCCCCCGAATGGGGAGGGGGATATTGTGGAGGTTTAAATCAAAGAAACGGAAAAAAAGAAAAAAGGGCTCCACATGGTGCGGGTCAAACGGTATAAAAATGTTGATTTATTAAAGTCAAAAGATAATTAATGACTTTGTGATCACAAAAAAGAGTAAAATAAAATTAAAAGCAATGTAGGGTGCCAACAGCTATCCCAACGCGTTTCGACACATATGTCTTCGACAGGGGCATGTCTATTTATATGATCTCTGTTATATGATTATCTTTATAATTCATGTTGATCACATTTATTATTATTGAAGCGCTACACTGTTTTTATTACTTAATTTTCTTTGTAGGCCTCATTCTGTTTTCGGTAAACAGTAGAATGATGTGCTTTACCAAAAAGCTCTATCTTGGTCACATCTGTTCACAAGACGTTTTCCCAGAAGAATTTTGGCTCACTCAAGTACATTTTGGCAAACTGTACTCTTGCTTTTTTATGTCTCTGTGTCAGTAGTGGGGTCCTTCTGGGTCTCCTGCCATAGCGTTTCATTTCATTTAAATGTCAACGGATTATTCTCGCTGACACTGATGCTCCCTGAGCCTGCAGGACAGCTTGAATTTCTTTGGAACTTGTTTGGGGCCGCTTATCCACCATCCAGACAGAGCGTCACGGAGCTGCAGCCGCAGGCTGTGAGCGCAGGACGGCATGACAGATGCTTTGGATGCACTGTCGCCGTTTTTATGAAATAAGGTTCCGCCGCTTTAAGAGTGCGGCGGGCAGGGCGGTGGGCGGAGCCAAGTTATAGGAATCACGAGGCTGAGAGGAAGACAGGGTCAGTGTAGAGCGGAGGAGGAAGCGATTCCCATCCACCCTCCCCTTTTTTGTTACAGGTTTTTTGGGTAAAGGTTGGTTTTTTGGATTGGCAGTGTTCTGGGGGGTAGTGGGGAAGGTCAAGTGGTACAGGTGGAGAATAGGTGGTACCCATCCATGGTGATGGGGGTGGTTGGATTGGTACTTCACGGTTACATGGGGTTAACCGGAAGAGTAAAACGGGTAGGTCACTGCATTGGTTGTGATAGCCTCCCAGACAAGGGATTCCGTCTGGAGGTCAAGAGGTTAAAAAGTAATGTGCAGTGACCAGTAGGGTCGATTATATGCTATGACCCAGGATACAGTTTAATGGAAAGTTTACAATTTATGGTTATTTATTGAAAGTTATATTTGTTATTTATATATATATATATATATATATATATATATATATATATATATATATATATATATTGGTTAAATAAATCAAGGCCTGTCGGCCCTTTACTCCAAACTTAGTCTGGTCTGGTTAATGGAGGAGTTGGGTTTGGAGAGTGGGGAGGTATTGTTATGGTTAAATTATTATGAAAAAGAGGGTCAGACAATACAGAGGTCATGTCCTGCGTTGCAACTTTTCATCAATTTTTCTCTTCCGTCCACGCCCAGAGAGATTCGCTACAGTGCTATGGGTTGCAAACTTCTTGATAACGTTGCGCACTGTGGAGAAAGGCAAATCTAGATCTATAGAGATGGACTTGTAACCTTGAGATTATTATTTTTCCACAGTTTTGGTTTCAAGTCCTCAGATCTCTTCTCCTCTTTCTGTTGTCCATGCTTAGTGTGGCACACACAGACACTATGCCACAGAAAAGTTGGGTGTGATTGCGCTGAATACTGGCTGTGGCTTAAAGGGACGCAGAGTGCAGGGGTTCAGTAGTAAGTGGCGCAAATGTTCAGGAAAAATTTCAACAAAGTTCCCAGAAGCTCAACCGTAATTCCACAGACTGTCACCTGATTTTGGTTTTCTCAGTCACAGTGAAATCCCTTCTTTCTGAGATTGGTTGTGGCAACCAAGCGAGTCATCTTCCTCCAGATGGTGGACGGGGCTAGCAGGACTATTATTGGCTTTAGCAGTGGCCAAGACATTCCTTCTCCTCTTCCTGGAAACAAGGACCCCTTCCCCCCAGCAGAATTGTACCCAATCTCTTCCCCATCACAAAAGCTGACGATCGCAGCTACAGCAAAGTTACAGAACCAAACAATGTTTTCCATCTTTTACAGTGTGTGGGGGCACAGTTCCTCCCCCTCAGTGCAGGTGCGGTGTGGGAATTCTGATATTAGAATGCATTAGTGTCTCACTGACACTTTCCTGCACTGCTCTGATGGGGAGGGAGTCGAGTGCCGCTTGTGGCACTAGTGCTCGGGTGTTGCCTACCCCTGTCATAAACCATCAACATTTCATGTGGAATTCCACTGTTGTCAGCTTATGTAAATTAGATTAACTCAATAAGGTTGATTTACTAAAAGAGTAAAAATAGACTTTTACTCTTGGCTAGTCAATGGCCTCTCAGCACTAGTCTTGTAGATGGCTTTTGCATTATAAGGAGTTTACAATAATCAGAAAGGTATTATGCAGTTTCAAACACAGTGGTCTTTTGAAATTTGTGAATGAATGAACATATTAGATAAAGGGCAATAACAGAGTGGCCAAAGGTGGAATTTGGGGAGGGGGAGCATGGAAGAAACAAGACACACTATAACTATACTAGTTATAGTATAGTTATATATACTATAAATATACTATAGTTATAGTATAGTTATAGTATGTTAGTTGATAGTATATGGAGAAGAGTGGGCCGGTAACCAATAGGGAGGGATGGGGATGTGCACCCACCAATGGCACTATCATGCAAGAATAAACCAAGGTAAGTCTCAGTAACTCAACCTAATATAATATAACAGAAGTACCACAATGCCTAGAGTAAAGCCTAGTACGCACAGGCCAAATTTAGCTGTGTATACTGCAGTAGGTCCGGCCATTCAGCTGGCTTCTGTCAAAGGGGCATGACCGAAAAAGGTCTACTGATCAGTGCCAATGGCTGAATACAATAGCACAGAAGAGGAGTACTAACATTGGATAGTTAGTACAGGGGCTCCTCCTGAGCTGTCAGATTATTTTCGTTCAGCCCTGCTGGGTTGAGCAAAAAGAAACTACTAGTGTGTACTAAGCTTTAGATGGCTATGAGGCGTTGTAAATATGCCTCAGAGCACTTAAAGATAAACCAAGGGGTACACCTATTTGAATCTAAGATGCACTGCCTGCCTGGAGTTTGTATGTTCTCCCTGTGCCTGTGTGGGTTTCCTCTAGGTACTCTAGTTTCCTCCGACACTCCAAAGACATGCTGGTAGGTTAATTGGCTTCTATCCAAAAAATTGGCCCAAGTATATGAATAGCAACCTTGGATTGTGGGCTCCTTGAGGGTAGGGGCTGATGTGAGTGTGCAATGGATAGGGACAATTGTAGACACTCACACAGGTTGAACTGGATGGACTGGTATCTTTATTCAACCTTACTAACTATGTAACTATGATGAGAACCTCCAGGCATCCTTCTGTTAGTGGTGGGTTGTGAGACATAGTGGGTGCAAGATGGATAAATTATTGGGCGCCAGATACTTCTCGGATGTTTTATTTCTCTTAACAGTCCTTTTTTTATTTTTGGGGGGAGAGAGGGTTAGGGCCAGGGCACCCTTGAATAGTTGCAAGTTCAATTAGCAGACTCTGAGACTTCAATAGGTGGACAGTCGTGCAGGGAAAGGCCTCCAGTGAGAAGCCACATCTGCATGTGCACGTGCAGATGTCTCCTATGGAAACAGTTTAACAGTTCCTAACGCAAAGCGTAACAGTTCTTTCACCTTCACTGCAACTTCTCCTTGTAGTTCTTCAGCCCGCTAAGCTCCCAGTCTCTCACTAGACCCACTGATTCACTGTCACTGAATCCCTTGAGCTCCTCCAATCTTCCTCAAACGTCAGCCCACCTCTCTGCTGGGTCCCTAGCTTGGGACTCCCAATACTTCTCAAGCTCTTCCCCCACTGGCCTGCTCGGTCCCTGGCTTGACACACAAGGCTGCTCTGTCAGTGTCACCTCCGCTGGCTGGGTCCCTGACATGATCACTGCCTGAAGTTTCCCGATTCTCCAGTGAGAATACTGTTCCGGGTACTTGCTACAGTTACTCATTGTGGTCCCTTGAAATAAGGTGATTGGTGACAGCTTTCCTTCTACCTCCGACCACTGACAGGTTCTCCGGGCAGCAGAACCATCACTTCTGGTTGGACTGCAAGCCGCAGTCCCATCCCTGCGCTGCTCTCTTGCTTCTGTATAGGCCCTCAGACAGCCTAGCAGTCAGATGCCCCCAGGATAGGCCCAATCTCCAGCCTAGCAGCCTGGGGGGAAACACTACACGCATCCCACCAGACAGCTGTCCAGGTGGCACAGAACATAGATAACCTGAGTCCACCTGAATATATAGGTTCTCCCAGCAGGCTAAGGGATCCAAGAAAACCCTTGCACATTGAGACACCTCACATACCCATAACCTGACCTTGGGGTTTCCTTCTCATATCTAGTACCACCAAGTACCTGGCCACCTAGTGGTAGAAGAGAAAAGTGCAACAAGGCCAAACTTAGGGAGAAATCAATGGATCGCTAACAATCAACCAGGATAACTATTCCTGGCAAGTAAATTGGTGAGGAGCATCCCTGCCTAAACTCCAGGTTGCTACATCTTGCATTATTATTTCTATTAGTTCCATTTTGTACTATTAATACTATTTTCTTACCTTTATTCATTGTCCCTCATTCTATGTGAAAGTGATAATAATAGCATGGGGACCTCTGCTTTGGCTATGGGTTTAGAAATATGAATGTTAGAATTTCTTCATAGAAAAACACAATGGCCTTATGGGAAATCACAACTTGTAAAATCAGTTTAAGAGAAATAATTGCCACCGTAGCCTCATGATCCAAGAATCGTCTTTAGAACAAGATCTCCAGAGAGGCAATTCTCTGCAACCAGTCACCAGACTAAGCTGATACTAAATGTGCTGCATTAACCAGGGGGCTGACCACCTTATGTTACTGTTCTTTATGTACATCCCCCAGGGGACAACCAATAACACAAATTACAAGTTAACACATACCATGGACAGATTGTCCACTTGTAATATGAGCTAAGTTAATCAGTTAATTAAATGATAACTAGAGAAAAACAAAGCAATGTCTATAGGGACTAAGACCAACCTTATGTTATTACATGTTTTTTGTTTACACTTCTCTATTGTATTCACGTATTCTAATGCTCCCTGGTATATTTCAATAATTTGAATTAGGAAGTACTGTATCACTTCCTATTACAAATCCAAAAAATATTTGTTTTAAGGATAGTGGCAAAGTCATATAAATCGTTATTGTGTGTCCCTGGGGCAATTATGCACCCAGAACCGCTAGTTTATAACACGGGGGCACATTATAAATCTATATATTCCAATCCATATATGATTCAGCTTGGTTAGCAGTCATCACTTTTTTTTTTTTTAAAGGGTAAACTTTATTTAGATTTTTAACAGTACCATGTTACAGCTCAAATTTTGGTGCAATATAGCTTAAGTACATTACAGTCCAAACTCAGTATTGTGTAACAAAACCATGTACATGATGACATTCAATCATTTCCGTTTCTGTTCAATAAACAACTAAAACCTGTTGCAAGAATACTAAACAATTTTTGTGTCTCTTCTGTGTCCCATCTTGTGTACAAGGATACATCCCATCACATCAGCATTCCCACATAGTCATTTCCAATGATAGTATATTTCCCTCTAAGACATACACCTCATCTATCATACCACTACTTCTCCTGATACATTTTTAGTCCAGCCCCCCCATACCATCTCAAACTTCTTAGAACACCCTCTAGCCGTGTAGGTTAACTTGTACATTGGTAGGGCATTATTAACTAGTTTCACCCACTTTTGGAGAAATGTGGGGACGGATTCTGCCATCTAAGGGCCAGAGCTTTTTATGCATAACAAAAAACTATTTTCAGAAGAGTCTTCTGTGAGGTGGATATCTCTTCTTCCACCAGGTCTCCTAAAAGACATCTGGCTGGAGAGTATATGTTTGGGAGTTCCAGCAGTCATCACTTTAATGGGGTAGTTACTATAGGAGCTAACAATTTTTACTAAGCAACGTAAAATAAAGTCCATACATGGTTGGCTGATTGGGATGAACACAGTATACCTTTACTGCTTAATGCTGGGTTCACACTTATGTGAATTGTAAGCATCCCACATGCAATTTGCATGACAGGAGACTGTGACCGGCTCCCAATGAAGCCGGTTCCCACAGCTCCAGGACGGCCATGGCCCACATTGAAAAAGGGTCCTTCGTGATTTTGGCTCTGTTTAAGGTCCGAATTCAGCCAAAAATTCGGACCACATTTGTCCCTGAAATGGAGAATAGGGATGCACCGGACTCTCTGCTGTGAGCTGCGGCTACAGCTAGTGTGAACCTGGCCTTAGAAAATCAACGCCATGCTACAGCTTTAATGGAGTTGAGCTTGGCGAATGGAAAGGCAACAAGAAAACATAACAAGTTTGTGAGATGGGCTTTAAGCTCATCTCCTGACAATTTTTTTTTGTCTGTGAAGCAGACCCTGATTAATTTTTATGTGTGGGAGACTGTTAATCCAGCCCTGCAAATGTGCTTATGCCAGCTGGTGCCCAACAGTCCCCTCACATTAATGTCACCACTGCAGACTATTCTTCTGGATCCAGAGAAAACCCCCACTGCTAGATAAACCAAACGGTTGGTCTTGCTTCCTATTTAATGTAAAAAAATATAAAAACCCAGTTCTTATTAAATACCAATAAAATAAAGCTCCTTCTGTCTCAAAAAATTATATAATTTTTTTTTTTGGTTACAATATTATGTGATAGAGTAATTGTTAATCAAAGTATTACAGCGCTGGAAACTGAAAAATGGTCTGCTAATGAGATAGTAGTACAGGCTGGTATAAACATGCACATTTCCCCATATTATATTCTTTAAAGATGCTGCAAGTACAGAAAAACACTTGTTGATCTACCAGTCACGCACTTATAAAACATATATAATTAAATGCTTTTCAGGTTTATATTTATTAAAACATATCACAGAGTAGTTCATCAAGTGAACAGGGCATTTTTTCCTCTGTCTGTGATGTCACAAGAACTTCAGTAAAGTAATTTAACTCTTCTAAACCTATCTGAAATGATTTGAAGGGGTGTATGGTGGTACATGGCGTATCAGAAGAACAGGGCCTGTAAACCACACACGAGGTACAAGAGGAAGGTCACTAAAAAGGGTTAACTTGGCAGAAGAGTCAGAGCTGTAATAGTTGCTACAGGTAACCATGTACTGGTGGAATGTGTATACCAAGCAGCCAGCAAGGAGAAGTACCAGGCTCAGGTGGCAGGTCCTTGGGTAGTGAGGGGTTCAGTATTCTGGCTCCCTCCCTGGTAGTTGGTTCCCCAAAAGTAAAAGGGACCGTACCCACGGTATGGAGACCCCATGTATCCAGCTGAATGGTATGGGAGAGTGAAGGAGTTAATTAAATGCACGCATGAGATCTGCGCTAGTGCACAATGGGCCCCTCTTTTGTCACTGGGATTGAAATGGCAGAGATATGCTGGACATGGTGGAAAGGGCTTAAGATCAACGGTGTCCCTCCTAAATTCAACATTAATCAGGCAGAGGTGTGCAATAATATACTGTAGGAGAGAACGTGTTA
This sequence comes from Lithobates pipiens, assembly GCF_037356315.1. Taxonomy (NCBI): domain Eukaryota; kingdom Metazoa; phylum Chordata; class Amphibia; order Anura; family Ranidae; genus Lithobates; species Lithobates pipiens. The sequence continues at coordinate 119,692,049 of NW_027507718.1, read as the reverse complement.
CAGTGGAACTCTATACATTACATTACTGCATGCAGTTAGTGGCTAATCTTTAAATTGGAGTACCGCCTTAATGTTAACTTTCACATGAATGCTGCCCCATCTGGCATTGAGAGATACCCCCTTAAAATCAATACCAGACTCAAAGAATCACATTTTTTTTCTGTTTGTTCTTGCTGTAGGATGTCCTACATCAAAAGCAGCACTTACAAAAAAAAAAAAGCACCGTTTTATTTATTTTTTATTTTTAAAGAAGCCAGGAATAAAATATAATTTTACAGCAATTTTCAAACACTTTTTTCTTTGGAAAAGTCAGTGCTACTGTGGTACTTTCTGTACATGACTGAGATGTGCCTATCACATGCAGGATTAGGACACCTCTCAGACATTTTTAATGTTTTACTTTAAGCATTTTAAAAATCACTACTCCTGGCTAAATGGAATTAGGGAAAAAAACATTTATTTTTTGCATTGTTACAAATTCTCCAGGAGAATTCCCACCCCTCGTGCTATTTGATACCCCCACTGCGTATAAGCCCAGAAAATGGGCATTTTTAATTTGATAGATTGGGCTGAACCCAGGGCAGTTTAGCTCACCCCTAATCACAAGACTGCTACATATGCTTTTGATCATAAGAAAGAAAGGAACTCAGCACACACTTAGAAAAATAAATACAAATAAGAAAAAATTAATTAATTTTATTGTCCATTTGTTATAACAGGAAATTTGAACAGAGTATTTTTTAAAACATAATACCATATAAAATATGTCCTCCCTTAGGAAACAATTAAAACATTTAGGAAGTTGGTTTATTATTGTCCAGTTAACTGGTACATACTAAGGCATCAATGAACTATGGTCTTCTGGACTAAAAGAGCTAACATTTATTCTAACCTTTTTATACTATGTAACTGTATTTTCCACATAGATGTGCGCACACCCTAATCAACGCCCTGCGCATCGCTCTGCCCGGACCTACCAATTCAACTCCACTCTGCAGCTAATTAAAAAAAATCTTCCCAGGTCCCATTGTTTAACTAAGGACCTGGAGGCAGATAAAGGGACTATTTAACCACTTCCGGGTGCAGACAGTGTGATCTACCGCACTGTGGCTCCTGACAATTAAATTAAAGTCCCGTCCCCTTCTATATCAATCCGCTGAGGCAGGCTAGGGCTTTTATTTTATTGTACGGAGCTGCAGTGGGGTAGATCACTCCGCCTGCACACTGAAAATGGTAGGCACCTTCATGCCCTGGACCACATTGCCCAGCTCAGATGTTAAAAGGTAGGGACACCACCGGTCCCTGACTCTTGGCTCAGGAGGATCCTGCAGAAGAAGCACTGCACCCAGTTCCCGGGCCCCAGGTAGGAGAAGTTGGCTGGACTGGGTTTGGAAGGAGACAGGGTTGCCACCTATCTTGATTCACCCTGCAATTGTTCCCTGAAGCACTAATAGCTTCCCTCTGTCCTCTTCTGTCAGCTGCTGCAGAGGAAAGGGGGGGGGGGGGTTCCATGATTCAGTTTGTGAATGAATGGTAGGCTGCTCAGCACAGAGTACTTCCCATTCATTCACTCTCCAGTGCAGCTGAGACTGCAGAGAAAAGGACTGGGGAAGCTCTGTCCTCAGCCCCTTTCTTTGTCCCTTTCTCTGTCTCAAAAGTGAGATATTAGGGGTCTGTTTAGAACCCCGATATTTCACAAAGCCCCACAAACCGGGCTGTTAAAAATAACACTCTGTGCAAAACCCTTGCATAGAGGAGGTAAATATGACAAGTGTGTTATTTTTTTTTTTTAATAGAGAGAGATTCTGAAATTCCACTGCACCTGCATCACGTGTAAATAGCATAGGAATGCACAGCACATTGCTGCGTGATTAATGGTGTGAACTGGCCCTCCATCAAAGACTAGTAACATCCTCAGATTTAGCTGATTTGTTTTATAGATTCAATCCCGTTAGATAGCCATATGTTTATTGTGTACTACTGGTGGCTACCCTTTGTGTGAAGTACTGAGACTGTGAACACACTGGTGTCGTGACAGCATTTGCATTACATTTGTATTGCAGTTGGACACACTTTAATTAATCTATTTTGTGAATGCAGGTTTAGTACACACTGTTTTTAAAGGAAACCTTTTGTGAGAGAAACATGGAAGCTTCCACTGGTGACTTCACATTCTTCAGTTCTAGTTGCCTGGTTGTCATGCTGACCCTCCTGCTTCAATAGGTTGTCACTGATCTGGAACAGGCATGTAGATAAGGACTCCTGACATTATTCTTACTTTCCTGAAATGCATACTAATACCTTCCAACTTTCTGAAATGAGAAAAGGAAACACCATTTAGCACAAAGGGTATAGACAAACGACTTGCCAATTGCACTGACCATGAAGAATTATACGTAAAACATAGTTGGTTAAGTCACCTTTTTTCACCCCTACTTTTCCTTTATACTGGCTTTCCAAAATAACAACCATAACGTTTAGAGGTTGTATGAATTGTTATGTGTAGACTGGCACAATTATTAGATAAATCGTGTATATTTATATACATCACATTAAAAAGAGAGATTAGGTTTTCAAAGAACTGTTGGAACTACTGTAGTTACATACAGTGGTTAGACAAGTTGAAAAAAGAAACAAGTCCATCTAGTTCAACCAATAAAAGGGGAACAAAATCATACAATCCCATGTACACAATCCTATAACCACAGTTGATCTAGAGGAAGGCAAAAAACCCCAGCAAAGCATGATCCAATTTGCTCCAGCAGGGAAAAAAAACTCCTTCCTGATATTCCCTGGATCGACTTTATCTATAAATTTTAGTATCCAGTTAAATTATGTACATTTATGACAGACTCCAGGCCTTTTTTAAAGCAATCTACTGAGCTGGTCAGAACCAGCTATTGAGGGAGTCTATTTCAGCTCTTACTGCAAAGAAACCTTTCCATATTTGGAGATTAAATCTATTTTCCCTAGCCGTAAAGAGTGCCCCCTTGTCCTCCGTGATGACCTTAAAGTGAATAACTCAACACCAAGTTCACTATATGGACCACTTATGTATTCATACATGTTGATCATAACCCCCCCCCCTCCCCCCCCCCCTTAATCTCCTCAAGAGAGAATACATTTCATTCCTCTAGTCTTTCCTCATAGCTGAGCTCCTCCATGCCTCTTATCAGTTTGGTTGCCCTTCTCTGCACTTCTTCAGTTCCCCCGATATCCTTTTTGTGAACTGGTGCCCAAAACTGAACTGCATATTCCAGATGAGGTCTTACTAATGATTTGAACAGGGGCAAAATGATATACCTTTCTCTGGAGTCCATACCTCTCTTAATACAAGAAAGGACTTTGCTTGCTTTTGGAAACCGCAGCTTGGCATTGCATGCTATTAATGATAATAATTATGATTTTCCAAACCCCCAGATCCTTCTCTAACATTGATTGGCACAGTTATGTATATTCTTAGCTCCCAAGTGCATAACTTTACATTTATCAACAATAAACCCCATTTGCCACTTAGTTGCTTCACACACATCACATCATGTAAGGACGTTATTCCACTGCATTGTTTGGTGTCATCTGCAAAGACTGAAATGGTACTTTTAATCCCAGACCCAATATCATTTATAAAGATATTAAAAAGTAAGGGTCCCAATACTGAGCCTTGGGGTACTGATAACCTTAGACCATTCAGAATAAGAATCATTAACCACTACTTTCTGAATTCTGTCTTTTAGCCAGTTTTCTATCCGTTTACAAATTGATATTTCCAAGCCTGTAGACTTTACCTTACACATGAGCCGTGTGAGGGGAACTGTGTCAAACGCTTTTGCAAAATCCAAGTATACCACATCCACAGCCACTCCTCTGTATATGATAATTCCATGTCAGTGGCTCAGGGCAAATATAACAACCAGGCAACTAGAATTGACAGAATGATGTCATCAGTGACAGCCTCCACATTTCTCCAAGGGCACATGGGTGGACCACTGTCATCTCGATAGGCGGCCAAGTTGTAAAGGGACTCAGCTGTTTGTTTACATCAGGCTACCTGCATTTTTGCTGTAGGATATACTAAATTTAAATTTCTCCACAGGGCCTAATATACACCACAGAGACTCTCTAGAATTTACCCGTCTCAATCGGATAGATGCCCCAAATGTAACACTGAGTTGGGTACCTTTCTACATGTGGTCTGGTCCTGTCCTGTTATACAACAATTCTCACGTAGTGGATACAATAAACTTAGTAGGCCATCTACAGATAGAGATGAACCCAATCACTCTCCTCTTGGGAGTCTGTGATAACATCACACCCAGCACTCACAAGAGACTATTCGTGTTCTACGCTTTGTTCTACGCTAGGAAAGCTATCCTAATTAAGTGGAAACAGCCTGACCCTCCCACGGTCTCCCATTGGAAAGCCTTAGTGAACTCCACACTTCCACTCTACAAGCTTACCTACATAAACCGCAAATGCCCAAAGAAATTTGGGAAGGTATGGGGTGCATGGACTAAGCAATAGCGTCCTGTGCAATGTGATGATGCTCCTGGTGGTTCCTCCTCCCCTCTGCTCTGTGTCTCCCCCCACCCCCCCTATAGGTAGGATAGATGGATATTGAAAAGGATCCTTTCACAAACTCTATACACAGGAATACAACTGAGTGAATAATAATACTACGTAACACTGTAATCAATGAAGACTTTGTTTAAGTGATATAATCATATTACCGTATATACTCGAGTATAAGCCGAGATTTTCAGCCTCTTTTTTGAGGCTGAAAGTGCCCCCCTCGGCTTATACTCGAGTCATCGCTGTCTGCCCGCTCGATCAGCGTGTCGAGCAGACAGACAGCGGCCATTCTATAATTCAAAAGCCGCGCCTCCGGCTCCGCCTTCGCCTGTGATAGGCGGAACACTGAATTTCCCAGCAGCCTGTGTTCCGCCTATCACGGACATCGTATCATCCTCGTACTACGGACGAGGATGATACGATGTCCGTGATAGGCGGAACACAGGCTGCTGGGAAATTCAGTGTTCCGCCTATCACAGGCGAAGGTGGCGGCGCAGCTTTTGAATTTTACAATGGCCGCCGAGGCGCCGACGAAGAGGGCACGGGACGGAGGCAAGGCAAGGCACGGCACGGGACGGGACGGGACGGAGGCAAGGCACGGCGGCAAGGCACGGCGGCAAGGCACGGCACGGGACGGAGGCAAGGAGGCAAGGCACGGGACGGAGGCTCGGGACAAAGGCTCGGGACACAGGTAGGCTGGACACACACACACACACACACACACACACACACACACACACACACACACACACGGATGGATGGATACACACACACACAGGGATGGATGGATGGATGGATACACACACACACAGGGATGGATGGATGGATGGAGACACACACACACAGGGATGGATGGATGGAGACACACACACACAGGGATGGATGGATGGATGGATGGAGACACACACACACAGGGATGGATGGATGGATGGACACACACACACACAGGGATGGATGGACGGACACACAGGGATGGACGGACACACAGGGATGGACGGACACACAGGGATGGACGGACACACACACAGGGATGGACAGGCATGTCTCACCCTCGGCTTATACACGAGTCAATAAGTTTGCCAGTTTTTTTGGGGGTAAATTGGGGGCCTCGGCTTATATTCGGGTCGGCCTATACTCGAGTATATACGGTAGTTATACGATTCATGCACAACCTTGTACAAGATATTTTCATTTTATAACTATGGCATTATCCACTGTACCTTTGCTGTATAATATGCACAACTACGGAATGTTTTACTGCATGTATACATTTCTCCATTTGGAGACAAATAAAAACTTTTCTGTTAAAAAAAAAAAAAGAAAAGAAAAAAAAAACAGCATACAGACTCCTCAAAAAAAAAAGAAAGAAATCATAACCAAATATATTATCTCCCATAACAATTAAATGTGCTTTGATTTTGTGTTGTCAGAAAGGGGCTTAAGATGCAGTTTTTTGGGGGCAGGGTACTTGAATTATTTATCCTCATCAATCAAATACTTTCCTTCTTTATAGCATGTTCCATCCAACAGCCAGACGCAAGGCAGATGTCCCCCTGCTGTCCTACAGAGTGTCTAGACCCTATTTGGATGCCCTGTGCAAAATTGTGTCACATCCTAGACAAAGAAGGGGCAAAGGGCATTCAGGCCGGCAACCGTGGAATATTTCATAATAGTCTTGCCATCAAAACTTTAACACCCACTGGATTAATATTTTCAGTGATAAATCACGGGAATGTATGCATTCACTCCGGGCAGCTGCAATGTACACACTACTGCATGGTACATTCCGACAATATGTCGCTCCATCCCTCAGCCAGCTGTGGACCAAGAATCAGTCTACAGATGCTGGGGCTAGATGGTCATGTTCATTTCACACGCTGAACCCCAGCTAGTTTTTTGTCAAAGATAAAACAAGTTCAGATCCAATATATGACTCATTTAATTAGTATAAAAGAACCATAAACTACAAAGGTAAAAACTCATTCTTTAAGGCTTCATTTTAATCACGATTGAATTTCTTAATTCTACTGTCAAATATATTTTTTCCCCCTCTATGAAAGAATCATTTAGCTAAATGCTGCTTTAGAGAGTAAACTGTTTGCAGTTGGTCAAGCAACAGAAATTGTCCAGCAAACTGGAGGAATTATAAAATCACTGTTACACATTAACCACTTAAGCCCCGGACAATTTTGCTGGCAAAAGACCAGAGCGGGGTTTTTTTTGTGATTCAGCACTGCGTATTTTTAACTGACAATTGCATGGTCATGCGACGTGGCTCCCAAATAAAATTGACGTCCTTTTTTCCCCACAAATAGAGATTTCTTTTGGTGGTATTTGATCACCTCGGCGGTTTTTATTTTTTGAGCTATAAACAAAAAAATAGCAACAATTTTGAAAAAATAAAAACACATTATTTTTAACTTTTTGCTATAATAAATATATTAAAAAAATGTCTTCCTCAGTTTAAGCCGATTCTTCTACATATTTTTGGTAAAGAAAATCGCAATAAGCATTTATTGATTGGTTTGTGCAAAAGTTATAGCGTCTACAAAATAGGGGATAGTTTTATGGCATTTTTATTAATAATGGCTGCGATCAGCGATTTTTATCAGGACTGCGACATTATGGCGGACAGATTGGACACTTTTGGCGCTATTTTGGGACCATTCACATTTGTACAGCGATCAGTGCACTTAAAAATGCATTGATTACTGTGTAAATGTGGCTGACAGTGAAGGGGTTAACCACTAGGTGGCACTGTAGGGGTTACGTGTTCTTAGGGAGTGATTCTAACTGTGGGGGGGAGGGGCTATGTGAGCCACAACACTGATCACCTCTCCCGATTACAGGGAGCTATGATCAGTGTCAGTGTCACTAGGCAGAATGCGGAAATGCTTATTTACATCAGCATTTCCCCGTTCTTTCTCTCCGTGAGACAATTAAAGCTCACAGACATCGAATTTGCGGGACCCGTGATCACACTCACAGAGGTCGCGGCGCCGCTTCTTAAAGGTATGTTAATCCACCTGTACGTGCCCTTCTACCAACGTATATTGGCATGAGGCAGTCGGCAATCGGTTAAGACACATTGAAATGCTAGTTTGCAATGTTTTGCTGTATGCACTTATTTCTGGAAAAACATTAAAATGACACTAAACACAAACTGTTTAATTTACATTGTCGCTTCTCTTCCTGTATGTGGACTGTGATTATATTAGATTAAAAAAAACGTTTTCCTAATCAATATACAGCTGTCACGTGACCCAGATCTTTCCTAGCCTGTCTGCAGGGAAATATAAGCAGGAGAAGTTTCTAGTCCTCTGCTGCTGATCACATGTTAAAAAAACAGCATTTGGAATAGAGTAAAAATAAATAAACAATATCAATAAACTGTTTTAAATGTCCATACTAATGTATATTTGAAATTAAATCTTTATTATTTGTGGAAATAACATGGTGTGGGCAGATTTCTGCCAGCCACAGGCTGTGTCACACTCCTCCAGGTTGTGCCTTACAATAACATGGAGGTGAAGCCTACATTAATCTACATGTAATATCCTGCTCCTATTGTGTTTAGTTGGTTAGTGGGCATGGAAGAGGGAGGGAGGGAGTGGACTGTAATTTACCACTGTGTATGCACTCATATGTGTGACTCTGTGTGTGCCCTCCAGTTGTTGTGAAACTACAAGTCCCATCATGCCTCTGGCTGTGGGATTCATGCTTGTAACTGTCAGCCTTGCAATGCCTCATGGGACTTGTAGTTTTGCAACAGCTAGAGGGCCACCAGTTTGAGACCCCTGGTCTACTGTGTTTCATCAAGTCCAAAGTCAGCGCAGTCCTCTAGCAGAAAATAGAGAACTTCATGCTTTCCTTTGCTGACCAGCTTTATGGAGATGTTGATTTCATTCTCTAGCAGGACTTGGCACCTGCCCACACTACCGAAAGTACCAATACCTGGTTTAATGATCATGGTATCACTGATTGACCAGCAAAATTTCCTGACCTAAACCCCATATAGAATCTGGGGGATATTGTCAAGAGGAAGATGAGAGACACCAGACCCAACAATGCACATGAGCTGAAGGCCGCTATCAAAGCAACCTGGGCTTCGATAACACCTCAGTAGTGCCCATGGCTGATCGCCTCCATACCATACCGCATTGATGCAGTAATTCATGTAAAAGGAGTCCCAACCAAGTATTGGTATAGTGCATACTATACTGTACATGGACATACTTTTCAGTAAGCCAGCATTTCTGTATTGAAAATCCTTCTTTTTATTGGTCTTATGTAATAATCTAATTTTCTGAGATACTGAATTTTGGGTTTTCACTAGCTGTAAGTCGTAATCATCAAAATTAACAGACAGAAATGCTTGAAATATATCACTCGGTATAAAATATACGAGTTTCACTTTTTTAATTGAATTACTGAAATAAATTAACTTGATGATATTCTAATTTTTTGAGATGCACCTGTATATACCTGTTTATTTGCTGTCTCTGCAAAAGATTTTTATTTCTGTCTATTTGTCTATTCAATTCTAAGATATACACACTTCTGCCTTCCAGCACACCCCTATCAAACAGGGGGAAGAGACCTAATATTTATCATCTACATTTTACCTTTTACTTACAGGTCACATTCCCACTCCCACCCTGTGACTGGACAGTGAAAGGAGAAGCAGTACACTTATGAGGTCATAACTTTGTCATTCTGCTCTCTCCTCCTATTAGCATGCTCCTTGCATTGCAGAACACCTTACTGGCTCCACGTGCTGCTTCTTCCTCCCTTAGTCTGATCTTAGTCTGATCTTTGCTATACAGGGACTGCAGGAGGCTAATATCAGGTCAAATAAAAATATTTACATTGCTTGCATGAAAAAAAATAAAGATTTTATTCATGTAATAATTATTAGCATGCATCAAACTGTTCCTTTTAGATCTGCCAGGAGTTCAGCTTTAGGACAGCTGGAGGACTTTTCTATTTCCAGGAAGACACAGCTTGTACCCAGTGCCCCTTTCACAAAGACAGAGAGCTCTGCCATACCAAAAAAAAAAAAGTCCCTGGCCTGCCCAAATAAATCCTTTCAAGTTGTCCCAAATGAGGTGATTGATGGGAATTCAAGAGGGCCAACACCTGTGGCTTAGCATAAGATGCCCTAGTACAAAGGATATTTGATAAAAGAGGAAGCTTTTTATTATCATTCGGCGGTAACAAAGCACGCAAATTCACACATTTACAATCTATGGGTGATGTAGTATAAAGTAAAAGACAAAAATTGTCATCAAAGTTAGAGATCCATGCTGTTGTAAGATTACATTTGGAAGGTACACTAGATTGGACCATCAGTGAAAATCAATGTAGAAGAGATGATTCTTTGATATTTATTAGGGCTGCTTTACACCTGCTTTCTTTAAGATTTCCTGAGTGATAAGACTTTTTATTTTTTTTACATATATTCAGGGTGCTATGACATATGTTGATTTTATTGCATTGCAGAGTACGATGACATGGATGCTAATTATATTTCTCTGTATGCTAGTTATCTTCTTTATTCTGTGCTGAATGCTTCGCTGCCAGATCCTGTGAAAAGAGAAACCTGCTAGTCTGTGGGAACCCTGCCAGCATATGTCTCCCATAGATTCCTGACCATGCAGCAGCATACTATGAGTAATACTGCTAGGACTCCATTTCCCATTGTGATCCATTTTGCTAGCTTGATGGATTGATCTTGGTGTGGGTAATTATGATGGGTTTCTGTTACTGGCTCTTCGTGGTTGTCTTTCAGTTTTGCAGAAACTGTTCTTGGGCAGCCTTTGTGTATCAACGATGCTTTAATCAGCATGAAAATTGGATTGGATGTCATATTTTAGCTTCTTAAAAAAATAAAATAATTAGCAGGACTTTGTTGGTCTTGCTAGATAAATACATATGTGGACACCACTGATAAGAGAACAGTAACTGGATTATATTGCCAACCTCATGGACCGATACTATATATGTTACATGAAAAACGATTTCCTCTGTTTAACCAGATGTGATATCATGTATAGTCAGTGGCGTAGCGTGGGGGGTGTAGGGGGTGCCTGGGCCCCAGGCACGAAATTTAGGGGGGTGCCAGTATGTGTAACTGCTATCTCCTTCTAATTTTAAATTCCTGTGTCCCCCGCACTCCGGCCGCCATGTTAAGTGTCCGGCGCCCCCATATGGGGGTCATGTGCGGCATAAGGCTGGCCTGTCTGCGATTGCTCCTGAGGTCCCGCCTCCGCACATGACCCCCGGCCCGCCCTATCACAGTGTGCTGCGCCAATCACTGGAGAGAAGCAAAAATGTGAGTTGTCTTCTCCTCCTCATTCTATCATATTTGGACAGATGCAGGATGAGAGAGTGACAGAGAATAGAGAGAGAGACCAGAGAGGAGAGAGAGAGGAGAGAGAGGAGAGAGAGAACAGCGAGAAGAGAGAGAACAGAAGAGAACAGAAGAGAACAGAAGAGAAGAGAAGAGAGAGAGAGAGAACAGGAGGGAGAGAGAGAACAGGAGGGAGAGAGAGAACAGGAGGGAGAGAGAGAACAGGATAGAGAGAGAGAGAACAGGAGAAAGAAGAGAACAGAGATAGAGAAGAGAAGAGAGAGAGAGAAGAGAAAAGAGAGAGAGAGAAGAGAGAGAAAAGAGAAGAGAGAGAAGAGAAGACAGAGAACAGAGAGAGAGAGAGGAGAGAGAGGAGAGAGAGAGAGAGACCGAGAATAGAGAGAGAGGGGAGAGAGAGAAGAGTGAGTGAGGGAATACAGAGAGAATAGAGGGAGAACAGAGAGAAGAGAGAGAGAATAGAGACAGAGACAAAGAATAAAGAGAGAGACAGAGAATAGAAAGAGAGACAGAGAATAAAGGCATACCCCACTTTTAAGTACACAATGGGGTTTATTTACTAAAGCTGCAAAATCAGGCTCACTTCTGCATAGAAAACAACGAGCTTCTGGATTTTATTACCAAACCTTAATTGAACAAGCTGGGGTTAGAAGCCCATTGGTTTCTATGCAGAAGTGAGCCTGATTTTGCACTTTAGAGCTTTAGTAAATAAACCCCATTGTGTACTTAAAAATGGGGTATGCCTGTATCGAGAGAGACAGAGAATAGAGAAAGAGAGACAGAGAATATAGAGAGAGACAGAGAATAGAGAGAGAGAGAGACAGATAATAGAGAGAGAGAGACAGATAATAGAGAGAGAGAGACAGATAATAGAGAGAGAGAGACAGATAATAGAGAGAGAGAGACAGAGAATAGAGAGGGAAGAGAGAGTAGAGGGAGAAAGAGAGAATAGTATAGTATGATGGTCAGTTAGTATAGTGTAGTGGTCAGTCAGTGTAGTATGGTCGACAGTGTAGTGTAGTAGGGAAGGGACTCATTGAGTGCTAAAAGTCCACGCGTTAGGAGGTGCAAATTACTTGCCTTTCCCCGGGTGCTGACAACCCACACTACGCCACTGTGTATAGTAATTCTAAAAAGTAGTATAGATGCAATGTACATGAGTAGAATCTTTAGCCGTTTGGGAATATATTCTCGCATGCTTCAGAGTTAAAAATGAATATTTTTTTTTTTAAACAATCCAATTGAAATAGATATTTTTAGGCACCTTAATATTAATAAGAAAACAATGGAGGAGTTGTTATCCTAGGTATATGTGGTAAACAACTTTATCAACAGTCATGCATGACTCCACTTTTTATGTGGCACTAAGCTTCCCAGTAATATGTTTCTATTGGCTTCTATAGAGATTATGGCAGTACACAATACTATATATTTATATTTAGAACAAAAGGCACATGATCACTAGTCATATGTGGCAAATGACCATAGCACATGCAGAAAATTGACATGCAATGTGAAACACCCTACATCACATAATTTTACTACTCCAGCCAACTGAGAACCTACCAGTATAACTGCCAACCTTTATTTAGCTTTTTTACCCCAGGAAGTAGCCTATTGGCATCCTTAAGTCTGCATTTATAATACTTGTAAATTAAAGTGTTACTAAACCCACCACAGTAAAATAAGTCTGTATATGCAGTAAAGCATGCTTGTTATACTCACTGTGGAACCTAAGGGGTTAATCCTCTGCATTGTGTAAAAAGGCTGTTTGATCCTGTATGCACAGATCCTCCTCTAATTCCACTAACTCCAAAACAAGTCTGGATAAGAAAAAGTTACTGGAGTCAGGCTGCACATGTTAAGTTTGGTGTATATTGCTAGGAAGTTTTTATCTTGGGAGAGATTAATGTGATCAGCACACGGCCAATTAGCACTGTCCAGACGGAGTGTCAGGGGTCCTGGATCCTGATAGGACAGTATGAAGACTCCTCCAAGCTTTAACCAGGCATTCATAGAAGTAACAAGGCTCCTACAGTATCTCACAAAAGTGAGTACACCCCTCACTATTTTGTAAATATTTTATTATATCTTTTTATGTGACAACACTGAAGAAATGACACTGCTACAATGTAAAGTAGTGAGTGTACAGCTTGTATAACAGTGTAAATTTGCTGACCCCTCAAAATAACTCAAAATAACCCCTAAGTGAAAGTGTCCAAATGGGGCCCAATTAGCAATTTTCCCTCCCCGATGTTGTGCAACTCATTAGTGTTACAAGGTCTCAGGTGTGAATGGAGAGCAGGTGTGTTAAGTTTGGTGTTCTCACTCTCACTCTCTCATACTGGTCACTGGAATTTCAACATGGCACCTCATGGCAAAGAACTCTCTGAGAATCTGAAAAAAAGAATTGTTGCTCTACATAAAGATGGCATAGGCTATAAGAAGATTGGCAAGTCCCTAAAACTGAGCTGCAGCATGGTGGCCAAGACCATACAGCGATTTAGTTAACTTAAGTTAAGTGCATGTACTCAGTGTCATATTCAGAGGTTGTCATAGACATATGAGTGCTGCCAGCATTGCTGCAGAGGTTGAAGGGGTGGGGGGTCAGCCTGTCAGTGCTCAGACCAGGTTCCGCACACTGCATCAAATTGGTCCCTGTGAGCTGGGGGTAACTAAGCTCGGAGAGTTAATGTTTTTCACACACTTTTCAGCAAGGTTGCCACTCCCTACAGGTCATGCCATATACAAAGGGGCTCACTAGATACCCTGAAAAGCTTCCTGGGGAAATACTGTGAAAGTGTAGCTGTTACTCTGCTGGAATAGATCACCCCCTGGGGGTGGGGGGTGATGGGAGCCCAGTCTGGGTTCTGAGTAGGGTTCTAAACCTGGAGACCCTTATGGACTTACAAGTGTTAGTAAATGACTGATTGTCTTTGAGGATTACTGCCAAATCATGGACTCTAAGGGACTTATGCTACTACTTGTGCATTATTGCATAATCTAAATGCTGCACATCACACCAAAGCCCGTTCGTTTAGAACGCGATGACATGCGACGGGACTAGAAAAAGGAAGTTCAATAGCCAGTAGCCAATAGCTGCCCTTGCGTCGTATTTGGTCCATCGGAATAGCATACAGACGAATGGTTTTCCCGAGAGGAATTGATTCCTTCGGAAAGATTTAAAACATGTTCTATTTCTAGGTCTGTCAGAATTTTTTTTTTTAAAGTCAGATGAAGCCCACACACGGTCGGAATATCCGATGAAATGATTCCATCTGACCTTTTCTGCCGGAAAGTCTGGTCGTGTGTATGCGGCATAAATGCTGTTTAAGCATTAGCAAGCCCTGTTTCTTAGTCCCCGCTAGAGCACCTTAATCCCCGTCGTCCACATGCCCACTCTTATTTATCTAGCAGACATCATTCTGTAAGTTCTTCTAGTTATGTAGCCTTTTTGGAGCCTTAGTGCCTGGAGCCACTTAGTAGGTGATATCCAAACTTTGAACATTTCGGATCAATACACTGACAGTGCTCCTCTACATGGATTTTCTTTAGACTGACACTTTTATTTTCATTGAAAGGGTCAAGTTTTTAAACATTCTCATTTTGTCCATTGCCACTAGCAACTCTAAGAAGTGAAAAGGTTCAGCACTTTCATATATTTGTCAATTAGTTTCCTTTATTATTATTATTATTATTACTATTATTACTATTATTATACAGGAGTTTTTACAGCACTTTACAACATGAGGGCAGACAGTACAGTTACAATACAATTCAATACAAGAGGAATCGGAGGGCCCTGCTTGTTAGAGCTTACAATCTAGAAGCAACACCTTTCTATTCTCTAGGCCAGGGGTAGGCAACCTTGGGCCTCCAGCTCTTTTGAAACTCCAAGTCTCATGAGACATTGTAAGACCCTAACAATCACAGGCATTAGTCCTAGAGGCAGAGGCATGATGGGATTTGTAGTTTCACCACAGCTGGAGACTGAGGTTGCCTACCCCTGCTCTAGGCTATCTACCTGATCTTTATGTTTATTGATCTCAGTCTCACTCTCATGGAGTTTTTGCAGATCTAGTGCAGGTCTAACCTTGTTACACACAGTACTGTACCATCCTGCATTTCTATCTCTGTTCTTGCCGATAAGCAATTACCTAGCTCACTACAGATTTCCACCCTTTCTGTCAACCCAGATTGGAATTCAGGGCTTTATTGTTTCTCATGGGAACTATACTATCACGGAAAAGCATTTCTGTTTTTTTAGTAAAGACCACTGATTGTTTTCTTGACCCAGCATCTGATGGGGCAGTACCTGCAGACAGAGAAAATATGCACAGAGGAACAGTTATCTCTCACAGCAACCTCATGGAACACTGACTCATCTGTCATCGGATACCCTGCAGGCAGCTGTCCTGACATCTGACATTTACAAAAGGCAACCAGGTCCCTATGAATGTCTTAGCCAGTGAGGAGCCTTTTGGCATGACTCGCCAGTCTTCACATTCAACATCTATCACATGTCCCTGAAGTTCAGGAGCTTTATCAGGTTTACTAGAACAATCCACTTTTGGGTTGGTGACCACTCACATCCGCACACTCTGGCATTTATTATAATGCCTCTTTATATTGCAATTTGAACTCTTTAATTCTTGGGTTACAGACAAAATTACTGCTGTTTTCTCATAATTTATGTGCTCTTGCTTATTGCGAGGAGTATCTGCTGCTGCTGCAGAGAGTGCACCCCTGCCTATAAGCTGGTTGGCAGCACATTGGACTTGAATAGCAGAAATGCTAATATACAGAGGGGCCTCCGACATCTCTGCTTTCCTAGTACTGTCTACCTGTACTCTGGTGTGCCCTCAATACCCAAAATTACCTTGAAGTAAGCCAACATGGACAGCGAGACCTCGTTCATCATCAACTGAAAAGTAATTAAAAAAAAATGATTACCAAACTGCTATATGGACACAAAAGTAAATAGTGTCTAAACATTCAACAAATAGAGGACAACCCCAAATCAACGATTACGATCCTCTTGGGGACCCTCAAGTGGTTGAGCATGCAAACAGGCTCATTAGCTGAAGTTCTAGAAAATGCATTTTTTTTAAAAAGGGGCCAGCGTTGGAGATTGCCTTGTTCATAACTGACACAATAGCCTGGTGCTCTTCCAGAGCGTTTTTATACACTTTATCCAGAATCATCCTCTCTCACTCTGCAACAGCGAGCTTCATCACAACCTTGCCACGGATATTGTCAGTTTGGAAAATCACTTTGTAAGTCATGGCAGACTGCATTAACATACGTTCAATAATGGGAGTCTGTTGCACTTTGCACATTTTCTTTGTTCTTTGAAAGAGCACTTTAATTCTAGTTGACCTGATAAACCTCTAGCTCCAAGGGGGCATGGTCAAGCTGGCCACCTGAGCGTACATGTCTGAGCAGAGCACCGCTCCTACCTGACTATTTTATCTGGTTTACACAGGATCTGCTTCTGTTTTTACCCTCGCCGACACCCGGTGACACCCAGGTATCAGATGAGGCAAATCCGGCTCCATCCGCACCCTACAGGTGAAAATGAAGGCCCTTGAGACGCGGGCAGAAGACAGCGAGAACAGGAGCTACAGGAATAACCTAAGGGTGGTGGGTCTGCCAGAGGGAGCTGAAGGCCTAGATCCTACAGCCTATACAGAGACCCTGATCTGCACCCACGGGCCCCATTTTCCCAACAGAGGGCCCACAGAATGCCACCTGTACGAGACCAACTGGGCCCCCCCCCCCCCCGCACACCTTCATTTTCAGGCTACTAAACTTCCGGGATCGGAACCTGGCACTTAGAGAAGCTCGGAAAGTGGAAGAGCTCCAATTATGCTGTTCCCTGTGGACACCTAGAGGCTCCACAGAACCTTCGACCATGTCCAAGCTCAGCTTCGTTCCAGAGGCTTGAAATACAGCATGTTATTCCCAGCTTGCCTGCGAGTTGTGGATAGGGAATCCATTCAATATTTCACCTTGCCCGATGATGCCTCTCAGTGGTTGGATACCCTGCCCCAGGCCCAGTAACTGTATATATGTCTCTCCTGTTTATCCTGTTTTTGACTAGGCAATGCCTCCTATGTTTCCTTTTCCCCCTCAAGGCTGTGCCTGACTGAGACTATCAGCCACACTGATGTTTGGTCCTTGCACCTTGGTCACAGAATGCTGGCAGAACCCCACTATTCTTTTACTGCACTGCAGCACTGGCTCAGCTCTGGGACACAGGGCTAGCCACTACCATACCTACCTAACCCTTTGCAGTTGATCTTGCAGCACTCTAGAATGTTATACCTAGCCCTTGCCACCTCCTGGCCACTCATTTTTCTTCCACTGCTACTGATGCATTGCTGAGGCACTCCCCATCATGGAAGACTGGAGGGGGTAATGTGAGATCCTTGCCCTGGGAGTTTAGAGTTTATAGTTTAAGTGTGTGTGTGTGTGTGTGTGCCTTGCCATGGGAGTTTAGAGTTTACAGTTTAATATGTGCCCCTAGCCTAGCTAGCACTAGGTTTTTTATTTTTCACATATACGTAGATCCGTACTGCCTTTTACTTTTATACAGGTTTATAGGCTATTGCCTCTGGACTAAACTAAACTTGCTGTCCACCTGAGTGTTCGGTGGTCATTTGCTTCTCCATCTGCCCACATAGGAGACTTTCCTACTGTGTGATGGGTCTAGTTTTGGGTTTAGGCACTCCGAGTTCCCCAGCGGACGCGCGGGGTGGGCGGGGTTGCGTTTATATGTTATGGATGTTCTTTTTTTGCTTTTTTGAGTTTATTGATAATGTATGCAGTGGTTTGCCTTGGACAACTCTTCCAGTCCTTGTCATAAATGAAGGCTGGGTGTCCAATGCCTCAGAAGTAGATGGTTCTGTATTGCATGGTGATTGCCTCACCCCGGGTCAACCTTATCGATGCTCCCCTGGCGGTTATACTCTGCAATTACCGACATGGCTCCCATAAGATTTCTCTCCAAGAATGTCCTCAATGACAAGATCAAGAGATCCCTAGTCAAGGCCTATCTTAAGAAATACACCCCCCATATATGTATATTACAAGAGACTTACCTAGTGGGAAGTAAGGTTCTTAGCCTGAAAAAAACATGGGTGGGACATTATCACAATGCTATGTACTCTGGGTCCACCCGGGGGGTTAGCATACTAGTCCACAAGACCCTGTCTTACACCCTGCTGGATGTTAAGATTGACCCAGAGGGTAGGTATGTATTGCTACATGCTGTGGTGGACAGTATTGAGATGCTGATTCTGGGCTTATATATACCGCCACCAGCTACAATATCCCTCCTAAAGTATTTGACTCCTATCCTGTCTAGATATCCTACCGATAACCTTATTATAGCAGGCGATTTAAATATGGCTCAGATTCTGACCCTAGATAGGCTGTCTCCAAGCATTTGCACTGATTCTCCCCTACATAGATGGGCATCTCTCTATGGCCTGACAGATGTCTGGCAGTGCGATACCCAGCTGATAGGGCCTTTACCTGCCAATCCACCTCTTACAGTACAATGTCTAGAATTGACCTGGTGTACATCAGTGGGGGGCTGCTTCCCCGAGTGCCTGAAGTAAATATACACCCAAGGGGCATATCGGACCATGCTCCTATGCTCCTTTGCCTACAGACTCAGACACCCCCCTCGGAGAGACTGTGGCAACTATCTCACTACTGGAACCTTCCAATGAAAATATAGAACCTGAGATCTCCAAGTGTATCTCTGACTTCTGGTTGTCAAACGCTGGATCCACCACCCTGCACAATAGGTGGGATGCCTTCAAGATGTAAATCAGGGGGTACTACCAATCCTCTATCTCACAAACTCTGCATAATGTCAACATTTCTATTGAGGAGGCTGAGGCCAGGGCACATGGTCTGGAATCTCAGTATGTCCTGACCCAGAACCGATCACCTATTTGGATATGCAGGTGGCCTACTGAGAAGTAATGATTCTGCGAGTGGCAAGGGCTAAAAAGCAGAAACGTAGAGCGTCTTTGAGCAGGGAGAAAAAACTGGATGTCTCCTGGCTTGGCTATCTAGGAAGCAACAACCCATAGCCACCATTGCTTGTATACAGAATGTAGACAGAGTGCCGGTGGTAGATCCGGTAACCATCAACACACGTTTTGCCTCATATTATAGTGCTTGTGAAAGAAGGGGGGGAGGGTAGTAGATTTGGCGCTATACCTTAAAGGCACCTATAATTATATACTTAAAATAAAACAGCAATGAAATCCCATATGGAAGTGAATCTGTGTAAAAATGCAAAACCTATGTGAAAAACTGCTAAAATTCAGCAGGTGCCAAATGTAAACGTGATTCTGGGAATATTAATTGGGTGATGGTGGAAAAACTTAAATCATAAAATATTAATGAAAAAAAAATATATATATACACACCAATTAATTAACAATCACTATGCATGCATTTAACTGTGTAAATATAAACCTTAAACTAGTGCTAAAGGTGCACATGCCATAATGGTGAAACTAATCACTTTTACATGCAATTAAATAATAATGTGAAACAAATTAATTTTTCAAGAATGGTGATTAGATGAATAGTCCAACTGGGAATCAAATAAAAAGTCCAAAAAATTCTAATTGGTGACTTGCTGCAAGAGAAGGGTATTGTCACTTCTTAAAGAGAATCCCCCAGTGCGTGTATCCAAAAACGTGCTGTTTATTTCCCTCACCAGATCACCTGCCCCCTGCAGGGGTAAGCTCGCTGCCACAGTGTGAGCCCCTGTGTCGCTGCCTGGTGTCACTCTGGGGGGGTCCGTGTTTGGTCCATTGGGGGTACCTCGTACAGATTTTAATGGAAGAGAGGGACATCCATAGTGTAAACCGCTTTAAAATCAAGTTTATTATAAGAAAATCTACTCACATGTGTCACTATATCAAAATGCCCATACAATACAGCAGCCGTCCACTGTTACGATCTGAGAAGGAGAGAGTGCATCCTATGGCCACGCCTCACAGTGTGAGCCCCTGTGTCGCTGCCTGGTGTCACTCTGGGGGGGTCCGTGTTTGGTCCATTGGGGGTACCTCGCACAGATTTGAATGGAAGAGAGGGACATCCATAGTGTAAACCGCTTTAAAATCAAGTTTATTATAAGAAAATCTACTCACATGTGTCACTATATCAAAATGCCCATACAATACAGCAGCCATCCACTGTTACGATCTGAGAAGGAGAGAGTGCATCCTATGGCCACGCCTCACAGTGTGAGCCCCTGTGTCGCTGCCTGGTGTCACTCTGGGGGGGTCCGTGTTTGGTCCATTGGGGGTACCTCGTACAGATTTTAATAGAAGAGAGGGACATCCATAGTGTAAACCGCTTTAAAATCAAAGTTTATTATAAGAAAATCTACTCACATGTGTCACTATATCAAAATGCCCATACAATACAGCAGCCGTCCACTGTTATGATCTGAGAAGGAGAGAGTGCATCCTATGGCCACGCCCTACGTGTTTCGTCAGCACGACATCTTATGGAGCCTTCTGGGCAGCGAGCTTACCCCTGCAGGGGGCAGGTGATCTGATGAGGGCAATAAACAGCACTTTTTTGGATACACGCACTGGGGGATTCTCTTTAAGAAGTGGAAATACCCTTCTCTTGCACCAAGTCACCAATAAGAATTTTTTGGACTTTTTATTTGATTTCCAGTTAGACTATTCATCTAATCACCATTCTTGAAAAAGAAACTTGTTTCACATTATTATTTAATTGCATGTAAAAGTGATTAGTTTCACCATTATGGCATGTGCACCTTTAGCACTAGTTTAAGGTTTATATTTACACATTTAAATGCATGCATAGTGATTTTTAATTAATTGGTATGTATATATATTTTTTTTCATTAATATTTTATGATTTAAGTTTTTCCACCATCACCCAATCAATATTCCCTGAATCACATTTACATTTGGCACCTGCTGAATTTTAGCAGTTTTTCACATAGGTTTTGCATTTTTACACAGATTGATTCACTTCCATATGGGATTTTATTGCTGTTTTATTTTAAGTATATAATTATAGGTGCCTTTAAGGTATAGCGCCAAATCTACTACCCCCTTCTTTCACAAGCGCTACCCCCCCTATTTTGGGAGGGGGTATTATGTAGGCAGCTCATACCCACTTTTTTCCCTGGTTTAACCCATAGCGCAATCTCATATTTCTTCTCATATTATGGTGCCCTTTACTCTTCCGAGGCAGATTACTCAGGGGAGGAACTGGATTTCTTCCTTGGGAGCTCACCTTTTCTACTCTTAGTGACAAGGCTCATACCGATCTGGACAGTACAATCACCCTTGAAGAGGTACAGCAGGCCCTCTGCAAAGTACAGGTGGGGAAAACTGGGTGTGGACGGCCTCCCCCCAGAATTCTATAGGCAATATGGGGAACAGTTGTCGCCCAGACTGCAAGAGATGATAGTCAAAACCCTAAAAGACACCACTCTCCCTGCTTCTATGGTGGAAGCAATCATTATCATGATCCCCAAACCGGGTAAAGACCCTGAACTCTGCACCTCTTATCACCCCATCTCTCTGCTTAATGCAGATGCCAAGATCCTTACTAAAGTTCTAGCTAGAAGACTTAATGAGGTTATTCTTACCCTGATACATGAAGACCAAATCGGATTCATCCTGGGTAATGGGACGGATATAAACCTCTGCAGACTGTATACGGTTCTGGGCGCCAAGGAGTCTCTCACCCAATTCGATGCAGTGGCCTCCCTGGACGTGGAGAAAGCATTTGATTCTGTGGAATGGAATTACCTGTGGGAGGTCCTGCATCATTTTGGCTTTGGTCCTAACTTTATATCCTGGGTCCAGGCTCTCTATAAGTCACCAAAGGCTAGAGTTCTCACTGGGTCGACTCTCTCTCCACCCTTCTGTCTACACAGGGGTACCAGACAGGGCTGCCTGCTGTCCCCTGTGCTCTTAGCATTGGACATAGAGCCGATGGCGATTCTCATGCGTTCCTCCCCCTTAGTCAGCGGTATAGGTTCTGTCCAGGAGAAAATATCCCTGTATGCAGACGATACCCTGCTGTAACTTAGGAACACCTCAAATTCACTGGGGGCTGCTCTATCAGTTATCAACACCTTTGGTAGATACTCAGGCATATGCATTAACTGGGGAAAATATGTTATCTTCGCATTGCACTCATCGGAAGCTTCAATATCAGTGGATACCCCTCTACAACAGGTTTCACAATTTAGGTATTTAGGAGTAGTGATTCATAAGGACCTAGCACAGTTCATCCCTCTCAACCTGATCCCGGTGATGTCCCTCCTAACTCAAAGATGCGCTACTTGGAAAACACTGCCCCTTACCCAAGCCGGACGGTTCAACCTAGTTAAAATGTCTGTGCTGCCTACATTTCTGTAT
Source organism: Lithobates pipiens (assembly GCF_037356315.1). NCBI lineage: Eukaryota > Metazoa > Chordata > Amphibia > Anura > Ranidae > Lithobates > Lithobates pipiens. Next base: position 119,669,663 of record NW_027507718.1, on the reverse strand, counting down.
ATCTTTAGACAGACCCCGGAACATATTCCAAATGTGTTCTTCAAAAAACTGGACAGCTGGATTATGTCATTTATCTGGAATAGTAGCATCCCTAGAATAGCCAAATCCACTCTGCAACTGCCTATCACCTTAGGAGGCCTCGCCCTACCCTGCTTTCTCAAATACTATTGGGCTGCTGTCCTTCTCACACTCAGATGGTGGTTGTCGGAGGAGCTAGCCAATCCCACATCCACATTGGAGGCGGTGTTGCTTGGATCCATGGGCATCCGCAGGTAGGGGCAAGGGGGGTCAAGTGCCCCCCCCCCTGGAATCAGGGATGAGATATTAAATTCAACACAGTTCCATCGCTATTGGGGTGTGGGCAGCCCACATCCATGTGCAACCCACCAGTGGGGTGACACCATCAAGGTTCTGCCAAGCCCCCCTATCAGTGTAGTGTGACTGCGGGCTCTTTTCCCTGCTCAGTCCAGCAGAGAACTTGCGGCGGTGCTATCAGGTTTCCCCCGGTCACCCCCCCCCCCCCCTTTCTCCTGCCAGGGAGAAGAGATGACAGCTCTCACAGGTTCCTCGCCTAGCTTCCTGCAGGCTCCGTTCCTTCCCTATTGGCCATAACTGAGGGCCAATCAAAGGAGACTAGGAGAGGAGAGAATCATGGGACATGTAGTCCCAAAGATTGCCGGCCCCATTTTCCACAGGGAGGAGGCTACAGCTCGATCAAGAGAGAGATTGAGAGACTGCAGCCTGGGAAAAAAAACTGAGGGAGAGAGTGCTACAGGAAAAAGAATGAGGAGTGTGCTGGGCAGAATCCAGAGAGAGAGAGAGAGAGAGAGAGAGAGAGAGAGAGAGAGAGAGAGAGAGAGAGCCACACTGCCCAGCACCACCAGAGAGAGAACTACACTGCCCCACACCACCAGAGAGAGCCATGCTGCCCAGCACCACCAGAGAGAGCCATGCTGCCCAGCACTGCCAGAGAGAGAAAGACTGAGTCACTGCCAGGGTACAGACATGCTGCACTACTGACCAGAGTGGCACCCAGGGCGAGTGAGTGATCGTCTAGTTGGAGGGATCACTGGTGTTGTTTCGCTGGGTCTGTAAAGAGGGCCCGTTGGCCATTATCCATTACTTATCCTAGGGATTGTACTAAGTCTGCAGTCTCTGACCATGATAATGTGATAATGACATTGTCGAAAAGGGGCGGCGCATGGGTGACCCTAAAATTATGCCCCCCCCCTGAAAAAAGTTCTACGGATGCCCATGCTTGGATCCTATTCTTAATTGCGGAATGTGATACATCGTGGGCCTCGGCCCAACCCAAATATCCCTCCCTTTATGCGGACCACCCTAAGGGTTTGAGAAATTGTTTGGGCCAAGGTCCAGAAGCCCAATGGATGGTCCCACCGCACTCTGCTGAGGGGGAATCCGCGGTTGCCACATTTACAATCTATTCTGGATCCTGTGCTGTGGGCCGGTTTGAAATTAAGATGTTAGAAGATATAGTGTCCCGACTCCCAATTGCTACCTAACCACATGTTCTTTAGGTATTTGCAGCTCCACCATGCTTTTTGGTCCTAGTTCCCTCTATCCTTTGTGCTGGAGATCACTGGTGTCGAACGGTTACTGGATGAAACGAAACCCCTATCCACTCTATACTCTGTCCTGGTGGGACTGGACACTTCTAAAGTTTCACAGCTATTCTTGGTGTGGCAGGCAGATATGCCCACCTCTCTCTGGTGATCTCCGCCACAGACAGATTCACTCAAATTAAGTTTTTACATAGGGAATATTTTCTACACCGACTAGCTGGAATATACCCCAATAGAAGCTCCATCTGTCCCAAATGTGCCTCGGGGGAGGGTTCTTTCTTTCTTCTTTCTTGTTGTTTGGTCCTGACAACACATACAAACTTTCTGGAAGGGAGTTGTCAATGTCATTAATTCTGTAAGTAGACTAAAAGTACCCTGTGACCCGATACCATTATTACTTGGTATAGTTGACACTTTGGAAGCCCCCCAATCCAAGGAAATATTTGTATTCACTATACATGGTGATTGAAATATTTGTATCCTCCCCTGACTAGAGTGAATGACATTCCCAGTTGTAATAAGAAAATGCAATACTGAATATGTACCATTGTCTTAACTCCTCTATTTTTTAAATGGATTATTGTTTATTTGTGTGCCATCAACATTGATTTCTATGAATGTTTTGACCATAACCACTGCTTACTCCCCCCCACCCTTTTTTTGTTTTTATTGAAAATCAATAAACTTTATGTAAAAAAAAAAACCTCTAGCTCTAGCACTCTGGGCCTCTCAGAGCTTTCTAAAGATGCCTCTTTTTCACCTGAAACTGTTGTTATGGGAAACTGCCCAGCAGTGCCGCCTATCAGTGCCACCAATAAGTACCCATCAGTGCAGCCTTTCAGTGCCCATCAGTGTCACCTACCAGTGCCCATCAGTGCCCACCAGTGCCATCCATGAGTGCCCATCAGTGCCGCATATCAGTGCCACCCATCAGTGCCGCCTACCAGTGACCATCAGTGCCGTCTATTAGTGCCACCTCATCAGTGCTGCCTTATCAGTGCCCATCAGTGAAGGAGAAAACTTTCTTATTTAGAAAATGTTATAACAAAACTTTTTTTTCTTCAAAATTTTCAGTCTTTCTTTATTTGTTTAGCAAAAAATAAAACCGCAGAGGTGATCAAATACCACCAAAAGAAAACTCTATTTGTGGTAACAAAATGATAAAAATCCTGTTTGGGTACAGTGTAGCATGGCCGTGCAATTGTCATTTAAACAGTGACAGTGCTGAAAGCTGAAAATTGGCTTGGGCAGGAAGGGGGTGTAAGTGCCCTGTATTGAAGGAGTTAATAACCTATTTTTTTTTTCTTTTGCTATTTGAAGAAAAAATATCCAACATTTTGAAAAAAAAAACGGTTTCCCTTAAAAACATATAAAAAAAATGCCAGTACAGTATGAACATCCCCCAAAATTACACCTATTGGAGAATGGACACCTCAAAGTGATATCTTTTTTTTTTCCCAATGAAAAAAACATTGGGGGTTATTTACTAAAGGTAACTCCACTTTGCACTGCAAGTGCACTTGGAAGTAAAGTCGCTGTAGATCCGAGGGGGACATGCAAGGAAAATAAAATAAAAAACTGAATATTAGCTTGCACATGATTGGATGATAAAATCAGCAGAGCTTCCCCTCATGTCAGATCTACCCCTTAGATTTAGAACAACTGCACTTCCAAGTGCACTTGCAGTACAAAGTGGATTTGCCTTTCACAAATAACCCCCGTTGTGTTGCACTTATACCGATACGATACTCGTGCAAATGCTCCGATACTAAAAACTGATACCTTCAGACTCAGTTCACATATGTGCGGGCCAGTTGACAGTGCGATTTCAAAGCCCAGTCCGGTGTGATTTCATTCAGCGGTTTAGGGCTCTTTTTTAAATCCCACTGCAGGCCCACAGATAAGTGAACAGGCTGTAAAAACTCACTGAAACGCATATGAAAACTGATGTGAAACTGATGTTTCTGCAAGTTTTCATGCATGTATGGTGTGAACTGTCACTCGACACTAAAAATAGGTAACGGTAATTGCTATCGGCTAGTACTTAGGAAAAAATATTGGTACTCGTCAGTGGCGTAACTAGAACCTTCAGGGCCCCGATGCAAGAAACCATGAAGGGCCCCCCTGAACCCCAGCCAGGGCCCTTCCCTCCGAGTCTGGTGGTGGAACTCCAGGGTGTGGTCACAGGTGTGACCTTTGTGAGCCCTGTAGTTCCACCACTGGTATCAGTTTTTTTTTTATAATTTTAAAAAAAAATTTAGGTGCCCCATTGGGGGACTGTCCCTAGGCAGGATGGGGTCCCCGTCCCCAGAAGAGATGAGGTCCTTTTCTCCAGGGCAGATGAAGTTACTGCCCCCAGGATGGGGTCCTCTCACTCACCATGACCAAGCTGTAGGCCGCACACTCATCCATGTTGGCCTGGGCTCCATCCAGTGTGCTGGATGGGTGATCAGCATATCTCCCAGAAATATATTTTATCATCTGTGTATGACGGGGGAGGAGGGGGGCTGGCAGACAAGCCTTTGGGCTTCACTGCTGGTTCCCTAATGTGCATGTGTGAAACCGTGATGCGCTTTCTAATTGGCCAGGCAGCAGGGGAAGGAGGAGGGGGCCGAACGTCCCGGAGATCAGGCCACGGGCCGTCTCCCAGAAGTGGGGAAGGGGACCTGTCAAAAACGGGTCCCTGTTCCCCCCTTCACCCTGAAAGGTGACAACAGAGGGGGGAAGGAAGCATATAAGTTGAAGTCATCCACTTTTATTAGTGACACCCACCTCTCAACTTTCATTTAATAAGTCCTTTGTGCTCTACTTTCTCTGTTATGAGGTGGGCTCAGTAATACACTGTTTACATTGGTGATCAAGGTAATTGCTTACCGTACCTTTCCTAGTAAAGGTACAGTCTGGTCTGGTGGTTTTCCCTGCTTTGAGAGCCTGTTGCTACTTGTGGGTCTCACTATGGCCTATTTCTGCTAACAAGAGCTTGAAGTAGAACTAAACTGTCACATAAAATGCTTTGCCTTGTTCACGTTTTTTTCTTCCCATGCACATTCTTTGTGTGCGCCACAGGCGGCTGTGTAGCGGAGTGCCTCTTTACTCCCCTACCAAAGTGGAAGGCACCTGCAGGCTCCCCACAACCTCCTGGACTCACATCATTACGTGGGCTCTAGGGCTCACCTAGGGAATATAAATTCCAGCTTTTTTACACCCTCCTGCATTCATAGGAGCCATATCTAATGGAACAGCAGTGATCTAGCACATGAGCTGTCACCAGATGCTGCGCATTCTAATGGTGTGTCCACCATGCAAGCCACCAGTGAGCAGAACACCCAGCTACCCTGTAAGCATCAGTCACCACAGAGTACCTTTCACCACAGAGTACCTTACACCACAGGGGTTATTTACTAAAGGCAAATCCACTTTTCACTACAAGTGCACTGAAAGTGCATTTTCAAGTGCAGTTGCTGTAGATCCGAGGGGGACAGGCAAGGAAAATAGAAAACAGAATTTTAGCTTACACATGATTGGATGATAAAATCAACAGAGCTTCCCCTAATTTCAGATCTACCTCTTAGATTTACAGGGACTGCATTTCAAGTGCACTTGTACTACAAAGTGGATTTGCCTTTCGTAAATAACCCCCAATGTGTACCTGGTGTGTATACACTACAGAGCAGTAGTTGTAACTCCTTTGTACTGCCAGCTACATTACAGGCTACACCCATGTGAGAGGGAAGTTATGTGCCAGGGGACTGTATGTAGCAGTATATACAGTACATTGGATTGCATTGTGTAAAAATCTTAGTGCCTGTTAACCTGTACTGTGCTGCCACCTAGTGCCCTCTTTAGGAACTACTCAAGGAAACTTCTGTTATTCCAACTGTAGAGTTTCCCTATACCTGTGCTCTGTGTTTCCTTGCATACCTCTTTAAAATTGTGTTCTCTATTGTCAATTTACTATGCATTTCATCTGTAAACATCCAGTTAAGCTACTCACAAACTGGTCTTTGGCTGATTTAGTGTTATATACAAATGACCATCAAGCAGTGTTGCCACCCTACCAGATTGAAATTTACTGACACAACGCCCAAAATTTACTGGCACAGCCAAGTTTTTACTGGCATTTCCAAAAGTTAAAAAATTACAGTTTTAGGTGCAAATGAGAGTATTTAGGCTACAAACAAATACAATATACAATTAGCAATATGATTTAAAATTGACTCGTACAGTAACACTGACAGCAGTGTGCAGCATCACAGATGATGATGAGACCTCGCTGACATGACACATGTTGGGTGGAGCTACACGCTGACGTTATCACAACCCATGAGACCCAGAAGTGCAGGTGTTTGTTTTTACAGTTTGCAGGCAGACTTTTTTTTACCTATGTAAGATTGAATTTTAAATAAGTAGCCTATTGGCTTTTTCTTCCAATAAACTACCTAAACAATATCACACTATTGGAGTTTTCTCTTTATGATCTTTATGATTAGTGATGGCCGAACGGTTCGCCCGGCGGTCGTTTCGCGGCGAATTTCCGACTTTCGCCGTCCGCGGGTTCGAACGCCTTTTTCCGTCGTTCGCCCCGGCGGACTTACGTGTTTAATGTATACAAGAACTTTAACCTTTCGTGACACGTTTATCATGTGTTACAGGACAACCAATTGAGACATGACAGCTCATGGACACTTGGACATTCCCCCTAACCTATAAATACACCCGATCCGGTGGCCATTTTACATTCTTTCTTCTGTCACTGTAGGGAAAGGATCCTGTGTGGAGTAGGGACAGAGAAAACGCTAGCTATTTGGTACACAAAAGTTCTTTTCAGGACTGGTATAGGTGTTAGGTCAGCAGCCTGAGTTTCTTTTGTCAGTTTAGATAAAGGGACAGAGCGCTGTATGCTGCTATTTTAGGGACAGCTCAGCCAGATTAGTCTTTCTTCATCATCATCATCATCATCATCATTAGCTGTTACTATCAGGTCCACAAAAGAGCTGTTCCAGCTAATCGTTCCAGCCTACTCTTTTTTGCCAATTTGTATAGGGACAGGCAGGAAGCAGTGTGTCAGGCAGTGAGGATAATTTTAAAGACTTGCTGTTACTATTAGTTCCACAAAGGTTCTTTTCAGGACTGGTATCAGTGGTACGGTAATAGGCTTGTACACGTATAATATTCTTTCTTCCAAATATAGAAAGAATATTATACTTGACTGCTGCCCTTCTGCTGCAGTCTGCTAATCATTCACAACTCACTTGTTCCACAAAAGTTCTTATAAGGACTGGTAACTTGGTCTGTCTAGGGTGCTACGGTACATAGGCTTGGGTGCGGTACAGTCTGCTGTTCTGTAAGGACCGCTATCGGTCCACAATAGATAGGGTTGCCGTGCACTACTGCTGACCGCTGCCCTATACTGCAGCAGTCCTTCAGCGGTATAGGGACTGACGCACAGTCTGCTAAACACTAATACACAACCTGCTTGGTCCACAAAAGTTCTTATAAGGACTGGTAACTTGGTATAGGGTGCTACGGTACATAGGCCTGAGTGCGTTACAGTCTGCTGTTCTGTAAGGACCGCTATCGGTCCACAATACATAGGGTTGACGTGCACTACTGCTGACCGCTGCCCTATACTGCAGCAGTCCTTCAGCGGTATAGGGACTGACGCACAGTCTGCTAAACACTAACACACAACCTGCTTGGTCCACAAAAGTTCTTATAAGGACTGGTAACTTGGTATAGGGTGCTACGGTACATAGGCCTGAGTGCGTTACAGTCTGCTGTTCTGTAAGGACCGCTATCGGTCCACAATACATAGGGTTGCCGTGCACTACTGCTGACCGCTGCCCTATACTGCAGCAGTCCTTCATTGGTATAGGGACTGACGTACAGTCTGCTAATCACTAACACACAACCTGCTTGGTCCACAAAAGTTCTCATAAGGACTGGTAACTTGGTATAGGGTGCTACGGTACATAGGCCTGAGTGCGTTACAGTCTGCTGTTCTGTAAGGACCGCTATCGGTCCACAATACATAGGGTTGCCGTGCACTACTGCTGACCGCTGCCCTATACTGCAGCAGTCCTTCATTGGTATAGGGACTGACGTACAGTCTGCTAATCACTAACACACAACCTGCTTGGTCCACAAAAGTTTTTATAAGGACTGGTAACTTGGTATAGGGTGCTACGGTACATAGGCCTGAGTGCAGTACAGTCTGCTGTTCTGTAAGGACCGCTATCGGTCCACAATACATAGGGTTGACGTGCACTACTGCTGACCGCTGCCCTATACTGCAGCAGTCCTTCATTGGTATAGGGACTGACGTACAGTCTGCTAATCACTAACACACAACCTGCTTGGTCCACAAAAGTTTTTATAAGGACTGGTAACTTGGTATAGGGTGCTACGGTACATAGGCCTGAGTGCAGTACAGTCTGCTGTTCTGTAAGGACCGCTATCGGTCCACAATACATAGGGTTGACGTGCACTACTGCTGACCGCTGCCCTATACTGCAGCAGTCCTTCATTGGTATAGGGACTGACGTACAGTCTGCTAATCACTAACACACAACCTGCTTGGTCCACAAAAGTTCTTATAAGGACTGGTAACTTGGTATAGGGTGCTACGGTACATAGGCCTGAGTGCAGTACAGTCTGCTGTTCTGTAAGGACCGCTATCGGTCCACAATACATAGGGTTGACGTGCACTACTGCTGACCGCTGCCCTATACTGCAGCAGTCCTTCAGCGGTATAGGGACTAAGAGTTTTGTCACAGGGTGATTTAAAAAATGACAGGCAGAGGAAGAGGCAGGCCCTTCCGCAGGGGTGGTAGGGGTAGGGCAGGAGCAACAGCCTTGAGCCAAAGTGGGAAGTTGCAGAAGGTGCGTTCAATTACTTTAAAGGACGCACCAGACTTGGTTGAGTGGCTCACTCAGCCTTATTCTTCTGCACCCTCCTCATCCTCTCGATCTGCACCCTCTTCTTCACTCTCTGCTATGTGCACCCCCAAAGACACTACCACCAACAACACCACCACCACCACATACCTTCCGCTTGAGTGCAAATGGGGGCCTTCATGCTCCAGTGTTTTAATAGGGACCCCCGTATAAAAAGCATGAGGGTCAAGGACCAGTACTGGGTGGCAACGTACTTAGATCCCCGGTACAAACACAAAATGGCGGAAATGTTACCGCCGTCGCAGAGGGCTGTCAGAATGCAGCACTTCCAGGCCTTGCTTCGAGAAATGCTGCATTCTGCTTTTGCGTGCGCTGGCAGAGGAGCAATTCCCACTCCCAGAGAAGGATTTGCGGGTACCAATCCAACAGCGCCTGCAAGAAGAGGCCGGTTTGAAGATGTGTTGGTGACTTCGGATATGAGGTCATTCTTTCAGCCGACCCATCGACAGGTGTCATCCGGATCCAGCATCAGGGAACGCCTAGACCGTCAGGTGTCCGACTACATTGGGTTAACGGCCGATGTGGACGCTCTGAGGAGTGATGAACCCCTAGACTACTGGGTGGGCAGGCTTGACCTCTGGCCAGAGCTTGCCCAATTTGCAATCGAACTGTTGGCTTGCCCCTCATCCAGTGTCCTGTCCGAAAGGACGTTCAGCGCAGCAGGGGGGATTGTGACCGATAAGCGTACTCGCCTAGCTCACGACAGTGTTAACTACCTCACATTTCTAAAAATGAATGAGGCATGGATCTCGGAGGAATTCAACACATGTGATCAGTAGACCATGTATATGTCTATAAACAATTTTTGGAATCAAGCACACAGACCTTCTTAATTCATTTGGCTCACTTCCCTGACCCAAAAAAGCACACCGTACTATATGCCCCTACCCTCCTCTTTGAAGAGGTTGAGCGGTGTCATATTTCTACTGGGGCTGCTTATTATGAGGGGTTCCCACCATCCCTGTGCTGTGCTGACTTCCTCCTGGGTGTTCTTATTATGAGGGGCTCCCACCATCCCTGTGCTGTGCTGACTTCCTCCTGGGGGTTCTTATTATGAGGGGCTCCCACCATCCCTGTGCTGTGCTGACTTCCTCCTGGGGGTTCTTATTATGAGGGGATCACACCATCCCTGTGCTGTGCTGACTTCCTCCTGGGGCTGCTTACGGTGCTGCTGTCAGCGCTGTATGTCACGGAGCTGCTGTCAGCGCTGTATGTCACGGAGCTGCTGTCAGCGCTGTATGTCACGGAGCTGCTGTCAGCGCTGTATGTCACGGAGCTGCTGTCAGCGCTGTATGTCACGGAGCTGCTGTCAGCGCTGTATGTCACGGAGCTGCTGTCAGCGCTGTATGTCACGGAGCTGCTGTCAGCGCTGTATGTCACGGAGCTGCTGTCAGCGCTGTATGTCACGGTGCTGCTGTCAGCGCTGTATGTCACGGAGCTGCTGTCAGCGCTGTATGTCACGGAGCTGCTGTCAGTGCTGTATGTCACGGAGCTGCTGTCAGCGCTGTATGTCACGGAGCTGCTGTCAGCGCTGTATGTCACGGAGCTGCTGTCAGCGCTGTATGTCACGGTGCTGCTGTCAGCGCTGTATGTCACGGAGCTGCTGTCAGCGCTGTATGTCACGGAGCTGCTGTCAGTGCTGTATGTCACGGAGCTGCTGTCAGCGCTGTATGTCACGGAGCTGCTGTCAGCGCTGTATGTCACGGAGCTGCTGTCAGCGCTGTATGTCACGGTGCTGCTGTCAGCGCTGTATGTCACGGAGCTGCTGTCAGCGCTGTATGTCACGGAGCTGCTGTCAGCGCTGTATGTCACGGAGCTGCTGTCAGCGCTGTATGTCACGGAGCTGCTGTCAGCGCTGTATGTCACGGAGCTGCTGTCAGCGCTGTATGTCACGGTGCTGATGTCAGTGCTCTGTATTACGGTGCTGCTGTCAGTGCTCTGTATCTCCTGCACCCTCTTGTTTGCCTACCCTGGTCCCTGACCTTCCCTCTCCTCCATTGCCTTCATTAGCTCCATAGTCCTGAATTGTCAGAACAATTTCCCAAATAAAAAAAAAATGCTTGTAGTTATCGATCCCAAATTCACCTCATACATGTATTATGCTATTGTCCAGGTGGTGGGACTGCGTGCTACCCCCTAATAATTACCCCGTGGCCGCAAATTCGACCTAAAGGTTTGCGAAATTCGCCTCCCATTGAAGTCAATGGAGCCCGCGGCGAACGGTCGTTTTCGCGAACGTTTGTGCCCGTTCGCGTTTCGCGTTCGCGAAACGTCCCGTCGGAAGTTCGTCCATCACTATTTATGATCTATATCTGGTCAGCTTGATCCTGATGTGATGTGAATGTGCAATGTACATGTAAAGCACTGCGTAAATTGAAGTACCATAATTAATAATAAATAATAATTTCACTTGAGTGTGACTACCATAGAAAATCTGGCTTTATATTGGAGTGCCCCAGAGGATTTCCGGTCTTATAAACCTTGCAGAGGTTGTTTCTCCTAGCAATAGGTGGTCCATATCATCCGGTAAGTGTCCCTGCTCCCTTGGTGTGGAGTATCACTAGAAGTCCTGCACAATTACTTGGTGGTGGATTATCTGCTCTGATGTTTTTCTATATGGACTTTTTTATATACATATAATTAGTATACAGTAGCTCACAAAAGTGAGTACACCCCTCACATTTTTGTAAATATTTTATTATATCTTTTCATATGACAACACTGAAGAAATTACAGTTTGCTACAATGTAAAGTAGTGAGTGCACAACTTGTATAACAGTGTAAATTTGTTGTCCCCTGAAAATAACTCAACACACAGCCATCAATGTCTAAACCGATGGCAACAAAAGTGAGTACACCCCTAAGTCAAAATGTCCAAATTGTGCACAATTAGCCACCCCCCCCCCCCCCCACTGGGGTCACGTTACTCGTTAATGTTACAAGGTCTAATGTGTGAATGGAGGCAGGTGTTATCGCTCTCACTCTCTCATACTGGTCACTGGAAGTTCAACATAGCACCTCATGGCAAAGAACTCTCTGAGGATCTGAAAAAAAGAATTGTTTCTCTACATAAAGATAGCTTAGGCTATAAGAAGATTGCCAAGCCCCTGAAACTGAGCTGCAGTATGGTGCCCAAGACAATACAGCAGTTTAACAGGTTCTACTCAGAAGAGGCCTCGCCATGGTCGACCAAAGAAGTTGCGTGCACGTGGTCAGCATCATATTCAGAGGTTGTCTTTGGGAAATAGACATACGAGTGATGCCAGCATTGCTGCAGATGTTGAAGAGGTGGGGGGTCAGCCCATCAGTACTCAGACCATATGCTGCACACTGCATTAAATTGGTCTGCATGACTGTCGTCCCAGAAAGAAGCCTCATCTAAAGATGATGTACAAGAAAGCCTACAAGCAGTTTGCTGAAGACAAGCAGACTAAGGACACGAATTACTGGAACCATGTCCTGTGGTCTGATGAGACCAAGATAAACTTATTTGGTTCAGATGGTGTCAAGCGCGTGTGTCTTACCTACAGTCAAGCATACTGGTGGGAGTGTCATGACAACAAAATCCTGCGTCTGGTTGCCATTGGTAATGCACAAGGTTGGTGCGCCCTCCTTTCCTCTTTTTATGCTTTAGGTGGGAGAGTCATGGTCTGGGGCTGCATGAGTACTGCCGGGACTGGGGAGCTACAGTTCATTGAGGGCACAATGAATGGCAACATGTACTGTGACATACTGAAGTAGAGGATGATACCCTCCCTTCGAAGACTGGGCACAGGGCAGTATGCCAACATGATAAGGACTCCAAACACACCTCCAAGACAATCACTGCCTTGCTAAAGAAGCTGAGGGTAAAGGTGATGGACTGGCCAAGTATGTGTCCAGAGCTAAACCCTATTGAGCATTTGTGGGGCATCCTCAAACAGAAGGTGGAGGCGCGCAAGGTCTCTGATACCACAGCCTGTGGAAGGGAATTCCACACCCTTGCCACTCTTACAGTGAAAACCCTCTACGTAGTTTAAGGTTAAACCTCTTTTCTTCTAATTTTAATGAGTGGCCACGTGTCTTGCTAAACTCCCTTCCGCGAAAAAGTTTTATCCCTATTGTGGAGTCACCAGTATGGTATTTATAAATTTAAATCATATCACCTCTCAAGCGTCTCCTCTCTAGAGAGAATAAGTTCAGTGCTCGCAACCTTTCCTCATAACTAATATCCTCCAGACCCTTTTAGCTTTGTTGCCCTTCTTTGTACTCGCTCCATTTCCAGTACATTCTTCCTGACAACTGGTGCCCAGAACTGGACAGCATACTCTAGGTCCAGAGTCATGTAGAGTGGAAGAATTATCGTTTTATCTCTGGAGTTGATCCCTTTTTAATACATGCCAATATTCTGTTTGCTTTGTTAGCAGCAGCTTAGCATTGCATGCCATTACTGAGCCTAGCATCTATTAGGACCCCAAGGTCCTTTTCCATCCTAGATTCCCCAGGGGTTCTCCACCCAGTGTATAGATTGCATTCCTATTTTTGCCACTCAAATGCATTATTTTAAATTTTTCTACATTAAACCTTATTTGCCATGTAGTTGCCCACCCCATTAATTTGTTCAGATCTTTTTACAAGGTTTCCACTTCCTGTGGAGAAGTTATTGTCCTGCTTAGCTTAATACAAATACGCAAATACAGAGATTGAACTGTTTACACCATCCTCCAGGTCATTTATGAACAAATTAAATAGGATTGGTTCCAGCACAGAACCCTGGGAGTCCCAACTACCCAACCCTGACCATTCCGAGTACTCCCCATTTATCACCACCCTCTGAACTCGCCCTTGTAGCTAGTTTCAATCTATGTACTCACCCTATGGTCCATGCCAACTGACCTTATTTTGTACAGTAAACGTTTATGGGAAACTGTGTCAAATGCTTTTGCAAAATCCAGATACACCACGTCTATAAGCCTTCCTTTATCTAGATGGCAACTCACCTTCTCATAGAAGGTTAATAGATTGGTTTGGCAAGAACGATTCTTCATGAATCCATGCTGATTACTGCTAATGATATTGTTCTTATTACTAAAATCTTGTATATAGTCCCTTATCATCCCCTCCAAGAGCTTGCATATTATTGATGTTAGGTTAACTGGTCTGCAGTTCCCATTGATGTATTTGGGCCCTTTTTAAATATTGGTGCTACACTGGCTTTTCTCCAATCAGCTGGTACCATTCCAGTCAGTAGACTGTGAGTAAAAATTAGGAACAATGGTCTGGCAATTACTTGACTGAGTTCCCCAAGTACCCTCAGGTGCAATCCACCTGGTCCCAGTGATTTATTAATGTTACGTTTCCCAAGTCTAATTTTAATTCTGTCCTCTGTTAACCATCGAGGTGCTTCCTGTGATGTGTCATGAGGATAAACACTGCAGTTTTGGTTACTGAAGCCCCCCAATTCCCTCGTGAAGACTCAGGAGAAAAATAAATTCAATACCTTCACCATCTCCCCATCCTTTGTAACCAGATGTCCTTCCTCATGCTTTATGGGGCCAATATGGTCTGTCCTCCCTTTTTTACTTTTTACATAATTAAAGAATTTCTTGAGATTTTTTTTGCTTTCCTTCCGCTATGTGTCTTTTGTGTTGTATCTTAGCTGCCCTAATTGCCTCTTTGAATTTCTTGTTGCATTCTTTATAAAGTCTGAATGCTGATGACGATCCCTCAACCTTGTATTTTTTGAAGGCCTTCTCTTTTGCTTTTACATGCCTTTTTACATTGAAGTTAAGCCATCCAGGACTTTTGTTCACTCTTTTAAATGTATTACCCAATGGGATGCATTGGGTAATGCCCTTATTTTATATGCTCTTAAAGCAAACCCATATCTCCTCCATGTTCTTTGTTCTCAAGATTTTATCCCAATTCATGCCTTCTAGCAAGGTTCATAGTTTAGAGAAGTTGGCTCTTTCGAAATTCAGTGTCTTTGTATTCCCCTTATGTTTCCTATTTGTGTGATTTATACTGAAGCCAATTGACCTGTGATCGCTGTTTCCTAAATTGCTCGTATTTCCACATCCGTGATCAGGTCTGTATTGTTGGTAATCAGTAGATCCAGTAACGCTTTATTTCTACTTGGTGCGTCTACCATCTGAACCATGAAATTGCCCTGCAAGACATTTAGGAACTGGCAAGCCTTAGACGAATGCACGGTTCCCTCCGCCCAGTCTATGTCTGGATAATTAAAATCCCCCATTATGATGACACTTCCCATCCTTGCTGGTAATCCAGATTGTGATAGGAGATCTGTCTCCCCCCTCTTCCCTCAGGTTAGGGGGCCTATAGCATACTCCCAGTATTATTTTACCCTTAGCTTCATCCCTTTGGAGCTCTAGCCATAAGGATTCCACCTCCTCCCTAGCTCCCTTAGTGATGTCATCTCTCACATTCACATGTACATTATTGTTGATATATAGGCATACCCCTCCCCCTTTTTTACCCTCTTTCCCTGTGATAAAAGGTATATCCTTGAATGGTTGCCAGCCAATCATGAGAGCTGTTGAACCAGCTCCCTGAAATTCCCACAAAATCCAAATTCTCCTCATACAACAGTATCTCTGGTTCACCCATCTTGCCCGCCAGGTTCCTGGCATTGGTGAACATGCCACGTAGTTTAGACCGGTCGCATACTATCCTCTTTTTGGGTGTTCCAAGATTGCAACTAGGACTATACTTACCTTGGTTTTATGTGCTTTAGTCAACCTACCACTAATGTCCCCAATACTACCCTCTGGAATATGTTATGTTATAGATTGATGTCTGGTCCAAAACCAGAATGTATCTGCTATTCTGCTTCTGACTCTAATTCAATGTGATGTGAGTGCATGCATGCAAAGAATCCACACTGAAACAGTGCTCAGTATAAAAGCTCCTCATCAACTCCCTACTTTATTCAAATTACAACTCTTTATATTTAAAGTGACATAAGCAAACGTCATCACATATGTGTGTATATGATTAGTTCCTCTGTATATTATATTCTTCCTATTCCAAAATCTGTTTCCAGGGACTGAGTGCATTCCAGGATATGGGCTCCATCTTTCTTACACGGTGGCAGGGGGGGGAAAAAATGGGAGTTAGAAGAACATCTGTTTGTACTTTTTGAGTAAGGAATTCTGCTAGTGTGTTACTGTGCATGTACATATTATATATATATATATATATATATATATATAGAACAAAAAGGGTATAAGATAGGCCCACAGTACCCCACTCAGCGCCTATTTCAGCAGACCAAACATTCAGAAAAATAGTAAACAGATATAATAATGACCTATCTAATTAGTCTCGAGGGTCTATAGGGCAGCAGCCGTTAAAGTAGAAAAAGTCATAAAGCAAATAGTACATGGATAAAAATCAGTTCATGTCCTGAAAATATCAGTACTAACACAGCGCTAAACAATAAACAAATTAAAGTCCCAAATAACAGCATAAAAATCCAAAAGGAGATTGTGCAGAAAGGGTGACAATGATGGTATAATCAACGCTGTGAGGTGATAATAATGTTCATCAAAAAGTGCTGTAACTACTCCATCCACCAGGATTGCACCAATATTTCACCGCGTGAAGTTCGTATCCCCTCAGGGGGTTAAACTCACCAGATATAAGAATAATAAGCGCCTTTAAGGGAATAATCCCGTTTTTATATACCGCAATTCAAATGTCCTCCACCAGGGTTCGTCTGCCAAACACGCTTCCTTGCTTGCTTCTGGGCTCTCACTCTTTCTGCTACACCCTATCTTCTCTCTTCTCATGCCAGATGCACGAGAAGAGAGAAGATAGGGTGTAGCAGAAAGAGTGAGAGCCCAGAAGCAAGCAAGGAAGAAGAGAGAAGATAGGGTGTAGCAGAAAGAGTGAGAGCCCAGAAGCAAGCAAGGAAGAAGAGAGAAGATAGGGTGTAGCAGAAAGAGTGAGAGCCCAGAAGCAAGCAAGGAAGCGTGTTTGGCAGACGAACCCTGGTGGGGGACATTTGAATTGCGGTATATAAAAACGGGATTATTCCCTTAAAGGCTCTTATTATTCTTATATCTGGTGAGTTTAACCCCCTAAGGGGATACGAACTTCACGCGGTGAAATATTGGTGCAATCCTGGTGGATGGAGTAGTTACAGCACTTTTTGATGAACATTATTATCACCTCACAGCGTTGATTATACCATCATTGTCACCCTTTCTGCACAATCTCCTTTTGGATTTTTATGCTGTTATTTTGGGCCACTGATGGTTACTCTCTGTATTACATATTACCTCTGCCATACTACTGACCTCAACCTTCTGCTTTTTTTTTTTACATGCCCCGGTGGATCGTCAGGATTCTGATTTATTTGTCAGAACCACTGAATTAAGGATTACTCCGCTGCTCCCTGATAAGCTTTAACTAGTCCTGCTAAGGTGCTTGAACAACTTCGGCATCTTTTGTTACCTTAGAAAGTTTTAGGGAATGTCCAGTTCACTTTAGGCTGGGGGTCACGCCTATGCAAATTGAATGAGGGTTTCCCCACATCCAATTCGCTTAGCAGGAGAATGTGACCGGCTCTCTATGGAACCGGTTCACATATCTCCAGGATGGGCGAGGAGCGCACTGCGTATCTTTGGCTCTGCTTGGGGGCTGAATTTAGGCATAGATTCATTCCCGATTTGTTCCTGAAATGGAGAACAGGGAGCACAGCTTTCCTCTGTGATCCTCTGCCGGCTCCAGTGTGAACCAAGTCTAAAGCCAGTGGCAGTACATCCATAAAGGGCACAGGAGCGCCGCCCCCTCTCTCCTGCACCCCTCTATTACCAATAGATAGATTCATGCATTGCATGAATCTATCTATGGTTGCCGCTGCCGCCCCCTATTCAGGTGTCCAGCTCCTTGTCGGGCATCTGAATTCCAGTGGTAGGGGTGTTTTTGGAAGCGCCGATTAGAGCCATAGGCTCTAATAGGCTTCCAAATTGGTAAACAGCGGGAGCAACGCTGTGTGTTCACTGTTTACACAGTGTTGTGTTAGGGAAGCGAATAAATCGCTTTACTAACACTGACCCACCTCTCAACCAATCAGGATGCTCGGGTCTGGTTACCTGTCACCTGATTGTCTGAAGCGACAGGTGCTGTGATTGGATGCCTATCAGGCGTCCAATCATAGCAGAGGACAGGAGAAGACATCTAGGATTTGGAGGAAGCGTGGAGGCCATCACCGTGACCCGAGACTGGTAAGTGCCGGGCAGGGGGGCACACTAGCAGCAACTGATGGGCACGGTGGCTGCAATTGATGGGGTTTTTATTTCAGTTTGTTTGCGCCCCCCCCCAAAAAATTTGGAGCACCAGCCGCCACTGCCTAAAGCCCAACTCCAGCTTCTCCTCCTCCGTGCCCTAATTTTCTTAAAGTCCACCTCCAGTAATGTGCTGTAAATTAGCAATTAAACAGTTTAAGGAAGGCAAATCACTAACAGCTGATGGCTACATTCACCTTGGCGATTAGGGCTGGTGTGAATAGTACGATATAAAGAGTAAACCGCGCTATTCAAAAAAGATTAAAAAATATAAATAAATTCCCTACAAGCAGCAACCCTAATCATAATACTCAGATAATAGACTAAATAGGTGAAAAAAGTGAGCTGCGCTTAAAAAACTCTAATCACAAAAATTCATCAATAATCACAAAGAAAAATATTGACAAAAGGGATACAAACAATTAGTTTGAAAAATTAAAGAAAATAAATTATATCAGTGAGTAATATCTTTTAAACATATAAGTGACAAAAATTTTATCAGTGCCCATAATATAGTTAGCATAAATTGCATACCCCTTATATATAAATCACATAGATTGTCCGTATTAAAGAAAATAAAACCGACACACCACCAATTAGTTGTAATAAATGAACAAAAAAACCCCCAAAAAATTATTATTTTTGTTAAAGAAAAAAAAACAAGAAAGAGTCCCAGAAATAATATCCAAAGGATAGTGTTGATTCTTCCAAAAGTGAAAATATGGAATTGACACCCACAATGTTCTGTGTTAAAAAGAATCCAAGCAATCACCTCCACCAGTGAGAAGGGAGGCCGCTTACCAGAGTTATAGATCTCAGTGTCATTGAGATCAACAGGGCAAAAGCACAGGAGTTCTGGATGAACCGTCACATGAGCCACACAGCCTTTATCCTTGATGCAAAGCCTCCAGACAAGGAACGAGGATATCGTGGATCATATAAAAAATCAGAAAGGCACTCGCATAGCGTAAAACCTCTTATTTTAATGGAAATTAAAAAATAAACAATATTGCACTCACATGTACACAGAAGAATACGATCGTATAATACAAAAACGAGCCGGCCGGGTCTCGTATGCCGCCCGCACTTCCTAGTTGGGCGTAGAACGCGGTGACGTCAGAACGCCTACCTCCCTACGCGCGTTTCGTCACGAACGGACGTGTTCACGGGATGCGGGACGGCGTTCTGACGCACCGCCTATATACCAAAACAAAAAACAAGCAGCCTCGGTCTGAGCTCCATACCGTCTCCCAGTCCGCCATATTGCATGAGGGAAAGAGGACAAAGAATGCCCTTATTATCTCCTAATCCGCCATGTTACATGGGGGAAAGAGGACAAAAATTACCCTACTACCACACTAGGCTAAACCTCTGCCAATAACCGACAGAATTAGCTGGAAACCACAAGTTAAAGCTATGGGTCGCATACACCCACAATGTATATAAAAAAACATGCTAAAATAAATTCTCTTTCACCTAAAAAAATTTCTTTTCTCCCCCTCCCTTTTTTATTGATCAAATATATTAAAGACCATATACATATAGAGGTCCAATCAAAATCTCATACATATATATATGTCCAAAGGGGAAAAAAAAAAAGGGGGAAAAAAACTTTCCCTTAAAAAATTTCTCTTTTTAGTTAATAAAAAATATATTAATTTAAATAATATATAAAAATAATACATAAAAAATTGAATATAAATCAACGCAAGCAGAACCATCTAAATAGATAAGCAGAGGGGCTTATACTACAAAAAAAAATTTTTGTTACCAGTTGTATATACAAAGATGCCACCATCATAAAAAAAGGATGTAATAATAAACCTGGGTAAAAATCAACCTAGGTAGAAACAAAAATCGTTTAGCAAAGACTCATGGAACTCACACCAAGTTTACAACAAAAAGAAGAAAAAAGCCTAAAATATACAAACTATTCAAGACAGTTATATAATATATATAAAGAATTTTTCCAAAAAAAGGAAGAAATATCATGCATTGTCAATAAACGCATTTACGTCCACTTCAATGTTAAGGCCATGAGGGGTATAACTCTTTAGTTTGTGTATCCACATCATTTCGAGTTTCGAGATGCTTCTCACCAAATGGGTTCCCCTCCAATGGGGATTGAACTTATCAATCCCCCAAAAAATGGTGTTAGTGGGGTCCCTATTGTGCACCAAGAGATAATGTTTGGAGACCGAATGTTGGGTGTACCCTCTACGAATATTCCCAATGTGTTCATTCAGACGCACATGCAAAGCACGTTTGGTCCGTCCTACATACTGGAGGCCACAAGGGCACTCCAGCAAGTAGACCACCGCCTCGGAGCAGCAAGTAATGAAAGGCTCTATAATGAAGGATTTTGAAGTAACGGTAGATCTAAAAGTGGTACTTCTCCTAGATCTGCAACCGTTTATATTACACACAGGGCACTTCCTACATTGGTAATACCCGGTGAGATTTGAAAAAAACTGCGGGAGGTTAGTGGGTGGGTCCAAAGTATTGGGAGCCACCCTATCCCTCAAAGATGTTACTCCTCTATATACCACTTGAGGTCTATCGGGCAAGAGGGTTCCCAATATTGAGTCTTTTCTAAGTATGTGCCAATGTTTTTTGAGTATGTGCTTGATCTTGGTATGTTGACATGAGTAATTGGTAACAAAGGGGTGACGAAAGTTATTTTGATGGGCCCCTTCCCGTTCCTTTAATAACTCAGATCTCTCAATATGACTGATCTCTTCTACCAAACATGTTAGAGAATCCACCAGCAGCTTACAGTAATAGCCAAGTGGTACACTATGATGTTGATTATCAATCTCAATTCAACATCCCCACACAAAATAGTTTCTTTCCCTTACAGGATTCTAGTTTTCCACCAGAAGGAAACTATACACCCATGGATGGTATGGCGAACCTGAGGCCCAACAATATGGGCCCCTATATTGAAACCCAGGGAGACTCTAACAGTGGTAACCTGGGTGTTAACCCAGGCCATAATAGCTGGGGTTTTTCCAGGCCAAACCAGGGCATCAAAAGAGTGGTCGAACTAAGAGAGGAACTAGAGGGGGGAGGCATACTCAGCCCAAAAAGACCAAGAACCTAATTGGTGCGGGTATTTTTAACCTTAGTTCGGCCACTCTTAGCGATTGTGAACTGAGTGTTCTAGATAAGGGCCTCAAGTTTGCTCCAGCGAAGAATATGAATACATTTCAAACATATATGGATATCCATAAGTACGTAAGAAAGCTTAATATTCAAATATATGTAGCTTCAAACCCTACTAATTTTCTTAGGAATGCCTCTAGTGATTATTGCCACTCGGGACTTTCCAACGCATCACTTTTTAACCCTCCAGGGCATCTGTGTCCCTCTTTGAGAGTCTTTCGTGATCTGGCCCTCAAAGATCTTGAGGACTTACGCGTTAAAAAAGTTAAGAATAAAGAGGTGATTGATGCTGGCATTGAATCCCTCTGTAATAATAAAAATGTGGTCATCCGTCCAGCGGATAAGGGGGGGGGGGTATAGTTATTCTGAATAAGGACGACTATATAGGCGAGATGAGTCGCATTTTAGGGGATAAGGCTACTTATACCTCCCTACCTTTTAATCCGAATGCACAGTATAAAAGAACTCTGGAACATCTGGTTACAGATGGATTTGACAAGGGGATTTTGAATAGGAAGGAGAAGGCCTTCCTTATTCCGAAAACCCCCAGAATCCCCATAATTTATTACCTACCTAAGGTTCACAACAGTCTTACCTGCCCCCCGGGACGACCCATTATCAGTGGAATTGATTCTATTACTTCCCGGGTGGGCAGATATATAGATTTTTTTCTACAACCCTTAGTACGCAGAATGCCATCATTCATCAAAGACACGAGACACATAATTAATCTCCTTGAGGGACATCGTCCCAAGCAAGGGACTCTGCTGGTAACCACAGATGTTGCGTCACTTTATACGAGTATACCTCAAAATTTGGGTTTAGAAGCCGTTTCAGACTCTCTGGAGAGGTTTTCTGATCTCCCTCCAGAACAGATCGATTTCATCATGAGACTTCTAGAGTATGCGGCCACACATAACTTTTTTTGGATTGGAGGTGATTTTTATCGCCAAATTAAGGGGGTAGCCATGGGGGCGAAATATGCCCCCAGTTTGGCGAACCTTTTTATGGCAAAATGGGAGGAGGATGTTGTCTATGCCCAGGATAGGCCGCAGCTGACCTTCTGGGCTAGGTACATAGCCTCAATTGTTGACGTTTCGCACTAGCTGTAGTGTATGAATAAGCACTACAGCTAGTGCGAAACGTCAGCAATTTTTCCTTGTTCGCTGTGTTTGTTGAGCTGTGATGTGATTTTCCAATAAAAGAAAGTGGTCTTCTGAAGAGTGCGGCAGTCCAGAGCTTGTTTTTTGTCTGTTGCTAGTGGTAATAGGCAGCACCTGTGGCTTCCCATCCGAAGAGACCGTTTACAGCCTGCATGTGTGCTCCTGGAGCGGTGAGATTCCTTCTCTTTCACTATAGGGAAGGGGGCCAGCAGCCACACCTAGCTGCTGAGAGCTATATCAGGAACTAATCGCCACTGCGAAAGTAGCCTAAGGCCCCTTTCACACTGATGCGTTTTTACTTTGCAATGGGGATGATTTACACCACTGCGCTGTGGGTGCAGTGCGTTTTGAAAAGTCCTGCATGCTCCATATTTGGTTCAGTGTTGAAAAACCACACCAAAAATGCAGCTTTCCATTCAAGTTTTTGGTGGGTTTTTGAGTCATGTGTCCATTTTTCACAGGTACAGGCAACCCAAAAACACACCAGAAACGCAACAGGAAACACATCTGAAACACAGAAGAATCTTGCTGCTTGCAGATTTTGCTGCCCCGTAGTGTTAAAGGGCCCTAAATAGTCCTGTTCCTTCCCCCAGCTAAGTAGATGGGGCCCAGGGAAGTTTTTTTTTTTTGTAATTGGTGCAGACCATGGGGTTACTCAGCAATGTCCCAAAGTAAACATTAATAGTCCTGTTCCTGTGCGCAGTTATCTACTGAATTGACAGAAAATACTGGAATGGCTGAACAGACATAGGGTTCATTTACACATGTAGGGCCCTCTGAAAAGCAATCCGCATTTGGATTGCTTTTCAGAAGGCATTTGACAGACAGGCAGGAGGTGAAATATCACTTCCTCATTAAATTCGATTAAATGGAATGGGTTAAGCAAGCAGTAGTTAGGGTTGCCACCTGTCGGAGATTCACCCGGACAGTCCAGGTTTTCAATTGTGTCCACTCTCATACTGGTGTCGTCCACTCATCTACTTCTAACATCCACTGTCCTGCTGACTGACACTGTCCACTTTTAAGATAGGTTAAGTTCATATATTTACAGTGACATTTGTTTTTTTTAATCTAAAGGCCCATACACACGATCAGACTTTTTGACAACAAACATGCAAATTAGCTGTTTTGGAGCAACATCCGACTGTGTGTACGCTCCATCGGACAAACTTTTTTGGTTTTCATCTGACTTTTGTTGGCTGTGCGAACGGACAAACTTTCTGGCAACAAAAGTCTGATGGAGCAAAGTCTGATCGTGTGTACAGAAAACCATAGGACTTTTGTACAAAGTGCAAACAGGCATGCTCAGAACCAATGCAAAAGATCAGACAACAATACAGAAGTTGACCAAAGGTGGCGGTAAAGAGCAGAAAAACCACGTGGTTTTGTGAAAGTTGGCTGAAAAAGTCCTGCTGTGTGTATGCAATACAAGTTCAGGGCCGACGCCCTTTGTACAAAAATCCAAGGGAAAGTTTGTACAAAGTCCTATCGTGTGTATGAGGCTTAAGAATATTTTATGAATACAAAAATGCTTTTGTTTAACCATGCCACTATATAAGCCCCTCACACTGTTAATGCAATTTGGACACACCTACTGTTCGCCATGGCGTGCATAGCACGCTGCATTACTACTCTCATTGGGACACCCAACAGTGCCACAGGTCTTTTACAATCTTATAATGTAGACTACAAAAAAAATTGCCTTACAACACTAAAATGTTCGGTTTGGCTTGAAGAAAAGGTGAAAGAACAGTGTAGCGCTTATTTGTTTTTACCACATTACAATGTGACCAATGTAATCAATACATACATTAGACTATGCAAACAAATAAAAAAAGCATTTAAACACTCTTTGCTATATATGAAAAGCTAGAATGTCCAAACAAATGTATGAAAAAATATATCCAAAAATGGAAAAACAACGTGAAAACAAGTGAAAAGTTCTCCAAATTTTCCAAATTTTCTGTGTGTGATACGATGAAGTGAAAATAGTCCTACACCTTCTCCAAGGAATAATCGCACAATCACCGCGTGAACCCTCCACCGCATAAAATGGGGGCTTACCAGATTTAATGGATCCTACTCAAACTTATATTTGGAGGACCATATATGCTTGTAGATATACATAGGCTTTTTTTTGGGTGTTGTCCTTTTCTGGAAGACTTTCAAGTGTGGCTATTTCCTCTGCGGTATGTCTCCATCCACATAAATCATCATAGGTAATGGGATAGATATAAAAGAAGAAAGCAGGGTGTCTGCTTAAGACGAAACGCGTCGGGACTTCACTGCAGCCTGAGATTTTATTGAAAAAGCGCTTATGTTCTTTGTACACGTGAGTTTGATCATTTTTTATTAAATTACTTGAAACGAAAAACGGAGTTACACTATTGTGGTCCCTGCTTTCTTCTTTTATATCTATCCCATTACCTATGATGATTTATGTGGATGGAGACATACCGCAGAGGAAATAGCCACACTTGAAAGTCTTCCAGAAAAGGACAACACCCAAAAAAAAGCCTATGTATATCTACAAGCAAATATGATCCTCCAAATATAAGTTTGAGTAGGATCCATTAAATCTGGTAAGCCCCCATTTTATGCGGTGGAGGGTTCACGCGGTGATTGTGCTATTATTCCTTGGAGAAGGTGTAGGACTATTTTCACTTCATCGTATCACACACAGAAAATTTGGAAAATTTGGAGAACTTTTCACTTGTTTTCACGTTGTTTTTCCATTTTTGGATATATTTTTTCATACATTTGTTTGGACATTCTAGCTTTTCATATATAGCAAAGAGTGTTTAAATGCTTTTTTTATTTGTTTGCATAGTCTAATGTATGTATTGATTACATTGGTCACATTGTAATGTGGTAAAAACAAATAAGCGCTACACTGTTCTTTCACAAAATTTATTATGTCACATTTATACACCTAGATGTTGTGTTAGCTGCTGTTTGTATATCGTTTACACATTTGAATAGCGCAGTGTTTTTGGTTCTTCTTGAAGAAAAGGTGGCAACCCTACTTTGACCCCTGTTATAACCTCCTGTTTTCAACTCTGGTTTTAACTCACCACTCATTCCAGTTCCACTTAAGCCTCATACACACGGTCGGACTTTGTACAAACTTTTCAGTGGACTTTTGTACAAAGGGCGTGGTCCACAAGTTTGTATTGCATACACACGGTCGGACTTTTTGACAACAAACACGAACGTAATGACGTCACAACGTACTGACGCCGCTTCAAAAGAGGACGTTCAATGACTCCAGCGCCACCTTTGGTGAACTTCTGTATTGTATATCTGATCTTTTGCATTGGTTCTGAGCATGCGTGTTTGTACCTTGTACAAAAGTCCGATGCTTTTGCGTACACACGGTCGGACTTTGCTCCATCTGACTTTTGTTGCCAGAAAGTTTGTCCGTTCGCACAGCCAACAAAAGTCCGATGAAAACAGAAAAAGTTTGTCTGATGGAGCGTACACACAGTCGGATGTTGCTCCAAAACAGCTAATTTGCATGTTTGTTGTCAAAAAGTCCGACCGTGTGTACGGGCCCTTAGTCTAAGTTCCAGTAAACTCAAAGATGAGCAGGCTCAAAAATGAGTTCTACAGAAATGTATATAGGCCTCAAGCACCTGTGACCAATTAACCACTCCCCTTAATTAGCAGGCTGAAGGATGGACAGAAAAAAAAAGGCTGGCAGAAAAAGGTGTTAAAATTCTGCAAGGAGAAGCCCCAAAAAGAACCTAAAAATGCAACACAGCAATCACCAGCAGCCAAAAGCAAAACTTGTTCACACTCTCCACTCAAGGACCCCACTGTTTAGCTTCCAATCAGCAGTCTGATGTGTCATTTCTTCAGTGTTGTCACATGAAAAGATATAGTAAAATATCTACAAAAATGTGAAGGGTGTACTGTATGTGTCTACCATAAGGACTTCCTTTTTTTTCTGCACATGTTCATATTTATAAACCTTCACGGTTTTTGTTTTTGTGGATGAATTTATGCACCGCACTTTAACCACTTCAGCCCCAGACCATTTTGCAGGCCAAAGACCAGAGCACTTTTTTGCGGTTCGGCACTGCGTCCCTTCAACTGACAATTGCACGGTCGTGCGACGTGGCTCCCAAACAAAATCGATGTCCTTTTTTTCCCACAAATAGAGATTTCTTTTGGTGGTATTTGATCACCCCTGCGGTTTTTATTTTTTGCGCTATAAACAAAAAAAAGCGACAATTTTGAAAAAAAAAGCATTATTTTTTACTTTTTGCTATAATAAATATCCCCCAAAAATATATAAAAAAATAATTTTTTCCTCAGTTTAGGCCGATACGTATTCTTCTACATATTTTTGGTAAAAAAAAAATCTCAATAAGCGATTATTGATTGGTTTGCACAAAAGTTATAGCGTTTACAAAATAGGGGATCGTTTTATGGCATTTTTATTAATAATTATTTTTTTTTACTAGTAAAAGTGGCAATCAGCGATTTTTATTGTGACTGCAACATTTTGGAGGACACATCGGACATTTTTGACACATTTTTGGGACCATTGTCATTTATCCAGCAATCAGTGCTATACAAATGCACTGATTCCTGTGTAAATGACACTGGCAGTGAAGGGGTTAACCACTAGGTGGCAGTGTAAGGGCTAAGTGTGTCCTGGGGCGTGTTTCTAACTGTGGGGGGGGTGTGGCTGTGTGTGACACATCACTGATCTCTGATCCGATCACAGGGAGCAGAGATCAGTTACACTGTCACTAGGCAGAATGGGGAGATGCTTGTTTACATTAGCATCTCCCCGTTCTTCTTCCCAGTGAGTCCGCGGGACCAGTGACCCGACTTACAGAGCTTGCCGTGGGTGCGCGCGCTGGCCGCCTCTTAAAGGACAACGTACAGGTATGTGATTCTGCCTGTACGAGCCCTTCTGCCAACGTATCGGCGTGAGGCGGTCGGCAAGCAATTAATTTATAATTAGTTTGACTACTTTTTATACACACAATAAATAATAGAAAATAAAGTTGAAACGTTCCAATTTTATGTGAAATTTGCTGTGTTTTTTTTTGTTTTTTTTTTTGCACAGATACTCAATTCTGGGTTTAACTGGAGATAAGTAGTGTACAGGAGAGATAGAAAAAAAAAAGTTTTGACAATACAGGAATTTGCGCAACAACATGTTTGATTTAAGCTGCCAGTTAGTGCTTGGTGATCACTGATTCACGAAAGGTGATCACTGATTCACAAAACAGAATTGTTTTTATTTTTTAATGACTTAGTAAGGTTAATTTACTAAAAGCAAATAGAGTTCAGTTGTGAAAATTCATTTGCTCTGGGGGAAGCTCTCCTGACTTCCATCTTCCAATCATGTGCAAGAAAAAATGCTGATTTTTTTAAATTGTCTTTGCATGTGATTGGGCATTTTTTGGAAAGTAAAGCTTCACCCTATTTACTCAAAAGCTGTTTATCAAACTTGGTCTGAGAAGACTCAAGGAAAGATCAGCTGTTAAGCCTCGTACACACGATCGGATTTTCTTCCAGGAATTGTGTGATGACAGACTGTTTACCAAATATCTGACCGTTAATACGCTCCATCAGACAATTGTTGTCCAACTTTCCGCTGACAAATGTTGGTTAGCAGGCTAGTAAATTTTTGGCGGACAACGGTCTGTTGTCAGACTTTCTTACTGTGTGTACACAAGTCCGTCCCACAAAAGTCCAAAGTACAAACATGCATGCTCGGAAGCAAGGACATGCCGGAAGAGGTTGGTCTTCTAAACTAGCGTTCGTAATGGAGAATTGACATTCGTGGCATGACAAGTTATGAAATCTAGAAATGCAGCGCACATTCTCCTTCTTTGATGGGATAATAATGAAGCTGCTTTGCTGATGATACTGATGGAGTTCTGCCAAATGTATTTTCAAAGGCGTTATTTTTCTAGTGATATCAAAAATAATATTATTATGCTTGTTTATTTGTTTTGGCCAAGTTACCACAACACCAATATCCCGTATTTTTTCATCTCAAAGATAAAACTATGTTGGTGTCCCTTGTTAATTTTACATTGTATTTTTGAAAATGTACTGGCCTACTCCCAAACTGTCATTTGAAGTAAAACACATAGCCAAGTATTATTCTCCACAATTTTTTTTTATTGTGGATTAAAAAAAGAAAACAAATAAAATTAGACATTCTATCTGCCAATAGAACTTAACCAAAAAGTGCATTCTATGCATCCAAAAATATAAAATAGATAATTAAGGGTTTGTTTAAACTTTGGTCTCTGAAGAGTGAACAGCATTCGGATTGCTTTACAGAGAGCATTTGGCAGATGATAAATACCCCGTACACACGATCGGATTTTCCGACCACAAATGTTGGATGTGAGCTTGTTGGCTGAAAGTCCGACAGTGTGTATGCTCCATTGAACATTTGTTGTTGCACTTTCCGCCAACAAATGTTGGCTAGCAGGTTATTAAATTTTCCACCAACAAAACTTTGTTGTCGGAATTTCTGATAGTGTGTACACAAGTCCGACGCACAATTTCACAAGTTCATGCATTCTCGGAAATAAAGCTGAAGGAGCCGCACTGGCTATTGAACTTCCTTTTTCTCGGCTCGTCGTACATCTTGTACGTCACCGCTAGGGATGAGCTTCGTGTTTGAGTTGAACATCGGCTGTTCGCACGTTCGGCGAATACCGAACGTTATGGCTGTTCGCGCCAAATTCGTGTGGCGCTCACGGCCCCCAATGCACTGCGCCATCGCAGTGCATTGCTGGCTCATGATTGGCCAAACATGCTCCAGTGGCAACTTGTGAAGCTCTGGTGAACTCCATGCCCAAGAGGGCACCCCGCATGCTTGGCTAATCACAGCGCCGGCAGCGAGGAGAGCCATAGTCATAGTAATCATAGCTCAGGCTGTGTAGTACACGCCCCACACTATATAAGGCCACCAGCGCGGCGGCCTTGTGTAGTGTGTTGGCATCTGTAGGAGTTAGTGGGTATTCTCTGTGTACCTTCAACACAGTATACACCATTCGTTATCGGCCGATTTTGCATTCTTGCTCTTCAGTAATTGAGCTGTTAGCAATCTGCAGGAGTTTGTGGGTGTTGTCTGTGTGCCCTGACCTCAGTATACACCATTATATCCACCTATATAGCTAGCTATATTGCTCTTCTGTAATAGAGCTTGCAGTCAGTTGTAGGAGATTGTGCGTGTTGTCTGCGTGCCCTGACCGCAGTATACACCATTATATCCACCTATATAGCTAGCTATATTGCTCTTCTGTAATAGAGCTTGCAGTCAGTTGTAGGAGATTGTGCGTGTTGTCTGCATGCCCTGACCGCAGTATACACCATTATATCCACCTATATAGCTAGCTATATTGCTTTTCTGTAATAGAGCTTGCAGTCAGTTGTAGGAGATTGTGCGTGTTGTCTGCGTGCCCTGACTGCAGTATACACCATTATATCCACCTATATAGCTAGCTATATTGCTCTTCTGTAATAGAGCTTGCAGTCAGTTGTAGGAGATTGTGCGTGTTGTCTGCGTGCCCTGACCGCACTATACACCATTATATCCACCTATATAGCTCTTCTCTAATTGAGCCATCTGCCATCTGCAGGAGTTAGTGGGTGTTGTGTGCCTCCAGCACAATATACACTACCCAGTTGCTGGTTTTCCCATCTCCCTTCAGGCCATTACCATGTCTGGAAGGCCAACAAGGAGAGGCAGACAGGCGCGAGCCGATAAAAGAGGGAAAGCAAGCTCTGTGTCTAGAGACAACAGTGCTGGTCGTGGACGCGGTGCATCGTCATCATCAGCACGTGGCCATGAGACACGCTTGTCCTTCTTTTCGGCAGCTGGACGTGTTGAGCCGCATCATGCCGAAGACTTGGTAGAGTGGATGACCAAGCCCTCTTCATCCTCCTCTCACCCAGGCTCAGGGTACTAGCAAAGCAGCTGCCAACGCATCGTCTTCCCTCATCTCAATGTCATCATCAGGGACTCCTTCCCTAGACCCACCACGTCCTCCTGAGGAGTCCCCTGAACTCTTTGAGCACAGTGTTGGGTACATGTTCCAGGAGGATGCCCAGTGTTTTGTAGGCTCTGATGATGATACTCAGCTAGAGGAAGGCAGTAGCGTGAGCGCAGAGAGAGGGGATGCTCAAGAAGGACAGCAATCTGGCAGTCATGTTCCACAAGCTGCAGCATACTGCCAGGTTTGCTCCAGCGATGAAGAGGGAGGGGATAATGAGGGCACTGACTCCACGTGGGTGCCTGGTAGGAGAGAGGAGGAGGAGGAGGCACATGTCCAATGAGGCAGGATGCCCTCCGGGGGCCAGCTTAGGGGCAGCACACCGACTGAATCACACCGCAGAGCTCCGCCTGTGCAGGGCGCTGCCTCTGCCCGTTATTTTAAAAGTTCTTTGGTGTGGGCCTTTTTTGAGATGAGTGCATCAGATCGCACCGCTGCAATTTGCAACATATGTCTCAAGCGTATCTCGCGTGGCCAAAACATCAGCCGCTTGGGCACCACATGCTTGACCAGACATATGTTGACCTGCCATGCAGCTCGTTGGCAAGCATACGTCAAAGACCCACACCAAAGAACAAAGCGGACCTCTCCTTGCTCCTCATCAGCTGGGATCTCCAACCCCACTAGACCTTCAGTCCTCTCTGAAACCTGCTCTGAGAGGAATGAAGGTGTAGAATTAGGTGTGTCACAGCCAAGTGCTTCCGGGCACTCTGCTAGCAGTACACCCACGTCTGAATATAGCAGGCAAATTTCCCTGCCCCAGCTGCTGGACCGTCAAAAGAAGTTCACTCCCAGCCATCCACATGCCCAGCAGTTGAATGCTAGCTTTGCTAAAATGCTAGCACTTCAACTGCTGCCTTTTCAGTTGGTAGACTCGGCCCCCTTCCATAAATTTGGACAGTGTGCGGTTCCTCAGTGGCAGGTCACCAAGCGCCACTTTTTCTCAAGGCGATTCCGGCTCTCTACCGGCATGTTGAAGGCAATGTCCTTGCCTCACTGGACAGCGCTGACTCATGGTCCAGCAGGCATGGACAGGGACGTTACCTGTCTTTCACTGCCCATTGGGTCACTCTTCTGGCAGCTGGGAAGGATGCAGGACAAGGTGCAGTAGTGTTGGAGGTTGTTCCGCCACCACGCCTCCAAAATGCTACTACTGGTTGTGACACACCTCTCTCCTCCACCCCCTCCTCTTCTTCTTCCTCCATGGCCTCTTCCAGTGGTCTGTCCTCAGAACCAGCGGTGCTCCGTAGGCGTTCAAGGAGCTACGCAAGTACGCAGGCAAAACTATGCCATGCCGTGCTTGCACTGGTTTGTTTGGGGGACAGGAGCCACACTGGGGCAGATATTTTGTCAGCTCTGCAGGGGCAGGTCGAGAGGTGGTTGATGCCATGCCAGCTTAAGCCAGGAATGGTGGTTTGCGACAATGGCACCAACCTCCTCTCCGCCCTCCGACAGGGACAACTGACCCATGTGCCCTGTGTGGCTCACATCCTTAACCTGGTGGTGCAGTGGTTCTTGGGCAGGTACCTGGGCTTACAGCATGTCCTGAAGCAGGCCAGGAAAGTCTGTGTGCATTTCCGCCGATCATTTAATGCCTGTGCTCGGCTGGCTGAGCTCCAAAAGGAGTTGAACCTGCCCAAAAACCGCCTTATATGTGGCATGCCCACCAACGTTGGCCATGCTGCAGTGGCTGCACACACAGCAGAGGGCCATCAATGAGTACCTGTGCGACTACGGCACCAGGACAGGGTCAGGGGAGCTCGGTTTTTTCTCACCACGCCAGGGATGCATGCACTGTCCTGTCACTGTTTGAGGAGGCCACAAGGATGGGGAGCAGTGACAGTGCATGCATCAGTGACACTGTACCTCTTGTCCACCTGTTAGAGCATACACTGCGTGGAATAATGGACAGGGCACTTGAAGCAGAACAGAGGCAGGAGGAGGAGGACTTCCTTGCCTCTCAAGGCCCCCTTTATCCAGACAGTGTTCCTGCTGTCCCATCCATCACACAGGAAGAGGACGAGGAGGAGGAGGACAATGATTGTGTCAGCATGGAGGTGGAGGCTGGAACTCAGCATCAGCAGAAGCAGTCTTGTAGGGATGATTTACAGTCCCAAGAAACCCGTGGACTTGTACGTGGCTGGGAGGAGGTAGCTGCGGATCATGTTGTCCTTAGTGACCCAGAGGACTCCGGACCGAATGCCTCAGCCAACCTATGCTGCATGGCCTCCCTGATCCTGCAAAGCATGCGGAAGGATCCTCGTATTCTTCGGATCAAGGAGAGGGACCATTACTGGCTGGCCACTCTCCTTGATCCACGATACAAGGGTAAGGTTGCCGACCTTATCTTGCCGTTGCAGAGGGAGCAGAGGATGAGACATCTCCAGGAGGCCTTGTAGAAAGGTCTGTGCAATGCGTTCCCAGAGACTGGGAGTTTACAAACTCCTGGTCCTGGACAACGTGTTGCTAAGGCATCGGTCAGAAGGAGCGGTGGAGAAGGTGGCCATCTGACCGATGCGTTCAGACAATTTTTTAGTCCGCAGCCCCAAGGTATGATCGGTTCCAGCAACCATCGCCAGCGTCTGATTTACATGGTGCAGGAATACCTAGGGGCAAGGTCGGACTTGGACACTTTTCCCACCGAAAATCCTCTGGCTTACTAGGTCTTGAAGATGAATCACTGGCCAGAGCTTGCACAGTATGTAATTGAGATAAAGGAAAAATAAACTGCGCTTGAGTGAAACAACACAAACAAAAAATAAAATAAAAAATAAAATTAATCTATAAAGAAGGCAGCGGCAATAAGTGAGATACACACACCTAACAACAATAAGGAAATACAGAAAGCTGCGCCAACAAAAAAAATAATCTATACATTAACTACCCAAAATACAAAATATATGAAAAATATAATAAAAATTATAAATAATTAGTATATTCCAAACTTATAAAAAAATGATGACACTTAATATGAATCCATAATTAAAGAGTTCATGAAAAAGTCCGGAGATAATCAACAATTGCGATCCTATGCAAGAACACCACGGTGGTTACACACACTCGAAATGCGCACACGTGCCCGTCACCTTATAGTGAGTGCGCTTACCAGATTAAAGCTTAATGAAAGCGTTGTAAATATGTCCTCAATCGCCTCGGAATACTCCTCCTTTTAATGGATCAGCTTACCGTAATTAAAAGCAGTATTCACATGTAAATATCTTATTCCATGATCCCAAAAATTGGCTTCCAGTTATGTCCATGTCCAGTAAATGTGATATACCCTCTTCAGCTTGGCATTTAAACCACACTGCTACTTCTCAGGCTAATTAATGATTTATTGACCAGCCTGGTTGTTTTTTTTTTTTTTTTTTCGTTTTTCTTCTCTCCTTTTTGCACATACATTGTTTCATTCAGAGCACTGCACATATTATATTTTTTTACACATTTGAATTGGATGATTTTGTATTTCCCCATCATCCATTCCCACTTATTCAACACACATTTAGTCTTTTCCTATTTCCCAATCATTTGTGTATATCTCATTCACACACACTTTTCAGTAATTAGCTATATTCATTCAACACGTTCAATCCAACACTCAGTGTCCTGATTTTGGGTTTTTTTGGTGACCCATCACACTTTTCTTTTTTCTTTTTCGCAGATTTGAGTAACACACACATACATTTAGTACCTAGTGGACCTGTGTTGAGGACATCTGTTTCGGTTCCCCCTGGCCTGCCCCCTGACATTGTTGGGGGATGGTCTGAACCCTGCCTCAACCCCGGATGAGACGGTTATATCTCAGCTCTAACAGTTCCCATTGCTGGAAGTTCTGCCCAATTATTGGGCTATCTTGTAAGTCACTTTATCAATTACAGTAAGTGGACCAATTTGATACTCTCTCTATTTAACTGAGGTTCCACCTATATTAATATTTGTCATATTTATTTGCTTTTCTAGTAAAAACATGCATCCCACCCCTGATGACTGGCAAGAAGCCAAGAAACGCGTCCGGTTCTCAAACTAAGGATGCCTACTTAAGCTTATTTTAATCCTTGATAATATCAACTTTTGTCCTATAGAGTTTGTACTCATTCATGTGATTTTATGATTTTTGATTAGTAATTTATGTATTTCTGTTATGAACTGCATCCATGTATGTCCATTGATTTGTCTATACTCCAGATTCTCTGATTACTATTATGAAAATATATTGAGTGTATATCTATATTTATATTACTGTACTACCAGTGTATGCATTCAGATCATGGACAACCCCTAGGGGTTATTGATTATAAATTAAATCTAAATTATTTTATTCACATGTATTCATACATTGTTATTTTCAATTGACATGCTTCATTTAAAGTCCCACTTGTCCCCCTTTTCTTTTTATACAATTTACCCGGGATGGAAGCATGCCATTGCTACTTGGTACTGCAGCAGGTCACTTCTCTTAAATCCATTCACTTGAATGGGTGATGTTCAACAGAGGGTATAATTCATGCTACAGCTGTGAAGAAAAGCATTGTGGAAACAGTATGTTTACACTGACAGGTGCCGTCTCTGAAGCTAAAGGGGGTAGTGGTAGAGGCACACAGGGGTTGCCAGATTATCCCCTCCCAGCCAGCCTAATTTAAGCACACCCACATTTTGTCATGGCACGCTACGCTTGCCACAGGTCAATCTTCCCCCTAAAGGTCCCTCATTTTCAACTTCAAAAGTTGCAGGGGTATAGTTCTGGTGACCTGGGGGTCCCCAAGATATCCCCTTAATTTGCAGGGATTTCCTCTTACTTCCTGTTTGGCTATGGGGCAGGACGTGAAATCATCGCAATGGGACAAAGAGGGCGAAAAAAAATCTCACAGTTATAACTCTTGCTCTATCCAAAACGAAAAAAAAAAGTTTTATGTATAGTTCTACATTATTAAAAGACTCTGACAATTCCAGCTGACCTAACATGGGTTTGTTTTGTTTTGTTGGCTAATGGCTAATCATACTTACCTCAGTGGATGGAGCATCGGACCGATCCTGCAGCTGTTCCCCTGTCTCTGCACTGAGAACCGAGCCACCGAACACCGCCGATGGCTCGGTTCTCACTCCACTCGATCAGAGCGATGCTGACTATCAGTCAGAATTGCTCCTGCTCCTCCACGCTCATTGGATTGCTGAGCTGTGGAGGGGTGGGGAGCGGACATCTCAGCGGCT
The DNA here is from genome assembly GCF_037356315.1 of Lithobates pipiens. Taxonomy (NCBI): domain Eukaryota; kingdom Metazoa; phylum Chordata; class Amphibia; order Anura; family Ranidae; genus Lithobates; species Lithobates pipiens. The sequence continues at coordinate 119,634,255 of NW_027507718.1, read as the reverse complement.
CGCTGAGACTGCCATCAGTCAAACCAGCTGGCCTATCCAGACTTGGGAAGTCAATATGATGCGCTGCCTGGACTGATGGCAGTGAGGTCAGCAGAGAGTGGACTTCAGACCGCTCTCTGCGGAAAACAGGTCACAGGAGTACAAAACGAATTGCACTACTGTGACTCAGAGGAGAAGCCCAGCCTAAAAAGCTTAGGCTGGACTTCTCCTTTAAACAAAAAGTTGTTTGGTACTGTCTAGAAATGATATGGACAGAGGCTTGACTTGTGTATACCAAGACCCAAGCAGGGGCGGATCCAGGGGGGGAAACGGGACAATTGCCCCCTCCAAGAATACGGCCAGCGGATGACAGCGGAGCCGGTTCCACGGGTGCGAGCGCGGCCGGCTCCGCGGGTACCAGCACGGCCGGTTCCGCGGGTGACTGTGCTGAGTGGACAGGTGAGGGGGGGGGGGCAGCTGGGCGGCTTAGGAGGGCTGCTGGCCAATCAGGAAGAAGGGAGATGACAGCATCTCTCACTGCCCTGCATCCCTGCAGTTCCGCCCTCACTGTGCGGGAAGCTGTGTGCAGCAGAGAGATTACATCATCTCTTTGCTGCCTATCTTCACTCTGGGACTCAACAAAAGAACACCTTAGCAGAAAAGTGACACAGTAGGTGACAATCCGCAATGTGTGGTAGGCTACGTGGCAAGTGACAATCCGCAATGTGTGGCAGGTGACGTGGCAAGTGGCAATCCGCAATGTGTGGCAGGCGACGTGGCAAGTGACAATCCGCAATGTGTGGCAGGTTACGTGGCAAGTGACAATCCGCAATGTGTGGCAGGTGACGTGGCAAGTGACAATCAGCAATGTGTGGCAGGCTACGTGGCAATCCGCATCTGGTGGCAGGTGACGTGGCAATCCGCAATGTGTGGCAGGCGACGTGGCAAGTGACAATCCGCATTTGGTGACAAGTGATGTGGCAAGTGACAATCCGCATTTGGTGGCAGGCGACATGGCAAATGACACCCTCAGGGCTCCCACTGATTCTGCATTATGGTGAGTTGAACCATTTAATTTTATATTACAATGTATTAATAGAAATAACAGCCATGGTGCCGTAATGATTGAAGCGCCAATACCAGCCATTTCCCATATAAATTGCCCCCAAAAAAACATATTTTATAGCAGTGCCCCTCCCGAGACTAGACTCTGGATCCGCCCCTGGACCCAAGCTAGAAAAATCCAACATGTATGCTTTTTGCACTGTAACAAGTCCTTGAGGCTGTTTTCAGATAAATTAGGCAAGTTATCCTAACATTCTAGAAAATAAATTGTACATAGTTCCACTATCACTTGGGAGGAAGCATTTGAAATAATAATAAAAAAACTCTTTAAGTGTTTAGATGCAAATATTATTTAAAAAATAAATGATGTGGGGGGGCACATGGCTACATTGGCTCTGGACTGTGCATGGCATAGGAATGGTGGAAAAACAGTAGCTAAGTGGTAAGCACTTCCTCCTGGTAGCACTAGGGCTGTCGGTTCAAATCTCAACCATGATACTACTTGCCTGGAGTTTGCAAGTTCTCCCTGTGCCTATGTGGGTTTCCTCCCACACTCCAAAGACATTCTGGTTAGCTCCTGTTTAAATTGGCACTAGTATATGTATGTATGAAGGTGAGTTAGGGACCTTAGATTGTAAGCTCACTGAGGGCAGGGACTGATGTGAATGTACAATATATATGTAAAGCACTGCATAAGTTGTTGGCGCTATATACATTATCTCACAAAAGGGAGTACACCCCTCACATTTTTATAAATATTTTATTATATCTTTTCATGTGACAACACTGAAGAAATGACACTTTGTTACAATGTAAAGTAGTGATTGTACAGCTTGTATAACAGTGTAAATTTGCTGTCCCTTCAAAATAACTCAACACACGGCCATTAATGTTCAAACCACTGGCAACAAAAGTGAGTACACACCTAAGTGAAAATGTCTAAATTGGACCCAAAGTGTCAATATTTTGTGCGGCCACCATTGTTTTCCAGAATTGACAGGTTGACCCCCCACCCCTTCAACTTCTGCAGCAATGCTGGCAGTACTCAAACGTCTATTTCCCAAAGACAACCTCTGGATATGACGCTGAGCATGTGCACTCAACTTATTTGGTCAACCATGGTGAGGCCTGTCCTGAGTGGAACCTGTCCTGTTAAACCGCTGTATGGTCTTGGCCACCATGCTGCAGTTCAGTTTCAGGGTCTTGGAAATCTTCTTATAGGCCGTATTTATGTAGAGCATCAATTCACACTGGGGCGGGGGGGGGGCGTTGATTTCAATGGGCAGGGATGCTTTAGGAGCAGTGTATCCTAAAGCACCCCAAAGATGCTGCTTGCAGGATTTTTTTTAATGTCCTGCAAGCGCCCCACTTGGGTTTTCACAGTGGAGTGACAGGAGAGGCGCTTTACAGGCACTTTGCGGGCGCTATTCATAGCTCTAAAATGCCTGTAAAGCGCCTCAGTGTGAAAGTAGCCTTAGGCGTCACATGACATTGGGGAGGAAAAATGGCTAATTGGGCCCAATTTTGACATTTTCACTCAGGGGTGTACTCACTTTTGTTGCCAGCAGCAGAGGCGTAGCTTGGAGCTTGTGGGTCCCCCGATGCAAAAGTTGACCTGGGCCGCCCCCCCACTACCACCCACTACTTTCACTGTGAGTGCAGATACACCCCCGCATGTCCAATGTCCAGATACTCAAAGTGGCTTACATCAGAGGACAGGGATCACCGCTGGAGAATCAGAGGACAAGGACCCCTAGCAGGTCACTTGGCAGAGCTCTTTTCCCATCCCAGCACTGTATACAGCTCCCCCCCCCAAAAGGGCTGGAATCACATTCCTTTACACACAGTCTGCAGTCTTCAAAGGGTGTATCTGGTTTTTAGGTTGCCGTCCTGATCTGTGAAATTCTCTGGTCGGAATGGCAGTGTAGTTGTAGTAGGCAGATACACCCTGTGCAGATCGTGGCTGACTGATTGTGTTGTAAAGGAATGTGATTTCAGCCCTGCAGAGAAGGAGAAGTATAAAGTGCCATAATGGGAAAGGAGCTCAGCAGCTGGGCATAGCATCCAGGGTGGAGGGGGTGGTCAGGGGGCTTTGGGGGGGCAACTTAGATTTGGGGGGGCAAAGCCATGTGACACAAAATCTGGAGCCTGCAGCCCCTCAGGGGCCCCTCAATAGATGTTAAGGGATTTGTTTTCGCAATTTGTGAAGGTTTATTTGGCAGTGTTGGCAGGAGTTAGAGGAAGGTCACCTCTCAGAGGTGTGTGTCTTTTCCCCAGTTGTCAGGGAAGTGGGGTAAGCAGACATCTCTGAGTAGGGGGTACAAAGAATCCCAGCTAGTGACTAGGAGACACTGAGCAGTGTCTTACCTCACCAGTAGTGATGGCCGAACGGTTCGCCCGGCGGTCGTTTCGCGGCGAATTTCCGACTTTCGCCGTCCGCGGGTTCGAACGCCTTTTTCCGTCGTTCGCCCCGGCGGACTTACGTGTTTAATGTATACAAGAACTTTAACCTTTCGTGACACGTTTATCATGTGTTACAGGACAACCAATTGAGACATGACAGCTCATGGACACTTGGACATTCCCCCTAACCTATAAATACACCCGATCCGGTGGCCATTTTACATTCTTTCTTCTGTCACTGTAGGGAAAGGATCCTGTGTGGAGTAGGGACAGAGAAAACGCTAGCTATTTGGTACACAAAAGTTCTTTTCAGGACTGGTATAGGTGTTAGGTCAGCAGCCTGAGTTTCTTTTGTCAGTTTAGATAAAGGGACAGAGCGCTGTATGCTGCTATTTTAGGGACAGCTCAGCCAGATTAGTCTTTCTTCATCATCATCATCATCATCATCATTAGCTGTTACTATCAGGTCCACAAAAGAGCTGTTCCAGCTAATCGTTCCAGCCTACTCTTTTTTGCCAATTTGTATAGGGACAGGCAGGAAGCAGTGTGTCAGGCAGTGAGGATAATTTTAAAGACTTGCTGTTACTATTAGTTCCACAAAGGTTCTTTTCAGGACTGGTATCAGTGGTACGGTAATAGGCTTGTACACGTATAATATTCTTTCTTCCAAATATAGAAAGAATATTATACTTGACTGCTGCCCTTCTGCTGCAGTCTGCTAATCATTCACAACTCACTTGTTCCACAAAAGTTCTTATAAGGACTGGTAACTTGGTCTGTCTAGGGTGCTACGGTACATAGGCTTGGGTGCGGTACAGTCTGCTGTTCTGTAAGGACCGCTATCGGTCCACAATAGATAGGGTTGCCGTGCACTACTGCTGACCGCTGCCCTATACTGCAGCAGTCCTTCAGCGGTATAGGGACTGACGCACAGTCTGCTAAACACTAATACACAACCTGCTTGGTCCACAAAAGTTCTTATAAGGACTGGTAACTTGGTATAGGGTGCTACGGTACATAGGCCTGAGTGCGTTACAGTCTGCTGTTCTGTAAGGACCGCTATCGGTCCACAATACATAGGGTTGACGTGCACTACTGCTGACCGCTGCCCTATACTGCAGCAGTCCTTCAGCGGTATAGGGACTGACGCACAGTCTGCTAAACACTAACACACAACCTGCTTGGTCCACAAAAGTTCTTATAAGGACTGGTAACTTGGTATAGGGTGCTACGGTACATAGGCCTGAGTGCGTTACAGTCTGCTGTTCTGTAAGGACCGCTATCGGTCCACAATACATAGGGTTGCCGTGCACTACTGCTGACCGCTGCCCTATACTGCAGCAGTCCTTCATTGGTATAGGGACTGACGTACAGTCTGCTAATCACTAACACACAACCTGCTTGGTCCACAAAAGTTCTTATAAGGACTGGTAACTTGGTATAGGGTGCTACGGTACATAGGCCTGAGTGCGTTACAGTCTGCTGTTCTGTAAGGACCGCTATCGGTCCACAATACATAGGGTTGCCGTGCACTACTGCTGACCGCTGCCCTATACTGCAGCAGTCCTTCATTGGTATAGGGACTGACGTACAGTCTGCTAATCACTAACACACAACCTGCTTGGTCCACAAAAGTTTTTATAAGGACTGGTAACTTGGTATAGGGTGCTACGGTACATAGGCCTGAGTGCAGTACAGTCTGCTGTTCTGTAAGGACCGCTATCGGTCCACAATACATAGGGTTGACGTGCACTACTGCTGACCGCTGCCCTATACTGCAGCAGTCCTTCATTGGTATAGGGACTGACGTACAGTCTGCTAATCACTAACACACAACCTGCTTGGTCCACAAAAGTTTTTATAAGGACTGGTAACTTGGTATAGGGTGCTACGGTACATAGGCCTGAGTGCAGTACAGTCTGCTGTTCTGTAAGGACCGCTATCGGTCCACAATACATAGGGTTGACGTGCACTACTGCTGACCGCTGCCCTATACTGCAGCAGTCCTTCATTGGTATAGGGACTGACGTACAGTCTGCTAATCACTAACACACAACCTGCTTGGTCCACAAAAGTTCTTATAAGGACTGGTAACTTGGTATAGGGTGCTACGGTACATAGGCCTGAGTGCAGTACAGTCTGCTGTTCTGTAAGGACCGCTATCAGTCCACAATACATAGGGTTGACGTGCACTACTGCTGACCGCTGCCCTATACTGCAGCAGTCCTTCAGCGGTATAGGGACTAAGAGTTTTGTCACAGGGTGATTTAAAAAATGACAGGCAGAGGAAGAGGCAGGCCCTTCCGCAGGGGTGGTAGGGGTAGGGCAGGAGCAACAGCCTTGAGCCAAAGTGGGAAGTTGCAGAAGGTGCGTTCAATTACTTTAAAGGACGCACCAGACTTGGTTGAGTGGCTCACTCAGCCTTATTCTTCTGCACCCTCCTCATCCTCTCGATCTGCACCCTCTTCTTCACTCTCTGCTATGTGCACCCCCAAAGACACTACCACCAACAACACCACCACCACCACATACCTTCCGCTTGAGTGCAAATGGGGGCCTTCATGCTCCAGTGTTTTAATAGGGACCCCCGTATAAAAAGCATGAGGGTCAAGGACCAGTACTGGGTGGCAACGTACTTAGATCCCCGGTACAAACACAAAATGGCGGAAATGTTACCGCCGTCGCAGAGGGCTGTCAGAATGCAGCACTTCCAGGCCTTGCTTCGAGAAATGCTGCATTCTGCTTTTGCGTGCGCTGGCAGAGGAGCAATTCCCACTCCCAGAGAAGGATTTGCGGGTACCAATCCAACAGCGCCTGCAAGAAGAGGCCGGTTTGAAGATGTGTTGGTGACTTCGGATATGAGGTCATTCTTTCAGCCGACCCATCGACAGGTGTCATCCGGATCCAGCATCAGGGAACGCCTAGACCGTCAGGTGTCCGACTACATTGGGTTAACGGCCGATGTGGACGCTCTGAGGAGTGATGAACCCCTAGACTACTGGGTGGGCAGGCTTGACCTCTGGCCAGAGCTTGCCCAATTTGCAATCGAACTGTTGGCTTGCCCCTCATCCAGTGTCCTGTCCGAAAGGACGTTCAGCGCAGCAGGGGGGATTGTGACCGATAAGCGTACTCGCCTAGCTCACGACAGTGTTAACTACCTCACATTTCTAAAAATGAATGAGGCATGGATCTCGGAGGAATTCAACACATGTGATCAGTAGACCATGTATATGTCTATAAACAATTTTTGGAATCAAGCACACAGACCTTCTTAATTCATTTGGCTCACTTCCCTGACCCAAAAAAGCACACCGTACTATATGCCCCTACCCTCCTCTTTGAAGAGGTTGAGCGGTGTCATATTTCTACTGGGGCTGCTTATTATGAGGGGTTCCCACCATCCCTGTGCTGTGCTGACTTCCTCCTGGGTGTTCTTATTATGAGGGGCTCCCACCATCCCTGTGCTGTGCTGACTTCCTCCTGGGGGTTCTTATTATGAGGGGCTCCCACCATCCCTGTGCTGTGCTGACTTCCTCCTGGGGGTTCTTATTATGAGGGGATCACACCATCCCTGTGCTGTGCTGACTTCCTCCTGGGGCTGCTTACGGTGCTGCTGTCAGCGCTGTATGTCACGGAGCTGCTGTCAGCGCTGTATGTCACGGAGCTGCTGTCAGCGCTGTATGTCACGGAGCTGCTGTCAGCGCTGTATGTCACGGAGCTGCTGTCAGCGCTGTATGTCACGGAGCTGCTGTCAGCGCTGTATGTCACGGAGCTGCTGTCAGCGCTGTATGTCACGGAGCTGCTGTCAGCGCTGTATGTCACGGAGCTGCTGTCAGCGCTGTATGTCACGGAGCTGCTGTCAGCGCTGTATGTCACGGTGCTGCTGTCAGCGCTGTATGTCACGGAGCTGCTGTCAGCGCTGTATGTCACGGAGCTGCTGTCAGTGCTGTATGTCACGGAGCTGCTGTCAGCGCTGTATGTCACGGAGCTGCTGTCAGCGCTGTATGTCACGGAGCTGCTGTCAGCGCTGTATGTCACGGTGCTGCTGTCAGCGCTGTATGTCACGGAGCTGCTGTCAGCGCTGTATGTCACGGAGCTGCTGTCAGTGCTGTATGTCACGGAGCTGCTGTCAGCGCTGTATGTCACGGAGCTGCTGTCAGCGCTGTATGTCACGGAGCTGCTGTCAGCGCTGTATGTCACGGTGCTGCTGTCAGCGCTGTATGTCACGGAGCTGCTGTCAGCGCTGTATGTCACGGAGCTGCTGTCAGCGCTGTATGTCACGGAGCTGCTGTCAGCGCTGTATGTCACGGAGCTGCTGTCAGCGCTGTATGTCACGGAGCTGCTGTCAGCGCTGTATGTCACGGTGCTGATGTCAGTGCTCTGTATTACGGTGCTGCTGTCAGTGCTCTGTATCTCCTGCACCCTCTTGTTTGCCTACCCTGGTCCCTGACCTTCCCTCTCCTCCATTGCCTTCATTAGCTCCATAGTCCTGAATTGTCAGAACAATTTCCCAAATAAAAAAAAAATGCTTGTAGTTATCGATCCCAAATTCACCTCATACATGTATTATGCTATTGTCCAGGTGGTGGGACTGCGTGCTACCCCCTAATAATTACCCCGTGGCCGCAAATTCGACCTAAAGGTTTGCGAAATTCGCCTCCCATTGAAGTCAATGGAGCCCGCGGCGAACGGTCGTTTTCGCGAACGTTTGTGCCCGTTCGCGTTTCGCGTTCGCGAAACGTCCCGTCGGAAGTTCGTCCATCACTACTCACCAGTAACAGCCATCCCATCATGGCTACAGGACGACACTCTTCTCCTCTTAACTTGGCTACCATTCCATGTTGCCAGCACACAGCACAGACACTTCCCCATTCTGGTCTGTTCTCACCTCATGCTCCTCCATCCAGGAAATGGTTCACAGCTTCTCCCTGATGAGAACAGAGGGGTGTGGACAGTGGAAGGCAGAGTGGACGCCCAGTATTGGAGCTATTGTGAGTTATTTTGAGGGGACAGCAAATTTACACTGTTATACAAGCTGTACACTCACTACTTTACATTGTAGCAAAGTGTCATTTCTTCAGTGTTGTCACATGAAAAGATATAATAAAATATGTACAAAAATGTGACCGGTGTACTCACTTTTGTGAGCTACTGTAAGTACCTGAAATAATAATAAAACTACATAGGCACAATAATTTGAAACGGCTGTAACTTTTGAGCAAACCAATCAATATACACGTATTGTGATTTTTTTTTTTAACAAATATATGTAGCAGAATCCATATTGGCCTAAATTGATGAAGAAATTTGATTTTGTTACATTTTTTATTGGGAATGTTTTATAGCAGAAAGTAATATTGTTTTTTTTTTTACAAAAGACAAATCCACTTTGCACTGAAAGTGCACTTGGAAGTGCAGTTGCTGTAAATCTAAGGGGTAGATCTGAAATGAAGCGAAGCTCTGCTGATTTTATCATCCAATCATGTGCAAGCTAAAATGCTGTTTTTTATTTTCCTGGCATGTCCCCCTCGGATCTATAGCGACTGCACTTCCAAGTGAAATTGCAGTGCACTTGTAGTGCAAAGTGGATTTGCCTTTCGTAAATAACCCCCACCAAATTTTGGTATTTTTTGTATATAGTGCAAAACATAAAAACCACAGAGGAGATCAAACACCACCAAAAGAAAGCTCTATTTGAGGGGAAAAAAAGGCATAGATTTTATTTGGATACAGTGTTGCATGACCGCAGAATTGTGAGTTAAAGTAATGTAGTACCATATAAAAAAAAAATGGCCTGGTCATGAAGGGGGGTAAACCTTCTGGAGCTGTGAGGGGGTTAAATAAAAAGGGGCTGACAAGCCTTTAAAGGATAAGTTCACCTTTTGACAAATAATAATAAATGTACATTTTTTGCAGGTAAAAAAATTGTGCATTTATTATTTTTTGTTGCAGGAGCCAATAAAGCATTGCACCAGTGATCAGTAGATCACTGAGGCCATGCAGGTCTCCTGCAGATCTGTAATGCCGCATACACACGGTCGAACTGTTTGACGTACTTAGTCCGTTGAAACACATTTCAGCAGACAATGCGCTCGTGTGTGGGCTTCAGCGGACTTTTTCAGCGTGCAGTCCGGAGTACTAAGAATTTCGGTTTTTCCAAAAATCTTTCCGTCGTACTTTGGTTTCAGCGGACAATACGGTCGTCAGTATGCTAGTCCGACGGACTAAGAATGGCGCATGCCCAGAAAGGATTTACAGGGCTTTGCTGTGTCTTGGACTTCCTATTTCTAGTCCCGTCGTACGTGCTGTACGTCATCGCGCAAGCTTTCGTCGGACTGTTTGTGTATCCGTGTGTGGTCAAGTCCGTTCAGTGGAAAGTACGCCGGATTGTCCGTCGGATTGTATGACGGACTAAGTACGTCAAACAGTTCGACCGTGTGTATGCGGCATAAGTTTATTTGTGTGCTCGCACCTCATATGAGGAAGCCAATACATGCTGACAGGAAGAATCAATGAACTACCACAGCACCATGATAGTTGATTGAGAACTACAAGCCGACAACTGCTAAGCTGTCGGGACTTGTAGTTTTCTATTCACAGAATGTCGGTGTACCTGCAAGATCCAGAAGATATTAAAGGGGTTGTAAAGTCAGAAGATTTTTTATCTTAATACAATGTATGCATTAAGATAAAAAGCCTTCTGTGTGCAGCATCCCCCCCTAATACTTACCTGAACCTCATCTCTATCCAGCAATGTCCATGAGTGTCTCGGTCATCCAAGACTCTGCCTCCTGATTGGCTGAGACACAGCAGCAGTGCCATTGGCTCCTGCTGCTGTCAAGGTCAGTTAGCAAATCAGGAGTAAGAGGGGGACACAGGGAGCTGTGACTCAGCTTGGGTGCCCCATAGCAAGCAGCTTGCTGAGGGGGAACTCAAGAGGAGGGAGGGGCCAGGAACACATAAGAGAGAACCCGAGAAGAGGGGGATCTGGGCTGCTCTGTGCAAATCCAACGCAAAAGAGCAGGTAAGTATAACATGTTTGTTATTTTTATAGAAAAAAATAAAATAAAAAACAAGACTTTTCAATCACTTTAACCGGTTCCCGACCGGCGCACGCCGATGTACGTCGGCAGAATAGCACAGGCAGGCATATTGGCGTACAGGTACGTCCAATCCATCATGTGCCGGTCGGGACCCTCGTGAGTCCGGTCGCGGGTCCCGCGGACTCAATCGCCGCGGGCATACACGCGATCCTCTCACGGGGCGGCTGAACGGAGAAATGCAGTTGTAAACAGCATTTCCCCGTTCTGCCTAGCAACTAGTGATGCTGATCTCTGCTCCATGTGATTGGAGCAGAGATCAGTGTTCACTAAATGAAAGCCCAGCCCCCCACAGTTAGTAACACACCCCTAGGAACACTTAACCGCTACACTGCCACCCACTGGTTAACCCTTTCACTGCCAGTATCATTTACACAGGAATCACTGCATTTATATAGCAGTGATTGCTGTATAAATGACAATGGTCCCAAAAAAGTGTCTGCCATAATGTCGCAGTCACAATAAAAATCGCTGATCGCCACCATTACTAGTAAAAATAAAATTATTAATAAAAATGCTATAAAACTATCCCCTATTTTGTAAATGCTATAACTTTTGCGCAAACCAATCAATAATCGCTTATTGAGATTTTTTTTTTACCAAAAATATGTAGAAGAATACGTATCGGCCTAAACTGAGGGAAAAAATGTTTTTTTATATATTTTTGGGGGATATTTATTATAACAAAAAGTAAAAAATAATGCGTTTTTTTCAAAATTGTCGCTCTATTTTTGTTTATAGCGCAAAAAATAAAAACCGCAGGGGTTATCAAATACCACCAAAAGAAAGCTCTATTTGTGGGAAAAAAAGGACGCCAATTTTGTTTGGAAGTCACGTCGCATGACCATGCAATTGTCAGTTAAAGTGACGCAGTGCCGAATCGCAAAAAGTGGTCTGGTCTTTGACCAGCAAAATGATCCGGGCTGAAGTGGTTAAATAAATGAAAAAAACATATTCCCCAAAAATGCCACAAACAATAGCTGATCAGCATTCAGACAAGTATCCCCACAGGACTTAAGTGTGCAGATGTTTGCCATGCTGATATAAAACCACATAACTTAGGTTGGGCTCTGGTTGGACTTCTAATTGGGAAAATATTTGCAGGAATCAGAAATTATTTAAATCCAGCCACATAAATTTCATACAAGCTTTAACATATTAAAGAGGAAGTAAACCCTGATGAGTTTACTTCCTCTTTTATTCCCTGTAAAGGCAAAGCATTAAGGACTACTATGCATTGCATAGTAGTCCATTATGTGTCACTTACCTGACACAGGAGCCAGCGAAGTCACCGCTGTCCCCTGTAGTTCCGAGCATCCATCTTCTTGGTGGGTCTCCGTGGGTCTCGCTGCTCCGGCGCTGTGATTCGCCGGAGCAGCGATGACGTCACTCCCGCGCATGCGCACGGGAGCTGAGACTCGCGGCATTGCCGTCATCGACGATGCCCCGCTTAGTGCGCCTGCGCGCCGCTGTCTACGGCGCATGCGCCGTAGATAGCGGTGCCCGTCTTCGGGCAAATATCTCCTAAACCGTATAGGTTTGGGAGATATTTCTTGGACCCACAGGTAAGCCTTAATCTAGGCTTACCTGTAGGTCAAAGTGGTTTGTAAGGGTTTACAACCACTTTAATGGCATTTCAAAATATTTTTAAATCTTAACTCTGCAGCTTTTATTGAAACAATACCTGGCCATCTTTTATCAAACACTTCCTGTTATGGAGTGACAATTCCCAGTCTCCTGATTGTGCTCCTGTGTTTGTAAAGTGAATGTAAAGATTTTTTTTTAAAATAACAAACCTGTTATACTTACCTACTCTGTGCAAGGGTTTTTCACAGAGCAGCCCGATCCTCCTCTTCTGGGGTCCCCCAGCAGCACTCCTGGCTCATCTTCTTCATCAGGTACCCCAACAGAGAGCTGCTTTCCCTGGGGGCACCCGTGTGTGCGCACTACCGAGTCCTGCTGCTGCGTCCATTGACACAGACAGCAGGACTTGGCCCTGCCCCACACTCCCGTGTCACAGGATTTGATTGACAGCAGCGGGAGCCTATTCCTTTATATTGGCTTTTAAAATTTACAAATGCAGCAATTTAGAAATTAGATGAAAGGTTTAGCTCCGGGAAACACTTTTTGATAGATAAAAAGTGCATTTTATATACAACTATATAGATCAGACTAAAATGAGGGGCAAATGAGGTGGAAAGAGGGACAGAGGGACATTGCTCTAAATCAGGGACAGTCCCTTAAAATTAGGGACAGTTGGGAGCTATGCATACAGTATGTGCAGGTTCTATACCTAATTTTCTCAGGTTAGTAAAATGTCTCCACTTTATCATAAATAAGATTAGGTCACTTGTAAATAATATCTCACACTGTATGGTATACTGTATACTTGATATACTTGAAAAGAGCATTACAATCCCCACATCATTTGCAGGGTGTTTCTTTATATTGATTCTTGACTACTTTAGAAGTTATTTCTGATGCACTTCTGACATCTACTGGTGAAATAGCCAATTGCAGCAAAGGCAAACAAGTTATCTTTTATTGTGGTGCCCAGTGAATGGATTTACTAAAACAGTTGAGGATATTCACCTTAGACATGAAAAATAGGAATTATTTTCTTGTACGATGCTTGACATGAACACAGCTTCAACTTCTTTAGTAAGCTTAGAAAACATTTGCTTTATTCCAGGGTGGGAACGTTTTAGGACAGATCCCCTTAATAAAAAACTTTAAAGTGGTTCAAATCGTTTTTTTTTTTTCTTACTATACTGGATTCCCTGTGTTAAGGTAGAAAAATGCCCCACTAACTGTTCCCTTCTAACAAATCCCTACACACTTACTTGCCTGCTCTCCCTGATCCAGCACAGGGCTTGCTAAGGAGGCACCCAGAGCAGGGAGAAATGCACAGTGGAGACTTTCAGAAGAGGAGGTAAGGGACCACTCTGTGCAATATCATTCCACAGAGAAGGTTAAGTATAACCTTTTTTATTTCAGTCTAACAATTGCCTTTAATTTAGCCTGGCTGGGGTGAAATAATTGGTGCTTTTATAATGTATAGGTGACAGGAATTTTTTTTTTATATGTGTAATTTTTTTAAAGTACTACTAAACCCACAGCAGTCAAATAGGTCTGTATGTGCAGTAAAGCATGCTTGTTATACTCACTGTGGAACCTAAGGGGTTAATCTTGCACATTGTGTGAAAAAACTGTTTCTGTCTTCTCTGATCCTAACCTTCTTCCAAAGTCCCCAATCCATCTCCTGATATTACAGAGCCTTGGGTGCACTGTCAGTTTGGTGTGTATTGCTAGAGTTTTTCTTTTTTTCTCTCTCTTGGGAGGGTGCATGTGATCAGCACAGGTCCAATGAGCACTGCCCAGGCAGCGGGTCAGGGGTCCTGCAGCCTCATAAGACAATGAGGGGAGAAAACTCCTCCTATAAGCTTTAACCAGACACTGATATAAGTCACAAGACTGCTCTAACTACTGATGAGAAAGCGTATTTAGCAGTTTATAGTTACTAAAACTATTGTATGTCCATGTTCTGTGTACTGTGGGGGACCAGATATAGTAAATGCAGGGTCCTGGGTTTAGTAATACTTTAACTACTAAAGGGAATTTTCTAAAAAGCTTGTGAATCCCAGCAGAGGGTGAACACAGATACACGACTTGGGTGAATTCTCAGTGAGCTGGTGTTGAATGTGCAACAAATCTTTCTGAAAGTTCTTCCTTTTAAGCAAAATGAAGCAGGAGAAGTTGGGACTTTGAATGAAGCACCTGGAGAAACTAGGTGCCTCCATCCCTATTAATTCCTTTTAAGCAAAAGAGCTTTATAAATAGACCCATTTGTCATGTAAAAGCCTCAAAATGTAATTGTCAATTTGAAAAGAGAAGTCTGCTTGTAGTGTAATTAAACAGAATCACTAAAATGGTAATGTGATTTCAAATGTCATTTTCAATGTGGGTCTTCTATTGTGGGGCGGCATATGTGTGTACCTGTGTTTATACTAGGAGCGTGCTCCATAGCACTCTCTCAGCACAGAGATGACGCTTTTCATTGACAGCTTCTGGTCTCATACTAATGATCAGGAGTTGGGAAAACTGGCTCTCGAGTCTCGACCACATGATCAGTAGAGCGGAACGATTAATCGTTAAGAATCGTTATCGCAATTTTTTCCCCCTTGCCATCTTGACAAATTTTTTCCCCCCAAAAAAAGGGCAGTCTGCCAAGTATCACAACATTTTTAAGCCACGGAACTAAGTATAAGTAAGCATTGTAGGTTATTTACCAAAGGCAAATGCACTTTGCACTACAAGTGCACTGCAACATGTTATACTTACCTGCTCTGTGAAAGGGTTTTGCACAGAGTGCCCCGATCCTCCTCTTTTGGGGTGCCCCGGCGGTGCTCCTGGTTCCTTCTCCTCATCGAGTGCCCCCACAGAGAGCTGCATTCCATTGGGGCACTGCTCCGAGTCCTGCTGCTTCGTCTATTGACAGAGACAGCAGGGCTCGGCCCCACCCCCTGGCTCCCGTGTCACTGGATTTGATTGACAGCAGCGGGAGTTAATGGCTCCTGCTGCTATCAATCTATCCAATAAGGACTGGCGCTGCTGTGCTCGTCCTTGACACTGGAACGATGGGGTTTAGGTAAGAAAAAGGGGGCCACCGGAGGGCAGCTGCCCCACAGAAGGCTTTTCACCTTAATGCATAGAATGCATTAAGGTGAAAAACCCTGAGGGTTTATGTGACAGACCCACCCAGGACAGAGGCTTTTGGAGGGTACTGAATGCTAGCCTCTTGGATACCGACTATGGGCCCTGGCATTTGAGGGTGCTACAAGCATTATTAAAGTCATTATTAAAGATGCCATGAGTGGCTATATTCCAAGGTTCTATTGTGTCTGTCTGCCTTGGATATTATGGGATGTGTATGTAGATTAGCTGTGAAATTGGTGGGGGCGAATTCCTTCAACAACTCTCACTGCTGATTGGACAGTCTACCCTACCTGGAATGCAAAGGTGGGGGGATTGTCCAGAGTATTACCTGTGTACCTGTGTTTTCAATAAACAGTCCATGTTCAGCAACCAAACGAGTATTGTCTTGTTTTCTGGTTGTTAGCAGTTGAAATATCTTATATCTATATTCAGACTGGGAGGAAGCAGTATATGATGAAAGCACTCAAGTGGAGTGTGGGGCGTTTTGTTACAGTTTACAACTGTTTTCCCAGAATTTGTCAATACAAACAGTAAATGAATAACAGTTAACAACTAAGTTGGTCAATCACTGTGATGCTATATTTTTTAATGTAAATGTACCAGAAGAATCTATGGAACAGTTAGGGGTCCATTTATATAAAAAAAATTGAAAAAGACCATTTTTCTATTCAATCTGCATGTACATTTATTCTGTGCAAATTGGGCAAAGACTAATATTCTTTAGGCTATTTTCCCTTCTGATCCCTTCTGATCCCTTCTGAGGGGACAATGTTCTTTTTAATGGGCGGAAGTAAAATGCTGCATTATGTTCACTAGAAGCACCTAGGACAGTGATGGCGAACCTTGGCACCCCAGATGTTTTGGAACTACATTTCCTATGATGCTCCTGCACTCTGCAGTGTAGTTGAGCATCATGGGAAATGTAGTTCCAAAACATCTGGGGTGCCAAGGTTCGCCATCACTGACCTAGGAAATATCTACAGCTCTATAACAAGAGATACAATGTAACAGTTCTAGAGAATGTAGAGGAAATAAGCCAATAAGATTTTGTGAGTCATTTTGCACACTGACTTAAAAATCACTGCTTCTACAGGTGTTTTGTGTTCTGCCCGTGGAAGCAGCTCAGTGCTATCCTATGTGCCCATGCAGTTCCACCCAAAAGTGGAAACTCAGCTTATCAGCACCCCCCCCCCCCCCGCCACATTTATCACTGTTTGGGGTTGGGGGGAGCGTGTACCTGTTTTTGCCAGGTACCTGTCCACAGTGCGACATCTCACGGAAATTCAGCCCCCTCCTCCTTACCCCGCTGCCGGGCCATTCAGAAATTGCAGCGTGCTTAAGGTGTGCACAGTAGGGATCCAGCTGTGAAGTTGAAAGGCTTCACTGCTGGGTTCCCTTTCTACGAATGGCGGCAGCAACCAAGAGCTGATGGAAACATCAGTTGGGGTGACGACATCTCTGGATTCCAGGACAGGTAAGTGTCCTAATATTAAAAGTCAGCAGCGACAATACTTGTCACTGTTAACTTTAAAAAAAAATTCTTGGGGGAGGCGGAACTCCTCTTTAGGATGATTACAGACATATTTTTAGCTTGACTTAAAAGCCAGTAAAAAATACCCCTTCTGCTTTGCATTTCTGATTGGAGCTTTCTGGCAGACAAACTGCTAAACTCTCCTGAACTCATCGAAACTTTCTACAAAAAATGGTCTATATGAGCATTTCTTCTGCCAAGGGAACTGGCATTTCTTAAGCCCAGTGTGCATGGAGCCTTAGAGCAAAATTCCATACAGGAGCTTTATTGGGGCAGGATTGTGCATTTTTGGTCCCATAGACTTATTATAGGACGGCCTGAAAAACACATAGCATGCATTTTTTAATGAACTCCCTTTGAAGTCCATGGGGCCAAAAATGCCCTATTCTGCTTCAAAATGATCTCACTTATCTTTTCCAGCTGCAGGCTTTAAAGTATTTCCAAAGTCAAATGTTTTTTTTTTTTACTTTAATGCATTCCCTGCATGAAGGCAAAAAATCTTGCCAGAGAGCAGTGTCTCTCTCTCTCTCTCCTCACTGGCCACGGAGTCAGCAGAGGGGGGGGGGGGGGGGCATTGGCTCCTGCCAAACACAGCCTGGGAGGGAAGAGCAAAGGCAGGGCCAAGTTATGCCCTGTGTGACTATGGACACAGAGACTGGGGCTTGGGATTGAGCCTGCATGAGTGTCCCCATAGCAAGAGGCTTGCTGTGGGTGTTCTCAGCAGGGGGGAGGAGATAGGAGCACTGGGGGGAGGGGGGCACCTGAGAAGAGGATTGTATAACATGTTTGTTCTTTTTAAAACAAATATTTTCCCCTTTACAATCACTTTAATCCATGGACCAACTTAAAGCGGAGGTCCACCCTAAAATGGACCTCCGCTCATCGGAATCCCCCCCACCTCCGGCGCCACGATTGGCACCTTTCAGGGGGGAGGGGGTGCAGTTACCTGGATAATCCAGGTAACTGCACCCACTTCTGGGATAGTTGTCTGCGGAAAGGGGCGTAGATTACGCCCCTTTCCGCAAGTGCCCGCCCCTTTGCGCAAGTGCCCCGCTGCCTGCTGGGAAACACACAGATCCCAGAGGCAGCGGGGACCGTCCTGATTGCGCCGCGCGCCTCGCGCATGCGCAGTAGGGAACCGGGAAATGAAGCCGAAAGGCTCCATTTCCTGATTCCCATACCCAAGATGGCGGCGGCAGCACCCGAGTGTCCATCTAGAGATCGGCTTCGGGTGCCGACATCGCGGGCGCGCTGGACAGGTAAGTGTCACTATTTTAAAAGTCAGCAGCTGCAGTATTTGTAGCTGCTGACTTTAAAAAAAAAAACGCGGAGTCCCGGCGGACTCCCGCTATAACTATGTGAAAATTGCCACTTCAGCGTTTAGCAAAAGAAGTGCAAAAGCATTTCTTAAAATTAATCACTGGCTACATTTAAATTAATACATAGGATTCTTTCAGAGGCTGCTACATTTTTACCTTACCTGTAGTAGAGTGGCTTTCTTTGATGACAATATGCTTGTAATACTTTTACTGAATAAAAACATATACTGTACTTACTCTTGTTACTTTTCTTGGCTAAGGCCGCGTACACACGCATGGACTGTTGGCCCAACTTTGTCCGTCCAACAGTTTGAGCGAACAGTCCGCTCAAACTTAGCATGGACGGACATGGCCACACACGACGGACGAACAGTTTGCTGAAACCGTGCGCGATGACGTGAACGGCACGTACGACGGGATGAAAAATACGACGTCCTATACACTGCAATGCAACCTTCCGACGTGGAAATCCTTTCTGAGCATGCGCGAGACTTAGTTGGCCGAACAAGCCTACACACGAGCGAACAGTCCGCTGAAACCTTGTTTCAGCGGACAGTTTTTCGGAATTTCCGTAAGACCTTGTTCGGCCAACTGTCCGCTGAAACTGTCCGCTGAAGCCCCACACACGAGCGGACTGTCCGCCCAAACACTGTTCAGCGGACAAGGTTGGGCGAACAGTCCGCGCGTGTGTACGCGGCCTTAGTGGTGCTCACCTCATTTAAAGTCCCAGGGCGAAATTCTCTTTTTTGTTTAGTGTAAAAGAGCATTTTAAAACTTCAGGCAGGTAAAAAAAAAAAAACACACCAATTTATGAAGGTGTGTGGTCATTAAAAAAGAATGCAACTACTGTAAGTACACAGATTCAACCTGGTATTAGCCTCCTGCAATCCCCTATACAGCAGAGCTCACATTTGAAGAGGGAGAATAAACAGTAAGCCAGTAAGCTGTGGTACAGTGCTCATGTGTTAACAAGGAACAATGCTGATAGGAGGATAGAATATAGTGATTATCTCATCAGTCTGCTGCTTCTCCTTCATTGTCCAATCACAAGTCAGATCCTGGGTTTAGCCATGTGGCAGACCTGGTTAAATCTTAGGAATGAATGGTCTACAAAACAATTCACAAAAAAGAGAGGAAGTGGGGCCAGGCCACGGCTCTGTGTCTGAATGCTAGCTGCTTGCTGTGGGGGACACTCAACAGGAGGGAGGGGCCAGGAACACAGAAGATGGACCCGAGAAGAGGAGGATCTGGGCTACTCTGTGCAAATCCACTGCCTAGTGCAGGTAAGTATAATGGAAAATTGTTATCAAATACTTACCGTAGTTTATAAAGTGGAGGAAAAGGATGAGGAAGGGGATTATCACGGTACCAAAAACTACAAAAACACCATATATGTAAAAAACATAAATCAATATATTTTATTTGATTACACAAAACAAAAAAACACTAAACAAAAAAAGAAGCAATATGACATGGACAGGGATTGGTGGAAATAGGTACTCAGCAGATAAATTACAACTGTTAAGCAACCATAAAAACACACAGGCACAGATCTTGTATTAGCCTGTGATCTGAGATATCAACTCCTACATGTTTCGCCAAACCATTGGCTTCCTCAGGGAAATGATATCTGCTTATACAAAAAATAGACAGCAAAAACAGTGTAAAATTTGAAAACATAACAATTTAAACAAAAACATAAATATATCAATTCAGAATGCATGGCACGGTCACACCCCCCCAAGACCATTAAATCAGAAGATGTGCCAAAGTTACATACCCCCAAACTACAGGGACCACCAGAGCGGGGGGGGGGGGGCAGGAGACCCCCAAAAGACAAACAAGTAATTCTGACCAGGCGCCACGTCTATTGCTGCAGGGGGGCGAATAAAAACCTAGCAATAGATTATCATATTAATTAGTTATTATGTATTTTTAGGATAAACACATATCCCAAATTTAGAAGGGCTAACATAGCCTCAATTACTTACAATTATGTGTACAAAAAACAATATTAAAGCAGGGGCACTGAGAGACAAGTGTAATAGAAATTCAATGAAGGCAGAGGTTGTCACAAATTGACACTAACAGGATGGCTAAAAAAAGGAAAAAAATTAAAAAAAAGCTAATAATCCACCCAGGGCCGTCTTTA
Source organism: Lithobates pipiens (assembly GCF_037356315.1). Taxonomy (NCBI): domain Eukaryota; kingdom Metazoa; phylum Chordata; class Amphibia; order Anura; family Ranidae; genus Lithobates; species Lithobates pipiens. The sequence goes on along the minus strand of NW_027507718.1, from coordinate 119,613,990 downwards.
AGGCAGGACAAAAGGGGCAGCTGCCCTGGGCCCTGTCATTGTTGTGGGCCCCAAAACAGTTGCCTCATACTTGCCAACTATTCAGGTTTAAATTCCTTTGTCCCTTGAAGTTTTAGTCCTGTGCTGTGTCCCAATATCTCAGTGTGAATTGCTGCTACTAATGCTGCCCATCTCTTCCCTATTGTTGTGTGCAGATGACTCACCTGCAGACCCTGTGTTTACATGTAAATAACTGGCATTCATATGTAAATAGTGGTGACAATACTAAGTAAATAGTTGCGGCCGGCAGCATTGATATGTAAATAAAGGCAGCATTCATATGTATATCATGCCCCCCTGCTGTGAGGAGATGATGTGCTGTAACCTCTAGCAACTAATCAGTGAGCCGTAAAGTGTGCTGTAACCTCTAGCAACCAGTCAGTAAGCAGTAATGAAATGATGTAACTGCTGGCAACCAATCACAACTGGTGCCTGATCTGATACAGTAAACTGATTTTAAGTCTAGCTGCTATTTATTGTATGTTTCAGAGCAGGTGGAGAGGGAAATGGCATGGGGGGGGCAAGAAATTTTTTGCCCAGGGTCCAATCAATATTAAAGACTGCCCTGAATCCACCATAAAACAACAATATAATATCGTTAATAAAAAATAATAAAATGCATCAGAAAGCGAGACACCAAAGATCTTACCTAAGTTTCCAAAGAAAAGCAAACTACCAAACGTGTCTGCCCAAACAGGGATCTGATGTGAGGTTTACGTGAACGCAAAGACAATTAATCTATCGATTACCTGAGAAATATTTTTTTTTTTAAATTTTTAAGAAAAGAGAGTCCACTGGAACGACAATGAAAAACCAACGGAGAGAAAGACATACCTAGTCTCCAGTATCTACACGTGTGAGTGCCCCTGAGTTCACCAAAGAATGAGGTGAACACATTGGTTTATATAGGCCCCCCCATACCTGATTGGCATCAAGCTGATCAGTGAGCGGACACTCTGAGCTCCTGTGCATTCTCGCTAACATAATTTTAATGATGCGCCTACAATTCCCAAAGTGCAGAGCACCAGCGTCTTAGTACTGCATGGCGCACGGCCGTACGAACAAAGAGAAAGCTCAGGCGCACCACACAGCCGAAGCCTACAGTCCCCATAGTGCAGAGCGCGCCCACATCACATGACCAAAGTCAAATGGACCCAAACAAGCCCCACAGCACAGCGGACAATAAGCGCACGGCAAATGTGTCAGCCTGAACATGCGCACTGCCGCTGTATATAGGCATGCATGTGGATGTAAAAATAGGGGATTGGGCAGCAAACAGGAGCTATAAACGGGCCGGTGCTGTGTAAGAAGCAGCGGCCCTTGAGTGTCTATACAGCAAACAGCGGCGTAATGGACATACTTACCGTAATTTTCCTTTCCTGGCCCAACCTCACATCAGCACACAACGGGTTAACACCTCCTCTGGAGCCCCATAGGACCACCTGTTCCTAGCTAAATAAAGCCCTTCCCCCAACTAAGGTGTTGATAACCTAGCCTGCGACAGGCCACGAGGGAGGGAGTCCTGTGCTAACGTGAGGACGGGCCAGGTACAGAAAATTACAGTAAGCATTTGATAGCAATTTTCCTTTTTTCCTCGCCCACCTCACATTAGCACACAATGGGATATAACATAGCTGAATAAATGGGTGGTAGAGAACAAATGAAAAAACACTGACAAAGAAAAGCTGCTAAAACCAAAAAGAATTAATCTCTCTTGTCCTAAACTTGCTGACCGCACATTTAATTTGTAAGGTTGAATAAAGGCTGCACAAGACCTTCAAGCTAGCCATCTTATATATATCTTCCAAGCAATCCTGGCATAACTGCCTCAAAGGCTGCCACCCTTCTAGTCAAATAAGCTTGCAATTGTTTCAAAGCAGAAAGGCCTACTTCCTGCGTGCCAATCTAATCAACCTGGTAAACCAACAGCGCATGACCCTTGAGGACCTGATGGCTAAATCAAAAGATTGTACACTTTTCTCTTTTAGCCAAGTACACTATTAGTAACTTGACTTAGCGTAAGAAACTGAAGTCTTCCTGCTGTGCACTCAGTGACTCTTGTGTGAAAATTCAGAGGGACTACTTCCCAGTTTTTCTGGAAACTGGATACCACTTTAAAATTGAACTTTGGAGATAGATGCCGTATCCCTATCTCTGGTAAAAAAAAAGCAAAGAAAAAAAAAGACACCAAAGGGCCCTTGCAGTAAAGTTGCAATCTTCATCATCCTTCTGTTTGAAGTAGTTGCTGTCAGAAGAACTAGTTTTACCGTGAGGTACTTCAATGGAAATTAAACCAATGGAGCAAAGAGTGCTCTCAGATCCAAGTCCCACAGAGGCAACTATGATTTCCCTTAAGGTCATATATAGATTGTCACCTGCAAGAAGCATCTGGTCACTGGCTTTTGCACCTATCTGCAGCCTGTGAAAGATAAGGTAGAGATTTATACCTTAAATGGAGTTGAATGCCAGACCAACCTCTAGCGGTGACTGTACAGTCTCCAGGATATTGGCTAGAGCAGGGAACACAGAAGCTTTTGTTGAGCAAACAAAACAAACTTATTCCATAGCCTCTCATATATAGCGTTCATGGATGATCTTCTGGTCACCAAGGTCTGAACAACCTTGGATGAGGATTCCTACACCTCTAGTCTAGGCTATTCCATAGCCAGGCTATTAAAAATAGTCTCACTGGATTGGGGTGCTGTCACTGACCTTACCATAAAAGATTTAATTTGACCAGAAATGGATTTGGTGGTGCTGATGACATCGAGGGGAGCAGTCAAAGCTAAGGCCTTCTAAGTAGGTGCAAAGGACCTGCATGGCATGGACTTGTTCTGTCCATATTTTTTAGAAGCACCTTTTATATTCAAGAACACCGGAGAGAGACAAAGATAAAACAGAATATTGCAGGGCACTGTGAACCTATCTTGTATGATAGAGTCTTCTATCAGAAGTTGCGTGTTCAGTGGAGTCTCCCTGAGAACTACTGCTGGAAAGCCCTGTATGGCCAATATTGGTTTGAGGCACTTGATGAAAAATATTCTGCCTCACTGAACCAATAGTTGATTTTGCTTTCCAGGCAAGAAGACCATCCTTACTAACTGCAAGTGGTTCTCTGCCACGCAAAAAGTTTATTTGCAAGTTGTAAACAGGAAAATACTTTTGGTGCCCCCTTGTCAGGCAATGTAGGCTACTACTGTCTTGTTGTCAACCTTACATGGGCCCTCTTGAAGATCCTGAAAGGCTTGCAATGTTAGAAAAGTCTTCCTTCCATTCAAGATACTTGGGGAGTCTGCGTTCCACCACACTCCAATGGCCTTGCACTTGGACTCCCCAGCCCCAGAGACTGCCATCAGAATCATCCTATCTCCTGTGCTGAAAGAAGCGCAGTGGCGATGTCCAAAAGCTGTCAGTTCCCGGGTCCTTCCTTTTCTGAATGCACAGAGTCAGTGATCACTGGCTCTGTCCATTCATAACTGGGCATCATAAACTGTGATTACAATGCTTCAGTTTATGAATGAACAGGAGCCTCTGTCTCCTGTCCATTCATCTTCAGTGCAGCTAAGGCTGCTGAGAAAGGGACTGGGGAATCTGTGTCCTTAGTCCCTTTCTCTGTCTCAAAGGGAGATATCAGGGGGCTGTTCGGACCCCTGATATTTCACCAAAGCCTCCCCCAACAGGATTGATTAAAAAAACAAATAAAAAGGAAAAATTGTAATAAATATTTAAAAGTAAAATTGTAAAAATAATAAAAAATAAAATAAAAAAACACTGACGCTGTCCACTCCAAGCACTGTAAAAAATTAACAAAAAAATATATAAATTGTAAAAAAAAAAAAAAAAAAAAAAAATGACTGACAGTCCAAGCCTCATCAATGCCACCTATCAGTGCCCATCAGTGCTACTGTCACATGACATTGAAAAAAGTAATCAGTATCGGTGAGTACTTGTACTCAGTCCTAAAACAGTGCAACCCTATTGGAAATAATCGCATGAAAAATCTGACATGCTGGCTGTACCCAAGTTGGTTGATCGATTGTAACACTATTTAGTATATTTACGAAAAGGCCCTGCTGGACTTAGTTAAAGCTCTACAATAATCTGGTGTCAAACTGCGTACCCCCCCCCCCACAACCCCCCCATTGCTAACAGTGTGTGCAGTACCGAGCTAAACAAAAACACCTCCAGGTGCACAGGGGATATATTCAGAGATTCCCCCTACCACCAAGAAGTGCAGGGGGTGATCAGAGGAAACCACTCCCTCCCCTCCTGTAATACTGTACGGACAACTATAAGGAGTCCCCACTTGCAGTATATCACAGTTTCCTTTTACATCCGAGTCCCCACCAATATCAGAATCTCCTATTATATCAGAGTCCTTCCCTACATCCAAATCTTTCCTTATATCCGAGTCCCCCTACATTGGCGCCCTCCTTAGATTAGAGTCTCTTCTTACATCAGAATCCCCTCTTAGATCAGAGCGCCACATTAGATCAGGAGCCTCTCTTAGATCAGAATGCCCCTTTAGATCATGATAACCCTTTAGATCAAAACTCCCCCTTAGATCAGAGTACTCCTTCAGATCAAATTCTCCTTTTAGATCAGAAACCCCCCCCTTAGATTAGAATCCCTCTTTAGGGAAATCTAAATCTGGAGTCCTCTTTAGATCAGAATATTCCCTCAGATCAGAAGCCCCTTCCTAGATCAGCAGTCCCCTTTTAGATCAGAATCCCCTCTTAGATCAGGAGTTCCCTCTTAAGCCGGGTACACACGATTGGATTTTCGGACCAATTTTTGTCCATTTTTTGTATGATGCTACTCTCATATCGGAAGTGAAGAGGTTACTCAACATACGAAAATTCTCGCATGACAGAATTCAACTTCAGAAGTGATGTAATGTGTTGAATTGTTTTATATGTGTTCTTTCGTCTCTGAGCATGCATAGTCTTGCTTTTAGGATTTTTTTTCAGACCAAAACTGTACTAATTAAAAAAAAATGAAATGAAATCGGATGTTGTATTCATGTACGACAACAATTTTAGAGCATCCACATCCAGTTTTTGTCATCTGAAAATTCGTAATCGGCTGTCAAACGCACCATACTAACGATCAGAAAATCAGCAAATCGTTCATCGGACAAAATTTTACTTCCATCTGTATGATCTTGTGTATGGGCCTATAGAGTGCCTCATCAGATCAGTTTCCCCCTTTACACCAGGAGTCCCCTTTGAATGCCTTCTTAGATCAGCATGCCCCCCATAAATCAGGAGCACAAGATCAAGAGTCCTCCTTTGATTACAGTGCCTCCTTAGATCAGCTTCATTTAGATTTGGAGTACCCCTTAGATTAGAGTGCCTGAGTAGATTGGAGTACCCATTTAGATCAGAATTTCCCTTAGATTTCTCTCATATGTCAGAGTCCCCTTACCTTACAGGGCGAGTGGTGGGAGCTATGAGGCAGGAGTCAGGGTGCAGAACTGGGAGGTGGAGCAGCACTGCACAGACTAAGTTTAATCCCACTGTGCATGCTAGGGAAGGGTTTAATCAGTTACTAGGATGCTGGTGATCTTAACAGTCAATCACAACATAGATTATGGGGGCAGCAGCGGTAATGAAGAGGGCAGGGTGGTAAGAAGTAGGGAGAGCAGGCAGCTTACAGGAATCCTCAATGGGTACACATTGCAACTATTAATGATATGCCACTACGAGGAGGAGGTCCCGCACTGTACAGGCATGTCCCCTGCTGCTCTCTGTGCTGGCTGCATTTACTTATATCTGCTGCTGTTAGCAGGAATGTGCGGGAACTTGCAGTGGGATGACTGGAGGATCTGGAGGGGTATTGGGGAAGGTGTTGTGCAGCAAGGTCCCACTGTGCCCCCCTTCTATATGTAGCACACTCCTAGAAGTAGAGTTGGCTTATAGGTAAATTTGGTTGGCTCCACTGTAATCAGATAATCAGAGGAGCAGGGGTTGATTAATTAGGAGTGTTTAGTGTCTCCCAGGCTCCTGGGAGGAAGAACATGGCGTTCAGCCTATTTTTCCTGTTACACCAAAGCTTGGTGGTCCAAACAACCACTCTGAAAACAGTAGTTGTATTTGCAATGACAATCCTAGTAGTATTTATATTCTGAGGATTGGCAGAGTCCCATTTGATCCTTTTTGTAACCCAGATCTAATAGCTGCAACTCCAGACCTGTCTCAGGTAACCACTGCTCTATAAAGACCTAGGTGGCTGTCAGTGTGCAGAGCAGGTCCTGGCAACAAGGTCCTTCATCATACAATCTATATGGATGTGGAGTGCCTGTGTGTGTTGGAACACCCTGGCCTGAGGGTTCCTATGTTATCAAAAGACTCAAATGCTGAATCTGCTGCCTTGATGAACTTATGGAATTAGGTTCCATGTGTCTCGGTGAATCTGGTTGGCAGGGTGCTTAGTTTGAAATTAAATCCCAGTGGCAGAAGACTTAGACTGGCCATACACTATACAATTTTCTTATTCAATTTCCTTTAGATTTACCATCAACTATGTAGGGCAAGGGCCTACCTGACTGCATACAAATTGAAAGTGTTAAGGTTTGACCTCATATTATATGGTTTTGGTAAATCTAAAGCAAAGGTGAACAAGAAAATTGTACAGTGTATGGCCAGCCTAAGCTTTGTTCCTGGACCATGGTGCTGGGGCGTCTTGCCTGCTACCAGACTCCAGCAGGAGACATGTACAGAACCAAGATTTTCCAACAATTCACTGTACTTCAGAAAATTTGTATATAGATATCTGGTAAAATAAGTATTTAACCACTTCCCGACCAGCGCGCGACGATGTACGTCGACAGAATGGCACGGGCAGGCATATTGGCGTACAGGTACGTCCAATATTCGATGCCGCCCTGCCATCGGGAGCGTGCCGCCAGCGGCGCGCTCCCGCGCTGGTCGGGACCCCCGTGAGTCCGGTCGCGGGACCCGCGGACTCGATCGCCGCGGGCATCCCCGCGATCGTCTCACGGAGCGGCCGAATGGAGGAAATGCTGTGTAAACAACATTTTTCCATTCTGCCTAGCAACTAGTGACGCTGATCTCTGCTCCATGTGATTGGAGCAGAGATCAGTGTACACTAAATGAAAGCCCAACCCCCCCACAGTAACACACCCCTAGGAACACTTAACCCCTACACTGCCACCCACTGGTTAACCCTTTCACTGCCAGTGTCATTTACACAGGAATCACTGCATTTAAATAGCAGTGATTACTGTATAAATGACAATGGTCCCAAAAATGTGTCAAAAATGTCCGATGGGTCCCCCACAATGTCGCAGTCACAATAAAAATCGCAGATCGCCGCCATTACTAGTAAAAAAAAAAAAAAAAAATTAATATATAATTAATATTAATAAAAATGCTATAAAACTATCCCTATTTTGTAAACGCTATAACTTTTGCGCAAACCGATCAATAATCGCTTATTGCGATTTTTTTTACCAAAATATGTAGAAGAATACGTATCGGCCTAAACTGAGGGAAAAAAATGTTTTTTTATATATTTTTGGGGGATATTTATTATAACAAAAAGTAAACATAATGCGTTTTTTTCAAAATTGTCGCTCTATTTTTGTTTATAGCGCAAAAAATAAAAACCGCAGGGGTGATCAAATACCACCAAAAGAAAGCTCTATTTGTGGGAAAAAAAGGACGTCAATTTTGTTTGGGAGCCACATCGCACGACCGCGCAATTGTCAGTTAAAGCGATGCAGTGCCGAATCGCAAAAAGTGGTCTGGTCTTTGACCAGCAAATTGGTCCGGTCTGAAAGTGGTTAACATGTCACCATTTTTCTAGGTACAGTGGTGTGAAAAAGTGTTTGCCCCCTTCCTCATTTCCTGTTCCTTTGCATGTTTGTCACACTTAAGTGTTTCGGAACATCAAACCAATTTAAACAATAGTCAAGGACAACACAAGTAAACACAAAATGCAATTTGTAAATGAAGGTGTTTATTATTAAAGGTGAAAAAAATCCAAACCATCATGGCCCTGTGTGAAAAAGTGATTGCCCCCTAAACCTAATAACTGGTTGGGCCACCCTTAGCAGCAACAACTGCAACCAAGCGTTTGCGATAACGTGCAATGAGGCTTTTACAGCGTCCTGGAGGAATTTTGGCCCACTCATCTTTGCAGAATTGTCCTAATTCAGTTACATTAGAGGGTTTTCGAGCATGAACGGCCTTTTTAAGGTCATACCACAACATCTCAATAGGATTCAGGTCAGGACTTTGGCTAGGCCACTCCAAAGTCTTCATTTTGTTTTTCTTCAGCCATTCGGTGGTGGACTTGCTGGTGTGTTTAGGATCATTGTCCTGCTGCAGAACCCAAGTTCGTTTCAGCTTGAGTACACGAACAGATGGTCGGACATTCTCCTTCAGGATCTCTTGGTAGACAGCAGAATTCATAGTTCCTTTTATCACGGCAAGTCTTCCAGGTCCTGAAGCAGCAAAACAGCCCCAGACCATCACACTACCACCACCATATTTTACTGTTGGTATAATGTTCTTTTTATGAAATGCAGTGTTCCTTCTACGCCAGATATACTTGGACACACACCTTCCAAAGAGTTCCACTTTTGTCTCATCGGTCCACAGAATGTTGTCCCAAAAGTCTTGGGGATCATCAAGATGTGTTGTGGAGAAATTGAGACGAGCTTTGATGTTCTTTTTGCTCAGCAGTGGTTTTCTCCTTGGAACTCTGCCATGCAGGCCATTTTTGCCCAGTCTTTTCCTGATGGTGGAGGCATGAACGCTGACCTTAACTGAGGCAAGTGAGGCCTGCAGTTCCTTGGACGTTGTTGTGGGGTCTTTTGTGACCTCTTGGATGAGTCGTCGCTGCGCTCTTGGGGTAATTTTGGGCGGCCGGCCACTCCTGGGAAGGTTCACCACTGTTCCATGTCTTCGCCATTTGTGGATAATGGCTCTCACTGTGGTTCGCTGGATTCCCAAAGCTTTGGAAATGGCTTTATAACCCTTTCCAGACTGATAGATCTCAATTACTTTCTTTCTCAATTGTTCCTGAATTTCTTTGGGTCTCGGCATGATGTGTAGCTTTTAAGGATCTTCTGGTGGACCTTACTGTGTCAAGCAGCTCCTATTTAAGTGATGCCTTGATTGTGAACAGGTGTGGCAATAATCAGGCCTGGGTGTGGCTAGAGAAATTGAACTCAGGTGTGGACAACCACAGTTATAGTATGTTTTAACAAGGGGGGCAATCACTTTTTCACACAGGGCCATGATGGTTTGGATTTTTTTTCACCTTTAATAATAAACACCTTCATTTACAAATTGCATTTTGTGTTTACTTGTGTTGTCCTTGACTATTGTTTAAATTGGTTTGATGTTCCGAAACACTTAAGTGTGACAAACATGCAAAGGAACAGGAAATGAGGAAGGGGGCAAACACTTTTTCACACCACTGTAGATATATTTCTAAAGGTGCTAGTAACATGGAATTTTAACCACATGTCAGTAACAATCCATGCTCAGGTGTGATTTTGGCCCATTCTTCCACACAGTCTTCAAATCTTGAAGGTTCTGTGGGCCTCTTCTATGAACTCTGATCGTTCGTTCTTTCCATAGATTTTCTATTGGATTCAAGTCAGAGGATTGGTTGGGCCATTCTAGCAGTTTTATTTTCTTTCTTTGAAACCAATTGAGAGTTTGCTTGGCTTTGTGTTTGGGATCAATGTCTTGCTAAAATGTCCACCCTCGTTTCATCTTTATTATCCTGGTAGATGGCAACAGATTTTTATCAAGAACGTACATTTTTCCATTCATCCTTCCTTCAATGAAATTAAGTTTGCCAGTACCGTATGCTGAAAAACGGTCCCACACCATTATTTTTTTTTGGGGTGATGTGCAGTGCCAATTGACCTCTAAACATGGCGTGTATTATGGCATCCAAAGAGTTAAATTTTGGTCTCATCTGACCAGACTATATTTTTCCAGTATTTCACAGGCTTTTCTAAATGTTGTGCAGCAAACTTTAAGCAAGCTTCAACATGCTTTGTCAGCAATGGAGTCTTGCATAATGAGCATGCATACAGGCCATGGCGGTTGAGTGCATAACATATTGTTTTCTTTGAAACAATTGCACCTGTTAATTTCAGGTCTTTCTGAAGCTCTCCACAAGTGTTCCTTGGCTCTTGGACATCTCTTCTGATAATTAGTTTCACTCCTTTGTGGAGCACTTGTTCGTTACCAGTTTATAGTGAAATGCTGTTTTTTCCACTTCTGGATTAAGGTCCCAACTGTGCCCACCAACATTCAGACGTTTAGAAATCCTTCTGTAACCAATTCCATCAGTATGTTTTGCAACAATAAGTTTGGAAAGGTCTTTTTTGTGTGACACCTTGGTAATGAGACCAAGTTGAAACTGAACCAGTTGATATTATTTTGCAATGACAAGGGGCAGGATTGCTTTCTAATTACTGATAGTGGAACCTGTCCTATTAAACTACTGTATGGTCTTTGCCACCGTGCTGCAGCTCAGTTTTAAAGTCTTGGCAATCTTCTTATAGCCTAGGCCACCTTTATGTGGACTAACAATTCTTTTTTTCAGATCCTCAGAGAGTTCTTTGCCATGAGGTGCCATGTTGAACTTCCAGTGACCAGTTTGAGAGAGTGAGAGCGATAACACCAAATTTAACACACCTGCTCCCCCTTCACAACTGAGACCTTGTAACACTAATGAGTCACATGACATCTTGGAGGGAAAAATGGCTAATTGGTCCCAATTTGGCCATTCTCACTTAAGGGTGTACTTACGTTTGTTGCTAGTGATTTAGACATTACTGGCTGTGTGTTGAGTTATTTTGAGGGGATAGCACATTTACACTGTTATACAAGCTGTACACTCACTACTTTACATTGTAGCAAAGTGTCATTCCTTCAGTGTTGTCACATGAAAAGATATAATAAAATATCGACAAAAATGTGAGCGGTGTACTCACTTTTGTGAGATACTGTGTGTGTGTGTGTGTGTATGTATACAGTGCCTTGCGAAAGTATTCAGCCCCCTTGAACTTTTCAACCTTTTGCCACATTTCAGGCTTCAAACATAAAGATATAAAATCTTAATTTTTTGTGAAGAATCACCAACAAGTGGGGCACAATTGTGAAGTGGAACGAAATCTATTGGATAATTTAAACTTTTTTAGCAAATAAAAAACTGAAAAGTGGTGCGTGCAAAATTATTCAGCCCCTTTTACTTTCAGTGCAGCAAACTCACTCCAGAAGTTCAGCGAGGATCTCTGAATGATCTAATGCTATCCTAAATGACTGATGGTGATAAATAGAATCCACCTGTGTGTAATCAAGTCTCTGTATAAATGCACCTGCTCTGTGATAGTCTCAGGGTTCTGTTGAAAGCACAGAGAGCATCATGAAGACCAAGGAACACACCAAGCAGGTCCGTAATACTGTTGTGGAGAAGTTTAAAGCTGGATTTGGATACAAAAAGATTTCCCAAGCTTTAAACATCCCAAGGAGCACTGTGCAAGCGATCATTTTGAAATGGAAGGAGTATCAGACCACTGCAAATCTACCAAGACCTGGCCGTCCCTCTAAACTTTAAGCTCAGACAAGGAGAAGACTGATCAGAGATGCAGCCAAGAGGCCCATGATCACTCTGGATGAACTGCAGAGAACTACAGCTGAGGTGGGAGAGTCTGTCCATAGGACAACAATCAGTCGTACACTGCACAAATCTGGCCTTTATGGAAGAGTGGCAAGAAGAAAGCCATTTCTCAAAGATATCCATAAAAAGTCTCGTCTAAAGTTTGCCACAAGCCACCTGGGAGACACACCAAACATGTGGAAGAAGGTGCTCTGGTCAGATGAAACCAAAATCGAACTTTTTGCCCACAATGCAAAACGATCTGTTTGGCGTAAAAGCAACACAGCTCATCACCCTCAACACACCATCCCCACTGTCAAACATGGTGGTGGCAGCATCATGGTTTGGGCCTGCTTTTCTTCAGCAGGGACAGGGAAGATGGTTAAAATTGAGGGGAAGATGGATGCAGCCAAATACAGGACCATTCTGGATGAAAACCTGTTGGAGTCTGCAAAAGACCTGAAACTGGGACGGAGATTTATCTTCCAACAAGACAATGATCCCAAACATACAGCAAAATCTACAAAGGAATGGTTCACAAATAAACGTATACAGGTGTTAGAATGGCCAAGTCAAAGTCCAGACCTGAATCCAATCGAGAATCTGTGGAAAGAGCTGAAAACTGCTGTTCACAAACGCTCTCCATCCAACCTCACTGAGCTCGAGCTGTTTTGCAAGGAAGAATGGGCAAGAATTTCAGTCTCTCGATGTGCAAAACTGATAGAGACATACCCCAAGCGACTTGCAGCTGTAATTGCAGCAAAAGGTGGCTCTACAAAGTATTAACACAAGGGGGCCGAATAATTTTGCACGCCCCACTTTTCATTTTTTTTATTAGTTAAAAAAGTTTCAAAAATCCAATAGATTTCGTTCCACTTCACAATTGTGTCCCACTTGTTGGTGATTCTTCACAAAAAATAAAAATGTTATATCTTTATGTTTGAAGCCTGAAATGTGGCAAAAGGTTGAAAAGTTCAAGGGGGCCAAATACTTTCGCAAGGCACTGTATATATATACACACACACACACAGTATTTTTTTCTAACATATTGTCGCCAGAGCGTGCACAGGGTCACTATTGTACTGCTGAGGCGGTGATCATGTACAATGGCTGGCTGCTCTGCTATCACTGTATGTCAGTGCCACCAACCATTGTCTCTCATCACAGCAGTATAATGTCACCAAACAGTCAGTATCACTAATCGCTGCCACAGCAGTCAGTGTCCCTAATCACTGCCACCCACTCACAGTGTCCCTGATCACCATCACAAAGGGTCCCTGATCAGCGCCATACCCGTTCTTATACTTTGGCCTGTCGGGAAGGGGTTAAAGCGGGATTCCGCTGACCTATTATTTTCTTTTTTTGTGTCACATCGCTATATGTTTAAAGTATTATGCTATCACTCACTTCTTGCAGCTTTTAGATCCGTTGCCCAGTTTCAGGTCTTTTGCAGACTCCAACAGGTTTTCATCCAGAATGGTCCTGTATTTGGCTGCATCCATCTTCCCCTCAATTTTAACCATCTTCCCTGTCCCTGCTGAAGAAAAGCAGGCCCAAACCATGATGCTGCCAGGGTCCAGGCCCTTGTCCCTTTTTTAGCACACAGGATCAGAGGGTCAGACCCAAGAATTTGAACCAGTTATCACTAAGGATGAGCCGAACACCCCGGTTCGCACCAGAACCTGCGAACAGACCTAAACTTTGTGTGAACTTTAGAACCCTATTAAAGTCTATGGGACTCGAATGTTCAAAATCGAAAGTGCTAATTTTAAAGGCTAATATGCAAGTTACTGTCCTAAAAAGGGTTTGGGGACCTGGGTCCTGCCCCAGGGGACATGTATCAATGCAAAAAAAGTTTTAAAAACTGATGTTTTTTCGGGAGCAGTGATTTTAATAATGCTTAAAGTGAAACAATAAAAGTGTAATATTCCTTTAAATTTTGTACCTGGGGGTTGTGTATAGTATGCCTGTAAAGGGGTGCATGTTCCCTGTGCTTAGATCTGTCCCTGCACAAAGTGTAATTTCTGCAGGAAAAAAAGTCATTTAAAATCACTCCTCGCGGCTATAATGAATTGTCGGCTCCCCGTAATACAGAGAAGTAATTGAAAGTCATTGATAAAAAAAAAAAAAGCGTGGAGTTCCCCCAAATTCAATTACCATGCCCTTCAGGTCTGGTATGGATTTTAAGGGGAACTCCACACCAAATTTTTAAAAAAATGGCGTGGATTTTCCCCTAAAAATCCATATCAGACCCTTTATCCGAGCACGCAACCTGGCAGGCCACAGGAAAAGAGGGGGGGGGGACGAGAGAGTGCCCCCCCTCCTGAACCGTACCAGGCCACATGCCCTCAACATTGGGAGGATGCTTTGGGGGTCACAGACCCCTCAAAGCACCTTGTCCCCATGTTGATGAGGACAAGGGCCTCATCCCCACAGCCCTGGCCGGTGGTTGTGGGGGTCAGTGGACGGGGGGCTTATCAGAATCTGGAAGCCCCCTTTAACAAGGGGTCCCCCAGATCCTGGCCCCCCCGTTTGAAATGGTAAGGGGGTACAAAAGTACCCCTACCATTTCACAAAGAAAGTGTAAACGAATGTTAAAAAAGGCAAACACACCTTTGAAAAAGTCCTTTATTAAAAATAAAAAAAATTCAAAAAAGATTCCAGCGGTGGTAATCCACTCTTGCTATCCAGCGACGGATGATCATCTCTGCGGGGTCCAGCGATGGCTGATCTGATCCAGTGACGGGTGATCTCTCCGTCCAGTGCAGCGCAGTCCATCCATCCTTCCTCTGTCTCCACTGGCAGAGACACTGCGGGATCCCGGCAGCCTGACATTTCTTATATGAGGAGGGAGGGGCCACCTGTCACCTGACTCCGCCCCTCTGACGCAATTGGGGAAGCCTGGCTTCCCCAATGACGTGTGGGTGACCCTGCCCCATCTGATGTAACGCATGTCTGGCTGCCGGGATCCCGCAGTGTCTCCGCCAGTGGAGACAGAGGAAGGATGGATGGACTGAGCTGCGCTGGATGGAGAGATCACCTGTTGCTGGATAGCAAGAGTGAATTACCACCACTGGAATCTTTTTTTATTTTTTTTTATTTTTAATAAAGGACTTTTTCAAAAGTGTGTTTGTCTTTTTTAACATTCTTTTACACTTTCTTTGGCGTGGAGTTCCCCTTAAAATCCATACCAGACCCAAAGAAATTGAATTTGGGGGAACCCCACGCTTTTTTTTTTTTAATCAATGACTTTCAATGACTATTCTCTGTATTACGGGAGCCGAAAATTTATTATAGCCGTGAGTGATTTTAAATGAATTTTTTTCCTGAAAAATGAAATGAAATGATACTTTGTGCCAGGACAGTTCTAAGCATGGGAAACATGCGCCCCTTAACAGGCATACTATACACACCCCCCAGGTATGAAATTTAAAGGAATATTGCACTTTTATTGTTTCACTTTAAGCATTAATAAAATCACTGCTCCTGAATAAAACAGCCGTTTTTAAAACTTTTTTTTGCATTGATACATGTCCCCTGGGGCAGGACTCAGGTCTCCCATAGACTTGGAAAGGGTGTTCCGCGGCTTTTTTCTAATTTGCCGCAAACACCCCAAATTGTTCACTGTTCGTCGAACAAGCGAGCATGCAATGTTCGAGTCGAACATGAGTTTGACTCGAACTCGAAGCTCATCCCTAGTTATCACTTGATTCATATGGTGGACTTTCATTTTTATCACAGCACTACTTTCATTTTGAATTTTTAGACTCACCTCAAGCATATTTTTCTTGGACTAACATAAAAATAAAAGCTTCATGTGGAAAAAAAATCTATATTTGCAGAGTCCTAGCAGCATTGAAAAAAAGACTTGCAAGTGAGCTTATGGAGACTGGAAAATTAGGTTTGTGGTTAAAGTGTATTTACAGTTCAATTTTTTCTTTAGAAGCTGAGAATGGTTAAAACTCATTAGGCCCCTTCCACACGGGGCAGACTGCCCCATTGAGCAGGCGGATGGCTGGCCCGTGTCTGCTTCGCTTATGCAGAGCAGACATAGGCACAGCCCGCTCTCCTCTATGGCCTGTCGGATATAAACAGACCAGCTGTCTGTTTACACTCAGCTGCCATCCAATCCGATCCGCCAGATTGCATCCATCTGTTTTTATCGAATCAGATGTATGTGGATGTAAACAGACACGGCTGATTTTAGTATAAACTAATAAATCCATTTGGATTTTTATCCTTTGGTCTGAGCATGCTTTATTCTGGTAACCAGGTGGGGTACCCACTGGTATACATGTGCGATTAGTTTCATACAAAATGAAATTTGTACATTCATACGAATCCGAAATACACATTTTTATGCATACGAATTCCGTACAAAATACGAAATTTCGTTTATGAATTTCGCATCCAAATTCATAATGAAAATTCGTAATTGTTACGAAAAGTTAATGAACCTAAAAGTTAAAACCCCAGGAAGTCAGCACAGGGATGGTGGGAACCCTATGGGAATTTCTATGCTTACGAATTTCATACGAAATTTCGGTAAGGAATTTCGGATCCAAATTAACAGAATTGTGACTGGTGTTTTGTTCACCAATCAGAGGAAGTCAGCACAGCACAGGGATGGTGGGAACCCCTCATAATGGGCACAGCGGGTGTACACTCAGACCCAGGAACTCAGCACAGGGATGGTGGGAACCCCTTATAATGGACACACAGCAGGTGTACAGACCCGGGAACTCAGCACTCAGCACAGGGATGGTGGGAAACCCTCATAATGATAAATTCATCATAACCAACATTCGTAATTGTTACAAAAAGATAACAAACCTAAAAGTAAAAAACCCAGGCAGTCAGCACAGCACATAATGATAAATTCATCATAACGAACTTTCGTTATTTTAACGAAAAGTTTACGCATCTAATGAAAATTCGTATTTTGTACGAATCCGAATTCAATTTCATACACAAATTACAAAATACGATTTTTTTTTCATACGGAACAAAACAAAACAAATGTTTTGATGGCGCCCATGTCTACCCACTGGAGGATAGCCTTGTCTGTTGTGAGCAGCCTAGCCAAAACCAGGGAGCTCTCTGAATGAATTGTCCTCTTACCATTTTATATGAACTCACATCAAAGTCCCAACACTTCTTGAATGCTTTGTTCTTCATCAGGTTTTTGTTTTTTGTCTGTCTGTATCCCACAGGGAAGCTCTCCCCTCATTTCCTAACCCACAGACACACACATTACAGCCGTAAAATCATAAATTCCCGTCACTTTCTGTCCCAGTCACAATGATCAGAATACAAATGAGAGAATGATTTTCCCCAGCAGGGACACATACAGCAATTAAACCCTAACAGAGGTTCTAATCCACCCACACTCTAACCAATATGTAAAAAAAATACACAGTTTAGTTTTAGAGCCTACCTAAAAAGCAAAAATGTCAACAAGAATATTTGAAGTATGGGTTCTATTTCATGTGACTGCAATGAGAAAACAGTCTCAGCACTATGGAGAGCTCCTGTCACCTCATTCACCAACTGAAGTTAAAACTGATAAAGCAGTTTAGTGTAAATGATCTTTTACACATCCAGCGGTTGTACAGTTTGTGAATGGAAAAGTGGAGAGGGGCAGTGGTGTCAATAAGACCTGCAGTGCTCATGTCTGAAAAGGGCCAGAAGTAAAAGCAGGAGCTGTACTATTAATTGGTATGTAAAGAACTTTAACTGACTTTTGAAGAAACATAAAATCAAATCCAACCCCACAGAGCTCAAATAAAAACACTGCAAGCTCGAAAAATATGAAATTCTTGGTGCTCAGTGTTGAACTTGCCCTCTAATAAGAAGGCATTAAAGCAGAACTAAAACCAATTTTTGTTTATTACATTATGCATGAAGTAGGGGAAGGTTATACTTTTATTTTTATTTTTTTATTTTTTTTTACCATCTTTATCCAATTGGTGAGATTTCGCTTAACTTCCTGTCTTTTATAGCTGAAACAGGAAGTGAGAGGAAATCCCTCCAAAGTGAGGGAATCCCTAGTTGTCGCCAGGTTCACTAGAACTAGTGTTTCCGCTTCAAGATTTCCCCTCTATTACTGTTCTAGTGACAACCCAAAATTTGTGATTTTTGTGATTTTCTTTCACCTTGGTAAATGTGACAAATAGCAAGAGTGAACCTCCCTAACAGGGATACAGCCAGCAATAAAAACCGTGTTCTAATCCCTCTCCACACTGTCCAAAACTGAAAAAAAAAAAGCTTTACCTTCATGCCAAAAAGGACAGACGGTCTTCCCGATGGGGTTCTAATGGACTTTTGACGGAGTTACGATGGATTTCTGAACGAACTGACTTACCCACACATGAACGGACTAAAGTCCGTTCGTTATGAACGTGATGACGTACGACGGGACTAGAAAAGGAAGTTCAATAGCCAGTAGCCAATAGCTGCCCTTGCGTTGTATTTGGTCCGTCGGACCAGCATACAGACGAACGGTTTTCCCGATAGAAATTGACAGATTTGAAACATGTAATATTTTTAGGTCTGTCTGAATTTTTGAAGAAAAAAGTGCGGTGAAGCCCACACACGTAATATCCGACAGAATGATTCCATTGGACCTTTTCTGCCAAGATGTTCGGTCGCATATACACGGCATTAGTTATACCTTAAGGCCCTGTTCACACAGGTGACCTGTGTTTTACTGCACTGGATGAATGCAGGTCACTGCTAGGACACACAGAAAACAATTGTTTTGTCCTGTTCACACTGTAAAACAGGCCAGAGGTGTGGTACAGTAAGCTGCGATGAAATTTAGACATGTTGCATTTTATAGCAGCGCACAGGGAGGAACCTCATGTCACTGTACAGTGGCGCTGTACACTCTGCTCTGCTGTACAGTGACATAAACGAAGTGTCACTTTGTGCACTTCAAATAAATTTGACATACAAAAAAATAAAAAAAAGGAAATGCGCGATACGCTGAAATGCACATCACATCAGACCGCCACCTACAGCCTACAGGGTTTTGTGTTTTTTCTACAATTTTGGGATGTGGTTGGGTTTTGTGCGTTTTTTCTACAATTTTGGGATGTGGTCGGGTTTCGTGCATTTTTTCTACAATTTTGGGATGTGGTCGGGTTTCGTGCGTTTTTTCTACAATTTTGGGATGTGGTCGGGTTTCGTAAGTTTTTTCTACAATTTTGGGATGTGCTCGGGTTCCGTGTGCTTTTTCTACAATTTTGGGATGCGGTCGGGTTTCGTACGTTTTTTTCTACAATTTTGGGATGTGGTTGTGTTTCGTGTGTTTTTTCTCCAATTTTGGGATGTGGTCGGGTTTCGTGTGTTTTTTTTCTACAGCTGGAACAGACAGCAGTAAACCGGGTCCTAAGTGTTGAGCTTATTACTCCATGGGCACAATATATTTTTACAGTAGAGAAGCAATCTGCATGACAAGAATCACAAGCTGTGCAGTAACAAGGCAAGCTCTAGTATGAGTGACCACTTGTAAAATATGTAGCGCCCCCTCTGGTTTATGTTCAGAGCCAGCTTTTCTATTCCTCCTTTATCAGTGCAATTCCATTGCCAGTTTTCTGTATTTCCAATGAGTTCAAATGGCTTTTATGTGAAGAAAGATTCAAATCACAAAAGGAGCCCAGGCATCACATATGGCTAAACCGAGATGTTGCTCCCAGTCTGCTTGCACATTCTCCACAATAATGGCTCGCACTTTTTTGTTTTGTAATTAAGCTCCCTTTGTTCAGATGAACATCTGCTCATAACAGAGTGTGACAAGTGTAAGAGGCCAGAATGTAGAAAGAGAAAACTCTCAGTAATGAGTCGGCCAAGTTTCCAGATGAGCAAAAAACTTCATGAAATATTCAATTACTGTAATAAATTTGACATTTACAATTAAAACTTAGAAGGTTTTAATGTCACAAATAAGAAACTTGAGGACCATGTAAAACTTTAAGTAAAGACAAATGTTTAGTGCACTTGCGTTCATGTTCCCAATACACCTAAAAAAAAAAAAAATTTGAATCCTTCACATTCAAATCGAAAATTCCCTTTAACCCCAAACTGGCCATATTGACTGCTGCCAAGGGAGAGAGGTTAAAAAGACGGTTGAAATTCCCGCCCATACCCCTCCTCCCTTGTCCTGTACCAAACAGTTCAAAGATTCCTTCTTTTATCCTCTTGGAAACCCCACAGTTTCTAAGAGTCAGAGGAACAAGGCAATCGTTTTCAGAGGTCTCTCTCTTATTCTACCATTTATTATTTTTTGGTTATATGAATCTTTTCCCATAGCTCAGCAAATAATCTCAACATTTTTGGAGACTATGGAGAACTTAAAGAGACAGCTTATTTAAGGGGTAAGACAAAACAAAAATAGATTAGGAGGATTTTAGATGGTGTGTAATATTGATGTTGCTGGAGTCGGTAGAGTGGATGAGCCTTCTGTATTATGGAAAGTTTATAGATTCGGCTTGTTGGTGAGTTTCAAATTATTTTTGATATATTTTAAGAACTGTGGACGTTTTGCATGTAAATTTAGATTTAGTTATAGTTTTCAGTTGAGATGAAATGATTTGTGGTTTTTCATTTGTAGTTGCTTTATTGTGCAGATAGTTTTATCAATGAATTTGTCAGTTATCATTCCCAGCTAAGATGTTGCAAAATGAAAAGATGTAGCATATTTTAGAATCATTTGTTTGAGTTAGACGTTTAGGTTGATTTAGTGTAGCATTTTTTTTTATAATATCAGTTTTGGTTTAGACAAGCAGATGTAATATAAGACAGATTTTATTGGTAAAGCAAAAGGTTCTAATGTCATGGGAGTGGAAATACTGGCGGGAATTAGGGAATAAGTTATAGATTCTTGCAGAATCAGTGATTTTAATAAATAGTGACATTTCTACCTTTACTGGGCAGTTTAAAGTAAGAGAGAGTACCTAATATACGCACAAACTGAATATGCCTTCCCACTACAGTCACCATTCTATAGTGGCCCTGGCTCTCTTTGGCATTCTGGCTGCCATCATGGCTTCGTTGTCAGTTATCTTAATATTCCAGGTTCAATCTGCATCAAAGCAGGGAGATCTCAGTGCTGGGCTAGGCCCAGTGGCTGCTAGGATCTTATTACCAGCGTCAGCGGTTCTGGCTGCTTTGTGTCTTGCCCTCAATGCCAGCTGTCTCCTGCTGTGTCTTCTCCATTCCTACTTCACCGCTGAGGTCTGCCGCGAGGATCCAGATTCCAGCAGGTGAGTGTCTACTGCTGAATCTTATATTCTAAAATGCTAAGTACATATACACTTCTATTACAGTAAAATGGTATACAGTACAGTAATAAGATAACTGTGAGCAGAATAAGAATATTCAAATATTACATTCTTATCAAATAGTAACCAGTATTAGCTTTAAAACAAGTCCACAGTGACCTCTGTAATTGCAGATACTGTGAAACAATTCATCTTCAAATGCACAGCAAAAAGAACAGAAATTGTTGTCTAAGCTATTCCAGCTTACTCTGCTCCCCTCCCAGCAGTGACTTTGCAGTTTTCCAGTACTCCAATATGTGATATAAACACAGAGCAAGGTGAGTTGAGCTATGGAGAGAATGACCTAAATTAAATTTAGCGCCTCTGCCGTTAAAGTAGAACTAAAGCCAAGACATTTTTTTTAATTTTGGTCAGAGGAAGGGAGGGTTATGGCCCCTGTTTTTTTTCTTTGCCATCTGTGTGTCATTGGGGAGATTTCCCCTTTCTTGTCCCATAGCCAAAACAGGAAGTGAGAGGAAATCCCTTCAAGGTGAGGAAATAGCCAGTTGTCACCAGAACTAGTGTCCCCGTTGGAAGATTTCTGCTCCAATACTGCAAACAGAATCACAACTACAAAGGGAGAATCTCCCTAGCCAGTGCACAAACAGCAATAAAAAATCGTCAGGGGTTCTAATCCCTCTCCACTCTATTCAAAACATAATACAAAGGTTTTGCCTTTAGTTATACTTTAAATACGAGGATGAATTGCTCCATAATGCCTGCAGCTACAGAGGTCAGTGAGAGCTTGTTTTTAAACTCATTTACTGTTTGTTAAGAATATGTAAATACTTGACTGCCCATAGACTTGGCACAGGTTCATGTGCCATTTGTATTTTACCTCTATTTTTCTCAAAGCACGATCAGAGTACTGTAAACATACGTGTTTATTAACAATCTTATTCATTTTTATCTTTACTTGAAAGCATTGCAACATATAAATATTTGAAACCAATATAATCAAGTCAATATAACAAAATTTAAAGCAGACTTTACCCCAGTAATTTTCTTATTTTCAGTGATTACTGCTTTCAGTGGTCCAAATTGAGTTCTTCCCCCTTATCCCCAATCTGATAATGGCAGCCAGGGCTGTGTTGGGAGCTGAACTATCAGGTCCCTCTCTCTGAAGTGTGTTTTTCATAAAGTTCTATAAAGAATCTACTTAAGGAACAGTGATTACCTAAGTAAGGGGCAGTAATGATGTCACAAGCCCACACGAATACATTGATAATGTACTATTAAGGGAGCAAACAGACCTGCCTGTTATGGCCAGAAAGGGGATGGGGCAAGTTCCTCCTACTGGGGTCAAGAGAACAGTTTCCTCCAAAGTCTTTTTAGAATCCATCACTCATGGAAATTCTGGATGCCTAGTCTCCCTCTGTAGTCAGTGGTTCCTCCTGCTGACCCTTATGTCACTACTATGTTCTATATATATATATATATATATATATATATATATATATATATATATATATATATATAGTGGAAGAACCAGTGAGCACAGTGTGGGGACACAGTAAAATGACACTCCTGGGAGTGTTGGTTTCTTAAAAGGTTTCAGTCATCAACTTCATGCAATCACAGTGACATTAGGCAGCAGCAGAGATTTGTATTTACATCTGCTTGGCATGGATATCTTTTATTGCCATTTTGATTTTAGTACTTTAAAAAGAAAATACACTATACTAAGTGTTTTGCTGTATCATGGTTTGGTGTAGACTGTATAGCTTGTCCTTTCCATACATCCATGGCAGATGATCTTGGAATGCCCATTTTTTTTTTCACAAATAATTTTTATTGAATTTTCAAAAAGATAGTACAAAGCCATAACAAGGGTTACAAAGTGAAAACTCTTGATGTAAACATACAGAAGCAGTTGACATCAGTAACATCTTCAATAAACACATCAATAAAAAAGTAAAGGCAAATACTGCCCAGGATAGCTCGGTAAGAGCTATGCTGGGAGTAAGGTGAACAAAGGTCTCAAACCCGCAAGCAAAATTATTAGAACTGACAGGTGCACAAGTGGCTATAACATAGGGTTTTGCATCAAGATATCACAATGAAGCAGTGTGGCAGATGGCTCCTCTGGTAGTAGGGCCCGTAAGCCCAAGAGATAATGAGAGAACAGAGAGATAGTATGAGAATCAATTTGAAAGGGTACATCTAGGTTCAAGAAGCCATAATTCCCATTGTTTAAAGAATTTATGTGTAGTGAAGGGAGGTTTAGCGAACATGAATTCCAGGTAACAATGCAAGCCTCCTTAAAGTGTTTATAGGGACTTGAAGAAGCATGAAAAAAAACAAAAAAATGTGTGCTGCTCCCCCCACAGCCCCTCCCAATACTCACCTGAGTCCCCTCTCAATCCAGTGATGTGCACTAGAGCCTCGGCTATTTGGGACTCCCACTCCTCATTGGCTCCCACTGCTCTACATCACAGCCAATGAGGAGAGAGTGGGGGTGGGACCAAACTTAGGCTCTACCGGTATGTGTCTTATTAATGCATAGAGCAGGGTTTGTTGGTGAGCACGCACTAGTGCCCCCAAAGGAAGTGGCTTGCTATGGTGGCACTAGTCAAGAGGGAGGAGCCAGGAATGCCCACAGGGGTCCCGAAAAGAGGAGGATCGGGCTGCTCTGTGCAAAACCAGGTAAGTATGATATGTTTGTTTTTAAAAAGCCAAATCTTTAATACCACTTTAACTCCACTTCCTACAGGGGAAAAAAAAAACAGCAATCATTCTGGTGCAAAATCAGTAGCTGAATAAGCATGCAGGTAGTCTCATGATAATAACAAGTAGTTCATGTAGTATATACTAAATGTATATACGTGAGAAGTCCAATGGTTAAAGTTTTTGTTGAGTGAAATTGATGCAAGTGGATAAAAAACTGCAGCTATCCTTAGAGAAAGCCAGCTCTGGGTAAGAAAAGAAGGGGGGGGGGGGGTGAAGAAAGCACCAGCTCAGTGCAGAGATAAAAAAAAATCCATTTAATATACAAGGTTAAAATGCACTTTAAGGTGCATTTTAACCTTAAATATTAAATAGATTTTTTTTTTATCTCTGCACTGAGCTGGTGCTTTCTTCACCCTCCCCTTCTTAACTCCATTTGCTGCAATTCCCTATAGTCATGGACATGCCCAGGAAAGATTAGTTCTCTAGATCCCCACTCTCAGCAGCACAGAGTGGTTGCACCTGATGATGCAGAGGTAGGCAAGTGATCTGTAGCCAGGTGAGAGGTCCTTCACTGTTATAACCCGTGTCCAAGCAGTCCAGCAGGAGCCAAATAGCACAAAGCCTCTTCAGAAGACTCAGCTACTCTGGAGACCCCCCTCCCAGTTTGCTACTAAAGTACTTCAGTTCTAGTGGGGTGGCCCTTTGTTCTTGGGTCTCTGATCCCTCCATCTGTTCACCTGTTACCAGAGATACACTGGACGTTTCTGAGGGGGATGCTGTTTATGAGGATGAACGCAAGTAGCTGTGTTCTGTACTATTTTACTGAAGTTGTGATTCGCAGCTAAACTCTTTGTTGTTGCTAGACTATGCAACCACTTGTTAACCTGACTCAACCATGGAGACATTGCTGTGAAGGAGTCCATTTTTGTGCAATTTCCTGGCCTAGGGAAGTGCAGGTATCATTTTCAAGTGAATGGCAGTATGCAACTATACTCTTGTAAACGCCAATAATTCCTTGTATTAACATTTAGCCCCACGAATCCCCTGTGTTTTCTAAACGTTAAATATCCGTGCTCAGGAAATAGTTTGGAAGCATGGCTCCCCAGGCACAAGAAAGCACTGGGAAAATTATGCTATGCATAAAAAATAAGTACAAATGTCCATGTGCATGAGCTCCAAATGATTTACATGTACTGATTTCAGCCAAACTCCTAACTATGGGTAATACAGATTTGTATTTATTTGCATTGGCCAAAAACTGCCAGCAATGCAATGTGACTTTCTTTAAACAAATGATAGAAACAGAGCAAAAAAACTAAAATAAAGTTTACTAAGCCATAACTAGTTATTTTATATTGAAATTCTTTAGCATTGCCAAGTGCTGCTGATCTTTGCTGTAACGTGTTCAGTCGCATTCTAATTAGTCATTAAAATCAGTGTGTTCAGAAACATAATTTCCCAGCACAGTGCACAGTAATTTCAACTAACCTTCTCATTACATGGAGCTCACGTTCCAACCTTACATTTAAAGAGCCTGATCTTTGCCTCCCTCAGTCTCTGCCCCAGATTTCAGATGCTCACCCTTTGTTCCAACCAGCTATTGGAAACAATGACCCAGCATGGAACTTCATCCAGCTTGCTGGAGACCATGTGACTATTAACTCCTAACCGTCGATGACAGGGTATTGTCCCAATCTGAGTAGCAAGTGCTAGAGGGAGATGGGAGATGCAATCAGTAAAAGTGTCCTAGTTTACAAAATGCTACATAGGGTTACAAGCAGATAACTACTGTTACCGTAAAAAGTCAACATAATCCTAAATACATTTTCAATGTTATACATGTATACTTTTTTGCATACTTTATGTAAAAATAGGATTCAAATAATACATTTGATAAAACGTAAGAAACGTCACAAGACGTTTACAAAGTAGATTATGCACACACAGTGGTAAAATGTGGTGCCATGCCTACAAATTTGACAAGTTGACAAAGCAATTGTGGTGTCTCTCTTTACCCACTTATAACAGACATGGAATTAAAATGCATTATTTTTAAATATATAACTATAAAATAAAGAATAATAATTGATAAGACAAAAAAATTGCAAGCAGCTCATCAATTTATAAAATGCATAGGAGGTGAAATTGGAAGAGGTAATGTAAAGGAACTGCATGTAACAAAGTCCTGAAATTTGTAAAGGGGACCTAAGTAAAAAATTTTAAAGCTTTTTCAATAAGCAGTGCAAGTTTCAAAGTGTTAAATAATAGGTGTAATGACCCATAATAAGCAATACCAATTCAGACCAGTACAAGGTGGATACAGATTGGTTGCTTTGGGTACAGCACTTGTAGATAGTGTTTCGTTCTTTGCAGTGTTTTTCTGAATAAGTCTATGTAATTTTAATATTATAGGTCTCGTTATATATTCATAAATATATGTGGTAGCCCACCTTCCCCCATTTTGAGACCTATGGACAAGTTTACAAACGCTTGGGTAGCGAAGACTTATACAATAAAAAAATAATAATTTAAAGCACTTTGGTGAGCTCACTAGGTTTTCAGGGTACTGTATAGATAATACAGTGGTTCCTAATTTTAAATTTTTTGCACTTTTTGCCATGACGAAAGCTGTAGATCGAATATCTTGACTTGAGGTGCTGACAACTAAAAAAATGCTGTCTTGTGTCTGTGTAGGTGTGAATGGTTCCTGCTGGATAACCGCAGTATTCGCCAGTCTGCTCTCTGCATTTTTTGCCTTGGAATCTCACTATATTTAACAGGTAATTAAGCAAATATGGAAAATAATAATTCGTCATATATACATGTGGTGACAAATTAGAATAAAATTATTTTATGTTGAGATACAGAGAAAGCAACCAGATCTGAGAAATTCACATTTGTGGTTATTTTTTCCCATTTGTTAATTAAGCCCTGGGTCACACTTAGTGCGACTTGAAATCACACGATTCCAAAGCCAAATATTCGTGTGACTTCAGGTGTGATTTGGCTGACATCTGTGTGACACCATGCACAGATGTCTATGCAAGCCACAGCTGCAATCACCAAAAATAATGTAGGAACTACTTTTTTAAATCGGAGCTGCACTGCACATTTGGGGTAGCACCGATTTGAACAGATCCATTGCACACAATAGGGTGCAGCTTGTCATGTGATTTGACTTGTCAAATCACATGACAAGTCATACCAGTGTGAAGGGGGTTTTTTTTTGGGCTAATTACTCCTGGGACTATTTACTAACATGTTCTTGTGTAGCGTTACCCCTGAAGGAGCCGCTAGAAAGATGCCCAGGGTTATTTTCCTTAACAGCTGCCCATAGCCAGGCACATGGTCAGAGACACTCATTGGCTCAATGAACAGTCCAGGGGTATTCTTTTTAGTGTTTTGATTTTTGGGTAACTTGGATAGGGTTAAGGATTTGAGTGGGATACTGCAAAACTATGTATAAGGACACTTACAGTATGTTCTATAGAACTATGCAAACTTGAGGATAGTACCATATTATTCACCTGGTGGATAGTCCGAGAAAAATCCTTTCACTGGGAATTAAATAGACTAAGCTGTTTAGGACACTGGACACTATGGGGGTTATTTACTAACTCCACTTTGCACTGCAAGTGCACTTGGAAGTAAAGTCGCTGTATATCCAAGCTTGCACATGATTGGATGATAAAATCAGCAGAGCTTCCACTCATTTCAGATCTACCCCTTAGATTTAGAGCAACTGCACTTCCAAGTGCACTTTCAAGTGCACTTGCATTGCAAAGTGTATTTGCCTTTCGTAAATAACCCCCTCTGTCACCTGTATACATACAGCTGAATCTATCACATAAGAGATGGCCTCAGCACACAGTCTCCAGGATCTCTCTCTCCAGTTTGTACTCTTAAATGCCCTTGGAAATTTGTTGTCTAACCCTTGCAACACTTTCTCCCTGTGATACCAGACTAGATCCTCGGAGGACAGTTCCTCTGTCAGCTTTCTGCAGCTTCCAGAAAAGCAGGTCTCCAGGTACTCCACCTGAGGCAATGGCACTCTGCAGGCACATGGCAGGATGACCTAAGCGGGCAAGCTGCCCCCCTTAGACTGAGATCTTCTTCTAAGGAAAAAGACCCTGCTGCTCTCTGTCCCAGAGTATTTATACAGGCTCTCAGTTATCATCTGGGGAACCCTCCCCAGTGATTGGCCAGGGCTGTGTGAATATTAACCACTTCCCGACCGCCGCACGACGATGTACGTCGACAGAATGGCACGGGCAGGCATATGGGCGTACATGTACGTCCATGCCTTGCCGCGGGTCGGGGGCCTGCGGCGGTCGGTATTCGTACGGGAGCGATCCGGGATGAGGGGGCGGCCATTCATTCATGGCCACCCCCTCGCGATCGCTCCCGACGAATAGAAATCCTTCGTGACATCACTTCCTCTCCTGTAATGTAAACACAGGAGAGGAAGTGATGTAATCTCTCCTCCGTGTCGGTATTTTTCGTTCCGACACCGAGGAGAGAGGATCAGTGAGTTGCACCAACACGACACTTCACAGTAGAACATGCCAGGCACACTCACACCCCCCCGATCACCCCCCCAATTACCCCTGCCCCCCAGTCACAGTGACACCAATGTCATTTTTTTTTTTTGCATTGGTGTCATTTGTGACTGTAATAACTGTTAGGGCAGTTAGGGTTAGCCCCCTTTAGTTCTAATGTACCCCCCTAACCCCCCCAATAAAGGTTTAACCCCGTGATCACCCCCCGTCGCCAGTGTCACTAAGGCTGGGTTCACATTGCAGCGGTTTATGAGAACGAATGTGATTCGCACCGCACTGCAGTGCAAATCACATCCGATCTCTGTGCGATTCGAGTTCAGCCATACAGATAGTATGGCTGAATTCGTGTCGCACCCGCCGCACCCGCCGCAAATTCGCACGGGACCCTTTTTTTGGTCCGCAGCAGAATCGGATCGCATGGGTGTTCACACCATGCGATCCGAGTTTGCAGATCGCACTGCGATATGCGAACTGATCTGGGGGTGTCATTAACATTTCACTGACACTCCCAGCAGTTCGCATAGGGCAGTGTGAACTGCCGCCTGGAGGCATGCGATGCGGGAACCCGCCGCAGATTCGTGGCGTTCCCGCATCGCTCCAGTGTGAACCCAGCCTAATAAGCGATCATTTTTCTGATCGCTGTATTAGTGTCACAGGTGACGCTAGTTAGGCAGGTAGGTATTTAGGTTCGCCGCAGCTTTTTATAGCGCCAGGGACCCCCATATACTACCGCATAAAGCCCCCTGATTGCCCCCTAGTTAACCCTTTCACCAGTGATCACCATATAACTGTTACAGGTGACGCTGGTTGGTTAGTTATTTTTTTATAGTTTTAGTGCACCTGCCATTTATTACCTAATAAAGGTTTAACCCCCTGATCACCCGGCGGGTGTCATTTGTGACTGTAATAACTGTTAGGGCAGTTAGGGTTAGCCCCTTTAGTTCTAAGGTACCCCCCTAACCCCCCCAATAAAGGTTTAACCCCGTGATCACCCCCCGTCGCCAGTGTCACTAAGGCTGGGTTCACATTGCAGCGGTTTATGAGAACGGATGTGATTCGCACCGCACTGCAGTGCAAATCACATCCGATCTCTGTGCGATTCGAGTTCAGCCATACAGATAGTATGGCTGAATTCGTGTCGCACCCGCCGCAAACTCGCACGGGACCCTTTTTTTGGTCCGCAGCAGAATTGGATCGCATGGGTGTTCACACCATGCGATCCGAGTTTGCAGATCGCACTGCGATATGCGAACTGATCTGGGGGTGTCATTAACATTTCACTGACACTCCCAGCAGTTCGCATAGGGCAGTGTGAACTGCCGCCGGGAGGCATGCGATGCGGGAACCCGCCGCGGATTCGTGGCGTTCCCGCATCGCTCCAGTGTGAACCCAGCCTAATAAGCGATCATTTTTCTGATCGCTGTATTAGTGTCACAGGTGACGCTAGTTAGGCAGGTAGGTATTTAGGTTCGCCGCAGCTTTTTATAGCTCCAGGGACCCCCATATACTACCGCATAAAGCCCCCTGATTGCCCCCTAGTTAACCCTTTCACCAGTGATCACCATATAACTGTTACAGGTGACGCTGGTTGGTTAGTTATTTTTTTATAGTTTCAGGGCACCCGCCATTTATTACCTAGTCTCACTAGTGTACCCCTAAATTTAGGGGTGTCTACTTTCCAAAATGGGGTCATTTGGGGGGGGGGGTTGTGCCATCTTGGCATTTTATGGCCTTCAAAACTGTAACGCCCTTAGAAAGCCTGAAGGCGGTGCTTGGTTTTCGGGGCCCCGTACGCGGCTAGGCTCCCAAAAAGTCCCACATATGTGGTATCCCCGTACTCAGGAGAAGCAGCAGAATTTATTTTGGGGTGTCATTTCACATATGCCCATAGCATGCGTGAGCAATATATCATTTAGTGACAACTTTGTGAAAAAAAAAAAAAGTTTGTAATTTTCCCGCAACTTGTGGCAAAATATAAAATATTCCATGGACTCAACATGCCTCTCAGCAAATAGCTTGGGGTGTCTACTTTCTAAAATGGGGTCATTTGTGGGGGTTTTGTGCCATCTTGGCATTTTATGGCCTTCAAAACTGTAATAGGTAGTGAGGAGTGAAGTCAAATATTTACGCCCTTAGAAAACCTGAAGGCGGTTCTTGGTTTTCGGGGCCCCGTACGCGGCTAGGCTCCCCAAAAATCCCACACATGTGGTATCCCCGTACTCAGGAGAAGCAGCAGAATTTATTTTGGGGTGTCATTTCACATATGCCCATAGCATGTGTGAGCAATATATCATTTAGTGACAACTTTGTGAAAAAAAAATTAAAAAAAATTAAAGTTTGTAATTTTCCCGCAACTTGTGGCAAAATATAAAATATTCCATGGACTCAACATGCCTCTCAGCAAATAGCTTGGGGTGTCTACTTTCTAAAATGGGGTAATTTGTGGGGGTTTTGTGCCATCTTGGCATTTTATGGCCTTCAAAACTGTAATAGGTAGTGAGAAGTGAAATCAAAAATTTACGCCCTTA
The DNA here is from genome assembly GCF_037356315.1 of Lithobates pipiens. NCBI lineage: Eukaryota > Metazoa > Chordata > Amphibia > Anura > Ranidae > Lithobates > Lithobates pipiens. The sequence goes on along the minus strand of NW_027507718.1, from coordinate 119,583,219 downwards.
GAAAGCCTGAAGGCGGTGCTTGGTTTTCGGGGCCCCGTACGCGGCTAGGCTCCCAAAAAGTCCCACATATGTGGTATCCCCGTACTCAGGAGAAGTAGCAGAATTTATTTTGGGGTGTCATTTCACATATGCCCATAGCATGTGTGAGCAATATATCATTTAGTGACAACTTTGTGTAAAAAAAAAAAAAAAAATTTTATTTTGTCATTATTCAATCGCTTGAGGCAAAAAAATAAAATATTCAATGGGCTCAACATGCCACTTATCAATTTCCTTAGGGGGTCTACTTTCCAAAATGGGGTCATTTGGGGGGGGGGGTTTTGTACTGCCCTGCCATTTTAGCACCTCAAGAAATGAGATAGGCAGTCGTAAACTAAAAGCTGCGTAAATTCCAGAAAATGTACCTTAGTTTGTAGATGTGACAACTTTTGCGCAAACCAATAAATATACAATTATTGACTTTTTTTTTACCAAAGACATGTGGCTGAATACATTTTGGCCTAAATGTATGACTAAAATTGAGTTTATTGGATTTTTCTAATAACAAAAAGTAGAAAATATCATTTTTTTTCAAAATTTGCGGTCTTCTTACGTTTATATCGCAAAAAATAAAAATCGCAGAGGCAATCAAATACCATCAAAAGAAAGCTCTATTTGTGGGAAGAAAAGGACGCAAATTTTGTTTGGGTACAACATTGCATGACCGCGCAATTACCAGTTAAAGCAGCGCAGTGCCAAATTGTAAAAAGATCTCTGGTCATTTACCAGCAAAATGGTCCGGTCTGAAAGTGGTTAATCTGCTAATTAGAATCTTCCTGCTCATTATTTTCTAGAGCTTTCTGGTAGACATGTGCAATTCGTTTAGTTCTGAATACTTTTTTAAACAAATTTAGACAAATTTGTTAATTCGGAAATATCCGAATTTTCAAATTTTTCTGAATATTCCAAAATTCGAAACTATGGAAATTTGGAATTTGAAAATCCTAACTAATAAAAACTTAAAGAGGAAGTAAACCCTGATGAGTTTACTTCCTCTTTGATTCCTTGCAAAGGCAATGCATAATGGACTACTATGCATCGCATAGTAGTCCATTATGTGTCACTTACCTGACACAGGAGCCAGCGAAGTTACTGCTGTCCCCTGTAGTCCGGCGCATCCATCTTCTCGGTGGGGTCTCGTAGCTCCGCCGCTGTCATTCGGCGAAGCCGCCATGATGTCACTCCCGCGCGTGCGTCTTCGGGCAAATATCTCCTAAACCATGTAGGTTTAGGAGATATTTCTTGGACCTACAGGTAAGCCTTAATCTAGGCATACCTGTAGGTCAAAGTGTGTTGTAAGGGTTTATAACCACTTTAACTATTACTAACTATTAAATTATAAGTATTGGAATTTCCTTTTCAAATTTGGCTGTTAGTGTACGTAACAAATATGAATTTATCCAGTTATGAATCATCCATAATAACGAATGCCATATCTGAAGAATGGAATGTAACTAACAGAGGCGTAGCTTGAAGCTTGTGGGCCCCGATGCAAAAGTTGACCTGGGCCCACTACCAGCCACCACTTCCACCGTGGGGGCAGATACACCCACCACACGCCAAGCTACCCAAAGTGGCTTAAGAGTTTAGAGTTCCTCCTTATATTAGAGGACAGGGATCACCCCTGGAGAATCAGAGGACAGGGACCCCTGGCAGGTCATTTGGCAGAGCTCCTTTCTCATCCCAGCACTGTAAACAGCCCCCCCCCCCACCCACAATACACAGGGCCGAAATCACATTCCTTTACACACAGTCTATCAATTTTCACAGGGTGTATCTGACATTTATGTTGACGTTCTGACCTGTGAAATTCTCTGGTTGGAAGGGCAGTGTAGTTGTAGAGGGCAAATACACCCTATGCAGATCATTGCTGACTGGCTGTGTTGTAAAGGAATGTGATTTCAGCCCTGCGGAGGAGGAACAGTATAGAGTGCTGTAATGGAAAAGAAGCTCATCAGCCGGGCATTGCATCCAGGGTGGAGGGGGTGGTCAGGGGGCTTTGGGAGGGACTTATATCTGGGGGAGCAATGCCACGTGACATGAAATCTGGAGCCTACAGCCCTTCAGGGGCCCCCTCGGGAGGTGTTAAGGGATTTGTTTTAGCATTTTCTTAAGGTTTCTCTGTCAGTGTTGGCAGGTGTTGGGGGAAGGTCACCTGCGTGTCTTTTCCCCAGTTCGAAGGTCACCTGCGTGTCTTTTCCCCAGTTGTCATGGAAGTGCGGTAAGCGGACATCCTCGAGTTGGGGAGGGGAGGGTATAGAGAATCCCAGCTAGTGACTAGAAGACATTAAGCGGTGTCTTACCTTACCAGTGACATCGGTCCCATCATGGCTACAGGACGGTACTCTCCTCCTCTTAATTCGCTGAGCTCGGTTACCATTCCATGTTGCCAGCACACAGCACAGACACTTCCCCATCCTAGGTTGTTCTCATCCCATGCTCCTCTCCATTCAGGAAATGGCTAACAGCTTCTCCCCAACTAATGAGAACAGAGGAGTATGGACTGTGGAAGGCAAAGTGGAAGCCCAGTATTGGTGTGTGGCTGTGGGGCCCTAAAGCATATCGGAGCTGGACTTTGTGGAGGATATGATAATATGACAGGGAGGCTGCAGGGCCCCCCTGGAGCTAGGGGCGGGGTTGCGATTGTGACCCCTGCAACCCCTTATGCAACGCCCATGATAACGAATTAATAATAAATAACAATAATAATAATAAAAACGTATTATTATTCTTATTGCCTTGTTCCGTACCATTTGTTTAGATGCGGCATTCGTTATTTTGGATTCGTAACTTCAGATAAATTTGTATTCATTACATTCACTAACAGCCAAATCTGAAAGGAAATTCCAATACCTATAATTTAATAGTTAGTCATTGTTAGTTATTATTTAGAATTTTCATATTTTCCTTTCCTATTTTCGGATTTTAGAATTTCCGTATTTTTGAAAAAAAAAAAAAAACGAACAGATTTTTCAGTAGTGCACATGTCTACTTTCTGGACTATTTAGGGGGAAGCAGTCAATCTTGCGGCTACTGAAACCCAGAACAGAACAAACCAATCAACACAGTCACACTAGTTACAGTTAGCCAACACCAAATTTGCCTAACAACGAACAGTAGCTCCACTGGGTACAGCTAAATTCAGATTCAGCTAATCCTACCACCTATCTAGTGCAGGTCATCATAGCTCAACATGTGCGCCGTCAATAAATCTGTTTTGTTTGTTCCGTTCCGTTTCGTATTTTGTAATTCGTGTCTGAAATTCAATTTGGATTCGTACAAAATACAAATTTTCGTTAACTTTTCGTAACAATTACGAAAGTTTGTTATGATGAATTTATCATTATGAGGGGCTCCCACCATCCCTGTGCTGTGCTGACTTCCTGGGTTTTCAACTTCATCATAACGAATAATCATAATTAACGAACATTCTTATTTTGTCGGATTCTGGATTTCCCATCGACTACTAGTACCAGTCTCCCACTCCCATATTTAAGAAGGTCATTTTCCCAACCCTCACTCAGCAGCAGAAGAAAACCTCTGATTGGTCAACAAAACACCAGTCACGTTTCCGTAGCGTAATTTGGATCCGAAATTCGTAAACGAAATTTCGTATTTCGTACAAAATTCGGAAGCATAGCAATTTGTATTTCGGATCCTCCCGAATGTATGTATTTACGTAAATTCGTACAAATTTTTGGTTCGTACGAAGCTAATCGCATATGTCTACTAGGAGGGTGCTACATACTGTATGATTTATAATTATGCACAAAAAATATATTAAAGGAGAACCCAAGTCCTAAGAAAAAAAAAGCCTGTTTTATTGAAATACTCACCTTTTGGGGTTGTTACCACCACATCAGTTGAGCTATGATGACCTGCACAAATCAAAGCAGACTCAATGTCGGGGCACATAGAATATAATTGTTTTCACACCACAGTGCTGCATTAAGGTGGGTTGTTTGTTGGAAAACCATGCCAATTCATTGCAAGCTATGAAAAAAAGCTAAGTACATAAGGTTGCGTGTTCCTGGGTGTTTAGCCACACTGCAAATTCCAGCAGCAAGAATCGGCTGATTCCTGTAGGTGGTATTGACAGCTGTGTGTGGGTAGCTATGGCCGCTGACAGCCTGTTATTACACTGTACAGGTCCTCAGCAGGGACAAAGACAGCAATAAAAAAACTGAGGTTCCAACCCTTCCTAGCTTTATGCAAAAATTGCTTTTCTGCTTGAAAACGCTACGCTCAGGTGTGAATGCAGCCTTATAACCTAAATCTAGTTCATTAGTACAAACAGAACATTAATTTAGCAATCGTGCCAATTTACAGTTTTTTACTAACTTCTGTTTCCACATATTGTTTTCAGCTCTCTCACTTTACATGCTAATCTTGTTTGAAGTTGAAACGGGAATAGCCAGTTCCTGCATCCTCTGTATGGGCTCCATTTTCATGATAATCACAGTGGCCCACATGTTCAGCAAAGCCACCCAAGCTTCCTGCCACAACAATGAACAGGTCCCCAGTACACTCTATGAAAATGACTCCGCACATGAGGCAGACCTTAATGACTCCACTCCGTCGTCTGACCTGAACAATGATAAAGATATGTCTCCAGTCCGCCCGTGCCCTGAGATCCACAGAGAGTTTTCCTACCCTCCATTTCTTCATCAGCACCAGCAGAAAATGCAGCCTATTTCACCGATATTTAACAATGCACCTAATATGGTGAAACAAAGTGAAAGTATGTGCAATAGCAGCAGAGATGAGCGCTACAATATTTCCAGAATGCAACGGACGCTTTCTGTTGAATCTGGCCTCATGCAGCCTAACCCCAAGGCCTGGAATGGGGGAAATCAGGAAATGAGAACTATGGTATTAAGGAAACCAGGAGTGGTGGGAAAAGACTCAACATTAGTGTAAATACTATTACCAAATGAAAAAAAGACTAAATTCTTCAACACTTTTTTTTTTTTTTTTTTACAAAACTTACAAACATGTTTTGATACTGGTATTAAATGAAACCTTTTCCTTTGCAATGTGCAAAATCTGTTTTCATGAATCTTTTACAATATGGAAAACTGGTCATATTGATAAATACCATTTTTCATGTATGAAGGCTACTACACCTTGATTCACTACTGGAACTAAACTATATGGCCAAAAATATGTGTGCATCCCTTTAAATGAGTTCAGGTGTAAAATGCCATAAAGACATGGTTTGGTGAGTTTGGTAAGGGGGAACTGGAGTGGCCTGTGCTGTTTGAGAGCAAACTCCCTCACATACTCCAAAATCTTGTAGAAAGCCTTCCCAAAAATGTGAAGGCTGTAAGTCTCAAGAATGAGGGTGAGTGGGGCAGCATATTAATGAACATGGTTTTGGAATGGGATGTCTCACAAGCTCATTAAGATGTGAAGGTCAAGTGTTTTGGCTGAAATCTTGAAGATACCAAAGATGGCTTGTAATATCACCATCTAAATGTGTACATCACTGAATACCTTTATATTTTTTATGTTTAAAGCAGACCTTCAGTAATTTTTGAATCTTTCCATCTATTAAATCTTCTGCCCTTGTTGTTTTAACTTTGGATAGTAAAATATTTTATTTCTGCTAGTAAATACCTTCATCAGCCCACTTGCTGTTTTTTGTCTGGTCATTAGCCTAGGCTTATGACATCATGCACGTCTCTCTCTCTCTCTCTCTCTCACTCTTGTGAGAGTTTGCCAGGAAGGGAGGGGGGATGAGTCATAAGAGGGCCAATGAGAGCTGCAGAGCTGGAGGTGTGCCTCTGTGTGAATCCAGGAAGTGAGCACTCAGCAGCATCAGCTGCCCACAGTTAAAGTGGATGCAGCCAGACACAGTTTCTGTAGCATATTTGGCAAGTACAGAATTACAGTATATATAAAATAATATGCAAAGTGGTTGGAGGGAAGCTTCGGAATGGCAAAGATGTTTTTTATTACAAATTATGTGAGCAGACTGCAGTTCCTCTAAGAATTTTTAGCAATGCTTAAGCAAAATACATGTTTTCTATTGCTGGATTTTTAAATATTTGCTCAGGTTATGTTTGTGCATTTTAGTGCTCCATTAACTCGTGCATATTTTAGAAGTGTTTCAGACATTTATCTATATTGTAAAAAACACCAATAAATGAAAAAATGCATATGAACAAGCCAGAAATACAGCAAATGTAGCAGCAAATGTGCTTCCACACACCTGTAAATGTAATCATATACTAATAGACTGCGGGAGAGTACACAAAGGCACTTCTGTTTTGTGAATGAGACGTATACATAAAAGCATGTACAAATTTCCATTTTCAAAATGTTTTATATTTTTAAGGATGTTAGCCTGAGAGCTCAAATTTATAAAGGAAAATTTACTATTGAATGTTGCCTTGAGGTAAAAATTCCCAGAAGGCAGTGAAATATCTTTGAGAGGGCTGAAAAGTACCAGTTATGAAAAAAACAAAAATCCAAATGTGTGTGTTTTAGTATTTTGAATAAACCTGAATAGATATGTGTTGGAACATTGTGGCAAAAACCATGTTAACTTTTTAATGTGTGTTGTTCTTAGTCCATATTCAAACCACATGACATAGTATTTTTATTTGGAGAACTGTAATGGACACACTGGTAGGGTGGTAATAAGATATCTTCTGTGACGTACACACGACTGGACTTTCCGGCAGCCTAGGTCCGACAGTCTTCCCAATGGACTTTCGATGGAGTTCCTATGGACTTTCTGACTGAACTGACTTGCCCACACACAAACGGACTAGGTCTGTTCGAAAGTCCGTTCATTTTAAACGTGATGACATAAGACGGGACTAAAAAAGGAAGTTCAATTGCCATTAGCCAATAGCTTCCCTTGTGTGGTATTTGGTCCGTCGGACCAGCATACAGACAAACGGTTTTCCCGATAGGAATTGAGTCCGTCGGACAGATTTGAAACATGTTCTATTTCTAGGTCCGTCAGATTTTTTAAACGAAAAAGATCGGATTAGCCCACACACGATCGAATTGTCCGATGGACTGATTCCGTTGGACCTAGTCTGCCAGAAAGTCCGGTCATGTGTACGCGGCATAAGAAGCACAATCTATAACAGGGGTAGGCAACCCCCGACATGCGAAGCCTCTTTTGCGGGCACTCGCCTCCCACCCCATTAGCAGAGCATAGCAGGAAAGTGTCAGTGAAACAGTAATGCATTCCCATCTCAGAATTCCCCATGCCACACCTGCACTGAGGGGGGAGGCTCTGCCCCCCCACATATTGTAAAAGATGGGAAACATTGTTTGGTTCTCTAACTTTTCTGTAGCTGTGATCATCAGCTTTTGTGATGGGGAAGAGATTGGGAGCAGTTCTGCTGGAGGGGGTGGTGGTTCTTGTATACAGGAGGGGGGAGACTGTCATGGCTACTGCTAAAGCCAATCACAGTCCTGCTAGCCCCGTCCACCATCTGGAGGAAGATGACTTGCTTGTTTGCCACTAAGGATGAGCTTCGAGTCGAACATTGCCTGTTCAGCGAACAGTGAACAATTTGGGCTGTTCGCGGTAAATTTGAAAAGCCAGGAACACCCTGTACAAGTCTATGGGAGAAATCTAAAGTGCTAATTTTAAAGGCTAATATGCAAGTTATTGTCCTAAAAAGTGTTTGGGGACCTGGGTCCTGCCCCAGGGGACATGGATCAATGCAAAAAAAAGTTTTAAAAACTGCAGTTTTTTCGGGAGCAGTGATTTTAATAATGATTAAAGTGAAACAATAAAAGTGTAATATTCCTTTAAATTTCGTACCTGGGGGGTGTCTATAGTATGCCTGGGAAGGGGCGCATATTTACTGTGCTTAGAACTGTCCCTGCACAAAGTGTCATTTCTGCAGGAAAAAAAGTCTTTTAAAATCACTCGCGGCTATAATGAATTGTCGGCTCCCGTAATACAGAGAACACTCATTGAAAGTCATTGATAAAAAAAAAAAATTACGTGGGAGTCCCCCTAAAAATCCATACCAGACCCTTTATCCGAGCGCGCAACCTGGCAGGCCGCAGGAAAAGAGGGGGGGCGAGAGAGTGCCCCCCCTCCTGAACCATACCAGGCCACATGCCCTCAACATTGGGAGGATGCTTTGGGGGTCTGTGACCCCTCAAAGCACCATGTCTCCATGTTGATGGGGACAAGGGCCTCATCCCCACAACCCTGGCCGGTGGTTGTGGGGGTCTGCGGGCGGGGGGCTTATCAGAATCTGGAAGCCCCCTTTAACAAGGGGAACCCTCAGATACTGCCCCCCCTGTTTGAAAGTACCCCTACCATTTCACAAAGAAAGTGTAAAAAATAGTTAAATAAGACAAACACACTTTTGAAAAATTTCTTTATAAAAAAAAAAAAAGATTCCAGCGGTGGTAATCCACTCTTGCTATCCAGCGACGGATGATCATCTCTCCGGGGTCCAGCGATGGCTGATCTGATCCAGCGACGGGTGATTTTCAGTCCAGTGCAGTCCATCCATGCATCCATCTTCTGTCTCCACTGTCGGAGACACTGTGGGATGCCGGCGCCTGACGTTTCTTATATTAGGAGGGCGGGGCCACCCGTCACCTGATCCCGCCCCCTCTGACGCTAGTAAGGGAAGCTAGGGCTTCCCCAATGACGTATGGGTGACCCCGCCCCCTCTGATGTAATGCAGGTTTCCGTTACATCAGAGGGGGGTGGGGTCACCCATATGTACTACCCATACTTTTCATTTGCAGGCTTTGCAGGGAGCAAAAGAGGAAGTAAAACCCATCAGGGTTTACTTCCTCTTTAAGCCAGAGCTAGTATTCAGCACAATAAAAATCACACCCAATCACTTTTTCTCAGCTGTGGGGGCCAAACTTATGATCCTGCACACAGGCCCACTGCTTTCAGAAAATGCCCCTGACCGGAGCTCATCATTGTGCATCCATTCCAGATGCTTGTATGTGACATCACATACAAGCACGTGGGCTGGATGCGAGAGTTGGATCAGCAGGATGAGTGTTCCAGGACAGGTAGATGTATCCCATCTCTGCTTCCTTTCACCACTCTCCATATCACACATATTATAGATGAGAAGAGGGTACAGTGGTGGAGCAGATGAGCAGGAGGGTACAGCAGTGGGGAAAATGAGCAAAAGGGGGCAGATGTGCGGGTAGGTACAGTGGTGGAAGAGATGAGAAGGGGGTTCAACAGTGGGACAGAAGAGCAGGGGGGTACAGTGATGGGTCAGATGAGCAGGGGGGGTTCAGTGTTGGGGCAAAAAAGCAGGGGGTGGGGCAGATGTGAAAGGAGGTGTATTGGTGGGGCAGGAGCGCAGGGGGTACAAAGGTGAGACAGATGTGCAGGAGGTACATTGGTGAGGCAGATGAGAAAGCGGGTTACAGTGGTGCAGCAGATAGGTAAAGTGTTAGGACAGATGAGAAGTTGATTCAGTAGTGAGACAGAAGAGCATGGGGATACGGCGTGGAGCAGATGTGCAGGGAGGTACAGTGGTGGGGCAGATGAGAAAAGGGGTACATTGATGGGGCAGATAAGCAGGGGGTTACATTGGTGAGGCAGAAAAGCAGGGGGAACAGAGGTGGGACAGATGTGCAGGAGGTACAGTCTTGGGGCAGATGAGTAGATAAGTTCAGTGTTAAGAGAGATGAGAAGATGGTTCAGTGGTGGAGCAGATGTGCATGGAGATACAGCGGTGGGGCAGATAAGAAAGGGGGAACATTGGTGGGGAAGACAATCAGGGGGTTACAGTGGTGGGACAGAAGAGCAGGGTGGTACAGATGTATAGGGGGTTACAGTGGTGGGACAGATGAGCAGGGGGGTACAGAGGTGGGACAGATGTGCAGGCTAGTACAGTGGTGGGGCAGAGGTGTAGGGGGTTTACATTAGTGGGGCAAATGAGAAAGGGGGTACATTGGTGGGGCAAATGAGCGGGGGGTTATAGTGGTGGGGCAGATGAGCAGTGAGGTTACAGTGGTGGGGCAGATGTGCAGGGGGGTTCAGTGGTGAAACATATTTGCAGGGGGGCAGTGTTCTGAGGTGTGAAGGTGCATGAATTGGGGCTCATCTGAGGTGTGAGAGTGCAGGATGTTAATTTCTCACTACTAAAGTAGTTTACAGCATTTACTTTATAGAAAATCCTTTTCATGATTCAGAGTGTGAAGTTAACATTTTTTTGTTATAAAATTGTCACCCTCAATTTCTTTGAAAACATTTTTCGGCACACTGTGCTCAAAAGGTTGCCTACACCTGAGCAATAGCATGCATGAATTTTGGGTTGCACTGTAGAACACACCAGCACATGTGTGAATTCCTTCATTTCCAAACGCCGGAAAGCATTTTAAAGAGCAGAGGCATATTTGAAAATATATTACCTGGGGAGATATTTACTCTTTACGTTCATCACTGTCTCTTATTGTTAGTCTTGACATCATTGTAGCTGTATCTTTTATTTATTTATTTCTCTCTTTTTTATAATTTTTTTACATTTTATATATGAATTTATTTCTTTTTCATTAAAAATTTTGAAATAGTTTCTTCATACTCCCGTTATAATTATTTTAACCCCTTCCCTTCCCCTCCACCCTAACCCCATCATGTCAGTAGTATTCCTCTCCCGGATATCTTCCTCTTATAAAAGTCTTTATGGTCTTAATTGTGCTATGTAGCTCCATTCTCGCTTAAAAACTTTCCAGCCTCTCCATTTTTTTTATAAATACTGCTCTTTCACCTTCATCTCCCATACTTAGGCTTTCCATATTGAATATTTCCTCCACCGCATCTACCCACTCCCATGTCGTTGGGCATTCAACCTCCTGCCATTTCCTGGGGATCAGTTTTTTCGCTGCATTAAGAAGATATGGGATGATTGTGTCTTGATATTGTTTAACCCCTCCCTCATGCTGCAAGTTTATGCTCCTCCTGCCCCGCCGTGATTCCTTTTATTTCTGGGTTGTTTCTGATCGTCGAGAGTAGAGGTTCCAGCGACAGCACAAAAAGAAGGGGCGATAATGGACAGCCCTGTCTAGTCCCTTTTTCCATCTCAAAAGGAGGGGAGGGTAACCCGTTGATGTTTATGGTTGCTGTAGGATGATGATACAATATTTTAATCCATTTGGCCATCCTTGGACCAAAACCCATTTTATCAAGTGTCTGAAACATAAATCCCCAGTCGACCCTGTCGAAGGCCTTTTGGGTATCTGTCGACAATAATAAGGCCAGGGGTTCCGTCCCCTCCCTTTGAGATAGCAACAGTAAGGTTCTAACCCCATTATCTTTTCCCTCCCTGCCGGGAACGAACCCTACCTGGTCCGGATGTACCAGTGAGTTCATTACTGTCTTCATTCTGTTTGCCAATACCTTGGCAAATAATTTAGTATCTGCATTCAGAAGTGATATTGGTCTATAGCTGGCACATCTAGTCTCATCTTTTCCTTCCTTTCCTATGACGGTAATTGAGGCAGACAGTGCCTCTTTACTCAGTTCATATTCTGTCCCGATTCCATTCATGTACTTACAAAGTCTCGGTATCAGAATCTCCTTGAACCTTTTATAATAACTAATTGTCAATCCGTCAGGTTCGGGGCTTTTCCCAGGAGCTGAATCCATTAACGCCTTATTTATTTCTGCTTCCGTTATGGGGTTTTCTAAGTTATCTTTATCGATTTCATCAATCTTAGGGAGTCTAGCATTGTTTAAATATTCATCTATTTCTTTTGTTTTCCCTCCTGTGCTCTTCATCTTGTTTTTTACTGCATATAATCTCCCATAATATGTTTTGAAGGATTCTGCTATTTCTTTTGAAGTATACACCATATCCCCATGTTCTGTTTGTATTTTCTCTATATAGTTGGTAGCTTTTTTCTTTTGGAGCATATTAGCTAAGTATTTAGTGGGTTTATTCCCGTCTTGATATCTTACTTTCATTAATTGATTATAATATTTTTTGGTTTCTTGTTCCATTAACCCACGTAGTTCTTCTCTTCTAGATAATAATTTCTGATATATCTTTTTATCTACAATACCCAGTTTATGTTGTTGTTCTGTACTAAGAATTTCCTCCCTTAATTTGTTGATCCTTTTGGCCCGTTCTTTTTTTTTCTGCGAACCCCGGGCGATCAGGATCCCGCGAATATACGTCTTGTGGGCGTCCCACAGGACTTGCCCGGAAATCTCCTCAGTCTCATTCATTAAAAAATACTTTTCTAATTCTCTACTTACTACTTCGCCACCCTCCTTGTCTTGGATTAATTCTTAATTTAACCGCCACCTAGGAGCTTGTTTGCTATATCCAGGGATCTGCATTTTCATGTTTATAGGAGCGTAATGAATGTTCATTGTTGACATTCACCAATATCTGGTGGATAAAATGTACCGAAAGAGGAAGTAAACTCATGTGCATAATTTGTACCTATACTGTAGGTAACCCTATAATAAGGCTTACCTATAGGTACTGTAAATATAACCTAAACGTACACCGTTTAGGAGATATTTACATTATATGCAGCCAATGACATCATCGGCACATGGGCTCTGAAGGAACGGCTACCTGTGCCGTTCCTTCAGAGACGTGTGCAGTGAATGATGGCTCCCCTGCGCATGTGTGGGAATGACATCACCATGGCGGACCTGGAAGATAGACCGGGTGAAACCATTAACTCAGCAGATCTAACATCAATATTACAGGGCATCTTTAAAGTAGTTGTAAACCCTTACAAACCACTTTGACCTACAGGTAAGCCTAGATTAAGGCTTACCTGTAGGTCCAAGAAATATCTCCTAAACCTACACGGTTTAGGAGATATTTGCCCGAAGACAGGCACCGCTGTCTACGGCGCATGCGCCGTAGACAGCGGTGCGCAGGCGCACTGAGCGCGGCATTTCCAACAACGGAGCTGGCGCGCCTGTCGGCTCCCGTGCGCATGCGCGGAAGTGACGTCATCACGGCTCTGCCGAATGACAGTGGCGGAGCTGCGAGACCCCACCGAAAAGATGGATGCGCCGGACTAAAGGGGACAGCGGTGACATCGCCGGCTCCTGTGTCAGGTAAGTGACACATAATGGGCTACTATGCAATGCATAGTAGTCCATTATGCTTTCCCTTTGCAGGGAATGAAAGAGGAAGTAAACCCATCAGGGTTTACGTCCTCTTTAATACCCTATTACAAAACTTCCCTACAACAGAGATAATAATTGATCATGCTCATGGATCTGGAGGGCCTAGAAGGACAGACCCAACAAGACCAAGTGATGTAATTTGTAGAATACACTGTTTTCAAATAAAAGAAAAAATAACGTTAGTGGCTCGGCAATGTAAAACTGTAAACTTTGAAGGGGTTCAGTTGATATTGTTCCATGACATTTCTAGACACGCTGGTTTTAAGAAAAGCTATGAAACCTATCTTGGAGCTTCTTCAGGAAAGAGACATTTAGTATAGATGGAGATTTCCATTTCAATTGCAGGTGTAACAAAGGCATAAAAGCCACATTTTGTGGTATAGAAGATTTTCCTGGATCTTTTAAAACTCTCCAAATCCCTGAAATAGAACTACCTCAGTGGCCTAGAATCTACACAGAGTCAAGACTTATACCAGCGCCCATATTAAGGAGAAAAATTCAAGATCCAGATCACCCCAATAATTAGAGGAGAAACGTTTAAAAAGGAAAATAAACAAAAAGAAAGAACTTGGGAGAGAATTATAGCTGGAAATAAGGTAGGACTTTGGGTGCGGGATGGAGGGGAGGGAATAAGGGAATGGGGATGAGGGTTGAAATTCTTTTTGTTTTTTTTCTTCCACTAGGGATATATAACTCAATAGATGTATTAATATGTACACTCTAAAGCACATTTGTGATTAATAGGGGCATCACAGTAGAAGAGATATAACAATATACATATGGTCTATATAGTTTATAGACCACTGATAATACAAGAGCACCGTTTCACATATAGAAGGGGACAGAAACAAACTTTTTTTCTTTCTCCAAAATCCTTATATAAATATCCATACATTGTTATTACATGTCACATACACCAAATGGAATTAATAAGTAGGACATGGGGGAATGGAAAGAAGATTAGGAAGTAAACACACCTAGTTTTATTTATGCACTTTACAGTACATCACATATAATAAGGTTTTTTTTTTTTATCCTCTGCTTTATCCCCCTGTGTCCCTGGGATTGATCTGCATGTTCATAATAAAACTTGATATGTTTAGATAAGGAAATGGTTTAGGGTGTGATATAAATGGAGATGTATGTTTTAGAATAAGAGTGTTGCTGCAGTGGGAAGGGAGAGGGCGACACATATGAAGAAGTGGTTGCCCTTTGTCCTCCATAAGATATTCCCTGATTTATAGTAACTTTATTGTTTTTTGATAGAGTCCCTCTTTTCTGGGGGAGGGGTGGGGAGAGTGGAGACAACACATACATGAGATGTGGCAGTCTCTCTCTCCTTCCACAGACCCCTTCTTTAGGGAATGGAGACTGAGATGGGAATACTCATTCAGACCACATTCCCGATATATGTAATAGACAGTATCCAACATTGATCCATGATTCATTCCTATATTCTAAATCTCAAGGAGTTTCCATTGCAATCCATAAAACCTTACCCCATCAAGTTCTACAAACATGGAAGGGTAGAGATGGAAGATTTTTAATCTTAAAAATCTCATCATATGGAAAGATCTTTACAGTCATTAATCATTACTTGCCAAATTATGATGAGATTAAGACTGGAATACAGGTTTATATGAAGGCAATGGAAAAAGCAGAATGAATGGTAGCTATTGAAGGTGACCTCAATTTTGTAATGGATTCAAAATTAGATACAACATGGACTCGTCCACATAAAAATAGTGGCCAACTAAAAGAGTTTAAACAGATATTTGAAAAACACCAATTGGTGGACCTATGGAGGATTCAACATCAGAGAAAAATTATTCTTATTACTTGACTATACATAACACATACCATAGATTAGATTATTTCTTTATTAGCCAATTAGGAATGATGATGACTCTTTCCTTTAAAATTGGGAGTGTCCTGTGGTCAGATCATGCTCTGATAATCATGGATTCGGCGGTGACTGACTATAGGAAACCGCAAGGATCATGGAGGTTAAATGATAACCTAGTACATAGTACATAGTTTGCATCAGCATTGCTTTTCACACAACACAAGTCAATGGGAATGTAAATGCAGCTTGGTGCAATTTAGAATTCGGTCAGAAGCACATCTTAAAGGAACTTGAAAGAATCTTAAAGCACCCCAAAAAGATATACAAGCTAAGTGACCCTGAATGCACATCCCATTTGCCTAAAAATCTCTTTATTTGTATTGCAAAATGTATTTAAAAGAAGGAAACATGGACTTTAGAAGCACATCTGTAGCATTGAAATACAAAATAAACTTTTATTAATCTTTAAAATTTACATTATTGACATGACATTTAAAAACAAAACATGGCGTTTGGTCTAAACAACGCTCACACCACCTAACACAACCAACTATTACTATAGTGGAACAGATCGATCAATAATGATTAAAAATGAGATGATGTCAAATGGTGGTAGAGACATAGTGAAGAAACCTCTACATGTTGCACGCCCTTAAGCGCTTCTTCAGGAGCTTGCAGTGGTGCATAATATACTAAACAATATACGGAGGCAAACCTGGCAGGATCATCCACCGATCAGCGGTTTCTCATGCATGCAGCAATATAGAGCTTGATGAGTCCTTAAGACTTTTGTGGGACAGGGGTAATCCTCGACAGCCAAACCAGGGAAATTTGTACCAGGCACTAGTACCATACGGAAAGGGGAAGCCCAATATGGCTATTCCTATGTAAAGTCCACTTTAAGTGTAGGGGGTCAGTAGAGCTTCAACAATGTTAAGGCCAGAGCCAGTAAATGTAACAAAGATTCACCGTCCGTATCTCTCGGTGGGTGTTTGTTACATGTACTGGCTCTGGCCTTAACACTGTTGGAGCTCTACTGGCCCCCTACATTTAAAGTGGACTTTACAAAGGAATAGCCAATTTGGGCTTCCCCTTTCTATGTACATGGTACTAGCGCCTGGTTCAAAGTTCCCTAGTTTGGCTGTTGCGTATATGGTTATTACCCCCATCCCACAAAAGTTATAAGGACCCTTTGAGTTCTATATTGCTTAAAGGGGTTGTAAAGGTAAATGTTTTTTTCACCTTAATGCATTCTATGCATTAAGGTGAAAAAACATCTGACAGTGCCTGCACCCCCAGCCCCCCCCCGTGTTACTTACCTGACCCTTCGAAAGTCCCGCGCTCGTCCCCCAACGTCCAGCCTGGCCGCTGGAGTGGATGGATGGAAAGCAGCGTAGCCATTGGCTCGTGCTGCTGTATATCACATCCACTGACGCGGAGCGCCTGGGCCGTGTGATACAGCCGGTGGCTATAGCCGCTCGCTGTATCACGGGAGCGTGCCCGCAGATGCTTCTCACCATGCGAGAAGCACCTGCGGGAGGAAGCAGAGACAGCAGCCGAGGGACCCCAGAAGACCAGGTTCGGGGCCACTCTGTGCAAAACGAGCTGCAACATGTTTGTTATTTAAAAAAAAATAAAAAATCACTTTACAATCCCTTTAAGGAATGAGAAACCGCTGATTGGTTGATGATCCCGACAGGTTTGCCTGTGTATATTGTTTTGTATATTATGCACCACTGCAATCTCCTGAAAAAGCGCTTAAGGGCGTGTAACATGTAGAGTTTTCTTCACTAAGTCTCTACCACCAACTAGCTGCTCCTTCCATTTGACATCATCTCATTTTGAATCATTATTGATCGATCTGTTCCACTGTGGTAATGGTGGAGTTAGATGGTGTTGTTTAGATCAAACAGCATGTTTTGTTTTTAACATCAATAATGTGAATTTTAAAGAATAAAAATGTATTTTGTATTACAACGCTATAGCTGTGCCTCTAGAGTCCACATTTCCTTCTTTTGAATACATTTTGCAATATATTTAGGATGTTGGCACACTCATATATCTGTATCCACAATGCCATCTTCTGGAGATACAAATTTAAGAGAAATTTTAATTTAACTGTATGTCAGTCTTAAAAAGTTATACAATAGGTTTCAAAATTGTAAAATGAATAGGTCACAATATAAAAGTTTAATGACAGTAGATACATAAATTAGATTTCACACACATTTTTTAAAACACAAATTTAACTTATTTATACAATGAAACCAAGTGCATTTAAGGTTATTAAAACATTGACAACTGACATTGTTTTATTTGAAAATGTATCAAGATATATTATCGCTATTTTACATTACATCTTGCTCTCTACAATTAAAAAAACATACAGTTCAAAAAATACCAGAAAGGCAATAGAAATGTGAATATAGTTAAAAGCTAAAACACCTGGAGAAATATTAAGACACAAATAAATGCAGAGCTGTATTCATTAATACAGCTTTAAAAAAATGTTTTTTAATGCAAAACAGTTGAAGTAACTGAATTTGAACATCAGCCTCTACTATTTCTTGTACAGCAAAACTCATACTAGGGACAAATAAGCAGCAAAAGGAGAATCAGTTGTGCTGATAAGAAAATTCAATACTTTGAGTCACTAGAACAAACATTAAGGGGAAATCACTTTTACTGGTGTGCTGACAGTGTATAAACCTTTCAAACTCACACCTACCTTTCTTCTATTACCAAAATGAAAAAAATAAGTTGGGGTTTATGTATACTTTAACCTTTGTAATTGTGAATTTTTACAGATCAGTTTTTTTTTCCATTCTGCATTAAGATACATCTCTCTTGTGCTTTTAAAAGGCTGCATCAAAGTTAAAAATGGGGAAAAAAAGCAGCCTCACGCACCATAAAAGAACATAATCTTAAAAAGGAGTTATGGTATGCTACTACCTTTTCTGTACTCCTGTGAATTCAAGCGGACTGAATTATGCAGAACCTATGGTGTCTTTAAATCACTGACCTGGAAGTATACAGATCAGGAACATAAAAAAAAGCATAAGAAGCCTTCCTATGCAAGCTTGTTCCAGGTCATAGACTTAAGATATTAAAGGAAGGGGGCTGAACATGATAGCCAGGGAACTAGCTCTTAGCAACGCAAAACAGTCAGACAAGTTTCTAGTTTTTTTTTTTTTTTTTTTAGAAGTCAGTCATACGCCATCTATTCTATTCATTTACTACCTAAAGAATCACTGACCATGAATAAACAAGCATCCAACCACATCTGGGTCTGTGTCCCACTAAGTAAAAATGCCACATGATCATCATGACTGCCCAAAAAAAGAACTTCATTATGAGTTAAAAAAAAAAAGAAAACTAGTGGCGATATTGTCATCATGACAGCTTAAAACTGTATACCATATATTGTACTAGAAGAATCAGACCCATTCCTTTCAAAGAAATACAGTAAAGGTTCATGTTGCCATTAAGTTGCGTACTTGTTTAAATAGCATGCTTAGTGCTGATCTAGATCTAAACAAGCATACTTAAAACACAAGAAGTGCTAAATAGAGTTTGTATTTTACAATGCCAGCCTGGAGTGCCTGCTTACAAACCAGTAAGCTACGACAATCTAGCATTCTACGCTGAGAAAGGTAAGGTTTATCTGTGTATGAGTGCATTATACTACCGTAAGAGTGTATATGGGGACTTACATAAAGAACACAAAGTAAAGAATGCTTGAAGAGCACGTTTTCCAAACCTCACAGTTTTAAGAGTATATAATAATGTTACGCAATACAGTTTGATTTATTTTCATGTAAGCCATTACTTTAACATAGCACTTCCTTCGGTTTTCTTACAAGTTCCCCTGTTACTTCAGATACCATTCACATTGTATACAGTGAATATCAGCATACAAGTTTTTGTAAAAAAAAAAAAAAAAAAAAAAGCCCCAAGCAGAAATTCACAAAATGCTGCCAGTATTGTTAAGCAGGAAAATTGTCTTTGCTCCTTGTTTCTTCTTCTTTATATGTGAAGGCTGAGCTGGAAAATGAAAACCTTTCCAGCGAACTACCTGCGATTTTGGACTGTGTTCAGCTGGTGCTTCAAGTTTATTGCTTGCTTCAGTAGACTGTCAATGCTCTTAAAGTGCACGCTGCTGAACGTCATACTTTTTACAGCACTGTGTTAAAAAAAAAAAAAAAAAATAGTAGGTAGTAGGATTAATACAAGTCACTATTCACAATCCCAGCTATTTGACTCTTAGCAGATACATATTGCTTATAAAATAATCATGGAAGCTTAAGATACATGGTCTAATACACATCTGCTATGAGCCAGGTTCAAACAATTGATGTAAAGGGCTTTCAGCTGCCTGGCACAAGGTTTTTCCTTTCTTGTTCATTGAAGGGCAAAGTATTCATAAACAGACTGGTTAAACAATGACTGGCCTGGCAGTTTTTTTTTCCGTTTTGCTAGTGGCTTATTTGGACAGACACCTTTTCTCTACTGAGAAAAGTTTAACAATTTTTACTAGCCATTTTGTTTCTCAAGAAAATGGTTTCTTCAAACAAGACTCCTCTACAAGCTGCTTGGGCTGGTCAATCTGGCAGCTATCCAGATTGTAGTATCCACTAGCTTTAGGACAGACCTGGACCCTGCTTTACTATTATATTGCAGGGAACGTGACCTTCGGGCACGGAGCTCTGCTTGTGGTGCTTTCCAGACCTCTGTGCACAGGATTAGTCACAGAATGCTTTCCAGGTACACAGCCATAGCATAGGCTCTGGTGTGACCCAGTCTTTAACCACTTAAAGAGGAAGTAAACCCCGATGAGTTTACTTCCTCTTTCATTCCCTGCAAAGGCAAAGCATAATGGACTACTATGCATCGCATAGTAGCCCATTATGTGTCACTTACCTGACACAGGAGCCAGCGAAGTCACCGCTGTACCCTGCAGCTCCGAGCATCCATCTTCTTGGTGGGTCTCTGTGAGTCTCGCTGCTCCGGTGCTGTGATTCGCCGGAGCAGCGATGACGTCACTCCCGTGCATGCGCATGGGAGCGGAGACTCGCGGCATTGCTGTCATCGACAATGCCCCGCTCAGTGCGCCTGCGCGCCGCTGTCTATGGCGCATGCGCCGTAGATAGCGGTGCCAGTCTTCGGGCAAATATCTCCTAAACCGTATAGGTTTGGGAGATATTTCTTGGACCTACAGGTAAGCCTTAATCTAGGCTTACCTGTAGGTCAAAGTGGTTTGTAAGGGTTTACAACCACTTTAAGGACTAGGCCTCTTTTTCAGACTCAGTGTTTTTTGTTTTTTTTTGCTAGAAAATTACTTAGAACCCCAAACATTTTATATATTTTAGAGAATAAAATGGCGGTCATTGCAATACTTTTTTTCACACCGTATTTGCGCAGCGGTCTTACAAGTGTACTTTTTTGGGGGAAAAATTCACTTTTTTTGAATAAAAAAAAAAAAAGACAACAGTAAAATTAGCCCAATCTTTTTTAAAATATTGTGACAGATAATGTTACGCCGAGTCACGCTTCAAAATTGCGCCCGATCGTGGAATGGCGTCAAACTTTTAGCCTCAAAAATCTCCATATGCGACATTTAAAAAATCCTACAGGTTGCATTTTTTGTGCTACAGAGGAAATCTAGGGCTAGAATTATTGCTCTCGCTCTACCAATCGCGACGATACCTCACATGTGTGGTTTGACTACCATTTTCATATTGCGGGCACTACTCACGTATGCGCTCGCTTCTGCGCGCGAGCTCATCGTGACGGGGTGTTTTTAAAAACCTTTTTTTTTTATTTTAATTGATTTTATTTTTACACTGTTTAAAAAATAAAAAAAAATGGATCACTTTTATTCCTATTACAAGGAATGTAAACATCCCTTGTAATAGAAAAAAAAAAAAAAAAGCATTACAGGTCCTCTTAAATATGAGATCTGGGGTCAAAAAGTCCTCAGATCTCATATTTGGACTTAAATGCAATAAAATAAAAAAAAAGATGTCATTTGAAATGAATGACATAAAAAAAAAAAAAAAAAAAAAAAAAAAAAAAAAGATACCTTTAAGAGGTATGGGCGGAAGTGACATTTTGACGTCGCTCCTATGGTATAGAGACGAGTGGGGGCCATCTTAGTCTCACTAGTCTCTATACCCAGCCATAGGACCCGATCGCCTCCGCTGCTACCGCCAGCTCCGGTAAGTGGTGTGGGGTGCGGGAGAGCGGCAGGAGGGGGTGACACCTCTCCCGCCGCCGATAGTGGTGATCTTGTGCCGAACCCGCCGCAGAGACCACCGTTATCGCACACACGACCGGCGCCTGGAGAGATGGATATCTGGTTGTGGCAGCAGCTGCTGCCATTACCGAGATATCCCTCTTCAAAAATAGGACATACATTGGCGTGCGCTGGTCGTTAAGTGGATAAAGATTCATTTATGAGTAAGCCATGTAGGCTAAGCATGGGGGGGGGCACAATATTTAAATCATTAGGTGCCATTATTATCCCTTTTTTCTGTTGGGCTTCACAGAAAGGGTCTAAATTCTGCGGAATTGAGTGCTGCATCAATAGGTCAAGTCTGTGGCTTGAACTGGTGCCGTTATTAGTCTGGGATCTCCGACTGGCCCTAATGCCTTGTACACATGGTTGGAAATTCCGACGGAAAAGGTCCGATCGGATTATATTGTCGGAAAATCAGAACGTGTGTGGGCTCTATCAGACTTTTTCCGTCGCAACTGGATTTAATCTTTTCTTCCTCCAAGACTTCTGCCTTTTCTCTGCAGACTTAAGATATAGCTCCAGACTGGCCCAGGTGGTTGTATTACACTGACCGGGCTACACACCTGGCAGACATCTTCTGGGCTCTTCCAGATCATCTGGATCTTCTATCCCAAGGGCTGGGGTTTCACAGCTGCTGCCATAGTAATTTTTGCATTTCCCCCCCCCCCACACGTTAATAATGCACATTTTAGTTCCTCACCCAGCAGAACCTACCTAGGACTTCTACCATCTGCTGAACATTTGATGTCAGTTTCTGTTCCTATTGCTCCCTGAGCAGCATTTCACTCAGGTATCCCACAACATGAGTCCCCAAAAATTTCAGAACCAGACACAAAACCTTGGTAAACACCCTTGGTGCCAAAGACAGACTGAAAGACAACTTCGCAAATTGGCAGTGGCAATCCTCCACTGCAAAGAGCAATCACCCCTCGAGACAACAGTCCTTCCAGGGCCTTAAACAAAAAAACTCTCTTCGTTGATGTGAAGATACATTTGAGCACATAAAGAGTGGATGAGGAAAGCAGCAAAACTCCAGTTTGTAGCCTTTGGATACCAGGCTGCAGACCCAGCTGTTTTTCTATAAACTGAGGAATGCTGGAAGTGGGAGGCATTAGATCAGGTTGATGTATGATGGCCAGTCTGCTGAGTCCCAGGTTCATTATTTTGAAGTATGCCCAATGGTTAGATCCTGTTTTAAAGAGGAAGTAAACCCTGATGGGTTTACGTCTTCTTTTTCTCCCTTCAAAAGGTAAAGCATAATGGGCTACTATGCATCGCATAGTAGCCCATTATGTGTCCCTTACCTGACACAGGAGCCAGCGATGCCACCGCTGTCCCCTGTAGCACGGAGTGTCCATCTTCTTCCGGGTATCGGTACTCCGGCCACTCACAGCGCTGATGCGCATGGAAGCCGCCACTAACGGCATATCGCCATAGCAGCGGCATGCTGCTAACGGCGATAGTGCATGCGCCGTAAACAGCGGCGACTGTCTTTTAGTAAATATCTCCTAAACAGTGTCTTTCCAGTGATCACGTGACTCCAGGCTCTATGCTACTCTCCTCCCTGGCTGATGTCAGCAGGGGAATCTTGGCCGCGCCCACTGGAGATATCAGACAGAGAGAGCCGAGAGCCTGGAGTCATCTTATCGCTGGAAGACACTGTTAAAACCGGTAGAATTCTTTTTTTTTTTTTTTTTTTTTATATATAAAGCACAGGCACTAGGGTGCGGCCTTTTATCTGACAGAGGGGATGATATAAAGATGAGATAGTGGCTTAACAACCACTTTAATATATTAATTAAAAAATATATATATATTTTAGGTATTGTTTGTGTGATGACATTTCTTTCAGAGATCTTACACCTAAAAAGTCCAGCATTATTCGGCTTTTACCAGGAAGCTAGCAATTGGTATGATGCTTTCAAATTCGAAATACTTACATTTTCTGGTAATGTTGATTCCGATTATTAACAAAAAGTTATTTTGCCAGAAGGATTACAGACCAGCATCTGACTTAAATAAGATAACCATCATGTCCAGAAATGAATGCATCCTAGGCCCCAACTTGCCAAGGTGCAGATTACTTTCTTTTATGGAACAACATGTTACCGGACTTATTCAAAGTGCCTCTTTACTCCCAGATTAGACCTACTGGATCAGAAATTCTATATGAATTGTCTCACCTTCCATTACTCTCTATTTGTTTTATGGTGATAAATGAACAGCTGTACCTGCAAGCATACTCCACTGTGTAAATTGATCCTTGGCTTTGCTCTTCCCAGTTCTGCATATCAGCCTGTAATATCAATATCAGAAGGAATGTGAAATTATCATGGTAAAGCATACAACCAGACTAATGTAATCAACTGAAAAAGGTCTAAAGTCAACAGCACTTCAGACTTGCTTGTATGCCCACCTTGGTAGCTCGGCACCAACATCTATACAATCCTATCTTAATGTTTTAAATGTAACTATCAGAGCAGATTACCAATGAAGGAATACAGAGGTGTGGCTTTGTTCACAATAACAGGGGAGAACTTAATAGAATTGCCATACTAAGGGGTTGTGTTAATGCTGCAGGGTTCATTGAATGGACACTGACATAAAAAAAGCAGTGTGTCTGCATTTTTATGCAATGCAGCACCCAAAATGTTAGAATGCATGGCAGAATGTCACAACATGCTGTTGTAAAGAGTTAAGTGTGTGTGTGTTTTATTTTTTTTTAACAAAAATTTTAATAAATTTTTAATAACATTTTTTTTTAAATTTTAAATAAAACAAAAACCCCTGAACATTGCAATGTGTTGTTATAACGCACTGCAGATGCACATTGGGGGTTATTTACTAGAATTCAAGAGTGCAAAATCGGCTGTAGCTCTGTATAGAAACCAATCAACTTCCACGTTTTACTGCTAAAGCTTAACTGAACAAGCTGAAGTTAGAAGCCGATTGGCTCCCGTGCAAAGCTGCACCAAATTTCGAGTGCTCCAGTTTTAGTAAATATACCCCAATGTAAACAAGCAGACATACATTATAAGCATCATAATGTGTGCTGCTGGTGTATATGGGTCCTTTGAAATAATTTGTAAAAAAATTAAAAAAGAAGGCATACACTAAGGAGGGTAAAGAAACAGTCTAGGAAGTAGAAAAAGGCAGGCTAGTTCACTTCAAGAGTAAGTAAAGTGCAAGCAGTGAATTTAACATTTTATGATAAAGGTTTTCACATTCTGGACACCGATTTCTGATGGGGTTGGAGTTTCTTTGCTGCTTTCCTACTGACCAGCGTGACATGGCATCACCTGGTGGTAAGATGTAATGATATACTCCAACACTACCCAGAAGCATTGGAGTTTTTCTTGACAAAGCAGCTCAGGATGTAGCTGTAACAGCAGGGTATAAGAGGCTGTACCACTTATTGTGTTAAAGTGTGATCACATTTGCACCACTATGGAAAAAAAAAAAGTCTAGCCACACAAGCAAATATGACAAATCCATATATCAATATCATACCATGTGTTAATACTACAGTAGTTAAAGAGGTTCTTCAGGTGCCCCCCCCCCCCCCCTTTCAAAAAATAAAAAAATAACAGTCAGCAGCTACAAATGCTGCAGCTGCTGACTTTTACTGAAAGGACACTCACCTGTCCAGGGATCCAGTGCTGTCCTCACTTGGGCTAACTGTGGGAAATGCTGTAGCGGCTAACCTTTACTGAAAGGAAACTCACCCATCCAGGGATCCAGTGGTGTTTTCACCCGGCTAACTGTGGGAAGCTGGGTGTGATTGCTTGCGGCTTAACAGCTGGCTCCCTACTGTGCATGCGTGAGCCACGCTGCATCCTGCGAATGGTCACGCAGGCTCCTGGGACCTGACATTTCCCAAGTAGCTGAGGGGGAGGGGTGGAGATTTTGAATTTCCTGCTCAGATCGCCTAAGTGATCCAGGTGCAAGTGGGAGCAGGTACCCACACTCCCTCCCCCCCCCCCCCCCCAGAAAAAGTATTCAAACATTGAAGAGGAAGGGGGTAGGAGGCAGAAAAGCAGAACTTTCCATTAGGGGTAAAGTTACACTTTAAGTTATATATTCAAGCACTCAACCCATGGTCACATCTCTTATAGCGAGGAACCTATTCTGAATAAAGAGGTTAAACTTGATTGTTTTCCAGTATAAAATGCCCTTCTTGATCTGTTGCAAAAGAATTATACAAAACTCCTTTAGGTGCAGCAGCATTGCATGGCCAAATAATTGTCAAAGTATCATAGCACTGGAAACCAAAAAATGACCTGGTAATGAAGGGACATTTTTGACTACTATGCAAGTGGTTAAAGTGAAAACACTTCTGCTTTTTTTAAATTTGAGGTTCTGATACTATGTCCTCTGGATTTATGCTTGTAACTATGCCATTCCATACTAAAATGATAAACCCTCTGAAAAAGTCAAAATTTTGTTTTACATCAGGGTTGTCTGAACACAAATGGACTAACACAGCAGATAAAGGAAAAGCACTCTCACCTTGTGCTGGGCCAGCTCCGGCAATGATCTACGCACATGTTCCTGCAGGCGATACAAAGCTACTGAAGGCTCATTGGCGAGGACATACATACTCTCCGTGAACTTGTCTGTGACTGAAATGAACAAAGCGTACATAGTGTGACTTACGAGGAAAAGCAATGCCCAACATTAGGTGAATCCCCTTTCTTTCTGTATATTATGTTTATTTTTACATCTATGCATACTAATGCTAATGTTCAGACTGAATCTTGGAAGGCCAAGAAACCAACAGAAGTCAATAAAATCTACCCAGTGCTTATATGGGTTGGCATGAACGCTGTGGATGCATATGTGCGGCGGCAACTTGGTGTTAAGACCCACATCTGCTGCTGCTGCATATGTGTTTTGCACAGTTGGAGTGAGGTTAAGCCCTGGTTCACACTGGTGCGCTTTAACCTGTAAAATCGCATGTCAAATCGGTGGCAATTGCCGGCAATGAGACCCTCCCAATATAAAAAGTTGTTTCTGTACTAATTTTTGCAATTTCAAATTGACATCTGTGCATAAACCCACACAGATGTCTGTGAAATCGCCGCTGAAATCTGGACTGACATGCGGGAGTGCGAGTTCAGCTGAACTCGCACGGCTGCATTCCCTCAGCTCAGTGTGAACCTGGGCTAAAGGAGAAGTACAACTAAAGCTCATTTGGCTGTACTTCTCCTATGGATCACAGGAGTGCAGTTTGTTCTGCACCCCTATGACCTGTTTTCAGCAGACAACAGGCTGGAGCCCACTGTCAGCTGACGTCGCAGAGCCGGTCCAGGCTCGGGCAAGATCACGGCAATGGAGTTGGGATCCACCCACATGCCTGGACCCACACCTGGCTTAGCCTCTCAGCGAGCCCCCGAGTGCCTAAGCTGTCACCTATGTATAACTGGATAGGTAGTATAGCAGAAAGTAAAAAGATTATAAAGATTGTCGTTTTTTTTTGTTTATAGCACAAAAAATATAAAAAACGCAGAGGTGATCAAATACCACCTAAAGAAAGCTCAATTTGTGGGGAAAAAAAAGTAATCAATTTTATTTGGGTACAGTGTTGCACGACCACATAATTGTTAGTTAAAGCGACGCAGTGCTGGATCGCAAAAAATGGCCTGGTCATTAAGGGGTAAATCCTTCCGGTCCTTGGTTCTAAAGCCTTAAAGTTTTACATTAATGCACTCCATGCATTATAATAAAAAACCCTCTGTGTCCAGGATCACTCCCCAAACCCCCCCTTATACTTACCTGAGCCCATTCTCAATCCAATGTTGTGCATGAGAGCAGCAGCTCTCTCCCTCCTCACTGGGCAGATTGATAGCACAGGGAGCCCTTGGCTCCTGCTGCTGTCAATCAAATTCTATGAAGAGGGTGCAGGGGGATAAAGACCGCTGTCTGTGTCTATGGACACAGGCAGTGGGGCTTGAGATTGAGCCTTCAGGAGTACCCCCCAGCAAGCTGCTTGCTATGTGGGTACTCGAAAGGAAGGAGGAACCAGAAGCACCAGTGGGGGAACCCAGAAGAGGAGGATCAGGGCTGCTCTGTACAAAATCATTGCACAGAGCAGGCAAGTATAACATGTTATGAAAAAAAAAATAAAGGTTTAGAATCAAGCTGAATTCTGTGTCTCCTATCACTTTATTTATTTTACCATGTTATTCGGCCAATGTAGTATACTGTAGTAGCATCAGCTATATACAGTAAGCTATGCCGTGTTCCAGCAGTAGTACGGGTGACTTCCTGCCTGATGACGAAACAAAACTGAGTCGGCCTGAATGCTTCTATGCCATTCAGAAGAAGCCTTGTTTTTTTTTTTTATCAATGAATATGAGGCTTCCTCTGATTAGCCCAGGTGGAAATTGTGATACCATCTGCCCACCTTGGCCAATCAAGGGAAGAGGTTATAACCCATCGGCTTTTTTTTTGTTGCCCTCTGTGCCCCATTGAGGTGATTTCCCTTCACTTCGTGCCCCATAGCCTCAAAAAGAATGAAGAGGAAACCCCTGGCAGTCACCATGGTCAGCAGTACTAATGTCCTCATTTCCCTTCTATTAAAGCGGTTCTTCACCCTAAAGAGGAAGTTCCGCTAATCTGATCCCTCCCCCCCTCCGGTGCCACAATCGGCACCTTTCAGGGGGGAGGGGGGGGGTGCAGTTACCTGGATAATCCAGGTATCTGCACCCACTTCCGGGCAGACCGCCGCAGACGCCCCGCCCCCCGTTGTGTTCTGGGAAACACACAGTTCCCAGAGACACAGCGGGGGACCATAAGAGATGCGCAGCGCGACTCGCGCATGCGCAGTAGGGAACCGGGCAGTGAAGCTGTAATGCTTCACTTCCCGATTCCCTGACAGAGGATGGCGGCGGGGGCAGCAGCGAGACGAGCAATCGCTCGTCATCTGCCGCCGACATCGCTGGACCCTGGGACAGGCAAGTGTGATTTTATTAAAAGTCAGCAGCTGCAATATAAGTAGCTGCTGGCTTTTAATATTTATTTATTTTTTTATTATTTTTTTTTTAGGTGCAGAACCGCTTTAATGTTCTGGTTTCAACCCAAAATTTGGAATTTTCTTTTACTTTCACTTTTGATAGCAACTCTTATATTGTAAGCTCTAACAAGCAGGGCCCTCTGATGCCTACTGTATTGTAACTATACTGTCTGCAACTCATGTTTTGAAGTTCTGCATAAACTGTTGGCGCTATATAAATCCTGTATAATAATAACCATAAACAGGCCTATTTGAAGCGTGAATCCTCCTAACAGGGGTCACAGACAGCAATGACAACTGACAGGTGATCTAATCCCTCTCCACTCTATCCAAGAAAAAAAAAAAAAGTTTTGCCTGCAGTTAAAAGTATATATTTTTTCAATTTTACATTTGGAAGGGTTAGAACACCTGTCAGGCTTTTATTGCTGTCTATGTACCCATTGGGGAAATTCACCCTCTCTTGACTTGTTCTGGTGACTATTGGCATCAGTACTGAAAGTAAGAGGAAAAATCCAAAATGTAAGCGTTGTCACCAGAACAGGGAATCTTCCAATGGGAAAACCCGTTCCTGTGACAACTATCTAATGGCCCATGCACTTGATCAGAAAATCTTACAAAAAACACACTCGTAAAATAATCTGATCGTTGGTACACAGCTTTCCAGAGCCGATCACATGTGAAATTACATGAAGCCACAAGCAACCAAAATTTTTTTTGTGCGATACTAGATCGTATGATATTTAAAGCAGTTGTAAACCCTCATGTTTTTTCACCCTATGCATTAATTTGAAAAAACTTCTGTCAGTCAACGGCCCCCCAGGCTTTTACTTACCTGAGCCCTGTATTTCGCTTGGCGGAGACGCGCTGTCCCTCTCTGCAT
This sequence comes from Lithobates pipiens, assembly GCF_037356315.1. Lineage (NCBI taxonomy): Eukaryota > Metazoa > Chordata > Amphibia > Anura > Ranidae > Lithobates > Lithobates pipiens. The sequence continues at coordinate 119,554,018 of NW_027507718.1, read as the reverse complement.
GGGGTCCGGCTCTTGGTTGAATAGATCGATAGCAGCACAGGCACTGGCTTCCGCTGCTGTCAATCAAATCCAATGACGCAGGCGGCAGGGCAGAGTCCGGCATTCATGTCTATGGACGCCGAATGCTGGACTCAAGAGCACACCCGCAAGGTAAACCCCCGGGAGAGTGCTGCTCCTGGGGGGGGGTTCTGATAAGAGGAGGAGCCCCGGGGGACCCCAGAAGTCGAGCATTGGGGCCACTCTGTGCAAAACGAGCTGCACAGTAGAGGCAAGTATGATGTTTGTTTTTTTTTTAATAAAATATTAATAATAAAAAAAACCTTTACAATCACTTTAATCAGTATAGTTGTCGTTCAAAAAATACACTTAATCACTTCCGATTTTTTTTTCGAAAAAAAAAAAAAAAAAAAAGATAAAACAAAAAGGAAAAAAAAAAAAAGAAAACTACACACGGACGATCATTCACCCGATAATCTTATTGTGTGTTCCAGACATAAGAGAGGATTTACCCTCATATTGGAAAGACATCCATTCACTTCCTGTTGTGTTTCTAGAAAAGGGGTACAGATGGAAAAAATAAAAACCGATACGGATTAATACCAGTCCAATGGAAAGTTTGGGCTTTGGTTACACTTTAAATGCCATTACCGTGTGTAGTGAGCAGAAGACTCATATGAATAATCGATAGAATAAAGGAAACAATACTAAGAGCAGCTCTCATATCACTTACTTCTTTGAATGATCGGCCCTGCCATCGCTTTACCCCCTCCAAAACACCACCGGCTCACCTTTTTTCACCTTAATCTGCATCTCCTGCTCCTCCATGGCTTGAAGTTAACCAGTGCACCGCCTCTACACGTCCGGGTGAGCATGGTCCGTCACGGACAACTGTCCGGGTGCACAGGCACTGAAGGTTCCGCCTGTAGTGCGATGCTCAGCAAGACTGTCGTGTAGAGCAGAGTCTCCTGGCTGTGCTAGTCTGCGCTGTTCATCTTTTCAGTCATAGGAAGAGCCCGGTAACAGGTCGGTACTACAAGTTCCAGCATGAAGAACTACACACACATCAACTGACGGTCAACAAAGCAGGCAGAGACAGAATCCACCAATCGGAGGAGGAGGAAGCCTGCGACCAATCAGGAATCCTCTTACATCCAGCTTCCAGGAAGTGTCTGAAGAGGTACCTGGTACGAAGAAGAAGGAGTAGAGGGGGGACAGCAGGAGGTCTTTGCACGGGTGGGTGACTCGATTCTATGGGAATGCATCTATGGGCTGGCACTGACATAGGAAGGGGAACACAAGCTCTTGTAATGACAACTTTACTGCAATCATCTTCAATGGAATTTACTAAGACTGGAGCAGCTGTGCATGGCACCCAATCAGCTTCTAGCTTTCATCTTTAAAGTGGAGTTCCAGTCATTTGCGTGTTTATTAAAAGTCAGCAGCTACAAAAACTGTGGCTGCTGACTTTTAATAAACACGCTTACCTGACCCACGGTTCAGTATTCACCTCAGCAGTTTTCTTCCTCTCTCCTGCCTTGACGGCATCTCTACTATGGGCACCCGGATGTGACAGCTTGCGGCTTCACAGCTGGGTGTCCGACTAGGTTTGCCACCTCATCCCTTTCTAAAACTGAACACATAATAATCACACAGGTTATGTGGCTGATTAAGGTGGTAATTAAACCCACTTGATGCCTTATCTGCATTAAAGTGACCTCAGAACCTGTGTATTTCATATGTGTTCAGGTTTAAAGGGATGAGGTGGAAACCCTACGTGGGGCACAGCAGGGGGACTGGTGCGTCCCTGTTCTCTGTTTCAGATACGAATAAGGTCCGAATTTTTTCCTGAAACTGAGCCAAAGACACACAGGACCCTTCTGCTCTGCGCTCCGTGGCTGCTCCGGAGATGTGTGAACCAGCACCATTGAGAGCTGGTCACAGTCTCCTGTCATGCGAATTGGATGTGGAGAAACCTGCATCCAATTCACATCAGTGTGAACATTGCTTTGTGGCAAGAAAAAAAACTGCCAGATGCCCCAGGAGCAATAAAAAAAAAAAACATCCAGTGTGCATGATGCCTAAGGCCCCTTTCACATGGGCGCCTCCAGCTGACGGACTCCACTTTCTCAGCGGGGGATTGCTCCACTGATCCTCGCTGAGAGAGCAGATGACAGGTCCGTCTCCACCCCTCTGTGCCGAACGGACACAGTCCCGCACTTCCCTATGGGGAAATCGGGTGAAAACAGACCGCTTGTCCCTTTTCATGTCATCCGCCAGATGGATGGAAAATAGGACCACCATCCGTCTGGATTTGGCAGACAGGATCGGATAGCGGCAGATGTCAGCGGACAGGTGACCACTGACATCCACTCCATAGATGAAAGTGCAAGGTCCGATCAGGTCCGCCTGAAAAACTGACATGCCAACCTGATCAGACAGCACATGTGAAAGGGGCCTTAAAGTGGTTGTAAACCCATTACAACCACTTTAACCTACAGGTAAGCCTAGATTAAGGCTTACCTGTAGGTGCAAGAAATATCTCCCAAACCTAAATGGTTTAGGAGATGTTTGCAGAAATAGCAGCACCGATGTAGACATCGGGCGCAGACGCACTGTGCATGCCGTTTCTAACGCGATCATGCCATTAGTGGCGGCACCAGCGTGCATGCAGGGGAGTGACGTCATCTCTGCTCCAGCCAGTCACAGCGCTGGAGCAGCGATACCCGGAAGACACTCCGAGTCAACATGTCAGCGACAGAGGAGGTGAACGAGGGTCGCTTAGGGGGCTTCGATCTCAGGTAAGTAATTCATAATGAGCTAGTATTCTATGCATACTAGCTCATTATGCCTTTGTTCTGCAGGGTTTTTTTTTTTTTTTTTTTTTAAAGAGAGGGACTTTCTCTTTAAGCTTAAGGGATACACTTACCTTTGGGAACATGTTCCATGCTTCACGCGTTTTTAGGCTGGAGCATGTAATATGTGTCCCAATGCTGCAGCCGCAGCCCAATTTTCAGAGAAGCCCCTCGTACTAGCCATCACTTTTTGAAATCAGCTCCACCTACACAGCACATCATTCATTCACACAACTCTGTTTGTGAATAAACTACAAGTGTTAACCTCCTTTGCAGCTGTCAGTTTGTAGTTCTGAACTACCATGACACTGTGGAGTGGCGTGTTAGTTCATTAATTCTACCTGTCAGATTGTACCTGCTTGCCCGTACAGGCACACTGACACAAGGACAGGTCTGCATAGCCTGCCTGGTGCAATGCTTTACGGGCTGCTTTATCTGCACATGTATTTTTCCTAAAAGTGAAATTTAATATGGAAGTTCACCCTTAAATGAAAAGTCTCTCCTGTCCACCCCTCTTCCTGAATATTGGCTTTTTTTTCAGAAAAAGAGTTTCGGTCCTGCCTCCAATACATGTTATTTGCTTAGTCCAATTAGAGGTACTGTGTCTGCTGTGCCCCCTGGGATATGTGCATCACAGGAGGCCTTAGTGTTTATTCACAAGGGGGGGGGGGTGTCATTGGGGGCTCTCCACCTGAGTCCTGAAGAGCTGGTGGGCTTTGTGATGACGTCAGATACAAACATGGTGGCAAGGAACCTGAGCATCTAAACTGTGGATAACCCGCCACAGTTTATGCAGAGGTTACAAAAAAAACGACGGGATGAGAAGGTGAAGATCTGCTTTAACGTGGTTGTTCCTTACATATACCCAGTGAAGTGACTGGCCTCAGGTGATACATAGAGATGAAACAAATCCTCCTACATAGTTTGTATCTGTTTATCTGCAGTCTTTCCTCTCTACAGTTGCTCAAATTCCAGCATTTATAAAGCTTGTCTGAGCTGTCAGAACACGGGCCAGAGAGCTGAAGATGCACTCTGCAGAACTCAGTGAGGAGAGGTCCAAGAGCAGATTGGAGAGAAGGGACCACACACACACACACACACACACACACACACACACACACACACACACACACACACACACACACACACACACACACACACACACACACACACCTGAAACTGGAGATCCCTCTCATGTCACCATTTTTTTCTTGGTGTCAGGGAAAACTTGTCAGAAGTAATTCATGCTGATAGCAGAGGAACAAAGCAACATGCAAAAAATGACACTTGGTGCTCTGGATTGAGACACACGATAGAGGGATATTATTTGTTCACATTTCTTGTCTGAGATTTACAACCACTTTAAGCTGTTCCCCCATCCACCTTGTTTGTATGGATGAAGGAATGTGTTTGTTTTTTGTTCAGCCCACTGGCTAAACAATGGTCACCAGGTCAAATAAATTGGGATGGATGTTTCCGGAAGGTAATCAAGCAGCAAAACCTGTCAGTGGTTCTAATCCTTCCCTACTCTATTCAAAACTAAAAAAAAGAGTTTGGTCATTCATATGATAATACTAGATATCATCATGAGCTGAACAAGAGAAATTAATTTGATTCTCCAATCCATGTGAAACAGCATGGATATATTTATCTCCGCTGCCAGAAGGAATTAACCAAAATTTGAATGATCTATGTTCTAATATATATATATATGTCATTGCTAAGCGTTAAAAATATAATATTTAAAATATCTTTGGTTCTAAAGAACGTGCTGTTATTTTTTTTGTTCTATGTGCGTACAATTATAACACATTATTTATTAAACTCTCTATTCTTATCCTAGAAATGGCAGATCCTATGGCGGACGCCACAGGCTTTCCAATTACTACTGATGAGAACACCGTCATCTTACATCTTTACCCAGCAAATCAGAGTGGCTCAGACACGGAGGAAGAGATGACTCATATGAATGGTATGGATTTAAAAGAACTGTGATCCTGTGGAGAGGTTAGCCTAGAAGGAACTGTCCAGATGGCCACTAGGCTACCTGAGAGTGTAAGTGCAGCTGCCTTAGTCGTGGGGCCACCATATCAAGTGAATTAGAGGATAGAACCTCCTCTCCCCTCTTCATCAGCAATTTGCAATATTCTGTAAACATCCTACATTAGGAAATGTTGTTAGTGTGCCACTTACTGCCAAGTGCTGTAGGAGATGATGTCATCATAGTTGGGGAAGCAATGAGAAGTGAGAAATCCTTGTAATGGCCCTAATTTATAATTGCCTTAAAGTGGTTGTAAAGGCTCAAGTTTTTTCTTATCGTACATCATGGGACACAGAGCCATAGTAGTTACTATGTGGGTTATAGGCCACCTTCAGGTGATGGACAATCGCACACCCTAAGACAGGAAGTCCACTCCCTATATAACCCCTCCCACTACTGGGAGTTCCTCAGTCTTTTCGCCAGTTTCTAAGGTGTTGGTCATGAGTGAAGATGTGATGTGATGTGCTCCATTGGAGCAATCCTTGCTGGGGCTATCTATGCAGCCGGATCCATTCAAAGTGTCTTTTTGGGCCAAATTGAATGATTACCGGGCCTCGTGTCTGAAGAAACAAGGTTTTGCCTGTAACGCTTCTCTTTTTTGAGAGCTGGACCCCGGGCTCCAGTATTTTAAGCAATAGAATTTTACTGGTGGGGTGCTATTACAGTTCCAGGATTGTGGGTTCCCCGAGGTTTCCCAGTTCCTGAAGGTTTGTTAACGGAACCCACCGTGAAGGGTGAAGATTGGGTCTGATACCACAGAAAACCCTGCGGCGGGAAAGGTAAGTGGAGTTTTTCTAAAGAATTTTTAAACTTTCTTATGAAATGTCTCCTTTAAAAAAGCAAATGTTGTCATGCCACTGGGGGCTGTATGGACCACTGGGGGCTGTATGGAGCACGTACCTTCTCATGCTTTCCTCAGAGATCACGCTGTGTCACAGAAGCAGCAGGCTTTTTTCCTCCGGCTAGTAGGCAGACCACCGGTAAGTTTGGGGGGGTTTTGCTTCCACCAGACACCCTCCACACCTAGGCTGAGCTCTGCCCCTCTTCACGAGGCTGAGCGTTAGGGGAGAGCTAAAAAACAAATGGCGATGATGTTTTCTTTCATCGGGGGGAGCGATGCGACGGAGGGGGTGGGACTTAGCTTGGCATTGGCATCCTCTAATGCTGGCCTGGGAGTGTGTTGTAAAAACTCCATTTGTGCTGGCTGCAAGTTGTCGGAGGGACACAAGCTAAAAGGGCCATGAAGGAGGTTTGGTGACACAGGCATTTCCTATTTGACACATTTACTATTTGCATCAGACCGAGCATTAATTGCAGCGGCAGTTGCTGAACTATTGCTCAAGCAGTGGATGCGATTTCTTCTGGTCGTACCTCTGCTTTTGTGCATTTGGCTAAGGTCAGAAGGGGGGTTGAAACACCCACAAAAAAGGGCTAAAAGGGTCTCCCTCAAGCTCTGGAATGCCTACTCATCTCTACAATGGCATCCTCCCCTGAGAGGGGGTAGCTGGTCAGAGTGAGCATCAGGGCCATGAAATGTTTGCAACTGTTTTCAACACTGCAGCCCCTGTTTATGTTGCTAAAAAAGTATTTTTTCCACAGCCATGATAGGATTGAAGGAAAAAAAAAGAAAAAGGTTAGTGGCTTTAATCGCATCCCAGTGTGGGATACGATTAATCTTCCATCTTCCATTACCCAGGACCCTCAAACTGAGGAACTAGGGGCAGGAGGAGATGAATTCCCTCAGGGGACCGTGGTGAGGCTAATGACTCCTCTTCTGAGGTGTCAAATGTGGGTGGATTAACTTTCACAATCTGTAAGATTGATGGTGCAATTTCTTGCTGAATGGTCCGCTCGACATTTATGTATCCTTAACTGAGTATTTGGATTCCGCCTCCTCAAGCTGTGCATGCCTTTCCTGTCCATTCATTCCTGGAAAAGCTTTTTTGTATCTGAGTGGATCACCCAGATAAGCATTTTTTTCTCTCCTAAAAAGTTTTTTCACGCTTTATCCTATGGTGGAGAAAATTCACTAAAAGAGGGGAATACCAGCAATTAACACTGCTATATCCTCTGGGAATAAGAGTTTGACTTGTCTGGCAGACAATGCTCAAATGCTTAGGGATCCAATGGATAAAAAGTTGGAATTCCTATTATTAAAAAAAAACACTTTTTTTTCTCTGGCAGATTGAGTGTCTCAACCTGCACTAATAGTAATTGGTTAATTGTTGAGAGACCAGATTAAACAGGTGTTTAAGGTTATCCTGCTCAGCAGGCTCAGGATCTGACAAGCTACTAGCAGCTTTATGTTTGCAATAGTTGCTATGAGAGATTCTATCCTTCAGGCCTTGCGGCCCTTGCTAAGCTCCTGGCTAGTCTTCCTTTTGTGGTAGCTATTTGGGGATGATTTGGGTAATACATCCAAAGAAATTCTAGTGAAAAAAGTACCCCTTTGCCATTTAAGAAAAGGAGTAAATGTATTTTAATTTTAACAAGCTCCTTCTCCTGTGCCAGGGGCATCAGCCTCCAGGCAGTCACAACGACCTTCAACATCAAGTTCAAAAGGTAATCCTCAGGGACAAAAGATGTCTTGGGGGAGGGAACCTACAAAATACTGAAGCCTCCTTATGAGGAGGCGCCCTTGCTTACTCCAGTAGGGGCAGGAAGAGTGTCGAGACAGATGGGGGACTTCCTCAATATCTCCAAGGTACAAAGTGGAGTTCTGAGAGTTCCTGTCTCCTCGTTTTCTCAGATCAAACGTTCCTAAGGATCCAGAGAAAGGTCTTTCTCTCAAGCATGGACCATCTTTTGCCAAAAAATTATCATGGGGGTCCCCATGTAAGAGCAGAGGTTGGGGTTTGGTTCAAACCTTTTTTTTTTTTTTCAAAACCGAATGAACATTCTGGATCTCAAAAATCTAAATTAAATTCCTTAATATAACCACTCTTTTTTGCATGGAGTCAAGTCAATCAGTTATCTCCATCCTACAATGAGGAGAACTTCTGGCGTCAATCGACATCAAAGATGCATACCTCCATGTGCGTATTTCCTCGCTCACTAGTAATATCTACTTTTCAAGGTGAAAAAAACTATTTTCAGTGTGTAGCTCTGCTTTTCGGTCTAGCTACTGCACCTTGAGTGTTTACAAAGGTTCTGTCCCCTCTTCTAGCCAGATTAAGGGCCCAAGGTTAATGATTATGGTTTACCTAGATGATCTGTTCTTGATAAACCATTCGGTAGCCCGCTTAGACCAAAGTATGGTCACCACATTCAACTACCTGGAATATCTAGGTCGGATTCTCAACATAGAAGAAATCTTCTTTAAAACCATGAAGAAGGCTAAAATACTTCGGTCTGATCATAGATACACCCAGTAAAGGGTATTCTTGCCCCAGGCAAAAATTAGAGCCATAAAGGAACTGATTCAGGTAGTTGAAGCAAGATGAACTCTTCTATTCAGCTTAGCTTTGTTGGGAAAGATGGGGGCTTCATTCGTTTCATTCGAGACTGCTGCAAGAGTTCAAGCTCTAGATTTCCAATGTGTCTGACTCCAAAGCCTATGGCCACATCACCCTGAAAGCGCCCGATCTCATCGGCTCTTGGGGGCTAAGCAGGATCAGGCCTGGTTATTGCCTGGATGGGAGACTGCCTGGAAATACCAGGTGCTGTAGGCTCGGTGTGCTGGAGCCTCAGTTAATAGTTCATAACCAAAAATCTGCAAAGGGGACAATCCTTCTTTCAGTTATCTGGGAAGCTGTAACAACAAATGTCAACCTTTTTTGGGTTGGGGAGCAGTCCTGGAAGAGGCAACTGTCCAAGAGAAGTAGCCCAGATCAGAAATGGCTTTGCCCATTAACATTCTAGAAATTCAGGCAGAGCACTTGGTCCTGAGGGCCTGAACGTTCAGTTTACGGAATTGTTCTGCCAGGATTCAATCTGATAATGCCACAGCAATGGTCTATATTAATCACCAAGGGGGCACAAGAAGTTTTTCAGCCCAGAGAAAGGATATGATTCACCTATCTTGGACAGAAAACAATGTACTATTCCTATTGGCAGTCTTCATTCTAGAAATAGAAAATTGTCAGGTGGACTACATGAGTCGCCAGCAGTTGTTCCTGGGAGATTGGGTACTTCACCCCGATATCTGGATCCCAGACGTATATCCGTTTGCGTCCAGGTTTAACAAAGAAATCAACAACTTTGTGTCAAGAACAAAGGATCCTCTAGCATGAGGAACAGATGCCTTGCTATTCCCGTGGAATCAGTTCTCACTGATTTATACATTCCCTCCTATTCTGCCTTCGTCCTCGACTTCTTCGCAGGATCAAGCAGGAAGGGAAGTTGTGATTCTTGTGGCCCCCAGCATGGCCCAGGAAATCTTGGTATGCAGAGATCGTAAAGATGGCGGTAGGGGACCCATGGACCCTACCGCCACGGCCAGACCTTCTCTAGCAAGTTCCGGTATTCCATCCTACTTTACAAACGCTAAATTTAACGGTTTGGCTATTGAAACCCACATTCTGGAGAAGCGTGGGCTGTCAGGTTCAGTGACGTCTACTCTGGTTAATGCAAGGAACCCGGCCTCCAGAGACATATATTATAGAATCTGGAAGGCATATGTCTCCTGGTGTGAATCCAGGGGTTGGCACCCCAGGAAATATATCATAGGTAGAATCCTTGACTTTCTACAGATGGGATCAGAAATAAAGCCGGTCTTGAGTACTATCAAGTACCAGGTTTCGGCCTTATCTGTATTTTTTTCAGCAACCACTTGCTTCACACTCTTTGGTTCATAGCTTTATTCACGGGTTATTTAAAAGTAAAGTACTAATGCGCCACTAAACGTGTAAACAATATAAGCAGTAAAGTGCCCAGGTGCAACAGATAAATTATAAAGTAGCCGACTTCTGAAGTGTTGCCAGCACCAAAGGTATATGTGATTTGTTGTGAAGCAGTGCTAAATTCCTGTACAAAAAATACAAAATAAGGATTGCTAATTATAAAGTGCTAATACTGTTCTCGGGTATCTCTAGACCAATCTTACTGTTGAAAATGCTAATAATAAAGTGCTTATATCAATCTCACTTCTCAATAATGCAATAATAGTGACATCAAAACGATATATATAAAATTCACAGAGATGACTAATGTAACTTCAAATGCTAAGCAATAGTCTCTATGGGAGTAAATGCAGCAAAGAAAGGAAAAAGTCCAAATGCAGATAGTATAATAACTTGTAGAAATCATTTTCCAGTCCACACCCTCTGCGTGCTAGCCTCTCACCTCAAAGGAAGACCCCAGATGGGTCTAGTCATACATCAACAAATGTACACCACCGATGTGTCCTTTTCCTCCTCTTTGGGTATATCCTAGACGGATGGTCACTGCAGTCTCAAGGCTATTTCTCCACAGACACCGAGTTCCACGACCAGCTCCTTTAAAAAATTGTCTCCAGGGATAAAGGATAGAAGAGCCTCCATAGTGTAGTAGTAAAAAACTTGCATTTTATAAACACAGGGACTTCTGGTAGTGGCCGTAACCGGAAGTGACACCACCAAGCTTCTCCCTACGTAATACGTCATGCCACACGGGACTTTTTCAAGGGTATTATACCCTTGAAAGGGCATACCAAGATTATACCCTTGAAAAAGTCATGTGTGGTGTGACGTAATGCGCAGGGAGGAGCTTGGTGACGTCACTTCAGTTTACAGCCGTTATGATAGTTCTTATCGTGCACAGAATCGCCGGCTTGAAAAAAATTATATCTGAATGATGCCTGCAGCTGCAGGCATCATTCAGATATCCCCATTGATATGGTTAAGGAGGAAAGTTCCACCTTTTCATATTAAAACACACCCTGCTAGTGCTGTTAGTGTTTCGTGGGGGTGCATCACCAAGTTTTCATGGTTCATATCTGCAAGGCCTTCAAATTGGTCTTCAGTCCATACATTTACCAGATTTTATCAGGTGAATGTAAAAAGGCATGAGGATAACGCCTTTTAGGGGCAGTGTGCTGCTGAAAGCAGTATAACTCCTCTAGTCTAATGTTGCCCTAATTCTGTTGTGTCTCCCTCCCCTCAGTTGGCATTGCTATGGGACATCCCACATAGTAACTACTATGGCTCTGTGTCCCCTGATGTATGATAAGAAAATAGGATTTTTATAATAGCTTACCTGTAAAATCCTTTTCTTTGAAGTACATCACGGGACACAGAGGTTCCTCCCTTCTTTCTGGTATACATGTGTATTGCCTTGCTTCAAAAACGGAGGTACTTCCAGTAGTGGGAGGGGTTATATAAAGAGTGGACTTCTTGTCTTAGGGTGTGCCAGTGTCCATCACCTGAAGGGGGCCTATAACCCACATAGGAACTACTATGGCGCTGTGTCCCATGATGTACTTCAAAGAAAAGGATTTTACAGGTAAGCTGTTATAAAAATCCTATTTTTTACCATTATACATTCTATTCCGCTCTGGGGCTTGTATTGGTAATAGCAGATCTCATATACTTCTAATGATACTGCCAGATCAGTAGTGGCTGCTGCCAGCTGCCTTTTCATGCTGCAAATGTATGAAACTGAAAGATATGCTAAATTAGTTTACAGGGAAGTACATATTAGATATAAGTCCTTTTGATCGTGCCTAGGAGAATGAGCATGGATGGACCCAGAGATCCATTGGCTAGGAAGTAGTGTGCTAGTCTAGAGGATTGTGGAACATTTTTTTTTGATTTTCACTAATATTTACATTAAAGCTTTCTCTCTCTTCTGTACAGTTGGCCCATTGAAATACTCAACTACTCTAACCAATCGGCAGCGTGGAAATATGGTCTCTGTATTGCCAGCCACACTGGACTGTGAGTACATGGAGAATTGCAGTGTCTCTTAGTGTAACACCTCACACAGATTTATACAGAGAGGATTCTTTAACTACATCTTAGGCTGAGCTGTGTAAACATGAATGATTTTATACTTATACACCAAAATTCACCAGTAACAAACAGGGTCCATGGGACCTTGGGTCCCTGTTGTACTAACAGAAACTCATCAATGTTTTCTGTATTTACTACATTACACTATTTTCTAGTGTATAGATTACCATGACCATAAATATGTAGTTACTGTACGATTGCTGTTTTTCTACCTAATACATGTTGACATTTGATGTAATTGTCCAATATGGTGCTCTGTATTTACTCCCTATGGTGTCCATACACACAGTAATTGCCTGGCAAATTCAACCATCAGCCATATTCAGGATTCATTTACACCATACCTGCAGATTCCTGCACAGAAAAAATCCACACATTGTGATTTCAACAGGGCACATAGAAAACCATTGCTTTCTTTGAGCCCTTGCAGAATGCGTACAGAAAAACTGATTTCTCTGCACCATGGTGTGAATGAGGCCTCAAATTGCAAAAGTAACTGAATGGATTGAGGTAATCTGCCACCAACAGTCTATATACAGTATTTATATCTATATAGCAGGGATAGTGTTAGGTTACATTAATGTGTATGTAAACTCTAAGGCTGGGTTCACACTGCTGCGATGTGGGAACGCTGCGAATCCACTGTGGGTTCCCGCATCGCATGTCTCCCGGCGGCCGTTCACACTGCCCTATGCGAACTGCTGGGAGTGTCAGTGAAAAGTTAATGACACCCCCAGATCATTTCGCATATCGCAGTGCGATCTGCAAACTCGGACAGGAATCGGATCACATGGTGTGAACACCCATGCGATCCGATTCTGCTGCGGACCAAAAAAAAAGGTCCTGTGCGAGTTTGGGTCGGATGCGATGTGAATTCAGCCATACTATCTGTATGGCTGAACTCGCATCGCACAGAGATCAGATGTGATTTGCACTGCAGTGCGGTGCGAATCACATCTGATCTTGTCACTGCAGCAGTGTGAACCCAGCCTTAGTGCTACGTCACACCAGATGCAGTTCCGTTCGCTTTTTTTTTCTGCGCCAAAAATGCATGCAGTGTTTTTCATGTATTCCAATGGCTCTAGTTTACACTAGTGCAGTCAGTTTCTGGTGTAGAAAAAAAAACTGGAACCTAGCAAATTGTATCAAAAATGCACTGAAACTGAGTGAGGTGTGAACTGTAAGCAAAAACTGATCTGGAACGTATCCGGAGTGCATTTTTGTGGCGGGAACTGGCCCTAAATATGCAAGCACAGTGTTTTCCATGTATTCCAATGGCTCTAGTTCACACCAGTGCAGTCTTTGTGTTTTTGATACAATTTGCTAGGTTCCAGTACAATTCTGTGTGGGGAAAAATGCAGCATGCTCTACTTTTTTATTTTTTATTTTTTTTCTGCACCGGAAACTGATTGCACTGGTGTAAACTAGAACCATTGGAATACACGGGAAAACACTGTGCATGCATTTTTAGTTCAGAAAAAAGTGCACCTGGTATGAATTAGCAGGTTAAGAAAGAAAGGGGGAAAAAAAATGCACTGGACTACATCAAAAACACGTCAAAAACAGGCATGCAGAAAAGCATCGGGAACGCACCTGTACTGTGTTTCTATGGTGTGAACTGGCCTAATCTAATAAATCCAAAAGCATTGTGTTACTCCTATATTTATTGTACAAGTGCAAAAAAATTAAATAAAAAAATGTATTTTAGTATCTGTTCATCCAGCCAGAAATCCTTTAAACCAGCAATTTCCTGTACTTTCTGCCTCTGGACTGTTAATAGCTAGGATTGCTCCCTGCTATCTCTGTGGACTACAAACCACCACCTATTATGGAGAAGAGAGGGAGGGGTTATGTAGTCCTAACTAGGGTTGCACTGATACTAGTATTGGTGCCGATACCGAGTACTTGCTTCGATACCTTTGTATGATCGGTGAGGCGGTGGGAGCTGTTACAAGCACTGATCTCCCTGCATAGATTTCAGTAAAGCAGCTGGCATTGGCTTCTCCTGCGGCTTTCATTTATTAAAATGTATACAGGAAGATCAGTGCTTGTAACTCCCCTCACTGCTGCACCGATCGTCCAAGACTGTCCGCTGTGTCCTCCTCCATGCCCCTAAGGTCCCCCTCCATGTCCTCCTCCGCTCTTCCTTCCGCCTTTTCTCCGCTCCCCCAGTGTCCTTCTCCACTCCCCCTCTGTGTCCTCCTCCGTTCCACCCCTGTGCATTCATAACTGAGCATTGTGAACTGTGTTTACAATACTTAAAGGGGTTGTAAAGTAAAATTTTTTATTTTTTTAAAATAACAAACATGTCATACTTACCTCCACTGTGCAGCTCGTTTTGCACAGAGTGGCCCCGAACCTGCTCTTCTGGGGTCCCTCGGCGGCTGTCTCTGCTTCCTCCCGCAGGTGCTTCTCACGTTAATGCGAGCTCCCTCGCATTGGTGAGAAGCACTGCGGGCGCGCTCCCATGATACAGCCGGCGGCTATAGCCGCTCGCTGTATCACAAGGCCCCGCCCCCCGGCGCGCTGCGTCATTGGATGTGATTGACAGCAGCGCGAGCCAATGGCTGCGCTGCTTTCAATCCATCCACTCCAGCCAATCAGCAGCCAGGCTGAGCGGCGAAGAGGACGGCGGGGGCGAGCGCGGGATTTTCGAGGGGTCAGGTAAGTAAAACGGGGGGACTGGGGGTGCCGGCAGTGTGAGATGTTTTTTCACCTTAATGCATAGAATGCATTAAGGTGAAAAAACATTTACCTTTACAACCCCTTTAAGTTTCTGAATGGAGAGGAGCCTCTGTCTCCTCTGCATTCATCTTCAGTACAGCTGAGGCTGCAGAGAAAGGGACTGGAGAATCTGTGTCCTTGGTCCCTTTCTCTGTCTCAAAAGGGAGATGTCAGGGGTTTATTTTAGACCCCTGATATCTCACCAAAGCCCCCCCTCCCCCCCCAACAGGGTTGATTACAGAAAAAAAAGGAAAAATTGTGATAAGTAAATATTTAAATGTAAAAATAATAAATTACTGACACGCCTCAGTGCCACCTATCAGTGCTACTGTCATGTGACAAAACAAAAAGTATCGGTATTTGTACTCGGTCTTTAAAAAAAAAAAAAGGATATCGGTGCAACCCTAGTCCTAACACAATGTTACGTAGTTACTCCCATTTTTAGGGTTACAATGCTTCTTAGTACTGTTGTCACCCTAGACAGGAAGTTGGGTAATACCAGCATTACGAAGTTAAAATAAAGAAAAAATGTTTTAAATTAATTTAAAATAATGCAGCTACCACATCTAAGGACAGGTAAGCTTGCAGTACTATCTATTTTTGTTCTTAGATTTAGATACACTTTAATCGGTCCAGTCCTCTTTGTGATCAGTAGCTGGTTAAAACTGCAAAAACTTGTTGTGTATGGCCAGCAATAAAGCTGAGCCATACTGCTCCATGTTCAAACAAACGTTAACTAAAATGCCTGATCATGTTAGTTTTGGTTCTCTTGCATTGCTGTCCTGGATAGGAAGATAACATTACCCAAGTCACAGCTACTGCATGAGCTTCTATGTTTATAAGTACCTAGATACACTGAGCTGCATTTAAAGCATTGCCATAGCAGCTAATGAGATTTTTTTCCTTTCATAATCTGCAGTAGAAAAAGTGTGAATCTGATTCGTAAATAGTTCTACTGAAGACAGCTCATTAGTGACAATACTCAAAGGGGGTCTATTAAAAAAATGCATAGTAGGTTATCCAGTAAAAGTGCATGTACATTTATTCTGTGCAAATGAGGGAAAATTAATATTATTAGGCTAATTCCTGTTCCGGGCAAAAGTTTTCCATTGATGTAAAATGGAAAATACTGCATTTGGCTAAATGTGGTATTTTCTGTTTTTAAATCCATTAAAAACATTCAGCCAGCACAGGTAATTGCCTAATAACATTTGCTTTTTTGCTCCCTTTTGCACAGTACTAATGTACATGTACTTGCTCTGGGCAAATTGCTATGTAATTCTTGTACAAATAGGCTCCTAGGTGTCCAGTTCCAGCTGATGCTTCAATGGTGTGTAAACCACAGCACTGAACTACTATTTGCTCCTTTTCTGTGCAGGTAAATATACAATCAAAAAGGTTTTGTCCAGTGCTACTCTGTTCATTCTACACTAAAATCTCAGACACTGTTATCGGTATGCTCCTGTGAAGTACAAAACACCTCCCTTCTATGGTATGGACATAGGACGCGATGGAGGTGTTCTTTAGTCCAAATTAGGAGAGAGCAGCCTTGGGTGACAATACTTCATCTTTAAAGACAGTGAGTGTTGTCACTGTAGTACAGAAAGTGTGTTGCTGGCAAATGAAAATAAAAGGGGAGAAAAGCCTGAAAGTAAACTATTGCAGTGGCTGTGGTACTGGGACGCTGCAATTCTTGGATTTAGATACAGATTCACCACTTCGCATGAGCCAAGTTCAAATTAAATGTAGGTGAGCATGCAAGCCTATTATAAGTCCCTTATGCTTAATTTCAGAGGGTCAATATTTTATTAATAGAAAGATCAGCTTTTTAAATGAGTATTGGGTTGATTGTTTGTCCCTTTTTACCAGCCCTATCTGTACATCAGGTTGCAGCCCAGGGGGAGCTGACTCAGCTTAAGGAATATCTACAGAAAGGTATTTTCCTCTCATTTTACACAATTGTTAACACTGTGTGTGCTATGGTGTGGGCAAGTCTACTGTTTCTTTAAACTTTGTTTTTTTCCCCCCCCCCCAAGATGACACTCTAATAAATCGACCAGATGAGCGAGGTTTTACTCCTCTAATGTGGGCTGCTGCTTTTGGAGAAATTGAAACTGTTCGTTATCTCTTGGAAATGGTAGGGTTTTTGTTTGTAGCTATTGAAGAATGGCCTTATATTTAAATGTGGATTTAAACAACTTTAAATTAATTCAACCTGTACCCAAATGATGCACACTTTAGTATTTACATATTCTGAAAGAGCACTTGAAAACAAACCTGTGTTCACCGTTAATCTCTGTAACTATTAACATTATGAAGGAATTCATCTTTAACCACTTGACCTCCAGAAGATTTACTCCCCTTTATGACCAGGCCATTTTTTTGTGATATGGCACTGCATTACGTTAAAGTGGATGTAAACCCACTCTCATCCTTTCTAAACTACTGCAATATTGGTTATCTAGAAGGATATACATGCCTCCTGCATGTATACTTATCTGTCAAATGTCTCCCCTCTGTCTGCTATGAGGCCCGAAAAACTGCAGAGTTTGTGGGTGGGTCTGTTTTCCAGGGCCCAGTGGTTGGAGTCGTGATGTCAGTAGACTCCCCGCCCACCTCTACACTCCCCTTATCAACATGCATTTTCTCCTGTGTATTTCTTACACTGAACTGCTATGATCACTCACAACCAGTCAAAACCCAGAAAAGTCCTCACATGACTTCAGCATGCCCAATCATGCTGAGGTGTGGAACAGCCAATCCTTGCAGAGCTGCTGAAGAAAGGAGTGGGGGTGGGAATTAAAAAATAATGCGTTTCTTAGGCTAGTGCATGAGATAAGTAAATCACCTGTCACTCACAGCAAGGGGGAGGAACGGACAACGTTTTCACAGTTTGTCTGTTTTATTTCACTGAAAAAAGATATGAGGATTGCTCAGAGCTGGATTAACTCTTTGTGGCAAGACTGGGCACAGCTGATCTGAAATCCCATACTCTATATTGTGCCAGACAAAAAAAAATACAATTTCGGGTTTACATCCACTTTAACTGACATTTGAGCGATCATGCATCGCTGTACCTAAATAAAATGTATATCATGTTGTTCCCCCAAATAGAGCTTTCTTTGGTGGTATTTGATCACCGCCTGTATTTTTTGCATTTATAAACAAAATAAATAAATATATAATATATTTTTTTTACTTTCTTCTATAAAACAGATCCAATAAAAAAATCAAATTCATATATTTAGGCATATTTTTGGTAAAAAAAAATCCCAATAAGTGTATATTGATTGGTTTGTGCAAAAGTTATAGTGTCTACAAACTATGGTGTGTATATGTACTGGAATTTTTATTCATTTTAATTTGTTTATACCAGTAATTATGGCGAGCAGCGACTTATAGCAGTACTGCAATATTGCAGCAGATAGTCAGACGTTAACTGGCACTTTTGACACTTTGTGGGAACCAGTGACACTAATAAAATGATCAGTGCTAAATATATGCACTGTTCCTGTACTATTGACACTGGCAAGAAAAGGGTAAACCATCTAGGACAATCAAAGGGTTAATTGTGAGCCTAGCCAGTGTTTTAATGTACTATGTCTGCTGCTTTTACTCAGGGAAGTGATGCATTTTATTCCCTGCTTTACAGGGACACAAAATCTATCCCTTTCTCCCCCTGTCAGAACAGAGATCTGCCTTGTTTACATAGGCAGAGCTCTGTTCTGTGTCTCCACCTGATGATTGGTGGGTCCTGGCAGACATCCTGTGCCTGGCACACGCAGATCTGCTTCTGCTGTTACAGCAGAAGCAGGCTGCCAGCGGCTTGCACCCACCCTTCAGGTGGAAGTGCAGAATTTCGTGTGTGCGCGCGCGTGTGTGCGCGTGTGTGTGCGCGTGTGTGCGCGTGTGTGCGCGTGTGTGTGTGTGTGTGTGTGTGTGTGTTTCTGTACAGAAGAGCTGCCCTGTAGAAGTGTACGGGTGATCCTTAAGTGATTAAAGCTCACATCAGCGGCACAGATGGCAGCCTTGTAAGCTGTTAGAAATTGACTGATATTGGACTTTAGAGTCTTTGATATATTCTATTTAGATCTTTTAGAATAATTCACTTCACAGTACAAACCGTTTTAAAGCCCATTTGTTTCTCATTCATTGAAGGAGTGCTGCCTACAGATGGATTGGCAGCTCAGTATATACTCCCAACATTCCTCATTCTTTTTTTGCTAGTGTCCTAGAAGGGCAGACACCTTTTCTTCCTGTTCAGCTCAGCAGTCTAACCTTTTTGCTAGGTACCATTTTTTTTTCCTTAATCAAGTTTCTGACTTCATCGCTGCTGAGCTGAATAATAAACACAGCTATCTAGGTCAGCCTTTCCTCAGTTTGACTTTGCTTTGCCATACCTGGACCTCACTAGACTGAACATTGCGGGGCTACCAAGGAGTGACCTTTAAACACTGGACTCTGAATTGGGGCATTTGTAAAAGTTAGCTGCACTCTCCAGGTCCAGAGCTGTGGCACATCCCCAGGTATGACCTTGTCTGAAGACTTACTTTGTGAGTAGATTTTTATCAGCTGTTTGGGCTTCATCGGTACCCAAGACCTTGGTTTGCATCCTGAGTTTTAGGTTGCCTTACTGCTTTGAGTAATCCCAGCTCAAACTCTAATGGCTCCAAGACTGTTGTTCACAAGCCGACGTCTGCAACCTAGAGTTTATTCCATCATCGGTGACCTCTTTAGCTGTATGTAGCGTGACTGGTTGCTTTTCCCTTTCAGCTGCGGCTTTCACTACAGTCATGTAAAACGTTATGTTCAAAGTCACCTAATTATTCGCAAAGGCCACAACGCACTCTAGCCCCTTCCTCAACAAAGTCTGTAATATGATTTACCCACAAAGACTTTGACTCAGAATCACTCTGATCAGAGATTGAAAACACCCTTACAAGCTATGTGCCCCCCCCCCCCATTGTTTATTAACCTTGTGAACTTTTGGAATATGATTTTGCTCAAAAGTGAATTATTCCCAGTTTGAATCTGGCAGTGTCCCACCTTAAAAAAAGCAAGCACTATACCAGTGACAGATGTACCTGTCATTAAAGCAGATTTTCCTCTTCCTCCACCTAATAAACCTGACTGCCTAAAATCCCTAAAAACATTCTACTAACTAAAACGAACAAAGTTAGTAGTACCAGCCTGCTACTGCCTCCCATGGACTCCTGAGTCTCTCAGCACTTGTGTCCCTCGCTGATCATCAACTCATGCTGTCTTTAAAATAAAACACGAAAACCATTTGGTATGGTGCATGCACAAGCTGAGGCAGGTGACATTATTGTTAGGTTGAAAATAGGTTTATTTTAAGTTCATCACAAACCAGAGCTTGTCGAGAGGGGAGCAGTAAAAATGAACAGCATAAGTAAACACATGAGTCCCTGAGAATCTTTGACAACATTTTCTAAAACAACATAGACATCTGTGCTGACATCTATTTTTTTTAAACAGATGTGTGAAATGAGGCTCATGAGCTCATGCGCTTCACATCATGCATGCATATAAAAATTAAGCTAGCCTGCAAAAACACTTTTTTTTTTTTTTTTTCTTCAGATATCACAAGGTAGGAAAGGGACTCCCCTATAGGCACTGGTGGGTGACATTGCCTTCCCAGGGGACATCTGTCAGACCAGGGCTATGTCAGTCTTGCCTTCAGGTAAACCAGGAAGTGCACAAATAAAAAAAACATGTTGGATGATTTTACACCAGTATGCAGAGCTGCACGCTTGTGTGAATTTTATTGAAAGGGGGAAAGGTTTGCTTTAAAAAACCTAAACAATACGCTGTTCATTTTTAGAACACTGTTCTTGCTGATGGGCCCTGCTCCTCACCTCACATCTTGGTTGTGACTTTTTCCTTTGCCAGGCTGTGGCTAACTGGTTGAAATTCCTAAAAAGGATCCTATCACTGGTGCAGTTAATCCTGTGGACACTTCCCTTCCATATGGGTCTAATGTAAGGACACATGTTTAGAACTTGGCCAAAGTACTGGACTGCAGAACCCGCATCTGGTTTGAATGGGCCTTGGAGAGACAGCGTCTCTTCGAATCTGCTCAATACCAATATCAATGATGCTACTGGTGACAGCAGGAAAAGCCGAAGGAACAGACTGTCTTTTCCCTCATTATCAGTTAGGAATCCACTCTCGTTTCTTCACTCCAGCAGCCTTCAAGTTGAGACCCTTCCTAGCTTTATTCCTTGTCTAGCAGCAAGGTCAGGTGGCTGAAAGTCCACCAAGTTTTTAGACAAGCCTCTTTCCACACGAAGGTGCATCAGTCATATCGTGCATCTCAATGCTCTGAATCTTGTTTTTATAAACCTAAAATCCTATTTTGATAAACATTTGTTCCACGTGGGACACACAATTCCAACATCAACACCTTGACTCTACCATTTGCTGGCCTTTGAAAATATGAATGATTTTTAGTTCATTTATGAACTTGTTTTATGCATGTGAGAGAAAGCAGAAGAAAAAAAGGATTTGGCCACCCAAGATACAAAATGGGAGGAAGGGCCTGGTAGGTTTTCACTTTCAGCAAAAGATTAGCCGACTTCTTCTTTCCTTTATGGATGTCCACTGTAGATTCCCCCCTTGTGTTCTGCTAGCTAACTCCAGCCCAGAGTAATTTCATAGAGAGACAGTTCAATGCCTGCTGCTGTATGGGAGACCATCTCTGAACCTTACACAGTGACTATTCTTGTGGCTACCCTGACCTTGCCTAGTCCATCCACAACATTAAAAACATGCACACAAAGCAGGTCCACTAGGGTATCCTGCATTAGTTGTTTAATGATGAGCAGGAAGCGTAAGGTTACGTTTTTTGTTGGCTAATAGAATACCAGTAGTATATTGTATGCCTGCAGCAAACAGTGCATCATTTTTTTTCCTTACAGTAGCTCAAGAAAGTGCTAAATATTTCAACTGCTGGAGAATTATTCAAGTGGTAGGTTCTTAGTTCTACAGTGCATAAGCCCTGTTAGTCAGTTTCTGTTACTACATCGGGTAGTGCTTTAATCTTAGTTGCAGGAAACTGATAACAGATACATAAGGACCATGTATATCTTTAAAACAAAGAAATACAGGTATATCAACCACATTAGGGGATCTGATTACACCATATGGTATTGATAGTGAATGAAATATAATGACATGCTAATTAGACTTTTTTTGTACAAAAATACATTTAAAATCCAGACCTGCTGCACAAAATGCTCAACAATACTAATTTCTTTTTGAAGGGTGCTGACCCTCATATACTGGCCAAAGAACGAGAAAGTGCCTTGTCCTTGGCCAGCACTGGAGGATATTCTGATATTGTGACCCTGCTCCTAAACCAGAAGGTAGACATTAACATCTATGATTGGGTAAGTGAATATATGGCACAATAACTATAATGAGAATGAGGTAAAAAAAAAAAAAGTGTGGTAATTTTCCGCTTGAGTTCAAACTTAAATACAAGTGAAAAGGTATGGCACAGATAGCACTGAAAGTCTAGTTATACAAAGTAATGCCTCAAAGGAAAACGAGGCTGCTTTTGCTGTGCTGTCTTTTTAGCCAAACAGCTGTCCTCTGGGAATCCCTTCTTAAGTTTTAAATGTGTCTAAATAAAGATTGTATAGCTTAAAATATATATAGAAATGTTTTTAATTTTTTTTTTTTATTCAAAAGATTTTAAATTGAACTTTCAGAAACAGACGACAAACCAGACTATAAAACAATTTCATGATTTCTAATCTTGTTTACATAAAATTGACTCAGTTTCCTTGCAGATTTTTAGTTTAATGTCAATTTAATAATAAACAAAAAAGCCAAAAAAAATTTCAAATATCAAATATAGTAATATGGGAATGTACCTTCACAAAGAAGTTGAAGAAACCTATATCGCGTAGATTTTTAAGGCACCCACAAAACATATGTTAAAAATTGTATTTTATTTATAGTAGTAAAAGTAACCTAAATTAAAAACCAAAGCATGTTTTTATGTAATGATGCATATAATCAAGGTTCATTCAAAGGGTATGTCATATCCTGAGTATATGTAAACATGGGCAATTCGATATAGTCACAGTAGGGAATTGAGGGGGATTCATAGAGCTGCATATGGGTTTCTTCAGCTTTTATTTATTTATTTATATATTATATATTATGTGTGTATATGTTTGTTTCCAGTTATGTGGAATGTACCTTCAGAATTTTTAAATATGAACAGGAAGGGGAGGACAATGTTACTATCGGACTGATTCTAACAAGAACTCAGAGCAATGTGGGAGCATCGGTTTAATGATATAGCTGTAGCTTGTACATGACATAGAAATTAAATCATAAAGATAGGGGAAAAAGGAAAAGGGGAAAGAATGAGCGGGGTTTGGGTGGGGTAGAATAAATGCAGAGAAGAGATAAATAACTGTGGAAAAAGGAACGGTGGTCAATCTTAAAACTCTTCAGACTGTTGAAAGATCAAGTGAATGTATGCCTAAATAATCAGTTGGGGAAGGTATCTGTTAGCCAATGTCTAGGAATAACCACACATGCAGCAGCAAGGACTTTTTTTATTTTTTTTATTTAATGAATGTAATTGCCCCAGGAATAAAGGACAAACCAGGTGGTCATGGGAGTATTTGGTATCATAGTACATGTTACCCTAGCATCAATGTGTAGGATCAAGGCTCAAAACAGCCTTCCACCATATATATAGGTCATGTTACCAACTGCGGTATTGCATTACCAACAACTGTCAGGCACAGAGGGTTAAAAACTATGAAAGACAGCTGGGCATCTATACCAATGAGTAAGGATTTTGCAATTTTTCTCTTGCGCTTTGCAGGAGAAAGAATCAACATTTTTTTCTCAGTCCTCTGGATCTATTGCGATCCTAATGTCACCTTCCAAACCAAGGTATATACTGTATAAGTTGGCCATTGTGGGTCTTCTGTATTAAGATAATGTATAATTGCGAAACTATGTGAGTAAGAGGGGATTCTTGTACAAGATGACTTTTAAGAGGTGTAGGGGTGAGGTCAGTTAGAATCTGTCAGAAAGAAGGTGTAAGAACAATGTAAACTGTTGGCAGGTAACCAATTAGGCAGTTGATAGGAGTTTGTGGCATGGAAAATGCCACACTGTAAGGCTTGCACTCAGTCTATGGGAAGATTTGTGCAAATACAGATGTTTGCATTGCTAAAGAGGAAACAGGATGATCCCTAATAGTCAATATTTTTTCCGTTAAGGGGCATATCCTTCTGCAATTTTGAATCAATCCATAACATAGCCCATAAGTCAACTTGGTGGAGGATTTGTTTAAGTGCCACTCAGAGTTTAGTATCATGAGGGTGCATCCAGTCTGCTACTCTAGTTGGTACAGAAGCCTTAAAATAGAGAGCCATGTATGGAGTGCTGCACCCAACTCTAGATTTGGACTGAGATAGTGTTTTATGATCTAAAATGTTTTGACCCCCAGATGAGTTTTGTGTATAGACATTGTAGTTTTTTGGAGAAACGAGTGCAGGATTGTGATAGGAACAGTTTGAAATGGGTATAGGAATCCAGGGGTGACGTCCATTTTCAAAATATTAATTACACCAAAAAAAGAGAACTTTTTTGTTTTATAGATTTAAAGATCTGTTACTGATTTCCAAAGTAAAAGTTGGAATTTTAACAAGAATAGTTGAGATAAGCCAGAAGGAATATGGATCCCGTGGCATTTTGCTGATTGACGGCATCATTTGAAAGGGAAACTGCACTTGTTGAGGCCTGAGGGATACATTCAGGATTTCTGATTTTGATCAATTAACCTTCAAATGACTGTTTGTTTTATTTTTATAATTCTTCAATACCGGGCATTTTTACCCCTTTCCTGCCCAGGCCAATTTTCAGCTTTTAGCGCTGTCACACTTTTTTTTTTGTCAGTTTTTTGGAAAATGAATAAATGTAAAAAAAAAAGGGGCATGTATATCTTTAAAACAATACAGTACAGTGTTGTCACTGGTGTAGTGGTGATTAGAGACACTGACTGGTGACCTTAT
The DNA here is from genome assembly GCF_037356315.1 of Lithobates pipiens. Classification (NCBI taxonomy): domain Eukaryota; kingdom Metazoa; phylum Chordata; class Amphibia; order Anura; family Ranidae; genus Lithobates; species Lithobates pipiens. The sequence continues at coordinate 119,529,405 of NW_027507718.1, read as the reverse complement.
GTAAAAATATACAAAAATAAATAGTTTTTTGTTTTTATTTATTTTTAAACACACTGTGACCAGAGCAATACAGTGTTATCATAGTAACACTGTACTACTCTGGGGAAGTGATCATGATTTTTTTCACACATTGTAATTCCTTATGCTAGTTAATTTCATTAGTGCAAGCAACCATTTTTACTGAATAAAACTGATTCATTCAGTATCTTGTTAGTAATTAGCTGTGATTGGCCAAAGCTAATGGCATGGTACAGACCAATCACAGTTAGCAACACAATTGTATACAATGAAAGTAAGCCATCCATTGTGACAATTGTCATATGATCTACTGTAATTGGTCACAGCAATCACTTATTGGAGGCAGTGGGCTGGTATAGTGATCAATCATCGAGTGTGTCCGGTGGTGGCTGTGCGGCCCCACGCGTGGCATGTTCTTGGAGGACAACATATGATGTCCACCCAGAACAACAAAAGTCCCACCCGGCCCTCATTTTGCTATAGGCTAGGTGGGAACTGGTTACCACAACTGAGCTAGTTATTTTGACACAAATATGCACACACTGCAAGTTTCTTACCTAAACCATCTTTTTTGTTGCAGAATGGAGGGACACCATTACTGTATGCTGTAAGAGGGAATCATGTGAAATGTGTGGAGGTGTTGTTGGGTAATATTTTGAAAACCTTTTTTCCCTAGCTGAAATATTCTGTCAGTGAAGTGGTCTAGATTGTTTTGGAGAAGGCAAGGGTGCATGTGAAGGAATACATAAAAGCATTCTTTTCTACATCATGACACTTCTGTTTTAAGGTTTCCTAAACAAATGTAGAGGAAAGCAACAAATCGTATTGTAACACTGTAATGCACTAGTAGCTAGCAAATTATAGTGTGAGATTATATATATATATATATATATATATATATATATATATTATACGAAGCACATAATACATTGAGGGGCTGTGATTTGTGGTTGTTAAAAAATATGTTTTTTTTTTTTTTTTGTTAAACCCATCATGCTTACCTAGGTGGATGCTGCATCTGTCCCCCGGCGTCTGCACTCGCTGATGGCTCTGTTCTCTCAGCTCCCCGAGCGGAGAGCTGCTGCCTGTCAGTCAGCAGCTTTGCACTCTGCTCCTCCACGCTCACTGGAGCGCTGAGTCCAGGCACCTGGCAGATCCAAACTTTATTGTCATGATGACTGGACTGTTCTGTGTGATGTCAGCAGAGAGCGGAGTTCAGACCGCTCTCTGCTGAAAATGGGTCACGGGGGGGGCAAAACCAATTGCACTCTTATGACCTATAGGAGAAGCCCAGCCAAATGAGCTCCTTTAACAGTAAGTGCCGGTTCACACTGGATGTCCGACTCTGAAGCCACCCCACACAGCACGACCTGACCACCTCTTGCAAACAAATTCTTTAATAGAAGTCAATGCAAGCTGTTCCGAAGTTGCCCCAAAGTAGTACAGGAACCTTTTTCTAAGTCGGAGCGACTTGAGTCGCTCCTATTAGAATGGTTCCATTGAACTGCATGGAGCGCGACTTGTCAGACAGCTAAGTCGCAAGACAGGTTGCCACAGTGTGAACCGGCACTAAGGGGGGTTATGAATGTGCAACATGTGGTCCTTTTTATAAAGTCAGCCTCACTGATAGATTTTTGAATTACGAGTGTGTTTTTGTACATTTTGAAACTTTTTATTTATTTATTTTTATTTTAAACATGCTTATTTTATACCAACAGAGAGAGGATCTGACATAACTATGGAGGCAGATTCTGGATATACCCCAATGGATCTTGCTGTGGCACTGGGTCATAAAAAAGGTATATGAAATATGATTTCACTGAACACAGAAGCTGTGCTTATAATTATCAGCATTCATATTACAAAACTTCAACATTCACCTTTTATAACGTTAACATGCTGGTCATGGGGTAGTACGTAGTGTATATTAGTTATAGATAACTGAATAATGGCCCTATAATTATTGCTTTAACTTCGATGCATGCAGCAATCTGTAACGTGTAGCCATCAACATTTTCATACTTGGGCAGTCCCGACATGTTTACATTTTGTATGTATGTAGGGATGGGGGAGACCGCACTACTGGGGGTCTGTGGAAGCAGCTAGGAGTGTCTGTAAAACACCCCTGCTGCTGCAGGCATATTTCATATGCTGGCAGTGAAAGAGAAAAAGCATCTTTCAGTTTTAGGAGTGTAGACATAGATATTAATAGGAGTTTAAATTAAAGGGCAAGTTCACCTTTACAGAAAAATCTGTAAGGTGAACTTACACTGGACCCCCTTCCCCATCCCCTCTGGTCCCACTGACCTGGAGTCCGGCGACCACCCACTCTGACACATTGGACAGCCGCTTCACCGGTCTGGAGACTAAAAATCCCCTTGGCTTAATCTCCTAAAGGTAAAGAAGGCATTCTATTTGATCGGCGCCGTCGACCAATCAGAACCCGCCTAGCCTGTCCTGTCTGCACTGGAGAAGAGCAGAGAAAGCCACGGGGATTTTAAATCCCAGGACCGGTAAATCGGCTATCTGATGTGTCAGAGCAGGTGATCACTGGACTCCAGGTTAGCAGGGAGGGGGTCCAGCGTAAGTTCACCTTACACTTTAACTACTTGTAGGCTTTCAACAAACTTCAAGTTGTGCTGAACCTAACTTAAGCCTGCTTGTAGCCAGCATTCTTATTAAAATCTGTTTAACCATCCCATAGTGGAGCTAAATTAGGCTTTAACCCTTTTGCTACCAGAGCTGCATATTTTTAAATTTTTTTCCACACATGTTAAAATACACATTTTAGAGCTGAAGATTACCTCAAATCTCCCAACACATTTATATACAAAATTTGGTCAAACCAGAGACCTTGGTAAATTTAAATGTTGGTAGTTTTATTAGTATTTATTTTTCTGTAACGCGATTATGCACAACTGTTCATCAAACCCATATTTTCAGTAAAAAAATAATAATAATTTATTAAAGTTGATTTTAGTGAACACAAAGGCAATATCTTGCCCATTTTTTGTGAAGTATAGAGAAATTTGAGGTTGCTTTGAGTAAATACCAAACATGTCAATCCTTAAAACTGCATGGGCCTGTGAAATTATTACTCTAAAGCTGGCTACACATTTTTCTTGTACAATTTTCCTTTAGATTTACCAAAACCATATGATATGAGGTCACACCTGAACACTTTTAAATTGGGATATAATTGTGAAGTGGAAGGAAAATGATTTTCAAATATTTTTTTACAAATATCTGAAAAGTGTGGCGTGCATTTGTATTCAGTACTTTGTAGAACCACCTTTTGCTGCAATTACAACTGCAAGCCTTTCTGGGGATGTCTCTACCAGCTTTGCACATCTAGAGGGTGACATTTTTACCCATTCTTCTTTGCAAAATAGCTCAAGCTCTGTCAGGTTGGATGGAGAGCGTCTGTGAACAGCAATTTTCAAGTCTTGTCACAGATTCTCAATTGGATTTAGGTCTGGACTTTGACTGGGCCATTCTAACACATGAATATGCTTTGATCTAAACCATTCCATTGTGGCTCTGGCTGTATGTTTAGGGTTGTTGTCCTGCTGGAAGGTGAACCTCCGCCCCAGCCTCAAGACTTTTGCAGACTCTAACAGGTTTTCTTTTAATATTGGCCAGTATTTAGCTCCATCCATCTTCCCATCAACTCTGATCAACTTTCCTGTCCCTGCTGAAGAAAAGCATCCCTACAATATGCTGCTACCACGTTTCACAGTGGGGGTTATTTACGAAAGGCAAATCCACTTTGCACTACAAGTGCAGTCGCTGTAAATCTGAGGGGTGGATCTGAAATAAGGGGAAGCTCTGCTGATTTTATCGTCCAATTATGTAGAAACTAAAATGCTGTTTATTTTCCTTGCATGTCCCCCTCGGATCTACAGCGACTGCACTTCCAAGTGCACTTGCAGTGAAAAGTGAATTTGCCTTTTGTAAATAACCCCCATAGGAGTGCACGACTAATAGTTGTGTTGTGGACAGATTCTCCCGCCTGAGCTATAGATCTCTGTAGCTCCTCCAGAGTTACCATGGGCCCCTTGGCTGCTTCTCTGATTAATGCTCTCCTTGCCCAGCCTGTCAATTTTGGTGGACGGTCATGTCTTGGTAGGTTTGCAGTTGTGCCATACCCTTTCCATTTTCGGATGATGGATTGAACAGTGCTCTGTGAGATGTTCAAAGCTTGGGCTATATATAATTTTTTTTTGTAACCCTGCTTTAAACTTCTCCACAACTTTATCCCTGGTCTGTCTGGTGTGTTCCTCGGCCTTCATGGTGCTGTTTGTTCACTAAGGTTCTCTATCAAACCTCTGAGGGCTTCACATAACAGCTGTAGTTATACTGAGATTACATTACACACAGGTGGACTCTATTTACTAATTAGGTGACTTCTGAAAGCAATTGGTTCCACTAGACTTTAGTTAGGGGTATTCGAGTGAAGGGGGTTGAATACAAATGCATGCCACACTTTTCAGATATTTATTTGTAAAAAAAAGTTTGAAAACCATTTATCATTTTCCTTCCACTTCACAATTACGGGCCACTTTGTGTTGGTCTATCACATAAAATCCCAATAAAATACATACGTTTTTGGTTGTAACATGATAAAATGTGGAAAATCTCAAGGGGTATGAATACTTTTTCAAAGCACTGTAATGTTTAATGGCACACCATAAATACATAAAGTCCAAATGAATGACAATTCATTAACCGTTCTGCATCTGACTCCGTGCTCCACCCAAAACGTGTCGGTGAGATTGTCTGAATCTTATGCGGTTTCCCCGCACTTCTCCTGTCATAGTAGGCTTGTCATAGTAATTTTGAGCCAAAGCGCTGTCCATGTGACGGTGCTGACTAATTAGAATCCCTGTAGTCTGTACTTTCAGGCTGGGGGGAGAGAGCTGCAGGAGATGCGGGGAACAAGCCATGGAGGAGGCAGGAGGACCCAACCCGCAGCCGCCCACATTTGGATCTGGAGCTGGTGGAACCTGTCATGGAGGGGAGGTGTCCCGCTGTGTTCCTGTGAGACCTTAGGCTCAAAATTACTATGAGAAGAAAAGAATGGCTGCACACCAAAGGAACATTCCAACAAGTTCAGGTTTGAAGAAGCACTGAGGAAAGTGTGATACACGCCACCTCCTGGGTTCGGGCACTCTGTCTTGTTGGCTGTCATTTGTTTATTTGCAATAAACTTGTTGGAATGTTCCTGTGTTGGTGTGCAGCCATTCTTTTCTTCTCATTGATTATCGGTGGCAAGCCATGGCTTGCATCCAGACTGCAGTGATTGCTCACCTGGAGCAGTGTATTCCTTGTTTAAACAATTTTGCATAGTTTAGTACAGAAGTAGATGACTTTGACACTCCAGCCGAGGTTAAACAAATCCCATCATGCCTGTGATGGTCTATTTCTTGCAATGCCTCATGGAACTTGTAGTTTCACAACAGCTGAAGTGACCAAATTGCCTACCGGTTATAGTATATAGATACGGGGCATGTTCTATTATTGCTACTTGCATTAAAGAAAACGGGTCTGTGCTGTAACTATAACATGGTTTCTGTGCTGAAGGTATATTTAATACTGTTGACACAAAGAAGATAGACATAACCCTGGAAGCCAATATAGAGTTAGAAAACAGAGAGATAATGGACCTGAGATTGTTTTTTGTCAAGCTTATGGCGTTACAATTTTCTCTAGTCCAACAGGTCATTGAACATCACATCCTGAAATTGTTTCAGAGCCAAGTGTGACACAGTTGAGAGAAATAAGTAGAGAGATGTATGAGCTCATCTTCATCTGCTGAGACATCTGACAGAGGTCATGGACAAGATGAAACCCAACATACTAAGCAAGCTGGCATTTCTTTTGTAAAGGAAAAGACTTTATTGAAGCACTTGACAGAAGAATGCACATTCAGAATAGGAATATCTTTAATCAATGTATCCAACACAGTATATTGAAGGAAAAATTCCATGGCTTGTGTTGGGCAGCAGGAATGACACTTTAAATGTTGGCTGCTGCCCTTGGTAAAAGTGCCTTGCCCAGCCATGATAATGGAGGGCCTGTGTAGGTGGCATTTTAGCATATCGTCTTCTGGAACTCCAGCATTGATCAGCAACATTGAAAACATTATCATGGTAAAACAGGTCATCCTTCATTTTAGGTGGAAGGTTTATTTGATCTAGAGCCCTTTAAACCCTGGAGATATCTAGTATATTTTCATTAAGTTAAAGCTGCGTATCTACATCGCACTGCTTTATTTACATAAAAATATATACGTGCTTCAATCAGGTATAATGTTGGCCATATGCATGCAGAAGTTTGGCAATGTAACAGAAAAGAAATTCCAGAATTTATCAAAGGTCTCAAAAAAAGACATATGACATGGGCTCTGGATTGATTCTGAATAACGATTTTATGGGGTCTACATAAAGCCATCATTTTGTTGGGTTTCATTGGGAACTGTTTTTTAAAAAAAACACAAATAATGGATTATTAGGCACAGTGGTGACTGAGAGCAACTGGGTGGGCAGTCGGCAACAAGTTGTGCAACAATCTCAAACCCAAAAAATCTCCTCTCCTGTGTTAGAATAATGCCATCTTACTTCTCAGGAAGCTTTGCCCTGTGCGCTCTTCCTTTCAGAGCAGAAGTGTCAAAAAGAAAGAAAGGAAAAAAAAAAAAAGTGAGTGTTCAGAAACTCATAAAGGCAAGTAAGAAGCCAAGGCGGGCTGTGCATTAGGTTTTATGCAGGATTGAAGCCTCTTGTGCAGGCCACAAGTTTTTGTATGCAGGGTTTTTCTAGGTTTTAATGAGCCGAATGGCAGCTCCTCACTTGGGATTGGATGGAGAAAGATATACTGAGAGCTGGAGCGGAGCTTTGCATTATTCTGGTTAAAGGTGAATGAGAGCTGTAGGGATGCACTAGTGCTGTAGTGGCTGGCAAAGAAACCAATGTTATGCTAGAACAGATTTCAGATTGGGGTCAACAGCAGCAAGACTGGCAAGTATGAGTAATGGTCTTCTACAGGGTGGCTTATTTAAATTTTAGTCACTTTCATTTAATATTACACAGGGCTTTACAGAGTGTGTAGAAGCATTAATTTCTTGAACAGTGCTGAGCAGCAAAAAAATAAATCAGACTGTTTAGCCCCAATAGGCAGTGGAATACTACTTAATATACAAGTGGATACATAACAGTGGGCAGAAATCACAATTTGAACTTGTAAAGAAAAGCACAAGTGTCTGCTATTTCAGTATTGTCACTTAGGCATTTATGTATAACTTGATTTGGTTCATCATATTACAATATTTTTTATAAACTAGAGAGGATTTGTTTGTTTTTAAGTGTGGCTTATACAGTGGGTATAGAAAAAATAAAATCGCCCTCCTTTTTAAAATAAAATAATCACATCTTCTTGTTTTGCTGCCTAAAAGGAAGACGGACGTGTTTTTTTTTGTTTTATCCGGCAGTATTTACTCAGTGCAACTTATAACATCCAAGTGAAATACCTAATACAAACATGGCAGGGAAAAAAAAAAAAAAAATACAAAACAGAATTACTGAGTTGGAAAAAGGATCACACCCCCCTCCTAACAATACCTTGTCAACGCAAGTGTAGCCGATCACCTTCTCAATGGCACTCAACTGATCAGCTGTGTTTAGTTAGATTAGCTCAGCATGAAAAGAGCTTTCCTGGACCAGTAGCCACTGAAGCAAACCATCATGACACTTTTTGGGGACCAGTGACTATATTAGTGATCAGTACTTAAAAAAAAAAAAACACAGATCAATGTATAAATGACACTGGAAGGGGTTAACTGTGTTCCCTGGGTGTGTTCTATGGGGTTCCTGGACACCAGGGATCCGCCTTGTTTACATAGGCAGTTTCCCATTCTGCCTCTCTGTGCAGCGATCGGGCATGCATCCACAGTATCTATTGCATGAAATTACATACAGGTATGTTGTTTCGTGCAATAGAGCTGCCCTGCTGCAGTATATGTTCTGTGGGCGGTCCTTTAAGTGGTTAAAGATCCCGAGGCCACATGGAAAAAGCCGTTATGGTCAGATGAGACTAAAATTTAAATTTGGCCTCAACACCAACTGATATGTCTAGCGGAAATCCCATACAGCTCTCCAGTCAAATAACACCATTCCTACAGTAAAGCATGGAGGTGGTGATAACCTGTTATGGGGGAGTTTCTCTGCAGCCAGGCACTGTAGCTCTTGTCAAAATAGAAGAAAAATTGATAGGGCAAAATATTAGCAAATTCTTGAGGAAAATCTGCTGCCCTTTGCCATAAAGTTGTCAATAGGAAGTAGGTTTACCTTTCAACATGAAAATGACCCAAAGCACACAGCAAAAATGAACACAGTAGCTGAAGGAGAAAAAGGTGAATTTCCTTGCATGGCCTAGTCAGAGCCCAGACTTAAGCTGGATGCCCACTATACAATTTTATGTAGCTCTTTTCATTCAGATTTACCAAAACCATATATGAGGTCATACCTTAAGGCTACTTTCACACTGGGGCAGGTGTCAGCGGTAAAGTGCCGCTGATTCTACCAGTGCTTTCTGTCATTTTAGCGGTGCTATTCGGTCGCCTTTAACCCCCGCTACTGGCTGAAAAAGGGTTAAAATCGCCCACAAAGCACCGCTGCCCCATTGATTTCAATATACACTGCTCCTACGGCGCTGCAAAGATGCTGCTTGCAGGACTATATTTACCGTCCTGCAAGCACACCACTTCAGAGTGAGAGGCCTTGGGCTTTCACACTGGAGACACAGGAGAGGCTCTTTACAGGCGCTATTTTTAGCGCAGTAGCACCTGTAACGCACCTCAGTGTGAAAGTAGCCTAATGCCGCGTACACACGACTAGACTTTCTGGCAGACTAGGTCCGACGGAATCAGTCAGTCAGACAATCCAATCGTGTGTGGGCTAATCCGATCATTTTTCACATAAAAAATAAATAAAAAATCAGACGGGCCTAGAAATAGAACATGTTTCAAATCTGAGTCTGAGGGACTCAATTCCTATCAGGAAAACCGTTTGTATGCTGGTCCGACGGACCAAAAAAACGACGCAAGGGAAGCTATTGGCTACTGAACTTCCTTTTTTTAGTCCTGTCTTATGTCATCACGTTCAAAACTAACGGACTTTCTAATGGACTTAGTCCGTTCCTGTGTAGGCAAGTCCATTTGGAAGGTCTGTCGGAACTCTGCCGAAAGTCCATCGGGAAGACCATCAGACCTAGTCTGCTGGAAAGTCTGGTTGTGTGTACGCGGCTTAAGAGTCATTTTTTTATGCAATCAGGCAAGCCCTTGCACTACATGGTTTTGGTAAATCTAAAGGAAAATCGGACAACAAAAGTATAGTGTGTATGGGGTCTTATACCCCATTGACAATCTGTGAAATGACTTGCAGTCCACAAACTATCAGCATCAAATTTTATTAAATTTTTTTGGGGAAAAAACAACTTTATTGGGCGTATGCAATTACAAACACAGTTTGCGTCAAATGTTTGTACATATGAATCATGGTACAATAGAAACATATTTAATATTCTATACCATTCACATTACCCAATCAACCCCTTATTCTGCAGTATAACAGGGGATAGTATAATCGTTATTCCGTTCCCCCCCCCCCCCCCAGCAGGTCTTTCCCATGTTCCTTTGTCCTCAGCTGGCTTATCTGAACAGTTCAACAGTTCTGCATGTGAACCGCTATATTTACCCATCTTTATGTACATGTTTCCCCATCTCCCATCCATCTATCCCAATCTTTGGTATATTTTTGTATACACCCCCTATGTTGATCAGTTTTTTAAACGGTAGGGTATTATTTATATCTTTTCCATTCACCAATGGTCGGGGGAGATCCTCATCCACATTCGAGCTACGGCCTTCCTGGCTTCAAACAGGGTTTCGTGCATAAATGTAGCTTGATGTCTGTCAATTTCAACATCGGGCAGCAGTCCCAATATACATAGTTTTGGGTCTGGAGTCACTGGCGAACCCATAACATCATGTAGAAATTGAACCACTTGCAGCCAGTACGGCCATAGATTACCACATTCCCAAATTAGGTGAAAGAATGTACCAGGGTCGTGACCACATGCGGGACAGTTAGGAGATTGATTTGGTCTAAATTTGGCCAGTCTTCGAGGCATCAGGTATGCTCAGTGGATAATGTAAAGTTGCGTCAACCTATCCGAGAGCCTGGGTGACATCTTGGATACATTATCTAGAACTTCATCCCAATCAGTGTCGGTAATGTCGCCCAGGTCGGACTCCCATTCTGGCTTGGCTTTCTGGATTACCGCTACCGTCTTGGGAAGGCGGAGTGTAGAATATATATTGGATATTAGTTTTTTGGAATCAACATCCAGAATTAGGTCTGTGATTGGAGGGTGGGTTAAGGAGAGCTCCGTAGGCCTAAATTGGGCTTTTAGTGCATGACGCAATTGGAGGTAGCCAAAACGTAGTTGATGCGGCAGCACAAATTCCTCCTGGAGGGAGCGAAACGGTCTGGGTCCCAATTCCGTCATGACTTGGTAGAGATATACCACCCCGTAGGAGGCCCACAGTCCTGAATCTGGCAGGTGCTGCAGCTCTGCCAAATGACTGTTAGCCCAGAGTGGTGTGTGTGTGAGTAAATGTGCCCTATGTGTAGTTTCCTTAAGGCCGTATCCCAGGTTTCTTGGTGATGCGCAAGCACGCCATCATTGTAGCTGCGGGTCCTCCTATGTACCTGTCCTCCCCTGAAAATGGCCTACAGTGGAGTCACTATGGAGTTTCCCGGGTTGTCCATTACCAGGGCTCGATACCTCGGTGCCTCTGTTGTGTGAAAATAGTGTAAATGGGTCAGCTGTGCTCCAAGATAATATTCCTGCAGGTCAGGAAGCGAGGCTCCCCCCATAGTGGTGGGGTTTTTAAGAGTTATCCAGGCCAATTTTTGTCGACCATGTCCCCAAACGAAATTGTTTATTATGCTTTCCATTTTTTTGAATACTCTAAGTGGAATACACAGAGGGGCGTGCCAGACCATGTATAGAATTTTGGGCAAGAGCACCATTTTTCACTAAATTAGTTCTGCCCATTACCCCGAGTGGCAATTTGGCCCAGGCCTGCGTCTTGAGTTTAAGCAGCATAAATAGAGGCTCTATATTAAGTAAACAGTAGTCCCTCAAATCTCTAGTGATCTGCACCCCCAGGTATTTGATTACCCCCACCCTGATCAGTGGAAGCTCCGGGGTATTCTGAGGCGGTGGAAAATGGTCCACCGGGAGGATTTGGGACTTGTCCCAGTTCATGCATAGTCCCGAGTAATCTCCCATTCGCTCAATAATGTTCAGTGCTGCCTAAAGAGACGGCCCCTGATCTGCCAAATACAATAGCGTGTCGTCTGCGTACAGCTCTATTTTATCCAGGGCGTTACCAATACGTAGACCCTCTACGTCCGGGGATGCCCTGATTACTATAGCTAAAGGCTCCGCTGCCAGGGCATACAAAAGAGGGCACAGGGGGCACCCCTGTCTGGTTCCCCTCTCTAGTGGAAACTGTTCCGATAGCCAGCCATTAACAAAAACTCTGGCCTTCAGCGATTGGTACATGATGCGTATCCACTTTCGGAAATTGGGCCCAAACCCCATAGCTCCTCAGGCACTCCCATAGATAGGGCCATTTCACCGAGTCAAATGCCTTTGCTGTGTCTAACGCTACTATGACTCGCGATCCCGAGTTGTCATGGCGTGCCTGTATATTCATGAACAACCACCTAATGTTCATGGCCGTATTTTTCCCCGGCATAAACCCGGTTTGGTCGGGGTGAATGAGAGACAGTATAACATGATTCAGTCTAGTGGCCAAGACTTTCGCCAGGATCTTGATATCCACTTGTAAATGGGAGATAGGTCTGTAAGACTCTGGGAAACCCGTATCTTTCCCTGGTTTAGGGAGTACTATAATTTGCACCTCCTGCATGGACGGGGGCAGGGTCCCTTCACTAAATATATTGTGGTAGAGTTTCGTCAAGGTAGGGGTAAGTGCTTCATAAAAAGTTGAGTAAAATTCTAGGGGTAGGCCATCTAGACCTGGGGCCTTGGACCTGGCCAGCTGTGACACCGCCTCAGCTACCTCCTCGTTAGTTATAGGGGCTTCCAACATTTTCATTTGATCAGCATTGAGCCTTGGGAAGTCTATTGTATGTAATTCTTCCTGTATGTCTCGACTTGTGTGTGTGAGGTGGGTTTTATACAGCTCCCGGTAGAAGTTCCTGAACATATCCGCCACCGAGGCAGGGTCCGTGACCCTCTTGCCCCGTGACGTCTTTAAGGACACAACCACCAGGGGTCTGTCATTCAGGTTTGTAAGGTACGCCAGTAGTTTTCCGGCCCTCTCCCCGTGTTCAAACACCCGTTGTCTACTGAAGAATGTGTGTTGTTTAGCTTTTTCCAGAAGCAGCTGGGAGACCAGTCTGGACTGTAACTTAACCTGCCTTAAATTGTCAGTGCTATGGTCAGTATTATAGGCCAATTCCAGCTCCTGCAGTTTGGTCGTTGAGAGCTGTAGAGCAAGGCCAGATGACCGTTTTAGCCGGTCGATTTTCCTGCACAGCAACCCACAGGCATGGTCTTTAAACCCATCCCATTCCGACGGATTAGTGTAGTTAGTTCCGGACTCACAGAATACATGGCGCAGCTCACCCGCTATGGCCTCCATATCGGGCAGACTGGAGAGCCAGAATGGGTTTAGCCTCCAGCCCTGTTTGGATACCGACCCCGGGGCCGAAATAATCACCCAACATGGGGAGTGATCTGAAAGGGCCCGCGGCGCAAACCCCGAACCCCTCACCCTGGGCAGTAGTATGTTTGAAATTAAAATAAGGTCTATCCTAGACATCGTGTCGTGACTGGTAGAGTGGCAGGTGCACTCTCTTGTGTTCGGGCGTTGGTGGCGCCAGACATCTGTCAATGCAAATTCTGTCACCAGTCTTCCGAATCGGGTGAGATTTCGACCGTCATCTTGTTGTGTCTCCCCTCCCGGTCTATCCAGAACCGGATGCATAGTCATGTTGAAATCCCCCATCCACACCGCCGGCACCGAGGGGTTCTGCGCCATAAACGCCAACCCTCTCGTAATCACCTCAAACGTGAATGGAGGAGGAACATAGCATGCCAGGATTAGAAGCGGGCTCCCTCCCACCAGGGCATGCATAAACACAAACCTACCCTGCTGGTCCGATTCCATTGCTATCAGTTCAAAGGGGGTCCTCTTAGCTACCAGCACCGAGACTCCCCTGGATTGGTTAGTGTGGGTGCTGTGAAACACCCATCCCACCCACCTGGAGGTGCCCTGTGATACGAGTCTCCACCAGGGCAGTAATATCAGCTTTTTGGGACTTGAGGAAGTTCAGGGCTGTGGTTCTTTTAATATTGTTACACATCCCCCTGATATTCCAAGTTAAAAACTTCACGGATGCCATATCCCTCTCCAGCATATACAAAGGGGACTGAAGCGGTACCAAGGCGGCCAGCCCGAGAGTAGCGCAAAACGCTCACCACTCCCCGGTCGTGCGCACCAATGGCCCAACCCCTCTCCCACAGGTTATTCACACTTTAACCAGCATACATTAAATTGGTATTTCCCTTGAAAACTACAACAAAACAGTTGAACCAGTCCCCTCCCACCCAGCTCTACACCTCCCCAACATGGTGAAAGCATTCCTTCCCCAACCATAACCCCAGCACTCATCATCCAGTTTGGGAACATAACTGTAGGTACATCATACATGACATTACTGTGCATAACACACCAGGGTAAGAACAGTCCTCTGGAGGCAACTCTACACACTGTCAATCAGCGGAGCCCCACGGTGCGGTGGGGGTCTAGTAAAACTTATGATCCCACCGCGTGAGCTCCCCTCGCATTTCTCAAAGTTCGGTTGCAAGACAGTTGTGGGTCCAACTGCTCTACCCATCCTAGTACATCCCTTCCTCTAGCAGTAGTCATCAAGAACAGAAACGGGGAAAGTTTGTAGGAGTCATCGGTTAACGCTTCAGTTCTCAACTCCTTCATGGGAAAGAGTGTGTCACAGTCGTTTTCCTATGCCAGTGGGGGGGGGGGGGGGGGGGGGGTCTCCCCGAACCCCAATAGTAAAATTTGAGGCTTGCACATTAGAGAGTATATGTATTCAAAGGGCAAGCATACTCACGGGACCTCCGGTAGCACGGGTACTAGACAGGCCTACCCCGCTGGTCCAGCCAGGCCGTCACCACCGCCGGATCCTCAAAAACTGGGCACGGCCGTCCTCTTCCACTCGCAGTCTGGCAGGGAACAGCATGGCGTACTTGAGGTGCTATGCTCGGAGACGCCGCTTGACTTCCTGGAAGAGAGACCTCTTCCTTTGCACCTCGCTAGAGAAATCCGGGAATACTGCTACTCTGGCATTGCCTTTTTCTCTGGCGAGCCTCAGGATTTTGTCCCGGTCACGAAAATTCAAGAACTTCGCTATGAAGGTGCGGGGAGGTGCTCCGGGCTTCATGGAGATACGGTACGCACGTTCCACCTCAAACATCATGAAGAACTCTTCTCTTCCATACGTTTTCACAAGTAGAGACTCCAGGTATTCAGCACGATCCGTGCCCTCTATTTTTTCCAGGAGGCCGATGAACCGGAAGTTGCACCTCCTCAGGCGGTTCTCCATGTCGTCCTGATGGGAATGCAACATGTGTATCTGCCGTTGCATGTCTTCGGCGGCGTGTCTCAGTGGGGGAAGGACATCCTCCGCCGCCTCTATCCTCGTTTCTGCCTCGGTGACCCTGTCCCGCAGCTTTGACAGATCTTGCCAGAGAAGGGATATGTCGGTCTTGACGTCATCTATTTTGGCCGTCAATATCCCCTGGAGTCCCGCTATTGCGTCTAATACTTTGGCCGTGTCCGAGGCCTGGCGCTCTGTGCCCGCACCATCTTCAGCCTGCCTGTCCGAACCCGGCCGGCGAAATTGCGCTAGCTTGTCCGCGGCCCCAGGGTTGCGTTTGGATGGTGACATCTCTCCCAGGCACTCCGCTGAGGTGCGAGCAGTCGCCCTGTGATTTCAGGCTAAAAGTCTATGCAGAGGATGAAAATAGGAGTATCGGCACTCGGGAGCTCACCTACACCGTGTCCTACTCCATTGCTTGCCAGGCCACGCCCCATCAGCATCAAATTTAACTGAACTTGGGCAGTTTTGCAAAGAAGAGTAAGCAAATATTGCAACGTCTAGATGTGAAAAGAGACATATCCCAGCAGACTAAAAGCTGTAATTAAAGCAAAAGGTTCAACAAAATCCAGACACAGGAGGATCCCTTTTTCAACTCCAAGATTCTGTTTGTGATTTTTTTTTTTTATGACATGTTGGTATTATATGTTAGTAAATACAGCTGGATAAAACAAAAAAATGTGCGTTTTTCATTTCAGGCTGCAAAGCAACAAAATGTGATTATTTTAAGGGGGGGTGATTCTTTTCTATACCCACCGTATTTAAATCTGAGTAAACAAAAGGGCTGTGAAAAAAACATATATAAAATTGTAGTCATAATATCATCTTGCTTGGAGTAAGAGAATGCAACTAGAACAGAACAATCTTCCTCATTTGTAATATACTATTTAAACAAACAGTGAGAAATAAAGATACAAAGTATTTCTCCCTCAGCGCTCATGCAAAAAATTCTAAAAGTATTAAAGCTGCTATTATTAAAAAATAAATAAAAATGAACTGTATCAAAAAATATGTTTAAAAAATAAGTCTTTCAAACATTAGTAGCACTTAAGAAGTTCATATGTGAATAAAGATCAAAAGTTCCACTTGTGTTTTAACCACTTAACCACTGGGCACTTAAACACCCTTAATAACCAGACCAATTTTCAGCTTTTGGTGCTCTCACATTTTGAATGACAATTACTCAGTCATGCAACACTGGACCTATATGAAATTTTTGTCCTTTTTTTCACACAAATAGAGCTTTCTTTTGGTGGTATTTAAATCACCTCTCAGTTTTTTATTTTTTGTGCTATAAAAGAAAAAAGACCGAAAATTCTGCGAAAAAATGAAATTTTCTTAGTTTCCGTTATAAAATTTAGCAGATTAGCAATTTTTTCTTCATAAATTTTGGCCAAAATTTATACTGCTGCATATCTTAAAAATAAAAATAAGTACAAATTGGTGTATATTATTTGGTCTTTGTGAAAGTTATAGAGTCCACAAGCTATGGTGCCAATATCTGAAAAATTGATCACACCTGAAGGACTGATGGCCTATTTCAATTCTTGAGACCCTAACATGGCAGAAAAGTACAAATACCCCCCAAATGACCCCTTTTTGGAAAGAAGACATTCCAAGGTATTTAGTAAGAGGCATGATGAGTTTTTTGAAGTTATCATTTTTTCCCACAATTCTTTGCAAAATCAAGATTTTTTTTCCTTTTTTTTTTTTCCACAAAATTGTCATTATCAGGTTATTTCTCACACACAGCATATGCATACCACAAATTACACCCCAAAACACATTCTGCTATTACTCCCGAGTATGGTGATACCACATGTGTGAGACTTTTACACAGTGTGGCCACATACAGAGGCCCAAAATGCAGGGAGCGCCATCAGGCGTTCTGGAGCACCCAGGACAATTCTGACATTTCTCTCCTACATTATATATATTTTTTTTAGTAAAGACCCTGGAGAATACAATGGTGGTCGTTGAGATAAAAAAATTTGCACACGGTATTTGCGCAGCAATTTTCTAACGCGTTTTTTTGGGGGAAAAAAACTGTTTTGTGCTTAAAAAAAAACAAACAGTAAAGTTAGCCCAATTTTTGCATAAAGTGAAAGATGAAGTTATGCTGAGTAAATATATATCGAACATGTCACTCTTCAAAATTGCACATGCCCGTGGAATGGCGCCAAACGTCGCTACTTAAAAAATCCCCATAGGCGACGCTTTAAATTTTTTTTACTGGTTACATGTTTTGAGTTGCAGAGGAGGTCTAGGGCTAGAATTATTGCTCTCGCTCCAACGTTCGCGGCGATACCTCACATGTGTGGTTTGAACACAGTTTTCATATGTGGGCGGGGCTTACGTATGCGTTCGCTTCTGCATGCGAGCACATGGGGACAGGGGCGCTTTAATTTTTTTTTTTTTATTGTTCATTTTACTTTATTTATTTTAGTTTGACATTTTTTTCCCCAAAAATAAATTTTTGATCACTTTTATTCCTATTACAAGGAATGTAAACATCCCTTGTAATAGGAATATGGGGTGACAGGTCCTCTTTACAGTGAAATCTGGGGGTCAATAAGACCCCGCATCTCACCTCTAGGTTGGGAAGCCTGAAAAAAAAAAAAAGATTCTGGCTTTGATCGTACTGGCGAGTTGGTAGAAGCACCGGAGGGCGGTGAGGGGTGGGGGGGCGTCTATGGCTGGGTATTGCAGGGTATCACCGAGTATGGCTGGGTATGGCAATTTATGGCAGGGTATGGCGGGGTATTGCAGAGTAATGGCGGGGTACTGCAGAGTAATGGCGGGGTACTGCAGAGTATTGGCAGGGTACTGCAGAGTAATGGCAGGGTACTGCAGAGTAATGGGGGGTACTGCAGAGTAATGGGGGGTACTGCAGAGTAATGGCAGGGTACTGCAGAGTAATGGCAGGGTACTGCAGAGTAATGGGGGGTACTGCAGAGTAATGGGGGTACTGCAGAGTAATGGCAGGATATTGCAGAGTAATGGGGAGTATTGCAGGGTATTGCAGAATATTGGCAGGGAATTGAGGGGTTAAATTCGGTGAGCAGCGATGTGGGCACTGCACATGCAGCCCACAGCGCTGCTAACACCGATCTCTTTCCCCTCCGCTGTACCAATCGGTACCAAGAGGGGGAGGGAGGAACCGGCGTCATAACATGACGCCGGTTTGTTTACAAGTGATCACTCCGTCATTTGACGGAGCGATCACGTGGTAAACGGCCGCGACGAGCGGCCGTTTACCGTGATGGGCCGGGTCCACTGGACCCGGCGGTCACGGATGATCTTGTGTGCGCGCGAGAGCAGAATTCTGGGAGGCCGTTAATTAACGGCCTCTCAGAGTTAAACAACCGCCCTGAAGCCGTTAATCGCCAATGGGCGGTTGTTAAGTGGTTAATTATACAAAGCGGGGTGTGGGATAGTGGCTGATCTATTCGTGGAAAATGTTTAACACCAAATCTTTGCAGATCAAAATCCCAGATCAATCCTTCACCACGTTGCTTCTATGGGAATCCCCATGTAGGTAATTCACTTACCGGAAGGTAATGGGTTAACAGCGTGCCTTTCACTGGTTTGGTATCAGCGGACTCTGTTTAATTCACTCAAATAGGGCTGGATCTGTGGATGGATGTTCGAATGGCTGTCAGCGCACTCTGCATTCGTCCATCCAAATTTAGCTCATGGCGAGAGCAGAAACAGGAGGTACCCATAGCTTAATCCAGTGAATTAAATAAATTTTTTAAAAAAATAAAATAAAATAAAAAGTGATCCCATATAGATGTACACTTACAATATAATCAAAAATAGTATAAGCATGTATCGTATCTCTGTACTAAATCTTTGAGTCCAGATATACCTTATTACCGCTGAGAGTGGTATTCCCGGGTTAGGCATTACAGAAAATCAACAGCGTGGGTTATCTTTATTCACATATGAACTTTTTAAGCGCTACTAATGTTTGAAAGACTTTTTTGTTTTTTTTTTAAACATTTTGTAATATACTATTGGCTCATTTATGCTGTAGACACCAGCTCTCCTACCTCTATCGTTTCCAATTGTTTGTGTCACTGGGCATCCTAGAGATTAGAAGAACTAATAAGAAAAGGGCTCACAAAGCGAAAGGTTAAATGAACACTAGCATTGCACCAATACTAAGAATTTTCACAAGCACTTGTCCAAATGCTTCAATACTAAAACTGATACCTTCACATATATGCGAATTGGATGCATTTTGAACCGAATGTGATGATTCGCATGACATGTGAAGCTTTAGTCTTTTCAATGGAGGTGGTTCACATATGTGTGGGCCTGCTGCAGCAGGATTTTAAAAAGAGTCAATTTTGAGCACGGTTTAGGTGCGATTTCCATACACTTTGACAACTTGCACCTGAACAAAGTCAAACCGGAGAGGGCTGAAATCCTGCTGTCAAAACCGGACCGCACATATGTCACTAAAAATAGGTATCGATGAGTACTTTAATGGAAATCTGTCATGAGAAACATACTGCAAAGATTGCAGAGAGGGAAGATTGAGAATTGCTTTCTTCTTGCCTATAACACACTGGTGAAATAACTCTTCCAGACATGACATCAAGCGAACTGCAGTTGTCAAACAGCCATTCTTTTTCTGCCCCTAAACGCCCCTCTGTTAGCCTATAAGCATTGGGTTCTGCACCAACTTTAAGTTGAACTATAGGCATAACCGTTTTTCGTTTTGGATGGAGTAAGAAAAGGGTATAACCTCTGCCAGGTTTTTTTTGGGACTTGTGTGCCATTGGGGAGATGTACCTTCACTTCCTATCCGATAGATAAAAACAGGAAATTAGAGGCAATCCCTTAGGGCTCCCCAGATCGAGAGAAGAGATTTGAGGGGGGGGGGGGGGGGCACAGACAGCAATAAAAGGTGTTCTAATCCATCTCCACTCTGTCCAAAAGCAAGTTTTACCTTTTAGTTCTAGTTTAACTAGAGGAGCACCAAAACATCAACTGAAAATGGCGTTTTTGGCATGCGAGCAAAAGAAAAAAAAAATGCTGATAATGGAACCAAAAAGGGGGCAGTGTGCCCCAGGTGCCACACCTATGTCAGAGTCCTCCCCTCCCTTCTCTTCTTGCAATTGCAGAGCAGCGATCTTGCCCTGTGTCATGCAGCTGGATTTGAATCACCAGGTCTTGTGATAGATGGCACACTGATTCAATGCTGGAAAATTGAATCAGTGTGATGTCTGTCATAGCAGCAGGTCTAGGAGGTGGGACTTCGTTACAGGCGGCCTGGCGATTAAAATCCAGCTCTGAGGCTGCATTGATCTCTTGTATCATGTCTGCAGTCTCTGACCATCTCCTGTACCATGTCTGCTAGAAGTGCACCGAATGGAAATTTTGCTAATACTATTCGCAATGTGTTTAAGTAAGAGATTGCAGACATGATACAAGAGATGGTCAGAGACTGCAGACTGCATTTTTCTTGCACTAAAGGTGCCAATAATGGCCAACAATAAATACATATTCATTTAAAATTGATGATACTAATTAAAAAGTTGAATACAATTATATATAAAAAAATATATTTTTTTTAAACTGTCAGTTTCGGTACCAAAATTTCTATTCGGTGCACCTCTAACTTTAACCCAACAATTCCTCTTGATTGGCAAGGCACTCAGCAGCGCAGGTGGCAGGATGTAACTACCAAATTCTTTATTGCTGTTATCAGGGTCACTTTTATTAAACAAGATTGCTTTATTTAATTGACTGTATAATTTACACTTTCCCTTGCAATAAACTTTTGCATATTATACCATGTACTCACTTTGTTTTCCAATGAACATGATTGCTGTGTAAAAAAACAACATGCACCCACAGATCTTATATTCTTTTAATCCTAAATGTTTTGTCACTAATTCATAAAATATGTAATGCCACAACAGAACTGTAAATAGAGACAAATATGCTACCAAGATATCAGGTTTCTGAAAAATAATGTGTAAATAGAAAAACAAGCTGAGGTATTTTGGATGAACTTAAAATCACTTATGTATACTTCATTAAAAAAGAAACTACTAAAAAGGACTTTATCTCTTTAAAACAGAATGATTTTGTGTTTAAAAAAAAATAAAGTATTGGATTTTTTTTTTTTTTTTTTTTTACAATGCGTCTGTGTGAACAATCTCTATACAATTTCATTTAGATTTACCAAAATTATGGAATAGGAAAATCCACCAATGTATCCAATCAGGAAGGCCCTTGCACTACATCAGGGATGTCCTACCCATAGCCTGGAAGGATCGTGGGAATGCTGTGTAAACATAGCAGTTGTGGCATCCTACATTGACATGTCTGGAGGGATGCATTGCAAACATAGTTGATGGGTGCAGAGTTTGCATGCTAATGAGGTCAGCTGGATTTGACGTCCCAAGTTTACATACCAGGAAGTCATGAACTGTTAATGGAACCAGGGGCTAAGGTAAGGCCTTGTTCTAAAAAATCAAAGAAAGCTTTTATTTTTCGACAACAGAGATTCATTAATGGTATATTGCTACATAGGGGAGCTGGAATTTAGGGTAAAAAAGGGGGGGGGGGGGGGGGGGGGTCAACATGAGCCTAGTACACAGGCCAAATGTTGGGCAGCATCAGATGGTTCAATAGAAACGGCCAACATTTGGCCTGTGTGTGTGTACTTCTGTCGAAGGGGCATAACCGAAAAAGGTTAAGGTCTGCCAATTGGCTCCTTCTGCCATTGGATTACTACTGGGCACTTTTACCCCATACCTGCCCAGGCCAATTTTCAGCGCTGTCGCACTCTGAATGACAATTACGTGGTCATGCAATGCTGTACCCTTAAAGACTGAGCTTACTTTTGGTGGTAATCACAATATGGTATTTTATTATTTGCTAAAAGGAAAAATTACCGAAAATGTGGTGTGCGCTGATGAGATGGCACTAATATGTGGCACTGTTAGGGCTGCACTGAATCACTGCCCTGATTATCTGTGCAGGTCGCCCCTGTGATAATGTGCTGCTGATCGGCTCTCCTCTCACATTGTTAGTGTGAGGAAAGGAATGCTGATAACTGGCATTTCCTTGTTTACATGTGATCAGCTGTGATTAGAGAAAGCTGATCACATGGGTAAAAAGCTTCATTATTGGGCTCTTTACCGAGATCAGTAAAGCACCATGTCCCAGGGACAGAGTGCACCACCAATCACCACGCACCGCGAGTGGGACGATGTCATATGTCATCATGCCAGAATGAGAGAGCCGCCACCTGCCCATCATTTAACAATATGGCGGGCAGTGGTAAGGTTTGCTTATATGCAAATTTAAGTGATTGGGTTTAAATATACTTCAAGTTGTGATACACATGATTGCCATTATCACACCCATGAAAATATTTTCATAATGGTTATAAACAAAGGACTGGACACACAGTACAAGGCATGCGATCTCTTTTGCCAAAAAAATCCTTTGCAGAATGTCCGATTTTCTAGTGAGAGCTCATCACTCCCTCTTTGGTTGAGAAGCACCTGGGAATGTTGTACAGTTCAGTAACAGTGGAATGAACTTCCATTCATATGTGCGGCTGAGTAACATACTCAAAGCTTGCAGCCAAGTACATCGAGGTGATAAACTACAATCCTTCCAAAGAAATCTGTGCTACTTGGGAAAGAAAGCCGCAGCTTTTCAACACACCGTTCTGTGAATACAAATTTGTGAAGCAGAGAGGTTAAGGGAAACACTAAATATGAAAGCATTGAAATAAAAGTACAATTTTGTAGATAAGCAAAATTTAAAGTGATTGCAAACGATCACCTTGTAAAACAACCCATTCTGTTTAAAATAAAATGGAAATACAATACATTTTTGTATAGATAATAAAAAAGGGAAAACATGTATTTATAGTGTTTTTTTTTTTTTTAAGAAGTGATCACATTCCCTCTGTTCTCAACTGCATAAGAGCTGGGGGAAGGTAGAAGCAGCAGCACACTGACCTTCCTAGTGAATGGCTGTGCTACGGGGGAATGTCAAAACAAGTCTGATCATTAGAGGAGAATACACGCAGTTCCCCAGCATAGCTAGAGAACTGACCATGGTGTGCTCTCCTTTTTAGTGTGGTCAGTTTTTATAGGAAAACAGATGTACTGTCCAGGAACCCCAGGGATTTCACACAAAGGAATCAATACAAAGAACAGGAACTTTCTCATACAAGTACATGGTACAGCAGGCACATATGAGGAATATGAAGTGTTGGGGTAACAAACGCTTTAACTGTTCTGCAAAATTAAGCTTGGTTCAAATGAATGTTCCTGATGCCCCCTGTTGTGGATGAAAGTCAATCTTTAACTTAGTGTTGTAGCCTATGCTACATAAAGGAAGCAAAGTCCCTTTCCTGTGTGATTATTAAACAGCATTGCTCACTCTGGCACCCCCACCACTCAAGAGGAACCTTGTATTTTTCAATGCATACAAGGCTTCCTTTTATTGGCCAAGGCAGAGATTGTGCTGTCATCTACCTTAGCTAATCAGAGGAAGCCTTGTAATCAATGAAAAAAATACAAGGTTTCTCTGGAGTGGCAGAGCAACTGATGATTTTTATTAAAGTGGTTGTAAGGTTTTTTATCTTGATGCATTCGCTGCATTAAGTTAAAAAAAAAAAAACTTCAGTGTACAGCAACCCCCCCTCTCAGTCCCCCCTAATACTTACCTGAGCCCCCTCCCTATCCAGCGATGTGCACAAGTTCCTTGGCCATCTGGGACTCTTCCTCTTGATTGATTGAGACACAGCAGTGGCGGAATTGGCTCCCGCTGCTGAGGGGGTTGGTGCCGTCCTGTGGCTCAGTGTCTGAATGGACACACAGAGCTGTGGGCCAGGAATGCTAAAGAGGGACCCGAGAAGAAGAGGATCTGGGCTGCTCTGTGCAAATCAACTGTACAGAGCAGGTTAGTGTAACGGGTTTGTTATTTTTACTTTAAGTACACCAAGAGGAAGTCACCAGGGCAACTGCCAGAAGAGGGCACCCCTTCCTGTAAGTAGCATAGGTGCTTACAATAGTAAAATAGGAATTTAACACTGGCAACAGTGGTGGCAAGGTCATTAGGTTGGTCCAATGTAAGTGTATAAAAGTAATAAAATTCCTGGAATTCTTACATTAAGATCGTCTCACTTACACAAAGAATACTCTGCTGCTTGCAGTGCAAAAACAATACCAACAAATAAATAATTGTTACCCTAAGACAAAAGTCAATATTCTACAGAAGTATGGGATGTCATTTGTTTATTCTAAAGGTTAGCTAGAACAGGCTAAAGAAATACTGATTTTGTGATATTTATAGTAGAGCGAGCAGAACTTTTATTTCTTTGATGTCTACATGCTTTAGTAAAACATATTTTTGAAGATATTTGGCATGTTTATAAAAGGATATCTGAAGGGCATTGATGTCTTCTGGATAAAAGCTGGTTACAGTCTCCAACTCTTCATTTTTAAGGCATCCTGCAAGGGAAGATAATTATTGCATGTCATATTTTATTATTGTTTATAAGTAAACAGCTAAATACATAGATTTATAAATACAACACTATACCAATTATGTCCATTGCAGTTGACAGTGTAGCACACACAGTTGCATTGCACGAAAATGTATCCAGCATGTCGATTTCAGCTGGTTTTAGCATTCCCCCAACCCCTTCATAAATGTCAATATAAATTCTCCACAAAAGCGCTGTTCTGTTCTATATGTTTGAGATTCTTTCTAAATGTGTTTACAGGGTACTGGGGAAAATATCCAGCGGAATCCAGAAGCTCACAATACTTTGAAATCCCAGAAAATATTGTAGAAAAGTTACATCAGCCCTTTACAGTCTTGCTAGCTGAACAGCACGGGTGTGTTTAATGTGGCTGCACTTACTGTATATATGCAAAGTCAAACATCAGGGGTTTGTAGTACTACAAAAAAAAAAATAAATAAATAAAAAAAAAAAAAAAAGGAGGACAACTGGGCCTTTAAAATTCAGCAAAAAACTGCACAGGAAGCAAGAAAAACATCAGATATCACACCACAAGCTCACCCATGGGTGCTCAACGTGTGATTCCCATCATGTCTCTGCCTTTGGGAGTCACGATTGTAACTGTCAGCCTTGCAATGCCTCATGGAACGTGTAGTTCCACACCAGCTGGAGGGTCACAGGTTGAGCACCCATGCTAGCCACTCCTCAATACAAATTTATTTTGCATGTAATACTACATACATATGTGAATTTCACCAGGATCAGTCTATTTAGCGGTTCTGAAGTTCAGCTTGTATTACTGGATACAGAGCTGTAATACTTTGTGTCTTTTGTGTTTTAATTTCCCACTTTAATACAAATACATATATTACACACCCACAGTATACTAAACAACTCTACCGCAAAATGATGCATCCTATAAATTATTTCAAAATTAAAATTAAGACATGATCAGTTTGTCTTAAAGGGTAACATGCCATTGTGTGCAGACACCCTCACCCTGAATATGTTGATCTTGGCCATCCCTCTGGACCCCACTGCACAAAGCGGTCCTGTTGCCCCGTGCTGCTGGTGAAGTCACCCGTATACCACACTTCACAACCCCAGATCGAGTTTCTATCATAATACTCATAATGATATGCACTCATTGGTTAGAGGAGCCATGTAACTGTGCTGACCAATAAAAAGCACGTTTGAGACTTCTTCCAGTGAGGTGTCACAGAAGAAAGAAGTGCTTCCCATGTACTCATGCTTACTAATGACCAGGGGCATTGCTAGGTGGTGGGAAAAAGACTAGGGGCTTCAGCCCAAAGTGCTGTTTTATGCACTTCCATCATATGCACCAAGGTTGGCTGGGGTTCTTATGTGGCTTCTCTTGAAAACTGTGTGAGGCCAGATCAGTTCTTACCTTCTAAATTGCAGTTTTTACTGGAAAAGCCACCTTGGAACTGGATGTGGATTTCAGACACACAGACTTTTTGAGGAAATTCAAGTATGATCCACTGAGATGACCCCTGGAATAAGGAGGAGTACATTCATAAACTATTGAATCCATTATGCTAATTTTCATTGCTTAAAATTATAGTTGAAAAATAAACAACATTAGAATATGCATAGGGGAGTACAGTCCAAAAATACTGAGGGCTTTTAAAGGTAAACTAGATGTTTACCATCAGCCACCAAAAAAATAAAATTAAAAATGCACATAGACATACAAGTAATTTCTTTCATAATTGTATTCTTAAGGGGATCCTGTAAAAATAGAAATATGGGATCTATGACTGTTGACCCTTTTTCCTCGTCAACACGGATTTACAATGTAAAAAAGCACAACACCTCATCCTGACTGTTTACTAAGCTTAATTATAATGAAGAGAAGATATTGCCCACTGATTTCAGTTATACTTTGCAGTACTACCGCATTAAGTGGCTCACCCATTTGTAAAAAAAATGTGGACGTGGGCTCCAGTATGCATCCTGTCTTGGCCTACCAAGTTCTGCGATTGGAGGAGTTCTGGTCAGAAGCCTGACAGGTCACAGGACCAGGCTCCTCCTAGATTTCTTCCTTCATTTAATTTTTTTTAAGCTTTGCATTTTTACCCATGAATACAAAGCTTCCTGATTGGTCGAGGTGAAAGGGCAGGCAGGTGACATCACAAATTAAAGCGATAAAACATAGCGTTAGGCTTTAACCACTTTGCGGCTGCCAGTCATCATAGGACATCCTTGATTTTGAGCGGGGATATCTGAATGATGCCTGCAGCTACAGGCATCATTTAGATATCATCTTTTAGAGCCAGCGACTCTACACTAATTACTGCTTTGTGGTCCAACATAACAGAGAATTTACAGCTGTAAAATACTCACATCCCTGTAAGGAATTCAGACTAGGGCTGCAACTAACGATTATTTTCATAATCGATTGATCGGCCGATTATTTTTTTGATTAATCGGATAAAAAAAAAAAAATCACAAACAAATTTAATGTTCAATTTTTTTGTTTATTTAAAAGTAATAATGAAAAAACTGAGTGTTACACTCAAACTGCAGAATAAAAAACGTTTAACATTAACATTACACAACTTTGCAGCAGTACAAAAACATTCTGAAAAGAGGTGAACTATAACTGTTCAAGAAACTTTGCATTTGAATGTAAAAAAAAATTACATAACATGCTCAGGGCTAAGGCTGGCTCTCTTTTTACAAACGATGTTGCCTGCAGCAGAAAAGAGGCGCTCCGATGGTGCCTGAGATGCACAATAAGGATTTTGCAAGTTTTGCCAAAGTAGGATATTTATCTTGGTTACCCATCCAACAATTCAAAGGGTTTCCCTCCTTTGGAAGTGGCTTCTCAGCAAAATAAGCCTGAACTTCATTTCGGACTTGTGTGAATATCCACCTCTTCACTGCTGCCCCCAGACTCAAGGAGTATGTCAAGTAGATATTGAGATGCTGACACTGTAGATGTTGAAGGCTCGGCATCTCTAGTTACAGGTGACATGGTGGTCATTTGCTGCTGCACCAGCATCTCCCTTCTTAAAGCAAGTGCCTCTGTCTGTACTTTTGCCTGCACGTTTATGATCTGTTCTGGTGATAAAAATGTTTGTCTTCCAAATCATGGGTCCAGGGCAGAGGAAAGGATTACGGCATTTGGGACGTGTTCAAGGATCCCCTTCCATCTGCTTTGACGTTGGTCTGTTGCAGTAGCTTGGAAGCTCTTTAGTGGAGATGATTCATAAGAAGCACCTTCATTGGACCGCAATAGCCCCTTTACCAGTGCTGGCATGGATGATAGAGTGACATATTCTTGGCCACTCATGAATACAGTGCAGCATTCAAAGGGCTTAAGAGCAGTGGAAAGTTCTTCAAGAATATTCCACTGGTCTGGTTTTAAGTCCAGATAACGTTTGCCTCTTTGTGTAACTGATGGGTCAGACAGAGTTGCAGTTACCGGCCACCTTTGTTTAATGAGTCGTTCGACCATACAGTAAGTGCTATTCCATCTTGTGCTAACGTCTTGAAGAAGCTTGTGCTCAGATGTACCCATTTGCTTTAGTTTCTCCTTAAATTTGCTGCTGGCTAGCTCACTTTTTTTAAAATGTTCAACTAGTCCTCTTGCAGCACTAACGGCTCTCTCAATTCCAGAATTCTTTAACGCAGCACCGATCACCAGCTGCAAGGTGTGGTCAGTGCAGCGGATACTGGCCCAGCCATGCTTGTCCGCCAGGATATTTGCAGCAGCCACAATATTTGCTCCATTGTCATGCACAATGGCAATTATTTTCTGAGCCGGAAATTTCAAATTTTTCAGTGACCTCCTCCAACCATTCTGCAATATTTGCTGCTGTATGTCTGTCTTCCAGAGGCATGGTAGTGAGGCAGATAGAAATCATCTTCCAATCCTCCGTTATATAGTGGCATGTAATGCCAAGGAAAGCCTCAGTCGCTATACTTGTCCATATGTCTGCAGTAATGGCAATTCTGCTTTCATTAGCGCCGATGGCATCCTTCACATTCTGAAATGCCTCCTGGTACTTTCTCTCCACTAGTTTGGTAAAATGGGTTCTTGATGGTAAAGTATATCCAAGGTTCAGTACACCGATCATACTTTTAAATCCTCGGTCTTCAACCATGGACAGTGGCCGCATGTCGGTGACTAGCATTTTCATGACAGAATCTGTTATAACTGCTGATTGTTGGGGAGTGCACGGACGATTTTGCTGCACAAACTGTCATGGTGCGCTGTTTTTTTCTGCAAAGAAAAAGATAATATGATTAGTATGCAGGAAAAGCTATTTCTGTGTAACTCACATATCATTTCGGGTTTAACTTACCGTCCTGATTTATCACCATCCACTGTGAACCCCACGTGTTTCCGTTTCATGTGCTCGTTCATCGTTGTTGTGCTTCCGTGCCATGCAGGTGACCACCTTCTTTACAGCATTTAAATTAAAATGCTCCCATGCCTTAGAAGATTTGGGTCGCACACCGTTTTCTGAGGTCATTGTGTTAGCAGCATCCTCTGCCATTTTTATAATTTTTATTTGCAACTAGAAGTAAAAAAAAAAAAAAAAGTGCGGAGACGTGGTGTAATATTATGTATGTATTGTACAGTTTTATAAAAATAAGTGATTCTTCAATATTTCTATGCACTGTTATTCAACACCAATGATGGGGCATTATTCCTCCCGGGGACACCAATGATGGGGCATTATTCCTCACACTGACACCTATTCCTCCCACTGACACCAATGACGGGGCGCTATTCCTCCCGGGGACACCAATGACGGGGCGCTATTCCTCCCGGGGACACCAATGACGGGGCGCTATTCCTCCCGGGGACACCAATGACGGGGCGCTATTCCTCCCGGGGACACCAATGACGGGGCACTATTCCTCCCCGGGACACCAATGACTGGGCACTATTCCTCCCGGGGACACCAATGACTGGGCACTATTCCTCCCGGGGACACCAATGACGGGGCACTATTCCTCCCGGGGACACCAATGACGGGGCACTATTCCTCCCGGGGACACCAATGACGGGGCACTATTCCTCCCGGGGACACCAATGACGGGGCACTATTCCTCCCGGGGACACCAATGACGGGGCACTATTCCTCCCGGGGACACCAATGACGGGGCACTATTCCTCCCGGGGACACCAATGACGGGGCGCTATTCCTCCCGGGGACACCAATGATGGGGCACTATTCCCCCCACTGACACCAATGACGGGGCACTATTCCTCCCGGGGACACCAATGACGGGGCGCTATTCCTCCGGGGGACACTAATGACGGGGCGCTATTCCTCTGGGGGGACACCAATGACGGGGCTCTATTCCTCCCATTGACACCAATGACGGGGCTCTATTCCTCCCATTGACACCAATGACGGGCCGCTATTCCTCCCATTGACACCAATGACGGGCCGCTATTCCTCCCATTGACACCAATGACGGGCTGCTATTCCTCCCATTGACACCAATGACGGGCCGCTATTCCTCCCACTGACACCAACGACGGGGCACTATTCCTCCCACTGACACCAATGATGGGGCACTATTCCCCCCACTGACACCAATGATGGGGCGTTATTCCTCCCACATTGGTGTTTCGGGGGGGGGGGGGGGGAAAATAATAGAGCCACATTGTTGTTTCTGGGGGGGGGATAGTGCCCCATCACTGGTGTCCCTGGGAGGCGCTATGATGGGGCACTATCCCCCCCCTCCCCCAGAAACACCAATGGGGCACTATTATCCCCCCCTGCAGAAACACCAATGTGGCTCTATTTCCCCCCCTCTCCCTCCCAGGAAAGCTAATGATGATGGGGCACTGAATGTTGTGTGTGTGTGCTTTTACTGGGTACAACTTTTAGCCGATAGCCGCTACCTTTTTTCACACTGTGTACAGCTCGGCTCAGTGTCCTCCTCACAGATTCTCGCCCTCGCCTCTCTGTTGCATCAAGGCAGCAGCGGGCGGGGTGAGATCTGTGTGAATGATCATGTGACATCAGCGAGGAGAGGCGCGCCGCGGACGTACAGCGGCGAGTGCGTGCCTGGTCATTTTCATTATCGATTAATCGTTGCAGCCCTAATTCAGACTCTAGGGTCCCCCAGATAGCTGGTCAACTGGACCAATGCGTAAATAGGATTCATCGTTCAGGTAGAGGTGCCGACTGGCCTGCTTTACCTAAATGTAAGTTACCAAAGCCTCTTCAGCAGGCATCATTTAATAAATGCTACAGTGTCAGTTGTGTGACTGGGGCTGAGTTTTCAATTTTCTTTAGGAAACACAAGTATTTTACAGTTTCAATCATTTACATTTTACCATAAGCACTATAGTAAATATAGGTTTGGCTTATAGGTCTGCTTTAAAACAGAGAAAACAAGTCAATAACCATGCAAAAGTTTCAGATCACATTGGTTCCTGTTTTATTAGAGAAACATTACAAAATTAAAATCTGCACTACCTTAGGACAACCATGCAAAATTATACCAACTACACAAAATGCTTTAACCACTTCAGCCCCGTAAGGATTTACCCCCAATGACCAAACCATTTTTTATGATACAGCACTGCATTGCTTTAACTAACAATTGTGCAGTCGTGCAACACTGCTGCACCCAAACAAAATTGATGATGTTCTTTACCCCCCCACACAGAGCTTTATTTTGGCGGTATTTGATCACCTCTGCAGTTTTTATTTACACAAACCCCCCCCCAAAAAAATAAAAAAAGACTGAAATAAAAAAAACATTTATTTTTAACTTTTTGCTATAATAAACGTCCCCCCCCCCCCAAAAAAAATTAATAATAAAAATAATAATAATAAATTTCTTCATCAGTTTAGGCCAATATGTATTCTTCTACATATTTTTGGCAAAAAGTGTATATTGATTGGTTTGCGCAAAAGTTATAGCGTCTACAAAATAGGGAAAAGATTTATGGCATTTTTATTATTTTTTATTTTATTTTTTTTACTAGGAGGTGATGAGCGTTTTTTTTTGCGGGATTGCGACTTTTTTGGGACCAGTGACATTTATACAGCGATTATTGCTATAAAAATGCACTGATTACTGTATAAATGACACTAGCGGAGAAGGGGTTAACACTAGGGGGCAATCAAGAGATTAAGTGTGTCCTAGGGAGGTGTTTCTAACTGTGGGGAAGTGGAATGCCTGGGCGTAAAGAGATTGCTGTTCCTAATCACTAGGAAAAGACAATCTCTCTACTTCCCTATCAGAACGGGGAACTGCTTTGTTTACACTGGCAGATCCCTGTTCTGCCTCTCTATGGAGCGATCGCGGGTGGCTGGTGCTGCGTGCAATAGAGCCACCCTGCCGCAGTATAACTGTGCCAGCTGGTAGGCAAGTGGTAAAGAGTAACTCCACTTTTGTTGAGAAAAAAAACAAAAACAACAAAAAAAACAGTCGCCTCTGGGTGATCTATATACATTGCAAGGCTTTTAACAAACGTTGCTACCTGTTTCTGCTCTGAAGAAAATACTGTCTGTTGTGTGCAGAGTGAATCAGAGTGGGAGTGATTCATTATTAATCAGCTGATGCCTTCGCAGTATTCTGCATCCTTTTAGAATTAAATCTTTGGGCTTATCTTGCCAAAAATGAAATGAAATCTGACTTGTATCTTAGTGTAGGCTTCTGGGAAAATAAGTGAGCCAATCACACATGCAGAAAATAACATTTATGGGGAAGTGCTGTACACTATTTGTGAACAGAACATTTCCAGATTGCCATATTGCACTGAATTTTACAGAGATGGAGATTGAAGAGGAGATGTAACATTAATAACATTCAATTAAAATATGACCTGTGTGGCAATTGTATGTGAGAAAATTATATATATATATATATATACACACACACACACACACACACACACACACACACATACACATATCTATATCTGTAAGTACACACGGTCGGAGATTTTGCCAACCAAATCCGTCAGATTTTGCCCGTCGGATTTAGTCCGATGGATTGTGTCCGAAACTGTTGCATACACACGGTCGGGCCAAGTTGGCGAAAAATCCAATCCTTCAGAACGTGATGAGGTAATTTCGTTACGATGGGACTACATTCAGGCTAGTAGCCAATAGCTTTGATGTAGGAATTTGATCTGAGCATGCGTGGCACTTGGTCCGATGAAAATTCTCTACACATGATCAGATTAGGTCCGTCTGGCCCAATTGGTCGGGAAATATTTCCAACATGTTGGAAAATTGGGTCGGACGGAGATTCGGACGGAATCAGTCCGATGCATACCACACACAGTCGGATTATCTGACGACACGGTCCGATAAGACTCATTCCGACGGATTCTCCGACCGTGTGTACAAGGGCTAAGTGGTTTACCGGAATTATGACTGAAGATATCAACCATAGTCCCAGTGCCGTTTTTTTTTTTTTAGCAGGTGGCTGGCTTTCTCATGTAACTGGTCCAAGCAGCTTGCGAGCTGCTGGAATGGTTTCCGAAACAGCGTGAGGAACGCCCCAGAATGTATTCAGTTACATATTTTTGTTTAAAAAAAAAATCCCAATAAGCATATATTGATTGTTTTGCACAAAAGTTAGAGCCCCTACAAACTATGGGATATATTTATGGAATTTTTATATATTTATTTATTTTTACTAGTAATGGCTGCAATCAGCAACTTACAGCGGGACTACGACATTGCCGCAGACAAATCGGACACTAAGTGACACTTTTGGGGACCAGTGACACAATACAGTGATCAATGCTAAAAATATGCACGTCAGTATACTCTTGGCAGGGAAGGGGGTTAACATCAGGGGCGATCAAAGGGTTAAATATGTTCCTAGGGAGTGCTTACACTATGAGAAGGCAAATATCCGTGTTTCTGCTTAGTTTCTATATTATATTAGATGTAAGTGTAGTACAGGTATTTACAAAAAGTTGTCACAAGAATGTACCATCTGAAAACAATTCTCAAATAGAACCCCTCCAGATGCATATCTAAAATAGTATATATTATATCAAGAGTGCATGTGAAAGAGAGAAAAAAAAGAAAAGCAAAAAAAGCAAAAGAGCGGCAAAAGAGCAGAAGATAGCGGAGGAACCCGGCAAGAAGACCCCGGAAGACGGAAGAAGACCCCCGGAGCTGTCTAATAAAGTACTTTAAAAACCTGTGTTGTGTTTTTTTTACCTGGACTTCTAGTGTTTCCTCAGCAATTTAAAAAAAAAAAAAAACACCCAAGGGCTGAGTTCCCACAAGTGCACTATGTGGGTATAGACAGGGACGAACATTAGAAAGGTTGATGCGGGAGACAAACAAATAAAAAAAGTGTGTGGGGAGGGATGATGAAGAGTAAAAACAGGTAGAGAAAAGAGAAAAAGTGCCCTAGAAAGTTTTAAATCGGGTTTAGGTCAGGTGAGGAAGAGGGCCATGTCATTATTTATTTTTAGCAAAATTTTATCACAGAAACAAAGAAAAATGTGTTTTTTAAAAAAAAAAAAAAATTCAGACTTTTTTCATTTATAGTGCAAAGAAAAAAAAAAAAAGGGAGGTGATCAAATACCACCAAAAGAAAGCTCTATTTGTATTAAAAAAGGACAAAACATTTGGGTACAGTATTACATGACTGAGTAATTGTCATTCAAAGAGAGCACCGAAAGCTGAAAATTGGTCTGGGCAGGAGGGGGGTTTAAGTGCCCAGTAGGCAAGTGGTTAAAAGCACCACATAGTAAACACACTCTACTAAGAACATAGTTAACCCTTTGATTGCCCTTGGTGTTAACCCCTTCCTACCCAGTGTCATTATGACAGTGACAGTGTATATTATCACTGATCACTGTATTAGTGTCACTTGAGATGTCAATAGCATCTGTAAAGATACATATCAGGGCTACATAAGACAGGGCTTGACAAAACCCGGGCGCCAGGTCGCATTTGCGACTAGAATTAGCGACCTGGCGTAGCACAGCTGGGGGTATCCTGTCTCTGTGGACCCCCCCGGCGTGATCGCGTCAGGCCGTACCGCCGGCGGCCGGTAATTGAGCCGGCGGCTTTGAGGCCTTCTGCGATCCTATGGTTCCTTCTGGAATCTGGCGGCCTCTTGTGGTGGCCGTTGGAATGATAACCAGCAATGCGAATGGAGCTTCCCCTGCCTGCCAGCCTATCTCCTTCCCTTTACTTAGAACCCCTAAACATTATATATATTTTTTATTCTAACACCCTACAGAATAAAATGGTGGTCGTTGCAATACTGTCTGTCACACCGTATTTGCACAGCGGACTTACAAGGGCACTTTTTTGGGGAAAAATAATTTAATAAAAAAAAAAAAATAAGACAACAGTAAAGTTAGCCCAATATTTTTTTTTATATTGTGAAAGATAATGTTACGCCGAGTAAATCGATACAACATGTCATGCTTCAAAATTGTGCCCGCTCATGGAATGGCGACAAACTTTTACCCTTTAAAATCTCCATAGGCGACGTTTAAAAAATTCTACAGGTTGCACTTTTTAAGTTATAGAGGAGAACTAGGGCTAGAATTATTGCTCTCACTCTACCGATCGCAGCGATACCTCACATGTGTGGTTTGAACACCACTTTCATATATGTGTTCGCTTCTGCACGCAAGCTTGGCGGGACAGGGCGCGTTTAAAAAAAATATTTTTTTCTTATTTAAACTTTTATTTTTATTATTTTCACTGTTCTTTAAAAAAAAAAAAAAAAAAGTTTGTTACTTTTATTCCCATTACAAGGAATGTAAAAATCCCTTGTAATAGAAAAAAGCATGACAGGTCCTCTTATATATACACGAGATCTGGGGTCAGAGAGACCTCACATCTCATATTTACACTAAAATGCAATTTTAAAAAAATGTGTCATTTGAAAAAAATAAAATAAATAAAATGTCCCTCTAAGAGCTATGGGCAATGACTTGGAGACAGGTGGGGGGCTGAGGGCTATCTTCCCCTCGCTGGTCTCCATGTCAGGCCAGGGACAGGTCCAGATCGCAGTCACGGACCTGGCTCCTAACTTTTTTAGCTGGCTCCTAGATTCCAAGCAAATTTGTCAACCCCCGTCGTACCCCATACTCATTCACATAGGGTTGGGGGCCGGAATCTGGGGGCCCCCTTATTAAAGGATCCGCTTATCGGATTACGATAAGCCCCCCGCAGACCCCAACAACCAATGGCCAGGAAGAGGTCCTTGTCCTCATCAACATGGGGACAAGGTGCTTTGGGGTGGGGGGGCCTGGTACGGCTTTCCCGGGGGGGGGGGGGGTGCTCGCTCGTCTCCACTTGCTTTCCTGACCAGCCAGGCTGCCTGCTCATATAAGGGTCTGGTATGGACTTTGGGGGGACCCCCACATCTTTTTTTCGGCGTAGGGGGTTCCCCTTTAAATCCATACCAGGTGACGGCGCTACCAAGGTGTCAATCTCGCCAATGGAGGCGGCGACATTGATTTCCTTCGCTAGTTCCGTCTACCTGGAGCCACGTTCAAAATGAACGGACTTTACTACGTGCACTGTGGGCAAGTCCGTTCATTTCAAAAGTCCGGTGGACTAGCACACAGACGGGCGGATTGTCTGCTGGAATGCCGAGTTTACACACACAAATCCCCGTGCTGGCTCTCCTGCACGCAATCGCGGGTGGCCATGTGCATCGGGTCCCCTGCTAGTGCCACGGGCTAATGCGTGCACCTTCGGCGGCTCCTAAAGGTTACAACGTACCCATACGTTGTTTTGCGCAGCCGTGCCATTCTGGTAACGTATATTGGCATGAGCCGGTCGGGAAGCAGTTAAAGAAAAGAGGGGGTACAGCAAGTCCAGAGAGAGTAAGCTATGTGTAAAATGAAATTGTAAGGCACTAAGTCACATATTCAAACTAACAAAGATATGCCGTAGCTAGTAAAATTACACTTCACATAACAATAGACTTTGAGGGATATTTTACCTGGACTTCTAGTGTTTCCTCAGCAATTTAAAAAAAAAAAAAAAAAAAAAAAAACACCCAAGGGCTGAGTTCCCACAAGTGCACTATGTGGGTATAGACAGGGACGAACATTAGAAAGGTTGATGCGGGAGACAAACAAATAAAAAAAGTGTGTGGGGAGGGATGATGAAGAGTAAAAACAGGTAGAGAAAAGAGAAAAAGTGCCCTAGAAAGTTTTAAATCGGGTTTAGGTCAGGTGAGGAAGAGGGCCATGTCATTATTTATTTTTTTTGATCTTTAACCACTTGGGTACCGCGCTATTGCCGAATGACGGCATTAGCGCGGACCTAGATTGCCGGGACTACGTCTATTGACGTCGTCCCGGTTACGAGCGGCCTGCGCGCCCCCTGAGGGGCGCGCGCGGCGCGCTCTGTGATCGGCGAGTCCGTGAGACTCGCCTGATCACCGATCCGTGTAAGGGGTCGATCCCGACCCCTTATCACGTGATCAGCTGTCAGCCAATGACAGCTGATCATGTGATAAAACGGAGCCGGTAATCGGCTAGTATTCCTCCTCGCGCTGACAGCGCGAGGAGAAAAAAAAAAAGCCGATCGCCGGCGGCCGTGTTCGGGACATCAGTCCCGATCACGGCCAGCATATCCAGCGGACACCTGCCCCCTGCCAGTGCCTACCTGCCACCCGCAGTGCCATCCTGAAATAAAGTAAGTGCCCCCCTGTCAGTGCCACCCAGCAGTGCCCATAGTGCCCACAGTGCCACCCAGCAGTGCCCACAGTGCCACCCACAGTGCCACCCAGCAGTGCCACCCACAGTGCCACCCAAAATCTGCCTCAAAGGTGCTGCACCCCAGTGCCGCCCATCAGTGCCCAGCAGTGCCGCCCATCAGTGCCCAGCAGTGCCACCTATCAGAGCCACCTATCAGTGCCCATCAGTCCCATCTATCTGTGGTACCTATCAGTGCCCATCCGTGCCACCCATCCGTGCCACTTATCCGTGCCACCCATCCGTGCCATCTTATCTGTGCCCATCTTTGCCCATCAGTGCCGCCTTATCTGTGCCCATCGGTGCCGCCTTATCTGTGCCTATTAGTGCCGCCTTAACTATGCCTATCAGTGCCCACCAGTGCAGCCTATCAGTGCCCACCAATGCAGCCCATCAGTGCCCACCAATGCAGCCCATCAGTGCCCACCAATGCAGCCCATCAGTGCCCACCAATGCAGCCCATCAGTGCCCACCAATGCAGCCTATCAGTGCCGCCTAATCAGCGCACTTCAATGAAGGAGAAAAATGACCCGTTTGCAAAATTTTATAACAAACTATTAAAACATGATTTTTTTTTTTTTTTTTTTTTGCATCTTTTTTTGTTTGTTTAGCAAAAAATAAAACTCCGAGCTGTAACTAAATACCACCAAAAGAAAGCTCTATTTGTGGGAAAAAAATGATAAAAATTTCATTTGGGTACAGTGTTGTATGACCGCGCAATTGTCACTCAAAGTGCATCAGCGCTGAAAGCTGAAAATTGGTCTGGGACTGAGGGGGGTTTAAGTGCCCAGTAAGCAAGTGGTTAAAGGCCTTCATGGGCTAGCTATGCAGTGGAGTACTTTGATGTCCTGCATAAATATGATGTTCTTCTTGAAAGATGCATACATTTTCCTGTACCATTGCTTGAAGAAAGTGGTCTAAAAACTGGCAGTAGGTTTGCGGGTTGATTTTGAGTCCATCTCAACCTGAAAAGGTCCAGTTAGAGCATATTTAAATACCAGCCCATAGCAGTACCCCACCTACACCTTGCTGGCATCTGAGTGGAGCTCTGTGCCCATAACTGATCCTGCCAACAGGCCATCCATCTGGTCCATCTAGGAATCACTAATCTGTCTTCAGAGATTTCTTGACCCAGTCTTGACATTTCAACTTATGTGTCTTGTTCAGTGGTGGTTGGATTTCAACATCCCTTATCTTGGCCATGTCTCCGAGCGCTGAACACCTTGTACTTCTGAGCACTCCTGTTAGGTTGCAGTTCTAGAATATGACAGCACTGTAATAGGTTCTTGATAGCTTTTTGTTTGATTCTTCTCCTATCGTTGGCAGTTGATATGTTTCTTTTTCTCCCTCAACGCGTTTCTTGTGACCCTGTTGACTATTTGTAGCAAAACGTTTGATGGTTGTGATCACACCCCAGTATCTTAGCAAGAGTGCTGCATCCCTCTGAAAGACTTTCTACAGGTTTTGACTTTGCAGAGTTAGTTAAATATCTTTTTTGGCCCATTTTGCCTAAGGAAAAGAAGCTGCCCAAGTATGCACACCTTGATCTAGGGTGTTGATTTCCTTAGGCCACACCCTCCCTAATTATACAAATACACAGCGACTGGCATTCTTAAATCCAAAAAGCATTCAGGTCAGCTTGAAATTGGACAATATGCATAAAAATGATTTGGTCAAAATACTCACTTGCCTAATAATTGTGCACATAGTGTCCATAAATATTTTGAATGTTCATAGATTTTTTCCATAAGGAATGTATTCTATGCGTGAATATGTGCAACACAAACACCTGAAATTACGCCCAGAAATGCTGATGCTCAAACATGAGTATTGTGTGCAAGATGCCCTAAAGTAGTCAGGTCTGACACTTCTTATGCCAGGGTGGCATGTATCCAAAGACTACCAACCCCCCCCCCCCCCAGTTGCTGAACTTAGGTGTGCTACACAACCCCCAAAAAATTTCAGCACACACAGGGCTTACATAACATGCCCTGTACCTCTACCTAGACGTTCTTACTGGCAATTCCCAGCTGTTAAAATGCCAGTGATGAGCTGGCAAACGGTGGTTGTAAAAACTGTTTAAAACAGTAATTACGAAACACAATGTATCATAGCAACTTGAGTTATAAAATAAGTTTAGCTTTAATTATAATCTTACAATAAATGTATGCTTTCTGAAATGACACTATTGC
Organism: Lithobates pipiens; assembly: GCF_037356315.1. Lineage (NCBI taxonomy): Eukaryota > Metazoa > Chordata > Amphibia > Anura > Ranidae > Lithobates > Lithobates pipiens. The sequence goes on along the minus strand of NW_027507718.1, from coordinate 119,490,201 downwards.
GGCCCTTACAAGCAATGTTGATAAATGCACAACCTCTGATATTTTATCATAGGAGCCATCTCATGTCTATATAATATCTAATAGTAAAACACCTGCCAGACCAAAGGTTACCATGACTGTACCTGATCAGAGTTCCAACACGTCTCATCTCTGTGGTCAAAAAGAAACTGTTTGCCAAACTGCTTGACATCTCTCTGGAGTACTGAGCTCACCCTGCAATTACAGAGATTAACAGTGAGCAGGAAAGTGACCAGACACACACAATGTATTAACTATCCTTTTCATCCAAGAAGCCATATTTATAAATCATTATCAATTGAGATCTGGATGCCATCTGTTCTAACAGGTGGTCTTATGATACTCACTGTACATTGTCCTTTGGTCAACAGAAAGTGAACACAGACTGAACATTTTAAAAACAGTTATACAGTTTTTTACATATATGAATATTAATGAGCCAGAAGCTAAACAAGCTGCTTCCACAATCTGGCTGGCGATTTCTTCTCATTGTGGCTCATTGATCCAAGCTTCCAACACTCAAAGCGAACCATACACAAAAGACTGATCTCAAAGCACATCAGTGCTCCAAAACTGACGAAACCTCCTGAGCTGAACTTTCACATAAATAAAAAAAATGACCATGCATTAAGATTCTAAAGGCTGGCGCTCACAAACCTTTGGCTTATGCGTTCTATAGGAGAGCGGCAGGGTATGACATAAAAAGAAGGGTTCACTGACCCCTATGATGACTGCAAAAGAAGGCCATATAAGAGCCACTTCACACCAGATGCAGTTCCGGGCGCTTTTTTTCTGCACAAAATGCATGCACAGTGTTTTCCATGTATTTCAATGGCTCTAGTTCACACCATGCAGTCAGTTTCCGGGCAGTTTCTGCACCAGGAACTGGCTGCATGGTGTGAACTAGAGCCATTGAAATACATGGAAAACACTGTGCATGCGTTTTTAGTGCAAAAAAAAAAAAAAAAGTGCACAGAACTGCATTTGGTGTGAACTAGCACTAAAAGTAAAAATAGGGTAAAAAGCAGATAAAACACAGGATCATGAACCTGTGCCAAGCTGCAGAGATATCTGCTGGAGCTCAACAGAAAACAAAAGCTTGCTAGGCAGAACAGCACACTTTACTTTGTAAAGAATACCCACGTGAATGGCAAATATATATATTTGCTAGCAGATGATGGGGTATTCAAAACGTACTTTTACCATACCTACCAAGTTAAAGCAGTGCTTCCCCAAAAAGGCAAGTTCTGCGTTAGGAAATGACCAATATGGGTTTTTCTCTGGCCGATGCCGATGTTTAGAAATCGGGGCGGCTCATGGCCGGTATATAATGCCGATTTTTTTGGACCGATATGTTAGGCAGTTTTTTTGTTTTTTTCCCTTCATCTCATAAAATCTAACAGAAACCTTTCACGCTGGGGCGTTTTTCAGGCTAAAAATAGCACCTGTAAAGTGCCTGAAAAACGGCTTCCCTGCAGTCTGTGTGGAAGCCCGAGGGCTCTCACACTGAGGCGATGCGCTGGCAGGACATTAAAAAAAGTCCTGCAAGCAGCATCTTTGGAGTGGTGTACACCGCTCCTCCACCACTCCTGCCCATTGAAATGAATGGACGCCGCTGCCGAAGTGCCTGCAATGCAATTTGGCAGCGGCGCTTCACAGGCACATTTAACCCCTTCTTTAGCCGCTAGCTGGGTTAGAAGTGCCCCACTAGCAGCTGAATAGCACCGCTAAAATGATGATAAAGCGGCATTAAAACTAGCAGCATTTTACCGTCAACGCCTGCCTGCTCCAGTGTGAAAGCAGCCTTAAAAGGGAAGTAAACCCTTCCAAACAACTTGGACCTATAGGTAAGCCTAGATTAAGGCTTACCTGTAGGTCCAAGCAATATCTCCTAAACCTATATGGTTTAGGAGATATTTGCCCGAAAATGGGCACCGCTGTCTACGGCGCATGCGCCGTAGACAGCGGCGCGCAGGCGCACTAAATGCGGCAAATCCAAGAATGGATTTGCCAAATTTGTCGACTCCCGTGCGCATGCGCGGGAGTGACGTCATCGCGGCTTCGCCGTATGACAGCAACGGAGCTGCGAGGCGCGACTCCCGTGCGCATGCGCGGGAGTGACGTCATCGCGGTTGCGCCGCTGTCATTGGTCGGAGCTGCGAGACGCCACCAGCAAGATGGACGCGGCGGACTACAGGGATCAGCGGCGACTTCGCTGGCTCCTGTGTCAGGTAAGTGACACATAATGAGCTACTATGCGATGCGTAGTAGTCCATTATGCTTTACCTTTGCAGGGAAAAAAAGAGGAAGTAAACCCATCAGGGTTTACTTCCTCTTTAAGTAATAAGTGATACAGAAAATGTTTTACATTTAAACATTTATTAAACAAAACAAACCTCCAATCAGTTCACTTTTATGTATAATTTAGATTAAAAAAAAAAATAATTTATATATATATATATATATATATATTATATACACAAAAACAGGTAATCAAAACTTTTGGACGAAAAAAAAAAAATGGGCTAACTACTGTTTTAGTTTTTTTTTTTTTTTTTAAATCATTAGCGCATTTTTTCCCCAAAAAATTGAGTTTCAAAGACCGCTGTGCAAATGCCGCGTGACATAAAATATTGCAACAATTGCTATTTTATTCCCTAGGGTCTCTGCTAAAACAATATATATAATTTTTGGGGCTTCTGAGTGATTTTCTAGCAGAAAATACTGGATTTTTACTTGTAAGCAACAAGTGTCAGAAAAGATTTAGTCTTTAAATGGTTAAACTGAGAACTTCTACACAGGGAGTTCAGTTCATTGATAAGTAGAAACATTGTATCTATGTTTTTTTTCATGGCAGACTGCCCAGAGAGGAGAAACAAGTCTTGGAAGTCTTCAGGCAACTTGCATGGACTAATATTACAGAAGTAATTTGCAAGTCTTTCTGAAGTTATAATCTGCCTTTATCAGCACAATCGGCTGATGCAGATTAATTAAAAAACGCCAAATATGGGCCGATATATCAGTCGACCTCTAACCACCAACCCCCGTCCGCAGTCTTCTGGCACATGTCAGAGGTCCAAGAACATTGCAGGATCATTCACAATGCACAGCACAGCTCACACATGAGCAGTGGGCAACGAACTGTACAGTTGCAAGTTGTCACAGCCGGGTGCCAAGAGTTAACACGCCAGCTCCAGGGACAAATATGGGTGGAGAAAAGGGCTTGAGTGAGCATATCACTAAATCCTGGGACAGGGGAGTGTCTGTCAGTTTTTATAGCTGCTGACTTTAATTTTTCTACCCCCAATTACATATACACAGCATTTATGAGCTCCTGAAGGCAGGGGGCATGGATCTGATGTCACACACTGCACAGTGAGGAGAGCCAAGTGTAATCTGAGACTGGAGTGGAGGGAATAGACACTTCCCCCCTCTACACAGTCTCATAGGGAAACATGAACAGCTGAGGCCATCATTCAACTGCTGTATGCTGGGGAGAAGGTGGGACATCCACAGGATTCTGTGGTGTTGGTATAGAGTAGTAAGTAAATCATGCCAATAACAGGAATGACAGAGCAAACAGAAATCACATTAGGTGTTCTGAGTTGCTACAAATACACGCTTTGTTCCAAGTATGGATACTTTTATACAGTACATAGTTATACTGGTCCAGTTTGGACCAACGTGTGTGTGTGTGTATATATATATATATATATTATATTATATATAAAAAATACACACACACACACACACACACACACACACACGGCCTGTGCCTTGAAGTAGACACTGTTACTCCACTCGTTTCCAGGTCCTGTGCCGATACCAGTCTGAAGCATTCTGAACACAGGTTGGCCACTTGGTAGGGGTGCCATTCAGAGAACGCTTAGCGTTCTCTGATCAGAGGAGGTGGAGAGGTAGCCCTTGTACACATGGCCGGAGATTCCGCTGGAATGTGTCCGATCGGACCGTTTTGTCGGATATCCCGATTTGTGTGGTCTACATCGGACTGTTTCCGTTGGAGTATCCGACGGACCAAGTTTTCCAACTTGTTGGTAAAATTTTCCGACAAAATGCTCCGACCAGACATACTCCGATCATGTGTAGAGAATTCCGATCGGACAAAGTGCCACACATGCTCAGATCAAATTCCTACACCAAAGCTATTGGCTACTAGCGTGAACGTAGTCCCGTCGTAACGAAATAAGTCATCACGTCGGATTTTCCGACAACTTTGTCCGACCGTGTGTATGCAACAGTTTCGGACAAAATCTGTCGGACAAAATCCGATGGATTTGGTTGTCGGACTCTCCGACCGTGTGTACAAGGGCTTAGACCTTACACCCCACCTCTCCACCACATTCAATCATTGCAAAGCATTTTTTGAATGGCGCCCATGCCAAGCAGCCAACCTTCTGTGTTCACAATGCAGAAGGGCAGCTGCAGGAACAAGAAGTGCAGATCACTGGAGTACCTAGAGTCTACTGATTTTAGGCTTCCAGATGCTTCAGCCAGGTATGGCATATACATAGCTCTATTGGTCCAAGCTGGACTAATGCAAGTATGTACAATATACCATATCTAGAATGCTTCGTTAAATCATTGGCAACCAGTTCATGCTGAAACAACGGGATAAGCATACATAGATATATAGTTAGGTTTAAAAAAAAAAAAAAAAAAAAGTCCATCAAGTTCAACCAAAAAAATACAATTCCATATACAAAAAACTAACACCCACAGTTGATCCAGAGGAAGGCAAAAAAAAAAAAACAAACAACAACAAAAGACAGCAAAGCATGCTCCAATTTTTTAAAGCAGGGGAAAAAAAATCCTTCCTGATCCCCCCCGAGAGGCAATCAGATTTTCCCTTTCCTTTTTTTGTTTCTTTAGCAAAAAAATAAAACAGTGGGAATTAAATACCACCAAGAGAAAGCTCTATCTGTCTCAAAAAAATGATAAAAAAAAAAAATTAGTTTGGGTACAGTGCTGCATGACCACACAATTGTCATTCAAAGTGCGACAGTGCTGAAAACTGGCCTGGGCAGGAAGGGGGTGAAAGTGCCCAGCAGCCAAGTAGTTAAAAAAAACAAAAAAAACAAAGCAAAAAAAACATACTCACCCACCCAGCGAATTCAGCATTGTCTGCTCCATTTCATTGCTCCAACGCCGCACGTCAGGTCCTCTTCTTCCCAGGGGTGTGGCTACCTCTTTCTGTCGGGCCCTTGATGGCGTGTCATGATGTATAGTATGTGGAGCGTGCTGGATTATTCCAAATACATGTACAGTGTGGGGTTTAGTGCTCAAGGCTTCCTGGGATGCCATGATGTGGGTATGGCAGGAGAATGCTGGAGCTATGTCATCCTTGTCTAGGCAACAAAAAGGTGACATTAAAAAAAATATATATATATATATATATATATATATATATATATATATATATATATATATATATATATATATATATTTTTATTATTAAATTTCTTAAATTGAATTTCTGAAATTGAATAATAAAAATGTATTATATATATATATATATATATATATATATATATTATATACACACACACACATTTTTTTTTTTTTTATTAAAGCGGGGTTCCAGCGACCATTCCTATTTGTTTATTTTTTTTTGCAGTCATTGAGATACATGTAAAATCATAAATACACTAACTGTTTCGTTTTTTTTTTTTTTTTTGCTGTTGCTGTCCGTTTTCGTTTTAAATGAATATTTATAAAAAAAAGATTGCGGCCATTCCCATCTTACTTGTGGGCATGTAAAGCCCACAAGCATGGATTTCCTGGATATAGTGAATGCTGAGCTCCCAGCATTCACGCTATTTCCTGCGCATGCTCGGTGTTTAAAAATTGTTTTAACAGTAACAATAATAACTATTTGCCAAAATGGTGGAGAGGGAAAAGAGCAACATTAGATAAAGTTGTAAAGGAAAGTGAATATCACTGACCCCCATATGCTGATTAGAGGTGGCTCTCCAAACATAATAATAAGCAATGCTCTAGCTCCTACCACAATCATACAGCAGTATTAATGGGGAAAAAAACGAAACCCCTCATTGCACACATATTATATATATATATATATATATACCTAAAAAAAAAAAGTACTGTAACGATTACAAAGTGCATGGCAGTGCTGTCCTTTACACTTGCAAATAATTCTAACCATTCACCTAACCTGCTCACAGTGCCTGGACATATCACAGACTCCACCATGTTGCCGCTTACTGTACAGGAAACATGCTGCCGTAAAGGGCGACCCTTCCATGCGTTCCAAGCCTCCAGTCCAGGAAAATTTACATAAATGCGTTTCACTGGCTAGTTCACTTCCATTCATCTCTATCAGAGAAGCTATGTTGGAATATGACCATTAGAGGGCAGTGAAGTCTCAAGTATCTCACATAACATAGAGTTAAAGCAATGTTAAACAAATTGATCCCTATTTTAATTTGTACACACACTCTGTGCACTCTTTGTATATAAGATTGAAGCAGGTTGAAGAGTAGCTAAGTAGCAGTAACATAACGTGTCAACGTGTATCTATTTATTTACAGCCAACACTTTTTTTTTTTTTTTTTGATGGAGTAGAAAAGTGTTAGAAAAAAGCTTTTAAAGCAGGACTCCAGTCTCCAAAATAAAATTAAAAAAATACAAAGAATTGCGTTGTTCATTTAAAAAAAAATCAAAAAAAAAATCCTTATTTTGACAAGCAGGATTGCTCTTTATTAAAACAATGGTACAAACCACTCTTTTTGATGCATACATACCTTCCAACTTTTTGAGATGGGAATGAGGGGCACCTATCAGCAAAAGTATGTAGGCATAGGACACACCCCCTGCCACGCCCCCTTAAAGGAGACTTGTACAAAAATAACAAGATTGGTTAAACCCACAAGTGCTGTTTTACCACTACTACATAGCTCCCAACTGTCCCTGATTTGGAGCAATGTCCCTCTGTCCCTCTCCCCCCCTCATTTACCCCTCATTTTGATCTGATCCATATAGTTGTATATAAAATGCACTTTTTATCTTTCAAAAAGTGTTTCCCAAAGCTAAACCTTAAATCCAATTTCTAAATTGCTGTATTTGTAAATTTAAAGGCCAATATCAGCAGAAATCAGATGAAGGGTTTAGCGCTGGAAAACACTTTTTGATAGATAAATAGTGCATTTTAAAAACATCTATGTAGATCAGACCAAAATGAGGGACAAATGAGGAGGAAAGAGGGACAGAGGGACATTGCTCCAAATCAGGGACAGTAGGAAGCCTCATACACACGATAAGATTTTCAGATAACCGTTCGTCCGTTTTTTGTTGCATGCTAGTCTCATGTCAAAGGTAAAGAGGTTACTCACCATACAAAAATTCTCGTATTGTACCATGCCAAACAAAACCAAATAAAATTCCCAGGTCAACTCACCAATCAGTCTGCTTACCAACCAAATTGACCTGTCTAACAGCATGGGTTAAAAACAGGGGTTTAGTTAGCACGCAATTGCAAAAACATGTGTAATACATGTGTCGTAAGTATGGTGCTTTTCAACAGTTGTTTTAGTTTTTTCATCCGACAAAAGCTGGATATGCAGACTATAAAATCATAAAACTAATAAAGGAAAAAAAAAACACTGACACTTTCTACTGCCATACTGACACCAATCTCTTGTCTACTGACGCCGTTCACTGCTCTGCTGATATACACACGTGTGTTTGTGCTCTGTGGCGCACATCCTAATACAATAGGCTGTGCACACCAATGCTAGAGTAGCTTACAAGGTACATAAGTATAGCTGAAAAAAATAATGAAAAGGACAAACAGTAAAATCCAGAATTTGATACCACCAATAGATAAAAAATGTAAATACTCATTGTGTCGTCCATGGCTCCCAAACCTTATCATATTTTCTAAGACAATTCCTATTAATATATGTCAATTTGTATATAGGTAACACTGCATTAATAGAAGACTTCCATGGCGCAACCAAGGATGGGGGGAGACGGCAGAGGTCCATACAATACTTTAATCCAACATTGTCCTTAGCAATCTATTCGTTCCATCCTGTTGCCCCCGCTAGTCTTATATTTGAATGGCATAGGCGTCAACCTACCCACTATCTGTGGGCCCAGGGTGTCATAGATCTGCCTTCTGAGTGTCATCAACAGTGCAATTAGACTATGCCCTGTTTAAATGTCATTATATGACTGGCTGTATACATACATCTACTGTATATCCCACAATGGCATCCAGCAGAGCAGGAGAGGCAGCATGACAAAAGATATGCTTTAGAGCAATTATTGAGCTACACAGCAGATACACCAGACTGTCTGTTAACCTTGTATGTGACATTAACATGTAAAGGAATTTAAAGTGGTTTCAAAGGCTGAACATTTTTTACCTTCATGCATCCTATGTATGTATTTGTGTCTCATAGACACACAGAGGCGGTTCAAGAGCAAGCACGCACAAGTGCCCCCAGAGCAAGCAACTTGCTCTGGAGCACTCCACAGGGGGAGGGATCAGGAGTGCCCACGGTGGACCCAAGAAGAGCAGAATGGGGCTGCTCTGTACAAAACCATTGCACAGAGCAGGTAAGTGTCGCATGTTTGTTCTTTTTTTTTTTTTAAATAAACCTTTACAAACACTTTAAATTGAATCTGTGATCACAACATAAAATCATATATTAATTTTGAATATGTAGGTCACTATACATACATAGACTGTATGTCTATTGTTGTTATTCTGTTTATTGTTTCTAGCCTATTTCTATTAATCGGAATGATCTTGAAGTTTATAAACTTCCTCTGTGAAGACCCCACTTTTACGTCCTTAAATTCTATGATATGTACAGAGGTGAACTACACAGGGCTGAGAGGAGGAGTTTCAGGAGGTGGAATCACAAGAATCACTGCTTGCAGGCAGCAAGGAACCATGGGATATGCAGTTCTTATAAATTGAAAGTAAATAGCAGAGGAGAAGCGGCTGAAAATCCAGGAATTCATGGAAAGAGATTGCCAGCAGACAGGCAGCACTTACAACATGAAAGGAGAATTTTAAAGTAAGCCTATATTGGATTGTCAAATATAACTATTGTTTTTATTGTAATTACAGTGCTGATGTTAAAAAAATGAAAGTGTATGCTGTGACCATAGAACTTCTTTAACTACTTAAGGACCGGAAGATTTGCCCCCTTAATGACCAGGCCGTTTTTTGCAATACGGCACTGTGCAGCGTTAACTGACATTTGCGCGGTCGTGTGATGTTGTACCCATGCAAAGTTGATGTCCTTTTCCCCACAAATAGAGCTTTCTTTTGGTATTTTATCACCTCTGCGGTTTTTATTTTTTGTGCTATAAACAGAAAAAGACAGTCAATTTAAAAAAAATTATATATATTTTTTTACTTTTTACTATAATAAATATCCCCCCAAAAATGTATAAAAACTAATTTCTTCATCAATTTAGGCCAATATGTATTCTTCAAAATTTTTTTGGTAGTAAAAAAATCGCAATAAACGTATATTGATTGGTTTGCGCAAAAGTTATAGCGTCTACAAAATAGGGAATAGATTTATGTCATTTTTATTATTATTCATTTTTTTTACTAGTAATGGCGATGAGCAGAGATTTTTAGTGGGACTGCGACACTACGGTGGACAGATCAGACACTTTTGACACTTTTTTGTTACCACTGACATTTTTGCAGAAATTAGTGCTATAAAAATGCACCGATTAGTGCATAAATGTCACTGTTAGTTAAGTGGTTAACACTAGGGGGCGATCAAAGGGGTCAAATGTTTTCCCTGGGAGGTGTTTCTAACTGTGGGGGATTGGACTGACTGGGATTACAGAGAGATCACCGTTCCTCTCTAGAAACAGACTATCTCTCTCTACTCCCCTAACAAAATGGGGATCTGTTTGTTTACATTCTGGCTCTCTGTGGAAAGATTGCAGGTAGCCGCCAGACATCGTGGCTGCCAGCCGTGTGCATTGGCCCCCCGCCGCCTGCTTTAGCTGTTAAAGGGACCACTGTACAGCTATGGCGATTCGTGGGAATGAGCCAATCTCCAATGACGACGGGTGATCGGCAAGTGGTTAAATAATAGCTCCTGTTTTTCCCCAGTTGTACCCACTATGCCATTGTTTAATAGGCTTAAACCAGAAGAGAAAAAGATGTACCATGTTCCGATGTAATATTTCAAACTTTTATTTATGCAAGCTGAGTAATTGGCACATGACCTCCTTCTATAAGACTCCCTTCATTATACACAGTGTCCTATGCCCCACACAATGTCCCAGTAGCCAGGGACAGGATACACATTGCCATGACAGGAAAGCACTACATTTTCATTGCCACAAAAATCAGGCTTTCCATTTTTTCCTACCTGTAGATGGAGAAATATTTAACACCTCGTTGGTTATTGCTCCTAAAATGCTGTTTGTTCAGTTGTTTACAATGCTATTTTGAGTCATTAAAGTGGATGTAAACCCAATGTCATCCTTTCTAAATGACTGCCATAGGGGTTATCTATAAGGATATAAGTGCCTCCTGCATGTATCTTTACCCAGGGGCGGACTGACCATATGGGTACTCGGGCACTGCCCGAGGGCCCCATGCCACTAAGGGGCCCCATCAGGGTTGCCAGCCTCATTAAAACCAGGGACAGTATGTAAAAATCTGTGTATTTTTAAAAATCCCAAGATTATAGCTGCCACACCTCTCCAGTACCTTTGTGTATTCTGTATGTGTATACTGTGTGTCTGTGTGTGTATACTGTATGTGTTTGTGTGTTTATACTGTGTGGCCCCATAATCTATTGCCCAGGGCCCCCCATAATATCCTATTGCCTGGGGCCCCCCATAATCTCCTATTGCCCAGGGGCCCCATAATCTCTTATTGCCCGGGGGCCCCATGAGTTATCAGTCCGCCCCTGTCTTTACCTGTCAAATGTCTCCCCTGTTATGAGAACCGAAAAACTGCAGATTCTGTGGGTGGGTCTGTTGTCTGAAGCTCGGTGGGTGGAGTTGTGATGTCAGTAGACTCCCCGCCTACCTCTATACTCCCCTTGTCAATATGCATTTTTTCCTGAGTATTTCTTACGCTGAACTTCTGCTATGATCTCTAACATCCAGTGAAAAGACAGGAAAGTCCCCACATGACTTCAGCATGCCCAATTATGCTGAGGTGGGGAACATCCAATCCTGGCAGAGCAGCACATGAAAGCAGTGGGAGGAAATTTAAAATTAATGCATGTCTCTTAGGCTAGTGCCCGAGATATGTAAATCACCTGTCACTCAAAGCAAGGGGGAGGATTTGACAAATTTTTTCTTTGTTTTTCAAGATTTATCAATAACAATAAAAGAGGATTGCTCAGATCTGGATTAACTCTTTCTGGCAAGACTGGGCTCAAATGATAGGAAATCTTATACTCTACATTATGACATCAAAAAAATAAAATTAAAAAAATCGGGTTTACATCCACTTTAAAGTGTCTTTTTATTGAAGTTTTTAAACTCGGTTTTTAAGCACTTTCAACCACTGACTTTTATCACCTACAGAGTATGCAGCGTCTTTATTTTTTATTCCTTTCTTAAGCTGGTGCCATGACCACTGTCCAGGTTTTCTATTTCATGGTGACTCCTTTCTGTTGTTGCATCTTAAAGTCATCCTTGCATGCACTGTGTGCATCATAAGAAACACACAGCCCTATAATTTAGGATAGCATGGCACTCCTCTGCTTCTTCCTCCCTTCTCCAAACTAACAAACTGACTCCCAACTCTTTAATCTCTTTCCTGTGAGGTACAGAAGTTCAGGGAAGCAGCACTGGGAGAGCAGGATCCAGCTGCATTACAAGTTACTGCAAACACTGGGGTAATAATTTTACCATATAGTTTACTGGGTAATGTTTCGTTTATTGTGGGTTATGTGATAAAGTGGTTCTAAAGGCAAAAGATTTATATTTTTAATTTTACAGTAAAAAAAACGATATGGCGTTAAACTGGCAGTAACAAACACAGAAGTAAATGGCCTAAAACTGTCAGTAACGCAATCAAATAGATGGTGTTCAACTGTCACTACACTGACGCTAGCTGAACTGTCTCTACTCTAGCTATACACTAATGTAAAGATTACTGACACAGTCTCACTACACTACACTGAAACTATCTGAGCTGTCCCTACTCTACACTAATGTATGTATGAATGACACAGTCTCACTACACTACAGTGAAACTATCTGAGCTGTCCCTACTCTACACTAATGTATGTATGAATGACACAGTCTCACTACACTACAGTGAAACTATCTGAGCTGTCCCTACTCTAGCTCCACACTATGCAAAGATGAATGATGGTCTTCCTCACTACACTCACACTATCCCTAGACTGACACGAAACTAATATTCTACACTGACAATTGAAGCAAACTAGCACAGTATAGCACACTAACTAATTAATAGCATTGAACAGGGCCCTGTTCTATCTCTCTCCATGCCAAAATCACACTGAAAATGGCTGCCATTGAAAGAATACTTTTATACTGTGGGGCGGGAATGAGCCATGATTGGATAAAGTCATGATGAGTGTCCAGTCATGACTCTGACAGTGCTCTGTGCCCGGATTGGCTGAAGCTTTCACTGCTTCAGCCAATCAGGGCTTGCAATGCACTGGTCAGCGTCGCAATACATTGTAGTAGGTTGGGGGGGGGGCAACAAACACTCAAACGACCCATTTGTTCGGCTCTTCGCCAAACCGCAAAAGTTCAGCCCGAACTTATGCTCGGACCGAACCATTAATTCATCCCTACTGAAGATACCGGCACCTCCACCCGGGAGACAAGGGACAGGTTGGCTTTGGGCGAGGACATTGCAGGCACTCCAGACAGGTAAGTGTCCTTGTTTTAAAAGTCAGCAGCTGAAGTATTTGTAGCTGCTGACTTTAATTTTTTTTTTCTGTGGAACTCCACTTTAATTTAAAGGATAGGTCAGTTTTCATGCTTGGGTTGCCTAGGCTGGTTCGGTTCCTAACATGAATATAAAGCACATTACTGTGCTTTGCACATTATCAATAACCTTTGGGAATGTAAGTCTCAGGTTTCCGATGGGGACGTCTATAAAGTCCAAACCATCCAGCTGGGGGCCAGGTTCCTGGGAATAACTGGTACATTTGGCCAATCATCTGTTGAAAAACTTTCTGTCTTGGTTTTATTATAGCAGGCCAGGCTTCTTGTTACCAGTGCACTGCGGCGTCTTCCTGTCTAGGAATATTGTTTATCCTCCAGCCGATGCCCTAAGTGGGTTCAGTTAACAAAATGTTGACTAGATATTGATCAGACACACAGAAGAGATAGACTGACATTGAGTAATGACACAAGGAGATTTCAGATTCAGATGGATGGCAGACAAGGGACATACAGAACCTTGCAAAAGTAATCAGACCTTCATAAAATTTTCACATCCTATAGTGAAAATAGGTTTGTTAGGGGAAATATTTCACCTGCTCATTAGTAGTACCTCTTCTCTGATCTCTTCTGACATTTTGTTTGCCCCTTTTTAGCTTTCTCCTTTGATGTTGTCCCTTTTCTGAAATCGCTGAATTAAATGTTTTACATTTTTAAAATAGCGTCTTTATTAGGTATAAATCAAGTCTTTAGGGCACTTAATCCCAGGCCAAACAGGAGAATAGTGTATAAAAATATTTCAATCAAATGTTTTTTTCTGTGTTAAAAATAATTTTAATCTATGCAGGGCCAGGGGCATCAAAATGATGGTCATGATGGCCAGTTTAGGCTGTGGAGGGGATTCCCTGAACTTGCCAAAGACCTTGTGGATGTTTAATGGCATATTTTGTATTTAATAGACCATTTGGAATTACTATGCTATATATAACATTAGACCTGAATGATGTTACAGGGAAATCCACAGAATACTTCATTTAAAACCAATCCTCTGCCAGGAATCCCAGTCAATACACACTTTAATGTGATATTAAAAGGCAGACTCTTTTTTTAAAAAATAACAAAAATGTAATACTTACTTGCTCTGTGCAGTGGTTTTGCACAGAGCACCCTTGACCCTTCTCTTCTCGGGTCTGCTGCCCGCGCTCCTGGCCCTTCCCTCCCGCAGAATAGTAAGCAGCTTGCTATGGGAGAACTCAAGCACTCTTCCTCCAAAGTCGCTGCTCTGTGTGTCCATTCAACCCGGAGTGTGGCTTGGCCCCATCCCTACTCTCTCCTCATTGGCTCACTGGCTGTGATTGACAGTAGTGGGAGCCTATGGCTCTCACTGCGGTAACAGCCAATGAGGAGAAATAGGCCCGGAAGAGCTGCAGCTGTTGTGCACTTCGCTGGATGGAGATGGAGCTCAGTACAGGGGGGGGGGGGGGGTAAAAATCTGAATGAAGGTAAAAAACCTTAAGCCTTTACAGCCACTTTAAAGATGGAGTGTTAGGACAGCTATCTCTGTTTTCAGTATGGCAGCAGACGGCCCAGGCACCGAAGCTTTCAAACGCGCATGCATGTCAGCCCTCCACAATTGTGCTTTGCAGTGCTCATGTACAGTAGCCTTCTCCAATTATGGCAGTGCAGAACTCCTACAAAGGAACTGTTCAATTGTATATAAGCATAAGAATGTGCACAGTTCAAAAAATCCATATAAAGTGTCTGAAGCAGTCACATTGTGTATGCTTGGCATGTGCAGCACTTTATAAATTCCCTGCTTGGGTTGTGTTTCACCATCTTGGAGAAGACAGGGGCCAGATCAGAGAGTAAGCCAAGGCCATATCTCAGTTTTAAGAGAGAACTATGACTTATTGCCCAAAGGTTGCAGCCATTCTTTTTGTTAATCGCACTCTTGCATACATAAAAAAAAAAAAAAGCTACATCTCTATATGAGTAATGCAAACAACAAACGTGCAGTTATATGAATTCATTCTCAGGTTGTCTGCTGCCATGATAGGGAGGACAAAGACACATCTGCTGATGTACTATATACAGTTTATTATAAATTATACAGTTTGAAGATAGTAATATCATTTATGTAATCCTTACTAAGATATTTACAGGCAAATCTATAAACACTTTCTTCGTGTTTCCTAACATCAAATATTTTTTGCTAGTTATACTAAAAACACACCATAAACTAAAATCTCGTTCTCACAAATTTTTGTATTTCAAATCTTTGAAACTCAAAAACAGATTTGAGTTTTCAAATTGCTTATGTGTGATTTTTATGTTAGAAAAAAAAATTGCCGATCAAGAAGTGTACACAATTTATATACAGTTGATCATCACCAATACATTACCAAAGGCTTATCCATAAGCACTGTCAAAAATGTTTTAAGAAAAACATCACATATTATCACCCTCCAAGACATAAATTAAAAATAGATCCCATTATTTTAGGTAAAAAAATTGAAAAAAAACCTACTAGATTGCAAACTCTTAAGCTTCTATAATTCTCTGTTACATCCTACTATTTTGTTATGTCTTCCATCTTCTGTAGCCCAGCCCATATTGAATTATAAATTCTAATGCTAGTGATCAACTTGATTAAATCTAATGATAATGATGATGCCTGCTGGACCTTAGCCAACTACTTTGAATGTCAAAAGTTAACTGGATATATGGTGCCTAGGTTGGAATCTCAAAAGCAGTAGTTTTAGATAATAATAATAATAATAATAACAATAATAATAATAGTGTGTTGTACTCAATTTAACTCCATATATTTGTACTGAGGATGATAATGCAATTTGTTAATGCAGACATATGTCACAGACTCATGTGAAGAGTACATTTTAATGATATAGGTTTACTTTAAGCCTGAAAATAGTGCAATTGTCACTATTCATTCAAAAATTAAAAAAAATTGAACATTAATATGTAATGTAAATGTGAGAGAGTACAGTGCTGTAAACATCTGAGAAATCCCCATAACGTAGCATTTTCGTTAGTGAAGTGTCACTGCATTAATTCATTCTGCCGCCATAGCTCTTACTGGTAATTAAAAGCTGTTGGAGACTCTCCATCTTGTTAAAACACCTCTTTCCTACTAACACATTTCAAACTGTTATCTCTCTGCCTCTTTCCAATCTTAGATCTAATTCTCATTTTGAAATTTAAACCCTTCAGGGATACGTAACACAGTAGGTAGGATTTTAACATTTTACTAACAGCATGGATTTTCATTAGCCTGTTCCATATGTGCTTGGGAAACAGTGTCACTAAGATCATTGGTCTTTGTGAAGACTGCTATACAATGGCCACGCAGAGATGATCCATGAGCCAACCTAAGTGAAATGTAGTCTACTGTACATTCAATGCACTATTTGTATTTTTATTGTACAGGCATTTATGGGATCCACTCTGAAATTTTAATACAAGAATGTGCTGTGGCATACTGAGTGCTTTATAAGCACAGCTACTATTCAGCTGTACAGCCTTTCTAAGAAAGTAAGCATCTATGCTGACCAGCAGACAATACATAAAGTGGGGGAAAAAAGTATTTGATCCCCTGTTGATTTTGTATGTTTGCCCACTGACAAAGAAATACGTCTATAATTTTAATAGTAGGTTTATTTTAACAGTAGGAGACAGAATAACAACAAATATATCCATAAAAATCTGATTTAAAAAAAAGTAATACATTGATTTGCATTTAATTGAGTGAAATAAGTATTTGACCCCTTTGCAAAACATGACTTAGTACTTGGTGTCAAAACCCTTGTTGGCAGTCACAGAGGTCAGACGTTTCTTGTAGTTGGCCACCAGGTTTGCACACATTTCAGGAGGGGTTTTGTCCCACTCCTATTTGAAGATCCTCTCCCATCCACGACCCATTTTCAATGCCCTGGCCGAGGCAAGACTGAATGGTACATGGTGCCATCCATCATCCCTTTGATGCAGTCAAGTTGTCCTGTCCCCTTATCAGAAAAACACCCCAAATCATTATGTTTCCACCTCTATGTTTGACAGTGGGGGTGGTGCTCTTGGGGTCAAAGGCAGCATTCCTCCTACTCCAAACATAGTGATTTGAGTTGATGCCAAAGAGCTTGATTTTGGTCTCATCTGACCACAACACTTTCACCCAGTTCCCCTCTGCGTCATTCAGATGTTCATTAGCGAACTTCAGACAGACCTGTACATGTGCTTTCTTGGGCAGGGGGTCCTTGTGGGCACTGCAGGCTTTCAGTCCTTCATGGCAGAGTGTGTTAGCAATTGTTTTCTTAGTAGAAATGGGAACAGAGGGGCGCCAGACTGAGTGCATTATTAGCAATTGGTAATCAATCGATTATTATAAATGATAATGAGTTAATAAATTGGTGAAAATTGAGGAAGGAAAGGACTCTATGCTAGATATAATATGAAAGTTCTAAGTTATATCATGACCAAAAATACTTCTCAAATGCATAAAATCAAATCTTCAGATAATAAATGGTTAATGTGTAATGATGGTGATACCTACTGGGTACATATGTGTGCACACATATAATCATACATATACACAAATACAATAACAGCTCATACATATACATACCCACATACCTGCACGTACGTGCAGTTGTAAAGATGTACATGTGCAACAAACGCATGTATACACGTGAGTATATGCAAACATCTTTCTGTCCCAATACTCTCTAGAGGGAACACAATATTGTACAAAAAAGAGAAGGGGGGAAAATAAGAAGAAGAAGAAAAAAAGGGGCGGTGGCAAATTTCAGTTTGTTGCCCAATATGAGCTGTTTAGTGGAGAAAACTGGGTATCCACTCACCAGTGACCGAGCGACCCACTGAGGCATGAGCGGGGGAAAATCACACCAGCACCTCTTAAATGACAGTGCTGATTTCGATCTCCTCGTTCATTCCTCTAGGCGACATGGTATCCAAAGTGAAAATCCAATATGTTTCCCGACGACACAGCCTTTTGAAACGTTCTGCTGGGGGAAATTTATCTGGAATTGATTCAAGGACCCAAACTTTTAGATCTTTGGATGATTGCTTATGATATTCCAGAAAGTGGCGGTGGACACTATGTTAAGGGAAACCAGCAATGTGTATGTTTTACCCTTATGATCTATGGTCATACACATTCAACACCTTCCACAACTGTTCTTCCATGTTTGGGGTTTACTGTCTAGCTTGCCCTTGTGGCATGCTATATGTGGGCCATACAATCAGAGCCCTTAGAGCCAGATTTGGGGAACGTCGCAGATTTGTCGATGCTACAAAATCAGCAGGGGATCAAATACTTTTTTCCCCTCACTGTATATCTGAAAAACAATATCAAGTTGTGTAAGCTTATGCATCATATGAAGCTTTTTTGTACAAAAAGTATTCTGCATGCTTAATTAGGCATGTGAATCTGATTAGTTTAAAGATGTTTGTTTCCACATGGTTACCCATCTATTCTTAACTGATTTGTTGAAAAAAGCTCATGTATACACACAACTGAATGAGTCAGGGGAGTAACTTAGATAGTCTGAAGGCAAACATCTTTTGCCGTGTACTGCCTATATATATATATATATATATATATATATATATATATATATATATATATATATATATATATATATATATATATATATAAGGTTTTCGGAATCTTGTATCGTGGGTGCACTACATATTAAATCTTTATTTGTAAAATAATGGCATGCATTATATCACCAGCTATAAAGCAGATACAAGACTCAGTTTTAAGCCAAACGTGAACAAAAAAATCAATTGACCTAAAATCATTATAGTATAAACTTGCAGTAGCCTAAATCTTCAGAGAATGCTCTCTTGTGCTATGTTTAAATGTAATTTCACAAGATTTGGGCTTTTTGCATTCCCTAAGTTCTTACTGGAATGATGGTGCTGTCACCTTCCACAGCATGAAAACCTAGGGAAAGATAAGTGAATTTATTAGCTTTTTAATTGTACATTTTTAAAATCTTTGCAGCATTTTGGCATGGGGCAACCAGGTAATAGGTACAACTTGCTTGTATTTAAAGGTTTAATTTGGGGGCAAAGGCTCCAGAACTTAAAGAGGTATTAAACCCAAAACAAAAAATGTAATATATTTCAGATAACCAATCATTAGATGTGGTGGCTGCATTAGTCTTCTTTATTTAGGCTTTTCCCCCTCTGTTTTCACCTGGTGATCTGTCCAGTTACATACCTCCTGTATCAGAGTGTCCCCATTCTGTATGAAGGAGCACAGGGGGCGCCTTTGGACAGCAGCATTGTTAATATTGGGGAGGGGAGTGTTAGATGTACTAAAAGATTCAGCTACACTAATTTAGCACCCTGATGCTTAGGCAGGGCCGCTAGTAAATTTTCCTGCCAGGTATAGTTGCCTTGGCCAATTAATAGGAGATCAATTGATTCTACCCTAATTCTGGAATTGCTGCACTTCTCTCTTCTGTCACTAGATGGCCGGGTATCTAGTGACATTAGATAAGACAAGGGCATTGCAAGGACAGATTAGGAATAGATGGGCAGGCATCTTCTTGGGTCCCTTGCCCTGCTAGGAGAGCCTATTTATTTGGGTGAGGTCAGGTGATCAGGGTTCTGTGCCACCTAGACGGCTGTCTGGGTGGACATGTGTCGTGCTGCCTGAGTTGCTAGGCCAGAGCCTGGGGCCTCGGGGACATCTGGCTGCTAGGCTTTCTGAGGGCCTATTAAGAAGCAAGAAATCAGTGCGGCTTGCAGTCCAACCAGAAGTGACGGTTCTGCCGGCCAGAGAATCTGTTGTGGTCGGAGGTAGAGGGGAAGCTGTCGCTGATAGGGACCATCCACCTTGTTACCAGGGACCAGTGTGAGTAGCTGAAGCAAGTACCGGAGCAGTATTCTCACTAACTGGGGATGGTGAAGAATTGGGAAACTTCAGCAGGAGTCAAGCCAGGGAGCCACCCAGCAGACGTGATGCTTGCAGCCTTGTGTGTCAAGCTAGGGACCGAGCAGGTCAGTGCTGTGGCACTTGAGAAGTGTCTTGGATTCCAAGCTAGGGACCCAGCAGGGATGCGGGGGTGACACTTGAGGAAGATACTGAGCGAGAAGGTTGGAAGAGCTTGAGAGATCCAGTGGCAGTGGATCAGCAAGTCTAATGAGAGAGACTTGGAGCTCAGTTGAGTGAAGATCTACAATAGGAGACTGTAGAGGAAGTGAAAGAGTTTATTGTAACCTTTATTAGGACTGGTTCAAGATTGTTGCTATAGGAGACAGCAGGTCTACACATGCAGATGTGGTGTCCAGCTGGGTGCCTTTTCCTGCATGGCTGTCTACCTATAGAAGTCTCGGAGTCTGCCAATTAACATTGCAACTACTAAAGGGTGCCCTGGCCCTAAACTCTTTCTCCCACAGTTCTGTTTAAGAGACAATGAATCTCTTTGCATTCAAGAGGTGACTTGAATCTACTTTTCATCACACCCACGATGACTCGTAACCCACTCTACATAGAAGGATTTCAACTGTTCCTAACTCTGTAGGTTCTCATTAGACCAAAGGGGACCGGGAACTTGGCTACACTAACAAATTGAAGCCCAATTCAAGCTCACACTGTAGTTACACAAGCCGTTACTGCAACTGTTTTGTTCCTTTTGGGATGAAGGTTTTACATAAATAAAAACTGATCATTGCAAGCACCCCTACTAGTGTTAAATGGTTTGTCTCATCCATCCAATGTCTACATCTGCAAGAAAGCTTGTTCTTTTGAAAAAACAACAGACTTTCTGGCTGGATCACAAGATGAAAATAATGGAAAGAATGCCTAAAAAAGAAAATGAATACTGCAGTCACCTCATCTAAGATTGGTAAGCTGCAATATCATAAGTGCTTGCTTTTAGCTTTAATACCATTTTAACCACTTGACCACTGGGCACTTAAACACCCTTAATAACCAGACCAATTTTCAGCTTTCGGTGCTCTCACATTTTGAATGACAATTACTTAGTCATGCAACACTGGACCTATATGAAATTTTTGTCCTTTTTTTCACACAAATGGAGCTTTCTTTTGGTGGTATTTAATCACTGCTGGGTTTTTTATTTTTTGTGCTATAAAAGAAAAAATACAGAAAATTCTGTAAAAAAAAAGAATTTTTCTTCGTTTCTGTTATAAAATTTAGCAGATTAGTAAATTTTTCTTCATAAATTTTGGCCAAAATTTATACCACTACATATCTTTGGTAAAAATAAGTACAAATTGGTGGATATTATTTGGTCTTTGTGAAAGTTATAGAGTCCACAAGCTATGGTGCCAATATCTGAAAATTGATCACACCTGAAGTACTGACGGCCTATTTCAATTCTTGAGACCCTAAGGCTGCTTTCACACTGGGGCGGGAGCAGCGTCGGCGGTAAAGCGCCGCTATTTTTAGCGGCGCTTTACCGTCGTTTTAGCGGCGGTGTGCGGGCGGCGGTGTGGTTTTAACCCCCGCTAGCGGCCGAAAAGGGGTTAAACCCGCCCGCAAAGAGCCGCTGCAGCGGCGCTTTGCCGGCGGTATTGCCGCGGCGTCCCATTGATTTCAATGGGTACGAGCGGTAAAGGAGCGGTGAATACACCGCTCCTTCACCGCTGCAAAGATGCGGCTAGCAGGACTTTTTTCACCGTCCTGCCAGCGCATCGCTCCAGTGTGAGTTAAAGGGGCCGGTTTTTTTCAGGCGTTACACAGGCGCTATTTTTAGCGCTGTAACGCCTGAATACCGCCCCAGTGTGAAAGCAGCCTAACATGCCAGAAAAGTACAAATACCCCCCAAATGACCCCTTTTTGGAAAGAAGACATTCCAAGGTATTTAGTAAAAGGCATGATGAGTTTTTTGAAGTTGTCATTTTTTCCCACAATTCTTTGCAAAATCAAGATTTTTTTTACTTTTTTTTTTTTTTCACAAAATTGTCATATTATCAGTTTATTTCTCACACAGCATATGCATACCACAAATTACACTCCAAAACACATTCTGCTATTACTCCCGAGTACGGCGATACCACATGTGTGAGACTTTTACACAGTGTGGCCACATACAGAGGCCCAACATGCAGGGAGCGCCATCAGGCATTCTGGAGCACCCAGGACAATTCTGACATTTCTCTCCTACATGTAAAAATCATCATTTATTTGCTAGAAAATTACATAGAATCCCAAAACATTATATATGTTTTTTTAGCAAACACCCTGGAGAATACAATGGTGGTCGTTGCAACTTTTTATCTCGCACGGTATTTGCGCAACAATTTTTCGAATGCTTTTTTTTTTAAAAAAAAACAGTTTTGTGCTTAAAAAAAAAAAAAAAAACACGGTAAAGTTAGCCCAATTTTTGCATAATGTGAAAGATGAAGTTACACCGAGTAAATCGATACCTAACATGTCACTCTTCAAAACTGCACAGGCTCGTGGAATGGCGCCAAACGTCGCTACTTAAAAATCCCCATAGGCAATGATTTAATTATTTTTTTTACTGGTTATATGTTTTGAGTTACAGAGGAGGTCTAGGGCTAGAATTATTGCTCTCGCTCTAACGTTCGCAGCGATACCTCACATGTGTGGTTTGAACACCGTTTTCATATGTGGGCGGGACTTACGTATGCGTTCGCTTCTGCATGCGAGCACATGGGGACAGGGGCGCTTTAAAAAAAAAAAATTTTTGTTCATTTTACTTTATTTATTTTAGTTTGACATTTTTTTCCCCAAAAATAAATTTTTTGATCGCTTTTATTCCTATTACAAGGAATGTAAACATCCCTTGTAATAGGAATATGGCATGACAGGTCCTCTTTACAGTGAGATATGGGGTCAATAAGACCCCACATCTCACCTCTAAGCTGGGAAGCCTGAAAAAAAAAAGATTCTGGATTTGATCGTATTGGCGAGTCGGTAGAAGCACCGGAGGGCGGCGGGAGGGGGGGGGGGGGGGTGTCTATGGCTGGGTATTGCAGGGTATCACCGACTATGGCTGGGTATCTCAGAGTATGGCTGGGTATCTCAGAGCATTGCAGGATATTGGAGGGTGTTGCAGAGCATTGCAGAGTGTTGCATGGTATTGGCGGGTGTTGCAGAGCATTGCAGAGTGTTGCAGAGCATTGCAGAGTGTTGCAGGATATTGGAGGGTGTTGCAGAGCATTGCAGAGTGTTGCATGGTATTGGCGGGTGTTGCAGAGCATTGCAGAGTGTTGCAGAGCATTGCAGAGTGTTGCAGGGTATTGGCGGGTGTTGCAGAGCGTTGCAGGGTATTGCAGAGTGTTGCAGAGTATTGCAGGGTATTGCAGAGTAATGCAGAGTAATGCAGGGTATTGCAGAGTAATGCAGAGTATTGCAGAGTATTGCAGGGTATTGCAGGGTATTGCAGGGTATTGCAGAGTAATGCAAAGTAATGGCAGGGTATTGCAGAGTATTTGCAGGGAATTGAGGGGTTAATTTTCGGTGAGCAGCGATGTGGGCACTGCAGATGCAGCCCACATCGCTGCTGACACCGATCTCTTCCCCCTCCGCTGTTCCGATCGTTACAGAGAGGGGGAGGGAGGAACCGGCATCATAACATGACGCCGGTTTGTTTACAAGTGATCACTCCGTCATTTGACGGAGCGATCACGTGGTAAACGGCCGCTATGAGCGGCCGTTTACCGTGATCCGTGATGCGCCGGGTCCTGTGGACCCGGCGGTCACGGATGCTCTCGAGTGCGTGCCCCAGGGGGCGCGCGAGAGCGGAATTCTGGGAGGACGTCATATGACGGCCTCCCAGAGATAAGAAACCTCCCTGTAGCCGTCATTTGGCTATAGGGCGGTTATTAAGTGGTTAAAGTGACATGAAAATACATCTTCAAAATAAACATCTCCCTTCAAAAAAAAAAGACATGAGTTACTCACCTCTCTCTCTGTAACTGATCTAGCACTTATACTAGGCATTCAGTATCTGCTCTTCTGACAAGGCCCACTCTTTCATCCAGTGGGCAGAAACAGGAATGGGCAGGCTATGCCTTTAAAACTTCTGATAGACCTCTTTGAGGCTAGTAGAACAGAGGGTGCCTATGCACTTTTACATGGGAGGACATGCTCTGCTGCTTCTAAGCTTGAATTTTATATAAAAGATACATTTTGTTCTAGTTGCTTTACTAGTAGGGCCGGGAAAAAAATCGATTTGAATCTTGAATCGAGTTGAGTCGGCCTCACCTAAAAACTTCTGCCCGTAGCTCCTCAGGACCGGCGTGGTGTCCATCAAAAAATAAATAACTTGATTTGAATCGTGAATTAAGTTATTTTTAAAAATCGCTGATTTTTTTTTTTTGGAGAAACTTGCCCAGCTCTATTTACTAGTGTAGCACCCTCTACCTTAGGTAGGTAGGTTGATAGAGTAGTGTTTTTATTTCTACTGCCAGTGCAGGTAAATGTAGGCAGGCCTAGCTGTGGGCTATGATGGAGTGTTAGACTGTTGTGGCCCTTGAGGGAACCCTCTCTCTGAGGGGGTGACCTCGGCCCTGGAGCTCGGGAGCTGGGAGGGAGCCTTTCTCTACACGGTCATTGAGAGGTGTCCTGGAACAGGAGCAGGAAGAGGACGGTGGGGAGCACTGATGGGCAAGTCATTCAGGAGGGATCCATGCTGGGGTCGGTGAGTGAGAAGCTCTGGGAGGGACATGCCAGGATTGGATGTGAAGCCAGAGGGAGGGACTGTGGTGTTGTTGAAGTCAAGTTGCTGCAGCCAGGAGGGTTGGCAGGATTTGCACGGGACGTTATAGGAACAGTGGTCCACCAAGTTTCAGTTTCAGTCCTTTTTCATCACTATTGGTTGCTACAACATAGGGGACTATAGACCCCTGCCAGCAAATGAGAGGATCGAAGGAAGAAGATGGAGGAAGAAACCGCAGGATGAAGGAAAGAAGAAGGAAGAAGACCAGAAGAAAGAAGATGAAAGAAGACGACTTTAATAAAGGAGTTGTCAAAAACAGTAGATCTCTCTCATGTCTCCTGTCAAAACGAGTATCTGCCTTGTTTGCACTGGCAGATCCCCGTTCTGCCTCTGTACTAGGTGACGGCAGACATTGAGTCTGCCCAACCCGTGGGCACACTCCCACAGTGGGAGCAAGAGAGCACCTGCAATTGCACCTGCACAAACCGCCGTTCGGGTATGATGATTCACGCAGTGCTGCCAACCTGCCTCAGTATATCTGCAGGAGCTGGTCGGCAAGTGGTTAAAAAAAGAATTGAGTGGAGGTAGATTCTTAACAGTGATGCTAGATAGAGTATAGCTATCAGTTTACACAGAAGGGGATTATAATATAGTCATGCAGATCAGCATTGCAAAGGGCCAAACATATGGTCTGTATGTTCTTTCAGAGATATATTCCTGAAACATATCATGCTAATATGTAGAAAATAAACACTTGGAATGATGTCAATAGCACAATTCCATTTAGATGCAAATTGATCTCTTCATAATGCTTGCATATACAATGAATGCAGCATTTGCAGACAAATATAATTTCATTTTCACAGTAAATACCTATTTATTCCTAGAAATGCTGAGATGGGTATAGAGCATACAAAACAAGTCAATTGATATGCACAGGACCCCCAAGGACTGTCCATGTAATCAGAGCCCCTTGGCAATGTTACACAATGCTCGGTACTTGTCTGACTGCCCGTTTGATTCTAATAAGAATCTAACAGGTGAAGAATTCTACCTCTTAAACTAGATTATTACTTTCATTGTGAAGTAGCATTCAGAAATAAACTTCCTTCCCACACTCTGCCTATGACATTTGCTCAAGTGATCAAAGAAACGTATGGCTTACCCAAGTGATGAAGAAAGCTGACCCGGTATTTGCCCTGAAAAACAATGGATTTCACTTTAAGTGACCAACGTCCTTTAAAAATGCATAAAGAGTGGAGATATTATAGCTGTCTATTTAATGTGTCATATGTACGTGTTATACAGAAGTAATAAAATAAGTAGGGGTACTTTCTGACATCATCATGTACAATGCAAAATCAGCAGGCGTGTCGTGGAGAGCTGACTGCCCACTCATATGTCAGTACAGCTTAACAAAGGACAATACACACATTTACATGCATTTGTTAACTCACCGCAACAAATGTGACAGAAGTGAAATGCCCTTTTGAGAGATTTAACCACTATTTGGCAGTATCCTTAAAGCGGTAGTAAACCGCAAAAAGAAATAAAACATTCTTCTCCTTTCAAATGAATGTCATAATGTGTATGACACAGTATGCATCGCAAACTAGCACATTATGAAAGACTTACCTGAAAACAAAGCCCTCCAGTCTTGCGCTGTCACCACTAACGGGGCTTCCATCTTCACCTGGTCCTCCCTCCGGGTTCGCGGGCAGCCGCCGTTTTATTGACCAAGCCACCTCACGTGATACGGCTTTCTCCAGGTCCATTGAGAGCACAGTGCGCATGCGCTAGTGACATCACCAATGCTGCTAAAGTAAATATCTCCTAAACAGTGCATGTTTAGGAGACATTTACAGTACCTACAGGTGGTCTTTATTATAAGGCTTACCTGTAGGTAGAAATAAAAAAAAAGCCTTTAATACCACTTTAATTGTAACACTTTTAAATCAATGTTCTTCTAATGAGATAATGGGCTACAAGTAGTTCAAGCTCTCAGTAAAAAGTGATGTAATGGTCAGTGTAGCCTTATGCTGGCCATACACTATACGAAAAATCGGCCGAACCCATTTTCGAAAAACTAACTTTCAGCCACAAGAGCAAACGATAGTGCCATCATGTAATGACCAATAAATCGGTCAGTGGACATAAATGAATCAATTTTTTGTTCGTTTTTTTACATATACCTAGCGCAAACAGTTAGGACGGGAAACACAGTAACCTTTCATTCGTTCGGCAG
Source organism: Lithobates pipiens (assembly GCF_037356315.1). Lineage (NCBI taxonomy): Eukaryota > Metazoa > Chordata > Amphibia > Anura > Ranidae > Lithobates > Lithobates pipiens. The sequence continues at coordinate 119,463,327 of NW_027507718.1, read as the reverse complement.
AAAATTTTCAAACTTGTCCTACATTTTTTTGGCTCAAAAATGTCCCAACAATTTTGAACCCATTAACTGGCCAAATGACCGAATTTCGGCTGATTTTTCATATAGTATATGGCAAGCATTAGCCTTGGTGTTTACAAAGTCCTTGTACTGAATGGGCTGCCAGCACACCAATTGGGATTTAAAAATGGTCGCACTATCTGACATTCTGGGATGTGGGCAGGCTCTCTGTCCTTGCATACAATGCAGGGCTGCTTGGACATTATACATGATGACATCAGAGAGCCTGTGACTTGAGCTATGGCAAAGGGAGGGAGCTCCCATATGAAGGATACTTTTTCTGTTGCCCAAACTTGGACTTTAGGTGTCCCCTGCACTTTGTACATTACATACTTGTGACCCCTGCACTCTGTTAATTACACCATTCTGACCCAGTGCTGGATTTAGACCTTGGGGGGCCTGGAGCACTTATATGACAAGTAAAAAAGTTAACTGAAATGAATGATAAACCGCATTTGTTTTAAAAAACAAAGTTAGGTTTCGAGAAGACAATTGTTGAGATGGAGTGAGACATGACTAGAGCTTGGTAAAGGCTGCAAACGGGCCAATTTCTTCAACGAACACACTATTGAAGTCTTGAGGAAAAATATGTTTCATTTTTGTTTTTATAAAGTAAGTCTGGGGCCCCCTATTGCGGGGGGGACCCTCTGCCCCCTTATAAATCCAGCACTGTCCTGACCTCTGCACTATATACACGTTGTTGTACATTACATACCTCTGTACGTAACATACTAATGGCCCTTGTATTTTGCATATTGTACACAAATGACCACTGCACTTTGTATATTACACACTTTGACCCACTTGCTCATTATACAGTTCCAACCCCTGCATTGTATACAGCATGTTGTACATTACATACTTCTGAACCCTACACTCAGTACATTACATGCCTAAGATCCCTGTATCTGTTTTACTATATACTGTATAAACCCTGCACTCTCTATGCTACATTATAGACTGCTCTCTTTATGCTACATTACATACTCCAGATGAAAATGCACATTATCTTAACAGTAGCTGTTGCTTAGTAGTCCGCAACTAGGGATGAGCTTTTCGTCCGTTCGGCGGAGTCCGAACATTTTGGTCCGTTCGCGTCAAATTCGTGTGGCGCTCACGGCCCACAATGCACTGCGATGGCGCAGTGCATTGCTGGCTCATGATTGGCCAAGCATGCACTGTGACCCCGCATGCTTGGCCAATCGCAGCGCCAGCAGCGAGGAGAGCCATGATTGGCCACAGGCAGGATGCCTGTGGCCAATCATAGCTCAGGCTGTGTAGTGCACGCCCCACACTATATAAGGCCGCCATCGCGGCGGCCTCGTGTAGTGTGTTGGCGTCTGAAGCAGTGGGCGTTCTGTGTACCTTCAACACAGTACACATCGATCGTTTTCGGCCGCTTTTCTATCTTGCTGTTGTGTAGTGGTTATTGTCTGCGTGCCCTGACCGCAGTATACACCGCTATATTCACCTCACCTATATAGCTAGTGATCTATCTTTAATAATAGAGCTTGCAGTCAGTAGTGTTAGGAGATAGTGCGTGCTGTCTGTGTGCTCTGTACCCAGTACATACCGCTATATCCACCTACATAGCTGTTCTCTATTTGAGCCCACTTGCCATCTGCAGGAGTTATTGGAAGTTGTGTATTCCTCCAGCACAGCACAGTATACATCTGTATATACCCCTTTATCTCTGGTGTTCTCTGGTTATTGTCTGCGTGCCCTGACCGCAGTATACACCGCTATATTCACCTCACCTATATAGCTAGTAGTAGTGATCTATCTTTTATAATAGAGCTTGCAGTCAGTAGTGTTAGGAGATAGTGCGTGCTGTCTGCGTGCTCTGTACCCAGTAGTGTTAGGAGATAGTGCGTGCTGTCTGCATGCTCTGTACCCAGTACATACCGCTATATCCACCTACATAGCTGTTCTCTATTTGAGCCCACTTGCCATCTGCAGGAGTTATTGGAAGTTGTGTGTGCCTCCAGCACAGCACAGTATACATCTGTATATACCCCTTTATCTCTGGTGTTCTCTGGTTATTGTCTGCGTGCCCTGACCGCAGTATACACCGCTATATTCACCTCACCTATATAGCTAGTGATCTATCTTTAATAATAGAGCTTGCAGTCAGTAGTGTTAGGAGATAGTGCGTGCTGTCTGCGTGCTCTGTACCCAGTACATACCGCTATATCCACCTACATAGCTGTTCTCTATTTGAGCCCACTTGCCATCTGCAGGAATTATTGGAAGTTGTGTGTGCCTCCAGCACAGCACAGTATACATCTGTATATACCCCTTTATCTCTGGTGTTCTCTGGTTATTGTCTGCGTGCCCTGACCGCAGTATACACCGCTATATTCACCTTACCTATATAGCTAGTAGTAGTGATCTATCTTTTATAATAGAGCTTGCAGTCAGTAGTGTTAGGAGATAGTGCGTGCTGTCTGCGTGCTCTGTACCCAGTAGTGTTAGGAGATAGTGCGTGCTGTCTGCATGCTCTGTACCCAGTACATACCGCTATATCCACCTACATAGCTGTTCTCTATTTGAGCCCACTTGCCATCTGCAGGAGTTATTGGAAGTTGTGTGTGCCTCCAGCACAGCACAGTATACATCTGTATATACCCCTTTATCTCTGGTGTTCTCTGGTTATTGTCTGCGTGCCCTGACCGCAGTATACACCGCTATATTCACCTCACCTATATAGCTAGTGATCTATCTTTAATAATAGAGCTTGCAGTCAGTAGTGTTAGGAGATAGTGCGTGCTGTCTGCGTGCTCTGTACCCAGTACATACCGCTATATCCACCTACATAGCTGTTCTCTATTTGAGCCCACTTGCCATCTGCAGGAATTATTGGAAGTTGTGTGTGCCTCCAGCACAGCACAGTATACATCTGTATATACCCCTTTATCTCTGGTGTTCTCTGGTTATTGTCTGCGTGCCCTGACCGCAGTATACACCGCTATATTCACCTTACCTATATAGCTAGTAGTAGTGATCTATCTTTTATAATAGAGCTTGCAGTCAGTAGTGTTAGGAGATAGTGCGTGCTGTCTGCGTGCTCTGTACCCAGTAGTGTTAGGAGATAGTGCGTGCTGTCTACAACGACTTGGTAGAGTGGATGACCAAGCCCTCTTCATCCTCCTCATCCTCTCTCACCCAGTCTCAGGGTAGTAGCAAAGCAGCTGCCAACGCATCGTCTTCCCTCCTCTCAATGTCATCATCAGTGACTCCTTCCCTAGACCCACCACGTCCTCCTGAGGAGTCTCCTGAACTCTTTGAGCACAGTGTTGGGTACATGCTCCAGGAGGATGCCCAGTGTTTTGTGGGCTCTGATGATGACACTCAGCTAGAGGAAGGCAGTAGCGTGAGCGCAGAGAGAGGGGATGCTCAAGAAGGACAACAATCTGGCAGTCATGTTCCACAAGCTGCAGCATACTGCCAGGTTTGCTACAGCGATGAAGAGGGAGGGGATGATGAGGGCACTGACTCCACGTGGGTGCCTGGAAGGAGGGAGGAGGAGGAGGAGGAGGCACATGTCCAACGAGGCAGGATGCCCTCCGGGGGCCAGCTTAGGGGCAGCACACCGACTGAATCACACCGCAGAGCTCCGCCTGTGCAGAGCGCTGCCTCTGCGCGTTATTCTAAAAGTTCTTTGGTGTGGGCCTTTTTTGAGACGAGTGCATCAGATCGCACCGCTGCTATTTGCAACATATGTCTCAAGCGTATCTCACGTGGCCAAAACATCAGCCGCTTGGGCACCACATGCTTGACCAGACATATGTTGACCTGCCATGCAGCTCGTTGGCAAGCGTGCCTCAAAGACCCACACCAAAGAACAAAGCGGACCTCTCCTTGCTCCTCATCAGCTGGCATCTCCAACCCCACTAGACCTTCAGTCCTCTCTGAAACCTGCTCTGAGAGGAATGAAGGTGTAGAATTAGGTGTGTCACAGCCAAGTGCTTCCGGGAACTCTGCTAGCGGTACACCCACGTCCGATTATAGCAGGCAAATGTCCCTGCCCCAGCTGCTGGACCGGCGGAAGAAGTTCACTCCCAGCCATCCACATGCCCAGCGGTTGAATGCTAGCTTGGCTAAATTGCTAGCACTTCAACTGCTGCCTTTTCAGTTGGTAGACTCGGCCCCCTTCCGTGAGTTTGTACAATGTGCGGTTCCTCAGTGGCAGGTCCCCAAACGCCACTTTTTCTCACGGAAGGCGATTCCGGCTCTCTACCGGCATGTGGAAGGCAATGTCCTTGCCTCGCTGGACAGGGCGGTCAGCGGTAAGGTGCATATTACCGCTGACTCATGGTCCAGCAGGCATGGACAGGGACGTTACCTGTCTTTCACGGCCCATTGGGTCACTCTTCTGGCAGCTGGGAAGGATGCAGGACAAGGTGCAGTAGTGTTGGAGGTTGTTCCGCCACCACGCCTCCAAAATGCTACTATTGGTTGTGACACACCTCTCTCCTCCACCCCCTCCTCTTCTTCTTCCTCCATGGCCTCTTCCAGTGCTCTGTCCTCAGAACCAGCGGTGCTCCGTAGGCGTTCCAGGGGCTACGCAAGTACGCAGGCAAAACGATGCCATGCCGTGCTTGCGCTGGTTTGTTTGGGGGACAGGAGCCACACTGGGGCGGATGTTTTGTCAGCTCTGCAGGGGCAGGCCGAGAGGTGGTTGATGCCACGCCAGCTTAAGCCAGGAATGGTGGTTTGCGACAATGGCACCAACCTCCTCTCCGCCCTCCGACAGGGACAACTGACCCATGTGCCCTGTGTAGCTCACGTCCTTAACCTGGTGGTGCAGCGGTTCTTGGGCAGGTACCCCGGCTTACAGGATGTCCTGAAGCAGGCCAGGAAAGTCTGTGTGCATTTCCGCCGATCATTTAATGCCTGTGCTCGGCTGGCTGAGCTCCAAAAGGAGTTGAACCTGCCCAAGAACCACCTTATATGTGACATGCCCACCAGATGGAACTCAACATTGGCCATGCTGCAGCGGCTGCACACGCAGCAGAGGGCCATCAATGAGTACCTGTGCGACTACGGCACCAGGACAGGGTCAGGGGAGCTTGGTTTTTTCTCACCACGCCAGTGGGGCATGATCAGGGATGCATGCACTGTCCTGTCACCGTTTGAGGAGGCCACAAGGATGGTGAGCAGTGACAGTGCATGCATCAGTGACACTGTACCTCTTGTCCACCTCTTGGAGCATACGCTGCGTGGAATAATGGACAGGGCACTTGAGGCAGAACAGAGGCAGGAAGAGGAGGACTTCCTTGCCTCTCAAGGCCCCCTTTATCCAGACAGTGTTCCTGCTGTGCCACCCATCACACAGGAAGAGGATGAGGAGGAGGAAGAGGAGGAGGAGGATGATTGTGTCAGCATGGAGGTGGAGGCTGGCACTCAGCATCAGCAGCAGCAGCAGCAGTCTTGTAGGGATGATTTACAGTCCCAAGAAACACGTGGACTTGTACGTGGCTGGGAGGAGGTAGCTGCGGATCATGTTGTCCTTGGTGACCCAGAGGACTCCGGACCGAATGCCTCAGCTAACCTACGCTGCATGGCCTCCCTGATCCTGCAAAGCCTGCGGAAGGATCCTCGTATTCTTCGGATCAAGGAGAGGGACCATTACTGGCTGGCCACTCTCCTTGATCCACGGTACAAGGGTAAGGTTGCCGACCTTATCTTGCCATCGCAGAGGGAGCAGAGGATGAGACATCTCCGGGAGGCCTTGCAGAAAGGTCTGTGCAACGCGTTCCCAGAGACTGGGAGGTTACAAACTCCTGGTCCTGGACAACGTGTTGCTGAGGCATCGGTCAGAAGGAGCGGTGGAGAAGGTGGCCGTCTGACTGATGCTTTCAGACAATTTTTTAGTCCGCAGCCCCAAGGTATGATCGGTTCCAGCACCCATCGCCAGCGTCTGATTTACATGGTGCAGGAATACCTAGGGGCAAGGTCAGACTTGGACACCTTTCCCACCGAAAATCCTCTGGCTTACTGGGTCTTGAGGATGGATCACTGGCCAGAGCTTGCACAGTATGCAATTGAGCTACTGGCCTGTCCTGCATCCAGCGTTCTTTCGGAACGCACCTTCATTGCTGCTGGTGGCTTTGTTACCGATCACAGGGTGCGCCTGTCCACCGAATCAGTTGATCGACTGACCTTCATCAAGATGAATCAGTCTTGGATCACCCACAGCTACCAAGCACCTGAAGCTGATATAACCGAATAATTTTTTTTGAAATACCACATCCCTTCAAGACTGCCTATGCTGATGCTGAGTGACTGTCCTGTTATGTTGATTGTCTATCCTCTTCCTCCTCCGCTGATATGTTGGATGAACATTTCTGGTTCTGGTTGATGCCATCAGCCCAATTTTTCTGCCCCTGTTTAACAGGGGCGTTTAAGTACAATTTTTGATGCAATGCTTTGCAGCAGGGCTAATTCCTGCAATAAAACTAGAGTATATGGCAGAGGTTGCAGTGTGGTGGCACCAGCACCAGTGCCTAAGGCCCAATTTTTCTGCCCCTGTTTAACAGGGGCGTTTAAGTACAATTTTTGATGCAATGCTTTGCAGCAGGGCTAATTCCTGCAATAAAACTAGAGTATATGGAAGAGGTTGCAGTGTGGTGGCACCAGCAGCAGTGCCTAAGGCCAAATTTTTCTGCCCCTGTTTAACAGGGACATGTAATTACAATTCTTGATATAATATTTCACAGGAGGGCCCCTTCCTGTGCCCACCCAGAGTAACGGTGAGGACTTATAGTGTTGTGGCACCAGCACCACAACCACCAAAGGTCAATTTTTCTACCACTGTTCAACAATGGCATGTAATTACAATTCTTGATATAATCGTTCACAGCAGGGCGCTCCAGCGCCCACCAAGAGTCACTTTCAGGGCTTACAATGTTGTGGCAAAACCAACACCTTGTTCCGCCATTTCTGCAGAGCATATAGGGCAGGCCCCTACTTTCAAACATCCAACTTACAAACATCTCCTACTTGAAAACGGAAGGAGACAACAGCAAGTGAGATGAAAAAAGATGGACGAGAAAACAAATTATACAGGGGTGATAACCCTTCCCTATGTTTTCCAAAAAGCTTAAAAATAGTTTTTTTGACTGGAGCTACACTTTAAAAATGTACCAGTTGAAAATTACAAACAGATTCAACTTAACACAACAAACCTACACAGTCCCTGTCTTGTTTGCACCGCCTGTATACTGCTGTTCTGAGTATATAGGGCCTGGGGGCCACACGCATTTCCTTTTTTTAATATGGGTACAGGGTTCCCCATAATATGCGTACAAGACCCAAATAGGCTGGTAATGGGCAGGGAGGGCTACCCATGCCATTTTTCTCAATGATTTTCAACCATATTGCAGGAACCAGATATAACATTAAAACCGCAAGCAGTTTTAAATGGTGTTATTTCCGTTTAATGTCATTTTGTGCAGGGACTGTTTTAAACACGGGAAACACGTGGCACTTCACAGGCATACTACAGACACCCCCCAGGCACCATATTTAAAGGAATATTTCACTTTTTTTTTCACTTTAATCATCATTAAAATCAGTGCTCCCGCCAAAACGGCCATTTTTAAAAACATTTTAGGCATTGACCCATGTCCCCTGGGGCAGGAGCCAGGTCCCCAAACCCTTTTTAGGACAGTATCTTGCATATTAGCCGTTAAAATTAGCATTTTTCATTTCGAACGTTCGAGTCCCATAGACTTCAATGGGGTTCTAACGTTCGTTCGAATTTGGGGTCCGTTCGAAAGTTCTGGTGCGAACCGAACCGGGGGGTGTTCGGCTCATCCCTATCCGCAACTATTTTAACCACTTCAGCCCAGGAAGGATATGCCCCCTTAATGACCAGGAAATGTTTTGCAATACAGCACTGCGTCGATTTAACTGACAATTGTGCGGTCATGCGATGTTGTACCCAAACAAAATTGACATCCTTTTTTCCCCCACAAATAGAGCTTTCTTTTAGTGGTATTTCAGCACCTCTGTGTTTTTTATTTTTTGCGCTATAAACAAAAAAAGAGCGTCAATTTTGAAAAAAAAAAAGCAATTTTTTTTACTTTTTTCTATAATAAATATCCCCCCAAAAATATATAAAAAACGAATTTCTTCCTCAGTTTAGGCTGATATATATTCTACATATTTTTGGTAAAAAAAAATAGCAATAAGTATTTATTGATTGGTTTGCGCAAAAGTTATAGCATCTACAAAATAGGGAATAGATTTATGGAATTTTTATTATTATTATTTTTTTTACTAGTAATGGCGGCAATCTGCGATTTTTAGCAGGACTGTGACATCAGACAATCTATCTCTCCTCTCCTGTCAGAACAGGGATTTGTGTGTTTACACATACACATCCTCGTTCTGCCTCTCCTGTGCAAATCGTTGTAACTGTACGCCCTTAAAACAGCTATAGCAGGGGCGTGCACGCACCTGCTGCATGGAGGGGGACCCAATGCACGTGGTCGGTACGTGCGATGTCCGACCACGCGCATTGGGTCCCCCTCCGTGCAGCAGGTGCGCGTATGCGCCTGCTATAGCTGTTTTAAGGGCGTACAGTTATGGTGATTTGCACAGGAGAGCTGACCTGCTGCAGTATAATGATGGCAGCTGGTCAGCTAGGGGTTAAATACGTTTCTCTGTGGGTTAGGCTGAATTTTATTTTAACTCTGGCAATTCTGTGTGCAGAAAAGCATATGTAATGGAAGAGTTTTATGTTTAATAAATGATTGTGCTGAAGTTTATGTGTGCCTGTAAGGCTTCATTTTGACCTGCGGTTGTGAAAAAAAAGGGTTAACTGCACATTTTTGCCACCCGCCAACCACCCCCCCTTAAGATACATTAGGCAACGGACAGGCGTGTTTATATGCAGCGATTGCGAGGCTTCAATTTGCGATGGCGGGTCAACGTTTAGCGAGCGGTGGGCAGCATCCCCGCCGAACCCTTCACATTGTAGCAAATGGGGAAGCACCAGAAACTCCCGTTAAACGCGTGCAAAGAACCCAGCTGTGGCATGTTTGTCGGCAAAGATGGGGTTAAAGCAGGTGGTGAGGAAGCATTCAAAACCTAAAAATAGTTCTAAATCAAATAAATAACATGAAACATCTGCGCAATTCATATATCTATCCTGAATAATATAACTAATTTAATTTAACTTAAATGTAATTTAATTTAATTTAACTAATACGTCTAAAATTAGATACTTGAATTGTGGAGTTTAATTTACATATAAAGAAAATTGCATACAGCTGGCATAATGAATCCTAGATATAGATAAAACTATTACTTCTACATATGCCTCACAGTGGGAGAAGTGGAGAAGGTGCTGCCTGCATACAGTGCACTCTCACCAATACTGACCTCATACTGTAATGTAATGTTTCATACCATCATAAAAACCCTGTATGTATTTCTTCTGAGCATTTAGCTATTTGCCTTTTATAGAGAAACTAAACTCTCATTAACCATCTTACTACTCTGTATAGTAAAACAAATGTGGGTCGGTGGACTCAGCTTTTTTGGCATGCCTTTTATAAAAAACATTGAAGAAAACAAACCCGGGCATTCAGTGTGCCCATGGAATGCTAATCATTAATCATTAATCATCCATCTCCTCCCTCCTGCTCCCTCCGAATGCTTCTCTTTTTGGCCAATCAGAAAACCAGTCTCAGACTCACTTCTTGATTGGCCGGGAGGAGAATCGGTGTGAAAATACTGAACATTCATTCGCTATTATCACAGTATTGGGTGGGCTCGGTTCACCCACCCTATTTCAAAGCCTATTAGAGCCTCTGGCTTTAATCACGTGCTTCAAAAAACACCCACCAATGGAATCCTGTATGGGGCCCGGACACATGGATTGGGGGGAGGGGTGGCACTTAATGGTTGGGTCACCCCTGGCTTTGATTTATATCCATTCATTGTGTATTATTGTGATCTCTGTGATTGGTCACAGTGATCACATTGTACAGACAGGGCCAATCACAGTGCACTCGTACCATGTGATAGCTGGGGCCAATCTCAGCTATCACAATTGTAGATAAAGGCACACAAATACAAATGATTGCTTATAGCAGTGATCGTTAATGTTTTAAGCAATCATAGCTGTAGCGCTTACTCCCCTAGGAGCCTCTGGAAATGTGCCCAGGTTCTTCCTTAGTGGATTTCCCTGCAGCCAGGCACACGATCTCAGCCACACTTTTCTTCAATAACCAGTCTAGGGGTGTTGTTTTTGTTCTTTTTATTTTTGGAGAACTTGGATAGAGTTGTGGAAATTGAGTGGCATGCTCCAAAAACAGAATTATGTACAGATTTAGGACAATTAACTCCTTTCTGAACAGAAGTCCTTGCATATAACAAACTGTGGACTTGGTTTTGTAGTGGAAACAGTTAAACTCAAACTCCTTTCTTTAGAGCCACACAAGTAATCGGATAGACTAGCTCTTCAGGACACGATATGATGTCCCCTTTATAAAACACACAGCTGACCTTCTAGCACAAGAGGAGTGGCAGCAGCCTAAAAGTCTCTAAGATTCCAACTTCCAAGTGACACCTTTCTCCAGTGATACCAGACTAGATTTTCAGTATGCAGCTCTTCAGTCAGCTCTCTGTAGTAGACATGTGTAGAGTGAAATATTTTGTTTCGTTATTTCATTTTCGTCCGAAAAATACATTTATTTAGTTACTACTGAAATTTGTTTTTATTTATTTTGTTTTTCGTTCAAAAATTGCATTCGTCCAAAAATCCACATGAATTACGGTCAAATCTGTCTTTGAAGGCTTATGGTGTCTATCGAATGTATAAAGAAGATTCGATGGAGCTGCTAAACTCTATATAGCCTATAGGTGGAGCATTTGACTCCAGAAATGTACGATTGCAGCGTCGTACAGTTTCGATGCTCCGTCGAATATTATTATAAACGTGTGTGTTTTTCGTTGCTTTGTTGAATCTCTGTCGTTCATGTTGAATGAATGGTCTAAGTTTCACAGTTTCAGGTGTCAGATAGTGAGTGACTGATAATAACGAATATGGTGGCATTGTGAGAGTGACATGGAGGCATTGGAGGATGTTCCTGGGCCATCTAAAAGTGTTTCTGTATATATATTATATACTCGCTCAAACAGAAACTGGTGGACTGGTGATAACGATCATTGATCAGACAGGTAACAAGATTCTATAATAATAAATCCCCCCAACAACACAGGCAGCCTCTGAGGCTATCACAACAACACTAGCAGCAACACTAGTATCACTATAAGGTTCTCACACTAACACAATAGCAGCAGATTATTAGGGAAAAGCTAAGATGAACTGTAGCTTGCTTCACTATTGTTCTGCTGCTGTGCTTATGCTTAATAATAATTCGGGTTCTCTGACAAGTGACAATTCAAACGGACCAGCTAAGATTGACTGTCTTCTGAAATGATTCAGTGTCTGTGTCTCTCTCTGCTATCAATCGTAAGTGAAAGTAAGTTGGTTGTATGTGTGTACTTTGTTGTAGCTATTTTACTGCTCCTCCTCTTTGGTTACAATCAGCCAATAACATTCATCATCATCATCATTATTTTTATTTTACTTCCCCCACCCAATTCCAGAATCTTTTCCCTCTGTCGGATCTTTTCTCTCTATGTCGAATATTTTCTCTCTGTCAAATCTTTTGTCTATATAATCTTGGACTAATAGAGGTAAGGTTAGGCACATTCGACCACAGGTTCAATAGACACAGATTGTTATTGTCAGAGTCACGTTGAATCTCCTATTCTATATCGAACTGTTGTAACAACGAAAATTAAAATAAAGCAATTATTTATGTTGGATCTTTCGTTTTTCGGATTCTGCGCTTTCGTTATGGTTTGCCAAAATGTTTGTCTAACACACCCAGATCCACTGAACACAGTGAGCCAGCCAGGGCTGCTGTTAGAAATCACAGGCCCTGTGCAGCCTAACCTGACAGGACCCTCTTCCTGAAAATATCCAAATTTTCACCAAAAGATTGTCCAGTAGTGAACGCAAACATAACAAACAAACATAACAAAACTTACAAAATTCCTGCTATAGCCAAAAGATAAAACTGTGTTTTTTTTTTCTTTTCTTATGTGGCTATTGCTCCTTGCAGGCACCCTATGTTACATTATGGTATAAAAACAGAAAAAGCACCTCTAAGTGCAGTATTTAATGAGGTAAAGGAGATTGCAGAAAAGACAATGGAACACTCCCATGTAAAACATAAGTAAGATCATCTGTGCAATGATGTTTCCGGTGGAGATGATGTATAGCACGTCCATCCAGTAGAGCAGGAACTGTGGTGTGACAAGGAGAGAGACCGGCTGTCTCGGTGTCATTCCAGGTAAGACGGGGGAAAGAAGCGTTGAACGCATCGCTGTGGATGGCATGTGACGTCCTCGGAGAGTGACAGACACTTGAGAAAGAAGTGCACATGCTCAGTACGAGCTTTGCACATGCTCTGAAATGCGTTGGGCCCCCTGCTCTCTGGTCTGGAGTATACAGCCCAGCATCATAGGTCAGGAGTATACAGCTTAGCATAGAGAGAAACACCACTGCTCCAGGCAGAGCCACCAAGACAAATACTTCTCTTCTGGAAACAAAGAGCCTCAGGTGCAGGCTAATGCATGTGGTGTGTAATATGTGATCCCAAGTTTTAAATAAAAGGCACAAGAAAGTTTTGTTGGAGTGCAGCTGTCCAGAGTCTTTTCGCTTATCTTCATCTGTACAGCTTAGCATTACAGATCAGGAGTATACAGCTCAGCATCACAGGTCAGGAGTATACAGCTCAGCATCACAGATCAGGAGTATACAGCTCAGAATTACAGGTCAGGGTATACAGCTCAGCATCACATATCAGGAGTATACAGCTCAGCATTACAGGTCTGGAGTATACAGCTCAATATCACAGGTCAGGAGTATACAGCTCAGCATCACAGGTCAAGAGTATGCAGCTCAGCATCACAGGTGAGGTGTATAGAGCTCAGCATCACAGGTCAGGAGTATACAGCTCAGCATTACAGGTCAGGAGTATATAGGTCAGCATCACAGGTCAGGAGTATACAGGTCAGCATCACAGGTCAGAAGTATACAGCTCAGCATTACAGGTCAGAAGTATACAGCTCAGCATTACAGGAGTATACAGCTCAGCATTACAGATCAGGAGTATACAGCTCAGCATCTCAGGTCAGGAAAAAAAAGTTCAGCATTACAGGTCAGGAGTATACAGCTCAGCATTACAGGTCAAGAGTATACAGCTCAGCATCACATATTAGGAATATACAGCTCAGCATTACAGATCAGGAGTATACAGCTCAGCATCACAGGTCAGGAGTATACAGCTCAGCATCACAGGTCAGGAGTATACAGCTCAGCATCACAAGTGAGGAATATACAGCTCAGCATTACAGGTCAGGGGTATACAGCTCAGCATTACAGGTGTCAAGAAGGTCGGCCCGATCGTCCGACTGTCCCCGGAGGTTCTATCCGCAAAGTCCTTGGTAAAAGTGCCAGTCGGCGCACGCGGGTGCGGTTGCTCTGATGGGCGCACGCGGGTGCGCATTAACGCTGGTGTGCGTACGCGGGTGCGCACTGTTGCTTCCGGGCGCACGCGGGTGCACGCTAGTGATGTTGGGCACACGCGGGTGCGCGGAGAGGTTGGTGTGCGCGCACGGGTGCGGGGGCGTGCGCGGCGTGACAGCTCTTGGCGCCAAAGGGGTTATTTAAAGGGACCTGTTACCTTGCCTCCTTGCTGTCCGGTCTACAGCGTTCCTGAAGAGACCCCCCTGTACCTGTCTGATTCCTGCTTACTCTTGTGACTCAGCTTACCCCTGACGACTCCTTGCTTGCTGCCTGCCTACGACCCCGGCTTGTCTGACGATTCTCCTGCCTGCTGATTCGGTGCCTTACCTGCCTGCCTGTTCCATACCCGGCCTGTCCACGACTACGTCTAGCCTGCTGTTCCACTACTGTTCCTGCCTTCCAGTATTCTACTCTACCTGCTTAAAGGTCTGATCCGTACTACAAGACACCTTCCCCGCCTCTCCAGCGTGTGTGTTCCTGCAGCTCCTGCTTCCTGCTGACCTCAGTTCCAGCCTGCATCTGGTCCTCCTCAGTTCCTGGAGCCGGACTAGCCCTTGCACTGGTGTCCTGCTAGGCGCTTGTGCCCCTTCTGCACTCTCGAACCTCTGTCCTCTCTACCAGGAGTTCCTGAGCCAGAGGAATACGAGTTGCCGCTCCCAGCATCCGTGGGCTCAACCACCAGGTATGTGACAGTACCGGACAGCCATGTCTGAGCCCACGCCGGGAGCCTCTCCGATGGATGAATTCTGCCGTCAACTAGACGGGCTCACTCAGGCTGTGAAGAGCCTGCAAGAAGGGTACAATCGACTGGAGGGGCAAGTTCAAGCTTTGTCGGCGCCTTCACCTTCTTCATCAGGACCAGCCCCCGCTCCCTCCGTGGTGATGCTGCCACCCGAACCAAGGGTCCCCACGCCTGAGAGCTTCTTGGGGGACCGAAGCAAATTCAGGACTTTCCATAATGCCTGTGGATTGTTCTTTGCCCTGCAACCCCGGACTTTCTCGCTTGAAGCCACTGAAGAGGGGTTCGTCATTTCTTTGCTACTGGGTGAGCCACAGTCCTGGGCCCACCGCCTTCTTGAGAAAAAGCACGCCTCCCTTGATAATCTGGACTCATTCTTCCAGGCCATGTCCCAGCTCTACGAGGACCCACAACTGACAGCTACTGCAGAGGCGGTTTTGCACTCCTTACAGCAGGGCCGCAGACCTGTAGAGGATTATGTATCTGAGTTCAGGCGCTGGAGTTCCGATTCCAACTGGAACGATGCCGCCCTGTGCTACCAATTTCGTGTGGGACTCTCTGAGAACCTGAAGGACGAGCTGGCCCGAGTGGGCATCCCAGAGACTTTAGAAGCTCACATTAATCTCTCCATACAGATTGATAGGAGGTTAAGGGAGCGGAGGTCAGAATGCTCTGCCGGTCCTTCCCGTCCAGTTTGGATGCTTCCCCCGAGTTACCAGCTACCCTCAACCAGCTTCTTCTGCTCCAATGACTTCTACCACCGATTCTTCTGAACCCATGCAACTTGGCCTCCTTCGGCCTTCTCTCACATCAGAAGAACGTCTGCGCAGGAGGACTAACAACCTGTGCCTGTACTGTGGGGAACCCGGGCATTACGTAAGGACCTGCCCAGCCAAGCTCCGTAAGTGCCCAGCCACTACCTCTGTTCCTGTATACACTTTACCTGACTACGCTTCTCATTTGGCTGTTTCCGCTCTCTTACAGCTTCCAGGAGGGAGTATCCGGGTCACCGCAATTATTGATTCTGGAGCCTGCAGTGGCTTTATGGACTTGACCTTTGCCATCAAGAACCACGTTCCTTTGCGGCCCAGGGCGAAGGGACTTTCAGTACACTTGGCTGACAGTTCTGCTCTTAAATCATTATTGATTCCCCTTTATTCCCTATCATCCTAGGCATGCCCTGGTTGAAGGCCCATAACCCACAGATTGACTGGCGCACCGGGAAGATCAACTTCTCCTCTCCCTATTGTAACTGGCATTGCCTGTTAAAGACTACCGATGTTTCTCCATCTTTATTATGCCTGGAAGCTGACAAGGAAATTCACCAATCTGTCCCTGAAGTTTATCACGAGTTCCTGGACGTCTTCAACAAGAAAGGTGCAGAAACTCTCCCTCCACACAGGCCATACGATTGCCCGATCGAGCTCCTCCCAGGAGCCAAAATCCCCTTCGGGAGGATCTTTCCCCTAACAGAGCTGGAGTTGGGGACCTTAAAGACTTATATTGATGAGAAATTGGAGAGGGGATTTATCCAACCTTCTACCTCCTCTGCAGGAGCCAGAATCTTTTTTGTGGAAAAGAAAGACCACTCGCTGCGCCCCTGTGTTGATTATCGAGAACTCAACAAGATTACTATCAAGAATCGGTATCTTCTACCTCTGGTACCCAAACTGTTCCAGAGACTGGGGACGACGGCAATATTCACTAAATTGGATCTCCGCGGGGCCTACAACTTAGTCCGCATCCGGAGTGGCGACGAGTGGAAGACTGCCTTCCGCACCCAGTTCGGGCACTTCGAGTACCTGGTCATGCCCTTGGGTTTGTGCAATGCACCTGCTACGTTCCAGCACTTTGTGAACGACATCTTCAGGGACTATCTCGATCTGTTCGTTATTATTTACCTTGATGACATCTTGATCTATTCTCCTTCTCTGTCCGAGCACCAAGAACACGTTAAAAAGGTGTTAACAAGACTACGTTGTCATGGCCTGTATGCGAAGCCCGAGAAATGTGTGTTTGAGCAACAGAGTATTCAGTTTCTGGGCCTGATCATCTCTATGGAAGGCATTCAGATGGACTCACAGAAAGTTTCCGCCATCTTGGACTGGCCTGCTCCCACAGATAAAAAGGACGTTCAGCGTTTCATGGGCTTCGCAAACTTCTACCGAAAATTCATTAAGGGGTTCTCTACTATCATCTCCCCCATTACGAAGCTCACGAAGCAGGGCTGTCGTTTCCATTGGACATCTGAAGCACAGGAAGCTTTTGTGGCCCTCAAGAACCTGTTCACCTCTGCATCAATCTTGAAGCATCCTGATCCAGCGCTGCCTTACATTCTAGAGGTCGACGCTTCTGAAATTGCGGTAGGGGTAGTACTTTTGCAGAGACAAGGATCCAAGGCTCTTCTTCATCCGGTGGCGTTCTTCTCCCGTAAGCTTTCTGAAGCCGAGAGGAATTACGAGGTGGGAGATCGGGAACTGTTGGCCATCAAATCGGCACTCGAGGAATGGAGGTACCTTCTGGAGGGAGCAGCACACCCCATCCTCATTTATACCGATCACAAGAATCTCGAGTATTTGAAGGTCGCTAAGAGGTTGAAACCACGTCAGGCCAGGTGGGCACTCTTTTTTACTTGATTTTCTTTTCATATAACATACAGACCGGGGTCAAAGAACACCAAGCCAGATGCCCTCTCAAGAATGTTTAGCGGATCCGAGGCCTCTTCATCCCCAGATACCATCCTGCCTCCTGGAAATTTCCTTTTACTTCAGGAAAACTTGCTGGATCAGATCAAACGGGCTTCGCTCCATGTCTCTCCTCCTTCTGGTGTCACTCTGCAGGCAAGAGACAATCTATTGTGGCATCTGGATAAGATCTTTGTACCCCAGGGGGCACGGATAGCTGTCCTCGGTGCCTGCCATGACCATAAGTTAGCCGGTCATTTTGGGGTACGCAAGTCACTTGAACTTCTCCAGCGCACTTTTTGGTGGCCACAATTAGCGAAGGACTGCAAAGATTATGTGGAATCCTGCGCGGTCTGCACGAAAAACAAGGGCAGCAGATCCAAGGCCTGGGGTCTGCTGAAACCTCTGCCCGTTCCTGAAAGACCATGGAGGATGATCTCCATGGATTTTATTGCTGAGCTTCCTCCTTCTGAAGACCATTCTATCATCTTTGTGGTTGTGGACAGACTCTCAAAAATGGCGCATTTTCTTCCCATGAAAGGTACCCCCTCTGCTGCCGAGACTGCCAGGGTGTTTATCAGAGAAATTGTGAGGCTTCATGGGATTCCCGTGGATATTGTTTCTGATCGGGGAGTGCAGTTCACTTCGAGGTTCTGGAGGGCATTATGTGGTTCCCTGGAGATTAACCTTTCCTTTTCTTCTGCTTACCATCCGAAGACTAATGGCCAGACGGAAAGAACGAACCAGACTCTGGAACAATACTTACGTTGTTTCTCCTCCTTCTCCCAAGATGATTGGGTCCCTCTCTTACCTCTCGCTGAATTTGCTTACAATAATTCTGTTCACTCTGTCACCAAGCAAACTCCATTCTTCGCGAATTATGGATTTCATCCCCTGTTTCTAATGAATAACCTTCCAGAATGCTCGGTGCCTGCTGCTCAGGAAACCTTGACCTTCTTCAGTGCCAACAACAAGCTTCTTCAAGAAACAATGTCCAGGACACAGGAATATTATAAACACATTTTTGACAAGAAGAGGAGAGGGGAACTTAACTTGGAGCCTGGGGAGCAAGTTTGGTTGTCAACCCTGAACTTAAAACTGGCATGTTCCTCCAGGAAGCTGGGTCCTAAGTTCATTGGTCCCTTCCCGGTTAAGAGGAAGATCAACAGCGTGACTTATGAGTTACAACTGCCAGAGTCTTTCCGAATCCACCCGGTCTTCCATGTGGCTCTACTCAAGCCCGCTGTCCCGGATCCCTTCGTTGGCAGAGATGCTGGTCCTCCTGAGCCTGTTCTGATCGACGGAGAAGTCGAGTTTGAAATGGAATCGATTCTGGACTGCAGGAGGAGACGTGGACAGGTTCAGTACCTGGTGAAATGGAAGGGGTACGGTCCTGAAGATAATTCTTGGGAACCAGAATCCAACATTCATGCTGAGAGACTGATCCTGGCCTTCAAGAGAGCGCACCCAGCTAAGTTGGCTCAATTGGGCATCCGGGGGCTGCCCCTTGGGGGGGGCAATGTCAAGAAGGTCGGCCCGATCGTCCGACTGTCCCCGGAGGTTCTATCTGCAAAGTCCTTGGTAAAAGTGGCAGTCGGCGCACGCGGGTGCGCGCCAACGCGGGTCGGCGCACGCGGGTGCGCGTTTGGTCTGATGGGCGCAAGCGGGTGCGCATTAACGCTGGTGGGCACACGTGGGTGCGCGTTTGCTCTGATGGGCGCACGTGGGTGCGCATTGACGCTGGTGGGCGCACGCGGGTGTGCGCACTGTTGCTGCCGGGAGCACACGGGTGCGCGCTAGTGATGTTGGGCGCACGCGGGTGCGCGGAGAGGTTGGTGTGTGTGCGCGTGCATGCGTGTGTGCGCGTGAACGCACGCGGGTGCGCGGCGCGACAGCTCTTGGCGCCAAAAGGGTTATTTAAAGGGACCTGTTACCTTGCCTCCTTGCTGTCTGGTCTACAGCGTTCCTGAAGAGACCCCCCTGTACCTGTCTGATTCCTGCTTACTCTTGTGACTCGGCTTACCCCTGACGACTCCTTGCTTGCTGCCTGCCTATGACCCCGGCTTGTCTGACGATTCTCCTGCCTGCTGATTTGGTGCCTTACCTGCCTGCCTGTTCCTGACCCGGCCTGTCCACGACTACGTCTAGCCTGCTGTTCCACTACTGTTCCTGCCTTCCAGTATTCTACTCTACCTGCTTGAAGGTCTGCAGAGTGATCCGTACTACAAGACACCTTCCCCGCCTCTCCAGCGCGTGTGCCTGCAGCTCCTGCTTCCTGCTGACCTCAGTTCCAGCCTGCATCTGGTCCTCTTCAGTTCTTGGAGCCGGACTAGCCCTTGCACCGGTGTCCTGCTAGGCGCTTGTGCCCCTTCTGCGCTCTCGAACCTCTGTCCTCTCTACCAGGAGTTCCTGAGCCAGAGGAATACGAGTTGCCGCTCCCAGCATCCGCGGGCTCAACCACCAGGTACGTGACAACAGGTCAGGAGTATACAGCTCAGCATCACATATCTGGAGTATATAGCTCAGCATCACATGTCAGGAGTATACAGCTCAGCATCACATGTCAGGAGTATACAACTCAGCATTACAGATCAGCAGTATACAGCTCAGCATTACAGGAGTATACAGCTCAGCATCACATGTCAGGAGTGTACAGCTCAGCATCACAGATCAGGAGTCTATAGGTCAGTGTCACAGATCAGAAGTATAAAGGTCAGCATCACAGGTCAGGAGTATGCAGCTCAGCATTACAGATCAGAATATACAGCTTGGAGTTACAAATCAGAGTATACAGCTCAGCATTACAGGTCAGAAGTATACAGCTCAGAATTACAGGAGTATACAGTTCAGCATCACAAGTCAGGAACATACAGCTCAGCATTACATATCAGAAGTATACAGCTCAGAATCACAGAGTAGAGAACACAGCTCAGCATTACAGATCATGAATATATAGCCCAGCATTACAGATCAGCAGTATACAGCTCGGCATTACAAACCAGGAGTATACAGCTCAGCATCACAATTCAGGAGCATACAGCTCAGCATTACAGATCAGGAGTGTACAGCTCAGTGCCACAGATCAGAGTATACAGCTCAGCATTATAGATCAGGAGTATACAGCCCAGCATTACAGATCAGGAATATAAATCTCAGCATTACAGACCAGGAGTATACAGCTCAGCATCACAGGTCACGACTATACAGCACAAAATTACAGATCAGGAGTATACAGCTCAACATTACAGATCGGGAGTATACAGCTCAGCATCACAGATCAGGAGTATACAGCTCACTACTGTTTGCCCTTCCCTAACGATCAGTTCCTTACCTGCTTGTTCAGACATGCTGCTTTTCATCCACTCCCTTCACATCTATACAGAGTACCTGTATGAGCTGTAGAAAATGAGCAGGACGGATGTAGACGGAGGCTGGATGCTTTTGTGTGCTGCTCTGCTCAGTAATCGGGAAGGAATTGTTTGGACAGCAGGGTCAGCACTGTAGACGCAAGATCTACCCCTCACCCTCTCGTGATCGAAGGCGTCGATGGGTTTCTATCCCCCGTCATAGAATAACAGAGTAAGACTGCCCATACATTAAAATATTTTCTTATGCAATTTCCTTTAGATTTACCTTCAACTATGTAGTACAAGCCTGCCTGATTACGTACAAATTGAAAGTATTTAGGTTTGACCTCATATTATATGGTTTTGGTACATCTAAATTAGAATTGTACAAGAAAATGGTATAATGTATGGCCAGCCTAACGGACTACACCTATAGCGAAGGGAATTATTTAACTTTAGTCAGAGCTCCACAGCTCCATATTGTTTATATCTACAGATGCCCTGTTATCTGTATAGGCCGTTTTTTTTCTGCAAAGGTGAACTAAAGCCGGCCATAATAGGTGCAATTTTCTTTCCTGCAACCACAGTTAGTGTTGATGGGGGAGCCAATTGTGTAATTGTGTTCTCTCTGGTAGAGAGGCAGGGGGAGCCTTCATGGCCAGGAGAACACTATAGCCACTGGCAATAATCGCATAAAAAATCCAGGCTGGTTGTACCCAAGTTAATCGATTGAACAACTTGGGTACAATCAGCCTGCCCATACATGGTTCAAATTGCGGCCAGTCCCTGCCGAGATGCAAACCACCTATGGCCGGCTTAACCCTTTAACTTCATTGTTAGTGTGATTGGGAGCAAAATGAAACCCTGCATCCTTATCAGTGGTCACATAACTAAACACACTCCAGTGGTATGCCTCCCTTATATAATTGGAACTACTGTATGTTATCACGGTCAGAAGGGAGATCATACTGCTGGATGGTGTTTGCATAATTACAGTGCCAGGTGCTGGAAAGCAGAGTGTAAGTGCCATGAATCATATAAGCTGCTGTAGACTGTGGGGCAGGGTCCAAAATACTGAGACTGTCCTTCAGGATCTATATCTGTATTTCACTTGGCAACAATGCGTGCATATGCTGTATGCATAGTTATCTATCCTAATGCCCCATACACACGGTCAGACATTCCGACCACAAAATCCGTCTGATTTTTTCCAACGGATTTTGGCCAAAACTTGTCGCACAAAGTTCTCAGAAAATCTGATCATTCGGAATGGGGTGACGTACAAAGCGTACAACGGGACTATGTAGAGGCCAGTAGCCAATAGCTTTCGTCTCAAAATTTTTTCTGAGCACGCGTGGCACTTTGTGCGTCGGAATTCTCTACACACGATCGGAAAAAGTCTGATTGGATTTTGTTATCGGAAAATTTTAGATCCAGCTCTCAAACTTTTTCCATCGGAAATTTTGACAGAAAAAGTCTGATAGAGCCCACACACAATCGGATTTTCTGACAACATAATCCGATCAGACTTTTTCCATCGGAATTTCCGACCGTGTGTATGGGGCATTAGGCTGCCTTCACACTGCGGTGCATTTTTAACTGCTAGCTGACCAGCCGCCGCAGTTGTACTGCGGCAGCATGGCTCGGCTACGCAAATTGCCGCTATGCTACGTCGGCAGCATAAACGGCCACTAGGGGGCGCTTGCGTGCCGCTGGAGGTTCACGCGCACACCCTCGTTCGCTCCCCGAGACGATGCGAGTGCCCGGAGGTCTCGATCACCACCGGGCTCCCGCGATCGATCGGGCCACACGGAGAACCAGGAGCTATGTGTGTAATCACACAGTTTCCGGTTCTCTGAGCAGTGAACTGACAGATCATCTTCAGTTAGAACACTCCCTAGGATACATATTAACCCCTTCACTGCCCCCTAGTGTTAACCCCTTCACTGCCAGTGACATTTTTTACAGTAATCAATGCAATTTTAATCGCACTGATCGCTGTATTAATGCCATTGGTCCCAAAAATGTTTCAAAATTGTCTGACGTGTCTGCTATAATGTCGCATACACGATTACTAGTAAAATAAAAATTATTAATAAAAATGCCATAAAACTATCCCCTATTTTGTAGATGCTATAACTTTTGTGCAAACCAATCAATATCCGCTTATTGCGATTTTTTTTTTACCAAAATTATGCAGAAGAATATGTATCGGCCTAAACTGAGGTAAAAATATGTTTTTTATATTTTTGGGGGGGATATTTATTATAGAAAAAGTTAAAAATAATGTGTTTTTTTTTCAAAATTGTCGCTCTTTTTTTGTTTAAAGCGCAAAAAAAAACTGCAGAGGTGATCAAATACTACCAAAAAAAGCTCTATTTGTGGGAAAAAAAGGATGTCAATTTTGTTTGGGAGCAACGTCGCACAACTGCGCAATTGTCAGTTAAAGTGACGCAGTGCCAAATTGCAAAAAGTGGTCTGGTCTTTGGCCAGCCAAATGGTCCGAGGCTTAAGTGGTTAAATGCGTTGCATTACAGCGCATATTGATGAATAGCTGGTTGTTAAGGACGCCGTCAGGTGCCAACTCCTTAACAACTTACTATTCATTGGTTGCTAAGGACACTGGTGGGTGGTTGTTAAGGAGCTGGAACCGGGGTCCATAACGACCAGTGATAATGCCCCCCTCCCCCAGTGGTAAGCATGCTCCATCTCCTTTTGTGCAGGAGTGAAGCTTCAACGAAAGAAGGGAGGAGGCAGAGAGACAGCTGGTGGACGGCAGTGAATCTGAAAATCTAACGGGAGGAGGCAGGGGGAAGACCTGATCGGATCCACAGGTGCTGGTAGACTGGTGCTACTGGTGACCACCAATGGGCAGGAGGCTGTGCAGGGGGGCATTGTTTACATCCTCACTAACTGTTAAGGAAGTTGGCATCTGCTGACTCCTTAACAATTAGCTATTCACTAGTTGCTAAGGACAACGGAGGGTGCCCGCTTCTTAACAACTAGCATATTTTTGCTATGTGACACCAAAACACACCTAAAAATTAACTCTGGGTACATTTTTGGTGTGATTCTCATTGACTTCATGGGAAAGTGCATCTTTCGTGTGCTTTTTGAAGATGCAGCATGCAGGATTTGTCAAACTGCAGTGCAGTCTCATAGGCTTTAGGGATATAATTTTGATGCGCTTTCGTCCCACTGAAAAGATGTGCGGCAAAAGAACATCAGTGGGAAAGGAGTCTTAATAACATATTTTAACTAACATTTTAATTTTTGAGGGAAGCAAGCAGCCACTGTCCTAATTTCAGGATAGGTCTTGTTTTTCATTGTAGTGTCTGGCTGGGTAGACGGTTCAGGCTTTGAATTTTGCCAGTTTTTATTTTAGCAGTGTTTCTTCTACACAGCGAACCAAAAATAATTAAGTTATTCTTTTTCTCTTCAGCAAGATCAAATTTCAACAAATCAATAAGCATATCCCATGTTGTTGCACTAACAGCATCATGTTGTCTAGTAAATTTGTGTGGTGCCATCATTGTGCTGTTGAGACTTCCTAGTTGCTAGGCAACTGGCTAAACCACCTGCAGCGTACTCTGCAAGGGGCATTCCGGCACCTACTCCAGCTGGAGACCTGTGTGAGAACACTTGTCCAAAAGGATGTGACACATGGGAGAAAAGACAATCCCTTTGAATGTAATGATGGAGTGATCATTGCCGTTCATAAAACATATAAAAATGTCATCATTTCAAATTCAAACAAAATAGACTCTGAAATGGTTTCACTCTAAGTGTGAAATTATACACAAAATGAAATACTGTGCAACTGAATACAAAATTAAAATGTAACTAATAGAAAAAGGCCGGAAGAACCTCAAAGTATACAGCACCTAATCCCTATTGGTTAAACACGAAATATAGGGAGAGATAAGTATAGGGAGGGGGATTATAGCGGTGCCAAACACTACATCAACACAATTATGTAAAAAACATTAAACAATATAATTTAATTTGAATACACAGTACAAAAACAGCTAAAACAATAACATAAGTTTATACCAACGGGTACGTTACAAATAAATTGCAAGATGTTGAGCAAACAGAAAAACGCAGGCACAGATCATATGTACGCCCATGATTTGAGATATCAACTCCTACATGTTTCGCCAAAACATTGGCTTCCTCAGGGAAATGATATCTGCTTGTACTAAAAATAAGCACAGAAACAGCATAGGGTTAGAATACAAAATGCAATTTGAACAATGAACAAAATAATGTTAATTTACTTTTAATGTGAATTCAGAATGCATGGCACGATCATACAGCCCCCGTAACCAATAAATCCAAAAGTACACCAATAGTACATACCCCCCGGCCACAAAGAGCACCAGAATGGAGAGGAGGGAACCCCAAAACACACACCTCCGGCCCGGTACCGCGTCTATTGCTGCAGGGGGCAAATAGAGACCTAGCAATAGATTATAATGTTGGTTAATTTGGGATTTTTTTGGGGGGATAACCATAGTCTCAAATACAAAGGGCTAACATAGCCTCAGTTACTTACAGTTATATATTAAAACCAATATTGAAGCAGGGGCACTAAGAAGCAAATTTGATGGATAGAAGTTCAGCGGGGGGGGGGCAGAAATTGTCACAATTTGACAATAACTGGATAACTAAAGAAAAAAGAGACAGAGCAAAGGCTAATGGATCACCAAATGGCGACAACACAATATATACCATAGTTAAAATAATAGTAAATAAATTAAAAATTAAATAAAGGGCAAATCACAGAAAGCTTACCTAATTTTGCAAAAAAGCTATTTCAAACGTAATTGCCCTGTCAAGGGACCAGATAAGAGATCTACGTGTACCGCAGAAACAACTGTGCTGTAAATTAGCTGGAAAAAAAGAAAAAAAAGGGATTGTAAATATTTTTCAAAAAATCTCACCAGTGCCCCTGAGTCCACCAAAAAATGAGGGGAACAAGCTGGCTTTATAAGCCCCCCACACCTGATCGGCATTAAGCTGATCAGTGAGCGGACACACAAGGCTCCTGTGCATGCGCCAACAGTATAACAACGTCTACAGTTCCCATGATGCAGAGCGTCAGCACATTAGCATCACATGGCCGGCAGCCATGCAAGCAAGGGAAGGGCCGGCGAATCACATAGCTAAGGGCCTACGGTCCCCACAATGCAGAGCGTGCCAACGTCACATGACCGCAGCCATGGTACCCGAACCAGCCCCACAGTGCAGCGGCCAATCGGTGCACAGCCAGTGTATCAATCATAGCAAAATGCACTGCTGGATGGAATAGGCAAGCAATCAAGTTGTAAGAAAGGGGATCAGGCAGTGAACAGGAGCTGTAAACGGGCTGATGCTGATAGGACTTGGGTGTCCGTACAGCAAACAGCGGCACAAAGGGCAGCGGTGTGATTAAAGGGCCCATACACCCCAAACGGGTGCGCGGCGTGGGGGCCAACAGCGGCACCACTTCAGAGGTCTGGACTGGGAAGGACCGAGCATGACATGCATTCTGAAATGAAGTTTCAAGCCAGAGAGACATCATAATAGTGAAAAGTACAGAATCAATGACAACACGAGAATAGGGTATTGATACAGAATTCGAATTTACTTTACATATCAAAATATGAGAGATACAGCACTAATAGTGTCATGATAATAGAAATACACATTTTCATACTCATGAATTAAATGAAGAACATTGTGGCAGAACTTGGCATTCCAGACTATTTGACCAAGGCAAAAAAATAAAAAAATAAAAAATTAAATAAGAAAGATCAGATATCCAATCATATATACCCCTATTAACCACCTTCAGACCGGACCATTTTGCTGGTAAATGACCAGAGGTCTTTTTACAATTTGGCACTGCGCTGCTTTAACTGGTAATTACACGGTCATGCAATGTTGTACCCAAACAAAATTTGCGTCCTTTTCTTCCCACAAATAGAGCTTTCTTTTGATGGTATTTGATTGCCTCTGCGATTTTTATTTTTTGCGATATAAACGTAAAAAGACCGCAAATTTTGAAAAAAAATGATATTTTCTACTTTTTGTTATTAGAAAAATCCAATAAACTCAATTTTAGTCATACATTTAGGCCAAAATGTATTCAGCCACATGTCTTTGGTAAAAAAAAAGTCAATAATTGTATATTTATTGGTTTGCGCAAAAGTTGTCACATCTACAAACTAAGGTACGTTTTCTGGAATTTACGCAGCTTTTAGTTTACGACTGCCTAAAATGGCAGGGCAGTACAAAACCCCCCCAAATGACCCCATTTTGGAAAGTAGACACCCTAAGGAAATTGATAAGTGGCATGTTGAGCCCATTGAATATTTTATTTTTTTGCCTCAAGCGATTGAATAATGACAAAAAATAATTTTTTTTTTTTTTTTTACACAAAGTTGTTACTAAATGATATATTGCTCACACATGCTATGGGCATATGTGAAATGACACCCCAAAATAAATTCTGCTGCTTCTCCTGAGTACGGGGATACCACATATGTGGGACTTTTTGGGAGCCTAGCCGCGTACAGGGCCCCGAAAACCAAGAACCGCCTTCAGGTTTTCTAAGGGCGTAAATATTTGACTTCACTCCTCACTACCTATTACAGTTTTGAAGGCCATAAAATGCCAAGATGGCACAAAACCCCCACAAATGACCCCATTTTAGAAAGTAGACACCCCAAGCTATTTGCTGAGAGGCATGTTGAGTCCATGGAATATTTTATATTTTGCCACAAGTTGCGGGAAAATTACAAACTTTTTTTTTGTTTTGTTTTTTTTCACAAAGTTGTCACTAAATGATATATTGCTCACGCATGCCATGGGCACATGTGAAATGACACCCCAAAATAAATTCTGCTGCTTCTCCTGAGTACGGGGATACCACATATGTGGGACTTTTTGGGAGCCTAGCCGCGTACGGGGCCCCGAAAACCAAGCACCGCCTTCAGGCTTTCTAAGGGCGTTACAGTTTTGAAGGCCATAAAATGCCAAGATGGCACAACCCCCCCCCCAAATGACCCCATTTTGGAAAGTAGACACCCCTAAATTTAGGGGTACACTAGTGAGACTAGGTAATAAATGGCGGGTGCCCTGAAACTATAAAAAAAATAACTAACCAACCAGCGTCACCTGTAACAGTTATATGGTGATCACTGGTGAAAGGGTTAACTAGGGGGCAATCAGGGGGCTTTATGCGGTAGTATATGGGGGTCCCTGGCGCTATAAAAAGCTGCGGCGAACCTAAATACCTACCTGCCTAACTAGCGTCACCTGTGACACTAATACAGTGACCAGAAAAACGATCGCTTATTAGGCTGGGTTCACACTGGAGCGATGTGGGAACGCCACGAATGCGCGGCGGGTTCCCGCATCACATGCCTCCCGGCAGCAGTTCACACTGCCCTATGCGAACTGCTGGGAGTGTCAGTGAAATGTTAATGACACCCCCAGATCAGTTCGCATATCGCAGTGCGATCTGCAAACTCGGATCGCATGGTGTGAACACCCATGCGATCCGATTCTGCTGCGGACCAAAAAAAGGGTCCCGTGCGAGTTTGCGGCGGGTGCGGCGGGTGCGACACGAATTCAGCCATACTATCTGTATGGCTGAACTCGAATCGCACAGAGATCGGATGTGATTTGCACTGCAGTGCGGTGCGAATCACATCCGTTCTCATAAACCGCTGCAATGTGAACCCAGCCTTAGTGACACTAGCGACGGGGGGTGATCACGGGGTTAAACCTTTATTGGGGGGGTTAGGGGGGCACATTAGAACTAAAGGGGGCTAACCCTAACTGCCCTAACAGTTATTACAGTCACAAATGACACCAATGCAAAAAAAAAAAAAAAAGCAATTGGTGTCACTGTGACTGGGGGGGCAGGGGTAATTGGGGGGTGATCGGGGGGTAAAGGGGGGGTGTGAGTGTGCCTGGCATGTTCTACTGTGTAGTGTAGTGCTTGTGCAACTCACCGATGATCTCTCCTCGGTGCCGGAACGAAAAATACCGACACGGAGGAGAGAATACATCACTTCCTCTCCTGTGTTTACATTACAGGAGAGGAAGTGATGTCACGGGACATTTTCATTCGTCGGGAGCGATCGTGAGGGGGTGGCCATGAATGAATGGCCGTCCCCTCGTCCGGGATCGCTCCCGAACGAATACCGACCGCCGCAGGCACCGGGCGGGGGCCCGATCGGGCCCCCGACCCGCGGGCAGGCAAGGACGTACATGTAAGCCCTTATGCCTGCCCGTGCCATTCTGTCGACGTACATCGTCGTGCGGCGGTCGGCAAGTGGTTAAAGAGGAAGTAAACCCTGATGAGTTTACTTCCTCTTTCATTCCCTGCAAAGGCAAAGCCTAATGGACTACTATGCATCGCATAGTAGTCCATTATGTGTCACTTACCTGACACAGGAGCCAGCAAAGTCACCGCTGTCCCCTGTATTCCGCCGCATCCATCTTCTCGGTGGGTCTCGCAGCTCCGCCGCTGTCATTCGGCGAAGCCGCGATGACATCACTCCCGCGCATGCGCACGGGAGCCGAGACGCGCGCCATTGCGTGGCATCTTTGTTATCGAGGATGCCACGCTCAGTGCGCCTGCACGCCACTGTCTATGGCACATGCGCCGTAGACAGTGGTGCCTGTCTTCGGGCAAATATCTCCTAAACTGTATAGGTTTGGGAGATATTTCTTGGACCTACAGGTAAGCCTTAATCTAGGCTTACCTGTAGGTCAAAGTGGTTTGTAAGGGTTTACAACTACTTTAAAGATAGCCCAAAAAATGTCATACCCAAATTAATATTTCAACAATAAACTATAAAAAAAGATTTAAAACTTACATATTCATTTAACCCGGGAAAGTGAATCGCATCCAAGTTATGAATCCATTTGGTTTCAAGTTGAAGTAATTAGCTGTCAATTCCACCCCCTCTCACATGCATGGGAACATGTTCCAGGGCTGCGAAACTGACTGCATGCAGATTGAAATTATGTTTAATACCAACATGCCTGTTGATAACTGTAGTAGTAGTGCGTTTATACATAGGCTTAATGTGATCCCTAATACGCACATGAAAAGGTTGTTTCGTCTTGCCGACATAAAGGTAACCACATCAGCAAGACGCCAAATATACCACTCCTATTGTTTTGCAATTTACTCGATGTCTAATGGTGTGAGTACTTCGATTAGGAAGATTAGGAAGAGAGACTTTCCTAGAGTTGGAAATATAAGGACAGTTGCACAAGAAAAGGTGCCAACATTTGTGTGAGTGGTGACTAGTTATTAGGCGATCCCTCAATGAGAGGGACCGTCGGTATGTCAGGTCAGGATGTAACCTAACATATTTACTTATAACTGGATCAGCGGTTAATAGGGGCCAGAATTTATTCAATATTACCCGCACTTGGGCATGTTGTTTAGAAAATTGGATAATCAAACGAACAGGTTGTGGAGCATCAAGTGATTTATTTGAAAAGACCAATTTTTTTCTATCCAGTTTTTTAGTTTTGTTGTATGCTCTTTTTAAAAGAGAGCGGCTATATCCACGATCCTTTAATCTTAAGTATAAATCACGTGATGCTTCAATGCAATCAATTTCAGAGGTACAGTTCCGTTTGATTCTTAGATATTGGCTGAAAGGGATGCTATCCAGAAGAGGCTTAGGATGAGCACTCTGAGCATGGAGGATAGTGTTTCCAGAGGATGGCTTTCTGTACAAAGCAGAATGAATGTTGCCATCCGAATCTACACGAATTTGGAGATCTAAAAAGTTAACTTGCGACTGGCTGCACTCCATAGTAAATTTTAGATTATAATTGTTGTCAGCTAAAGAGTTGACAAACATGGTAAGTTCGTCTCGAGTGCCGGACCAAAAGGAAAGCACATCATCTATGTATCTGTGCCAAGAAATTACCTTGGACAGTAAATTGGATGGCTCAGTGCCAGCAAAAAGTTCCCTTTCCCACCCCCCCAGGTACAAGTTGGCATATGAGGGGGCTCATTTGGTCCCCATAGCCACACCTTGCACCTGGAGGAAGTGGGATGGTCCAAACATGAAATTATTCCGCGTAAGTATTAATTCCAATAAATCCAAGACGAAATGACCATATGAGTCAAATTTGGAACCTCTTTCATGAAATAGCTTTCCAATAACTTCAATGCCTTTGTGGTGTGGAATAGTATTATACAGACTCTCCACATCCAAGGCTACCAGCCATGCATTGTGGGGTAATTGTTAGCCTTCAAAGATATGTAGAAGTTGTATAGTGTCGGGGGCGTGTCCAGAAGCCAACCTGCATGGACGGGTGAGCGTCTAACTCCCTCTCAGCCCACAGCTACACGGCCAGATTTGGGGTTTATTCTCCCTCCATTTATGGGGGTGCCAGGAGAACCCGCTCCACTAAATCCAGGGGGGTCATCCCAACCCCCAAAGGCTCTTCCACAACTATCAAGGGCTATCTTGTAACCCCCACCATGCCAGCAAGTGGGAGAAGCAAGATGGCGCCGGCACCTTCCTCCACCTCCTCCATGCGGGCCTCGTCTCCGGGGGCACAGACTCCGCCGCACATCCAGAGCTCCACGGCACCTGGAGGGTCACCACCTGAATTGCAGAATGCTTCGTTTGGCACAGTGAGTTTCCCCCTCAACATGAGGTCACAACAGAACCTGCCCTAGAGTCCGCAGCCCACACCACCAGGCCTCACATTACTAGGCTTCACAGGAGCAATCGTAATCGGCTTCGTTCCAGTCTCCTCATTGTAAACACGGAAGCGACGTCCGTCACTTCCCGTTTACTCGGCTGCCAATGGCGCCGGTTTTAAAAAAATATCCGGTATTCAGAATCGCTGTTTTCAGCGATCTGAATACATTGAAGTGTAATGGAGGGGTGGGGGGTCTTTTAGACCCCCGATCCCTCCATAAAGAGGACCTGTCACCACCTATTACTGTCACAAGGGATGTTTACATTCCTTGTGACAGCAATAAAAGTGATCAATTTTTTTTTTTAAAAAACAATTTAGTAATTTTAAAATAAATAAAATAAAAAAAAAATTTTTTTTTTTTAAAGCGCCCGCCGTCCCCGCGAGCTCGCGAAGCAAAGAAAACGCATACGGAAGTCGCGTCCGCGTATGTAAACGGTGTTCAAATTACACATGTGAGGTATCGCCGCAAACGTCAGAGCGAGAGCAATAATTCTAGCACTAGACCTCCTCTGTAACGCTAACCTGGTAACCGTAAAAATTTTTTAAAGCGTCGCCTATTGAGATTTTTAGGTACCGTACTTTGTCATCAATCTACAAGTGCGCGCAATTATAAAGTGTGACATGTTTGGTATCTATTTACTCGGCGTAACATTATCTTTCACATTAAGCAAAAAAATTGGGCTAATCTTACTGTTTTTTTTTTTTTTATTCATGAAAGTGTCCCTTTTCCCAAAAAGTTGCGTTTAAAACACCACTGCGCAAATACCGTGTGACATAAAATATTGCAACAATCGCCGTTTTATTTTCTAGAGTCTCTGCTAAAAAAAATATATATAATGTTTGGGGGTTCCAAGTAATTTTCTAGCAAAAAATATGGATTTTAACTTGTAAACACCAAATTCCAAAAATAGGCTTAGTCATGAAAGGGTTAATCATTGGTAGTCTTATAAATACCCGGCAAGCCCTCACATGCTTGCCTTGGTATCGCTCTCTCCATGTGCCCTGACCTTGTTGCCTTACTTGGACCTTGAGCCTGCATCTACCCGACCTGATCCCTCCCAATTCTGAGCCCATCCTGGACCTGTCCCTCTTGTCTCCTGTTACCTATAGATCCCTGCTCTGCACCCCATCCATCCATCCTCTCCCTCTTCTGCTGGTTTCCCATCCTTACCCATCTACTGATTCCCCGGTGTATGACCTCGGCCTGGCTTTTGTTTACGACTCTGGTATCTCCCATTCATTGTATATATTACTTGTTGTTTGTGGTTGTTAGTGCACTGTTTGTTGTTACTTTCTTGTCACTTATAATAAACACTATTGTTTTCTCACCTACATGCGTTTTGGGTTTCCTCTGTGTAGTTCACGCAGTCTGATCTGCTCATTCCCTGATACTCTAAAAGAGGAGTTCACGTGGAAAGCCCGAATGGCTCGGAAGGTGATCTTTAACAACTCGCATGTCCAGGTGTACCCAGACCTTTCGTGGCTCACATTACATCTACAACCTCTCCTTATCTTGCTGCAGGAAAGGGACATAATTTACCGCTGATGCTTCCCTTTCAGCCTGACAGTATGAAAGGAAGGACAGTCAGCAGTACTCCGCTACCCTCAAGATCTAGAGGCCTTCTGCAACACAATGGGACTTTCTTTTCCCCAGCTCCAGGAGTGGGACTTGGTGTTTACTCCACCCCCCCACCCACCACATGTCAGAGGGTCCCCTCAACCAAACGCTCCCGGGCCCCAGACACCCCTCGCTAAACCACCAAGCCAAAAAAACGGCTGATGTGAGCAGGTTCTTTGTGCCTGCCTCTCTCAGCCTGGGAAAATGCACACTCCTGATGGACTTTTGTGGCTTGAAACATAACATTAGCTGAGTACCTCATTAGGCCATCCATAACCATTTACCCACAAAGCATATTGGGAGCTTCTTATTGAAGCTATAGAGAGTAGGTGGCCTTCCGTTCATTGAACCCCTATAGGTTACCACCTAGAGTTCCGTTGAAATAGTATTATCATTTGTTCATACTGTCTTTATAGCAAATATTTTCTTGCTTCCTTGCCAGTTGTTTTAACTTCTGACCAGATGGACCTACTGAAACTTATGTATTCCTGTGTTTTGCAGGCCTTGAAAAACGTACATGTCATGTCTACCAACCTCATTGCATGTTATACTAACCTGCTCTTTTTCTCTCTTCTCACTCTTACTTCCCCCTTCCCTACCCTCTCCCCGGCTCCGTGTGGATTCCTGGCGACTGCCCGAACTTCCTCTGGCTATCAACTACCTCTTCAACTCAGAGCTTTGTCTCCCCGGCGACCGGACCAGATAAGTACTTTCATTTTTTGCACATACCCATCACCATGGCTAAGGTAATGTCACTAAGTGTACACGGGCTGAACTCGAATAGGAAGAGACATCTGACACTTACAGAGTTCAGGCAATCTGGAGAGGACATTACTATGGTCCAGGTGACTCACTTTAATAGGGGTGATTCTTTTGTGTTCGCCTCCAGGCGGTACCCACAAACTTACCAGAAGTTTAACTCACATAAAAAGGCGGGAGTGGCTACCCTCTTCAGGTGGGGATCGCCATTCCAATGTTCAGAGTCATATATAGACCCGAAGGGACACTTTATTATCCAGCGAGGTCTGTGGCAGACTCAAAAAATCACTCTATGTACCCTGTACGCCCCTAATACCCACCAGATTAACTTTCTAACCAAGGTATTTGCAAGGCTGTTTTCCGAACCCCTAACGAATATTTGATAGTCGGGGGGGACTTTAATCTATCCCACTCCTCAATACACGACCACTATACAGTGAACCCCAACACACACTCAAACCAGGATCTCCAGAGACTCAAAACTTTTTAGGCAATTAACCAGACGCCATGCTCTGTTTGACTCATGGCGGGCTCTTCACCTGGGAGAGAGACAATATACATTCTACTCAGCACTGCATTGCACCCACACCCGTATCGACTACCTATTGGTCAACAATGCAATGCAATGGGTCACTAAGGACACTAAGGACAACATGATCCGCAGCCACCTCCTCCCAGCCACGTACAAGTCCACAGGTTTCTTGGGAATGTAAATCATCCCTAAAAGACTGCTGCTGCTGATGCTGAGTGCCAGGCTCCACCTCCATGCTGACACAAGCATCTTCCTCCTCCTCCTCCTCTTCCTGTGTGATGGGTGGGACAGCAGGAGCACTGTCTGGATAAAGGGGGCCTTGAGAAGTAAGGAAGTCCTCCTCTTCCTGCCTCTGTTCTGCCTCAAGTGCCCTGTCCATTATTCCACGCAGTGTAGGCTCCAACAGGTGGACAAGAGGTACAATGTCACTGATGCATGCACTGTCACTGCTCACCATCCTTGTGGCCTCCTCAAATGGTGACAGGACAGTGCATGCATCCCTGATCATGCCCCACTGGCGTGGTGAAAAAAAACGAACTCCCCTGACCCTGTCCTGGTGCCGTAGTTGCACAGGTACTCAGTGATGGCCCTCTGCTGCATGTGCAGCCGCTGCAGCATGGCCAACGTTGAGTTCCACCTGGTGGGCATGTCACATATAAGGCGGTTCTTGGGCAGGTTCAACTCCTTTTGGAACTCAGCCAGCCGAGCACTGGCATTAAATGATCGGTGGAAATGCACACAGACTTTCCTGGCCTGCCTCAGGACATCCTGTAAGCCCGGGTACCTGCCCAAGAACCGCTGCACCACCAGGTTAAGGACGTGAGCCACACAGGGCACATGCGTCAGTTGTCCCTGTCGGAGGGCGGAGAGGAGGTTGGTGCCATTATTGCTAACCACCAATCCTGGCTTAAGCTGGTGTGGTGTCAACCACCTCTCGGCCTGCCCCTGCAGAGTTGACAAAATATCTGCCCCAGCGTGGCTCCTGTCCCCCAAACAAACCAGCACAAGCATGGCATGGCATCTTTTTCACTGCGTACTTGCGTAGCCCCTTGAACGCCTACGGAGCACCGCTGGTTCCGAGAACAAAGCACTGGAAGAGGAGGAAGAAGAAGAGGAGGGGGTGGAGGAGAGAGGTGTGTCACAACCAGTAGTAGCAGTTTGGAGGCGTGGTGGCGGAACAACCTCCAACACTACTGCACCTTGTCCTGCATCCTTCCCAGCTGCCAGAAGAGTGGCCCAATGGGCCGTGAAAGATAGGTAACATCCCTGTCCATGCCTGCTGGACCATGAGTCAGTGGTAATATGCACCTTACCACTGACCGCCCTGTCCAGCGAGGCATGGACATTGCCTTCCACATGACGGTAGAGAGCAGGAATCGCCTTCCGTGACAAAAAGTGGCATTTGGGGACCTGCAACTGAGGAACTGCACATTGCACAAACTCACGGAAAGGGGCCAAGTCTACCAACTGAAAAGGCAGCAGCTGAAGTGCTAGCAATTTAGCCAAGCTAGCATTCAACTGCTGGGCATGTGGATGGCTGGGAGTGAACTTCTTTTGACGGTCCAGCAGCTGGGGCAGGGAAATTTGCCTGGTACAATCGGACATCGGTGTACTGCTAGCAGAGTACCGCAAGTACTTGGCTGTGACATACCTAATTCTACACCTTCATTCCTCTCAGTGCAGGTTTCAGAGAGGACTGAAGGTCTAGTGGGGTTGGAGATACGCTTGAGACATATGTTGTAGATAACAGCGGTGCGATCTGATGCACTCGTCTCAAAAAAGGCTCACACCAAAGAGCTTTTGGAATAACGCGCAGAGGCAGCGCCCTGCACAGGCGGAGCTCTGTGGTATGATTCAGTCGGTGTGCTGCCCCTAAGCTGGCCCCCGGAGGGCATCCTGCCTCTTTGGAGATGTGCCTCCTCCTCCCCTCAGGCACCCACGCGGAGTCAGTGACCTCATCATCCCCTCCCTCTTCATCACTGGAGAAAACATGGCAGTATGCTGCAGCTGGTGGATCATGACTGCCAGATTGCTGTCCTTCTTGAGCATCCCCTCTCTCTGCGCTCACACTACTGCCTTCCTCTAGCTGGGTATCATCTTTAGAGCCTTCAAAACGCTGGGCATCCTCCTGGAGCATGTACCCAACACTGTGCTCAAACAGTTCGGGAGACTCCTCAGGAGGACATGGTGGGTCTAGGGAAGGAGTGACTGATGACATTTAGACAAGAGAGGAAGACGCGTTGGCAGCTGCTTTGCTAGTACTCTGAGCCTGGGTTAGAGAGGATGAGGAGGATGAGGAGGGCTTGGTCATCCACTCTACCAAGTCTTCGGCATGATGCGGCTCAACACATCCAGCTGACGAAAATAAGGACAAGTGTAATGGCCACGTGCTGATGAAGATGCACCGCGTCCACGACCAGCACTGTTGCCTCTAGACACAGAGCCTGCTTGCCCTCTTTCATTGGCTCGTGACTATCTGCCTCTCCTTGTTGGTCTGCCAGACATAGTAATGGCCTGCAGGGAGATGGGAAAACCAGCAATTGGGTAGCCTAAGATGCACACTGAGCAGATGACACAGTACACCGACTGTAATTACTGCAGCTGCCTGCCTGTGTTACAGAAACAGAACAACACCAGCAATAAGAGGTAGCTTCAGGTGTATACTGTGCAGGAGGCACACAACACCCACTTTAGCTGCTGCAGATGCCTGTATTACAGAACACCAGTAATAAAGGGTATCTTCAGCTGTATACGGTGCTGGAGGCACACAACACCCACTTTAACTGCTGCGGATGCCTGTATTACAGAACACCAATAATAAAGGGTAGCTTCAGGTGTATATTGTGCTGGAGGCACACAACACCCAATTTAACTGCTACAGATGCCTGTATTACAGAACACCAGTAATAAAGGGTAACTTCAGGTGTATATTGTGCTGGAGGCACACAACACCCACTTTAACTGCTGCAGATGCCTGTATTACAGAACACCAGCAATAAGGGGTAGCTTCAGGTGTATACTGTGCTGGAGGCACACAACGCCCACTTTAACTGTTGCATATGTCTGTATTACAGAACACCAGCAATGAGGAGTATATTCAGGTGATACTGTACTAGAGGCACACAACACCCACTTTAACTGCTGCATATGCCTGTATTACAGAACACCAGCAATAAAGGGTATCTTCAGGTGTATACAACACCCACTTTAACTGCTGCAGATGCCTATATTACAGAACACCAGCAATAAGGGGTATCTTCAGGTGTATACTGTGCTGGAGGCACACAACACCCACTTTAACTCCTGCAGATGCCTGTATTACAGAACACCAGCAATAAAGGGTAGCTTCAGGTGTATACTGTGCTGGAGGCACACAACACTCACTTTAACAGCGCTAGGTTCACAAGAAAAGAACACACTGTCCCTGCCTATCCGGCTCTCTCCCTGAATGCCGCCACACACTACACAAGGCCGCCTCACTGGCGGGCTTATATAGTGTGGGCCGTGTACTAAACCCCCTGAGCTATAATTGGCCACGGGCATCCTACCTGTGGCCAATTATGGCTCTCCTCGCTGCCAGCGATGTGATTGGCCAAGCATGCGGGGTCACAGTGCATGCTTGGCCAATCATGAGCCAGCAATGTACTGCGATGGCGTAGTGCATTGTGGGTCGTTCGTGCCACACGAATATGGTGCGAACGGTCCACAAAGTTCTGACTTTACCGAATGCCCGATGTTCGAGTCGAACATGCGTTCGACTCGAACACCGAGCTCATCCTTAATTAGGAAACATGGAAGATAAGTTTCTTACTATGTTAGCCCTTTGTATTTGGGACTATGGTTATCCCCAAAAAAATGTCCAAAATGAACCAACATTATAATCTATTGCTAGGTCTCTATTCGCCCCCTGCAGCAATAGACGCGATACCGGGCCGGAGGTGTGTGTTTTGGGGTTCCCTCCTCTCCATTCTGGTGCTCTCTGTGGCCGGGGGGAATGTACTATTGGCGTACTTTCGGATTTATCGGTTACTGGGGGTGTAGGATTGTGCCATGCATTCTGAATTGACATTAAAAGTAAATTAACATTATTTTGTTCATTGTTCAAATTGCATTATGTATTCTAACCCTATGCTGTTTCTGTGTTGCTTATTTTTAGTACAAGCAGATATAATTTCCCTGAGGAAGCCAATGTTTTGGCGAAACACGTAGGAGTTGATATCTCAAATCATGGGTGTACATATGATCTGTGCCTGCATTTTCTGTTTGCTCAACATCTTGCAATTTATTTGTAACGTACCCGTCTGTATAAACTTATGTTAGTGTGTAAATTTTTTTTTTAGCTGTTTTTGTACTGTGTACTCAAATAAAATTATATTGTTTAATGTTTTTTGCATAATTGTGTTGATGTAGTCTTTGGCACCGCTATAATCCCCCTCCCTATCCTTATCTCTCCCTATATATCTCTTCTAAAATGTAACTAGTTTTGTGGAGAAGAAAATATGTGCATTGCAGAGATGGTATTCCTCCTCTTACGGTAGTGTGGAACAAGCCCCTAAGTAGTAAGGCAGGCTTCTGTGAAAGTACCAAGGTGTTGTTCTTGGTGTATGGCCAGCCTAAGTTGGGCACCAGTTACTTCAGTCTTTTTACCTTTCATTGAACTCAAAACTAATAGAAATAGTTTAGGGGTGCAGAATACCCAAAAATAGCACAAAATCAGACAGGTATTCTGAGGTAATACCAACAGCAATGGAACTTTAAGAGTAGCCTCAAGATAATTACTGACCCTGTGAGAGCAGACAGACAGATCTATGACCCTATAAGAGCAGTCACAGGCTTTATTAAGTTGTAGTGCGTATTTCTCTTCTAAATCTTTGTGTGGACCCTTTTAGAACAATCAAATATATATTTTTCTGCGTCTAATGAATCCTTCTTATGATTTTCCAAATGGTAGTGTCTACTAAGCTCCTCTTTGACATTCATCAACAGGAAGATCTTTTTTGGATTACCTGTTACTGACCTGGCTTGCCTCTGGACTTCTCTGTTGCCTGATCCCTGGTTTTGACCCTAGCTTTCTCTAAGGACTCTGCTTCTCTTGCTCTACCGTGCATCACCCTGGCTTGCTCCTGACTACCCTTCTGCATACTTCCTGGCTTGCCTTCCTGTGTATGACTTTGACTCCCATCCAGACTACTCCTCTTCAGTCCAGTCCTGCCATCTTATTCCTGCTTCTTCCTCAGGTGCCACTTTGCCTGTGGTCCAAGGCCATCTTTTACGCAGGGCAAAAGGGGCAGCTGCCCAGGGCCCAGTTATTGTTGTAGGGCCCAAAGCAGCCCACACCACACTTGAGCCCACACTAGTATTGCCATAGATCTGACATTCTGCCTGCCACAGTGACACTGCTGAAGTCCCACCTCCTGGCGCCTACTGCTGCCGCTGCTGACAATAGTAGTTATTTGCTAGGACCACCTGGTGTCTAGCAACCAACCATGTAGCTAATCTGACTCAGACTCCGCCCCTGCATTTAGGGGAGATCGGAAACTTTCTCCTGCAGTCCTGGCTTCTGCCACACCTCCAGGCTCTCCCTGCAGCTGTCAGTGGTGGTTGGTTTCTAGGTCATGACCACTCAGCATCTAGCAACCAACCACATGGTTTGTCTGAGTCTGCCTCCGCCCACCATGTTCAATGGATGAGCATGGGATTTCCTGGGGACCCTGATGTAAGAAGGGAGTCCTGGGGACCCTGATGTAAGGAGGGGAGCTCTGCAGACCCTGATGTAAGGAGGGTGTCCTGAGGGCTCCCTGGGGACCCTTATGTAAGGAGGAGGCCCTGGGGGCTCTCTGGGGACCCTGGTGTAAGGAGGGGGGCCTTATGGGCTCTCTGGGGACCCTGATGTAAAGAGGGGGCTCTCTGGGGACTCTGATGTAAGAAAGGGCTTCAGGGACCCTGATGTAAGGAGGGGCTCTCTGGTTTCCCTGATGTAAACAGGGGGCTCTCTGGGGACCCTGATGTAAGGAGGGGGGCTCTGGGGACCCTGACGTAAGGAGGGGGCTCTCTGGGGGCCCTGATGTAAGGAGTGGGGTCCTTTGGGGACCCTGATTTAAATAGGGGGCTCTCTGGCAGCCCTCATTTAAAGAGGGGGCTCTCTGGGGACAATGATTTAAAGAGGGGGATCTCTGGGGACCCTGATGTAAGGAGGGGGCTCTCTGGGGACCCTGATGTAAAGAGGGGCTATCTGGGGGCCCTGATGTAAGGAGTGGGGCTCCCTGGGGTCCCTGATGTAAAGAGGGTGCTCTCTGTGGACCCAGATGTAAGGAGGGGGCTCTCTGGGGACTCTGATGTAAGAAGAGGGCTCTGGGGACTCTGATGTAAGAAGGGTGGCTTTGGGGACCCAAATTTAAGGAGTGGGGCTCCCTGGGGACCCTGATTTAAAGAGGGGGCTCATTGGGGACCCTGATTTAAAGAGGGGCCTCTCCGGGGACCCTGATGTAAAGAGGGGGCTCTCTGGAGACCCTGATGTAAGCAGGGGGCTCTCTGGGGAGCCTAATGTAAGGAGTGGGCTCTCTGGGGACCCTGATGTAAAGAGGGGGCTCTCTGGGGACCCTGATGTAAGCAGGGGGATCTCTGGGGACCCTGATGTAAGGAGTGGGCTCTCTGGGGACCCTGATGTAAAGAGGGCACTCTCTGGGGACCCTGAAGTAAGGAGGAGGCTCTGCGGGCCCTGATGCAAGGAAGGGGCTCTCTTGGGACCCTGATGTAAAGAGGGGGCTCTCTGGGGACTCTGATGTAAGGAGGGGCTCCAGGGACCCTGATGTAAGGAGGGGTCTCTCTGGTTTCCCTGATGTAAACAGGGGGCTCTCTGGGGACCCTGATGTAAGGAGGGGGGCTCTGGGGACCGTGATCTAAGGAGGGGACTCTCTGGGGACCCTGATGTAAGGAGGGGGCTCTCTGGGGACCCTGCTGTAAAGAGGGGGCTCTCTGGGGACCCTGATGCAAGGAGGGGGCTATCTGGGGGCCCTGATGTAAGGAGTGGGGCTCTTTGGGGACCCTGATTTAAATAGGGGCCTCTCTGGCAGCCCCAATTTAAAGAGGGGGCTCTCTGGGGACAATGATTTAAAGAGGGGGATCTCTGGGACCCTGATGTAAGGAGGGGCTCTCTGGGGACCCTGATGTAAAGAGGGGCTATCTGGGGGCCCTGAGGTAAGGAGTGGGGCTCTCTGGGGTACCTGATGTAAAGAGGGTGCTCTCTGTGGACCCAGATGTAAGAAGGGGGCTCTCTGGGGACCCTGATGTAAGGAGGGGGTGTCTAGGGACTCTGATGTAAGAAGAGGGCTCTGGGGACCCTGATGTAAGGAGGGTGGCTTTGGGGACCCAAATTTAAGGAGTGGGGCTCTCTGGGGTCCCTGATTTAAAGAGGGGGCTCATTGAGGACCCTGATTTAAAGAGGGGGCTCTCCGGGAACCCTGATGTAAAGAGGGGGCTCTCTGGAGACCCTGATGTAAGCAGGGGGCTCTCTGGGGACCCTGATGTAAGGAGTGGGCTCTCTGGGGACCCTGATGTAAAGAGCGGGCTCTCTGGGGACCCTGATGTAAGCGGGGGGATCTCTGGGGACCCTGATGTAAGGAGTGGGCTCTCTGGGGACCCTGATGTAAAGAGGGCACTCTCTGGGGACCCTAAAGTAAAGAGGGGACTCTGGGGACCCTGATGTAAGGAGGGGGCTCTCTGGGGACCCTGATGTAAGGAGGGGGCTCTCTGGGGACCCTGATGTAAGGAGGGGGCTCTCTGGGATCCTGATGTAAGGAGGGGGCTATTTGGGGACCCTGATGTAAGGAGGGGGCTATTTGGGGACCCTGATGTAAGGAGGGGGCTCT
This sequence comes from Lithobates pipiens, assembly GCF_037356315.1. Classification (NCBI taxonomy): domain Eukaryota; kingdom Metazoa; phylum Chordata; class Amphibia; order Anura; family Ranidae; genus Lithobates; species Lithobates pipiens. The sequence goes on along the minus strand of NW_027507718.1, from coordinate 119,421,368 downwards.
GGTGACCCTGATCCAAGGTGGGGGCTCTGGAAACTCTGATGTAAGGAGGGGGCTCTGGGGACCCTGATGTAAAGAGGGGGTTCTCTGGGGACCCTGATGTAAGCAGGGGGCTCTCTGGGGACCCTGATGTAAGATAGGGGGCTCTGGGGACCCTGACATAAGAGAGGGGCTCTCTGGGGATCCTGATGTAAGGAGGAGGGCTCTCTGGGGACACTGATGTAAGAAGGGGGCTTTGGGGACCCTGATGTGGGAAGGGGGCTCTGGGGACCCCGAAGTAAGGAGGGGGTTCTCTGGGGACCCTGATGTAAGGAGTGAGTTTTTTGGGAGCCTGATGTAAGGAGGGGGCTATTTGGGGACCCTGATGTAAGGAGGGGGGCTCTGGGGACCTTGATGTAAGGAGGGGGCTCTGGTGACCCTGATGTAAGGAAGGGGCTCTGGGGACCCTGATGTAAACGGGGGGCTCTCTGGGGACCCTGATGTAAGCAGGGGGCTCCCTGGGGACCCTGATATAAGAAGGGGGGCTCTGGAGACCCTGACGTAAGAGAAGGGCTCTCTGGGGGCACTAATGTAAGAAGGGGGCTTTGGGGACTCTGATGTGAGAAGGGGGGCTCTGGGCACCCTGATGTGAAAAGGGGGCTCTGGGGACCCTGATGTGATTAGGGGGCTCTGGGGACCCTAAAGTAAGGAGGGGCACTGGGGGACCTTGATATATAGAGAGAAAATCTCTGGGAGAGGATACCTCTAGGAATCCTGATTTAAGTTTAGGGGCTCTGGGGACCTTAATACAAGAAAGGTGACTCTGGGACCATGATTTCAGATGGGGAAACTCTGGGGACTCTGATGTAAGGAGGGGGGGTTCTGCACTGCCACTGATTCCATCCACCCAAGCACTGCCACTGATCCCATCCCCCACCAGCACTGTAACTCCTCCCATCGTCATTGATCACCCCCCCCCCACAGCTCCAAAAGGCCAATGATTGAGCAGTAATGATGTGCGGTAGTCTCTAGCAACCAATCAGGGAGCATAAGTGGGGAGGGAAATTGCATGGGGGGGCCAAAAAAAAATGTTTTCTCGGGGTCCATTTAATATTAAAGATGGCCCTGCTGTGGTCACTGCCCTGGTTCTGCTACACACCTGGGGCTACAGAGGTCCTGCCATCTGCTGGCAGCTATTTAGTTCCACTGTGATGCAAACCGCTTCCAGCAGATCTACCTAAATGGCACCTCTCCATTACAGAACAAGTGCAAACAATCAACCCACTGAGCCTAGGGGATACCTAAGAATCCTATAAAAGGATAAATAACAACTCAGGCTGCTTACAGCCTAGCAACTACACACTAAATTTGATTAGGAGCACAACAGCACAGTGCAGGGTCCCTACACAAGGATTTTGCATACTTTACTTTTAGCAGACTCATATGTTTTTCTTAGGTTAGAGAATCACCGTTTGCCTAACATTTTCCTTTTTTTTTAGACTGATTTCATAATGGGAAATCTGTCTTTATATCTAGTTACTTGCACAATCTTAGGGTTATCCTCGCCAGTGACAGAACTGTGGGCAGGGTTCCCTTACCCGCAGATGAGTGAGGCTGCTGATGGGTAACATTTCTGTCCGCAAGGGAGTGCCGCCCTGATATCTTGGCCAGTGGCAGAGTGACACATAATTAAGTATCCAATTGCAAGTGTGCTATAGACCTTAGTACTGTAACAAGACAACCATATCATTGCAGGGATTGATGTAATCTGAATTGTAGTTCAGTGCAGACTTTTTTGGAAAAGCAACAAGACAATTATACAAGAAAGAAATAAGATCTGTAAAAGAGTACTGTTCACACATACAGATTACAGAAGAAACCCCAAGTGGTCTAATGGCAAAGCAGTGACATTTGAAATTTATGAGGCCTAATTCTTAGTAACATTACAACCACAGAATAGCTTATGTCGATTTTTTGTATGTTGGTCTATTGTTGGCAAAAGTGGAGCTTTTCTACGTTTACCCGCTGGCATAGTTTTGTAAAAAATACCTATTTTCACAATAAAAAACAAAAATAAACTGAGCTTATGATAAAAATGTGAATAAAACACACTAGTGAAATATCATCACAAAAATAGAAATAAATAAAATAATGTTGCGCTATGTGTAACCAAAAAAACTAAAATAGTGAGTCTGTGAGTCACCAAGGTGACATAAATATGAACAGGTGTCTTGATTGTTGATACACCAACTGAAATCTTCCACCATGTGATAAACCAATACCAATGGAGGATATGCTCTTACCAGAGTGCATTGACCACCTATTACAGGGGGTCAAAGAAGGCTTTGGTATCTCAAATTTTACATTGCCATTCATAAATCAGCAAACGGTAAATGGGGAAGATCAATCCAGGTAGCCAATAAGGAAATCACTGGTCTTCTTGTTCCAAATGGACATATCGGATGGCATACCCCAGCAAAAGGATAAAAATACCACAATAGTGTGAAATCTCAATAAACAGGGTTTTAATGAAAAATATTGCACTTACATGCCAGCAAGTAAAAACAGCATATGTGTGTAGGCATAATAATGTCCGTATAGTCTATGAATTCTCTCTAGATGTCTCTCCACCTTTTTTCATAAGCCATTAATCACCAGGAGCAATGTTATTGTTACTTGTTTTGCCACCACAATCTTGATGCATGAATTTACAACTCAGTCACAAGAACTGGTTCAGCCAAGAAGAATATAATCACAGAATTGTGAAGCAAATATGCGATCTGTATTTTTTTAAATGTCATGTAACTGAAGGTAATATATTCAATCAAATATGTGCAATTATATAGTATTATTTATTGACTGATTTCCTTCACCTTGCTTGTTAGTTTAAAGTGGAAGGTAATGTATATCCAAAGCCAAAACTTATAAAAAAAAAAATTAAGTAGAGGCTTAAAACCACTTTGTCAGTCTAAATAGTGTGTTTTCCTTCACTTCCTGTTTCCTATTGTAGACTCAATATGTGAGGAAATGTGGGGACATGTTTCCCATTTGAGTGATATCCCCTCTAAAACAGTTGTCAAGAGAACAAGTTTCCCCACTGGGAGATCTCTCATTTGTCTCTCACCTTTATTCCCGGTGACACTGATGATCAGGACAAGAGTGAATCTTCGTAACAGGAAAACATACAGCAGGGATATGCAATTAGCGGACCTCCAGCTGTTGCAGAACTACAAGTCCCATGAGGCATAGCAAGACCCTGACAGCCATAAGCATGACACCCAGAGGCAGTGCATGATGGGACTTGTAGTTTTACAACAGCTGGAGGTCCGCTAATTGCATATCCCTGACATACAGCAATAAAAAGCTGACAGGGTTTTAACTGATCACCACTCTACCAAAATCTAAAAAATAAGTTTTGCCTTTAGTTACAGTTTAAAGGGAAAGTGTAGTCTATCAATTTTCTTTTTGTTTGTTTTAACTACACACAAAAGAGATCAGCTTGATGTTAATATTATTATCAGTATACTGTATGTTAAAGTTTTGTAACAAAGTGCCCACTTACTCACCATGCTCAGGTGCGGGTGCAGCCCCTTTATCTCCATTTCTCACAACTCCCTGGGTTCTAGGACATGCATAGGGAACAAATGTTTCACATATTCAGCAGCTCAGATACCAGATGAGGTAGCGGTAGCTATGCAAGTGATGTTCAGCTGATGTTTATCAGCACAGCCCTCCCCTTGGATGCCCACCAAGGACCACCAGGGATGGCCACCAAACTGGACCACCAGGGAAATGCCAATCAGTTCCCAGGCAGCTGCCAATCAGTGCCAAAGAAAAATGCCTGCCAGTGCCACCAGCGATGCCTATCAGTTAAATCTATCAGTACCCATCAATGCCCATCAGTGCGCCTTTCAGTGCTCATCAGTACTGCCTATCAGTGCCCATCAGTGCCAGCAGTGCTGTCTATCAGTGCCACCCATAAGTACCATATCATTGCAGCCTTTCAGTGCCCATCAGTGCCCACCAGTGCCACCTATGAGTGCCCATCAGTGCTGCATATCAGTGCTGCCTATCAGTGCCCATCAGTGCCGCCTATCAGTGCCCATCAGTGCCACCTCATTGGTGCTGCCTTATTAGTGCCCATCAGTGTAGGAGAAAACTTACATATTTACAAAATTGTATAACAAAAACAAAGAAACTTTAGCAAAATATTAAAACCGTAGAGGTGATTAAACACCACCAAAAGAAAGCTCTATTTGTGGGAACAAAATGCTAAAAATTTTGTTTGGGTACAGGATAACATGACCATGCAATTGTCACTTAAAAAGTGACAGCGTCTAAAGTTGAAAATTGGATTGGGCAGGTAGGTGCAAAAGTGCCCAGTATTGAAGGGGTTAAGTGAGGTCTCCAGAACTGGACACAGTATTTTAAATGAGCTCTAACTAAAAATCTATATAGAGGAATCAGCACCTCCTTCTCCTTGCCGATTATCCCTCTAGTCAGGGCAGGACTTACCATTGGGCTTGACTGGGCTCAAGCCCATGGGCCCCCGCTCAATAGGGGGCCCCGCCAAGATACATAGACGAGTGTACTTGGCTCGGCTCCGCTCAGTCACGCCCAGTTTCTCCCTATGATGGACATAACACAGGGACTGGGTGTTACTGTGAGCCAAGCCGAGTACACTTGGCTACTCTCGGCTCCGCTCGGGACTGCGAGAGGACCCGAGAGCCGCCGAGAGGACCGGAAAGCTGCTGAGAGGACCCGAGAGCCGCCGAGATACAGAGGACTCTGTATCTCGGTGGCGCCATTTTTAAACTTCAAGACTGCAATGACAAGGCTGAAAATGATAAGGCTGCAAATGACACTGGACAAGGCTGCAGATGGATGGGCAAGGCTGCAGATGGACACTGATAAGGCTGCATTGATGGGCATTTAATTGTAAGTTTTTTTCCTTAAACTTCCTCCCTAAAAGTTTTTTCCTTAAAATTCCCTCCTTAACTTGGGGCGCGTGTTATACGCCGATAAATACGGTAATGTATAGAAGGTAGGGCCCGAAAGTGACTCAAGCCCAGGGGCCCCCACCACCCTAAGTCCTGCCCTGCCTTTAGTGATGTTTCGTAGAATTCTATTCACTTTTCCAACTGCCTGGTTACACTGTTTGCTCATTTTGCAATCATCTGAAATAAATACCCCCAAATCTTTTTCTTCTGTAGTGCTGGCTAACACTGTATCCCCAATGTTGTACTCTCTCAAGGGATTATTATTCCCTAGGTGCATTCTTTTACATTTAGAAACATTTAACTGAAGTTTCCACTGCTTTGACCAATTTCCAGCAATGGCAATTCATGTTCCATGCTACAGACACCTCCAGAGATATCAACCCTATTACCCACCTTTGTGTCATCAGAAACAATATATATCTAGCCAAACAAACCTTTAGTTCCCTCTAGTTTAGCAGGGTTCCCTGCTGACAGCTGAATGTAAAAAAAAAATTGTTGGCAATGAAAAAAATGAAATAAAAATACTATTCTGTTGTTTTATTCTACTATATTATAGTTTATTTTATTCTATTCTTTTTTTTTTCTATTCTATTCTTTCCTTATGTATTCAACTTCAAATTTATTTTATTTGAAATTAGAATTTCAGAAGGTGGTTATATTCATTCTATTTTGTTCTATTATTTTTTTATTCTATTCTATTTGTTTCCATTCTATTCTGTTCTTTTATTTTCTATTCATTTTTTCTGTTTTACTCTATTATATTATATTCTTTTATTTTCTGTTATATTCTTTTCTATTCTATTTTCTATATTTTTTATTCTATTTCTATATTTTCTATTTTATTTTATTCTCTTTGGAAATTGTAAAACTATTCAAAATTGATTAGAAAACTATTCGAATTGATTTAAAAACGATTAAAATCTATTCTAATTCAAATTTCATCATATTTTTTTTTACTTGTATTTTCGGATTTGTTTAAATTCGCTACTATTGTAATTTGAAAAATTAGTCCAAATTTCAATTTGAAACAAAACGAACTGCACGTGTCTAGTAGCTGCTGATTTTTTTTTTTTTGGGGGGAGAGACTGGAGCTCCTCTTTAACTAATAGCAGGTCATAGGCCTAAATTGAATCTGCATAGCACACACTTTTTGGCGTAGGCTACGTTTTAACTTTCTCATCACAGAATTTCAGTGGTGGAGATCACTAAGAATCCTTCTTGAAGCAGTCTAATACTCTGTAAACTAATAATTGTTTAGCATTTTATTTATTTATTTATTTATTTATTTTAATATGCATGTACAAAGAACAGGATTACAGGTTCCTTTAATTGCAAAAACATCTTATTTGTGTTGTGTAGGGTTTCCTTCTACTTTTTTCTTCACTGGTATCGTAACAGACGGTCAATAAGGCTCCTTTCACACTTGGGCGGTGGGTGCATCAGCGGTAAAACACCGCTATTTTTAGCTATTCAGTCACTAGCGGGGCGCCTTTACCCCCCCCCCCCCCCCGCTAGCGGCAGAGAAAGGGTTAAAACCACCGCAAAGCGATGCTGCTAGCAGGACTTTTTTTTAGCGTCCTGCCAGCGCACCGCTCCAGTGTGAAAGCCCTCGGGGCTTCCACATTGGAGAGATAGGAGAGCTCTTTCAGGTCGCTTTGCAGGCGCTATTTTTAGCGATGTAGCGCCTGCAAAGCGCCCCAGCGTGAAAGGGGTCTAATATATGCCAACTATGAGTAGAGAGTAGAGAAGTATGAGTAGAGAAGTAAACTGTATTGTAAAGATTTCAAAGAAAAATACAAATACTGCTAATGCTGACCTCCTGAAAATGCTTACCAGCTGGCTTTCTCTGGTTTTATATTTCAATATTTTTATTGGAAAGATCTGGTAACAACAGAAATAACACTGAAACAAAGCCAATTCTCAGGTTGTCATCATATCAAGACACAGGTATTAAGGTATTAACAGTAAGGAAACGTAAAATCCAACATCTGAGGAAAAAGGCGTACAAAAGACAAAAAATATTCTCAGGTTAATATCGAAAGATTAAATGTACTAATCATCATGGTCAAAAAATAAAACAAAAAGACGTAGTCCTGAGCAATAATGGGTCAGAGAGTAAACATTTCTTAGCCCACATACACACGGTCGGAGATTTTGCCAACCAAATCTGTCGGATTTTGCCCGTCGGATTTAGTCCGACGGATTGTGTCCGAAACTGTTGCATACACACGGTCGGGCCAAGTTGGCGAAAAATCCGATCTTTCAGAACGTGATGACGTAATTTCATTACGATGGGACTACATTCAGGCTAGCAGCCAATAGCTTTGATGTAGGAATTTGATCTGAGCATGCGTGGCACTTGGTCTGATGAAAATGCTCTGCACATGATCGGATTAGGTCCGTCCGGCCCAGTTGGTCAGGAAATATTTCCAACATGTTGGAAAATTGGGTCGGACGGAGATTCGGACGGAATCAGTCCGATGCATACCACACACAGTCGGATTATCTGACGACACAGACCGATAAGACTCATTCCGACAGATTCTCCGACCGTGTGTACAAGGGCTTATACGTAACCAGAAATACAACTATGTATGATGGAGAACAGGAACAAAGGCATGGTATGGAGGAACAGATGGGGGGGGAATAATGGGTAAATTGTAGTGGGGAGAACCCCGACATTAATCCCTGAGACTATCGTTGGGCAAGCAACTTTATCAGGCTCTTAAAGACAACCAAATATACATTAAATGTAGATAACAGAGAAAAAAGCGAAAAGAACAAGAAGCAGAGATAATAAAAAAGGGGGAAGGGGGTGAACCCGGAGCTCATTGGGGAGCTGAGATATAACAAATCCACGGATCCCATATGTTATCAAACTTTTTAGAATTGTTATGAAGTATACATGATCCAATTGAGTTTACACTTGATGTAATTAAGGGGAATAACCAACTGCTTCCAATGCCTAGCAATTGTGATCCTTGCTGCCAGCAATATATAAATGATAAATATCACCGACTTCCTGGGCACTTCATCAGGTAGTTTGTGAAAAGGGGCTGCTTCTGGGGATATGCAAATGTTCAACCCTGTCACTGAATTTCTAAGAATAAATATCCTGGTCCATAACCCAGTCACGAGGGGGCATTGCCGCCAAATGTGATGCATTGTCCCCAACTGGTAACAACGTAGAAAACAGTTTGGCGATGTAGAAGGATGCATTTTGGCCACACTGATTGGAACCAGGTACCAGCGCAGGAGTGTTTTATAATTAGCTTTGATTAGAGTCCTGCTACTCAGTCAGATCAAATGTAAGGTTCAGGTCCTTTTTCCATTGGTTCATATAAGTACGTTTTGAGTTTGGCTCAGTGAGAGAGGTATACACCGCAGATATACTCTCCCTCAGAAGACCCCTGGTTTGGCAAGATATTTCGAAGTACGTAAGTGTAAGGGGCCCTACTAGTAAGTTGAGTTTGGATTTGGCGAAAGGATGTGATTTGATTGTATCAGAATATTTCACTAGAAGGCATTTGCATCATATCCTTAAAGTGTTGCAGGGAGTTTACTCGGTCTCCATTAAGATAGTCGCCAATTCTTAATAGCCCCTTATAAATACACGACTGAAATGATCTCGGTACCAGACCAGGTGGAAACTCTGGGTTACAAAAGATGGGAGCTAATGGTGTTTGCGGGGACAATAAAGAGTTGCGGTGATGTGTTCTGTCCCAAACCGCTAAAGAATGTCATAGAGAGGGACATAGTATAGGAGGGCATAGATGGTTAGGAAGCCACATTAATGATCCTGTGGCAAAGGGATAGCAAGAAAGTGCCTCAATAGGGACCCAAATAGGAGCAGAACTTTTAGCAGTAGTGTAGACTAATTGGGCAATTTGAGCTGCTTGAAAATAAGCCTTTAGATTGTGAAGACAAAGCCCACCACTTGGTTTTGGGGTATATAACGGCTGTTTCTGCATCCGAGGTCTCCTGTTAGCCCATATGAAATGCAGAACTTCAGCTTGTAGACGCTGTAAATCTCCCCTTAGGCTGCTTTCACACTGCAGCGGGAGCGGCGTCGGCGGTAAAGTGCCGCTATTTTTAGCGGCGCTTTACCGTCGTTTTAGCGGCGGTGTGCGGGCGCTAGTGGGGTGGTTTTAACCCCCGCTAGCAGCCGAAAAGGGGTTAAACCCGCCCGCAAAGCGCCGCTGCAGCGGCGCTTTGCCGGCGGTATTGCCGCGGTGTCCCATTGATTTCAATGGGTAGGAGCGGTTTAGGAGCGGTGAATACACCGCTCCTTCACCGCTGCAAAGATGCGGCTGGCAGGACTTTTTTCACCGTCCTGCCAGCGCATCGCTCCAGTGTGAAAGCCCTCCGGCTTTCACACTGGAGTTAAAGGGGCCGGTTTTTTTCAGGCGTTACACAGACGCTATTTTTAGCGCTGTAACGCCTAAATACCGCCCCAGTGTGAAAGCAGCCTTAAAGTTCTACAGAACACATCACATCATGTAATCAAGGGGAATAACCAACTGCTTTCAATGCATAGTAATTGTGATCCTTGCTGCCAGCAATATATAAATCAATTTCACCGACTTCCTGGGCACTTCATCAGGCAGTTTGTGAAAAAGTATATAGAACAAGAGAGAGCACACGCCTACCCTAGTGTATTATTGTTTATTAAAAAGTTCAATGTGTAACAATGAAAAAGCGCTGCTTCTGGGGATCTGCAAATGTTCACCCCTGTCACCAAATTTCTAAGATTAAATATCCTGATCCAGAACCTAGTCACAAGGGGGTATATAATGGCTGTTTCTGCATCCAAGGTTTCCTGTTACCCCATACGAAATGCAGAACTTCAGCTTGTAGACACTGTAAATCTCCCCTCTGAACTGCCAGCGGCAAAGTTCTAAAGTACACATCACAGGAAACATCCTCAATGCTAACAGAATACAGAATTAGAAATAGACTTGGGAAACTTAACATTAACCACTTCAATACCGGGCACTTAAACACCTTCCTGCCCAGACCAATTTTGAGCTTTCAGCGCTGTCGCACTTTGAATGACATTTGCGCGGTCATGCTACACACTGTACCCAAATGAAATTTTTATAATTTTTTTCCCACAAATAGAGCTTTCTTTTGGTGGTATTTGATCACCTCTACGGTTTTTATTTTTTGCGCTACAAATAAAAAAATACCGAAAATTTTGAAAAAAAAAATGTTTTTTTTTTGTTTCAGTTTCAAAACTTTGTAAATAAGTACGTTTTCTCCTTCACTGATGGGCACTGATGGGGCTACACTGATGGGCACTGATAAGGCGGCACTGATGGGCACCAATGAAGTGGCACTGATGAGGTGGCATTGATGGACACTGATAGGCGGCACTGATAGGCAGCACTGATGGGCAACACGGATGGGCAACACGGATGGGCGACACGGATGGGCGACACGGATGGACACTGATAGGTGGAACAAATTGGCACTGATAGCTGGCACGGATTGGCATGGATGGGCGGCAGAGATGGGCATGGATAGGCGGCACAGATGGGCATGGATAGGCAGCACAGATGGGCATGGATAAGTGGCACAGATGGGCATGGATAGGCGGCACAGATGGGCATGGGTGGGCACTGATAGGCGGCACAGGTGGGCACTCATAGGCGGCATTGGTGTTATACTGTACTAATGGATGCCAATCAGTGCCAAACAATAATGCATGCCAATCAGTGATGCCCATTGTGGGCACTGATTGGCATCCATTATGGGCACTGATTGGCATCCATTTTGCTGACTGGCATCCCTGGGGGTCTAGGGAGGATTACCTTTTCCCTGGTGGTCTGGTGGCGTCCCTGGTGGTCCAGTGTGGGCATCCTCGGGGGGGCTGTGCTGATAATCGATCAGCACAGACCCCCCCGTCAGAGGAGCAGCCGATCGGCTCTCCTCTACTCGCGTCTGACAGACGCGAGTGAGGAAAAGCCGATCACCGGCTCTTCCCATTTACACTGTGATCAGCCGTGATTGGACACGGCTGATCACGTGGTAAAGAGTCTTCGTCGGAGACTCTTTACCGAGATCGTAGTTGCCGGGTGTCAGACTGACACCCCGCAACAACGATCGCCGCGATGCGCGCCCCCGGGGGCGTGCAGCGGCTCATAATCCTGAGGACGTCATATGACGTCCAGTCAGGATTATGAAACCACTTTGCCGTCGTCAATTTGTAATAGGACGGGCGGCAAGTGGTTAATAAATCACCGGGACCAGGTGGCTTGCACCCGAGGGTACTTAGGGAACTCAGTCAAGTAATTGCCAGAACGTTGTTCCTAATTTTTATTGACAGTGTATTGACTGGAATGGTACCAGTTGAGTGGAGAAAAGCCAATGTAGCACCAATATTTAAAAAAGGGCCAAAATACATCCCTGGGAGTTACAGACCAGTTAGCCTAACATCAATAGTATGCAAGCTCTTGGATTGGATGATAAGGGACTATATACAAGATTTTAGTAATGAAAACGGTATCATTAGCAGTAATCAGCATGGATTCATGAAGAATCGTTCTTGCCAAACAAATCTATTAACCTTCTATGAGGAGGTGAGTTGCCATCTAGATAAAGGAAGTCCTGTAGATGTGGTGTAACTGGATTTTGCAAAAGCATTTGACACAGTTCCCCATAAATGTTTACTGTACAAAGTAGGGTCCGTTGGCATGGACCATAAGGTGAGTACATGGAATTAAAAACTGTTTACAAGGGCAAGTTCAGAAGGTGGTGATAAATGGGGAATACTCTGAATAGTCAGGGGTGGGAAGTGGGGTCCCCCAGGGTTCTGTGCTGGGCCGAATCCTGTTTAATTTGTTCATAAACGACCTGGAGGATGGAATAAACAGCTCAATCTGTGTATTTGCGGATGACAATAAGCTAAGCTAAACTAAGCTAAGCAATAACTTCTCCGCCGCAGGATGTGGAAACCTTGCAAGAAGATCTGAACAAATTAATGGGGTGGGTAACTACATGGTAAATGAGGTTTAAAGTAAAAAATGTAAAATAATGCATTTGGGTGGCAAAAAAATGAATGCAATCTACTAACTAGCGGGTGAACCTCTGGGAGAATCTAGGATGGAAAAGGACCTGGGGGTTCTAGTAGATGATAGGCTCAGCAATGGCATGCTATGGCAAGACACTGCTAACAAAGCAAACAGAATATTGGCATGCATTAAAAAGGGGATTAACTCCAGAGATAAAATTATAATTCTCCCACTCTACAAAACTCTGGTCTGGTCGCACCTAGAGAATGCTGTCCAGTTCTGGGCACCAGTCCTTAGGAAGGATGTACTGGAAATGGAGTGAGTACAAAGAAGGGCAAAAAAGCTAATAAAGGGTCTGGAGGATATTAGTTATGAGGAAAGGTTGGGTGCACTGAACTTATTCTCTCTGGAGAAGAATTGCTTTAGAGGGGATATGATTTCAATTTACAAATATTAAACTGGTGACCCAAGAATAGGGATAAAATGGAGTTTAACAAGACATGTGGCCACTCATTAAAATTAGAAGAAAAGAGGTTTAACCTTAAACTACATAGAGAGTTCTTTACTGTAGGAGCGATAAGGATGTGGAATTCCCTTCTACAGGCAGTGGTATCAGCGGGGACCATCGATAGTTTCAAAAAACTATTAGATAAGCACTTGAACGACCACAACATACAGGGATATACAATGTAATATTGACATAAAATCACACACGTGGGCTGGACTTAATGGACTTGTGTCTTTTTTCAACCTTACCTACTATGTAACTATGATGCTGCTTGGATGACGTGGATACTTCCTGTTGTATTCTGAGGCTCCAAAAGATTTCAGCAGTGTCATCTTGTGACAATGGTTGGCAGAGGGCACCACTGTAACACTGAATCACATAAATCAAATCTTTTCTGTTTTAATGTATTTATTGTTGTTAGGTTACAGGTTGCAGGAAAGACATTTGCATGATTCCTCCATCAGCACAGACATTGCTTACAGGGGTATTCCTCCTGCCGAACAATTGTCTGCTTCTGGCGGGGGCAGGCAGGGGAAGCTGTCTCCGCCGGGAGAAATCAGTGATTATTGCTAGGGACTATAACAGTCGCTTCTGATAACTGCAAGTTAATCCGACAGGCTGGTTGTACCCAAGCTTATTGATCGACCCACTTGGTACATTCAGCCTGCCCACAACTGGTTTGAATGATCTATGGCCAGCCTTAGTTTCTGAAAACCCTTATCTGTTTGGTAAGGGAGACAGCCATCCAGCATTAATGGGCTTAACAACCTGTGGGAGGGGCAGTATTATGTTGACATAATCATATCCCAGCCACTAGGAGGAGCTGCTTTAACCATTCATGCTACAAACAGACAACAACCTACTGAAAGCAGAATCTTAATGAGGAAGTGAAGTCTTTCTTTTTAATTGTACCTGCAGGTAAACCTATAATAAGGCTTACCTGTAGGTACTGTAAATATCTCCTGAACTTGCACCGTTTAGGAGATATTTACTATATACACCACTGCCATCATCGGCACATGTGTTCTGAAGGAACGGCTGCTCGTGCCGATTCTTCAGGGCCCTGTGCCGTGCATTATGGCTCCCACGCGCATGCGAGGGAGTGACATCATTGTGGCTCTGGCCAATCACAAGAGCCCACGAATCACGGAGGAAAACCCGGTGAAGATGTCAGTGGTGTGCAGGTGCTGATGCAGATCTTTGCTCTAAGGTAAGTATTTCATAATGAGCTAATATGCGATGCATACTAGCTCATTATGCCTTTGACTTACAGGTTATTTTTTTGTTTTGTTTTTTGTAATTGGGTTTACAGACTCATAATTTTATTTTTTACACATATTTTCCAAATCACAGGACTAAATAGGTATAGATTTAACAATAATACATTTTGGTGCCATGGGCAAGTATGAGAGTGCTATTAATCGGGTAATCTTAGCTAATCTTAGCTAGAAGTTGATCTGTGTACATATGAATAGGTTGTATTGTGTGTTATTAGAATTATTGGAAGTTTTGACATGTTTAGCATGAGAGTCATAGAGCATCAATGTCTGTATTACAGTTTATATGGGCTTTATCTAACACTATGCTATATGCACAATAAATGGACTAATAAGCCCTGGATTGTGTTAAGGACACAACAATATCTCAAATAAGCCTTCTTTAAGACATTTGTAAATGCACCAAGTATTAAATCCTTTAGATGGGATAGGGCAACTAGTTGGTTCCTGTTTGAGTTCAGCCCTACTCTGAAGGTTGCCATCATTCCCTGTTTTTGGAAATGACCATTAGTTCTGGTGTGATTCTTAGTCGAGCACATAGCACAATTAGAAAATGACTTTGATATTAAAAACAATATATGTGACTTGATTCTATAAAACTGAAAAGTTTCACTTTGCTGCTTGTGTTTCCTCCCAGAGTATTCCCTTTCCTTTATCCAGTATGCTTTCCTTTCTTTGGCAATCATCTTTTCACCCAGTTATATGCAAAACAGTGTCAAGGTCACCCAATTAGTTAGCAAGAACGGGCTGCTCAATGACACTCAGAACCTAAATGCAATTAATGAAACAGAATCAGAACAATTAGGAGTTGAGAACACCATCCATTAGCTGGTGTATCGCAGAGAAAAATATGGCATGCCAAGAATTAACCCATGAATGCAGTTTGTAATATAGAAGGCTTAGTCCAGAAGTATCTGAAAAATAAATAAGTGTGCAAATATTACAGGAACAAACTTTGCATTCAGGTTTTCTATATCATACATCTTAATAACATCTGATCATATACAGTACACAATTGTTAATTTATTATTGGTCCCTTGATCCTGTAGGTGTGGCCAAATTGCACTGTGGGAGGATCTTAAAGAGGCAATAAACACCAGGAGTTTGTTATGTGCAGAGTTTAGGGATGTGCTATGTACAGAGTGCAGCATTAAGGAGTGTGCTACATATGGAGTGCAATGTTTAGGGGTGTGCAGAGTTCAGCTCATTTCCACGCCTCCTTGGCTCTGACCTCTGCACCACTCTCCCCCATCCTCCATATTTGCACACATCTCCCTCCACAGCCCTCATCTCCCCCCTTCCCCCCATCCCTTCAAAACCTTCCTCGCAACTCACCTACCCAGCCTGGCTCTAGTATCTCCTGTAGTGTAGGCTGTGTCGCCTCTCTCACTTGCATGGAATTCTTTGGTCTGTGTCCCTGGGCACAGATGAGGATCACAGTGCAGCTCACCACGGGATGACTAATCCCACACTGCACCTGCATCAGGGAGGCCCGGAGTAAAAGACACAAGGAAAAAGATGGAGGGCCAGGCATAACAAAAGTGAGAAGGAAAAAAGGGGAAAAAGGAAATCTGCGCTACAGTGTATTACCAAAAGAATATTGTTGATGCAGCAATTCTAGTACATACCAAAAGTAATATACGTGTAGAAAAAAGAAAAAAAGGAGAGAACTGCGCAATCCCTAATATTTCTATTAGGATATAAGTCACCCCAAAAAAATGTTTTATATGGCTTTAAAATCTAAAAACTACAAGTGACAAAAAAATATATATAATGCCTACAACTTATAAAGTAAACATATACAGTGACCCTCATTCACCATAAACCCTAAAATTAAATAAGTAATGCTGGGTCTGTGATACCAAGCATTCAAAAAAGAAAACATGTGAAATTGAATCCAATGTGACTATACATTGTGAAAAAATCAAATGACATAAATGTGACAATATTAGAAAGTCCTTGTGTGAGTCCAAAAATAAACACCACGTGTTGAATGAAGAAGGTCCAATCCAAAGCCCTATGGATTGGCGTAAGACCAGACCAGGTGTACCTCCACCAAACAGATAGCCCTAGCCCCTTACCAGATGCCCCAGTAAGGAGCGCTTATCACAAATCAGGTCAGAAGATAGGTCCATCTTGAATGATCCCAATGGAACTTTCTACCGTAAACCAGATTGGGGGATACGCCAGCCTTGAACCATCCAAACCAGGGGAAAGCACTTTATGGAGCAGGACTCATATGTATTTCATTGGAGAATCAAAAAGGTCCGCCATAGAAAGAGAAAATACTCCAAATAGTGTAAAATCGTTTAATAAAACCACAAAAGTAAAAGGAAATACACTTACAGACGTAAGGAAACACAGGGCATATCATCAAAATTGGGCAGGCGTCGGCCGATCGCGAGCTCAAACGATATCCCTTCCGGTACCAGTTCAATTGAGGCAAAAAAGCGTGTCACGCCACCCAACGCGTTTCGTGAAAGAGTCACGTCGTCTGGGGTATGGGTGACACGCCACATTGCCTCCATTATATAATTAATGACTAGCACAAGCCACCTCCTCCCTTGTACAGGCATAATTCACTTCCGGGGTCAAACCGGAAGGGTGGCATATGGATTGTGAACCAATAAATCGAATAAACGCACTAAATGATATGGACCACATACACATAAAAGGGGGAGAACGCTAACCGATGTGTATCCTTGTAAATGAAAACACAGTAAGGCAATAACGCCAACGGCCATCGGGCCGCCTCCCTCCGTACTCACGGTGAGGAACCAAGCCTCACTATCACGTCCAATGGCGTGCGGGGTCAGAGGACCAGAGCGGCGGAAGTGACGCATGTCATGCAGTCACTCGCCCCTTTCTGGTAAGCAGCCAGATAGCACCGCCCCCTACAACGGCATGACGACACGCCATGCGTGCCAGGCAGATGGACAGCGCGCGCTACCCCCAACCCGGAAATGCGCGCACTCCATCTGATACCAGGCCTCGCTTCCATTACAATTATGGAGCGGCAATGAATCAACACGGAAGTGGTTGCGCTCCATCTGAAACCAAGCATCACCTGCATTACAGGGATAAGATGGCAAAAGACATCTATGCCTAATAGATCACAAACAGGGAAAATAAAATCAAAAACGGCACCGTATAAATCATAAAAACCGAAAAGAGGAGGGGGCTTGTCCACACAGTCATACTATACAAAAAATTACAATAACAAATAACAACTTAAAAATACACATCAAAACTTGATTCGGCTCACTAAATAATAGAGCCCCTCAAGTATATATAACTGTATTTTAATAACGAATGTAAAATGAAATAAAAATATAAAAAATCATGAATAAAATAAAAATCGCCCATAGCTATAGAATAGGGAGGACGTCAACCGCTATGATGAGAATCCCAATCTCCATCATACTCCCTAAATACTCCAAAACCAGAGTTCTAGTGGAGGCTAACTCTATACTAAGAGAACCCCAATATTCATCACACTACCCAAATCTCCAGAACCCGAAGTCAATTTGGGGGCTGACACTTTTAGTTTGTAAAACACTCTTCTAAGGGTTATGAGAGAAAAGTAATTTAAACAAAAAACACAGTATTGCAAAAGGGGGGAAATGCATCAAAAATTACACAGAAAGGGTGGGATCCACAGAATGCCAATCGCAATAATGCCCAATTGGAAAATAATGAGTACCTTCTGATATATACCATAAAAATGGACAGAAGCATCCCATTAGGCATTATTAATAAATGCATTGACATCTGTATCGGTGTTCATACCGAAAGGGGTATAGGTTTTAAGCCTATGGATCCAAGACATTTCCAACCGTGAAATCTCTCTGACCAAAGCGCCACCCCTCCAGTGGGGTTTGTACTTGTCGATCCCCATGTATAAAGTATTGGACGGATCTCTACCATGTTTTTCGTCATAGTGCCTGGAAAGGGGATGTTTATCAAAGCCTCGTTTAATGTTGGCAATATGTTCATTCAATCGAACCTTGAGGGCCCTCTTAGTTCTCCCCACATACTGAAGCCCACAGGGACATTGGATGAGGTAAACCACTGCCTCTGAGGCGCATGTAATGAACGGCTCTACTGTGTATCTCCTCTGGGTGCTAGTGGAGACAAATTCAAGGATCTTAGAACTTTTATTTATATTGCAGGAGCACACTTGGCAATTCCTACATCTATAGAACCCTTTAAGGTTCTGAAAGAAGCACCTATCTTTTTCAGGGGGGTTTTGCACACTAGGGGCGACCTTGCTGCCCAATGTGGAAGCTCCTTTAAAGATCACCCTAGGGACTTCCGGTAGAATAGTCCCTAGAGTCTGGTCAGTGGTCAAAACATGCCAATGCCTGCGGATAAGCTGTTTGACCTTCTGATGTTGCATCGAAAAGGTGGTAACAAAGGGTAATGAAAACTGATTCCCATCATCATTTTTTTCCTTATCAACCAATAGGCTAGGCCTGTCTCTATTCCGTGCATTGGAACAGGCCTCAGACAACACTTCTACCGCATACCCCTTTTCCAAAAAACGCTGAGATAATATTTCAGCTTGCTCATCAAATTTAGTAATGTCAGTACAATTTCTCCTTAGGCGCAAATATTGCTCCAGAGGGACCGATCTTAGCCAGGAGTCTAAATGGCAGCTGCCCAAAGGAATATAAGAATTCCTATCAGTAGATTTAAAGAAGTGTGGAGGTGATAAAGCTGTCACCATTAACCCTGATGTTTAGGTCTAAAAAATTTACCCCTTCCTTACTGGCTTCATAACTAAATTTGATGCCTCTCGTGTTGTTATTTAACCCTTCCATAAAATCGTGAAGCTCCCGTTCATCGCCCTCCCAAAGGAGGAGGACGTCATCAATATATCGTGCCCACAGCACTATCTCCGATCGTCTGGGGGAATCGATGACGTCCTCCTCCCACTTGGCCATAAATAGATTGGCCAAGCTGGGGGCATATTTGGCTCCCATGGCAACCCCTTTGTCCTGACGATAAAACTGGTTATCGAACCAGAAATAATTGTGCTTAGCTGCAAAATCTAAGAGGGTCAGAATAAAATCAATCTGGGTCTGAGTCAAACTGGAGTCTCGCTCCAAATAAAATCTAGCGGCTTCAAAACCCAGTTCATGGGGAATAATAGTGTAAAGTGAAGTGACATCAGCTGTCACAAGCCATAAACCTGGTGTTGGTTTAATGGTACTTAACATATTAAGGATTTGTTTGGTGTCCTTCACATATGATGGGGTTCTCTTCACAAGTGGTTGGAGAAAAAAATCTATATACCTGCCCACCCTGGACGTCACCGAGTCGATGCCACTGACTATAGGGCGACCAGGGGGGCAGGTAATACTCTTATGCAACTTGGGGAGATAGTAAATGACTGGGGTTCTGGGGGCCATAGGTATGAGAAAAGACTTTTCCTTCTCCGTGAGGATCCCTCTACGGAAGCCTTCATCAACTAACCCTGTTAATACTTTTTTGTATTTAACCACTGGGTCCCTGCTAAGCAGGGAATAAGTCTCCCTATCATCGGTAATTCGATGCAACTCCTTGAGGTAATCACTCCTATCAAGGATAGCAATACCCCCCCCCCCCCCCCCCCTTGTCTGCAGGTCTGATAACAAGGGACTTATTGTTACAAAGGGAATCCAAACCCTTCTGTAGATCACCCCGAAGTTTATATTTTTTCACCTTCATCTCATCCAAATCCTTAAGTACCAGATCCCTGAAGACCCTAATACTAGGAGCCAGTGTACCTGGGGGATTAAAAAGAGATGCATTGGCCAAACCGGAATGTTGAAAAACCGGTCTCGGCCTATTGTTCTCCTGGATGGGGTTACTCAACATATACCTCTTGATGTTTAATCTGCGGACAAACTTATGCACATCCATGTAGGTCTGAAATTTGCTCAAACACCTTGGTGGAGCAAACTTCAGACCCTTATCCAAAAGCCGTTTTTCAGAATCAGAAAGTGCCTGTGTGCTGAGATTAAAGATGCCCTCACCTAGGGCCTTTTTCGCTTTAATTGATTGTATCTGCCTCCCCCCTCTGACTCCCCTCTTGGTTCTATAGGCCTTTTCAGGCCTCTGTTGTCCCTGGGAAAATCCCACCTGCGATTATTACTGGGGTCATGACTAGGTTGGGAGGGTCTAAACCCCATGTTATGATCCACCCCCCGTGATCTGTTTGGGTGAGGGGTTTGCTGAAAGTCATCCTCTATCTGACTCCCTGTGTATGGGGCTTCAAAGTCTGCCAACGGGAAGAAACGATTTTGGGTCGGGACCCCCCACGGTTGGTTCCTCCTATTGGAGTAGACCGATCTCTCTTGGTCAAACCGATAGGTGGAACCCCATGCTGGATAGTTACCTGATCCTTGGGTTGGGGTGGGTCTCTGATGGTCACTTTGATAGGAGCCCTTATTACCCATGTTCCTATTCTTATTTCTATTTCTCCTATTAGTAGGTCCCCTCCCCTTGGCTGCCCACAAAGGTCTTGGAGTTGGCAAAAAGGAAGTGTCACCTAATGGCTGCCGAGGAATTGTACCCGTATTGCCATAGTTACTCGGTGTATCTCTGGCTCCCTGCACCCATTCTGTGGGATAATGGACTATATTGTCCAAGGGGCAGCCAAGGGGAGGGGACCTACTAATAGGAGAAATAGAAATAAGAATAGGAACATGGGTAATAAGGGCTCCTATCAAAGTGACCATCAGAGACCCACCCCAACCCAAGGATCAGGTAACTATCCAGCATGGGGTTCCAGCTATCGGTTTGACCAAGAGAGATCGGTCTACTCCAATAAAAGGGACAAACCGTGGGGGGTCCCGACCCAAAATCGTTTCTTCCCGTTGGCAGACTTTGAAGCCCCATACACAGGGAGTCAGATAGAGGATGACTTTCAGCAAACCCCTCACCCAAACAGATCACGGGAGGTGGATCATAACATGGGGTTTAGACCCTCCCAACCTAGTCATGACCCCAGTAATAATCGCAGGTGGGATTTTCCCAGGGACAACAGAGGCCTGAAAAGGCCTATAGAACCAAGAGGGGAGTCAGAGGGGGGAGGCGGATACAATCAATTAAAGCGAAAAAGGCCCTAGGTGAGGGCATCTTTAATCTCAGCACACAGGCACTTTCTGATTCTGAAAAACGGCTTTTGGATAAGGGTCTGAAGTTTGCTCCACCAAGGTGTTTGAGCAAATTTCAGACCTACATGGATGTGCATAAGTTTGTCCGCAGATTAAACATCAAGAGGTATATGTTGAGTAACCCCATCCAGGAGAACAATAGGCCGAGACCGGTTTTTCAACATTCCGGTTTGGCCAATGCATCTCTTTTTAATCCCCCAGGTACACTGGCTCCTAGTATTAGGGTCTTCAGGGATCTGGTACTTAAGGATTTGGATGAGATGAAGGTGAAAAAATATAAACTTCGGGGTGATCTACAGAAGGGTTTGGATTCCCTTTGTAACAATAAGTCCCTTGTTATCAGACCTGCAGACAAGGGGGGGGGGGGGGGGTATTGCTATCCTTGATAGGAGTGATTACCTCAAGGAGTTGCATCGAATTACCGATGATAGGGAGACTTATTCCCTGCTTAGCAGGGACCCAGTGGTTAAATACAAAAAAGTATTAACAGGGTTAGTTGATGAAGGCTTCCGTAGAGGGATCCTCACGGAGAAGGAAAAGTCTTTTCTCATACCTATGGCCCCCAGAACCCCAGTCATTTACTATCTCCCCAAGTTGCATAAGAGTATTACCTGCCCCCCTGGTCGCCCTATAGTCAGTGGCATCGACTCGGTGACGTCCAGGGTGGGCAGGTATATAGATTTTTTTCTCCAACCACTTGTGAAGAGAACCCCATCATATGTGAAGGACACCAAACAAATCCTTAATATGTTAAGTACCATTAAACCAACACCAGGTTTATGGCTTGTGACAGCTGATGTCACTTCACTTTACACTATTATTCCCCATGAACTGGGTTTTGAAGCCGCTAGATTTTATTTGGAGCGAGACTCCAGTTTGACTCAGACCCAGATTGATTTTATTCTGACCCTCTTAGATTTTGCAGCTAAGCACAATTATTTCTGGTTCGATAACCAGTTTTATCGTCAGGACAAAGGGGTTGTCATGGGAGCCAAATATGCCCCCAGCTTGGCCAATCTATTTATGGCCAAGTGGGAGGAGGACGTCATCGATTCCCCCAGACGATCGGAGATAGTGCTGTGGGCACGATATATTGATGACGTCCTCCTCCTTTGGGAGGGCGATGAACGGGAGCTTCACGATTTTATGGAAGGGTTAAATAACAACACGAGAGGCATCAAATTTAGTTATGAAGCCAGTAAGGAAGGGGTAAATTTTTTAGACCTAAACATCAGGGTTAATGGTGACAGCTTTATCACCTCCACTTTCTTTAAATCTACTGATAGGAATTCTTATATTCCTTTGGGCAGCTGCCATTTAGACTCCTGGCTAAGATCGGTCCCTCTGGGGCAATATTTGCGCCTAAGGAGAAATTGTACCGACATTACTAAATTTGATGAGCAAGCTGAAATATTATCTCAGCGTTTTTTGGAAAAGGGGTATGCGGTAGAAGTGTTGTCTGAGGCCTGTTCCAATGCACGGAATAGAGACAGGCCTAGCCTATTGGTTGATAAGGAAAAAAATGATGATGGGAATCAGTTTTCATTACCCTTTGTTACCACCTTTTCGATGCAACATCAGAAGGTCAAACAGCTTATCCGCAGGCATTGGCATGTTTTGACCACTGACCAGACTCTAGGGACTATTCTACCGGAAGTCCCTAGGGTGATCTTTAAAGGAGCTTCCACATTGGGCAGCAAGGTCGCCCCTAGTGTGCAAAACCCCCCTGAAAAAGATAGGTGCTTCTTTCAGAACCTTAAAGGGTTCTATAGATGTAGGAATTGCCAAGTGTGCTCCTGCAATATAAATAAAAGTTCTAAGATCCTTGAATTTGTCTCCACTAGCACCCAGAGGAGATACACAGTAGAGCCGTTCATTACATGCTCCTCAGAGGCAGTGGTTTACCTCATCCAATGTCCCTGTGGGCTTCAGTATGTGGGGAGAACTAAGAGGGCCCTCAAGGTTCGATTGAATGAACATATTGCCAACATTAAATGAGGCTTTGATAAACATCCCCTTTCCAGGCACTATGACGAAAAACATGGTAGAGATCCGTCCAATACTTTATACATGGGGATCGACAAGTACAAACCCCACTGGAGGGGTGGCGCTTTGGTCAGAGAGATTTCACGGTTGGAAATGTCTTGGAGCCATAGGCTTAAAACCTATACCCCTTTCGGTATGAACACCGATACAGATGTCAATGCATTTATTAATAATGCCTAATGGGATGCTTCTGTCCATTTTTATGGCATATATCAGAAGGTACTCATTATTTTCCAATTGGGCATTATTGCGATTGGCATTCTGTGGATCCCACCCTTTCTGTGTAATTTTTGATGCATTTCCCCCCTTTTGCAATACTGTGTTTTTTGTTTAAATTACTTTTCTCTCATAACCCTTAGAAGAGTGTTTTACAAACTAAAAGTGTCAGCCCCCAAATTGACTTCGGGTTCTGGAGATTTGGGTAGTGTGATGAATATTGGGGTTCTCTTAGTATAGAGTTAGCCACCACTAGAACTCTGGTTTTGGAGTATTTAGGGAGTATGATGGAGATTGGGATTCTCATCATAGCGGTTGACGTCCTCCCTATTCTATAGCTATGGGCGATTTTTATTTTATTCATGATTTTTTTATATTTTTATTTCATTTTACATTCGTTATTAAAATACAGTTATATATACTTGAGGGGCTCTATTATTTAGTGAGCCGAATCAAGTTTTGATGTGTATTTTTAAGTTGTTATTTGTTATTGTAATTTTTTGTATAGTATGACTGTGTGGACAAGCCCCCTCCTCTTTTCGGTTTTTATGATTTATACGGTGCCGTTTTTGATTTTATTTTCCCTGTTTGTGATCTATTAGGCATAGATGTCTTTTGCCATCTTATCCCTGTAATGCAGGTGATGCTTGGTTTCAGATGGAGCGCAACCACTTCCGTGTTGATTCATTGCCGCTCCATAATTGTAATGGAAGCGAGGCCTGGTATCAGATGGAGTGCGCGCATTTCCGGGTTGGGGGTAGCGCGCGCTGTCCATCTGCCTGGCACGCATGGCGTGTCGTCATGCCGTTGTAGGGGGCGGTGCTATCTGGCTGCTTACCAGAAAGGGGCGAGTGACTGCATGACATGCGTCACTTCCGCCGCTCTGGTCCTCTGACCCCGCACGCCATTGGACGTGATAGTGAGGCTTGGTTCCTCACCGTGAGTACGGAGGGAGGCGGCCCGATGGCTGTTGGCGTTATTGCCTTACTGTGTTTTCATTTACAAGGATACACATCGGTTAGCGTTCTCCCCCTTTTATGTGTATGTGGTCCATATCATTTAGTGCGTTTATTCGATTTATTGGTTCACAATCCATATGCCACCCTTCCGGTTTGACCCCGGAAGTGAATTATGCCTGTACAAGGGAGGAGGTGGCTTGTGCTAGTCATTAATTATATAATGGAGGCAATGTGGCGTGTCACCCATACCCCAGACGACGTGACTCTTTCACGAAACGCGTTGGGTGGCGTGACACGCTTTTTTGCCTCAATTGAACTGGTACCGGAAGGGATATCGTTTGAGCTCGCGATCGGCCGACGCCTGCCCAATTTTGATGATATGCCCTGTGTTTCCTTACGTCTGTAAGTGTATTTCCTTTTACTTTTGTGGTTTTATTAAACGATTTTACACTATTTGGAGTATTTTCTCTTTCTATGGCGGACCTTTTTGATTCTCCAATGAAATACATATGAGTCCTGCTCCATAAAGTGCTTTCCCCTGGTTTGGATGGTTCAAGGCTGGCGTATCCCCCAATCTGGTTTACGGTAGAAAGTTCCATTGGGATCATTCAAGATTGACCTATCTTCTGACCTGATTTGTGATAAGCGCTCCTTACTGGGGCATCTGGTAAGGGGCTAGGGCTATCTGTTTGGTGGAGGTACACCTGGTCTGGTCTTGCGCCAATCCATAGGGCTTTGGATTGGACCTTCTTCATTCAACACGTGGTGTTTATATTTGGACTCACACAAGGACTTTCTAATATTGTCACATTTATGTCATTTGATTTTTTCACAATGTATAGTCACATTGGATTCAATTTCACATGTTTTCTTTTTTGAATGCTTGGTATCACAGACCCAGCATTACTTATTTAATTTTAGGGTTTATGGTGAATGAGGGTCACTGTATATGTTTACTTTATAAGTTGTAGGCATTATATATATTTTTTTGTCACTTGTAGTTTTTAGATTTTAAAGCCATATAAAACATTTTTTTGGGGTGACTTATATCCTAATAGAAATATTAGGGATTGCGCAGTTCTCTCCTTTTTTTCTTATAACAAAAGTGAGAGTGAGGGCAACGACAGGGTTAAGGAATGACGCTGGGAGAAGAGGGGGAGGAGCCTTGGGAAAATAACTGAAGGGGGAGCAGGGATATTAATAGCGTGAGTGGGGACTAGCAGCAAGCGAGGAGAGCAGAACTGAGAGGAAGTTTGAGCTGAGAGGTAGTTGTGTGGGGACAGCGGTGATAGTCTGGGTCAGTCAGCGTTTGGGGCATAGGTACGTACAGAGTCTCCATGTGTGTTGTTTGCGGACTTTACTTTACACATGGCAAATGTGGATACCTTGCTAGCACACCTGCGGGCAGCTGCTGCATCCATGGGGACTGAATGGCTGCAAAGCCAAGTATGGACCATCACGCGGGACGTGGTGGGGGGGTCACCAGCGGGGGGGGGGATGAGACTCCACGTGCTCGGAGGTCCAGACTTCCGGAGCGATTTTCTCCTGGCCCCTCCACCAGAGCTCAGTGCCTCCCCAGGAGCCCGGTAACGGACCAGCTGCCCCCAAAAGGGCAGCTACCTCAGCAGCTGGGGGGACCAGGCAGAATCCTCCACATCGGAGAAGCTCGGAGGCAGGGCTTCGGGACAAGATGGCGCCCGCTCCCCACCTGACCTGAGAGGGAGAACGGTTTCCCCTTCCACTCCAGTGCTGAAGCACAGGGGGAAACCTGGTGCAGGAGATGCAGCGTCACACCTGCAAGGAAGCTACCAGACGCTGCTGGCAGGAGAAGACTGGTGGGGACCATGCAGAGCCAGATTGCAGCCTCCACATGCAACAGGGCTGGGGATGGTTGGGCCAATGGGAGAGGGAGAGCCACGCCGCAATATGAAGCCATGGCCTCTAAGCGCGAGTTGCCTGGGGGGGCTGATTATGCCTATGCTACCAACGGCAGATGTGAGGTCAGAGGGCGAGCTGTCGGGACCGGATTAGGAGGTCCACAGAGGCAACAAGTCGGCAGGAGCATCCGGAGTTGCGGCTGAGGGGAACAGGCCCAGGCAGCCAGGTAAGTCCTTGAATTTATCTCTCACTGCTTTGAATGCGGCATTGAGCAGAATACTTGATGTTGATGGGGGGGAACACGGAGGTTAGAGCGGAAGCAGGGACGGAGGTGGTGGTTGGCCCATGGGGGGTGGGCAGTCAGCCTGCCACCCAAGGGACACAGGAGCCATTGCAGGCTTTGCTGGGGGGACTGAAAAATTTGATTCAGTGTTTTGTGGTAAACACGCAGGGTCGGGGGACAGGGGGACAAGACCGGGGCAGGTGCACAGCCGGTGGCAGGTACACAGCCGGTGACAAGTACACAGCTGGTGGTGGCAGCGGAACCTCAGACTTCGACATCGGGGGCTGGCTTAGTAAGTATAACATGGCAGAAGGCTGCGGAGACAACATCAACGGCGAAGGTTGATGTGGTTAGGCTGGTGGATGCAGCAAAGTGCGAAGTATACGTGTGCTACGAGGGTCACACCTGAAACAGGAGGTGAGGGACAAGTTTGGAAAGGGTGAGTGTGTGGAGATATTTTCCCTGCTGCCCCTCGAGAAGTTTAACCTGGATAGGGTCAAGCCCAACGACTCAAATAAGGATGACGAAGAGAAGAGGAGGTATCTTCTGATACCCCGGACGTTCACGAATTGGTTGCAGGCTTTCGCCATAATGGCCAGCGTGATAGGTGAGAAGTCCCCAGAACACTGCTCAGCGTTGTTCTGTTATATGGACGCCATTGGGGAGGCTCATAGGATGTATGGTGGAAAAGCGTGGCTGCGTTATGACGAGCAGTTCAGGCAATGGAGAGAGCAGTTTGTCCGGATATCAGGTGGGACCACAAGGATATCAGCCTGTGGATGCGCTTGATGTCATCAGCTAGGGCCCCAATCAGTTTTTTCGGGGGGGGGGGGGGGTTGGGGCAACTCCCGCCTCTGGACTTCCGGCTGGAAAGAAATGGGGGGTATGCTGGCAATTTAACGAAGGGTCCTGTAAATTTGGGGGGTCCTGTCGTTTCAGACATGAGTGCTCCGGTTGCAGGGGTAATCACACCCTGCCCTGTTGATTCAAAAAAGGCAAGCATGCCGGCGAGACTGCTTACAAGAGGGATAACCCCGGTGAAGGTGGAAAGGATGCAGCCTTTCCTAAGTAGGTACCCAGATAAGGAAGCTGCGCGGGTGTTGGGGGAGGGGTTTTCGGTAGGTTTTAAGATTCTCTGTTCATTGGCGGTGGTTCCGCCGATGGCACGGAACTTGAGCTCGGCGCTGCAGAATCCGGAGGTGGTTTCGGAGAAGTTGGTAAAGGAGGTGGCTTTAGGTCGGATGGGCGGGCCTACTCCGGGTGGCCATTGCCAGATTTGGTGGTGTCACCTTTAAGGGTGGTGCCTAAGAAGGAACTGAACAAGTTTTGACTTATTCATCACCTCTCCTTTCCGAAAGGGGGTTCGGTGAATGATGCAATAGACCCTGAGGCTTGCACGGTGTCATACACATCCTTCAACGCTGCGGTGGGTTGGGTTAGACATTATGGGCGGGGGGCACTCATGGCAAAATCGGACATTGAGTCAGCATTTCGACTGCTGCCGGTACACCCAGAGAGCTTTTGCCTTTTTTGCCTGTTTGCTCATGGGTTGTTCCATCTCATGCGCCTTGTTTGAACTATTCAGTTCATTCCTGGAATGGGTGGTGAGGGATGTGTCTGGCTGGGTATCTGTCATACATTATTTGGACAACTTTCTTGTGGTGGGTTCCCCTTCCTCCAATGTGTGTGCGATCCTCTTGGCCACGTTGCAGCACATTGCATAAAAATGTGGGGTCCCGCTGGCGGCAGATAAGACGGAAGGTCCGGCGACAGTACTGAGTTTCTTGGGCATCGAGATAGACACTGTCGCCATGGAATGAGGGTTGCCGCTAGACAAGGTGAAAGGGCTCAAGGTGGAAATTAGGGAGTTGGTAGGGCTGAGGAAAGTGCAACTTCAGAAGTTGCAGTCGGTATTGGGCAAGTTGAACTTCGCTTGCCGCATTATTCTGATGGGGAGGGCTTTTTGCAGACAGCTGTCAGAGGCCACAGCAGGGGTGCAGGTTCCGACCCATTTCGTTCGATTGACCAGGGAGCACAAGGAGGACTTAACGGTTTGGCACGCGTTCCTGGAGTCATACAATGGCAGATCTGTTTGGATAGATGGGCCGGTAAGTAACTTCAATCTGGAGTTGGTAACAGATGCGGCGGGGTCAACAGGCTATGGGGCTGCCTTCCAGGGTCAGTGGAGTGCGGAGGCTTGGCCACGGTGGTGGGTGGAGGCAGGATTCATGCGGAACCTGGTGTTGCTGGAGTTATTTCCGGTGGTGCTGGTGGTGGAATTATGAGGAACGGCATGTCGGAATTTAAAGATCAGGTTGAACTGCGATAACATGGGGGTGGTGCAAGTAATTAATCGGGTCTCGGCTTCTTCGCAGCCAGTGATCCAGCTACTGCGCCACCTAGTGTTACTGTGTTTGCAGCTGACCATTTTTATGTATGCCGTCCATATTCCGGGTGTGGAAAATAACTTGGCCGATTCCTTGTCTCGGTTTCAGTGGCAGAGATTCAGGGACTTGGCTCCGGCCACAGAGAAGGAAGGGATCCCCTGTCCAGGGTGGCTTTGGGAGATTGTATTGGAGTTGCCGCGGGATGGATCAGGAGGTCGGTGAGCAGAGCTACTTGGTCGGCATACAATAAAGTATGGAGGGAGTGGTTAGCTTTTACATGGCTGGCGGGTGCCGAGCTGGGGAGGGGGCGACCAGGGTCTTTTGGTACTGTACTTTGCATCTAGGCAGATGGAAAGGTTGGGGTCGATATCGGCCATATGGGTGAAACAAGCCCTGAAGGGGTACCGGAAAGGTCATCCACAGAGGGATATGAGAAGACCGGTGTCTTTTTCCATTCTTCAGGTCATTTGTGACAAATTTGGCGGGCTGTGCGAGTCGGGTTACGAAGTACGGTTGTTCCGTGCGGCTTTTTCGCTTGTGTTTTTTGGAGCGTTTCGTGTGGGGGAACTGGTCCGTCCAGCAAAAAAGGCCGGGGGAGGCCTGCTGTGGCAAGACATGGATTTAAGGGAAGGTAGGGTTCTGTTGAAGCTATGCAGGTCAAAAACTGATCAAATGGGTAGGGGTGTGGACATATGGTTGTATGCCTTACCGCGGTTAGCGGTTTGTCCGGTGCGGGTGGTAGCAGAATTTGTGCAGATTAGACCCGGGGGGGGGGGGGGGGGTATGGCTCATTGCTGGTACATGGTGATGGGACCTTTTTATCCAGGTTCCAATTTGTGGCAGTGTTTCGGAGTTAGAGAGTTCACAATTTGCCTTACACTCCTTCCACATTGGGGCGGCCACAAAGGCCAGATGTGGGTTTGGATGAGGATGCGGTTAAGAGCATTAGGAGGTGGGAATCAATACGGTTCAGGATTTATGTATGCCCACACTTGTTGTCAGAAGGGTTTTCATTAAAAAAAAATCAAAAAAAGAACATGGATGAAATGTGGGGCTTGAGCCAAAAAAAAAAAATCAAAAAAAAAAAATTGGGTGGTAAGTTGTGGGTGTTGGTGACTGTTGTTTAGATTGCTTTGTTCTGTCATTTCAGATGGAAGTCATACATGCCTCATCTGGATACTAGGGCATTCTTATGTTTTTTGGGGAGCCAGGAGAGCAGATGTCAGGCCAGTGGGCAGACAGCTCTCGCAGAGAGGCATGCATCAGGTGGTTGGTGATCCTGGGGATGAAATGGAGCAGAGTGGTGCCGGAAGTACAACGGTACGCTAGCCTGGATAGGCCACCGGATGTGTTGGTGCTGCATGTGGGAGGAAATGACTTGGGGGTTAGGTCTACCAGGGATCTGATTGCAGATGTCAAGTGCGATTTTTTGATGCTTTGCAGGACTTTTCCAGGGATGGTACTGGTTTGGTCTGACATAATCGTGCGCACCGCTTGGCGGATGGCAAGATCGGTAGTCAGGCTCAATAAAGCTTGTATAAAAGTGAACAAGGCCCTGGGAAGATTTGTGACTAAAAATGGGGGTTTGGTGATTCGGCAAACGGAGTTGGAGGTTAATGTGGGCATGTACTTACGGGGAATGGGGTACACCTATCGGCGGTGGGGATTGATCTTTGGGCTTTAGGACTGCAAGACGGGATTGAACGGGCCCTGCAGGTGTGGAGGGGCCCTTAAGGCTAAGGGGGTCATCCTTGCGGGCTCTGGCGTTGTCTTTGGTCTTTGATGGTGGCAAGAAAACAGATGTGATGGAAGTGGTGGGGGGCTCATAGGTGGTATGCATGGGCATCCGCAGAACTTTTTCCAAGGGGGGGCATCATTTTAAGGCCGCTCATGCTCCGCCCCTTTTCGACAATCTCATGAAAACCTTTCCTCTGGTAATACGTATGTGTTATATAACAGATAATTCATCTTCACTTTGTATTGGAAGTTACTCTGGCGGCTGTGTTCCATGCCCATATAGTCTAGAGAATGTACATCTTTTTACATTGTGATACATCTGTTGTGGCCATATTTTGATCTCATACTGTCACTGTATAGGCTATTTTCATAAAGATAAAAATATGGCAACAAGAGATGTATTGCAATGTAAAAAGATGTACATTCTCTAGGCTATATGGGCATGGTACGCAGCCACCTGAGTAACCTTGCGGACGCCCATGCTTTCAAAAACCAGCCCTGGAAAATTTTTTATACCAGCCTCACAGCATTATTATAGCAAGAACAGGGGAGGAGAGAACTGTGGGGGGGGGGGGGGGCAGGAGAGTGTGGTGGTGGAGGAGAGCACTGGGGGGGGGGGGGCAGGAGAGTGTGGTGGTGGTGGAGAGCACTGAGGGGAGGGGGCAGGAGAGTGTGGTGGTGGAGGAGAGCACTGGGGGGGGCAGGAGCCTGTGGTGGTGGAGGAGAGCACTGGGGGGGGGCAGGAGAGTGTGGTGGTGGAGGAGAGCACTGGGGGGGGGGCAGGAGAGTGTGGTGGGGGAGGAGAGCACTGGGGGGGAGGAGAGTGTGGTGGTGGAGGAGAGCACTGGCGGGGGGCAGGAGAGTGTGGTGGTGGAGGAGAGCACTGAGGGGGCAGGAGCCTGTGGTGGTGGAGGAGAGCACTGGGGGGGGCAGGAGAGTGTGGTGGTGGAGGTGAGCACTGGGGGGGGGGCAGGAGAGTGTGGTGGTGGAGGAGAGCACTGGGGGGCAGGAGAGTGTGGTGGTGGAGGAGAGCACTGGGGGGGGGGGGGGGGCAGGAAGCACAAGGTGAACTGGGGACAGTAAAATAAGTAGGATAGGAGAATTGGCAGGGGGCCCCCTGCAGCCCCCCCCCCATCCTCCTATCCAGGCACTGTGGCACACAGGGTGGGCTGTACCTGCAGCATCTCCTCCTATGGATAAAAGCGCTGGCTGGCTCTGTGTTCGGCGGCACTCTGTAACATGGCCCCGCCCCCCCCAGACCGGCTCGTGTGATAGGCGGAACGTTGATTCTCTCTACTATCACACGAGCAGGTCTGGGGGGGCGGGGCCATGTTACAGAGTGGCCGCCGAACACAGAGGCAGCCAACTCTGTGATCCAGAGGAGAGAGCGGAGGATGCAGCCGCCTGCAGACTCAGTAAAAAAAATGCAGCATGGCGGCGGCTGCAACACCTTGGGGATTCCAGGGGGGGGCACTTGACCCCCCTTGCCCCCTGCTGCAGACGCCCATTGTGGTATGTGCTCCCTTTTGGTGTATTCCAATGGAAGGGTAGGCTGGAATACGGGATTGGTTGCACTGCGGGAAAGGAGGTTGTCTCCGGGCTGATAAATGGCCGGAGGCCTGGTATGGTAAAATTTGGTACCGCAGTGTACTGGTGGAAAGTGTTAAGTGGAAAAAGTGAAGTCAGGGTACCATCAAAGACCAATGGACTGGGAGTTTGAAATTGCCGTTACAAAATGGTGTTATATATTTAATTAAAGTTATTTAAGTTTTGGTTTGAATATTTGTTAGTGAAGGCTGCTATGGCCATTTACACTCCAAACTCCTGTGTGGTCTATTCATTGGAGGGAAGAGGGGAAGGTAAAAGGGGGGGGGGGGGGTATTTGGTAAAAGGAGGGTTGGAGGAGGTAAGGTGGTTACGGGAGAGTTGATGATATATTGAATACATTGGTCATGCATCTCCATTGTCTCTGCTGTCAGTGCAGGGCAGGCAGGGATCTGTGAGACCCGCCAAGAGGAAAGCTGTCCTTGTAAAAACAGAAGGCTTCTGTGACAGTGGTGAGTGGCGAGAAAAAGGTGAGAGCCAGAGGTGACAGAATTGAGTTCTGCCATGTTTTAGCTGAAAAAAAGTCTGAGGCGCAAGGGTCACATGAAATGGCCCGGGGGACCGGATTCGGCGTACGGGCCTTGTGTTTGGCACATGTCCCCAAGACTAAAACAAATATTTAACAATTGCATTGTGCAGTTCCCAGGAAATAAGGAGAACTTCTAAAGTTAGGAGACATTCCAGGCAATTTACTAAGCTTAACATGTCATTATAATGGTGCAGGAAGCTGTCAGAAATGGCATGCACCATTATAACAGAGCAGATAGAGCTATTTTAGGTATGTCTGCACAACCCGCACCAGTTTAAATTTTAGAGTGAAATAGAAACTAGTACAGATCTGCACCTGATTAATAAAGGGAATGCAGCAGTTTTCCATATAGAAGACTGCCACAGATTCACACCAGGTGTAAATGGGATGCAAGCTGTGTCAGCAGACAATACACATCCTTCTCTCTGCTCATGCAAAGCTTACACTGCATGAGCAGAGCTGGCAAGTTTAAAATATTACTAGACAACATTTTTTTTTAAATTTTGGATACAGAGGAGAGGGCTTACAACCCTTGGCAGTTTTTAATGCTGCCCGTTTCCCTGTTAAGGAGATTCACCCCCTCAATTTGTCCTGTTTACCATTATCATTGAAAGTGAAAGTAAAAGAAAATCCAAATGTTGTCCGAAGAAAAGTAATAGCGGGGAAATCTTCCCATTGGGGTACTTGTCCCCAAGGGATTGCCTTAATTTGCAGGGATTTCCTCCCCATTCCTGATTTGGCTATGGGACAAGTGATGGGAAATCTACACAATGGGAATAAAAAAAAAAAATCTGACTGGTTATTTTGCCTGTAGTTCTTCTTTAGAAACCCTCCTACTCCCTCTGCTCTGAGCCAAATGGTGGGCATGGAAGGCAGAGAGATCGGAGCCAGCAGCTCCAGTTATATGTTCTCTGTGCTGTGAAAGCTACAGAACAGGTAACTGATCACGCCTGATTAACAGATGGGTTTGGGATTGATACATCAAATGATAATATTCTTTTAAAAAGCCTTTATTTTTTCTCCACATTTACATGCAAACCAAGCAGTCCAACAAATTGGGTTGGCACGGACTATAACGCTGCCAGGGGCTCTTACAAAAAGTATCTTTGGTAACTAATGCAATAAAATAAAAATACATTTAAAATGTCTTAGAGGCAAAATCAGTGTAAAGATTTGATAAATTAAATTAAAGGCCTACATAGAGTCTAGTAATGGTAAAAAAAATAATGGAATGTAAGAAAAGAAATTAATGTTTTTCTTGTATTAATATTAAATGTTATATTATTATGAAAGGCAATATATTTGTGGGAATATCATTGCCCTAAGCATTTATATCCCTAAACTAAATTTGGTGCTGCATAATTGTAGTCATTCTGAGTTATAGTTGCTAGGTCTACTTTCTGTGGATTTTCCCTAAGCAGCTGGCGATTCAGTAACCTTGATTATAAATATTTATGTCTCCCTGGCCAAACACTGAGAAGTTTATTGCCAATGATGCATGCTGGGAGAGGGTGTAAATATTTGTGGTGACCTTAGAAAGTTTCTTGCCTCCAAAGCTCTGCGTGGGGAGGGTGTGTGCTGCTGCGTGTACTTTCATAGTCTTTAATCGTGTTTTTACCACGATTTTATCATGTTTTTGCCGCGATTTGCGGTTTGTATTTTTTTTCTTTTTATGCTGTATATAGCTGGTTGCTAAGAAGAAGGGGGCAGGGAAGCCTTAACAACCGAGTCATCAGCTATCAGCTTCCCTGCTGACAGCTGAATGAAAAAAAAAGTTTTTTGTGAAAAAACAAAACAGCGTGGATTCCCCATCCATACCAGGCCCTTGGGTCTAGCATGGATTCGGAGGGGACACCCCCCCCCCCCCCACACTAACATTTTTAAAAAAATGGTGTGGCCCCTCCCCCTAAAATCCATACCAGACCCTTATCTGAACATGCAGCCCAGCAGGTAAGGAAAGGGACAAGCGAGCGCCCCCACCTCAACATGGAAAGGGGTGGTGGGGACAAGGTCCTCTTCCTGACATCCCTGGCTGGTGGTTGCAGATCTGCGGGCGGGGGGCTTATCGGAGTCTGGAAGCCCCCTTTACCAATGGGACCCCCAGATCCCGGCTTCCCCCCTATGTGAATGAGTAGGGGGTACCCCTACCCATTCACCTAAAAAAAGTGTTGTGTGAAAAAAATACAGCAGACAGTTTTTGAGAAGTCTTTTATTAACCACATGCCAAAGTGCAGTTGTACAGAGTATGAACAGATGATCTGTTATCTCCTCTGCACAGCCCCCATTCCCCTTCGGTTAGAATACAAACTAGGACATACTTAACCCCTTCACTGCCTCCTAGTGCCAGTGACATTTTTACAGTAATCAACGCATTTTTAATCGCTGTATTAATGCCAACGGTCCCAAAAATGTGTCAAAATTGTCCAACGTGTCCGCCATAATGTCGCAGTCACTATAACAATCGCAGATCACTGCCATTACTAGTAAAGAAAAAAATATATAAATAAAAATGCTATAAATCTATCTCCTGTTTTGTAGACGCTATAACTTTTGCATAAACCAATCAATATACGCTTATTGTGATTTTTTTTACCAAAAATATGTAGAAGAATACATATCGGCCTAAACTGAGGAAAACATTTTTTTATATATATTCATGGGGATCTTTATTATAGCAAAAAGTAAAACATTTTTTTCAAAATTGACTCTCTTTTTTTGTTTATAGCGCAAAAAATCAAAAACGCAGAGGTGATCAAATACCACCAAAAGAAAGCTCTATTTGTGGGAAAAAATGGACGTCAATTTTGTTTGGGTGTAACGTCGCACGGCCGCGCAATTGTCAGTTAAAGCGATGTTGTGCCAAATCGCAAAAAGTGCTCTGGTAAGGAAGGGGCTGAAGCGGTTAAAAATTTCTTCTTCCTCTGGTCTTCCTGCATGTTCTCCTGCTTCTTCCTCCTCAGGACTTCTCCTTCTCCCCCTTCTTCTTCCACGGGGAAGAAGAAGATATTTTTTAATAAAAGACTTGTCAAAAACTGTCTACTGTATTTTTACATGACTTACACTACTTTTTTTGGTGAATGGGTAGAGGTACAATGTACCCCATACTCATTCACATAGAGGGGGAAGCCAGGATTTGGGGGCTGCCTTGTTAAAGGGGCTTTCAGATTCCGATAAGCCCCCTGCCCACAGACCCTGACAACCACAGGCTAAGGTTGTCGGGAAGAGACCCTTGTCCCCATCAACATGGGGACAAGATGCTTTGGGGTGGGGGGGGGCGTCGTCCCACCAAGAGTCAAGGAGTAGGCCTTGAGGTGAAATTGTAGCCTACCAAGCAACCTGGAGGTCCGTAACAAACTTCAGGGGTGCTACATATTGTTTCTGGGAACTGATCTGACTGCCCTTTGGGGCTCTGAAAGGTTTTTGTTCCTTCCTGTGTGGCAATATTAGTATCAGTTACCAAGGGGGGTTTATTTTGCATTCCTCTCTGGGCCATATTATGATCTGTGCACCAGTGGAAAGGGATGTGCTTACAGGTGGTTTGTGCAATGCCATGCAACCAGACTGTTCAAATCAGTCAAGTGGGCAGCTGCATGGATCTTCATGTGTATCCTTCAATGTACATTCCATCTGTGTTCTGCGCCATGCTTTGGCCCCGCACCAAAGTACAAGGGGGGTTGTCTGAAGATCTGTGCAGCCGTCCGGCTCTCATTGATATGAATAGATTGACTTCATCAGGCTGCACAGACCACCTGTGCCTCCTGGGTGGGTAAACATGACCCTCTGCACAGGTTTACTGATGAGTGAATGAGGCCAAATGCTGGGTACACACAAGCCGAAAATTGGCCAAAAACTGGCCGACTTTCAGTCCATGTGTACAGCTCCCTGTCTGACAGAATCCAGTCTCTCGACTTCTTTTGAACAGGCATGCTGGAAACCTGGTTTCCCTGTTAGAACAAAATAGCACAGCAGGTGAGACCAATGTACTAATATTGCTTGTGTTAGTACAGTGATCTGCCAGTTTTCTTTTTTCTTTCAGCCCTCTGGGTTGAATGGAAAAAAAACATAGGGGCTGATTTACTAAGATGAATGCGCTGCACCGGTTCATACCTCAATTTGTGCGCCAGATAAATTATCAAGTGAGCGTATGAACCGGTGCACGCATAAGCGCAACACATAATATGCTGGCGCAATTCATAATAACGCACGCTGTATCATTAACAGCCCATTCACACAGGGGCAACACGACTTCCAGCGCGACTTTGGGAGGCAACATGGACACGACATGAGTGTGAATCAAAGCGCAACTTAGGGTGACTTACAACATGACTTTAAGTCGCCCCCAGGCCAGGCGACTTTAATAAAAAAAAAACTGGCATGGGTTCCCTTCCAAGAGCATACCAGGCCCTTCTGGTCTGGTATGGATATTAAGGGGAACCCCGCGTCAAAAAAAAAATGGCGTGGGGGTCCCCCTCAAAATCCATACCAGGCCCTTTAGGGCTGGTATGGATATTAAGGGGAACCCAGCACCATAATTTTTCTGGCCGGTGGTTGTGGGGGTCTGCAGGCGGGGGGCTTATTGGAATCTGGAAGCCCCCTTTAACAAGGGGACCCCCATATGCCGGTCTCCCCCGCTGTGTGAAATGGTAAGGGGGTAGAAAAGTACCCCTACCATTTCACCAAAAAAGTGACACATACATATACACACATACACACACACACACACACACACACACACACACACACACACACACACACACACACACACACACACACGGATATAGACTCATGTAAATAGATGTGGATATAAGCATGAATACACACATATGTGTGTGGTATAAAATATTTGTTTATGCTCCATTGGTGAACTCACACAATCACCTCTTTCTGCTTATGCAAGAATGTATCAAATGTATAGGCTTAATAATGATGATCTAAAATAAGTACATTAATAAAAATATACATATAAACAACCATAGTATTAAAATAAAAGCCGCTTATACTTGGTATCATAATTCAATAGCATGAATCATATGAACATATCAGCACTTAAAAACGACACCAAAATCTATAATGTGGACTAATGGACATCTATAGCTCTGCTTCGTTCTGTTTATACCAGACTCATTTAAAGTAGGTGAATAAACTATTCTACAAAATATACGTATCAAATATCATTAATAAGATTCTCAGAACGCTCCAGAAGACGAAGAGAAGATGTTCATATAAAATTAAAATTAAACTCAAATCTAGATTCACATCTAGATCTGGGTTTAAACAGAACCCTTACTTTTTAATTGTTGGCCTATATGACCAGGACCTGAGTAATATAAGAGGTTTAGGTAAATTACTACAACACAGGCGGTACTGATAATAGACCACTGTGCCAATGCTAAACTATAGCAAACAGGTTGATGGACTAAATCCCTTTCTGCAGACAATAGCTAACAACCTAAAAAATAAACAAATTGTGTATGGATTGGAGACTGTTCTCATGTTGTAAACACTGCCGTATACCCAGGCAAACAAGCCTGATATCAATCGGCCAGTTATATCCAGAAGACAGCCTCGATCATCCCCACACACAATACAATCACCTAAAATACGATAGCGGCAAATAAATCCTCAGTAAAGTACTCTGTAAAAGTACTAAATACTCGATAAAAGACCCCCTAACTAGAGGATAAAACCATATCTAATGAAGGTGAAAAAATTGATTTAGTGATGAAACAATGATAATGGACATAAACAAAAACCATAAAAAAGACCCAAAATCAGTCAAAAAGGAAAATGCCCTGCATGACTAAAAGCACGAATAGTGAAACCAAACCAAAATAAGATAAAATTCATGAATTGAATTAAATTAAATGAGCCGTGTACAACTTAAATCCAATTGATGGACCCACATGTTGACATTGTTTTAACTTAAAAAGATATGTTGGCCTGATGACCAATATGAATCAACCTGGTACAACCAGGGACCACACAATCATATAACATACAACTGTGTATAATATATTTAGACAGGACTTAGCATGGTTACATTCATAGGTAGTGTGCCGTTCATAATAGTGAAACACTAGCCACACTAAAACCTGATGGAGTACAAGTACACTAAAGACTGTGTATTCTTCAACCGATCATGTCCAAATGACCGCCTCAATCCCCATACATCACACAATCGCATATAAAAATAGCCAATGAGTAAAGTTGGTTAATAGGTTAGAATGGTGATCAACTAACGACCAAAGAGGAAAACACCACCTCTGGTTGAGATGGTTAAACCATACCAATACTGAAACCATAGTGAAAACATAAATAATATATGCCAGTGTAACAAAGGGGAGAAGCACAACAAAAAGCGAAGGTGATGCATATTAGATTAATAGAAGACATAACTAGAATAATTTTATAAATACGTATACCCCTGTTGTCAAAACATACATGTGTGTTTGCCCGATGTCTAGTGTTGATCCACCAAAAGACAACTATACACCATAAAATTGTGTGTAATGTAGCTGGCAAGCAGGACATTCCTAAATTGCTAGATAATGGGTCATTCGTAATAGTGGGAAACATCCCATTCAAAGTCCTGACGGAATTCTTGTAGGCAAAGAGAAGATCCAAAATACTGGATAGAAATGCTTGATGTATACTTGAAATTAACTAGTTTCCAGTTTTTAGCAACATTGGTAGATCTGTTCCTTTCAATGTCATACAAATGGTCGTGCAACCGATCTTTCAATCGGCATGTAGTATGACCCACATATTGAATATGACAGACTTCACGTGTGATTAGGTACACCAAGAACTGAGTGTTGAAATTAATAAATGATAAGATGTCAAAAGTTTTGCCACTAATGCAAGACTGCACACACTTGCCCTTCTTAATGTGGTGACAATAATTGCAACCTTTGATACCACATTTAAAATTCCCCCTAAAGTGCAACCAGTTGGATCCCGGTTGTGTATGCGGAAACAAACTAGGTAAAAGAGAGCCACTCAGCGTGGGTGCTCTTCGGGATACCGACCTGATGCCTTTAGAGAGAATTTCATGATAGACAGAGTAATTATGTAAAGTCGGAAGATATTTAATGACTGTACTCTTGATTTTGGTTTACTCTAAACTGTAGGGTGTAGAGAAGATAGGAACATTACTAAAGGTCAATGAATATTTGTGATTTTTACGTGTTTTCTTATTAGTATTGTCCAAATGTAAAACTTCTCTAGTAATTTCGCTAGCAGCAAGAAAAACCTTGTTGACTATTTTGTCTGGATAACCCCTGTCTTTGGCTCATGTCTGTGCCTTCTCTCCTAAAATTGTCTGGTGTACTACATAAACGTTTTAATCTAAGAAACTGTCCATATGGTACACCTCTAATTGTGTGACCTGGATGGGCAGAATCTGCTCTCAAGTGTTCATTGCCTGCCGTGGGCTTTCTATGTAATCCGGTCACTATGACATTGTTTATCCCAGTTAATTTGATATCCATAAATTCAACGGTATTAACCCGAAGATCTCCATTGAATCTCAGATTCAAAGTATTGTCATTTACAAATGAGACACTGATCCAAATTGACTTCATCATCAGACGTGATGAACAGAAGGTCATCAACGTAGTGACAAAAAAACACAGTATCAAGACGATGGGGGCTATCATGTCCAAATATGCGGGACCTCTCCCACCAACCCATATAAAGGTTGGCTAATGAGGGCAAAAACTTCGCCCCCATAGAGGCACCACATCTCTGAAGATGATAGCCCCATCAAACATAAAAAAATGATGTTTCAAAAGATAATCCAAAGACTGTAAAAATAAATTCCTGGAGTGCCAACGAGAATTTACCAGACTCCCTGAGAAACCATGCTACTGCCTTTATATCTAGTATATCTAGATGGTGTGGAATACACAAATAGAGGCTGGCCACATCACAGCTGATCCACCTGTAATTGTGCTTCCCTCAAAATTCTGATAGTTTATTGAGCAAGTGCTTGGTGTCCCTGAGGAGACCAGACACAAGAGGCTGTTACTGGCCATCTACCCATTCTCCAAGATGCTCATTGAGCAAACCTATTCCAGCAACTATAGGTCTCCCAACAAGGGGATTTAACCCCTTGTGGACCTTGGGTAGATGGTGGAATACTGGCATGATTAGACATTCCAGGATAAATAGTTCCTTTTCTTTCTCGGAAAAGAGACTGGCATGGACTGCACCATCTAGGAACGATGACAAAGCTATTTTAAAGGGGGACGTGGGGTTAGTTGTGAGTTTTTGGTAAGTGTTAGTATCAGATAACCGACGTAAAGCTTCATTCTTGTATGTCTCAGAGTCTAGCACCACCACAGTACCCCCCTTGTCTGCATTCCTAATTACAATGCTGCTGCACATAGGTATTGAGGAGCGTTTCCTTGTGTGAATTTGTGGGTGAGGCAGAGGGCCTTGAAAGTGATCCGATCCTTAACAGTTAGCCAATAAAGGGTCCTTAGGGCTGGGGAGATAGATTCCCAGTGTTTTTTTTCCCGTGATTAGTCTTGCTGCCGTGTTTTGTATGACTTGTGGGCACGCAATCTGGTATTTGAGTAGTCCTATGTAGAGTGAGTTAGCATAGTCAAGACGGGAATTGATGATTGTTCCAACGCCTACTGCTTTCTCTTTTTCTGGAATGAAGGGGATGAGTCTACGTAGCAGACGGAGAAGATAGTGAGAGCCAGTGACTACTGATCCTATTTGAGCATCCATCGACATCTCTGAGTCGAAGATGACCCTGAGACTTTTGGCTTTGGTGCTTGGGGAGATGGTCTGTCAAAGTGCTCAATAAACTACAGGATTTTGAGTGGAAGCACAATTACAGGTGGATCAGCTGTGACGTGGCCAGCCTGTATTTCCGTATTCCACACCATCTAGGTATAAAGGCAGTGGCATGGTTCCTCAGGTCTGGTAAATTATCGTTGGCACTCCAGGAATTTATTTTACAGTCTTTCGATTATCTTTTGAAACATAATTTTTTTATGTTTGATGGGGGCTATTATCTCCAGAGATGCGGTGCCTCCATGGGGGCAATATTTTTGCCCTCATTAGCCAACCTTTATATGGGTTGGTGGGAGAGGTCCTGCATCTTTGGAGATGATAGCCCCCATCGTCTTGATACTGTGTTTTTTGTTGCTACATTGATGACCTTTTGTTCATCACGTCTGATGATGAAATAAATTTGGATCAGTGGCTCTCATTTCTAAATGACAATACTTTGAATCTGAGATTCACTGGAAATCTTTGGGTTAATACCATAGAATTTCTGGATGTCAAATTAACAGGGATAAACATGTCGTAGTGACCGGATTACATATAAAGCCCACGGCAGGCAATGCACTCTTGAGAGCTGATTCTGCCCATCCAGGTCACACAATTAGAGGTATACCATATGGACAGTTTCTTAGATTAAATCGTTTATGTAGTACACCAGACAATTTTAGGAGAGAAGCCATAGACATGAGCCAAAGATTTAAAGACAGGGGATATCCAGACAAGATGGTCAACAAGGCTTTTCTTGCTGCTAGCGAAAATTCTTCTCTACACCCTACAGTTTAGAGTACACCAAGATCAAGAGTACAGTCACTAAATATCTTCAGATTTTACTTAATGACCCTGTCTATCATGAAATTCTCTCTAAGGGCATCAGGTCGGTATCCCGAAGAGCACCCACGCTGGGTGGCTCTCTTTTACCTAGTTTTTTTCCGCATACACAACCAGGGTCCAACTGGTTGCACTTTAGGGGGAATTTTAAATGTGGTATCAAAGGTTGCAATTATGGTCGCCACACTAAGAAGGACAAGTGTGTGCAGTGTTGCATTAATGGCAAAACTTTTGACATCTTATCATTTATTAATTGCAACACTCAGTTCTTGGTGTAACTAATCACATGTGAAGTCTGTCATATTCAATATGTGGGTTGTACTACATGACGATTGAAAAATTGATTGCACGACCATTTGTATGACATTGAAAGGAACAGATCTGCCAATGTTGCTAAACACTGGAACCTAGTTCATTTCAAGGATACATCAAGCCTTTCTAACCAGGGGATTGAGAAGATTATAGTACCCAAAAGAGGAGGCAAATTCAGAGCGCTTTGCAAGCACAAAGTATTTTGGATCTTCTCTTTGCATACGAGAATTCCATCAGGACTTAATTTTGAATGGGATGCTTCCCACTATTATGAATGACCCATTATCTAGCAATTTAGGAATGAAATGTTGTTTATTGTTTATCTGTTGTCTTTCTTGTTCTGCTGTGGCATGTACTTTTGGATTTTGTTTTTTTAATAAAAGGCATTTTTTTTGGAGTGCGGCTGTCCAGAACTATTTCCCATCTATTGCTGTATGCATTGCCAGCACCTGTGGCTTCCGATACTGGTGAAGAGGTTTACCATTGGTTGATCCCTCTGGAGCAGTGACACTCCCTCCAGAATTAGGGCGAAATCAATTTATCTCCTACCAATTGGCCAAGGCAACTATCGCTTGGCAAAAAAACTTAAATAGCAAACCTGCATAAACATCAGGGTGCTACACAAGATACTACAAAAATAATCATTATTGCTACTGCTTACCTACTATGTGCTGACTAGAGTAGAAGTAAACCCTCATAAAAGATTATTTACTTTAGTAATTAAACGAAGATCTCATAATAAAATATAGATTTCTGCCTTAAAGCTATACTCTAGGTAGATATAAAATATACAAATTAATGTAACTCTGCATTCATTAATACAACATTAAATGTGTTTTTTTTTTTATGTAAGCAGTACAAGTCAAATATGACTTGCAGTCCCTGTAAAGCAGACCTCAGACTGCTGGAGGGAGAGGCAGCAGAAGGAGCCAAACAGCCAAACAGTTGTGCTGCAGTGCAAAGAGCATGCTGATAAGAGGAGAGAGCAGAGTGACAGATGAATGATGAGTGACAGATGAGCTCTTCTTTCACTGTTTAGTTAGGTGGACACAAGACCTGTAAGGGTCAACAGAGAAAAATCAAATGTCATGCCATGCTAGATAGGATTGTGCCACGGGGCAGAGCTTTGTAAATCTGTGTATTTATCTGTTTTTGCTCCAAGTGCTGAAAATATGCAGGAGACTCTCTCTCTAGACTCACACACACCACAGATAATTTAGGACTACATCTCCCATGCTCCTTTGCACTATCTTACTTTAAAAAAGTCTTGACAGAAGACTGGGATTGTTCCACTGGTCACTCTTCCTCCTAGTATAAAGCTGCTGCTGGTCTTCTCAGAGTCAGTGTTGTAGAGGGCGATGCGCAGGTTATGGGGCAGTTACTACAGTGAGACATGCAGGTGTGCTGTTGGTCCACTGCAGAAGCACACAGAGAAGCATGACAACGCAACTAACTATTACCCAAGTCCCAAGTGACGTACCTTGCAGGCAGGATCCCAAAAAAAAAAACTAACTAAAGACCAAACTTTTTCAGATGAATAGAGAGGTTTTGTTGTCTTTGCCCCCTGTTAGGGAGATTCACCATGTCTATTTGTCTTGTTGTAATTGAGAAAAAAAAATCCCAAATTTGGATTGTCACCAGAACCATAATAGATGAGAAATCTTCTAATAGGGACACTAGTTCTAGTGACCCTGGTGACAACCGGGGATTCCCTGATTTTGAAGTGATGTCCTCTCACTTCCTGTTTTAGCTATGGGACAAGAAGTGAGGCGGAATCTCCACAATAAGTGGTTATAACCCCCCATTACTTTATTCAAGGTTTTAAATAGTGCCTTTTGTTCACCTTTTTACGTGTGCATGAGAGGCTGACGGTCTAAGCTTAGCCATATGGGCAGATGTCTTCTCAAGAACAACATGCTTTCATTACAACTTGCTTGATGGACAGCAGCTGTGCAAAATATTCCTTCTTTGTTTTATTTGTTTTACTGTGATATTAGAATTATTGATTGGGTTTTC
Source organism: Lithobates pipiens (assembly GCF_037356315.1). NCBI lineage: Eukaryota > Metazoa > Chordata > Amphibia > Anura > Ranidae > Lithobates > Lithobates pipiens. Next base: position 119,376,833 of record NW_027507718.1, on the reverse strand, counting down.
CTGAGATCTTCAAAGTAATTGGAAAATCACTGTGAGTAATGAAGGTTGAAAGACTTGGGTATCTTGGGTAAGGTAGCTCTAAATGTCTCAGCCTTTTCCCAAGAGTCATTACTGGTTTCTCAAAGGAGGGATTGGGTTGTCTACGATCTTTTTAAGACATTTTAATAATGATATCTTTTGTTCCTGTGGTCTGATCGGTTCTAGTCATTATTGTAGTTTATTTTGCTTTAAAAAAAGATTACCATTTCATGGAAGGACATAAGTATGGCTTTACCTTAACTTACCTACTGCTATAGGAATTTCATTGTAAAATAACTATATGGCCAAGCCTACTATATTCCCTAAAAGGTGATATCACTCTCCAAACAATTATGATTGGTTCTTTACTCACACATTAGTCTTGTATATACTGCAGCTAAAACATTGTAACCAGGAGTTTCATACAAGAGCTGCGTTATGCACTCATCTGGTTTGATCATCATGCCATGTTGCAAAGACAGGGGACTCCATGGCAAAAATGCATCTATAGCTAAGTATTCATGCTACATTTTATATATATTATTACATGGTTTTATCTGTATCTGTCATTAATTAATTAAATGTTATACTTATATGTGTTTGTGTGATCTCTCTGTGCACATCTCAAATAAAAACCCAAAAACGTAAACTATCATGTATCTGTGATAAGACATTATTTACCCTTGGATCTGGAGAATGGTACTCTTCAGTCAGTCCAGTAAGTTTCTATATTTGTTATACTTGCTCACTTCCCCAAGATATCACTACTATTATAATGAATCCAGAAGTAGCAGATGCAAACATTCAGTTTAATCTATCAGCAGCCTCCTAGGGGCTTGGATGCTGCATAGGGCGCCCTCTGCTAACCATTTGCCAATGGATCAGCTGATCAAGGTATATTTGCCCAGTGAATTTGGGTGCAGAACAGATATTCTCTAATTCCCTCATCCCTATTTATAGGGAAAAATCATTTGCCTGCAGCAGGAACATGAGCTGTAATATAACATTTCACTTCAAACAAGCACCCTGAGCGCTCTTTATTCAAATATCTCCAGCATCCTTTCCTCATTATTTTTATATATCTCCTCTTAATATGAGATATATTTGCTATACGCAGTCAAAGCAGTGGTATATTATTCATTTGCGATGCAAGCTTCTAGCAGTACTACAAATAAATACAGTCTATAGGAAGAAATATGCTTCCCTCCCTTAGTATTATCTATGCTGCATTATGGAATTGTAACATACTAAATTATTTGATTGTAAAGTATCTTATATCCATTGTCATATTTCTGGTATGTGTTTATAATTTTATGTCATGTTTGCAATAACAATATTACATCTAAGTAGAGTTTAAACATTAAGTTAAAGGGTTAAGTAGGTAACACACTATAAGAAAATCAGGCAATGATCGTCCGATTTTCCTTGGTTTCACAGCAACTGGGAACCTATGAAAGAAAATTTGTACAAAAATTCTCATGTGTATTGTTTATCTGCAGTCTTTCATTTCTGATTTTTCTCGTAAGAAGATCATATTAAAATGGTACACAGTAAATGAAAATCGTATGTTCTGTTCCCATATGAGAAATAATTTGGAACTTGTCCCTTTGGAAATTTTCGTTCAGAAGGTCGGAATTGGCTGTAGAAAGGTGTGTGCACACTATATGATAATCATATGAAAGTTCCTTGGACGAAAATGTTTGCCCGAGTTACCTTTACCAAAAAACACCTTATGCAGATAAGAGACATTTGTAAAAAAAAAACCTGCTGTGCATCTCTGGCTAAAGTTGAATGATGCCCTTGCTATAGGTGTCGGGGCCAGTTACGTACCTCATGAAGCCTGACTGGAAAACTCCCAGGATGTTGCTCAATGAGGCCTAATCAATACTGCTCACCTCAGGCCCGGATTGGCCATAGGGCAAACCGGGCACTTGCCCAGTGAGCTGGGCTGCTCTTTGAGCCCGTGTGGCTCACCGGCCTCTTTGCAGCTGCCAGCTGCCAGTTAAGCTCAGCCATCGGCACCAGGGGGACAAAAACATGAAGTGGGAGGAACTAGAGTAGACACTTCGGTCTCTCCGCAGCTGCACGGTTGCCCGTATAGGTCAGCTGTCGGTGATGTGGGGTGTGACTATGAAGGGGGAAGAAGCTAGAGCAGACAACTGCTGTGCAGACACCTTGAAGTCCAGATGAGAGAGAACCCCCCCCCCCCTCTGTGACCTGGACAGGAGGAGCAGTGGGGACGGCTGCATATAGAAGAATCATTCTCTCCATTTTCCTCCATTTTCTGCAATCTCTGAATGCCTGCGAGAGGGAGAGGAGAAGCAGGCATTCCAAGACTGCAAGAGGAAAATGGAGAGAATGAGTCTTCTTTATGCAGCTGCCCCCACTGATCCTCCTATCATGCTTCTTTATGCTGCTGGCTCTCCACTGTCCCCTGTGCTCTCCGCTGCCCCCCTGTGCACTCCACCTCCCCCCATGCTCTCCGCTGCCCCCCTGTGCTCTCCGCCACCCCCCTGTGCTCTTCCCATCCCCCTGGTTCTCCGTTGCCCCTCTGTGCTCTCCGCCGCCCCTGTGTTCTCCACCTCCCCCATGCTCTCCACTGCCCCCACGTGCTCTCCACCTACCCACAATGCTCTGCGCTGGCCCCTGTACTCTTCACAACTCCCCTGGCTCTATGCTGCCTCCCTGGTGCTCTCTGCTGCCCTCTGTGCTCTCAATCTCCCCCATGCTCTCAAAGGCCCCCCTGTGCTCTCCACCTCCCCCATGCTCTCCACCACCCCCTGTGCTCTTCACATCCCCCTTGGCTCTCCGCTGCCCCCTGTGCTCTCCACCTCCCCAATGCTCTCTGCTGCCCCCTGTGCTCTTCACATCCCCCCTGTCTCTCCGCTGCCCCCCTGTGCTCTCCACCTCCCCCTTGCACTCTGCTGCCCCCCGTGCTCTCCACCTCCCCCTTGCTCTCTGCTGCCCCCCTCATGCTCTCCACATCCCCCATACTCTTCGCTGTCTACTAGTGCTCTCCACATTCCCCCTATGCTCTCCGCCACCACCGCTGTGCTCTCAACCTCCCTGTGCTCTTCATCGCCCCCTTGTGCTCTCCACATCCCCCTGGCTCTCCTCTGCCCCCCTGTGCTCTCCACCTCCCCCATGCTCTCCGTTGCCTCCCTGTGCTCTCCACCTCCCCCCATGCTCTCCGCTGCCCTCCTGTGCTCTCCACCTCCCCCCATGCTCTCCACTGCCGCCTCGTGCTCTCCACCTCCCCCCGTGCTCTCCACTGCCGCCTCGTGCTCTCCACCTCCCCCCATGCTCTCCACTGCCCCTTGTGCTCTCCACTGCCCCTTGTGCTCTCCGCTGCCCCCTGTGCTCTCCACCTCCCCATGCTCTCCACTGCCCCCTCATGCTCTCCACATCCCCCATGCTCTCCACTGCCCACCTCATGCTCTCCGCTGCCCCCTGTGCTCTCCACCTCCCCCATGCTCTCTGCCGCCTCCTATGCTTTTCAAAATCCCCCTGGATCTCCGCTGCCCCCTGTGCTCTCCACCGCCTCTCTGTGCTCTCCACCTCCCATGTGCTCTCTGTCGCCCCCTTGTGCTCTCCACATCCCCCTGACTCTCCACTGCCCCCCATGCTCTCCGCTGCTCCCCTGTGCTCTCCACCTCCCCCCATGCTCTCCGCTTCTCACTCATTTCTCTCCAGCCACCCCAGTGCTCTCCAGCCCCCCCAGTGTTGTCCGCCTCCTTCAAGGGATCTCTGCCTCCCCCTGTGCTCTCCAACTCCCCCGTGCTCTCCTACCCTCCCTGTGCTCTCCGCCCCCCCGTGTTTTTGCTTCCCCTTGTGCTCTCCGCCCCACCCCGTGTTTTTGCTTCCCCCTGAGCTCTCCAACCCTCCACCCCCTGTGCTCACCAGCCCCCATGCTCTCCAGGCCCCCCTGTGCTCTTCTCTTCCTCCCTGTGTTCTCTGCCTCTCCTCTGTGCTCTCGCCCCACCCCTTGTTCTCAAGGTTTCTTCCTGTGCTCTTCACCCCCATGATCTTCCCCCCCCTCACACCTCTGTCGGGTTCCCCTCTCCCGGGGATCTGTCAGGGTGGAGAGTGGGGAAGGGGCCAGTTAATATGTCATGGGCTGCTCAATCCAAAATGCCCGGGCCTATTTTTTTTTCCCAGTCCGGGCCTGGCTCACCTCCTCTATCACAGGCAAGAGGCACTGGCCTTCCTTTATCTAGATGGCAGCTAACCTCCTCATAGAAGGTTAATAGATTGGTTTGGCAAGAATGATTCTTCATGAATCCATGCTGATTACTGCTAATGATATGGTTTTCATTACTAAAGTCCCTTACCATCCCCTCCAAGAGCTTGCATACTGTTGATGTTAGACTAAATGGTCTGTAATTCCCAGGGATGTATTTTGGCCCCTTTTTAAATATTGGTGCTACATTGGCTTTTCTCCAATCAGCTGGCACAATTCCAGTCAGTAGACTGTCAGTAAAAATTAGGAACAATGGTCTGGCAATTACTTGACTGAGTTCCCTAAGTACCCTCGGTGCAAGCCATCTGGTCCTGGTGATTTATTAATGTTAAGTTTCCCAAGTCTATATCTAATTCTGTCCTCTTTTAGCCATGAGGGTGCTTCCTGTGATGTGTCATGAGGACAAACACTGCAGTTTTGGTTACTGTAGCCCCCCAATTCCCTCGTGAAGACTGAGGAGAAGAATAAATTCAATACCCTCGCCATCGCCCCATCCTTTGTAACCAGATGTCCTTCCTCATTCAGTCTTTTGAGTTTTATCTTAGCAGCCCTAATTGCACCCTTACATATCTTGTTGCAGTCTTTGTAAAGTCTGAATGCTGATCCCTCAGCCTTGTATTTTTTGATACCTTCTCCTTTGCTTTTATATGCATTTTTACATTGGCGTTAAGCCATCCAGGACTTTTGTTCGCTCTTTTAAATTTATTTACCAATGGGATGCACTGGCTAATGCCCTTATTTAATATACTCTTAAAGCAAACCCATCTCTCCTCTGTGTTAATTGTTTCTAAGATTTTATCCCAATTAATATCTTCTAGCAAGGTTTGTAGTTTAGGGAAGTTGGCTCTTTTGAAATTCAGTGTCTTTGTGTTCCTCTTGTGTTTCCTATTTGTGTGATTTATACTGAAGAAAATTGAACTGTGATCACTGTTTTCTAAATTGCCCCGTATTTCCACATCCGTGATCAGGTCTGTATTGTTGGTAATCAGTAGATCTAGTAACGCATTGTTTCTAGTTGGTGCGCCTACTATCTGACCCATTATATTGTCCTGCAAGACATCTAGGAACTGGCAAGCCTTAGACGAATGCGTGGTTCCCTCCGCCCAGTCTATGTCTGGATAATTTAAATCCCCCATTATGATAACACTTCCCATCCTTGTTACTAATCCAAATTGTGATAGGACAGTGATGGCGAACCTTGGCACCCCAGATGTTTTGGAACTACATTTCCCATGATTCTCATGCACTCTGCAGTGTATTTGAGAATCATGGGAAATGTAGTTCCAAAACATCTGGGGTGCCAAGGTTCGCCATCATTGTGATATGAGGTCTGGCTTCCCCTTCTCCCTCAGGTTAGGGGGCCTATAGCATACTACCAATGTTATTTTCCCCTTGGCTTTATCCCTTTGGAGCTCTACCCATAAGGAAACCACCTCCTCCCTAGCTCCCTTATTGATGTCATCTCTCACATTCACTTGTACATTATTCTTGATATATAGGCATACCCCTTCCCCTTTTTACCCTCTCTATCCCTGTGATAAAGGGAATACCCTTGAATGGTTGCCAGCCAATCATGAGAGCTGTTGAACCAGGTCTCTGAAATTCCCACACAATCTAAATCCTCCCCATTCAACAGTATCTCTAGTTCACCCATCTTGTCTGCCAGGCTTCTGGCATTGGTGAACATGCCACGTAGTTTAGACCGGTCGCATACTGTCCTCTTATTGGGTGTTCTAAGATTGCAAATAGGACTTGTTACTATACTTACCTGGGGTTTATGTGCTTTAGTCAACCTACCGCTAATACCTCCAATACTACCCCCTGGAATATGTTCATTGCTGACTATCTCTACCTCTGGTCCCTCCCCCACCTTTCGCCTAGTTTAATAACCCCTCTTACTTTTTGGGCATCTTCACTCCCAGCAGATCTGCACCCTCCTTATTTAGGTGCAGTCCGTCCCTTCTATAGACTGAAAAGTCGGTCCAGTTCTCCAGGAACACAAACAGAGTTAGGCTGGCTTTGATAGGAAACCTTTGCAATAGGCTGGTGTGAACAGGGAGCTGCAGTCATTTTTATTTAGAACAAGATAGCGGCTCGCAAACTTCCTGTTATGTGGCTTGACATCACCAGCCCCACCCTATGCGTTACAGTAAAAAGACGTGACTTCATCAGTGACCGGAAGTTTGAGATCTGCCATCTTGTGATTGTCTGGAGAGGCTTGTTGTCTGCAGTACATCAGACATTCACTTTTAAATGTGTTTTTATTTTATTAATAAACACTATTGGAAAGCATTTTATGCAATAATACTTGATCGTCATTTGAGTTATTACTGTATTTAAAAGCAGAAATTTACACATAACTTGATAAAAAATAATGTCTTTAGCAAGGAACATATATTCCACATTAATACTTATGCTACCAAAATTAGTGAATGCTGTAAAATGCCTCCTGCATTGCTCCTGTTTGCTGGAGGTAGCCATTTTGCTGGAGCCCAGAGCCCTGAGCAGCAGTAAATCATAAAGTGAAGCTAAACCCATCAATTTAATGGTTTTAAAAAAAAGTTATATTCCTGGAATTCCGGGTTTGCTGTCACATTTGCTTGTGTCTTCAACCAAACTGTCAAACCATCAAATGGCTGGTGTCATAACTGATCTCATGTGCAGCAATATGACAGTTGCAGATCAGACAGCAGCAGCTTATTTGGCTGTAAAGGATAGAAGGGTTTAATTCTGCTTTAAGGCTGTCAGCAGATCGGCCTCTACAAACTCAGCAGTACCTAAAAATATAGAGCAACGGAGCATGTTCAGAGCAGGGTGAGAGGGTGAGACAGTGTGTCACTGGATTTTAAATAGTATACTGTAGACACTTATTTTTAAGGGGGCCAGCCTGAAGTGAAGTGAACTGATTCATTTTCTGACTAAAGTTCCACTTTTAGTTGTGTGCTTTGTGTTTTCCATACATATTAACCATGCAAATAGGTTGGTCCTGTCTGTATTTCAATAATTCTTTTTAGTATTTTAGAATCCTGTAATAGGGATGTGGAAAAAAACTGTATTGTAAGGCCAAATAAAGATGGTTTGTTAGAATGGTCTTTAGAGACAGAAAGCATTATAGAAGCACAGTTAAACCATGCGATTTTGTCGGCACAAATTTCTGTAATTTTTTTTGTAACAGCCACTTATCTGATAAGCACAGTTCTAATCTTGTATTAGATCTATGTACAAAAGAAAATAAAGTGTAGTCCTTTTCAGTGCTTTAATGACAGAACCAAATGTCATAGAATTTTGCACTTGATTGGAAGGCTGCCAGGAATTCCCAGTTTTATTTATTACAATTTGCGCAGTCAAGGTTTTTTTTTTTTTTTTAACTAAGGTAAACTCATCACATAGAAGAAAGTAGCCTTGTTATTTTTTTTATTCATTTTTGTGCCTTGTTAACCACTTCAATACAGGGCACTTAAACACCTTCCTGCCCAGACCAATTTTGAGCTTTCAGCGCTGTCGCATTTTGAATGACAATTGCGCGGTCATGCTACACTGTACCCAAATGAAATTTTTATCATTTTTTTCCCACAAATAGAGCTTTCTTTTGGTGGTATTTGATCACCTCTACGGTTTTTATTTTTTGCGCTACAAATAAAAAAATACCGAAAATTTTGAAAAAAAAAATGTTTTTTTTGTTTCAGTTTCAAAACTTTGTAAATAAGTACGTTTTCTCCTTCACTGATGGGCACTGATGGGGCTACACTGATGGGCACTGATAAGGTGGCACTGATGGGCACCAATGTGGCACCAATGAAGTGGCACTGATAGGCGGCACTGATGGGCGACACGGATGGGCGACACGGATGGGCGACACGGACGGACACTGATAGGTGGCACAAATTGGCACTGATAGCTGGCACGGATGGGCGGCACGGATGGGCGGCACGGATGGGCATGGATAGGCGGCACAGGTGGGCATGGATAGGCGGCACAGGTGGGCATAGATAGGCGGCACAGGTGGGCATAGATAGGCGGCACAGGTGGGCATGGATAGGCGGCACAGGTGGGCACTCATAGGCGGCACAGGTGGGCACTCAGGCGGCACAGGTGGGCACTCAGGCGGCACAGGTGGGCACTCATAGGCGGCACAGGTGGGCACTCATAGGCGGCATCGGTGTTATAGTAATGGATGCCAATCAGTGCCAAACAATAATGCATGCCAATCAGTGATGCCCATTGTGGCCACTGATTGGCATCCATTATGGGCACTGATTGGCACCCATTGTGCTGACTGGCACCCTGGTGGTCTTGGGAGGATTATGGATTTTTATTACCTTTTCCCTGGTGGTCTAGTGGTGTCCCTGGTGGTCCAGTGTGGGCATCCTCGGGGGGGCTGTGCTGATAATCGATCAGCACAGACCCCCCCTGTCAGAGGAGCAGCCGATCGGCTCTCCTCTACTCGCGTCTGACAGACGCGAGTGAGGGAAAGCCGATCACCGGCTCTTCCCATTTACACTGTGATCAGCCGTGATTGGACACGGCTGATCACATGGTAAAGAGTCTCCGTCGGAGACTCTTTACCGAGATCGTAGTTGCCGGGTGTCAGACTGACACCCCGCAACAACGATCGCCGCGATGCGCGCCCCCGGGGGCGCGCAGCGGTTCATAATCCTAATCACGTCATATGACGTCCGGTTAGGATTATGAAACCACTTTGCCGCCGTCAATTTGTAATAGGGCGGGCGGCAAGTGGTTAAGAATAAAAGGCTTTGATTTACTTTGGATGTGTAAATATTAGCTGTCATGCGCACTTTGATTATCCTGCACATTAAAATTAAATAGTTGTCTTGATGATCTATGTAGCTGTTGATCTGTTTACATACTGCTAATATTTTTTTAAAGGATGACTTCTCTTTCTCTATATATGTAATTTACCACAGTCTTCAAACTTGTAGAGGATTTGTGCAAAATTGTTGGGATGTTTGATTGTCAGAAGTGGCTCTCTTGGATGCCGGGTATGGAATGCTGGTCTAATGCCGCGTACACATGATCGGACTTTCTGAAAAAACGGCATGGGGTCCCCCCCAAAATCCATACCAAACCCTTACCCGAGCACGCAGCCCGGCTGCTCACTAAAGGTGGGGACGAGCGAGTGCCCCCCCGAACCGTACCAGGCCACATGCCCTCAACATGGGGGGTGGGTGCTTTGAGGAATTGGGGCACCCTGCGGCCCCCCCACCCCAAAGCGCCTTGTCCCTATGTTGATGAGGACAAGGGCCTCTTCCCGACAACCCTGGCCGTTGGTTGTTGGGGTCTGCAGGCGGGAAGCTTATCAGAATCTGGGAGCCCCCTTTAATAAGGGGACCCCCAGATCCCGGCCCACCACCCTATGTGAATAAGTATGGGGTACATATTACCCCTACCCATTCACCTTGGGGAAAAAGTATCAATAAAAAAAAAACACACACTACACAGGTTTTTAAAGTAGTATATTAGGCAGCTCCGGGGGTCTTCTCCCGACTTTTCCACACTTTCTGGTTCTTCTCCCGGGCTCCTCCGCTATCTTCTGCTCTTTTGCTGACGGTGGCTCCTCCTCCTTCTTCACGATGCTCTCTCCCGCTGTAATACCGTGGACACGGTGCGCAACGACTTATATAGGCATAAGGGGAGAGGTGATGTCTCATGGTGACCCCGCCCCTTATGAAGTCACAGTCCCAGCATGCCCCGGGACAGTGACATCACCCGGTGACCCCGCCCCTTATGCCTATAAAAGTCGTCGCGCTCCGTGTCCACGGCATTACAGCGGGAGAGAGCATTGTGTCAACAAAGGAAGAAGGAAGAAGGTGATGGAAACAACGAAGGAGAAAGCCAGGCCACTGCTAGCAAAAGAGCAGAAGATAGCGGAGGAGCCCAGAAGAAGAACCGGAAAGCGTGGAGAAGTCGGAAGAAGACTCCCAGAGCTGCCTAATAAACTACTTTAAAAACCTGTGTAGTGTGTTTTTTTATTGACACTTTTCTCCCAGGTGAATGGGTAGGGTTACGATGTACCCCATACTTATTCATGTAGGGTGGTGGGCCGGGATCTGGGGTCCCCCTTATTATAGGGGGCTCCCGGATTCCAATAAGCCCCCGCCTGCAGACCCTGACAACCAACGGCCAGGGTTGTCAGGAAGAGGCCCTTGTCCTCATCAACATGGGGACAAAGCACTTTGGGGTGGAGGGGTCGCAGGGTGCCCCTTCCCCAAAGCACCCACCCCCCCCCATGCTGAGGGCATGTGGCCTGGTACGGTTCGGGGGGGGGCCCTCGCTCGTCCCCACCCCCTTTCCTGACCGGCCGGGCTGTATGCTCTGATAAGGGTCTGGTATGGACTTTGGGGAGACCCCCACGCTGTTTTTTCGGTATAAGGGGTTCCCCTTAAAATCCATACCATGCGACGGGGCTCACAAGGTGTCAATCTCACTGATGAAAGCTGCGAGATTGACTTCCCTTTCTAGTCTCCTCGTACCTGGAGTCATATTCAAAATGAACGGACGGGCAAGTCCGTTAATTTTGAAAGTCCGTCGGGAAGTCCATTTGTGTGTACGCAAATCAGCTTGTTCGGAAAGTCTGTCGGACCGCCGCCAAAAGTCCGTCGGGAAGACCGTCGGACCTAGTCTGTCGAAAATTCTGATCGTGTGTACGAGGCATAAAAGTTCTTTCTATATATACCTAATTCTCATACTTTCTTTGTAGAAATATGGGCTGATTTACTAAAACGGGAGAGTGCAAAATCTGGTGCAGCTGTGCATGGTAGCCAGTTTCAAACTTCAGCTAATTGGTTTCTATGCACAGCTGCACCAGATTTTGCACTCTCTAGTTTTAGTAAATCAACTCCCATAGTGTAATGTGTGTAGCACTCTGTCACGTACCTGAAGGGAGACTGAAATGATGAGGTCGGCATCTCTTGTATCTCTAGTCCAGGTCCCACTGAGGGTGAGACAGAAGGAGCTGAAGAACCAGAGTCACACGGGTGCCTGCAGATGAAGACCAGAAGACTTGCAGCAGGAAGTCACAGCCGGTCGTAGGATTGTAGTCGCAGAGCAGGTCGCAGCTGGTCGCAGGACCGTGGTGGCAGACATTCGGATGAAAGTGCTGAGCCGAGCAGGGCACAGAAGCAGGGATGTCAGGAAAAAGCCGGGCTTTTCAGCAGACGGGCAGCAGGGTAAAGGCACATCAGGCAGAAGCAGGTCAGGGAGGAAGCCGGAGTCGTCAACAGTCAGGCAGCAGGGTACTTAAGCATCAGGCAGAGACAGGTCAGATGGGTAGCCGGGATCAGGAGCCAGAAATCAGACAGGCAGAGTCCAGAAGCAGGGTCAACGGGAGCCAAGGTCAGCAGCAGGATCACACAGAACAGTACAGGTTACAGGGCAGCAGGCTACAGCTGAAGACCAATCAGCACAGACTGGTGGCCAGGACCCCTTTAAATAGACTGCCTGGCACCACTTGGCGCCGAGTGCGCGTTCCTACGCTGCACGCCGCTGTGCACGCGCATAATTGCATACGGGTATCTGCAGAATGTGCGGTCGGCGGTTTCTCCTCATTTCCTTACACACCCTCTAGTGTGCTAGATGTAGCTAGGTTTGTTAGTGTAGGCAAAAATTTGTTTAGCTCAGGGCTAAGTCTGAGCTATAAATCTGGGTCAGGGTTTAGTGACCCAGGGCTGGATGACACATCCTAGCAGCTTCTCTGATGCCTCCCCCTGTTTTCTCGGACAGAATGATCTAGACATAGTAGGTGGGGGTTAGGAGGAGCTGCTTGGCATATTTTTGAGAGCCTCAGCCAATCCCAGTAAAGGGCTGGCAGGGGGCAGGCCACCTTTTTTTTTTTTAATCCATGGTGGTGCAAAAAACCTAAAAAACAGAAAAACCATTAAGTGTACAAAAAACTTGCATGTGAAAACACACGCAAAAAAAAGCGCACTTAAAGCGGAGTTCCACCCAAAAGCGGAACTTCCACTTTAAGGCTTTTGGGGAGGATGGGGCTAGTGGGCCCCCGATTATGACAGCCGAGGGATGAGAGAGAAAGAAAACTGCTGGGGTGAGTGCATCGCTGGACTGTGGGACAGGTAAGTGTGTGTTTATTAAAAGTCAGCAGTTACACTATTTGTAGCTGCTGATTTTAATAAACACACAAATTACTGGAACTCTGCTTTAAGGGTGTGCTTTCTCCACCCCCCAAAGGGGTAGGACATCTCTCTGATCCCCAGGGCGCAAAGCTCCTGAGAGGGACAAAGGGTTCCAATAGTCTGCCTATCCAGAAGACCTGGCGGGCCCCATTCTTCTAGACCAGCCGAAGCCAACCTTTGAATACTTGGTCCAGAAACTCTACCGAAGAGAGACCGCCCCCCGAGGGAAGGGAAGGAAGGAACCTGAGGGCTAAACATTATCCCCCTAGGCATCAGGGCAAGCCCGAAGACTTACACCCTTCATCTTAGTGTGAAAAAAAACACACACAAAAGTGAAAGTGTGAAAAATGTGAGGAGAAAAATAAATAAATTATATAAGTGGCCATGAATGTGCACTGGCCGAGCCCTGGGGCCTGGAAGACAAAAATTGCCCCGGACTTAGCCAAAAGGCCTAGCTCTAAAAGGCACTGTGCAGAATAAGTTTTAGTGACTGTGACCATTTGACCTTTTACATAGTGGGATCCCACACCCAAGTGTTACTATGAGCACCCCTAGGGTGACCTCTCCCAGGGGGCACAGACACCGTGGACTCTCTACCTTCCCAGAAAAAAGCAAAGAGGAAGAAACTGCGCTACGGAATAAGAATGATATTGGTCGGAAGCAGCAATTCAAATGTACACCAAAAATACACTAAACAAAAAGAGAAAAAAAGAGAACTGCGCTAACCTCAAATGCCCAAAGTGAATGGGGTATGTGTATGTGCCAAACCCACGATATGAGTCTTAGTGTCTTATTGTCTCTAAGACCACCTCAAAAATATAATGCATACTATTATATGTACAAATAAATGAAATTAAATACAAAAATAGGACACAAATACGTGTCAATAATGTGAATTACCCAAACGCAATACAGATTGTGTAGATCTCTGTGCATATATCCCTAAAATGAAAAAATTATTTTGTTTCCAATTTTTTACATGAAATAAAATGTCAAAAATATATATTCTGAGACACTCTATATAATGTCCATATAGTTGTAAACCAAAATATTATAAAATGTCCATATGGTAAATAACACCGGTGAAGAAAAACTTCATGTAAGAGCTGGATTAGAAGTGCACAAATTAAAAATCTTATCCAGAAATATAATGTGCTTTTCCCATCACCGAATGAATGAATTGGCTCCTTACCAGATCCAAGCGACCCCCCGTTACAGAGGGTCACCACAGGCAAAAACAATCAAAGGATATCCGGGTAACGGTTCCCCCTCAGGCGATCCCGAATCCTTCACGCAATAGCTGTTGCTCCAAATGTCACTCCCAACTCAACGTGGTATCACATAGGGAAAAACATAGGCTCCAGATAGTGTAAAACCAATGATTTTAATTTGCAAAAAACGAACGTATACACTTACATAAAAGACTTTAAAAACAGGTTCAAAACAGAGGCGTGCACCGGCCGGACACACGCCAACGCAGAGACCAACCCGTCCTTCCTGGTCTGAAAAGAACGAACACGACTGGGGTGACGTCGACACGTACGCGCCGCCCTACGCGTTTCGTAATAATTTACGTCGTCCAGGGGCACGGGCGGCGTGCGACGTCACCCCTTTTATAACCAACAACATAACCAAGCCTCGCTTTGGGTCAGCGGCCATCTTAGATGTCACATAAGCGTTAGAAGTCAATGACCATGGGCCAAGCCTCACTCTCGATCCACGAACGTCATGTGTGTATATATATTCCCAACGAACGTCCTATGATTATGGACCAAGCCTCGTTCCCAAACGAACGTCATATGGTTATGAACCAAGTCTCACTTCCAAGTGATGGCCATATTGGAAGAGAGACATAGCAAGTTACCCTTGTTTTTCCTGTGTACAAAGACAAGGCAGAGTATAGGTCCCGAATAGGGCATAAACCAAAATAAAATATAAAAATGAAATGAATACAATAAAATAATAATCAAATAAAAATAAAAATAAAAATAAAAAGAGGTGAAGTATCCCAAATTGGTATAGAGATACACCAAAAAAAATTGTATTTCTTGGTGTATTCGCATGTCCATCAAATTCAGTTGAGAGATAGGGCAACATAAACATGTATTTCCAATTCCTTACTACCCCACATATGCCCCAGAGATTAGCCTTGGGCATCCCAAACAAATGTTGATGAATACAACTAAAAGTGAATCCCCGCATCTAGAGGGCCGCCTAACCCAAAGCTAGGCCTACCAACCAACAGAGGCCAAAGAGAGTGGAGAAAAACAAGAATATATTCTACAGTAACATGTACCAAAAAACAATAGAATAGAAACACAGTAGAATAGTATTTTACAATAACTGGTACAGAAACTGCAATAAACATACATTGCATCAGAAAGGGTCCCCTCAAGAATTATTAATAAAGGCATTTACATCGGTGTCCACATTGAGGCCAAACGGAGCATATGTCTTTAATTTGTGGATCCAGGCCATTTCGAGCTTGGATATTTCCCTAACCAAGGACCCACCCCTCCAGTGGGGCCTATATTTGTCTAAACCGACAAATAGGGTACCTGATGGATCTCTCTTATGTGTTTGGTCATAATGCCTGGACACAAGGTGTTTGTCAAACCCACGTCTAATGTTGCCTATGTGTTCATTCAGCCTGACACGAAGTGCCCTCTTGGTCCGCCCTATATATTGGAGGCCACAAGGGCACTGTAAAAGGTAAACCACAGCCTCCGAAGAGCAAGTAATAAAAGACTCTATTTCATATGTTCTAGTGGTGCTTGAGGATACAATACTAGAAATCTTAGAGCCCCTATATGAATTCAAGGTGCAAACCTGACAGTTTTTACACTTGTAATAACCAATTAGATTTTGAAAAAAACATCTATTGGCCCTAGGTGGATCTTGTATGCTAGGGGCAATCTTGCTCCGCAATGAAGAGGCCCCTTTAAAAATTATTTGTGGTTTATCAGGTAAGACTGTATTCAAAACCTGGTCACTAGTGAGTAAGTGCCAATGTTTTTGAATCAAGTTTCTCACACCGCGATGTTGGACTGAGAAAGTCGTGACAAACGGTACACCACCCTGTATATTAGCCCTGATGTTTTGTCTATCTACCAATAATGAAGATCTATCTCTAGTGCGAGCAGTCTCCATTGTTACATCGAGGGAAACGGGATCATATCCCTTTTCCAGAAATCTACCTGCCAAAATCGCTGCCTGTTCATCATATTTTACAATATCCGAACAGTTCCGTCTGAGGCGTAAAAATTGCCCCAGGGGAACAGCTTTTAGCCAAGGTTGAAAATGGCAACTATCCGTAGGGATGTACGAGTTCCTATCGGTAGATTTGAAATATGTAGATGTAATAAACTCATCTCCAACCCTCCTAATGTTAAGATCAAGGAAATTGACCTCATCCTGACTGGCCTCGAAGCTTAATTTGATCCCTCTATTATTCTCATTTAAACTGGCCATAAACAACCGCAAATCTGGTTCTGTTCCATCCCAAAGGAGGAGGACATCATCGATATACCTTGCCCACAGGACTATCTCAGACCTCCTAGGGGCATCGATGACGTCCTCCTCCCATTTGGCCATGAACAGGTTGGCCAGGCTAGGGGCATATTTTGCCCCCATGGCCACACCCCTGTCCTGGCGGTAAAATTGCTGGTCAAACCAGAAATAGTTGTGTCCGGCCGCATATTCCAAGAGTTCTATTAAGAAATCAATCTGGGGTGAGGGAAGGCCCGACCCCCTCTCCAAGAATAGTCTGACTGCCTCCACTCCTAAAGAGTGGGGGATGATGGTGTATAATGAATTAACGTCTGCCGTAACCAACCATAGACCTTCCCCAGGGGTGATACCAGACAAAAGATTAATTATGTGCTTAGTATCTTTGACATACGACGGGACCTTTTGGACCAAAGGTTGCAAATAATGGTCTATATATTTGCCCACCCGGGACATCACCGAGTCAATACCACTGACAATAGGTCGCCCCGGGGGGCAAACTTGGTTCTTGTGTAGCTTCGGGAGGTAGTAGATAACAGGTGTACGGGGGGCACAAGGTATCAAAAAAGTTTTTCCTTTTCATTTAAAATGCCCCTCCGATGACCTCCTTCCACAATCCTACCCAGTTCCTTCTTGTACTTATCCACTGGGTCCCGATTAAGGACAGTGTATGTTTCACTATCCTCCAAAATGCGATACATCTCTTTCATGTAGTCGCATCGGTCTAGTACCACAATCCCCCCCCCTTTATCGGCCGGTCTGATGACCAAGGACTTATTATTACACAAAGTATCTAAGCCCATCTCCAAGTCTCTACGCATTTTGACTTTCTTAACCCTGATATCCTCCAGGTCACGTAGTACCACATCCCTAAATACCTTGATACTGGGTGCAAGGGATCCTAGAGGATTAAAAAGGGACGCATTTGAAAGGTTGGAGTGCTGAAACTCCGTTGTTCTCGTGGTATTCTCTCTGATGGGGTTACCCATCATGTACCGTTTTATATTCAATTTGCGGACAAACTTGTGTACATCCATATAGGTTTGGAACTTGCTCAGACATCTGGGTGGAGCAAATTTCAAACCCTTATCAAGTATTTTGGTTTCAGAAGCCGTGAGTTCCTGTTTGCTTAGATTAAAGATCCCGGTTCCTATGGCCTCTTTCTTTTTTGTTGATTGGGCTCGCCTCCCCCCTCTAACCCCTCTCTTTGTTCGACGGACCTTTTCAGGCCTCTGTTGTCCCTGGGAAAAAAATGTTGACTATTATTCCCACTAATGTGGGACCCTCCCTCATAGGCGGGCTGTCGATATCCTTGTCCATATCCAGGACTCCCCTGGGTATAGGGATTAGGATGTCGTCTAGGGTCCACCCCCCAATTCCCTCCTGCTCGGTCCGATCCCCTAGGGGTCTCAGAGTCAGAGAGGGGGAAAAAACGATTTTGAATAGGAACATTATAATTGTAATTCCTATCATCTCTATTCTGATAAGGGAGATTCTCTTGGTTGGGACCCCGAATCCAATCTGGGGGCCCATAGGTCCCCGAATGACTAGATCGTCCTGTTCTCGGGGAGAAAGGTGCTCGATGAGGATACGTCCCACTCAGCTTAGGACCTTTCTTGGGGAATCTCTGTTGAGGAGCTCCCACATATTGATTTCTAGTCTGGTTTGGAGTCCTTTGACTATTCACAGGTCTCCTAAAACCATAACTGGTACCGGGATTGGGTTGGGTGTTATTCGGGGGTAGTTGTACGGAGTTGCCTCCCATTGCTCCCAGTGAATTCAGTTGCTGTGATGTGTCCATCTGGACCTCCACCACCTCTTCCAGATCTAAATTCCTCTGCCAAGAAAACACCATCCCAGTGTTGTAATCCTCCTTATCCCTATTATATTTCCGTTTTTTCTTAATTTTCTGATCCTTTTCTTCTTTTTCGAGCACCTTCAGCAGGTTCTTAGAACATTCCTTGTACTCCTCACTATCCCTGAGGGGTGTTAGGGAATCCCTAATGGCCTTAATCTCTATATCTAATCGGGCTACTCTCTCGCTCTTTTTTTGAGCTAAAAAGCGTAATAAACTCACCCCTGATTCATTAAAATATCTGTACCAGCCTTCTAAATCGAGCTCCCCTTGTTGGGGACTGACATTCCACCTCAAACTCCTGGGGACCATTGCCTCCCTAATGTAAGTTTCTAGGAAGGCAATGTCCCATTGGAGATGGATCTCAGATGTGGTCAAATTCTTAAGTCTCAAGAATAGACCCCCCGTATCGGAGACCACTGAAGGTGGGGTAGAGTCAAAAACCCCTGTTGTATCTACAACCCTTTTTGCCCGAAATTCAAAGACATCCATGATCTAAAAGTTGGTGTGACCCAAAAAACCGAAGCAGCAATTAATAATTGGAAAATAAACAGAAAAAAGCAAAGAGGAAGAAACTGCGCTACGGAATAAGAATGATATTGGTCGGAAGCAGCAATTCAAATGTACACCAAAAATACACTAAACAAAAAGAGAAAAAAAGAGAACTGCGCTAACCTCAAATGCCCAAAGTGAATGGGGTATGTGTATGTGCCAAACCCACGATATGAGTCTTAGTGTCTTATTGTCTCTAAGACCACCTCAAAAATATAATAATAACTATTATATGTACAAATAAATGAAATTAAATACAAAAATAGGACACAAATACGTGTCAATAATGTGAATTACCCAAACGCATTTTGTTTCCAATTTTTTACATGAAATAAAATGTCAAAAATATATATTCTGAGACACTCTATATAATGTCCATATAGTTGTAAACCAAAATATTATAAAATGTCCATATGGTAAATAACACCGGTGAAGAAAAACTTCATGTAAGAGCTGGATTAGAAGTGCACAAATTAAAAATCTTATCCAGAAATATAATGTGCTTTTCCCATCACCGAATGAATGAATTGGCTCCTTACCAGATCCAAGCGACTACCTCTCTACCTTCCCAGCCCATGGCCAGACGACATAGCTCCACTCAAATCAGGAGGAACTGGGCTCTTACAGTTTTCCCAGGAGAATTACTCTCAGGCTGCAGGCACCTCGATTTCTGTTCCAGGCGGTACTAGCATTCCAAGCCCCCATCACTCCAGCACCCCCATCACGCCAGCCACTCAAGCTCTGGTTAAGGCAGAATGACAGCACAGCACCCCTACTGGACTGTCAGGTGTTCAGGCCATCCAGGTGCCTCAGCCGTGTCCCTGCGTGCATGCATTCGGGATCCGGCACTCAAGCGCACGCCTGTGCGCATTGGAGCATGTTTAGCATCCCCCTGGCGGCCTATAAAAGCTGCTCTGGCGCACACATCAATTTCTGGTTTGTCTTCAGCTCCTGTTACCTGAAAACCTGTTTGTGCATCTGATTACCTGTTGTGACCCGGATTGTTCTTTAACGCTTCTGCTTATCTTCTGGATTTGACCCTCGGCTTTGTTATACGGACTCCGCTTCTCTCCAGTGTTTGACCCTCTGCCTGTGACCCGGACTTGCCTCTTGTCTCCTGTCCTGACCCACGGCCTGTGACCCGGACTTGCTTGTGTCTCCCTAAGATGCCTTACCTGAGCCTGTGCCCGTATTTGACCCCCAGCCGGGCGTTCCGTCCTCTGCAGCTACCAGCCAGTTGCTACACAAGGTGTCCATCTCTACCAGACCTTCACGCAAGGCTTCCCCTGCCACCTGGGTTGCCTGTGCCTCATTGTGCCATTTGTTCCCTGTATCACCTCCAAGGGGCGAATTGCATTTAGTCGCAAAGGTGAACTGCTCTCGGCATCTCGGCCTTGGTAAGTACCTCTCTGATATGGACACTGATAAAAACAGATACTACGCTTGATCTTAGGCAAAAGGCAGAGAAGCAATAGGTATGGAGTCATAGGAGTCATGCCAGGAGAGGCAGTCGGGTGGAAGATGCAGATGGAGTGCTGAGGAGGCTGTCTGTGGCCCTTGAAGGTGCCCCCTAGTCTGGGGGGTAACCTTGGGCCTGGGGTTCGGGTGCTGGAGGGATCCTCTCAAGATACACAGAGGGGTCCTGTCCAGAGGCACGGGAACAAGAGTGAGGACAGTGGGAGACAGCTAGCACATCTGGGAGATCTCCAGGGAGAAGACAGCTGGGTGACTGGTGAGTGAGGCAGTCTGGGAGGACTGTGGAAAGTAGCCGGGAGAGCTAGTGAAGGGGTCAGCTGCAGCCAGGTGAGCTGGCAGTGCCTGAAGAGGTGGTGCTGGGATCAGTAGCCACAGGAGTCTAGCTGGACACTGGAATTTTCTTTACACACAAAAGGGGCTTATGGTCCTTGCCTTTAAAGGGCTTTTGCTTAATCTGGCTGAATGTCTGGCCAGATTTAACAGTGTTCCAGCTGGGTCGGAGTTGTTCTGGAAGCAAGGGATGTGCTGGAGGAAGAGGAGTGTATACAGAGAGTGTATATAGTTAGTGTCCCTGAAGAAGTTGTTTCAGTCATGTGGGCATCCCATAATACCCCTATCCCCATCCAAGTATATTAACCCATAAACAAAATACAGAACATGGTTGCTGGACTATTTCCTGTCTCAAGTGAGCTTGTGGAAATTCAATGTGCCTGGCTGTGCAGGGTGGGAGATCCCTATTCACCAGTGGCTCCAACGGGGGATGCTCTACATATGCATTTAGGAGAAAAGTAGTTATAGAGCAAGTCTAAAGGAAAAACTCAATTTGAAAGTGCCCCATCCCTCTTAAAGTAGAAAAACACAGAAACATTTTTTTGGGGGACTTTGTAAGTGCATACATATACAAAAGGAGAACATTTTATTCAATTAAAAAATCCAAAAACAAGGATAAATTGATCAGTAACAGATACCACTATACGGGTAAATTGTTATCTCTACATGTTTCACCTGTTAAGGCTTCCTCAGGAGATTCTTCTGCAATAAACGCTGTAGGTGTAGACTGATCACTACAATAAAAAAAGATGTATATAAAAACAAACAATTATACAAAGTAAACACATGTGAAGAACAACAAAAAAACAAACAAATTGAATACATAGTTTAATATAGGACTGTGTGCTAACAAACAAATGCATGCTCTGATCTGGTACCAACCTTAAAAAGATCAATGATCATTCAAAACTGTGGAAAAGCAAGGCAGGACCATTTGACAGCATCATAGAGAGGGATAGCATGTTTGGGAAGATCTAATAATCCATCTAGGTCAGAAGGTATATGCATATAAAATCAATAAATGTTCAATAAGATCAAAAAACAAAAAACCTCAACTGTAAAAAAAGCCTGACCAGACCAATTTTCAGCTTTCAGCGCTCTCACAGTTTGAATGACAATTACTCAGTCATGCAACCCATATGAAACTTGCGTCCTTTTTTCCACACAAATAGAGCTTTCTTTTAGTGGTATTTAATCACTAGTGAGTTTTTTTATTTTTTGTGCTATAAATAAAATAAAACGTAAATTTTGTGAAAAAAAATGCCCTTTTCTTTGTTTCTGTCATAAATTTTTGCTAATTAGTAATTTTTCTTCATACATTTTGGTCAAAATTTATACTGCTACATATCTTTGGTAAAAATAACCCACATTAGTGTATATTATTTGGTCTTTGTGAAAGTTATAGAGTCTACAAACTATGGTGCCAATCGCTGAAAATTGATCACATCTGTTCAGGCCTTCAGTACATCAGGTGTATCTCATTTCTTGAGACACTAAGGCCTCTTTCACACTAACGTCCCGTTCAGGCCCGCCTGTCAGTTTTTCAGGCGGACCTGAACGGGTGCTCCATAGAGCTCTATGGAGCGTCGGATGTCAGCGGTGACATGTCCGCTGACATCCGACCCGCTCCGATCCGAAAAAGTGTAACGGAGGAAAAAGCTATTTTTCCATCCGTCTGCGGATCGGATCGGGTGACGACGGGCACTGCGGTCCGTCGTCATCCGATCTCCCATAGGGGAGAGCGGCGCTGTGACAGATCCGTCCCTGCGCAGTGTGCAGAGACGGAGCTGTCATCTCCCTGCTCAGCGGGGATCGGCGGAGTGATCCCCGCTGAGCAAACGGACATCCACGGGGCGGATCAGAACTGATCCGCCCCGTGTGAAAGGACCCTAACAAGTCAGGAAAGTACAAATACCCCCCAAATGACCCAAGGCATTCCAAGGTATTAAGTAAGTAGCATGATGATTTTTTTAAGTTGTCATTTTTTCCCACAATTCTTTGCAAAAGATTTTGGAATATGTGGAAAAAAATTTAAACGCATTTTTTTTTACACAAAATTGTCAATTTATAAGATATTTCTAACACATAGCATGTATATAGCAAAAATTACAACCCAAAACACATTCTGCTACTCCTCCCAAGTATTACAATACCACATGTGTAGGACTTTTACACAGCCTGGCCACATAGAGAGGCTGAAGTAGTACGTTCAGGCGTTCTAGGAGCATAAATGACACATCTCATTTCATTCCTACCCATCACACTTTTGAAGGTCCTGGAGCACCAGGACAGTGAAATTACCCACAAAATGACCCAATTTTGGAAAGCAAACACCCCAACGTATATTCTATGAGACATGGGCTGCAAATAGGTACTCAGGTACTCTGATGGGCTGGAGATAGGTACTCGGGTACTCTGATGGCCTGGTGACAGGTACTCTGATGGCTTGGTGACTGGTATTTGGGTACTCTGAAGGGCAGTGACAGGTACGCATATGGACTGTGACAGGTACTCGGGTACTGAGATTAACTGTGACAGGTACTCAGGTACTCAGATGAACTGTGACAGGTACTTTGGTACTCAGATGAACTGTGACAGGTACTCGGGTACTCAGATGAACTGTGACAGGTACTCAGGTACTCAGATGAACTGTGACAGGTACTCAGGTACTCAGATGAACTGTGACAGGTACTCAGGTAGTCAGATGAACTGTGACAGGTACTCGGGTACTCAGATGGGCTGTGACAGGTACTCGGGTACTCTGATGGACTGTGACAGGTACTCAGGTACCCTGATGAACTGTGACAGGTACTCGGGTACTCAGATGGGCTGTGACAGGTACTCGGGTACTCTGATGGACCGTGATAGGTACCCGGGTACACTGATGTGCCGTTAAAGGTACTCGGGTACTCTGATGTGCCGTGACAGGTACTCGGGTACTCTGATGGGCCGTGACAGGTACTCGGGTACCCTTATGGGCCGTGACAGGTACTCGGGTACTCTTATGGGCCATGACAGGTACTCGGGTACTCTGATGTGCCGTGACAGGTACTTGGGTACTCTGATGGGTTGGGACAGGTACTTGGGTACTCTGATGGGCTGGGACAGGTACTCGGGTACTCTGATGGACTGTGACAGGTACTCGGGCACTCAGATGGACTGGGACAGGTACTCGGTACCCTGATTGGCTGTGACAGGTACTCAAATACTCTGATGGACTGTGACAGATACTCTGATGGACTGTGATTGACAGGTACTATGAGGGGTGGTGACAGATCCTCTTTATTGGGGGGGGGGCAATCAGTGGGATTGGTGTATACTAGGTGGTGTGTGAGGAGGAGAACAAGCCGGTAACATCTCGTTACCGCGGTTTGTTTACATTTTAGTGAATGGCTGTTTACCAGCGTCGGTGACGAGCAGTGTTCCCGGGGAACACGCCGCCACCGATGTGCACACGCATCGATCACGTGGTAAACAGCCATAACCAATGGCTGTTCACCCCCTTTGGTGGCGAGCGATGTCCCCGTGACACGTCGCCACCGAAGAAACAGGGATGTGAGCGCACGATCGCGCGTTTAAACGGGATGCCGTCATATGACGGCCTCCCGCCACAATAGGTTCGCCGCCTGGCCGTCATTTGACTGCCGGCGGTCAGCAACCAGTTAAATAATTTTCTAAATCTACCCTTTCAGAAACACTTCCAAAATGCTTCAAGAATAGCCTGAAGGAAAAAAAAAGATAAAAAAAAGAAAAAGGAAAAAACAAGGAAAAAGGAAATGGGGCTATTTTTCAATATAAAGAATTGCCAATACAAAGATAATAGGCATCAAATCTGGATATAGTATACCTGTTTTTTTTTACTGAGGCATAAAACAAACCTTCCTTCCATCTGTGGATCAAGCCTAACACTGAATGGAAACTGCCTTCCTTATATATCCCCCTCCAGATCGTTTGGCGCCAAATTGGTCTGAGGACATATCATTGGCTGAATTCAGAGGAAACCAGTCGCATAGGAAATGACACCAAGCTCCAATCCGGTGTGCCGGAAATGACATCACGGCAACCACAGATAACCAGACAGGAAGTGAGGGATCGCATAGAGTAATCCACCAACTTCCTGCAAGGTACTAGAAACGAAGTGAGGGATCGCATAGAGTAATCTACCAACTTCCTGTAAGGTACTATTGTAGTCGGAAGGGGACAAAAAGGTCAATCTAGGCAAAGAATGGAAAAATAAATGCTAAAAAGCCAGTTGAAAAAAAAAAATGAAACAGGGAATTCCATAGAAACGGGCCACATCGGCGCCCAACTAGGAGAACGCCTTTTGTGTCCATATGATGCATCTAGTCCGCAGCTAATAACCACAAAAAAAATAAACAAAACTGAATAAGAAAATATTCAAAACCATATATAATGGGAATCTTTATTGAACAAAATATTATTTTAATCATTTAATTGAGTAACATTTATGTGGTACCAAAAGTTAATCAGACATCACAAAGTGGTAATCAGCAATATCAGTCCACATTTTACAATGAATTATTAAAAAATTACTACAAATAAATAAGAAATTTTAAAGATATTACATAGAAATATTACATTTCTAAACCAATGGCACAATTACTACAAAAAAGGCTTAAAACTCAAGGGCTCGTTCAAGCCTGGGTGCATGGTAGCTGATAAATTGTGTATCCATTTTGATTCCCGTTGAAGGTGTATCCTATCTATGTCTCCACCCCTTTCACAATCTGGTACATGTTCAAGAGCAAAAAATTTAATTTTTGAGGCATCAAAGGCATGGTATAGCCCCATGTGCCTGCTGATTGGAGTTTCCATCTTCTTTTTATGCAATAACTTTACATGATCTCTTATTCTATAGAAAAAGTGCCTTTGGTTTCACCAACATAGAAGGCATTACAAATGCATTTCATGTAGTAAACCACACCGATTGTTTTACAATCTGCAAAAAAATTAGGCTTGTAATCTTGACCATTGGGAAGTGTTATCTCTGCTGTATTAGCAAGTAAGCCGCAGGAATCACATCTTCCACAGGCATAGGTCCCTTTACGTCTAAATTTTGTTTTAGATTGAAGATGAGTATATAACAATTGATCTTTTAAAGATTTAGATTTACGGTAAGAAATTTGAGGATTCTCTCCTATGTATTTGGACAAAATATCATCTGTAGCAAGTAAATGCCAATATTTTTGGATGATTCTTCGAACCTTTTTGTGCTACCCAGCAAATCTTGTAATAAGACACACAGGTTGTCCAGCCTTGCATGTTTTTTGATAATAAATTAAACTTTTTCGATCCCTTAGTTTTACTCTCCTATAAGCTTTTTTAGACAAGTTTTTGTATAACCTCTTTCCAAAAGATGAATCTGGAGTGCTTTAGCTTCCCGCTCATAATCCTCATCCAAACTGCAATTCCTCCTTAGTCGGAGATATGGACTATAGGGTATGCTCTGGATTAGATACTCAGGATGTGAACTCATGGCATGCAAAATTGTGTTGCCAGCTAGTGGTTTTCGATAAAGAGATGAACCAAGGATACCATCTGAATTGGTATAAATCATAATATCCAAAAAAATCTATGGATTTTTAATCACAAGATAAAGTAAATTTTAAATTGAAATTATTTGTTTCCAATCTCTTTAAAAATTGCATCAATTCATCCTTGGTTCCCAACCAGATGACAAAAATGTAATCTATAAATCTCCTCCATAGCAACACCTTCTCAAAATCAGCAGCAAATTGAGCTGAGGAAAAAATCTCTCGCTCCCACCCCCCAGGTACAGGTTGGCATATGATGGGGCACATTTTGTCCCCATCGCAACCCCCTGCACCTGGAGGTAGTGGGAGCGGTCAAAAACAAAAATATTATTGGAAAGAATAAAAAGCAGGAGATCAATAACAAATTTGTTATAGGTCTTAGATTGAGGACCTCGTTCAATAGGAAGCTGTCAACAACTTGAACCCCCACTTTGTGAGGGATCGAGTTGTAATGAGCCTCCACATCTATTGCAACGAGCCAAGCCCCCTCCGGGAGGATAAGCCGTTTAGTGAGCGCAAAAGATCTACCATGTCCTGAATATAGCAACTTAGGCCGCGTACACACGGGCGGATTGTCTGGCCAACTAAGTTCGTCAGACAATCCGACAGACAGTCCGTCCTACTTTTGAATGAACGGACTTGACCACACACGACGAACAGACAGTCCGCTGAAAGCTTGCGCGATGACGTGTACGGCACGTACGACGGGACTAGAAATTCGACGTCCAATACACTGCAATGCAACCTTCGGCCGTGTAAATCCTTTCTGAGCATGCGCCATACTTAGTCCGTCCAACTTGCCTACTCACGAGCCGACTGTCCGCTGAAACCAAGTTTGGACGGACTGTATTACGGAAATTCCGAAAGACTTAGTCCGCCAGACTGTCCGCTGAAAAAGTCAGCTGAAGCCCACACACGAGCGGATTGTCCGCTGAAACGCGTTTCAGCGGACTAAGTTGGCCAGAAAATCCGCCCGTGTGTACGCGGCCTTAGGGAGTTTACATGTGGCCTTAGATATTCATCAATTAATTGTCTGGCTGGTTCAGTTAAACAGCTATTACCAGATACTATAGGACGCCCAGGTGGAAACTGGGCGTTCTTATGTATCTTAGGTAAGGCATACAAAGTTGGCAATCTTGGGATTTTTACTGACAGGAATTCATATGTTTTTTTTGTCTATTAGATTGTCAAAAAAGTCTTGGGTAATCAAAGAATGGTATTTAGTTTCAGCATATTGGACTTGAGCAAATGGAATAGGTCGATACCAATGCCGATTCTTCAGAATGTCCATAACCATTGTCTTATAATTGTTTAAATCTATTACAACTATGTTACCTCCTTTATCAGAAGGTTTGATGATCAATTGATCATTATTTTTCAAAGAAATTAAAGCTTGGCGCTGGACATGATTAAGATTAGAATCAGCATTGGATCCTTTCCACTTAGTACTTAAAATTTCTTTTGTAACTTGCTGGGTAAAAGCCCAAATGTTTGGGTTTCCTTGAAAGGCAGGAAAACAATGCGAATTAGGTTTGTATAGGGAAGGAGGGGGAAAGTTTCTTGGAGACTGGGAATCTATGGACAACAAAGGATCAGATGCCGTATCTTCAAGGGAATCATCTAGGGGATTACTCTCACCCCATAATTCCATGAGGTCATTTATGGCTCGAATTTCATTTATAGTTTTATTCCTCCAAATTTCTTTGGAGAGATTTTGATTGCTGGGAGCTGAATGTTCTTTGTCATAAATTACTTTGAACATCACTTTCCGAGCAAACAAATGAATATCTTTATTTATTTCAAAAGAATCAACCTCCTACTCTGGACAGAAGGACAGACCAAGGCTAAGAACCTTGATCTGATCCTCTGTCAATGGGCAGGAAGATAAATTAATTACCTGGAAGCCACTTTGTTTGCTGACTTGGTGAGGGTAGGTGCAGTGAAAACCTTTTTGGGCTCTTGGGACAGCTGTGGTGAGAAAATTGGAGCATTTCGAAGATCCCCCACAAGGGGGGTCTGTGATAAGTCCCCCCGAAGAGGGAATTGAATTAGATTGGCTCACATGTGAAGTAGCCATGTTAGTGCTGGAAAGAGTGGAAGGAAAAGATGAAGTGTTACTCCCAACGCCTGAAGGAAAAGATATTTATGTGGAAGGGGAGGGTTTATTCTGTGAACGGATACCTGCTTGTATGGTGTCCTGTAGATACCGTTTAGAAGCAGATGACTTCTGTGCAGATTGATTCTGTTTACGCTTTAGAGAGCCATTTGATGAACCTTGTTTGGAACCTAGCTGTTGGGAAGAGGCAGAAGATTGTGGAAATTTATCAGAATCACTAGGATCTCGATTCGAATTTTGTCTTTGAGAGAAGGATTTTCTTTTACGACCACCACCCTCTGTTGACCATCTATAGGCTGAATTGGTTTCATAGGCTTGTTTAACTCAATAGTATTTTTTTTCTTTCGTTTTCAGGATTACTCCTACAAATGTTTCAAGATAATTTTCATGAGCTATTTCAGAATCTTTGAAAGTAGATTCTGACAATAAGGCATTATTTTCAATATATAATTTTTCAATTTCGATATCCAAGACATCGATTTCTTTTGTATAATGTTGACATAGAGATCTCATCATTACAAATTAACAATTCTGAAGATTACACTCTACTTTAAACTCTGGTTCAATTGTAAACAAATTTGGAAAGATCTGCACTCGTACTATTTTGTCTTCAAAATATTTTATGAAATATTTTCTGTCCTGAAATAATCTAGCTTTTTTTTCTAATTTTCTAAGGCTTGCAAAAAAGCATTCTAAGGTTATACCCCCAAATGAAACCCCCTGTGCAAGATGGATTTTGTCCATCAGGCCTTCAAAGCCCAAGCCTCTGTAGGTTGCCATTGATAAAAAATTACAATAGTACAATTTATTAACAAAAATAAAAAAGAATATATATATGAGAAATGAATTTCCAAAAGACTGCTCAATGGATATTGGGTATTTGCCACCCCAGATAGATCATAAAGGAGAAATATAGTTATAGAGCAATTCTAAAGGAAAAACTCAATTTGAAAGCGCCACATCCCTCTTAACCACTTCCCGACCAGCGCACGACGATGTACGTCGACAGAATGGCACGGGCAGGCATATTGGTGTACATGTACGTCCAATCTTCAATGCCACCCTGCCATCGGGAGCACGCCGCCGGGTCTGGTCACGGGACCCGTGGACTCGATCGCCGTGGGCATACCCGCGATCGTCTCACGGGACGGCTGAATGGAGGAAATGCTGTGTAAACAGAATTTCTCCATTCTGCCTAGCAACTAGTGACGCTGATCTCTGCTCCAGAGATTGGAGCAGAGATCAGTGTTCACTAAATGAAAGCCCAACCCCCCCACAGTTAGTAACACACCCCTAGGAACACTTAATCCCTACACTGCCACACCCTGGTTAACCCCTTCACTGCCAGTGTCATTTACACAGGAATCACTGCATTTATATAGCAGTGATTACTGTATAAATGACAATGGTCCCAAAAATGTGTCAAAAATGTCCGATGGGTCCCCCACAATGTCGTAGTCACAATAAAAATCATTGATCGCCGCCATTACTAGTAAAAAATGCTATAAAACTATCCCTATTTTGTAAACGCTATAACTTTTGCGCAAACCAATCAATAATCGCTTATTGCGATTTTTTTTACCAAAAATATGTAGAAGAATACGTATCGGCCTAAACTGAGGGAAAAAAATGTTTTTTTATATATTTTTGGGGGATATTTATTATAACAAAAAGTAAAAAATAATGCGTTTTTTTCAAAATTGTCGCTCTATTTTTGTTTAAAGCGCTAAAAATAAAAACCGCAGGGGGGATCAAATACCACCAAAAGAAAGCTCTATTTGTGGGAAAAAGAGGATGTCAATTTTGTTTGGGAGCCACGTCGCACGACCGCGCAATTGTCAGTTAAAGCGAAGCAGTGCCGAATCGCAAAAAGTGGTCTGGTCTTTGGCCAGCAAAATGGTCCGGTCTGAAAGTGGTTAACCACTTGCTTACTGGGCACTTAAACACCCTTCCTGACCAGACCAATTTTCAGCTTTTGGTGCTCTCACATTTTGAATGACAATTACTCAGTCATGCAACACTGTACCCAAATGAATTTTGTGTCCTTTTTTTCCCACAAATAGAGCTTTCTTTTGGTGGTATTTGATCACCTCTGGGTTTGTTTGTTTTTTGCGCTATAAATGAAAAAAGACCGAAAATTTTGAAAAAAAACGCATATTTCTTTGTTTCTGTGATAAAATTTTGCAAATTATAATTTTTTTTTCATAAATTTTGGTCACAATTTATACTGCTACATATCTTTGGTAAAAATAACCCAAATTCGTGGATATTATTTGGTCTTTGTGAAAGTTAGAGAGTCTACAAGCTGTAGTGCGAATCGCACAAAATTGATCACACCTGATGTACTGGTGGCCTATCTCATTTCTTGCGACCCGAACAAGCCAAGAAAGTACAAATACCCCCCAAATTACCCCTTTTTTGAAAGTAGACATTCCAAGGTATTTACTAAGATGCATGGTGAGGTTTTTGATGTTGTCATCTTTTTCCCACAATTCTTTGCAAAATTAAGATTTTTTTTTCTCACAAAATTTTCAATGTAAGGCCGCGTACACACGCGCGGACTGTTGGCCCAACTTTGTCCGTCCAACAGTTTGAGCGAACAGTCCGCTCAAACTTAGCATGGACGGACATGGCCACACACGACGGACGAACAGTTTGCTGAAACCGTGCGCGATGACGTGAACGGCACGTACGACGGGACGAAAAATACGACGTCCTATACACTGCAATGCAACCTTCCGACGTGGAAATCCTTTCTGAGCATGCGCGAGACTTAGTTGGCCGAACAAGCCTACACACGAGCGAACAGTCCGCTGAAACCTTGTTTCAGCGGACAGTTTTTCGGAATTTCCGCTGAAGCCCCACACACGAGCGGACTGTCCGCCCAAACACTGTTCAGCGGACAAGGTTGGGCGAACAGTCCGCGCGTGTGTACGCGGCCTAACAGGTTATTTCTCTCACATGGCATGTGTATACCACAAATGACACCCCAAAATACGTTCTGCTACTCCTTCTGAGTATTACGATACCAAATGTGTGAGACTTTTACACAGCCTGGCCACATACAGAGGCCCAATATTGAAATAGCACCATCAGGCGTTCTAGGAGCATAAATTACACATTTCATTTCTCAACCACCTATTACATTTTTGAAGGCCCTGGAGCACCAGAACAATGGAAATGCCCACAAAGTGACCCCATTTTGGAAAGCTAACACCCCAACGTATAATCTATGAGGCATAATGAGTCGTTTGAATGGTTCATTTTTTTTCCAGAAGTTTTGGGAAAATGTGGAAAAAAAATGAAAACGCATTTTTTTTACGCAAAGTTTTCCATTTATAAGATATTTCCAACACATAGCATGTACATAGCAAAAATGACACCCCAAAATACGTTCTACTACTCCTCCTGAGTATAACAATACCAAATGTGTGAGACTTTTACACAGCCTGGCCACATACAGAGGCCCAATATTGAAATAGCACCATCAGGCGTTCTAGGAGCATAAATTACACATCTTATTTCTCAACCACCTATTACAGTTTTGAAGGCCCTGGTGCACCAGGACAATTGAAATGCCCACAAAGTGACCCCACGTGGCACTGACGACACGTGGCACTGACAGATGGCACTGGAGGCAGATGGCACTGGAGGCAGATGGCACTGGAGGCAGATGGGGCTGGCAGATGGGGCTGGCAGATGGGGCTGACAGATGGGGCTGGCAGATGGGGCTGGTAGATGTCGCTGGCAGATGGGGCTGGCACTGGGGCTGGCAGGTGGCACTGGCTGGTGGCACTGGCGGCACTGCCACTGTGGCTGATGGATGGCACTGGCGCTGGCAGGTGGCACTGGCAGGTGGCACTGGTGCTGGCAGGTGGCACTGGCAGGTGGCACTGGCACTGGTGGCACTGACGGCACTGGGGCTGACGGCACTGGGGCTGACGGATGGCACTGGCGCTGGCAGGTGGCACTGGCAGATGGCACTGGTGCTGGCAGGTGGCACTGGCAGGTGGCACTGGCAGGGGACACTGGGGCTGACGGCACTGGTGGCACTGGGGCTGACGGCACTGGCGGCACTGGGGCTGACGGCACTGACGGCACTGGGGCTGGCTGACGGCACTGGGGCTGACGGACGGCACTGGGGCTGACGGGCGGCACTGGGGCTGACGGGTGGCACTGGCGCTGGCAGGTGGCGCTGGCAGGTGGCACTGGCGCTGGCAGGTGGCACTGGCGCTGGCGGCACTGGGGCTGACGGCAGGCACTGGCAGGTGGCACTGGCGGCACTGGCACTACTGGCAGATGGCACTGGGCTGACAGATGGCACTGGGCTGACAGATGGCACTGGCACTGGGGCTGACAGATGGCACTGGGCTGACAGATGGCACTGGCACTGGGGCTGACACTGGCACTGGGGCTGACACTGGGGCTGACACTGGCACTGGGGCTGACACTGGCACTGGGGCTGACACACAGATCGCTCTCCCTCCTCACACGCTGTCTCTGTGTGAGGAGGGAGAGACACTACAATGGGAGATGATCTCATATGTTTACATATGAGATCATCTCCCATTGGCAGCTGCGATCGCACTGTGAACGGCCGCTTTGATTGGCCGTTCACGGCGATCTGTATTTGCCTGTCTCCGGGAGACACGGCGAATACAATACTTCCGCGATGCGCGCCCCCGGCGGCGCGCATTGCGGAAGTAAACACCAGGCCGTCCAGGGACGGCCAGGCGAAGGAACCCGCCCTCTCTAAGGCCGTCATTCGGCTATAGGGCGGGTGGGAGGAGGTTAAAGTAGAAAAACACAGAAAAGTTTTTTTTTGGGACTTTTTAAGCGCATACATATACAAAAGTAGAAATATATATAGAAAAATATAAATGTTATTCAATTAAAAAATCCATAAAAAAGGATAAATTGATCAGTAACAGATACCACTATATGTGTAAATTGTTATCTCTACATGTTTCGCCTGTTAAGGCTTCCTCAGGAGATTCTTTTGCAATGAACACTGTACGTGTGGACTGATCACTACAATAAAATAGATGTATTTACAGTTCACCTACTCTGGGTTTATATAACATCAAACTCTTTTAGCCTCTCCATTGCTTCATGTTTGAGTCAAACACAAACACTTTTATTTTTTTCTATTGTCATTTTATTTTATTTTATTTTTCATGTATTTTTTATGCATTTACTATTAGTTCCAATAGTAAACCGGAATTGACGTGTATGGTTTCTTTGGAAATTTTGATGTGATCAAACCAGAAACATGGCGTTTTTGTCTCTCCTATGGACATTTTTTGATCCATAGGAGCGACACTTTTATCCAACCAACAATATGACCGTTGTGCTCATATTGATTGGGTATATGGAGGGGCGTTCACTCCTCCGCCCTCTATTTAAGCTGGCTCAGCCTACCGGAAACTAGGTCCTTGATGATGCCCTGTGGGAGGTCGAAACGTTGACGCTGTTTCACAGGGGCGTGTAATTACAATTTTGATGTAATACTTTGCAGCAGGGCTCATTCCTGTGCTCCAATTAGAATATCTGTGAGGGGTTGCAGTGTCGTGGCACCAGCACCAGTGCCTAAGGCCCAATTTTTCAATTGTTCAACAGGTGCATGTAATTACAATTCTTGATATAATATTTTACAGCAGGGCCTGTTCCAGCGCCCACCAACAGTAACTGTGAGGACTTACAGTGTTATGGCACCAGCACCACCACCATCAAAGGCCCAATTTTTCTACCACTGTTCAACAATGGCATGTAATTACAATTGTTGATATAATAGTTCACAGCAGGGTGTTCCAGCACCCACCAAGAGTCACTTTGAGGGCTTACAGTGTTGTGGCAACACCAACACCTTAGGTCCAAATTTATGCAGAGCATATAGGGCAGGCCCCTACTTTCAAACATCCAACTTACAAATGTGTCCTACTTGCAAACGGAAGGAGGCAACAAGAAGTGAGATGAAATCTACACCTAGGAAGGGAAATTCTGTCCTGTAAGAGTTGATATGGGAAAAACGTGTCTCTTCTCCACTGATTTATCCCAATCCTTGTTTTACTAAAAAACCCAAATTTTCAAAAAACATTGGTCATTGGGACAGAAAGTGAGGTGAAATCTTGTGGTGCACAGACGGAAAAAAAAATGTTACAGGGGTGATAACCCTTTCCTATGTTTTCCAAAAAGCTTAAAAATAGATTTTTTGACTGGAGCTACACTTTAAAAATGTACCAGTTCAAAATTGCATACAGATTCTACTTGTATGATAGTTCTGATTTTAGGTGCTGAAAGCGGTACAATTATTTTGCATGGAAATTTGGCATTTTATATTGCAGGCCTGCAATTCTTAGGAATAACTCACTTAAATCTGTTCAAACCAGAGTCTAGCAGACATCCCAGGTATGATAACATTTATAATATAATAAATAATAATAAAAATGATTCAATAATGTAATCAAATTCAAAAACACTGAAATTTGCTCATTTGCAGAATTGTCGCTGTCATTAGATCTAGTGTTTGATGATGAATTTCCCCACAAATCGCTATCGCTCAATTCTGCAAGTGATTCTAATTTATTATCGCTGTTTTCTAGTTGGTCTAAAATCACTTTTGACATAAAGGGACAGTTTTTGGTTGCTATGGGCAATCTCCAAATTCCAGGCAGAAAAAACAGTATTTATAATATAAAAGTGCATGCAGGGCACTGGACAGACCACTAGGGACAAAGGGGTTGTGTAATTTTTTTATACAGTACTGTAATATGTAAGATTATAGTACTATGTGTGTTTTTACTTTTTTGAATTTGGCGCCGATCTCCGCTCCCGTGCGCCGTAACGTCGCAGGGAACGGAGCTCGGCGGCACTCGGGCACTGTGTGAATCGAGCAGAGGACAGCTCGATCACACAGCATGGAGGACATTGCTGGATCCAGGGGACAAGGTAAGTAACTCTCCCTGTATCCAGCGATGCGATCCCGAGTCTGGCTCGGGGTTACCTCTTATGGTACTGAAATCCCAGCCCGAGCCAGACTCGGGATCACCGCCAGGGAGGTTAACAACAAATCTACACAGTGCCTGTCTTGTTTGCACCGCCTGTATACTGCTGTTCTGAGTATAACAACAGGGATCCCAGAAAGGTTTAAAGCATGCTCTTCTTGCTCCTCCTCATCCGCCCTGGCACCATCCTCCTCTGACTCCTCTTTAGACTCCTGTTGTTGACTTGTCTCAGATAGAGTAGCCCCCCCTTGGAATTCATCCAGCATTGCGACTTCTGCATCTTTCTGCTCCTCCACGGCTTGATCAATGACACAACGCAATGCACGCTCCATAAAGAAGGCATAAGGTACCATGTCACTGATGGCACCATGGCTGCGACTGACCAGTTTGTGATCTCATCAAATGGCCGCAGAAGTCACTGCCACGGTGAAAAAAAAACCAAGCTCCCCAGAACTTGTTCTGCCGCAGAGTTCGTACAGGTAGACGTTAACTGCACGTTTCTGCTGGAGCAGCCTATCAAGCATATAGAAGGTTGAGTTCCATCGCGTCGGGCAATCGCAAATAAGACGTCTGACCGGCAGATTGTGTCGCCGCTGAATGTCAGCAAGGTGAGCCATGGCCGTGTAAGATCTTCTGAAATGGGCCGAGATTTTCCTTGCCTGCTGCAAAATGTCCTGGACCCCAAGGTATTTGACAACGAATCGCTGCATGGCATGTGTGTAATTTAGCCCTGTTTCAATGCGCTAAGCAGATTGGCACCGTTGTCACATACCACTTTACCAACTGTCAAATTGAGCGGTGTTAGCCACTGATTTGCCTGTGAACGCAAAGCTGAAAGGAGTGCCGGGCCAGTGTGGCTCTTGGCTTCCAGGAACAACAGACGCAGCACAGCATGGCAACGTCTCCCCTGACATGTCCAATAGGTTCTGGGGAGCTTGGGCGGCGCAGCGGAAGAGACGCTAGCAGCGGAAAAGGAGTCAGCCGAGGAGGAGAGGGAGGAGGATGGAGTAGGAGGAGGAGAATAAGAGCCAGGCCTGCATGCAATCTGTGGCGGTAAAACCAAATTTACACGGGTGCTACAGGTTACATGCTTGACGGCCGTCAGAAGGTTCACCCAGTGGGCAGTAAAAGTGATATACCTTCCCTGCCCGTGTTTACTAGACCACGTGTCTGTGGTCAGATGTATCTTGGCACCGACACTGTGTGCCAGAGATACATTCACTTGCTGCTGAACATGGCCATATAGCTCTGGGATGCCCTTCTGTGAGAAATAATTCCTTCCTGGGACCTTCCATTGTGGTGTTCCAATGGACACAAATTTTCGAAAGGCCTCCGAGTCCACCAGTTTATATGGCAGTAGTTGGCGGGCTATCAGTTCTGACAAGCCAGCCGTCAACCGTTGGGCAAGAGGGTTATCTGGCATCATAATTTTTTTACGCTTAAACATT
Organism: Lithobates pipiens; assembly: GCF_037356315.1. Lineage (NCBI taxonomy): Eukaryota > Metazoa > Chordata > Amphibia > Anura > Ranidae > Lithobates > Lithobates pipiens. The sequence continues at coordinate 119,340,582 of NW_027507718.1, read as the reverse complement.
TGGCCCACGGAAGCCTGCCTTTTTGCAGAAAAACCTGAGGATGGCGTGATGGAAGGTGGAGTGGAGGACAATTGTGAGGAGAAGGAGAAGTAGAAGACGAGGCTGGATGGTGAGAGCCTGGAGTGTGGCTTTGTGTGTTCCGTTGCTCCCACTGGGCTCGGTGATGGCAACTCATGTGCCTTCTTAAGGTGATCGTCCCTAGGTGAGTGTTAGGCTTACCGCGACTTATGCATTGACTGCAAAGATTGCAGATGGCAACACTATTGTCAGCAGCGGACACGGTAAAAAAAGCCCACACTGCGGAGCCATGTGCCGGCGTCCTGGGAGTGCCAGATGTGACTGTACATGGTTGATGCCTCGCTCCTGATACATTAGCAGTCTGCTTTGTCCCTCCTGTGCAATCTAAGTTCTTCCTGCTTCTCCTCCCTATCTGCTGGCCATATCTCCCTCTGAACTCTCTCCTCTTCCTCTCTTGTGGGCACCCACGTGACATCACTAGACACATCATCATCGACGTCACCTTCCCCACCGCTATAATTAGAGATTTCCGAGTAGGCAGTAACAGCAGGGACCAACCTCCTCCTTGGGCTGATTTGGGTACTGTCGTCAGACTGCTGAGTGGTGGTTGTTGCTACCTCCTCTTCCTGATCCAATGCCAAGAGTGGCTGCGAATCGGAAATGTCTTGCTATGGATCGGAAAATAATTCCTGTGACTCAAGCGGAAGGTATATGGTGGTGGTGTTGGTGGTAGTGTCTTTGGGGGTGCACACAGCAGAGAGTGAAGAAGAGGGTGCAGATCGAGAGGATGAGGAGGGTGCAGAAGAGTAAGGCTGAGTGAGCCACTTAACCAAGTCCTTTGACGCAATCGCACGCACCTTCTGCAATTTGCCACTTTGGCTCAAGCCTGTTGCTCCGGCCCTACCCCTACCACCCCTGCGGAAGGGCCTGCCTCTTCCTCTGGCTGTCATTTTTTAAATGACCCTGTGACAAAGTCTCTAGAGAAGTGCAGTATGTATGTGTAAGAAGGTATATAACACCCCGCTTCAATCTGTTGTTTTTGGGGGCCACTGGTCTATCACACCAGTTATAATACTTTTTTTTATTGCGTTTGTCACTCTTTGTAGTATCGCTGCAGAAACGTTCAGCAGTCACAATGCTGCACAGTGGAAACGCACTATACTATGCTTTCTATATGTGCAAGTATTTTATACGTATATTACACACCTATATACTGCACACCAAATAGTACACCTATACCAGTCCTTAAAAGGACCTTTGTGGACCTAGTAGCTAGTGATTTGCAGACTGTCCCTCAGTCCCTACACTGATAAAAGACAGCTGCAGAAACGAGCAGTAATCTGCAGCACAGCAATGCACCAGCACCCTATATATTGTACACCTACACCAGTCCTTACAAGGACCTTTGTGGACCTAGTAGTAATAGCTAGCTAGTGATTAAACTGACTGTCCCTACTCCACACAGCGTCCTGTCCCTACACTGACAAAAGACAGCTGCAATCACCAGCACAGCAGTGCACTGATCCCTATATACTGTACTACACCTATACCAATCCTTAAAAGGACCTTTGTGGACCTAGTAGTAATAGCTAGCTAGTGATTAAACTGACTGTCCTTGCTCCACACAGCGTCCTGTCCCTACACTGACAAAAGACAGCTGCAATCACCAGCACAGCAATGCACCAGCACCCTATATATTGTACACCTATACCAGTCTTTAAAAGGACCTTTGTGGACCTAGTAGTAATAGCTAGCTAGTGATTAAACTGACTGTCCCTGCTCCACACAGCGTCCTGTCCCTACACTGACAAAAGACAGCTGCAATCACCAGTAGCTAGTAGCTAGTGATTTGCAGACTGTCCCTCAGTCCCTACACTGATAAAAGACTGCTGTAGAATAGGGCAGCAGTCAGCTGCAGTGCACCACAACCCTATATATTGTACACCTATACCAGTCCTTAAAAGGACCTTTGTGGCCCTAATAGTAATAGCTAGCTAGTGATTAAACTGACTGTCCCTGCTGCACACAGCGTCCTGTCCCTACACTGACAAAAGACAACTGCAATCACCAGCACAGCAGTGCACTGAACCCTATATACTGTACTACACCTATACCAGTCCTTAAAAGGACCTTTGTGGCCCTAATAGTAATAGCTAGCTAGTGATTAAACTGACTGTCCCTGCTGCACACAGCGTCCTGTCCCTACACTGACAAAAGACAACTGCAATCACCAGCACAGCAGTGCACTGAACCCTATATACTGTACTACACCTATACCAGTCCTTAAAAGGACTTTTGTGGACCTAATAGCTAGTGATCTGTGTCACTACAGGCTCTCCCTGCTCCACACAGCGTCCTGTCCCTACACTGACATAAGACAGAATGTAAAATGGCCACCAGATCAGGTCTATTTATAATTTAGGTGGAATGTCCAATTGTCCATGTGTTGAAATGTCTCACGTGGCTGTCCTGTACCCCATGATGGATATGTCATCATGGGTCAAAGTTCTATCACACTGTAAACACATATGTCTGCTGAGCGAACAGCGGCAATAGTCCGCTGATCGGGCGAATCACGAACACGCAAAATTCGCCACAAACCGACCACTGGGCAACCAGTTTGGCCATTCCTAGTACCCATGCCATTTTTCTCAATGATTTTCATCCATATTGCTGGGACCAGACATTACATTAAAACCGCAAGCAGTTTTAAATTACTTTTTTTCCGTTAGAAATGCCATTTTGTGCAGGGACCGTTCTAAGCATGGGAAACACGCGCCACTTCACAGGCATACTATAGACACCCCCCAGGCAAGATATTTTTTTCTATGATAAACTTTTGCAAATAAGTAATTTTTGTTCAATAATTTAGGCAAAAATGTATACGGCTACATCTCTTTGGTAAAAATAACCCAAATTTGTGGATATTATTTAGTCTCTGTGAAAGGTATAGAGTCTACAAGCTATGGTGCAAATCATTGACAATTTATCACACCTGATCACACCTGATGTACTGACAGCCTATCTCATTTCTTGAGGCCCTGAAATGTCAGGAAAGTACAAATACCCCCCAAATGACCCCTTTTTTGAAAAGTAGACAGTCCAAGGTATTTAGCAAGAGGCATGGTTTCACAAAATTATCATAATAACAAGTTATTTCTCACACGCGGCATATGCATACTTCCAACTACACCCCAAAATACATTCTGCTACTCCTCCCGAGTATGGCAGTACCCCATGTGTATGACTTTTACACAGCCTGGCCACACAGAGGTCCAACATGCAGGGAACACCGTCAGGGCTTCCAGGAGCATAAAATTACACCTCTAATTTCCTAACCACCTATTACATTTGTGAAGGCCCTGGACCCCCAGGACAGTGGTATTACCCACAAAATGACCCCATTTTGGAAAGCAGACACCCCAAGGTCTATTCTTTGAGGCATAATGAGTCTTTTGAATGGTTAATTTTTTTCCACAAGTCTTCGGAAAACGTAGAAAGAAAATTAAAACTTTTTTTTTTTTAAACAAAGTGGTCAGTTTATAAGATATTTCTTACTCAAAGCATGTATATAGTAAAAATGACACCCCAAAAAACATTCTGCTACTCCTTCCGAGTATGGCAATATCCCATGTGTGTGACTTTTACACAGCCTGGCCACATACAGAGGCCCAGCATGCAGGGATCACCATCAGGTGTTCTAGGAGCATAAATGACACCTCTAATTTCCTAATGAACTATTACACTTTTGAAGACCCTGGAGCACCAGGACAGTGGAATTAAGCAAAAATTACACCCCAAAACACATTCTGCTACTCGTCTTGAGTATGGCGATACCACATGTGTGATACTTTTACACCTCCTGGCCACATACAGAGGACCAACATTGAAGTAGTACCTTCAGGCGTTCTAGGAGCATAAATTACACATTTCATTTCATTCCTGCCTATTACACCTTTGAAGGTCCTGGAGCACCAGTACAGTGGAATTACCCCATTTTGGAAAGCAAACACACGAACGTATATTCTATGAGGCATGGGCTGCAGGTAGGTACTCGGGTACTCTGTTGGGCTAGAGACAAGTACTTGAGTACTCTGATGGGCTGATGACAGGTACTTGGGTTCTCTGATTGTCTGGAGATAGATACTCAGGTACTCTGATGGCCTGGTGACAGGTACTCGGGTACTCTGATGGCCTGGTGACAGGTACTCGGGCACTCTGGTGCCTGGTGACAGGTACTCTGGCATTTTGATGGCCTGGTAAAGGGTACTCAGGCACTCTGATGGCCTGGTGACATTTACTCAGGTAATCTGATGGGCTACAGATAGGTATTGGGATACTCAGGTACTCAGATGGGCTGTGACAGGTACTCATGTACTCAGATGAACTGTGACAGGTACTCATGTACTCAGATGAACTGTGACAGGTACTCGGGTACTTGGGTACTTGGTTACTCAGATGAACTGTGACAGGTATTCGGATACTCAGATGGACTGTGACAGGTACTCGGGTATTCAGATGAACTGTGACTGGTACTCGGGTACTCAGATGGACTGTGACAGGTACTCGGGTACTTGGGTACTCAGATGAACTGTGACAGGTATTCGGGTACTCAGATGGACTGTGACAAATACTCGGGTACTTAGATGGACTGTGACTGGCACTCGGGTACTCAGATTGACTGTGACAGGTACTCAGATACTCGGATGAACTGTGACCAGTACTTGGGTTGGGTACTCAGATATACTGTGACAGGTACCCGGGTACTCAGATGGACTGTGACAGGTACTCAGGTACTCGGGTACTCAGATGTACTGTGACAGGTACTCGGGTACTCATATGGACTGCAACATGTACTCAGGTGAACTGTGACAGGTACTCAGGTACTCGTGTACTCAGATATACTGTGACAGGTACTCAGATACACTGTGATAGGTGTTCGGGTACTCAGATGGGCTGTAACAGGTACTCAGGTAATCAGATGGGCTGTGACAGGTACTTGGGTACTTAAATGGGCTGTGACAGGTACTCAGGTACTTTGATGGGTGGTGACAGGTACTTGGATGTGGGTACTCAAATGGGCTGTGACAGGTACTCAGGTACTTTGATTGGTGGTGACAGGTACTTTGATGGCTGGTGACAGGTACTTTGATGGCTGATGACAGGTACTTTGATGGCTGGTGACAGGTACTTTGATGGGTGATGACAGATACTCTTTATTGGGGGGGGGGAATTAGTGTGTTTTGGTGTGTGAGGAGGAGAACCCGGTAACATCTCGTTACCGCGGTTTGTTTACATTCTGTGACTGGCTATGATTGGACACAGCCGGTCATGTGGTAAATTTCATTGGCTCTTTACTGCGGTCGGGGTTGGGCTGTGTCAGGGTGACAAGCCGTATCCCCGATCGCTGCTCTGTGCGTGCCCTAGGGGAGTGCATGAGCGCCGTGCATGTGGGCAATAAATGTGACCGGCTGTGATTGGACACAGTCGGTTACATGGTAAAGAGCCATTCGTTATTGGCTCTTTACCCGGATCAGGGATGGGCTGTGTCCGAGGGACACACCTCATCCACGATCGCCACTCTGAGGGCCCCCGGGGGCCCGCAGGAGCGGCAAGATACTGAGGACGTCATATGACGCCTGCCCCGGATGGCAGATCCCATCTGCGGATGTCATATGACTATAGCCCAGTATTGAAGTGGTTAAAGGAATATTTCACTTTTATTTTCACTTTAAACATCATTAAAATCAGTGCTCCCAAAAAATGTCTGTTTTTAAAACTGTTTTGCATTGATACATGGGGCAGGAGCCAGGCCCCCAAACCCTTTTTAGGACAATAACTTGCATATTAGCCTTTAAAATTAGAACTTTTGATTTTGAACGTTTGAGTCCCATAGACTTTAACGGGGTCCTAAAGTTTGCACAAATTTTCGGTCCGTTTGCAAGTTCTGGTGCGAACCGAACCAGGGGGTGTTAGGCTCATCCCTACACAGCTGTAGTTACCAACTGTATATAATTCCTATGTTTTAAACACATGCTTCTGGAAAAATGTGTATTCAGTGCATTTTTAGATCTGACAATCACTACAATATAATAATAAAATCCACCATTTCCAACATATTGGATTCATTCTCTTCCATGTTTTCGTTTTGTTTCAGATACCTAATTAGGAGTACTTGTTAAACCAAGTTTTATGATCATTTTTTGTCAACATTCCACTATCTCTTTTTACTAGCCATTCAAAATATAATTGTGCATGGCAGAGCTGGTATCACTAGATTAACAAAGTGGTTTTTAAATTGTTGGCTGTTATGTATATTGCATAGCATTGCCATGCTTTGCATATGACTCCCAATGCTAGAAATGATTCCAGCGGGTAGGAGGAGTGATGAGAATAAAAACAATAGGCACTAACCAGCCTATGCTTTGCAGCTATGAGAGCATTTTATATGGGAGAATTTGTTTCAAAAATGTAATGCTATTGTACAGTATATCTAAAAAAGAAAATGTACAATTTCCCTTCAGTTATGTGATTAATTCAGGACATCTGTAAAGCTTGACTGACCAGTATATTAGAAGAATGTAATTGTAGAGGAATAGCTGTAAAGGACGAGTGAATTGGTATTTGAAATATTTTTACTGTTTAATAACATGTATTCAATGGGAACGGGACAATTTTTTTCTATACATTTTTCTTTATATATACATTTGTGGACTATATCTAAAACGAACAGTTAAGACACATTGGAAATTTTAACTTAAGCATAAAAAATAGATATGGTGTTGCATATAACCGACTAAATTCCACCACTTAGGGGGCGTGACCGGATGGAGAAGGAGGAGGTTGCGAGTGTGTGAGAGAGTGGCTGTCTCGCTCTCCCCTCCATGCCTATAGTATACCGCAACGTGCGGCGTCTCATCCCGTTAACCTGCCGGTTCGCATAACTCGACACGGACGGAGGATGGCCAGGAAAAACAGCGTTTAGCCGATCGTTCCATCCCCGCTTACCTGCCGGTCCACATGCTTTGATCCGGACGGAGGATGGCCAGGAAAACCGGCGTTTAGCCGACCGGATGACTGAACGTTTCCCTCTGTCTACCACCACGCCTATCACCACGCCGTATTACAGTGAATGAGACTTGCAAAGGCGCTGATGGCGGTGGGTGATATTGTGAAGGGGAAGGCTTTCTTTCTGATAACCATGGAAATGCTGGATTGGGTCCTGGAGGAATGACACTAGTAAAGGGAAATGGAGAGCAACTTCTGACATATGCAGTGGAGAGACACAAACAGGCAATCCTGGGGAACTGGTGAGAGTGAACTGCCAAGTAGGGTGGTGAGTGTGAAACACCTATGTGAACTGTGTTTTTGATTATATATAGGAGAAGGAAGATGGACGTAATATATACTTACATGCTGGACGTGTTTCCACTGTTTTAATCCTGTAACCCTCCGCTTACAAAAATATTGAGAATTGTAAATTCCTTCTTTGGAGGGATTTCAATGCGATTTAAAGAGTCTGTTTATACTCTCAAATATATCGGATGGAGCAGGAGCTGTTTGGATCTATTTGGAATCATAGAGGTCCTGGTATAGCCTAGAGTACACCGGGTAGAGTGCAAACCACGTTGAATGTGTTTTCCTATCCCATGGTCTGGGTTTTTTTTCCTTTTCTTTTTTTTTCTTTTTTTTTCCCTCCTCTCCCAGCTCCCTGGTGTGAAAGCCTGGACAAGGCCCTATCATTGCCTTAATCTTGAAACCCAAGTACTCTCTGCACATAAGAGTATTGAGAACTGTAAATCGTTTCTTTAAGGGGACTGTAACTTGTATTAAATTGTTTATTGATATATCTAAACGGGCTGATTGGAGGGGGAGCTATTTGGATCCATTTGGAAATTGGGAGGCCCTGGTATAGCCCAGAACGTGCCCTACAAAGCCTAAATTAAGTGGTGTGTGTTCCTATGATTTTTGGCCCTTGCCTTTTTTTTTTTTTTTTTTTTTTTGGTGAGAGAGAAACCAAGCATACTTATAGAGTTTGGGAATATTATCTTGGAACAACGTAAAGTTATCATGCCATCACATCGTGCGACTAAAGCAAGTCAAGCAGCTGCAGCTGCAAAACTAGAAAAGTATGCTCATAATCCAGGTCAGGGGCCTAGTCAGACCTCCCCAAAGGGGCCGCAACAAGGTCAACAAGCCCAAACCAATAGGCTATCAGACGCTAAAGGCACCAGGAAAAGTCATGGGTCAAGTCTCCCTCCAACGGCTGTGGAGGAAAACGACAAAGGAGTAAACTCCCAGGGCCAGGTTAAAAATATGAGCCTAGAAGGGGCAACTGGGTCACTAGAGGAGGGACTACAGGAAAGTTTTGAACCAGACTCAGAGCCTGAGCCAACATTGAAGGAGGTTCTAGTGGCAGTCAACCTTTGTAGAGAATCCCTGGGAGGAATGAGTACTCAACTTATCTCCATTCAGGAGGAACTATCATACGCCAGACAGGATATCCAGGGGATCCAGGAAAGGACCACAGCCCTAGAAGATCGGGTGGGCCAGGTCGAAGATGACTTGACCCCTCTGATACGGGAATTCAGAGTAATGCAAGATCAGTTAACTAAACAGGAAAACAAATTAGATGAAATGGAGAATAGGATGAGGAGGAAGAATATCCGGATCATGGGTTTGCCAGAACTGTGTGAGGGTTCAGACCCTATAGCTTTTTTGGAGAAATGGCTTAGGGATATGTTTGGCCAGGATATTTTTTCATCATCGCTTACTATTGAAAGGGCACACAGGGTCCCCTCAAGACCCCCACAGATAGGTGCCCCCCCAAGACCATTTTTGGCCAAGTTACTGTTTTCTAAAGATAAGGAGACTATCACCCGTAAAGCGAGGGAGAGGGGAAAGATTGTATACAATGGTTCTCGAGTATCGATTTTTTCGGACTTTTCTCCAGACCTTCAAAGAAGAAGAGCCAAATTTGGGGAAGTCAAAAGGAAACTCCGCCAAATAAATGTGACTTATGCATTACTATATCCTGCAAGATTACGGATAAATACCCCTGAAGGGACTACAATATTTGACAACCCTTGGGGTGTGGAGGAGTGGTTGGAGGCCCACCCCCGGAGATCTTAGTAGTAATGGACTCTCGGGTCTGACTGGTCTTCTGCTCCCCCCCTTCCTCCTTGTTTTGGAGGGAGGGGGGGAGAGGAATACGGGTTCACAAGTATCTTTTTCTATCTTTTTGTCTGTTTTTAAGTCTTCTTTAGAATTTTTTGTTGAGGTGGAGGTGGGAAGAGGGGAATCACTGGTGAGATGTTATTTGGAGGGGAGGGGGGAGGGGGGGGGCGAGCTGAGGGAGGAGAGCTTCACGCATGTTACCCCGTGGGTTGGAAGGGTCGGCGAGTTGCTCACCTCCTACATCAAGTGTATGGAGTAATTTTTTTGTTTGGAGTAGGGTGGGGGGAGGGGAGTAGCGGGGAGGGGATGTGGGAAGGGGGTAGAGTATAAGGAAAAGACGCGGTGTGTTTTACAGGCAAGGTGTGTATGGGAAGGTCACAGAAGGAGGCCCCAGGAGAAGCCTAAAGAGGCGATGGGAGAAGTGTGTGAGAGGGGGGAGGGGTATGGAGAGAGAGAAAGGGGATTAGGGTGTTTAAGGTATGGTTGGCAGGTAAGAGAAGTGTGCAAGAAGTATTTTTGCGTTAAAAGAGCACCATATAGAGCACATTCATGTAGAATAAAACAATGGGTAAAAGTAAATCACATAAAAGGGAATAACAAGGATGGGTTGCAAGCACTTATATTTATGATGAAACAAAGGGTAAAAGTCTATCACATAAAATGGAATGATAAAGACGAGTTTCACAAATTAGTTTTTAGGTATGGGTATTAAAATTATTAATGAGTGAACGCACAGTTTTAAGGGGAAGAAGCCTCGCCCTATATTCTTGGAATGTTAGAGGGATGGGTGACCCGAAGAAGAGGACTGCAGTTAAGCTGACGGCTAGGTCTCACGGAGCAATGCTTCTTTTTCTCCAGGAGACACATTTTACAAAAGCTGCTACTACTCAGTTGGGGTGGGAGGAATATCATATTCAATATCACTCGTGTTATACCTCCTTTTCCAGGAGGGTTAGTATTTTTATTAAAAGGGGGGGTTTATTCAACTGTATGCAGGTGAAGATTGATGAGCAAGGGAGGTATATTTTTCTATACGGTAAATTAGAGGGAAAGTCTTTGATCTTGTCCAATGTTTACATACCACCGCCTTCTACTATGGATATTCTGTATGACTTGGTTGAGTTTGTGCTGGACAAGCCGGAAGTCCCATTGATATTAAAGGGGGATTTTAATATGGTTATTGATAAAACAATGGATAGATTCCCCAGTATGAGGACCCAGCAAGGAGGCACAAGGGAGACCGGCTTATTGCAGTTTATGGGAGAAATGGGTCTGAAGGACCTCTGGAGAATTCAGAACCCAAAATCTCGCTCTTTCTCGTGCCTTTCCGCCACGTATTCAACCTTGTCAAGGATAGACATGATTATGGGGAATGATGAGGCGGTGGCATTAATAAACAAAATAAACTATATGCCAAGAAGCTTATCAGATCACTCAGCAATGAAAGCCTTCTTAGATATAGGGGAGAGAAACCAGCAAAGAGGTTGGAGATTTAGCCCCGTATGGTTGGAGCTTATGGGAGACCCAAAGGAAGTGTTAAGCTTACTTAAAGAATATGTAAATTTGAACACAGGCTCGGCTTCGCCGGGGATAGTATGGGATGCATTAAAAGCCTACCTTCGAGGTCTTTTGATACAACAGATGTCTAAAATTAAAAAACAGTTTGGAGAAAGGGAAGATGCTGCTTCAGAGAGAGTGGTAAACTCAGAAAACCGGTATATAAAAAATCCAACACCAGAGAACCAGGGACAATGGCTAAAAGCGCAGCAGGAATATCGCCATATAATGCTAGAAAAGGCTGAAAATAAATTTATATTTCAGAAACAACTAGCATTTGGGGAAGGAGAAAGGGTAGGTCGGATGCTAGCATGCTTGGTGAAGACAAATTCAACCCCGTCCATGGTAGCAAGGATTAGGATGGCAGATGGTAGGATATCCACAAACAAAACAGATATTTTGGAGAGATTTAGAGCTTATTACGAGGATTTGTATCAATCTAGCCAGGCCGAGATGAGGGAGGAAATGGACACATTTTTTAGTCCATTGGTAATACCGCATCTCTCTAGAGAAGACGAGGAAATGCTAGATGGCCCTATAACGGTGGAAGAGATTCAGTGTATAGTGCGGGAAATGGCAGGTCAGAAGGCTCCTGGTCCAGATGGCCTCCCGGTAGAGGTGTATCGCCATTTTGGTGAGGTGCTAATCCCGGAGCTCCTAAAGACTCTTAATTGGGCGATAGAAGTAGGGGAGCTCCCGTCCTCAATGAGAGAGTCAAATATAATAGTGTTACCAAAGGATAACAAGGATCCCCTGACTCCCTCATCATATAGACCGATCTCCCTGTTGAATCTAGACGTAAAGATCCTAGCCAAGGTTTTGGCGAAGAGATTGAACGGAGTGATAGGAAAAATTATTCATCCTGATCAATCAGGATTTATTCCTGGGAGATCCACGAGTATAAATTTAAGACGGGTTTTTCTGAATCTCCAGATACCAGTGGACGGTGACGATCAGAGAGCTGTTTTATCTCTAGACGCCGCTAAGGCGTTTGACTCATTAGAGTGGAGATATCTGTGGAGAGTTTTGAGGGAATATAAGGTAGGGCCGGTATTTATAAAATGGGTTAAAATGCTATATAATTCCCCGGAAGCAAGGATTAGAATAAATAATGAGAGCTCAGCTGGGATTCGATTAAAAAGAGGTACGAGACAGGGGTGTCCCCTGTCCCCCCTCCTGTTTGCTATGGCAATTGAACCCCTGGCTATATCCCTGAGATCAAACACGAGGATAAAAGGTTTTAAGAGAAGGGAGGAAGAAGAGAAAGTAGTACTATTTGCAGATGACCTCCTTCTGCTTCTCGATGATGTCCAACACTCACTAGGGGAAGTGATGTACAGAATAACTAATTTTGGACATCTTGCGGGCCTAAAAATAAACTGGGATAAATCTTGCATATTACCTATAGACCCATTGGATAGTCCCCTACCGTGTGAAGCTGCACATATCCAGATAGTGAGTGAGATGAAGTATCTGGGTATTAGCATTACCAAAGATCCCAAACATTATGTGGTAAACAACTTGGTCCCATTGTTATCCAAATTTAAACAAAAAATTAAGATTTGGAAAAAACTACCTCTATCAGCAGCAGGTCGTTGTAACCTTATTAAAATGATATTCCTGCCGCAACTTTTATATGTTTTACACAACTCGCCAGTATGGATACATAAGGTCTGGTTCTATAAGATAGACTCAATATTTAGGGAGCTGATATGGAAGGGGGGACAAGCACGCATTGGGTTAAAGACTCTGCAACTTCCAAGTAAAGAGGGGGGAGTTGCACTCCCACACCCGTTCAACTACTTCCTAGCAGCCCAGATACAGCATTTGGCAGGAGAGGAGGTAGAGAGAGGGGGTTGGAAAAAGGGAACTCCCCTTGAACAACTGCTCGGGAGACCATTGGTAGTGGCGTTAGAGGCAGGGATGGTTATACGGGAGGTCCCTACACTAGGGTTAATGACAAAGGTGTGGATGACAACAAAAAGAATATTGGGATACAAGGGATATACAGAATACTCCCCCCTATGGGCAAATAATAAGTTAGATGAGGTTCTAAAAATAGGACAAGTAAGGGAATGGGAAAGAAGGGGTATAAATTTTGTTCACCAAATCTATCAGAATGGCAAAATGAAGCAATTTCAAGAATTAAGGAATCAGTACTTAATTCTGAAAAAGTCCTTCTTCAGATACTTGCAGATTAGGCATGCTATGGAGAAGCAGTTTGAGGGGGCAGCAATAGTATGGAGCGAGATGCCAGTAATTAAGGATTTACTCCGAGCAGTATCGGGGAAAGGATTAATATCCAAAGTGTATGTAGAGTTGTGTAAGGAAACCCAGGGGAAAAAACAGGTTCAAATAAATAGGAAAAAATGGGAGATGGATGTGGGCAACATTTCGGAAGAACAATGGTAGAGGACTCTTGAGGTGGCACCTTGGGTGTCCATCTCCCCATCTCAAAAGTTCTTACACTTACTCCTATTGTATAGAGCATATTATACCCCTAAGAGGATGGCCCAGTTTGGCAGAAGGATGGATGCAGCGTGTCCTAGATGCGGAAGGAAAGAAGGAGATATGATCCACATGTTTTGGAGATGCCCTAAGTTACATCGGTACTGGAGGGAGGTGGTGAGAATAGTTAGTCAGGTTTTTGAGATGGTAGTGGAAATAGAACCAGTGGGATGTGTATTGGGATGGACTAAGGGGAGTGGTGAACCGAAAGATGGTAATCTTGCAAAAATAAGATGTTTTTTTCAAGCTAGGAAACTTATAGCCCAGAAATGGCAATCCTCTACACCCCCAACGAGTGGAGAGTGGGTGCAAAACATGAACAGAGTTATCCTGAAAGAAAGAGTAGCTTATATAAGACAAGGTGGTATTAAAAAATTTGACAGGATATGGAAGGTATGGTGGGAGAAAATGAACGATGGTGCTTTTTAATAAGAAGGAAGTATGAGGAGTGAGTAAGTATGAGTGGGGAGGTGATGAATGTAGGGAAGGGAAGGGTGGGATGGGGATATGTAAAAATAGTATTGTGTCCTTACCCTGTTTTTCTATTATTATGGAAGGATTGTTTGTGATGTTTATAATGAAAAAGAAATTAATAAAGATATAAAGTAAAAAATTCCACCACTTATTTTTTTATCATGCAATGTGTACATTGGTAACATACATATGAAAAATAAATGTTTTACATTTTAGAAACATATAGCTTGTAGCCATTTTTCTCTTGCTTGATCTGTGCCTGGCCCCCTTTTCTGTGTTGATTGGCCATGCAAACCAGAGTGCAAAAGAATTGTAATTTTTTTTAATATTGCTTTAGTAACAGTGTGTTGCTCTGTCGCGGTTTTAAAAGGGTTTTGTGTCACCCAGGGTTTTCAGTTAGGTAGGTTTAAGGGGCTCCAGGGTGTTTGTTTCATTTGTAGCAAACTGTTTTTTCAGTTTCCTCAGTTGTTTGAAAAACTCAGTTTGGTACCTGATGGCGGGAGATTTCAAGGAAATCTTCAATTCTGGGACCAGGTTTTGCAGGCAACCAACACACTGATGGTGCAGGTGTTAACACCTGTTATAGTCTGAGACCTGACTGGTTGTCTGCTTTTTAGATTGGGGCTCAACCCTCTTGAACAATCAATGCAGTTGCAAGGGTACATCCAGAGGTGTGCAATCTACAGAAGAGCAGATGAGCTGAGTCTAAGCAGCTGGGTGAGTTGGTCTGTGGGATCAGACCTATAGTAAGGCCTAGACTTAAGGGCTGATTTAGTCATGTGACAAAAGTGAGCCAGGAGGCTGAAGTTGTCTGTTTTTACATTTTCAGTGATGGTGGAAACCCCTGTGAGGGCAACTCTTTTTGTGTGCACATGTCATTCTTTTTAATAATATTGGGCAAACCAGCCCTAAAAGAACTGCATTTCTGGAGTGGACTGAACTCACTAGGAAGCACTAGTGAACCCAGTAAAAGGAGAAGTGTGGGCTGATGTCCACAACAATTCTAGACCAAGTGTGCCAAAAAGTAAGACAGCCTCCAGCAGAGGGAACCTGGACAAAATGTATGCGCATGTCTATTGCTTGCATTGTCATGAGTGGGGGCATGCATTGTCTCTTGTCCTTAGACATAGTTCAGGGTAACCTGATCAGGAAGAGCACTGTGACCTGGACTAATTCAAGTGGAAAGCCAACTCTAAATGCTTGGAGAGAGTGAGAGGCTGACCAGAGACAATGGCCTAGTAGGGTCACCCATAGCTACACAGACTGTCTGTGGGCCATGGGGTATGCCTGACATGAGTCGTGGAAGATGGCATTTGGATGAGGTAATTCCTTCGGTAATAGAACACCAGCAAGCTTCTGCTGAAAGGATGCGGTCTCCCCTAGCAGTGGATAAAAGGATGTCGGAGGAGCTACCATGGAAATTTGTTCAGCGTCCAGCACCCTGCATGAAATATGGGCAAGGTTGTGGTAACAAAATGTTTGCTGCTACCCCTGGCAACAGGAGTGAAGGTCGCTTTGTCCTGTGACCACAAATTAGAATTGGTTGATGAAGGCGTTGCGGGGGAGTGGTTGAAGCGGTGAAGCTCTGGAAATGGTGCTTTCCTACCGCACCAGTGGGTAGGGCATTCTTTTTTGATATTAATGACCCAAATGTTACAGTAAATGGTAACATTGACTGTGAGAATGTCCACTGGGAAGCAGGAATGACCCCTGTTGGGAAACCTGCAGAGTGCACTCTTTTGGTAGACTTGCCGATGTATAGTGCCCTGGACAATGGGAAAGCAAGGGGTAATGGGAAATGTGTTTTATGCATGTGACTGAGCTGATTCAGCAGAGTTTTGAGGCAGATTTGACAGGGATAACCACACAACCATGTCTGGTGATTGGCTAGTGTGTTTTTCATAAGGTGGAACAGAGGTCATCTGCACCTTATAAATGGAGTGTGTTGGTGCAGTCTGTTAACACTGAAAATGTTCAGGAAATGATTGGGTAACTACCGCCTGCTGAAAGTACAAGCGCCACCAGAAGATGGTAAAAGCGGGTTTTGGGGGGGGGGGGGGATTGCAACCTGCTGTAGGAAAGCATGTTTTACCACAGTCTGACATGATTCACAGTAACTTGTGCAATGGATATGTAATTAAACTCTTCTGTTCGTAAGTGTCTCCTAAGGTGGATAGATCGGTGCTGTGGAGTACCGGAAAATGGAGTGCATAAACAATAGATTGGGATACTTGGGGCCAAAAAGGCTAATCACAATGAAATTAGGTGGACACAGTTTCTGCTGTGCTAGCAGGAGGTTCGGCAGAGCAGCCTGTGGCTAAGAGTGGCTGCTGCAAAGGTTAACCCTCAGAGCATTGTTATTTTGGCAATGAATAATTGAGACACCCAGCAAATGTTATTTTGGGACCTGACCATAAAAAGGTTGAGATCTCCTGCATTAGTCTAACTTGGTAGCTCAGCACTCCAAGAGGCATATACTGTACTTTACAGCCCAACACTAGACAAAGCTTTTTTTTTTATATATATATTTTTTTTTTTCAGCGTTTTAGTGCATCGCTGGTACAGGAAATCATAATAAATCTCCCCAATAATACAGATAGCAATAAAAACTTGATAGAAGATCTAAATCTCATCCACTCTATTTAAACAAAAGAAACATGTTTTATTGGCTTTAATAATCCAGACTTCTCATATCATCTAAATAATATGTGCAGGTGGCAAGATGTTTGCTATAGTGGATTTTGGTTAGGTGATATTCCTATTGTGAAGTATGTGAATGCAAAATTAATACCTGTGTTGTTGTACTCACTGATTTTTAATAAAACTTCAAAATCACCAGGTAACAAAAAACTGCCAAAGCACAATAGCCAAAGAAAAATGTGCGCATAGCACACAGAGGTTATTTGTATTTTTATTCATTGGTCATGTTCTCTGCTCTGCTAGGTATGTTTAAATAAAGATATATACATTTTTTTCCTCATAAGCCTGTGTATCTCCTAAAACCATTATTACTGTATTCTGTTGATGTCAACAGCAAATATGCTCTTGTTTATCCTTTTGCCTTATTTTCCATTATTTTATTTACCTTTTTTCCCATTGTAATTTAATAATGACTTATCATCAAATCTTTCCTAGAAACCATTATTTCTCAAAACTGCAGGCACAGGCTCCCTCTGCTAATCCACTCTTTGCCCAAGGGCATAATGCTGCATCACCTCTTCCTGTGTGCCTGGAAATATCGGTTTGCTTTATACACCAGTATATGCTTTAGGCCTTGTTGCACCCACGCAGAGGTAGAAGAAAAAATAATAGAACTTGTTTCAAAACCGTATATGAGTCATTTTTTCATACAAGTTAGTGATACATTGGTAATAAGTACTTAAAAATATTAGACCTTAACCACTTCAATACTGGACACTTTTACGCCTTCCTGCCCAAGCCAATTTTCAGCTTTCAGTGCTGTTGCACTTTGAATGGCAATTGCGCGGTCATGCAACACTATACTCAAATTAAATTTTTATTATTGTGTTCACACAAAAAGATTTTTCTTTTTGTGGTATTTGATCACCATTGGGTTTTTTATTTTTTGCTAAATAAAAAAAAAATGAAAATAAAAAATAAAATGTTTTTTTTTTAATTTCTTTTGAAACATTTTGCAAAACCACAGTTTATGAAATGGGTAGCCATGCTCAACAGACACCCAAAAGCGGCCATTAGACTGGGATCATCCACCTCAGACTTTTTTGAGGTGGGTAGGGGAACCCGACAGGGTTTCTACCTGCTCTGGCCCTGGAACCGCTGGCAGTTGCACTCTGGTCCTCCAGAGATATAAAATCCATCAGAGTAGGCACAATAGATGAGTTCTTAGCACTCTACGAGGATGATATGCTGCTATTCCTAAATGATCCAGGGGACTAGTTGAAAGCGGCTTTAGGAATTATTGATCACTTTGCCACCTTTTCAGGGTTAAGGTAAATTGTGGTAAATCTTCTATTTTGCCAATAGATGCGGAGGCCAGGGAGGGGGCGGATCCCAGTTTACCACTGCAATGGGTCGAATCCATCAAATACTTAGTTATTTTATTCAGGTTACAGGTATTTAGGTTACAGCGAAAGTTCAAGACTACATGTCACTTAATTTGCTCCCCTTAATACAATTACTGAAAAGGAAAGTACAGACCTGGATTAAACTCCTGTTGTCCCTTGTCGGAAGGATTAGCCTATTAAAAATGAAATTCTTCCCTGTCATTTCATACTTCCTTAGGCCTGCACCTGTCTGGGTCCCGAAGTCATACTTTCGGAAACTTGACAGCGTTATTTCATCTTACATCTGGGCCCCTGGGTCTCCAAGAATAGGACTCAGGGTGTTGCAGGAACCCAGGGATCAGGGAGGGTTGGCACTACCCAACTGGCACAAATACTATATAGCGGGGTAGATGGTTTTTGCTCGCAGATGGCGGAAGATGGGGATGCGGCTATGGTACTGGAGGCAGCCCATTTAGGGTCATATGACAGTCTTAGATTTGCTTTGTTCAAAGGCCTCAGATCAGATTTGCCATTAACGATAACGAAGAAAGCCACTATCAAGGTATGGGGCACAACGGTGAAATTGGCATGCCCGAGTTATGGGGGAGTGTCCCCGTCAACCCCCTTATGGATGAACCCAACCTTATCCCACTTCTATAATATACCGGATTCTATGATTTGGGTGGTGAGGGGTATTTAGACATTAAGAGCTATAACTTCCTATAGCGAGCTGCTCACCTTTTCTCAACTAAAGTCGAGACACGATCTTCCTAACATGTACCTGTTCAGATTTCTCCAAATTCCACATGCCTTTCAGATGCAGTTTCGAGAGGTGAGGGTAGAGTCTCTGCCCTCGTCTCTTGAAACATTATTAACGAGCGAGGATCTGGCTAAGCCTCTTTCACTGACCTATAAGGAATTGTTTAAGGTCATACCACCGGCTATTGCAAGATGCAGGGACAGGTGGGAAGAGGAGGTTCCAGATGTGCGGGGGGAGGACTGGGACGCCCTATGGACCCAACCATTCCAACACTTGGTGTCCGCAAGGGACAGGCTGATCCAGTTCAAATTTCTGCACAGGAGCTACTACACCCCGGCTAGACTGGGCAAGATTTTCCCTACAACCTCTGCAGAGTGTTGGAGATGTTCTCATTACCACGCAGATGCTGACCATATTTTTTGGCGCTGTCCCCCTGTGCAGGGATTCTGGACTGACAATACCTCTTGTATCTCTGAATTGATTCAGGTGCCAATACCAATGACTGTCAGAGTCTGTCTGCTGGATCTAGTGGACGAGATAGTACCAACACGGTCTATGCGAACGATGCTGAATGTCCTGCTCTTCCAGCCATTTTGCTGAATTGGAAAAAGTCAAGAGCGCCGAGCATTCACTTCTGGAAGGGCCTGGTTAACTCAGTGCTGTCCTACTACAAAGCCACTTATGATAAAATATGGCACTCATGGTTTAATTCTAGCTCCACAGTGGGGTAATGAAAAAGAAATACTGACTATTGGTGCTAGAGTGATATGATCATACTTTGCAAGGAACTCCAAACACCTCGAGATTCAATTTGTGGGATTTCTCCTCTAAGATATAATAAGTATTAATTTATGAATAGATACCTCCTATAGAGTACTAAAGGAAAACCAGAAGATGAGGGCATCCTGTTGAGCTGTGACTCAGGGGAGGGGGGAAGGGGGTGTGGGTAAGTCAGGATGTTTCTGAAGGACATGCTGCAATATACAAACTACTATTAACTTGTCTATTCCCATAGTTATCTAGTTTATAAAACCCTGCTGGGCACACTGATATAAAGTTACTTATGAAAACACACATACTGCTGCTAGTAAAACACTATCTTATTTATTTCCCAATAAATTAGGAAAGCTAGCATAAAGTATTAAAATACATTACAATATCACAAAGCTTACAATCAGAATATATAATAGAAGTATATCAAAAATACTTATCACAAGGCCCTCTGTGAGGCTTTGTAGCACCGGCTAGGCTCAGATGACCAAGAGAGAGCCATTCGCCATGAGGCTTAGGCCCAAGCCAGGATCCAAAGGGGAAGGCCTCAAGATGGCCGCCGAGGCATGAGGCTTGCACAGACCACCATCAGCTGAGAAAGAAAATGCGCAGAGAGAGATAATGCCTGAGTGTGTGCTCTTTTCATTCAAAACTACTCGTAACCACCCCAATTTGCCTTCCATTAATAGATATAGCCAAGGGATAGTTCTTCAAATGTCTGCCCATTCTTCATGGATCATCTCTATTAGCCCTGTGTCAAATTTTTATAGACATCTTGGCAGCAGTGGTCTCTTTGAAGTTTGTAATAACACATATCACAGAAGGTGGGTTTGAGCCAAGCCATTGTTGTTTTGATACACTACAAAGCTTTGATGTGTTTTCCAACCTGGCTGTATCAACCAGGAAGGGAAATACCCGAAGTACGATACTAAACCATATTTTGTGTCCAACATAATCTTCTTTGCGCCTAAAAGGCACATAGCACCCTTCATCAGACACAGTTCCTATTGAACAGTCCATAACTGTCTTACCGCGTGTCGCTCCCCAACATGTGTTTCTGAACCAGTACCTATGGAACAGTCCTTAGCTGTGTAATGTGTTGTGGTTCAACACGTGCCACTTTGCCATTGAGTGACACACCACCATCACTCTTCATGGACAGCTTCCATGTCACCATTCTGTATCTTTGGTATCTTCTCCTTTCCGGTATCTTCAGGACGGCAGTACAGGCAAGGGGTGCCCATTCATTCACCATTCACACATTCAGGACAACATGCCAACCAGCTTTCAGACAGAGTCTCGAGGAGGGCCTTTCGAACATGTTACTAACCTATAATACACATAGGTAACACTATACCATAACATAAATCAACTTATTCCCATAATATATACATATATATGTGTCCCATCCAATCACGCATCCCACTCTCAGCCTCCCATAACCCTTTAGTGTAAATATGGGTCGGGATTAGGCAAGCTTGCTCACAGCGGTATTGCAGGGCTCTGACTTGGCAGCAAAGTCTCTAACTTGTACACAGAGACCCTACCGTCAATTCGTCCCTCAACTTACATATACAAATGGGAGACCCTTCTATATAAATATCAAGTATAACCACAAATATAAATCTGCAACAATGACAAAACCCACACAATTCCATCCCTGTGCCTGGATTTCAGAGACCATGCCCAGGGTATACCATGCACCTCTACCTATGGTTAGGCTCAAGGTACCCTCTAGTTCCATGACTAACCTTACCTCTGTATTCTCTACGACAAAGATACAAACTCGTCTATGTCCCAAATAATACCCAGGTGCTTCCTTCCCAGCAACGATCTCTCCATCCAGAACACAGAGTGAAATAACTTCCCAACATTTTTCGTTCACCCCCATGTATTGTCCTGGCATACAAAGGACATCATGGTCCTGCTTCCTACCGAGGGAAATATCAACCTGCCTCCAGCTTCCATCTTCTCTGATCACATGTGGGTGATTTAGCCTCAAATGCAACAAGATAGAATCCCCAGTCAGTAAGCCCATTGATGCCACCAAATATACAGACCAAGTCTGCACTTCTGTATATGGGATCATACAGCATAACACCTTTCACAATCCAAATTAGTACAGCCCATCCAGGCATTTGACCACAACTTTGGATTAGTGCACGCAATGTGTTTTGGCAAATTCCAAGCGGCCTGGCATGGATGTGTCCAGTTGATGCATCCAAATGTTTGTATACTATGTCTTGCAAAACGAATAAATAATAATTGTTCCTCCTAAATTTAGGCCAAAGTATATTCTGCCACATTTCTTTGGTGAAAATAACCCAAATCAGTGTATATAATTTAGTCTGTAGGAAAGTTATAGAGTCCATAAACTATGGTATATATCTGAAAACTGACCAATTTTGATGTACTGAAGGGCCTAATTTCTTGAGGCCCTAAAATGCCAGGATAGTACAAATAACCCCCAAATTACCCATTTTTGTAAATTAGACAGTCCAATATATTTAGTAGGAGGCATGGTGGGTTTTTGAAGTTGTAATTTTTTACCATAACCTTTTGGAAAATTAAGAAATTAAATGAAAAAAAAAATCACTTTTTTTTTTCTTACATACCGTCACCAGTGCAGTACAGTGCCATCATATACAATTGTGCTCATAAGTTTACATACCCTGGCAGAATTTATATTTTCTTGGCCATTTTTCAGAGAATATGAATGATAACACAAAGACTTTTCTTTCACTCATGGTTAGTGTTTGGCTGAAGCCATTTATTATCAATCAACTATGTTTACTCTTTTTAAATCATAATCACCACACAAACTACCCTGTTTAAATCGCCCGGGTCTTATACTTATTTTGGCAACCAAAAACACACTAGGGCTTATTTTCAAGGGATGTCTTATTTAATTACGGTATGCACCGGTACAATGATCTTATGCCCCATACACATGGTCGGAATTTCCAACAGAAAAAGTCAGACGGGAGCTTTTCATCATATATTCCGACCGTGTGTATGCCCCATCAGACTTTTTACTTCGAAAATTATGACGGACCTAGGAAGAGAACATGTTCTATATTTCTTCCGATGGAACAAATTCCTATCGGGAAAACCGTTCGTCTGTATGCTGTTCCGACGTACCAAAAACGACACATTATCTGCAGCAAGTAGCGATCGGTGTGGTAAAACTAGCGTTCATAATGGAGATAGCACATTCCTCACGCTGCAAATTCTGTGATCTTTTAATGCAGCTCATTCTTTTGTTCTTTATAATTCTAGAATAATGAAGTTGTTTTGCTGCTGATAGTCACCCAGAGTTCTCACAAACGTATTTCTTATTTCTCCTGATCTAATGAATAAGCTTTTATTTTTTTGAAAGCCACATCTCCATAATAATGTTTAGAATTATTTTTTATAGTCATTTGTTTTTTATTTCATCAAGATCTCCTTTTTTTGGATTATTGAAATGTTATTAGCTATTGATCTCCATATATATATATTTTTTTGTATGTGCCAAGTTACCACAATAACATTATTATCTTGTATTTTTTAACCTCAAGGAGGTTGGTGTCCCTTGTTAATTTGACATTGTCTTTTTGAAATGTACCTGCCTACTCACAAACAAACTGTCCTTTTTGTAGAAAAACACAATGGTAAGTATTTTCTGAAAATAAAATATCCATTTATTCTGGGTAACAAAATAAAGAGCAAGGCAACGCTGGGGAAACTTTTGGAATTTGCAAAGCTTTTTGGCCCCAGGGCACACATCAAGTCTGTGGAAAATCAAATTGTTAGCTTGAGGAGTCCATATAATTTGAAGACCAATCTCATCCAGGACTCCCAGAGATCAGGACCAGCAGCAGATGACATATATGTCCCTAGGCTGTGGTACTACACCAGCCTGCGTCTTCTGTCAGACCAGACTGAACCCAGGTCATCGCTTTCTTCTCTTCACTGCAGCCTTTCCTCCACTCTTCCCTGCACCCTTCCTTGGAGACTGTGGCTCTGGAGGTGGACTTGTGGCAGGAGGAGGAGGAGGAGGAGGAGGAGGAGGATGGGCAAGCTCACATACGTGGCTGTTCTCAGTCAGCTGGCCCCTCAACCCCTTCTGAAAGGCCTGAGCAAATATATCCTCACAGAGGAGGCGTTGACCCTCCTCCAATTTCAGCAATCTAGTAGCTAGATAGCAGCCATAGGCCTCTTCAGTGTCAGGAGGGGCTTCTGAGGACATTGCTTGCTTCCCTAATGAGGCCCAGTGCTGCCTCCTCTATCATCGTCCCCTTCCTGGGCCTTGTGGTTGTAAGGCAGAGGGGAGGCTACTGTGATTGGATGAGGCCACTGGGCCCACCCACCTCCTGGCTGACACTGGGCATGGCCCCCTCCTACCTGTCACTTTCCGGACCCTCTTCCTGGCTGCCACTTTCCAGACCCTCCTCCTGGCTGAGCTCATCCTGTGTAGAAAAAAGGGACATAGTTTTTGTTTTTGGTTCATCAATCACACAAAATTTTCAGCTCATGACGTGTAAATTGAATGTTAATGAATAGAAAAGACTATAATTCTGTCCCCAGCATTTTTCATTCTTGTCCCAAACAATTTTGGCCCCTACTGTCTATTGATATGCATACATTACTTTTTTTTAATCATTAATCATGTTATCAATTATAACATATAGTTAACATCATTAATATTAGGACAATAAATATGTCTAAAAATAATATACCTGACTCCAGCTGGGCGCATCCACTTCTTCCAGGATGGAAGACCCAGGTTGTTCCTCATCAGCCTCTGCTGGGGTAGAGGGAAGGCTGCAGGGAAGGGTAGAAAGTGATTCCCTGCCTTCAGTCTGGTCGTCCAGAAACTGCAGTTTGTTGAAGTACCACAGCCTGGGTATATACACATCCTCTGCTTATGCTTCTGATCTGAGTGATTTCTGAATCTTATTATGCTCCTTCTTATACATGTTCCTCAAGATCCCAATTTTCTTTTCCAAGAACACGATGGTTGCATCGGGGACCCGGGTCTTCAGAAATTCCAGAAGTTTCTCCAGCATTGACCTCCTATCTTGTTTATTATAATATAAGCTGTGTTCCACCTCCCACAAATTCCTCCTCTCCCTGTACCTGTCTATGAAACTGGCCATGAATTCCTTAAAGTGATTAAGGGTCCTTAAAATGAATTCCTTAAAGTGATTATGGGTCCTTAACCACTTCCCGACCGCCGCACGACGATGTACGTCGACAGAATGGCACGGGCAGGCATAAGGGCTTACATGTACGTCCTTGCCTTCCCGCGGGTCGGGGGCCCGATCGGGCCCCCACCCGGTGCCTGCGGCGGTCGGTATTCGTTCGGGAGCGATCCGGGATGAGGGGGCGGCCATTCATTCATGGCCACCCCCTCGCGCGCACGACGATGTACGTCGACAGAATGGCACGGGCAGGCATAAGGGCTTACATGTACGTCCTTGCCTTCCCGCGGGTCGGGGGCCCGATCGGGCCCCCACCCGGTGCCTGCGGCGGTCGGTATTCGTTCGGGAGCGATCCGGGATGAGGGGGCGGCCATTCATTCATGGCCACCCCCTCGCGATCGCTCCCGACGAATAGAAATCCTTCGTCACATCACTTCCTCTCCTCCTGTTAGGGCAGTTAGGGTTAGCCCCCTTTAGTTCTAATGTACCCCCCTAACCCCCCCAATAAAGGTTTAACCCCGTGATCACCCCCCGTCGCCAGTGTCACTAAGGCTGGGTTCACATTGCAGCGGTTTATGAGAACGAATGTGATTCGCACCGCACTGCAGTGCAAATTACATCCGATCTCTGTGCGATTCGAGTTCAGCCATACAGATAGTATGGCTGAATTCGCATCGCACCCGCTGCACCCGCCGCAAATTCGCACGGGACCCTTTTTTTGGCCCGCAGCAGAATCGGATGGCATGGGTGTTCACACCATGCGATCCGAGTTTGCAGATCGCACTGCGATATGCGAACTGATCTGGGGGTGTCATTAACATTTCACTGACACTCCCAGCAGTTCGCATAGGGCAGTGTGAACTGCCGCCGGGAGGCATGCGATGCGGGAACCCGCCGCGGATTCGTGGCGTTCCCGCATCGCTCCAGTGTGAACCCAGCCTAATAAGCGATCGTTTTTCTGATCGCTGTATTAGTGTCACAGGTGACGCTAGTTAGGCAGGTAGGTATTTAGGTTCGCCGCAGCTTTTTATAGCGCCAGGGACCCCCATATACTACCGCATAAAGCCCCCTGATTGCCCCCTAGTTAACCCTTTCACCAGTGATCACCATATAACTGTTACAGGTGACGCTGGTTGGTTAGTTATTTTTTTATAGTTTCAGGGCACCCGCCATTTATTACCTAGTCTCACTAGTGTACCCCTAAATTTAGGGTTGTCTACTTTCCAAAATGGGGTCATTTGGGGGGGGGGGGGTTTGTGCCATCTTGGCATTTTATGGCCTTCAAAACTGTAACGCCCTTAGAAAACCTGAAGGCGGTTCTTGGTTTTCGGGGCCCCGTACACGGCTAGGCTCCCAAAAAGTCCCACATATGTGGTATCCCCGTACTCAGGAGAAGCAGCAGAATTTATTTCGGGGTGTCATTTCACATATGCCCATAGCATGTAGTGACAACTTTGTGAAAAAAAAAAAAAAAAAGTTTGTAATTTTCCCGCAACTTGTGGCAAAATATAAAATATTCCATGAACTCAACATGCCTCTCAGCAAATAGCTTGGGGTGTCTACTTTCTAAAATGGGGTCATTTGTGGGGGTTTTGTGCCATCTTGGCATTTTATGGCCTTCAAAACTGTAATAGGTAGTGAGAAGTGAAATCAAAAATTTACGCCCTTAGAAAGCCTGAAGGCGGTGCTTGGTTTTCGGGGCCTCGTATGCGGCTAGACTCCCAAAAAGTCCCACATATGTGGTATCCCCGTACTCAGGAGAAGCAGCAGAATTTATTTTGGGGTGTCATTTCACATATGCCCATAGCATGTGTGAGCAATATATCATTTAGTGACAACTTTGTGTAAAAAAAAAAAAATTATTCAATCGCTTGAGGCAAAAAAATAAAATATTCAATGGGCTCAACATGCCACTTATCAATTTCCTTAGGGGGTCTACTTTCCAAAATGGGGTCATTTGGGGGGGTTTTGTACTGCCCTGCCATTTTAGCACCTCAAGAAATGAGATAGGCAGTCGTAAACTAAAAGCTGCGTAAATTCCAGAAAACGTACCTTAGTTTGTAGATGTGACAACTTTTGCGCAAACCAATAAATATACAATTATTGACTTTTTTTTTACCAAAGACATGTGGCTGAATACATTTTGGCCTAAATGTATGACTAAAATTGAGTTTATTGGATTTTTCTAATAACAAAAAGTAGAAAATATCATTTTTTTTCAAAATTTGCGGTCTTTTTACGTTTATATCGCAAAAAATAAAAATCGCAGAGGCAATCAAATACCATCAAAAGAAAGCTCTATTTGTGGGAAGAAAAGGACGCAAATTTTGTTTGGGTACAACATTGCATGACCGCGCAATTACCAGTTAAAGCAGCGCAGTGCCAAATTGTAAAAAGACCTCTGGTCATTTACCAGCAAAATGGTCCGGTCTGAAAGTGGTTAAAGTGATTCATATTTGCTGTATGACAATACACAAGACAAAAACACTAATTCAGCCTAAACTCATCTTATCTAATGTTATCCCAATATAGGCCTCAATCTTGAAGCAGTATAGGCCACTGATGTACCAAAGATAAGACGTTACATTCGTTAGAATGTTTGTGCTCCTTCCTCAGCACACCGAAAGTACGTACGACACACGTGTGTTACCTTAATATACACTGCGCATGCGTGAAACTCTGCCTGCGTCGCCTGCTCCTGATGTTCTTTCTAGTCTATTCCCCGCTCCTTCTCTTCGGCGTGCAGTAGGAGCGACATGGTGGAGACACAGCAGATGTGTGTTAATTCCAGTAACGAGGAGGAAATCCTGGAGGCAGAAACCTCCTGATCCTGGAGGTGAAGATTTAAGGCCTCAAATATGTCCTTTGGTGAGATGGTGGAGATGGTGGACATCTTGAGGACGACCAACTATGATCGGAATCATGGACTGTACACCAACCTGAATGTGAGAAAGGCCAAAATCATGACGAAAGTTGTGAACAGTCTACACAGAAATTTTGGGGTACGACGATCCAAGGAGCAATTAAGGAAACGCTGGTCAAACCTGGATCAGTATAGAAGGGAAGGGCTTCAAAAAAGTAATTATTTCTCCTGTGTTCTTCTTATTATTACTTGCATGCTGCTCCATGTGCTTTTATTTACTGTAGGAAATCTTAAAATGGCAAGTATTAGTAATCGGTCGTAGTAAACATTGTTTGCTCATTAAATATGATGTTTTGGGCAGATACAGGTTAAATACATTTGGTCATGCCTATTTATATAAAAATAAGTGTAGCGCACTACCCTCTTGGGAGCTGCTGGTGTAGTTCATTACAGTACTGCTGGTTTAACCCCCGCTCTTCCACCCCACATGAGTAACAACAGACACATTCAACAGTTGAACAGTGAACATTTATTTTCTTGCTGAGGTCCATGGTGTTGTCAGTAGTGCAAAGAAGTATGAGTTGCCTCTTCTTCTTGTTCCATATTGAGTAGCTAAGACCCTTTCCCTTAGCGAACTGGCCGATGCCCCTCTGAAAGACACCTTGGTAAATTGGAATGCTGGAAGTCCCAAGCCTCACTTGCCTCTCTTGCCTCCTGCAAATCCTCCCCAGGCCAATTCAGGAAAGTCCAGGTGCCCCCAGTCTACTCCGTCCGCTTGGCAGCTACTTCCCGGTCAATGTTCAATGATCCATCCCTGTTTTTTTTCCCCAAGGTTTCTTGTGCAGATTGTAGGCTTGAACCATCCAGCTCTGAGGTCTCTATATCCTCAGGCCTTCTGGTTAGGTTCCTGCTCTCCAGCACTAAGGCCTCTGAAACCCCAGGCCTTTGAGCCTGCTCCTGAAGGTCACATTGTAAAGCTTCTCTGGACCCAGTCTCTTCCCATCTCCCCCAGGAAGCACGCAACCTCAGTATATATGTATGTCCCGCCCTTGCCCATACAAATTAATGATTGGGCCAGGGCCATATACACTGCCTGCTCTTCAGTCCCTGCCCGCCTTCTTTCCAAAACATTACCCTGGAAAAGCAAGAGAGGTCTTCCAGGGTGAAGAACAGGTGGTCACACCCCCCTCTATTCTACTGCTCCTCTCAAACCCAGATAAACCCACCAGGCCTAAACAAAGAAACAGTAAGGCACTGGCAATTTATCCTAACTTTACCGATTAGCACCCACATAAAGGTGGTGGGCGCTACATAAGTTTTGTACATTGCTGTCTAGATGTGTTTGTAACTAGAATGAAATGCAAGCTTGATTCAGTGTAAGGAAAGGACAGTGAGCAGCTGTTTACACATTTGGACTCAGGAGCACTAGTGTGGGACACCAGAAGTAAAATTTTAGGGTGTCCCACTCAGTTGCTCCAGTGGATACTTTTGGTGTGTCTCCATGTGTGAAAATGTATTCCAGCTTTGGTAAGGTAAAAAATCTTCAGCTTGGAACAATTTTCAATTTCTGGATTCAAATATCTGTGTGCTAAGTATACCTTTTGTTTCATTCTCATAAGGGACCAAAGACTCAGAGGACACCACTCAGAGGACACCAGGAACCCCCCACCTCAAAAAGAAGGGGAACTCAGCACAATACCACACCCCGAGGATCTGGAGGAAGGAGAGGTGAAGGAAGTGGGCGAACTTGTCACCACAACAGGTGAGTGCCTGACACCCCAGCTTCAGGTGATATGTATATGTATGCCTGCATATTCATAATACATGTTTTTACTATAATTTTTAGGTGATTTGCTGGTTGTGGAAGAGCAAGCTCAACATTTCACAAGTGCAAGTGCGTAACTCCTAATCCAGGACATCATGACGTGGAATTGTGAAATAGACATCATAAGAAATAAACTCAATGTGCTCGAACAACAAATGAAGAACATGATTGATGTGTTGGGGAGAATATAAAGATCTTCAAAATGCAACCATTTTAACATTTGTTGTTCTAAAAATCCAAAAATATTAAAAAATCTTTTTAAAAGCCAACATGTGCTATTTGCCATCACGGGTAATCAATGTACATGTTTTGTGGGTGCAATACCTTCCTCCCAACTGAAGTAGATGAGAGGAAGGGGTTGCACCCCCAAAACACAACCACTGATCCCCCATGATGGGAGATGTTGACATTAGGCATGGGATCAGGAGAGAAATACCCATTTTGACTCCCAAATTGTTTGCATCTTCAAAATTTGGCTTTTACAGGGGTGACATCACCCCATCTGATGAAGGAAATATGAAGACATTTTGGACATACTATAATGTCTGATATTGCCTTCAGTTTTTCTACGTTGAACTTTGTAAGTTCCAGAGTTTTGTATGTTATGCTTATACAAAAACAAAAAAAAAATTGAGAAAAAAAAAAAGATTTATTTTACACCAAAATTTTAGAACTCCCATGTGAATGTGCACAGAGTAAAAAGTTTGCTAATCAACAATGTGTGGCTTCTTCTTTCAATGCTCAATACCAGTTTTTGAAGTAATTTTTTTAGACATTGGCATAGTAATGGTCCCCCTACCCATAAAATAATTGACTTATTTCTGGCGAACTTCACGGGCGCTTTGGGAGGCCAAGCCAGTACGGCCAGTATCCTGGCCCTTCAGGGGATTATCGGTAATAAGTCCGGCCTCAGGCCCAGCATTTGTCCATAAAAAATTGTGCAGTATGGGGGGGGGGGGGGGGCATGGCTACCGGGCGGCTGGATGGAAGCTGACTAACACAGCTCCGCTCCAGCAATGGGAACCGAGTGACACAGAAGGGACACTGCTGCCCAATCGACTGCCACAGGCTGTCTGAAGCTCCTGCCTCGCTAGTGAGATGGCCCACAAGAGGAAAGGTACAGCGGTGCCGAAGAAATTATATGATTTCTTCTGACGAGCGGGCCGTGACCTGAGGCAAGATGGCGTTGGCGCTAGTACACTGTTTCTTCCTCTTCGAGTGACTCCCGCTCTGCAACGTCTAGCCCTGGAACACAGGATGCTGAGGCCTGCCGCTCCCCAGCTGCCTCCACACCACTCTCCCGAAGCCCTGCCAAATTCAAACCACGCATGTGGACAACCATCAGGTGAGCACAGGTCAGGACTCCCTGGAGGACACCAGGGAACTGGTTGATCCTTTTACAATGTTCTCCACAGCAAATAAACCTGTGTCAGACACTGGTGCTGAAGGACATGCTTGTAATACTCCGCACTTCCATGAATGCAGACATGCTAAAATGTATGAAAAGCTTGAAAACAGAAATAGGAGATTTAGGCAGGAGAGTGGATCATATTGAAGTTAAAATGGGGGAGTTTGCGGCCTCACATAATACCCTGATTGATGCTCATAGTGATAATACGGATGAAATCGCATGGCTTAAAGCTAAAGTTGCAGACCTCGAAGACAGGTCAAGGAGGAACAATATAAAAATTAGGGGGGTCCCTGAGGTTGTTCTTCCAGTGCACCTCCAGAAGTACGCCCAAGATTTGATGAAAGTGTACCTGCCATCCCTACCGGAATCTGAGATGCAGCTGGATCACATCCATAGGCTGCCGAAACCGCCACATCTCCCTGACAATATACCTCGAGATGTTTTGATGAGAGTACATTTCTATCAAGCTAAAGAGCAGCTTATGCCCGCCTTTCGTAAGCAACAGCACCCTCCAGAGGAATATGCGCATATCCAGCTTTTTGCGGACCTCTCTCAATTCACGATGCAGAAACTTAAGTCCCTCCTTCCTGTGACTAAAGCTCCACGCAACCACAATATTCATTATCGCTGGGGATACCCGGTGAAGCTGTCCATCACGCATAATGACACCACCACTGTAGTCACCTCTCTGGAGGAAGGCCTTGCATTCCTACGCTCTATGGACATTCTTCCAGCTCAACCAGCAGAGGGACCTACCCTCTCACCACCTGCCCGTCTTCAGCAGGAGTGGCACACGGTCTCCAAAAAGAAAAAATCGAAGAAGCACAACTCTTAACCATCCATCTTTGAATTGGGTGCTACTCCGACAGGATAAGTTCCTGTTGCATTATGGAGCTCCCAGCATTAAATTTTCCCCTCCGAAGTTATGGGCAGATGTACTGCCCTCAGGTTCATGTTTGAATCTACTTTTTTACTGAACTCTCTTGTTTTTGTTGATTTTACCTGTTTATTTTTCCCTTCTCTTTTTTACCCTCTTGCCTCTGGTCCGGTCTGCACATTCAAGCCCTCGCCAGGACTGAAGGAGACCACGCATCATCATCTATGCCAACATGGAGTTCTCCAGTAAGAGAAATCAACACACACTTAAGGTACTGTCAATGTCTAACTTATCAGTACACCCATGGCATTGAATATTGTATCCTTTAATGTTAATGGCTTCACTCCCACGCATGCACGCGGGAGCCGCCACTAACGGCATGATTGTCATTAGCAGCGGCATGCTCAGTGCGCCTGCGCTCTGCTGTCTAAGGTGCATCCGCCGTAGACAGTGGTGCTTGTCTTTTGCAAATATCTCCTAAACTGTGTAGGTTTCGGAGATATTTCTTGCACCTACAGGTAAACCGTAATATAGGCTTATCCATAGGTAAAAGTGGTCTGTAAGGGTTTACAACCACTTTAAACTGCAGCCTAAGAGACCTGATCTCAGACACAGCAATTTGATACATTTCTCTGCTGCTGAAAACCCCCTCCTTAATAACAAGATGTTTCAGCAAGACACTATGCAATCTGGGGATGCACAACCAGGTTTAGCACCCCTTCCAGATAAAGAATTAGACCCTGAATCAAACCAAAGGGAAAAAACGTTTAACAAAACCAACCTGGAAAGTGCAAGAGAATCTTAAAGCTGACAAAGAAGAACTGCTGTTTAATATAAATTACTTATGGTCTAATACTATTAAATGCATGTCTGCTCTCTCCCAACAATCTCATGAGCCATTACAACTAGAAGGCGCTATCAAGCAATTGAATGTTGCTTATGAGAGTTATCAAAGAATGTGTGTTAAATATACTGATCTCTTAAAGCTGTACAACACTCAAGGGTCTTTGGAAGAATGAAAGGGATTTGAGGAGCTCAATCTTGAAAGAGACAATTTAGTGGTGCAAACAAAGACAAAGGCAGAAGTGAGAATAACATGGCTTCATGAATCCAGATCCAAATCTACTAGATGCTCCACAAGATCTTCCAAATCCCTACAATCAAGATCTTCTGCACTCAGTCAACAACTCATAAAGGCCCGTGCAGATGCTTAAGCTTCTAAAATCCAGGCAGCTTTCACCCAAAAGAAAGCAGAGAAAGAAGCTGAAGCCACACGCCAGAAAGCAGAGAAAGAAGTTGAAGCTGCATGCCAGAAAACAGAGAATGAAGTTGAAGCTGCATGCCAGAAAGCAGAGAATAAAGCTGAAGCTGCACGCCAGAAAGCAGAGAATGAAGCTAAAGCTGCACACCAGAAAGCAGAAATGGATGTTTTGGAAAAACAATGTGAGCATGCCACAGCCATGGCAAGGTTAAAGGTCTTAGAACAAGCTGCTAGTGAAAGTGAAAGAGACAACAAACAGGTGCAGTTGTATCAGTTGTATCTTATGCCATAGATTCTTCATGTAGCACTAACCCCCGAAGGAGCTGCTGGTTTTTGTTGGGCTTACCGTTACCTCACCTGTTCACTTGTGTCCTTCTTAGGGGTCCCATTGTAGAGTGGATTAAGGTATGTTAGCTCCGATACTAAGTCCTTTGTCAAAAGATTTATTTAAAAGAACATGAAGTTTTGCAATAGAGGGATAAGGGGGATTCAGGTACCTTGTAATTGCAGGTTAGAGGTATTTCCTTGATCCAGAGGACAAACAGCTTCCACAGGCTGGATCTGGCAACCACCGGATAGGTCTCTCTCACTGACCTAGGAGCCGGTGAGATGCTCGAACAAAGTCTCTACCACAGACTTGTCAATTCAACTGAATCATTGTGCAATCCTCTGCCACAGGAAAGCAAAACCAGCAACTTGTTGTAAAGTTAAAGAGCTGTCACACAGTACCAGTTTCTTTCAGCCGATCCAGCGATACTGTGTGATAGGTGACCCGCGATGTGTCCTCCAACTGAGTCTCCAAGCTCTTCCAGAGATACCAGCCTTGTTGCTCGGTCCTCTCCTGAAAAAGTCCTCCCCTGGATCCTCCAGTCGCTTAGCTTCTTCCTGCAGGCAAGACAGCACAGGATCACCCCTGGATCAGTAGGCCCCAAGACTTTTGGGCCCACCCTTTCAGTTGCAAAGCCTCAGGCCAACCTGCCCCGAGACATAGAGAAAGGCAGCACACACCTCAGGCCAGGAGGGCCATGAGGTCGGGATAACGAACCCCCGAAAATATGGCGCCAGTACTTTAAGTACCCTTACCCAGAATGCACAGCGGGTGAACCACTCCCACCGGGCTATTTCTGAGTAAAAGGGGTACCCAATGCTTTCAGCCTTTTGCATTTCCAATACTTACCGGTGGTGACAGCAACACCGACGGCCAAGTGGAAAATAGCACAACCCAGCTGAACTGGTACAGAAACCAGAACTTTGACATAATTAGTCTGAGCCAAACTGCAGCTTCAGACAAACTTAAATTTACAAAAATAATAGCGTCTGTATTGAAAATACCAGCGCTACATTCACATACCTCTCCAGAATGTCAACTCCCTGTCACAGCAACCAAAGCACTCAATCAAAGTCTCTTATCTGCACCTACTGTACCTCAAGACAATTTGCCTTTATATCTTACAGTACACCAGACTGCAGCATCTCAGCAAGCAGCAAACACTGGTATGCATATAACAGAATGCCCACCTTACTTTGGCACTAACCAAGTTACTCCTGGCAAGCACACTAATCCACAGCTACAAACCAACATGTAAATTAACTTTAATCCAGTTCCAGCATTGAATGTCTTCGCACCAACATATGTTCCCAAGTCACTTAATGTCAATGCACCAGCCATCACAACTAACTCTGTTCCACCTGCAGGCATGCTTCTAAAGTCTGAGAACACAGACATGTCACAGTTTGCTAAATACATGCTCCGCAGAGAGCTCACTAAGACAGGCCTCACCAAGTTTGATGACAAGCTTGAAAATTACAGAGGCTGGAAATCCACCTTTAAGGCCACAATGAGTGACCTAGACATCAATGCCACAGAGGAATTAGATCTGCTCATCATATGGCTAGGTCCCCAGTCAACTGAGCGCATCAAGAGGCTCAAAACAGTTTATATTGACAACCCCACTGCAGGCCTTAATGCTGCTTGGGACAGACTTGAACGTACCTTTGGCAGCCCAGAGGCCATTGAAGATGCCTTATTCAAAAGGTTGCAAAGCTTCCCAAATATTTCTTCTAGAGACAATCTAAAGTTTCAAGAACTCAGTGATGTTCTATTAGAGCTTCAGCTTACTAAGGCAGACATCAACTTACCTGGTCTCAGTTACCTTGACACTGCTCGTGACATCAACCCTATTGTTCTCAAGCTACCATATGGTATTCAAGAAAAATGGGCAACACTTGGATCAAAGTATAAGGAAACTCATGAAGTTGCCTTTCCTCCTTTTTCCTACTTCTGCGAGTTCATCAAAAGAATTGCAGACAACAAGAATGACCCAAGTTTCTCCTATGGTGCCTATAACCCTTTCAGTTCACCCTCTCCAAGAACTATGAACACACATATGACACACAGAGACCATATAGGTCCAGTGTTAGTGAAAAGGACTAATGTTCTACCTGCACCTGCTACAGTTCTCGAAAAGACTGATCAAAACAAGAAAATTGAGAGCCCAAATCATTAATGTTCGATACATGACAAACCACATCCACTTAAGAAATGTATCGGCTTCAGAAAGAAAAACCTACAAAAACGTAAGAAACTCTTAAAGAAATTTGGAGTTTGCAACAAATGCTGTGCCTCCACAGAACACTTTGCAAAGGACTGTAAAGCTATCATCAAATGTATAGAGTGTGACAGTGATGACCATGTGCAAGCTCTTCATCAATATCCGCACAACTCTACTACACCCACAAACAATCCTCCTGAGGTAAAGCAAGGCGGGGAGCGAACAGATCAAACAGCACCTTCCACCTCAGTGTTCTCTACATGTACAGAAGTCTGTGGAGAAGGACTCTGTGACAAATCGTGTGCAAAGATTCTCTAGGTTCGTATATACCCCAAAGATAAACCTGAAAATGCCATAAGACTGTTGCTCTGCTCTGGATGAGCAGAGCAACAGATCTCTTGCAAGAACACCCTATACCCTAAGTACTTGTGCCGGTACTACAGAAGTCTTAGGTAGGAGAGCCAGCAGTCTTGTAGTTGCCCCCTTGAATGACAATGTGGAAATATTCTTGCCCACTATCACTGAGTGCAACCAAATCCCAAGCGACAAAGAGGAGATATACAACAAATAATAGTGCGCTGTTATTAACTTTCTAATGTGGTACACAGGTTCCTATAAAGTGTGAACAATAAATGCATAGATTGATAATACCAAGTGCATCATGCTAATAAATAATTATAGATATGAATAAATTATCTTTAGTGAATATAATATGGATGTCTTGTATACCATTACTAGGGGTACACACCACCCCTCCTGATACCACAATAATTCTCCAGATCACAATAGTCCCAAACTATGAGTGGAAAAGGTGTTCACAGGTGAAGCAACTCCTTGGTGCAATTCAACAGGAAAAAACCCTCTCCCAGTAGGCTCACACAGTTTTAATACTGCTCTGCTTGTTCATACCCGCTTCTCCTGACTACTTCACCATTTGAAATGTTTTTCTCATGAAGATAAAAGAAATGAATCATTGCGCAATGATCACCACATATAGCACATAATCAAAGACACAAGCAGATGCACTCACATATATGTAAACAACCAGCGCTTAATAAAAACAGTCAGACGCTCATGGCGAATCCTCATACCGCATCCACTGTGCTGCTTGGAGACACATAAGATGTCGTTACTGGCTCCTCCCGATGCCAGGAGGATATAGCCAGTGCTATATGCGGGGATCATTGCGCAATTATTCATTTCTTTTATCTTTATGAGAAAAACATTTCAAATGGTGAAGTATTTAGGAGAAGCGGGGATGAACAAGCAGAGCAGTATTAAAGTGTGTGAGCCTGCTGGGAGAGTTGTCATTTTTTCCCACAATTCTTTGCAAAATTAAGATTTTTTTTATTATTATGATTTTTTTACAAAATTGTCATATTATCAGGTTATTTTTCACACACAACATATGCATACAACAAATTACACCCCAAAATACATTCTGCTACTCTTTCCGAGTACGGCGATACCACATGTGTGAGACTTTTACACAGCCTGGCCACATACAGAGCACCAACATTGATGTAGTACCTTCAGACGTTCTACGAGCAAAAATTAAAACGCATTTTTTTACACAAAATTGTCAATTTCTGAGATATTTCTAACACATGGCATGTATATAGCAAAAATTACAACCCACAACACATTCTGCTACTCCTCCCGTGTATGGCGATACCACATGTGTAGGACTTTTACACAGCCTGGCCACATAGAGAGGCCGAACATTGAAGTAGTACGTTCAGGCGTTCTAGGAGCATAAATGACACATCTCATTTCATTCCTACCCATCACACTTTTGAAGGTCCTGGACCACCAGGACAGTGAAATTACTCACAAAATGACCCCATTTTGGAAAGCAAACATCCCAACGTATATTCTATGAGACATGGGCTGCAAATAGGTACTCGGGTACTCTGATGGCCTGGTGACAGGTACTCGGGGTACTCTGATGGCCTGGTGACAGGTACTCGGGGTACTCTGATGGCCTGGTGACAGGTACTCGGGGTACTCTGATGGCCTGGTGACAG
Organism: Lithobates pipiens; assembly: GCF_037356315.1. Lineage (NCBI taxonomy): Eukaryota > Metazoa > Chordata > Amphibia > Anura > Ranidae > Lithobates > Lithobates pipiens. Next base: position 119,303,290 of record NW_027507718.1, on the reverse strand, counting down.
GTACTCGGGGTACTCTGATGGCCTGGTGACAGGTACTCGGGGTACTCTGATGGCCTGGTGACAGGTACTCGGGTACTCTGATGGCCTGGTGACAGGTACTCTGTTGGCTTGGTGACTGGTATTTGGGTACTCTGAAGGGCAGTGACAGGTACTCATATGGACTGTGACAGGTACTTGGGTACTGAGATGAACTGTGACAGGTACTCAGATGAACTGTGACAGGTACTCGGGTACTCAGATGAACTGTGACAGGTACTCGGGTACTCAGATGAACTGTGACAGGTACTCGGGTACTCAGATGAACTGTGAGAGGTACTCGGGTACTCAGATGAACTGTGAAAGGTACTCGGGTACTCAGATGAACTGTGACAGGTACTCGGGTACTCAGATGGACTGGGACAGGTACTCGGGTACTCTGATGGGCTGTGACAGCTACTCGGGTACTTTGATGGGCTGTGACAGGTACTTGGGTACTATGATGGGCTGTGACAGGTACTCGGGTACACTGTTGAACCGTGACAGATACTTGGGTACCATGATGGACAGTGACAGGTACTCGGGTACTCTGATGGACTGTGACAGGTACTCGGGTACCCTGATGGACTGTGACAGGTACTCGGGTACCATGATGGACTGTGACAGGTACTCGGGGTACTCTGATGGCCTGGTGACAGGTACTCGGGGTACTCTGATGGCCTGGTGACAGGTACTCGGGGTACTCTGATGGCCTGGTGACAGGTACTCGGGGTACTCTGATGGCCTGGTGACAGGTACTCGGTGTACTCTGATGGCCTGGTGACAGGTACTCGGGTACTCTGATGGCCTGGTGACAGGTACTCGGGTACTCTGATGGCCTGGTGACAGGTACTCTGTTGGCTTGGTGACTGGTATTTGGGTACTCTGAAGGGCAGTGACAGGTACTCATATGGACTGTGACAGGTACTTGGGTACTGAGATGAAAGGTACTCGGGTACTCAGATGAACTGTGACAGGTACTCGGGTACTCAGATGAACTGTGACAGGTACTCGGGTACTCAGATGAACTGTGACAGGTACTCGGGTACTCAGATGAACTGTGACAGGTACTCGGGTACTCAGATGAACTGTGACAGGTACTCGGGTACTCAGATGGACTGGGACAGGTACTCGGGTACTCTGATGGGCTGTGACAGGTACTCGGGTACTCTGATGAGCTGTGACAGGTACTCGGGTACTTTGATGGGCTGTGACAGGTACTTGGGTACTATGATGGGCTGTGACAGGTACTCGGGTACACTGTTGAACCGTGACAGATACTTGGGTACCATGATGGACAGTGACAGGTACTCGGGTACTCTGATGGACTGTGACAGGTACTCGGGTACCCTGATGGACTGTGACAGGTACTCGGGTACCATGATGGACTGTGACAGGTACTCAGGTACTCTGATGGACTGTGACAGGTACTCAGGTACTCTGATGGACCGTGACAGGTACTCGGGTACCCTGATGTGCTGTGACAGGTACTCGGGTACCCCGATGGACTGTGACAGGTAATCTGATGGACCGTGACAGGTACTCGGGTATCCTGATGTGCCGTGACAGGTACTCGGGTACTCTGATGGGCCGTGATAGGTACTCGGGTACTCTGATGTGCTGTGACAGGTACTCGGGTACTCTGATGTGCTGTGACAGGTACTCAGGTACTCTGATGGGCTGGGACAGGTACTCGGGTACTCTGATGGGCTGGGACAGGTACTCAAATACTCTGATGGACTGTGACAGGTACTCAAATACTCTGATGGACTGTGACAGGTACTCTGATGGACTGTGATTGACAGGTACTATGAGGGGTGGTGACAGATCCTCTTTATTGGGGGTGGCAATCAGTGTGATTGGTGTGCACTAGGCGGTAACGAGATGTTACCACAATCTCCTCCTCACACACGATCGGTGTGTGAGGAGGAGAACAACCCGGTAACATCACGTTACCGTGGTTTGTTTACATTTTAGTGATCACGTGGGTAAACACCTGGCCAATGGCTGTTTACCAGCATCGGTGATGAGCAGTGTTCCCGGGGAACACGCCGCCACCGACGCGCACGCGCAGCGCGCTCGCGATTGCGCGCATGCGCCGTGCACAGTGGGGGTGTGACCATCTGTAATCGGCCATGATTTCATCACGGCCGATCACGTGGTAAACAGCCATAACAAATGGCTGTTCACCCCCTTCGGTGGCGAGCGGTGTCTCCGTGACACGCCGCCACAGAAGAAACAGGGATGCGTGCGCACGATCGCGCGCATTCCCTTTTTAAACGGGAGGCCGTCATATGACAGCCTCCCGCCACAATAGGTGCGCCGCCTGCCCATCATTTGACTGCTGGCGGTCAGTAAGTAGTTAACGCCATATAGTTCTGTGTGCGTTACTGCCAGTTAAAATGCCATTTACTTCTGTGTGTGTTACTGCCAGTTTAATACCATATTGTTTGGTGTGCATTACAGCCAGTTTAACGCCATATAGTTTTGCGTGAGTTACTGCCAGTATAATGCCATATAGTTCTGTGTGCGTTACTGCCAGTTTGACGCAATATCGTTTTGCATACCTTACTGCCAGTTTAACTCTATATAGATCTGTGTGTTACTGAAGACACGAGTACCTGTCACAGTCCTTCAGAGTACCAGAGTACCTGTCAGGGCCCATCAGAGTACCCGAGTACCTGTCATGGCCCATCAGAGTACCCAAGTACCTGTCACGGTCCATCAGAGTACCTGAGTATCTGTTACAGTCCATCAGAGTACCCGAGTATCTGTCACGGCACATCAGAGTAACCGAGTACCTGTCACGGCCCATCAGAGTACCCGAGTACCTGTCACGGCCCATAATAGTACCCGGGTAACTGTCACCAGGCCATCAGAGTACCCGAGTACCTATCTCCAGCCCATCAGAGTACCCGAGTACCTATTAGCAGCCCATGTCTCATAGAATATACGTTGGGGTGTTTGCTTTCCAAAATGGGGTCATTTTGTGGGTAATTTCACTGTCCTGGTGGTCCAGGACCTTCAAAAGTGTGATGAGTAGGAATGAAATGAGATGTGTCATTTATGCTCCTAGAACGCTTGAACGTACTACTTCAATGTTCGGCCTCTCTATGTGACCAGGCTGTGTAAAAGTCCTACACATGTGGTATCGCCATACTCGGGAGGAGTAGCAGAATGTATTTTGGGGTGTAATTTTTGCTATATACATGCTATGTGTTAGAAATATCTTATAAATTGACAACTTTGTGTAAAAAAAAAAAAATGCGTTTTAATTTTTTTCCACATATTCCAAAAACTTCTGGAAAAAAATGAACCGTTCAAAAAACTCATTATGCCTCACAGATTATACGTTGGGGTGCTTTTTTTCCAAAATGGGGAAATTTTATGGGAAATTCCATTGTCCTGGTACTCCAGGGCCTTCAAAAGTGTAATAGGTGGTTGAGAAATGAGATGCGTAATTTTTGCTCATAGAACGTCTGAAGGTACTACATCAATGTTGGTGCTCTGTATGTGGCCAGGCTGTGTAAAAGTCTCACACATGTGGTATCGCCGTACTCGGGAAGAGTAGCAGAATGTATTTTGGGGTGTAATTTGTTGTATGCATATGCTGTGTGTGAGAAATAACCTGATAATATGACAATTTTGTAAAAAAAAATAATAATAAAAAAAATCTTCATTTTGCAAAGAATTGTGGGAAAAAATGACAACTTAAAAAAACTCACCATGCTACTTACTTAATACCTTGGAATGTCTACTTTGTAAAAAGGGGTCATTTGGGGGATATTTGTACTTTCCTGACTTGTTAGTGTCTCAAGAAATGAGATACACCTGATGTACTGAAGGCCTGATCAGATGTGATCAATTTTCAGCGATTGGCACCATAGTTTGTAGACTCTATAACTTTCACAAAGACCAAATAATATACACTAATGTGGGTTATTTTTACCAAAGATATGTAGCAGTATAAATTTTGGCCAAAATCTATGAAGAAAAATTACTAATTAGAAAAAATTTATGACAGAAGCAAAGAAAAGGGCATTTTTTTCCCAAAATTTACGTTTTACTTTATTTATAGCACAAAAAAATAAAAAACCCACTAGTGATTAAATACCACTAAAAGAACGCTCTATTTATGTGGAAAAAAGTATGCAAGTTTCATATGGGTACAGTGTTGCATGACTGAGTAATTGTCATTCAAACTGTGTGAGCGCTGAAAGCTGAAAATTGGTCTGGTCAGGAAGGGGGTGTAAGTGCACTGTATTGAGGTGGTTAAACTGACAGTAACACATGCAAAACTATATGGCGCTAAACTGGTAGTAATGCACACAGAAGTAAATGGTGATAAACTGCAAGTAATGCCGCATACACACGATCAAACAAGCGGGTGGAAAAGTCCGGCAAACTCAAGTCCGCCGGACAATCCCCCCGTGTGTAGCCTCCGGCATACTTTTTTGACCCGAAAGTACGGCGGACTTAGAATGCCGTGTTGCACTCCAATCTTCCCGCCGGACTCGCATTTCAGCGGACAATCCGGCTGTGTGTATGCCAGTCCGCCGTACTTTTCAAATGAGCGGACTTTTCCCGCCCGGAGAAAAGTCTGCTCATTTCGAGCGGGTCTCCAGGTAGGCGGGGCCCGCGTAGGAGACGTCGCTGGCCCCGCCGCCTGGTATGGACTTAAAGGGGAACCCCAACGCCGAAAAAAATCAGCGTGGGGGTCCCCCCAAATCCACATCAGACCCTTGTCCGAGCGCGCTACCCGGCCGGCCAGAAAAGGGGGGGCGAGTGAGCGCCCCCCCCTCCTGAGCCGTACCAGGCCGCGTGCCCTCAACATGGGGGGTGCCTTGGGAAAGGGGGGCTGCGCGGCCCCCCCACCCCAAAGCACCTTGTCCCCATGTTGATGAGGACAAAGGCCTCTTCCCGACAACCCTGGCCGTTGGTTGTCGGGGTCTGCGGGCGGGGGGGCTTATCGGAATCCGGGAGCCCCCTTTAATAAGGGGGCCCCCGGATACTGGCCCCCCACCCTATGTGAATGAGTATGGGGTACAATGTACCCCTACCCATTCACCTGTAAAATAAAGTACAAAAAAAAAACACAACACACAAGATAAAATAATTTATTGCACAGCTCCGGGGGTCTTCCGTCTTCGGGGGTCTTCTCGCCGGACTCCTCCGCTATCTTCTTGTAGCTCTTTTACTAGCGGAGGAGCCCGGCATTCTTCTTCGTCGCCGCGGCCTCTTCTTCCGACTTCGGGGGTCTTGTCCCCCTCTTCGGTTCTTCTGCCGGGCCACCGCGCCTTCTTATAGCTCTTTTACAGGCGGTGGCCCGGTCTTCTGTCGCAGCCGCCGCCGCCGCCTTCCGTTCTTCTTCTTCTCCAGGAGATGTTGACTCGACGATCTCTCCGGCCGCAATGCCAGGGACGCGCTGCGCTGCCACTTATATAGGGACAAGGGGCGGTGTCACATGGGTTTATGTCACATGGGTTGGTCAAATGGGTTGATGTCACATAGCGACTGTCCCAGCATCCTCCAGGACTGTGACATTGTAAGGGGGCGGGGTCACCATGTGACACCAACCCATGTGACATAAACCCATGTGACACCGCCCCTTGTCCCTATATAAGTGGCAGCGCGTTCCTGGCATTGCGGCTGGAGAGATCGTCGAGTCAACATCTCCTGGAGAAGAAGAAGAAGAAGAAGAATGGAAGACGGCAGCGGCGGCGGCGACAGAAGACCGGGCCACCGCCTGTAAAAGAGCTATAAGAAGGCGCGGTGGCCCGGCAGAAGAACCGAAGAGGGGGACAAGACCCCCGAAGTCGGAAGAAGAGGCCGCGGCGACGAAGAAGAATGCCGGGCTCCTCCGCTAGTAAAAGAGCTACAAGAAATTAGCGGAGGAGTCCGGCGAGAAGACCCCCGAAGACGGAAGACCCCCGGAGCTGTGCAATAAATTATTTTATCTTGTATGTTGTGTTTTTTTTGTACTTTATTTTACAGGTGAATGGGTAGGGGTACATTGTACCCCATACTCATTCACATAGGGTGGGGGGCCGGTATCCGGGGGCCCCCTTATTAAAGGGGGCTCCCGGATTCCGATAAGCCCCCCGCCCGCAGACCCCGACAACCAACGGCTAGGGTTGTCGGGAAGAGGCCCTTGTACTCATCAACATGGGGACAAGGTGCTTTGGGGTGGGGGGGGCGCGCGGCCCCCCCTTCCCCAAGGCACCCCCCATGTTGAGGGTACGCGACCTGGTACGGCTCAGGAGGGGGGGGGGGGCGCTCGCTCGCCCCCCCCTCTTTCTGGCCGGCCGGGTAGCGTGCTCGGACAAGGGTCTGTTGTGGACTTGGGGGGGGACCCCCACGCCGATTTTTTTCAGCGTTGGGGTTCCCCTTTAAGTCCATACCAGGCGGCGGGGCCAGCGACGTCTCCTTCACGGGCCCCGCCTACCTGGAGACGCGCTCGAAATGAGCGGACTTTCCTCCGCGTGTGTGGGCGAGTCCGTTCATTTCAAAAGTAGGGCGGATAGTACGGCGGACTTAGTACGCCGTATTAGTCCGCTGAAAAAGTGCCATGTGTGGGCAAGTAGCCCGTTCGGAAAGTCCGACGGACAGTCTGGCGGGAAGTCTGCCAGACTAAGTAAGTCGGACAGACGGCTACGTGTGTACGTGGCTTTACACACACAGAAGTAAATGGTGTTAAACTGGCATTAACACAAACAGAAGTAAATGGCATTAAACTAGCAGTAACAACAATCAAATAGATGGTGTTTAACCATCACTACACTGACACTATCTGTACTGTACCTACTCTAGCTATACACTAATGTAAAGATTGCTGACACGGTCTCGCTACACTACACTGAAACTATCTGAGCTATCCCTACTCTACACTAATGTATGTATGAATGACATGGTCTCCCTAAACTACAGTGAAACTATCTGAGCTGTCCCTACTTTAGCTGCACACTATGTAAAGCTGAATGATGGTTCTCCTCACTACATTCACACTATCCCTAGACTGACACTAAATAAATATAATTGAAGCAAAATAGCACAGTATAGCACACTAATAGCATTGAACAGAGCCCTGTTCCATCTCTCTCCATGCCAAAATCACACTGAAAATGGCTGCCATTGAAAGAATACTTTTATACTGTGGGGCGGGAATGAGCTATGATCAGATAAAATCATAATGACAGTGTCCAATCATGACTTTGACAGTGCTCTGTGCGCTGATTGGCTAAAGCTTTCACTGCTTCAGCCAATCAGGGCTTGAATACACTGTTCAGCGCCGCAATGCATTGTGGTCTGTTGGGGGGGGGGGGGGGCAAACAAACAGTCGAACGACCATTTTGTTCTGCTGTTCGTCGAACGACCGAACAACGAAAGTTCAGACCAAACTCATGCTCGGGCCAAACCGTTTGCCCATCCCTAATACTTACCTGTCCTGTGCAATAGAATGGCACAGAGTAGCCCGAACCTTCTCTTCTTGGGCCCCCCACCAGTGCTTCTGGCCCCTCATTCCTGTCCAGTACCCCCATTGGAAATTGCTTCCCATAAGGGACACTTGTGCGTGTTCACTCCCAATCTTTGCTGTTGTGTCCATTGACACAGACAGCGAAACTCGGCCAGAACTGATGCTTAAACATGTTTTATCTTAATGCAAGGAATGTACATTTCAATGGGAAAAGATGAAGAGAATATGCTGAGGGGGGAGATACAGAATTTGGATAAGCTAACACAGATTATAGAGTCCAGTAAGATCAGCAATTGTTATAGTAAGGTGGAGGGATGTTTGCTCCAGTTTTGATATATTCCCCCAATGCATAAAATGTGCAAATAGACAAACAAGTATGTGCAAATAGTTGAAGTATTCTTAAAACTATTTTCTTGTAGACTAATCAAAAACCAACACGTCCTGGATTGTCAATCTGTTGGCATGTGCTAAATGCTGTGGTTCCTCCCTCCCCTTCAGCTTTCCAGGCAGAAGTTCAATTTTTTTTTTAATAAATAGAAGCTTTTTCTAACGTCTTTTCTACCCAAGCTATCCCAATGTGCCTCTCACTTACCTATTCCATGGCAGCCTTTAATCTCACCAAAAAAATGTATCTGAGTCCAAGACTTTGTGTAACATCATGTGACATCCAGGAAAGTTCAAAATGCACTGCTTTAATTCTGAACTGGCCAAATTTTGAGCCATCTATGGCCAGCTTTAGATCTACAATAACTAGCTTTGTAGTTCAAGGGCCTGCCTGATTTGATACAAATTGATAGATTTTCAGATGTTTGTACAACCAGATTACGGCAAGCTTAATACAAGTACATGGGAGGGAGTGGGCAGAGACACTCAGCTGTCATTGTTCTTGTGTACACACACAATTCCACTTTCAATCCTCATTCTCATCTAGTGTAGTGAAAGCACAAATTTTTTGGCACATTTTTCAAGCGGCACGCATAGTGCAGCCCATTGATTTCAATGGTCTACCCCAGTGATATGCAATTAGTGGACCTCCAGCTGTTGCAGAACTACAAGTCCCATGAGGCATAGCAAGACTCTGACAGCCACAAGCATGACACCCAGAGGCAGAGGCATGATGGGACTTGTAGTTTTGCAACAGCTGGAGGTCCGCTAATTGCATATCCCTACCCTATGCACAATAAATCTGGCACAGTATTTTAGGCGGTATTTTGGTGTGTAATCGGTTTGCATGTTTTTTACCACGTGTTTTGCCATGCTTGTCGCACATTTTTGTATTTGTGTATTTGCTTTTGTGTTTGGTGTGCCGTTAACATTTAATGCCACTGAAAACAAGACTAGTTCATTTTATGTGGATAAAGGTGGCCATACACTATACAATCTGATTGTACAATCTCCCTTAGATTTACCAAAAAAATGAAATAGGAAGGCATACCTATCTATCCAATCACTCTGTATCCAATCAGGCAGGCCCTTTTCATACATAGTTGATGGTAGAGCTAAAGGGGATTTTAAATTCAAATTGTATAGTTACATAGTTAGTCAGGTTGAAAAAAGACACAAGTCCATCCAGTTCAACCACAAAAATAAAAAATAGTGTATAGTGAGTTCTACAGACTTCCAGGGACAAACATCCTGTTTTCAATACTACAGCTCTGCTCCACATAGGCTGTTATGGGATTGCTCAGCTCCTGCCCATTCTGCCAAATGAACGAACATTTAAAGATGAAGGTAAAGTACAAAATTGTTGATCAGCAGAGGAAGACAATGGTTGTCTATTCAGGGAGAACAGTGCTCAATGACAATATCTGCATTGAAAAAGAATGTAACTATGGAGGTGGGTGGGAGAAATCTCCTGGAGGGGGATGGCACATGCAGGGTGTGTGTTATGAGGTCAGGTGCTGAAGTACTTCCAGGAGGTGGCCGGTCCATAAGGAGCACAGGTGTGCTGCCCCCCTAATTTCTATGCGCTGGCCCCTAATCTCCATGCGGGGTGTCAGACGCATAGAGTTCTACGAGGCTTTTTTATTTGAAGTACATGATTAGAGACGGAGGCTTTATTGTCTTTCTGCTTCTCTTCTGGGCCAATCAGGACAGGAAGCGGGTCCTAAGACTGGATTGGCTAGGAGGAGAAGCAACCAAATTGGTCGGGAGGAGAAGCTGGTGAGTTCTGAATTTACCCTGCATTTCTGTTCATGTACTTGGACTAGAGCTGTAAGAATGCTACTGTAAACCTGTCAAATGTTTCCTGAAGCTGATGCACATTACTTTAGCGTTTAGAAGCAAAGATTGAACAATTAACCTGTGTTTAGCGCATGCAGAGACTCATTAGTCAAAACATAAAACAAGCAAGAAACAATCAATAAGCATGATTTTTTTTTTTTTACTATAATATTCTATTTTGTTTTTCATATGTGTAAATGACCTGAAAGAAAGAAAGAAAACCAGCATAGCATATAGATTTCCCATAAAACAAGTATCTGATGCAAGAGTGTGCCAGCCCCCTCACTATAAAAGTCAGGGTTATCAGGGATTTTCTCAATATGTTGAAGAATTGGAGTAGATATGGTGAGCTAACAATGTGTTTTCAGAGTGATCCTGCTATACACTGTGCTGTATTGTGCTACATTAGAGTGAATTTCAGTGTTGTTGTATAGCGTTCAAGCCATCTGTCCCATGTTCACTGTGCAGTACTGAACTACATTAGTGTGAACTGCAGTGTGTTGGCCTACACATTTTAGAGCAGGGGGGGGGATAGTGTCTCACTTTCAGTTCAGGGTCCTCCCGTTCGGTCTCTCCTCTTCCCCAAGTATCTTCAGGAAGATTATGCAGAAGAATTGGCACCACTCAGACTGGAAGTGGTACCTTATCTGGACGACCTCCTTTTATTTGCCAGCTCAAGGGACTTGCTGAACAAGGATTTGAGGAGGGCACAGAGCCATTTAGAAAATTTGGGCTGGATTCTGAGCAAGGTAAAATCAAACCTAATTCCGTCTCAGAGGATTATTTTCCTGGGATTTTCTTCCCAGAGGAAAAAAATATAAAGGTGCAGGCCACAGTAAGGAAAGTACAGACAAATTTAGCTGTGACACTTCGGGCAGCCATGTCCACAGCCTCAATCCCAGCTGTTCAGTGGGCCCGTCTCCATTTGAGAGACCTCCAGCAGGCAATTCTACAGAATTGGACATATGGAAAGTCTATGGAGAAACAAATCAGGATTCCCTCTCCAGTCAAGAGGAAGTTATGGTGATGGAGGAGACAAGCGAATTTGAAGGTTCTATTCTGGACTTTTCTCGAAGCAAAAGCTTTAACAACAGATGCAAGCTCCTGGGGGTGAGGGGCAAAAGCTGCTCTCTACAGGAGGACATTTCCATTCTCAAATTTCTCCATGACGGAATAGAGAAGGGTTTGGCAGCCAGTACCTTAAAAGTTTATGTAGCGGCACTGTCAGTGTTTCTAGAGAGAAGGCTATCTCTAGACCAGGGGGTCTCCAAACTATGGCCCTCAAGTTGTTCAGAAACTGCAATTCCCATCATGCCTAGTTATGTCTGTGAATGTCAGAGTTTTAAAATGCCTCTTGGGATGTGTAGTTCCACAACAGCTGGAGGGCCATAGTTTGGAGATCCCTGCTCTAGACTCTTTGATCATTGGGTTTTTCAAGGCACTAGCTAGGGCTAGGCTGGTTCCATTTAAGTTTTTCCACAAATGGGATTTATCAGTTGTTTTGCAGGGTCTGACTAGAAGACCTTTCGAACCAACAGAAGAAGCCATAATTAAATTTTGGTCATTAAAACTATCACTGCTGATAGCAGTCCCCTCGGCTAGAAGGGTCAGTGAACTTCAGGCATTATCTATCATTGAGCCTTTCTTGACAGTTTTCCCAGGTCGGGTAGTACTGAGGACAGACCCGAGGTTTTTGCCAAAGGTTGCTTCAGTTTTCCACAGATCCCAAGAGATAATTCTGCCAACGTTCTGTCCAACATTCCCTAAGGAGAGATATTTTCATAGTCTGGAAGTAAAGAGATGTGTTTTACGCTATCTGGAGGTTACAAGAGAATTTAGAAAGTCAAATTCTCTATTTGTTTTATTTTCTGGGTCTCATAAGGGTTATGAAGCTTCTAAAAGCATGACTGGAAGGTTTTTTTCTCCTATTATTATCTTGATAGGTAATAGCAGAATGTAAAAATGTGCTTCCATTTGGTCATTGTTTTTTTTTTTTTTGGATTATGACACTTACCTGTCCAGTGGGCTGCCAATAGTGTAAGTAAGGAGGGGCTGGCCAAAGAATCACACATTATTTATGCATTCAGCTCTCAATGAAGCGGAGAAAGTTACCTGTCCAAAACATCCCCCCCCCCCTAATTTTTTGCAATGGGCCATCAGATGGGGTGAGGAATCTGATAAGGGGACTTTATACTTTTGGCTTTAAATACTGATTTCCAAAAATGTTATACTGATACTGAAAAATGTTTGCATCTAATCTGCTCGACTTATTTTTTCTTGTTTGACTCCACAGTTTCCTTCAACGCCACAGGAATGGCAGACTGTGGCCTCCCACTTTGCCACCCCTTGGGACTTTCCCAATTGTGGAGGTGCAATTGATGGGAAACACGTCAGCATCGTCCCACCTCCCAACTATTATTATTACAAGGGGTATAATAGTATTGTGATGTTGGCAGTGGTGTCAGCGACATACGAGTTCCTCTATGTGGACGTGGGGAAAAATGGCCAGATGTCGGATGGTGGAGTGATCTCGCAGATGGAGTTCTACTGGCGTCTCCAGCGTGGCAGTTTGGGCTTGCCACCTCCAGAGGAGAATGTGGAAGTACTCCCCTTCGTCTCCGTCGTGGATGAAGCTTTTGCGCTGGGGGACCATCTTAAGCGGCCATTCCCGATGACGACCTTCACCCCGGACCAGAGGGTTTTTAATTACCGGCTGGCCAGAGCCAGAAGAGTGGTGGAGAATGCTTTCGGGATAATGGCCAGCCAGTTCCACCTATTTTTGACACCCATCCACATGGCGGAATATAAACTGAACCATATAGTGCTTTCCTGCTGCATTCTGCACAATTTTTAAAAAAAGTACTCTCCGAAACTATGTGGCCTCAATTGGGCCTGAGGCAGACTTTCCAGAACATGCCAACCTGACGGTACTTGAAAGCTGGCCTTCCTGGCTTGCCCCCCCCAAAGCGCCCGCGAGGTCAGAAACAGCTACACGGAGTACTTTGTGGGTAGGGTGGCCATTGATATGCCAGACAATGTCTGAGAGGCATTTTTTTAAATAAATTTATCTTTCAAACTGCAATAATATTTGTTTTCATTTTCTGCTTGGGTTTGCTTTAAGTGTCGCTTAGCTTTTTTTTTTTGGTTTATTTTTTGGGCCTTTTTCTTCAACAGGGCAAAACTAATTTCTGTGCAAGATGAGGTGACAGTCTCTTCTTCAGATAATATTATGGGTCTGCTACACACATACCTTGTTTTTGTTGTTAATGTCTGTAGTGCATTACTGACAAAATATTCCTTAATTTTAGCACCATGATAGAAATGTGTGGAGTCATGAAAATGGCATGATTGGGTAAAATTCTAAAGCATTGTGGGTGTTATTTACTAAAGGCAAATCCACTATGCACTACAAGTGCACTACAAAAGTGCACCTGAAACTGCACTTGGAGTGCAAAGCGGATTTGCCTTTAGTAAATAACACCCATTGTCACAGAAAACAACTACTTTACTACAACAACTTTACTACAAATACTGCTTTTGCGCATTGTTGATAATTAAACTTTTTACTCAAAACACATTCACATGTGCGTTTATAAAAGGGTTTTACAACAAACACACATATTTGGTGTATATAACATTATTTTTGGTAACATTAATATAACTTGCTGTTTTTGAGGAAACAGGCATGTATCAAAGCATAACATACAGAACTGAGGAACTTACAAAGTTCAACTTTGAAAAGTGAAGACAATATCAGACATGAGTATGTCCAAACTGTGTTGATATTGCCTTCATCAAAGGGGGTGTCATCCCTGTGAAAGCCAAATTGTGATTCAAACTGGGTATTTTCCTTTTGATCCCATGCCTAATGTCAACATGTGCTATCTCCCATCATGGGGGATTAATGTACGTGTTTTGGGGGTGCAACCCCTTCATCTCAGCCACTTTAGTAGCGAGGAAAAATGTGTACATTGATCCCCCATGATGGGAGATAGCACATGTTGACACACTGTGTGTATCTTCCAAATTTGGCTTTTGCCAAAATATAAAACAGTTTTTTCAAATATAACATTTATGCTAGCTAGTTTTGGGTGTTTCAGATTCTCCCTAAAACATCAATGATGTTCTTCCTTTTTTGTTGAACATCATTGATGTTTTTCTTGAGATTTTCTAAATCGCGATTGCACCCCATTATCCCCCCGATGAGGATCTGGCCACTTTCACTGATAAAATGTGATTCTTCTTCCACAACATCCACATCACCTAAAAATAACCCCCCCCCCCCCCAAAAAAAAAAAACCACTGTGTATTATAAATATGCAGGCATACATCTATTACCTGAAGCTGTGGTCTCAGACACTCACCTGTTGTGGTGCCAATTTTGCCAATTTCAACAACCTCTCCTCCCTCCTCCTCCTCTGCTTCTGGTGTTGGTATTTCCCCTTCTTTGTGAGATGTGGGGTCCCTGGTGTCCTCAGACGTCCCGAGTCTTCTCTCCCCTATGAGAATGTAAAAAGGGAATACTTTTAGCACACAGATATTTGAGGGCAGAAATAGGAATTTGAAACATAGCTTGGAAGTATCATATAATTGTCTTTTTTGGCAGTTCAAAGCTGAAAACATATTTTTTTACACTTTCTTAAGCTGGAATACTTACCTATTTTTTGTAAGTTTGACAGATGGAGACACTCCTATAGTATCCACGTGTGTGGGACACCCTAAAAAAAAGAGTGTTCTGGTGTCCCACACTAGTACTCCTGATTTCAGATGTGTAAACAGCTACTGAGTGTCCTCTCCTTTACACTGAATCAAGGTTGCATTTCATTCTATTACAAACCCCTCTAGACAACAAACTTCCTTTGACTAGAAATAGGCATGAACAAATGTAGTTAAGTGCAACTTTCAAAAACATTGTATTTGAAGTGGCCGAACGAACGATGTTTACTACGAACAATTGAACCCATTTACATGAAAGTGGCCATTTTAAACTGTACAACACTAAATAAAAGCACATAGAGCAGTATGCAAGCAATAATAATAATATGAACACATGACAACTACTTACTTTTTTGAAGAACTCGCTTGATCCTTCTGTACTGATCGTGCTCCCTCAGTTTCAAGTCTGACCAGCGTTTTCTTAGTTGATCCTTGGATCGTCGTACCCCAACATTTTTCTGAAGACTCTTTACAACTTTAGTCATGATCTTGGCCTTTCTGATATTTGGGTTTGGGTAAGGTCCATACTTCCCATCATAGTCGTTCCTCTTCAATATGTCCACCATCTCCAACATCTCTACAAAATACATATTTGAGGCCTTAAATCGCCTCTGGGATCAGGACGTTTCTGACTCTGGGCTTTCCTCGTCCTCCTCCTCGTTAGTGGAATTATCGTGCAACTGCTGTCTCTCCGCCATGTGCTCTCCCCACTGTGCCAAAAGAGAAGGGATGGGGCATAGATTAGAAAGAACGTCAGGGGTGAGTGGAGTTTCACGCATGCACATTGTATATAAAACGTAACACACGTGCATCGTACGTACGATCTGTGAGCGGAGGAAGGAGTAGCGGAAGCGCCGATCGTTCAAACGAAGGTACAATTTTAACTTGGTACATCACTGGCCTATACTTCTTCTAGATTGAGGCTTATATTGGGACAAGATTAGAAGAGTTTAGCCTGACATTAGGGTTTGTCTTGTGTTGTGTCTTGCAGAGAATATGGATTGCTTTAAGGAACCACATTTTCTTGGCATATTCATTGCTATGTTTAGTGAGCTGCCCTGCCTGTGGCAGGTGAACCACCCCTTTTTAAGGACCTAAGAAAGAGGAAGGCAGCTCTGGAGAAACTGCTTGCTTTGGTGAAGACGATGGTCCCCATGGCAGACGTTACCTTTGTGAAGTCCAAAATTGGTGGCCTGAGGAGTACATATCTGAGGGTGCTCAAGAAGGTCCAGAATTCCCTGAAATCAGGAGATCCAGATGAGGTCCCCAGGATGTTGTACTATGACAGGCTGCATTTTCTGGCAGACCAGAGGGAACCCAGGCCAGCACTCTGCAGTCTTCCTTCAAGGCTTCCTTCCCCCCCAGCTGAGGCTTCCGATGTCCAACCTGGGCCTTCCAGGCAGCAACATGTGGAGGGGCCCAGGTTGAGTCAGGTATAGCATTGTTCAAAATATTTATTGTTGTACATTTAATGATGTTAACTAGCTATTATTGATCATTAAAGCGGGAGTCCGCCGGGACTCCGCGTTTTTTTTTTTTAAAAGCCAGCAGCTACAAATACTGCAGCTGCTGACTTTTAAAATAATGACACTTACCTGTCCAGCGCGCCCGCAATGTCGGCACCCGAAGCCGATCTCTTGATCGTCTCTCGGGTGCTGCCGCCGCCATCTTGGGTATGGGAATGAGGAAGTGGAGCCTTTCGGCTTCATTTCCCGGTTCCCTACTGCGCATGCGCGAGTGGCGCTGCGCAATAAGGACGGTCCCCGCTGCCTCTGGGATCTGTGCGTTTCCCAGCAGGCAGCGGGGGACTTTCGGAAAGGGGCGTAATCTACGCCCCTTTCCGCAGAGAGCTATCCCGGAAGTGGGTGCAGATACCTGTACTGTACAGGTACCTGCACCCCCCTCCCCCCTGAAAAATGCTGGGGTCAGAATGATAGTCTGTTCTATTTATTAACATTCAATTTGCAACAGTCATGAGCACAAAATTGTGTGATTGATGAACAAAAAACTAAAACTATGTCCCATTTTCATTCACACAGGAAGACCTCAGCCAGGAGGAGGCTGTGGCAAGTGGCAGCTGGGAAGTCGACCATCTCCTTCCTCCTCCTCCACCTCCTGCCACAACTACAACAGCAGAGCCACAGCCTGGAAGGAAGCCTGGAGGGAAGTGTCTAAGGAAGACCAGAGAATGATGGCCTGGGTTCAGTCTGGTCTAACAGAAGATGCAGGCTCTTGTATGACCACAGCCTGGGGACATAGATGTCATCTGCTCTTCCTGATCTCTTGGGACTTCTGGACCAGACTGTTCTCCCTTAGATATGGAATCCTCAGGCCACCAATTTTGCATTTAAATAATTGATGTCTGCCCTGGGGGCCAAAGGCTTTGCCAAATTTACCAGTTTCTCCAGCGTTGCCTTCCTGTTTATTTGCTTATGACACCTAATAAAGTTTTTTTTTGTTAAAGAAATACTTGCCTATGTGTTTTACTTCAAAAAGGACAGTTTATTTGGGAGTAGGCAGGTACGTTTCAAAAATACAAAGTCAAATTAACAAGGGGCACCAACACCAACTAACCTCCTCGAGATTAAAAAATAAAACAATAAAATAAAAAGATAATAATGGTGTTGTGGTAAGTTGACACACAAAACACAACAAAAAAATTATGAAGATGACCAAAATAAAAAAAAGGAGATCTTGATTATAAAAGCAACCACAAAATGTAAAAAAAAAATTAAAAGATAAAAATCAAAAATGATTCGGGAGATCTGATGAATAAAAATATTCTATTCATGAAATCAGGAAAAAGAATAAAGAAATACGTTTTGGAGAAGTCTGTGTGAATATGAGCAGCAAAACAACTTAATTTTTTTAGCATTATAAAGAAAAAGAGAATGCGCTGCATTAAACAATTTTTACCATTGCTGCGTCACGATTGTGCTATATCCATTACGAACGCTAGTTTTACCCGACAAGCAATTCCGTCTCAATTTATTCTGAGCATGCGTGGCACTTTGACTAGGCTACACACAATTGGAATTGACGCGCCTGGATCGTGTTGTCAGAAAATTTGAGATACAGCTCTTAAACTTTGTGCAACGGAAATTGGAGCCCACACACAGTCGGATTTTCCGACAACATGATCCGATCGCACATTTTCCATCGGAAATTCCGACCGTGTGTACAAGGCATTAGGCACTAGTGCTGGTGCCACAACACTGCAACCCCTCACAGATACTCTAATTGGAGTGCAGGAATGAGCCCTGCTGCAAAGTATTGCATCAAAAATTGTAATTACACGCCCCCTGTTAAAAAGGGGCTGAAAAATTGGGCCTTAGCCACTGGTGGCTGTGCCCAGAACCAAAAATGTTCTTACAAGCTATCAGCATGAACATTGAGGAGGAAGAGGTCAGTCACTCAGCATAACAGGATAGTCATTCAGCATCAGCATAGGCAGTCTTGAAGGGATCTCACATTAAAAAATATATATATATTTGGTTACATCAACATCAGGTGCTTGGTAGCTGGTGATCCAAGATTGATTAATTTTTATGAAGGTCAGCCAATCGACCGATTCAGTGGACAAGCACACCCTGCGATCGGTTACAAAGCCTCCAGCAGCACTGAATGTGCGTTCCGAAAGAACGGATGGACAGGCCAGTAGCTCAATTGCATACTGTGCGAGCTCTGGCCAGTGATCCATCCTCAAGACCCAGTAACCCAGAGTATTTTTGGTGGGAAAGGTGTCCAAGTCTGATATTGTCCCTAAGTATTCCTGCACCATGTGAATAAGACACTGGCGATGGTTGCTGGAACCGATCATACCTTGGGGTTGTGGACTAAAAAATTGTCTGAATGCATGGGTCAGGCGGCCACCTTCCCCACCGCTCCTTCTGTGACTGACCGAAGCCTCAGCAACACATTGTCCAGGAGGATCAGGAAATTGTAACCTCCCAGGCTCTGGAAACGCATTGCACAAACCTTTCTGCAAGGCCTCCCAAAGATGTTTCATCCTTTGCTCCCTCTGCAACGGCAAGATAAGGCCCGCAACCTTACCCTTGTAATGTGGATCAAGGAGGGTTGCCAGCCAGTAATGATCCCTCTCCTTGATACCACGAATACGAGGATCCTTCTGCAGGCTTTGTAGGATAAGGGAGGCCATGCAGTGTAAGTTTGCTGAGGCATTCGGTCCGGAGTCCTCTGGGTCACTAAGGACAACATGATCCGCAGCCACCTCCTTCCAGCCACATACAAGTCCTTGGGTTTCTTCGGACTGTAAATGATCCCTTGAAGACTGCTGCTGATGCTGAGTTCTAGGCTCCACCTCCATGCTGACACAATCCTCCTCCTCCTTCTCGTCCTCTTCCTGTGTGATCGGCGGTCACGCAGGAACGCTGTCTGGCTAAAGGAGGTCTTGAGAGGTAAGGAAGTCCTCCTCTTCCTACCTCTGTTCTGCCTCAAGTGCCCTGTCCATTATTCCATGCAGCATGTCCTCCAACAGGTGGACAAACGGGACAGTGTCACTGATGCATGCACTGTCACTGCTCATCATCCTCGTGGCCTCCTCAAATGGTGACAGCACAGTGCGGGTCATGTATCCCTGATCATGGCCCACTGCAGCATGGCCAACGTTGAGTTCCACCTGGTGGGCATGTTACAGATTAGACGGTTCTTGGGCAGGTTAAATTCCTTTTGGACGTCAGCCTGCCGAGCACTGGGATTATATGACAGGCGGAAATGCACAAAGACTTTCCTGGCCTGCCTCAGGACATCCTGTAAGCCGGATACCTGCCCAAGAACCGCTGCACCACCAAGTTAAGGACGTGAGCCAAACACGGCGCATGGGTCAGTTGTCCCTGTCGGAGGGTGGAGAGGAGGTTGGTGCCATTGTCACAAATCACCATTTCTGGCTTAAGCTGGCATGGCATCAACCACCTCGGAGCTTGCCCCTGCAGAGCTGATGGAATCTCTGCCCCAGTGTGGCTCCTGTCCCCCAAGCACACCAGCACAAGCACCGTATGGCTTCTTTTTGCCTGTATGCTTGCATAGCCCCTTGAATGCGTACGGAGCACCGCCGGTTCCGAGGACATATCAGCACTGGAAGAGGCCATGGAGGAAGAAAAATAGGAGGGGGTGGAGGAGAGAGGTGTGGCAGAATCACCACTAGTCTAATTTTGGAGGCATGGAGAAGGAACAACCTCCAACACTACTGCACCCTGTGCTGCATCCTTCCCAGCTGCCAGCAGAGTCACCCAGTGTACGGTGAAAGATAGGTAACGTCCCTGTCCATGCCTG